>NC_140082.1:2211797-3411797 GCF_964194135.1 Talpa europaea | reverse complement strand
CCTGGTCACCTGCTCCAGCCAGGCGGCAGGATGTGAGGACGCTTTGATGTACAAGACGTGGCCCTTGGAGCACCCAGTGCAACAGGGGAGGGGCAGGGCCTGGAGTCTGGGCCTCTGGGCGCGGAGACCCTGGTGAGCAGCAGGGAGCTGCCCCTGGGGCTGGCCCCCTTGGGAGGGGGGTGCTGCATGTTGCAGACACAAACGAGCCGGGAGTGTCTGCACAGGGCCGGGCCCCTCACATCTCAGGGGCCACACGTGCTGCAAGCACTCAAGCGCACGCAGGCTCGGGGAGGACCTGGGAGCAGGGGGCACAGGACAGGCCGCAGAGGTGTGGCGGGGGCGGGGGCTCACCCGTGTCGTGGATGAAGCGCTCGATCTTGGACTGCATGCCCCAGTAGCGGAATTCCACCTTGCACAGCTTGTAGGCACACATGAGGGGGCACACCTGCTGCTTGTACTCCTCGATCCAGTTGTCCGACAGGGGCCCCCGCTGCGTCTTCACTGAGTGGAACAGCTTGGGGTCCTCCTCCGGCCTGTACTCATTGGGGGGCACCGAATCCTTGACGATGTCGATCAGGTCTGCAGGGAGATGCTCGAGTGGCGACTGTCTGACCGTGGCCTCCCCTGCTCGACCCCGTCTCTCTCGCCCCGTGTCCCCACCCCACATCCTCGTGGGGCTCTGGGTCAGACACGGGGCTGAGGGTGATGCTCCCGGCCACTCTGCCCCTGATCCCCGGACCGCGGGGCCTGCATCTTTCCTTGTTGCCTTTTCACGTCGTTTTGGCAAACCCTGTTTGGTACATTCCAGTGCACGAAGCAAGTTATGGGGAGATGTGCTGAGGAAGCAGGGGGATGGGGGAGAGCACCCTCCTTCCCACTGAGGAGGGGAAGGGGGAAGCGGGTAGAGGTTGGGAAGAGCTTCCAGAAGAGATGGCGCTCCAGCTACAGAGCAGAGCCTTGAGGTGGAGAAGGTGACGCCTGCGGAGAGGTGGGGGGGCCAGGGGCAGCCTGGGTGTACGCGAGGGCAGGGGCAGGATGCAGGGGAGGAGAGCTACTCCCGGGGTCAGGGTGAGGGGTGCAGGCCTGCAAGGAACACCCTCCAAGACAGAGGGAGGAGACTGAAAGACAGGCTTGGAGGGCCAGGCCGGCACTGGACCTGGTTGCAAGGGGCCCCAGAGGCCACAGAGCTGGGTATGTGGGAACCAGGACGGGGGGCGGCAGCACCTGACGGGCGACTGGGGAGGACCTGGGCCAGGCCATCTCTGGTCACGTGCTTCCTGCCCCAGGAAGTGAAGCCGCCCTGTGTGCCTGCTCCTGACCCGGCTGAGTGTCAGACAGGGCCGGTTACACCCTTGTTGTGAAGGAACCTAGCACAGGCCGTGTGGCTCAGAGAGCACCTGTTTCAGACGTGCGGGGACGTTGCCCCCAGGCCCTGGCCTGCCTGCACCGAGCCTGGAGTGGGGCTTGCAGGGGACAGGCCACCAAGACCGGGATGTGCCTTAGGAAGCTGGGGCCAGGGCTGGTCGGGCAAGAGCTGCGGGGGGTCTGTTGCATGCTGTATGGGCAGAAACTGTCCCCCTGCCACCCCAAACTCATATGCTAGAGTCCTGACCCCCACCTCTCAAAATGCGAGCTGACTTGGAGGCAGGGTCTTCAACAAATCAATAAACTGAAATGAGGTCACTGGGATGGGCCTGGCTCCCGCGTGCCTGCTGTGCCTACGAAAGGGGGCGCCCAGCATGGCCACGGCACCAGGGAAGGTCTGTGAGGAGGGAGGCAAGGTCCCTGGGGCGCCGAGCCACAGCCAAGGAAGGTCCGAGTCGCCACCAACCCCCAGATGCTGGGAGAGGGGCACGGAACAGAGTCCCCCTCAGTGACCCTAGAGGAGCCAACTTGCCAGCACTTTGACCTTGGACTTCTGGCCTCCAGACATGAAACAATGAGCTTTGGGATTTAAGTGGCTCAGCCCTGGCAATAGAGCTTCCAACCCCCTGGGAGACCTGAAAGCTCCAAAGCTGCAGCAGGAGGGAGGCAGAGTGGGGTGTCCTCAGGCGCCTGGGGTGCTGTCCAAGGTCAGCCGTGCACCTGGTGCCTCCCCAGCGGCCCGCCCCTGTGGGCCTGGAAGCCAGCGGCTGCAGACCTGGGGCAACAAACAGCTGGCCCACAGGTGTGTTTGCTTAGCCGACACACGTTTCCTTGCAAAGGTTTGTAAGAACTAATTACTGCCAACATTCAGGTAGAGGGAAATTTTGCATGAAAATCCTGATTTCTGGCCTCTCTCGAAAATGTAAAAAGGGGGGGGTCTGTTTCCAGCATGGCAGTCAATGGGAGGGGAGTAGAGTGGAGACCACTCGACCAGGACCCACGAGTCCACTGCACCCCCTGGGGCAGCCAGCCTAAGACACCCCCAGAGCTCACATGTGCTTTCTGGGGATGGGGCACCTGGAAGGGGCAGAGCAAGGGGAGTCCAGGGGGGAAAGCCTCTCCTAGCCTGCCGGGCCCGGAGCCAAGGGCAGGGCCGGGGGGCCCACGGGCAGGGGAGCCCGCTGGGAGCATGGAGGCGCGCGGTTACCGATGGTCAGCTGGCTCTTCTCCACGGGAGAGAGGCTGAACACGTCGGGGTTTTCTCCAGCATCAGTTTTATAAAAGGTCTCGATGTCGATGGAGAATTTCTCCACGAAAGGGCACGTGAACCTGTGGGGAAACCAGCGTCAGGGCCTGCACTTGGCGAGCGCGGTGTGGGACGTCCGGGCCAGAGCCTGCGGGCAGACGGGCAAGGCCGGGTCCGGGCGGGGCCCAGATGGGAGGAGGCGGGTGGGGCGGGCGATGTCCGAGCCCCGGCCCTGACCCCGGGACTTGGTGGTGCGGGCACCCGCGGGGGCGCGGGCGGGGCGGGGCGGCCACCTGGTCCGGGTATAGGGGTAGGCGTTCCAGGACTCCTCCACCACGCGCAGGGCCGCCTTGGGCAGGATGGAGCGGAACCAGCTGGGGATGTGCATGCCCACGTGGTACACCTTGTGCGTGTACTGCCCGGAGCCGCCGGGGCCGTCGGTGTACGGCCGGTTCTCCAGGATCTCCACGCCGCTGCCTTCGCCAAATGTCTCGTTGCGGCTCTTCTTCTGCGGGACAAAAGCGCCCTCCATGAGCGGGGGCCAGAGTGCCCCGCAGAAGAGGGGCGCAGGAGGCCTCCCAGCCTCCCCTCCCAGTCCCTTCAGGACCCCTAAGGCCAGACCCAGGCTCTGCGTTCCTCATCACCTCTGCAGGAGGCTGAAGGGATCCCCCCAAGCCTCAGCATCCCCTCCTTCCGCCCCGGGCTGAGAGTGTTCCCTGGAGCAGGAGGAAGAGGGGGCGCCGACACCCTCCTATCCACTGCACTGGAGGCCCCAGCCAGAGGGACTGGGCAAGGAGAGATGGCAAGAGGCATCCAGCCAACGAGAACAAAGGCACCAATGAGGTGTGGAGGTCCCAAAACAGCACCTCCCGGGGACAGCAAGGATCTCGGCTGGGAAAGGCGGGAAGGCCAGGGTGGCGGCTCACCTCAAAAAAGCCACTAATGCGTAACCGCTGGCTCTGCCTTATTTATTACGAAACAGAAATGCCTCCCGGCTCTTCCAGGTGGGCCATGTTAAAGTGGCTCGCATTCACCAGAATTCAGACCCCAAGTGGCTGACTCTTTTAGCTGGACAGTCCTTGTTTAAAGAAGATTGTCTTGTGGTTGAATGAACAGGACAGGCGTTTTGAATTCTGACAGTGACTGCAGCTCAGCAAGTGGTGTCTATTTTTTTTAAAGGTTATTTTATTTATTTATGCATACAAGAGCTGGGGTGCAGGCCAGAGGTGTAGGGGGTGAGAGGATTCATCAGAGACAGAGCGGGGAGCAGAACAAGCAGATGTACTGAAATACACTGCTGAGGGGAGCAGCAGAGAGACAGGAGAGGTCTGCTGCGCCATGTGCGTAGCTCCCTGGTTGGGGATTGAACTCGTGCTGCAGTGGCTGCAGATAGTTACATAGTGCTGAGACTTAACCCCTTGCGCCACCAGGGAGGCCCAAGTGCCATCACTTTAAATATATGTTTGGGTGAGGTTGGCAACATTGGGCAGAGCTGGGAATGCCATCTCCAGACCTGGAGAAGGAGCTTTATATTTAGACTTAGATAACTGCGTATGGGATTCTATCCCTGCACTGTCTCATGGGGTAGAGCAAGACTCACCCATGCTTCAAGCTGCACTCACTCGCTCGGTAAAGGCAAGGGCTAAAGACCAGCCAGCTATGTCCATTTTTATATCTGTGATCTTAATGATGTCAACTTAATTCAAATTCCCTGTATCTAAAACACTGTCTTTTACTTAATGATAGGCGCTTTAGTGTGATTTATATATACAATCAAATAAAGAATTCAAAACACTTCTCAAAAAAAAGTCATCCAAATTGGAAGGGAAGAAGTAAAACAATCTGCAGATGACATCATTTTATATAGAGAAAAGCCTAAAGAATCGCTCCAAAATGTGTTAGGCCTCATAAATAGATCCAGCAAAGTCACAAGATATAAAACCAACCCACAGAAACAAACAACGCAGAAAGGAAATTAAAAAATCATTCCTGTTTACAATAGCATCAAAACATTGAACCAAGGAATAAATTTAACCAAGGCAGTGAAAGACTGGTGTGTTGAAAAGTTGCAACATCGAGTTCACGCAACAGAAAAGTTAGTATCATTAAGATGTCAATATTCCCCGAAGCAATCTATTGATCCAAGGCAGTTCCTATCAAAAGCCCAACGGCCTTTTAGGCAAAAACTGATGTTAAAATTTATAGGAAATCGTAAGGGATTTCAAACAGATAAAATGACCTAAAAACAAAACGAGCTTGGAGCAATCACTCTCTCATATATCAAAACTAACTACTACAAAGCAGTGTAGAGCTGACCTAGGACAGAAAGTTCTGTGGAACGGAGACCAGGGTCTAGACATAAACCTATGTATTTATGGTCCATTAATCTTCAGTCTTTAACAATGGTGTCAAGACCATTCAGTAGTAGCAGGGGTTGGGGACAGACATGAACAGCCTTTCCAAAAGTGCTGCTGGAACAAGCGAATACCCACATGTTGAAGCGTGAAACTGGATCACTACCTCACACCATATATAAAGATGAGCTCAAAATGGATCAAATGCACAAAAGTAACAAACTCTTAGGAAAAAACACAGGGACAAACTTTATGATCTCAGATTTCACAACAGTTTCTTAAATGTGAAACCAGAAGCACAAGCAACCAAAATAAAAATTGCTGCACTGGACTTCATTGAAACAAAACAACTTCTGTGCATCAAAGGAGGCTACCAAGAAAACGAAAGGACAACCCCCAGAGTGGGAGATTTTTGTAAATACTATATCTGATAAGGGTCTTGTGTCCGAAATATATAAAAACTCTTACAGCAAAGAAAGAAATAGCCTAAGTCAAAAACGGTTAACAGATTGAATGCACATCTCTCCAAAGAAGACAAATAAATGGCCAATAAGCATAAAACATAAAAAGAAGTTGACTGTCACTAACCCTGAGGGAAACATATATCAAAACTGAGACACTTCACACCCACGAGGTGGTTAGGAAGGAAGGGTGGTGACGAGTGGCGGTGAGGATGCAGAGAAACTGCTGCTCTCGGACGCTGCTGGTGGGAACGTGACATGGGGCAGTCCCCTGGGGAAGAGTCTGGCAGTTCTTGAACAAGCGGAATGGAGAGTTACTTTGGGACCCAGACATTCCACTCCCAGGTGTACACCCCCAAAACCGAAAGCACAGGTGTGCACGGCAACTTGAACACGGAAATCCACAGCAGCATCAGTCACAGTGAAACACACCCACGGACTGAGAGATAAATGATACCCACCCAGGGGCCAGGAATCTGCCATAACAAGGAAAGAAGCTGCGATACAGGCCCCACATGGATGGGCCTCGAGCGCGTGCCGGGAGCCGGACACCGAGGACCGTGTGCCGAGGGAGCCCGCTGGCGTGAAATGTCCCAAATGGAGTCAGAGGCAGAACGGCCAAGGCAGTCAGAAAGTAGATGAAGGGTTGCTTGCGGATGGGGGAGTTAGAGAGTGACATCTTTTGGGGTGATGGAAACGCTCTAAATTGTGGTGGAGGTTTCACAACTCCATGAATATGCGAAAAACTGCCAAACCGTACACTTTAAATGTGTGAATTCTGTGGTATGTGACTTCCATCTCAATAAAGCTGGTGAAAAACAGAACAAACAAAACCTGACCCTGCCTTGTGTGCGCACTCAGATTTAGAGGCAGTGGGAAGGGAACTGCCTGGACGGGGGGCGGGGGCGGGGGGGCGGGGGGGACTCTTGGGGTACCCTGTGTCTCACTGCCACTCACAAATGTCCTCCCAGGGCCCAAAAGCTCCGGTTTCTGCTGATGCAGAAAACCCCGAGGCTCAGGTGCTGTGACCTAAGCCAGCACCTGTTTCCATGGTGACGTGACGGCATCGCCAAGGCCATCTCCGGTCAGCTTCCTGAAGAGCAGGTGGCGCCGGGGCCCACACCACAGCACGCACACGGAGCCCCAGGCACAAAGACGCCCTCCATCCTCACGGGCCAAGGGCAACCCCATTCCCTTCAGCAAACAAGACCCGGGTAGAGGCCACAGATGGGGTCAGAGCAGGGACATCTACCCTCTTGAAAGGAGCTCCTGGAATGTGGCCCCAACTCTGCAACAAACAGTGATCTCTTCCTGGACACTGTCTTACACGAGTTCTACTTCGCAGAGGCCGTGCTACGTGCTGCAGGGGCCTCCTCTTTCACTCCCTGCAGTGAGAAAAAGCGCACTGCCGTGTGCACCCGATGCGCAGATGGGGAGGTGGGCACAGTGTGCCTTGGCCTAGGTGACTGGTCACTGAAGGGCAGCACTCAGGGCCCGCCCTGCTCACAGCATGAGCTCAAGGGAAACCCTCTGGCTGTTGCCAGATCTCCCCCAACCTGGGCAAGTCACTTCTTTCTGGTTTCAGTTTCTAGAACATGTGGGGACGGGGGCTTTGGTCTACCAAGCACAGTGGGCTGAAGGGCCTCCCCTACATTCGTGGTACCCGGAGCCTCAGACCATGAGCCTGTGTGGAAAGAGGGTCTCGGGGGTGTGATTAGGCTCACCCTGGGGCGGGATGGGCCATAACCCAACAGCTGCCGGCCTGAAGGAGAGAAAGCAGACGGGGCTCAGCCCCATGGAGCCGGAGGCTGAGGGGGGTGGGAAGCGGCCAGCAGCTGAGGAAGCCAAGGCCCCCCAGCACCTGAGACTCAGGAAGGTCCTCCAGGGAGCCTGCAGGGGAGCGCGGCCCGGCCTCCCGCATCTTAGTGTCAGAGCCCGGGCTCTCTGCTCCCACCCTCACAGCTGTGACTTCAGAGGAGGCAGGGGCTGGGTGGAAGAGGCAACAGCCGTTTCTGCAGGTGGAGCCCGGCAGCCCTGCACCAGCTGTGCGTCCTCCGCCAGGTCCTTGACATCTCTGAGCCTTGAGCTCTCGTCTATACTGAGGACACCACCAACAGCTCTGTGGGGCTGGTGAGGGTTAAGGAACAGGTCAGGCTGGGGGCCCCGGGGTGTCCAGCATCACCAGTGGGGGTGGCAGGAGATAGAGGCCCCGGGTGCAAGGGCCAAGCTCCCCGTGGCAGGCACTGCGGTGCTCGCGCAGACGGAGCCGGGTAAGCACCGGCCCGCACTTGAATGTGGATCCTGGTGACTACAGTGTGTGAACAAGTTTTATATCCCATTTAAACAGGTACCTACTTGCTTCCAAAAGAAACAATTTACATTTAAAAATAAAAATGAGTAAGTGGATTCCGGTCCCAACTGTCACCAGTCACCTCCAGCCTGGGCACCTTCCTTAACTTTGGATCTGGCATCCGAGGCTGGCCGCCGGCTCCCCTCTGGCCACGGCATCCAAGGGGGAGGGCCTCCCTGGCACAGCTGCGGGTCTCAGTCACACCACTAGCTCTTCTCTAATCTCCCCAGACTCTCTGCCCACACCGGAAGCCCCTGCCGTCCCTGCCGACCACTCCCGTAAGCAGCCTGCATTCCTCCCCGGGAGACGGCTGATCGGCAGGAGGACAGGCCTAGGAGGACAGGCCTAGGTCCCTGGATTCACACACTCAGGGCGAGGCTTGACCTGTGACCCCTGGCCACTTTGCCTGCAAGGGCTGGGTGGGGGTCCCCATACCCTCTCCCTGGGGCCAGAGGCTGCTTGGGAGGGGCCTGAGCCACCACCTCAGATGCAGAGAAAGCATAGACCCAACGAGGCTAAAACCCACCAAAACCTGGAGGGGCACCCGGGATGGTGAGTGGACAGAAGAGCAGCCTGCCCTAGCCTGGGGTACTGGACGAGGAAGAGGATGCCAAGACCAAGAGCTGTCCAGGGTCCTGGCCATGCAGCCTCTGCAGCCAGGGGCCAGCATTTGCTGGGATGGAAAGCTCTCTCTCTGCCAGGACAGTGGCTTTTTGAAAAAGAAAAAACAAAACCTTTACAACACCGACACTGAGCGCTGGCCAGGGGAGGGAGGCGGTGCTTTGAAGGGGCACCCATTCCATCTCACTCACAACCTCACCAGGAGGTGGCTCGACCAGGAGTCAGGGCCACCAGAGGGACATGAACTAAGGTTTTGCTCTTCTTTCCATGAAGGGCAGCTGCCTTCCAGGAAGGACCAGCTGTCCCATGAGGCCTGGCTTGGAATGGATGAGCTCCTGGGCACTGGTCAAGGCCCCAGTCAACACCACCCCCAGCTTTGCTGCTCCAGCCTATGTGCAGGGCCAGACACCCATCTACCTCCCCCTGGACTCACCCCTGCAAGCCAGCCCTCCACTCAGGGTTCTGACAGCTGTGTTGGCCACATATGACAGACCACACACGCGAAGGCCCAGTGGTGGGCGTGATGCATGTCCCCACCAGCAAGACTGTCACACAGCGGGGAAAATGTGCTTGCCCATCAGCTCCATGTCCTGGCGGAAGGAGCCCCAGGAACGGGGGTCAGAAGCAGGTAGGACAAATGCCAGAGCTGGAGCAGAGGGTGCCTGGGGAGGCAGAGGGCGCAGTGGGATGGGAAGCATGCAAATGCCACTAGAGAGGGGCATCCTGACGGCCCGGGGATGGGCAGAGTCCTGTAGAGGGCAATCGGGCTGATAGTGGGTGGCCCAGTGACAGAAAGGGCTCCGGTGAGCCCCAAATCCAAACTGGCTGAGCTTGCCTCTCCAGCCTCCACACTTCACAAACACTTCCCCCCAGAATGCTTCCAAACACCACCTCTCTCCCTGACCTAACATCTGCCTGCCACATCACCCCCACCTGTGAGGCTGACAGTGGGTGTCCTCAAACCTGCCAGCAAGTGCAGAGCCCTCAGGGCCGCAGGGCGGGCAGGGAGAGCGCTCCAGGGGCCGAGGCTCCAGGCAGCCTCCCTCTCTAGCCAGGCTGTGCGTGGCTGGCAGAAGGCAGAGCTGAACCCGAGGGCTCCCAGCAGAACTCCTCTGCCAGCTCCACACTGCCCACACGCAGGCCAGGCCAGCCCAGACAGCACACTCAGCCCAGGGCCCCTGCTACACTGGCAGAACTCCTGGAGGGGCACTGGCTCCTTCACAGGGGCCTACAGGGCTTTCGTCACCTGGAGGCTTGGGCCTCCCCCCAGCTCCTGGTGAGGCCACAGGTAAGGGCAGCCCCTGTGCGGCCCAGGAGGCCTGGGAGGTGGCCTCGCGTGCTGGGGCATCCAGCTCGAGGAAGGGGCCGAGCCTGTGTCAAGCTCGCCCTCGGGCACTGTGGCCTCTCCAGGGTGGATGAGAACTGGGTGCACACACATGTGTGCACGTACATGCGTGCAGAGGTGTGCATATGTGTGCTTACCTGTAGGGGAGGTGGAGCAGGGGGCTGGGGACAACAGTCTGCTGGCTCCTTCAAAAAGTTGAACCCCACTTCTGGGGGTAAACTGAGAAGGGGGACTCAGACAGATACTCGCCTGCAGATGTCATCCCCAAGGTGGACCCGCAGGTGAGCGGATGAGGGCGCAGTCAGCCCGGTACAAGGGAGCGCGGACCCACTGAAATAGGGCAAACCCCAGACTCAGACCACTGGGTGAAAAGGGCCGGACAAGAGGGACACGTGTGGTATCGTGTCACTTCCAGGAAACGTCCAGAGGCAGAGGCAGATGGGCGGTGGCCATGCGCGGGGGCGCAGAGGCCGGAGTGGGTGCTGCCGCGTGTGGGGCCTGTCTGGGGTGATGAGGATGCTCCAGAGCCTGATCGAACCTGATCGATGCACTAAACGCCATTCAGTTCAGTTGTTCACTTTGAAATGGTTACGTTTATGCGAATTTCACCTCAATCCAAACAACAACAAAACACTCAACAAAGGAGCGCAAACCCCCCGTGCAGACAGAGCTGCTTCCAGATTCTGGCACACGGGCAGCGGGTGCTGGGCGGGGCCGGGGGGGGGATGGGGTGCTGGACGCAGGCCTCAAGCTGCCTATGCTGAGCCTCAGCGTAGTGGGGGTTGGCTGCAGGGACTCCCAGCACTCGGGGCGCTTCTTGGTGAGGGGCCCTGATAAGGAGCCGTGGGGATACACAGCACAGAACCCCAGCCCGGAGACAGTGCCTGCAAGGACACGGGGAATCACAGCGCCTGGGGAGGCGAGAGGCACGTCCATTCCCCCTCTGCTGCCCACTGCTCCCTTCGCCCAGGCCAGCAGGTTTTCTTCTACTTGGGGAAACGGACCTGCTCGTGGCCGCTCTGGCTCCCTGCTGCCCGCCAGGCAGAAGTGCCCCTGGCCCAGCAGAGCACTCCAACCATACCCTCCCTTCCCCAAGAAGCTGGTCCTGATGCTCCGAGCTGAGTCTGCCTCCCCACCGCGCCCCTCCCAACAGAATGCCCTTCCCAGGGGGACCGGATTCAAGATTGTCACAAGGAAGCAGACGCGCGCGTGCGCACGCACACACACACACACAGTCACCCAGAAGGAGCTCAGGAAAGACCCAGAAGCTCAGGGCAGCGGAAACGAGCCCAGTGGGCAGTGAGCAGACCGAGCCGGCGCTTGGGCAGTGAGCTGCGGGGACAACTGGAGATGGTGTCCATGCGGCCACCAGCCCAGGGGACAGAGTCAGCTCCCAGAGCCCCTCCTCAAAGATGATGGGCAGGGCTGCCTGCAACTGGCACCCTAGGGAGACGGGGGATGTTTTACGTCAGTCAGAGTCACAAGGATTGACATTAAAGAAAGAAAAAACCCTCAAAATATGCTTCAAAAAAGCTCCGGAGACCCTAGAAGCTGCACGCCAGGCCCCGTGGACCCGGACGCCCGGCCTCGAACACAAGTGGGAGCTGCCCCAGGGCGGGGCATCCCAGCTTGTGGGGGGATCAAGAAGCCACAGGACCCGCAGCTACTCAGCTTGATCCTTGAGGGTAGAGCGGTTTCCCGAGCGCACTCAGAGCCGGGGCTGCTGGAAGCTCCCCGCTCTTCAGGAGTAATTACAGGGTAAGTGGTTCAAGAGGGAGTCGAGTGGCGCTTTGGAAGGTGCTCGGAGCAAACAGCCCAGGAGAGGCTGGGCTCGCCTTCTGTTCTCTTCCCAGCCAAGCCCCTGCCGCAGGGAGGGGGTTTCAATTCTCCCACCTTGCTGAGCCCCTCCCAGAAGGGGGTGGGGTGGGGCGGGTCCGGCTCCATCGGGGAGCAAGGAACTAACTCCTAGCCCCAGCTGAAGGGTGGGAGCCCCCTGAGCAAACCCAGTGTGAAGATGGAGGCCCAGGCAGCAAGGTGGGGCGTGCCTGGGCCAGCCCAGAGGGGCAGGGAGGCCGGGGCAGGCTCGTCCTCCATCTTCCAGCAGAGACAGCTGCCGACAGGCAAAGGGCTGGGTGCCTGCAGGGGCAAGAAGCCGCCAGGGAAGCGGGAGGGGCTCAGGAGCAGGGCCCCAGCAGGCGCGCCGCGGTCACATCTGGGCCTGGGTTCTGGGGACCCAGGGGCTCCAACTCCATGCTTCAAGGGAGTCGGACACCGAGCAGGGGGGCCGGCAATGTCCGGGGAGTGGGGGTGTTCTCTGGCCTGTCACCTCAAACTCGCGTCTAACTCTGTGAATGAGTCGCATGGCTGACACAGCAATTCCACAGGCAGCTCGGGGCAGCTCGGACGGGCACGCGAGCCAGCCTGTGCACCCTGGGCTAGTCCCAGACTCCGCCGCCTCCCACCCTCTTGCCGGGCTGATGGGGGTGCTGTGGGCTAAATGCTTGTTTCCCCCCCACACTGAAGCCCTAACCCCAATGATGAAAGGTCGGGCCCTCAGGGGTGATCAGGTCATGGGGTCAGGGGGCTTCACAACAAGATCAGTGCCCTTTCCCAAAGACACCCCAGAGAGCCCCTGGCACCCCCCACATGAGGACACTGACAAGGTGTCCCTTGGCGGCCGCCGCACGCGGGAAGAGGCCAAGCAGGGACCCAAATCCACAGGCACCTTGATCTTGGACGTCTGGGCTGGAGAACTGTGAGAAATAAAAGCTGTTGTTTAAGCTGCCCCATCTGGGCATTTTGTCACGGTAGCCTGAGCTGATTAAACATGAGGACATGTCTGGAGCAGCGTGAAATGCCGAGAGCGGCGGGACTGCGGGCGCCGTGAACAGCGTGCGGGAGAGGCAGGGCCACTGCCGTCGCGGGCTGAGGGTCAGACACCCCGGGGGCCCTCTGGGCACCGCCACCCACCTGTATCATGTAGAGCTGGGCAATGCGGTACTCCTCCACGGTCATCGGCAGAGGGATCCGGTACTCCTTCACGATCATCTTGGAGTCCGAGCCTTCCCGTCGATGGGGAACTGCACGTTGGAACGTCTAGGAGAGGCTCCTTAAACCACCATGCCAAAGTTCACCAAGGACCCCTGGGGAGAGAGAAGCCGGGAGTCACTTTCTGCAAAGGCTGGTGGGGTGCAACAGCTCACAGTTGGGGCCCCAGGCTGGAAGCCCCGCGCCGACACCCCGGGAGCTCCCTCACCTCCTAGCGTCCACCTTCCTGGTTGCCGAGCAATCTTGTGGAGGACGCAGGAAAACTGCTCAACAGCCACAGGGAAATAAAGGCCCCTGCCCTGCCAGCCAGCCGGCACGGGAGCGGGTCGCGGGAGCGGGTCGCAAGCCCGAGACGCAAGAGCACAGGCTCCAGTTGCACCTGCGGCTCACCCCCCCAAGCCAGCGACTGCAGGGAGGCAGTGGCTGGTGATGAGAAAGCAGGCCGAGCCCAAAGAGGATTCTAGTTCAGTCCAGCACTAGCTGTTCCCGATGCAGACCAATGCTGACCCCAGGTCAGGTCTTGGAGGTGGGAGAGGTAAGTGGTGGCTGCCCACACGGGGGAGGGGGGATGCATCACAATAAAGCGATTTAAAATAAGCGCACAGTTCACCCACGCAGCCTCATGGAAGAGGCTATTTGATGAAGATTTGCACCTAAGGCAATCAAATTAACAAAACAACACAACACATAAGCTGTGCCTGAAGGAGGCCACAGAGTCAGGCTCTAGTAAAGAACCCCACCCTCAAGCCTGGCCCTGGGTGATGGGGCCGTGATGTCAATGTATTTGGCATCACCCCCAGAGTTACTGGAAGCTGAGTGAAGTCTTCCAAGATGGGCAGTGGCAGATTTAGAAAGACGGCTGGAGGGACAGCAGAGTGACCAGGGGCAGGATGCCACGACAGGGTGTCCCCCACACCAGAGCCAGGGCGCCACTGTACAGGCCAAGCAGCACCGCACTGGGGTGTCACTGAGTACCTAAGAAGGTTCTGGCAAGTGTTCATTCCAGACTCGAGACAATCAGAAATGGGGCCAGAAGAAATTCTTAATAAACACCTGGGGGGATGAGACAGAGAGCAGGGATGGTGCCTATATGGGTCAGAGGCCCCTGTGGGGTGTCCCGGGAAAGGGGGCTGGCACACCGAAGCTCCCAGCAGCCCGGGACGGGGCCATTCCCCGCAACCCAGCTGCACAGGAACTCAGGTTAGTTTGCTGGCTTCTGGGTCAGCTCTGTCACCCACCTGGCAAGGCGTGACCACAAGCACAAGCCTCAATCTGCATTTCCACTCGGAAACAAACACTGTCCGTCAAGCAGCCCCAGGAAAAGGCTGACAGCTTCCCACGCCCACAAGCCTTTGGGGTGGAGATGGGGAGATCCACATGAGTGGTCTTTCGGTGCCAGGCACTGGGTGTTGCCCTCCAAGGAGATCAGGCTGCCAGGCCAGCAGTGTCTCACCTGGTCCCATACGAGCATTTGCTTTAGTTAAGAAAGGAAGTCAGGCTGTTTCTTTCGAGCCACACCACTCTATCCTGACTTCCGGTTGAGGGTAGTAGGCGGGAGCATAACCCTAACCCTAGCCCAATACAAACCCACTGAAGATAAAGCCACTGTGGCTGATGAAAAGAGGATATCACCACTTCCCCAAGACACAACGGAGAAGGGAGCCTGCCGGGACCCGCAACTCCCCCCACCCCGCCACCCCAGTCCCCTGTCAATTCCCACCAGTCAGAGGATGAAAGCAAGAGCTGTGGATGCCTGGGGAGAAGAGATGTAGCTTCATGACTTTTTCACTTTTTGTTGGAGTCTCACATGTTACCAAAAAATGTGCATCTCGTAAGTTGGATGCATTTTCACATATGCAGCTCACCCATGCGACCAGCAAGACACAGAAAAGAGCAGGAAACAGAAAAGCCACAATGTGGGGTCCCCCTGGTGGCCCTTCCAGTCACATCCCCCCAAGGAGGGGCAACCCTGTCCTCTCTTTTTCTGTTTTCACACTTTATATTAGGTTGAAACCCATGAACTGCCAATCCCCAACTGTCTGCGACCTGCAGACAAGGCAATTTCTTATGGAATCATACGTTCTTTTGCTTCCGGCTTCTTTGGTCAGCATTATGTTCCTCAGACTCGTCCCAGCTGCTGCAGATAATTGTGGATTGTTCATTCTGATTACTGTTCATTATTTCATTGGGAGAAGGTACTGACCCCAGTCCATGCGCATTTAGGTGAGTCCGAGCTCGGGGCCAATGGAACTGGCGCTGCCGTGTGCCACATAGGACCCGCAGAGACAGGAGCTTACACTGTGCAATGGAAGAGGGGTGAGAGCCGGGGAAGCATCACCCAACAGCCATTTCTAAGACAGATGCCGGGAGTAGAGTGGGTCTTGGGAGGGAGGAGCGACTAGGGGTTAACCATAATAGAGAGTAAATGACCTGAGGACTTTGGCTTTGAGCCAAAATGACCTCAGGAGCCCTGAGACCCAACCAAGATGAAATAGCAGCTCTGGGAAGAGACTTCTGACAGTAAGCCAGCCCAGACTGCAGCTGCAGGCTGCTCCAGGCGCCTCCCCGCACTCTACACCCTGCTCCTGAGAAGGCAGCTAAAGATGAGTAATCAGAAAGGAACCCACAAGGGTCCTGGGCATTAAGGGTGTAAGGCAAATGCATCACAAGAGGAAATGGCCAGAGAAAGACTTCAGAAAACAGTTCTCCACAGACACAGAGAAGCTGACAACTAGAATCTCTGAAACACTGGGGGTTGGGAGGAGACAGAAATTTTTAAAAGATGATTTGACAACAGAAAAAATTAAAGGTGAAAAGTAAGTCAGTAGCGCTCTGGGGAAGAATTGGAAAAAAAAAAAACACATCACAGATATTTCTTAAAAGCCATGTTATCAGCCATGAATAAATAAGCCACTAGAGATGTGGTGTGTGGGTTTGAGGAAATCACACAAAATTAAAAGGAGGACACTCACAAGACATGAGGCAGATTTGGGAGGTAAAAGGAAACACAACATGTACACAATTGGTGTGATTACTGAAGAAAAAGAATAACAGAAAATGGCTGGGGTAAGTATTCAAATACACACTGAAACAAATCACCTCCAATAAAAGACTTGACTCTACAGACTAACTGCCCTTCTGTGGCCCAGAAAAGCTTGTTGGTGTAATCCACACAAAGATCATCCTTCAAAAGTTACCAAACCTAGGGCCTCCCCTGGTGGTGCAACAGTTAAGCCCTGGGCTGTGAAGCTGCCCACAGCCTCTACAGCGCCGGATCAATCCCCAGCCGCCAGCGAGGGTCCCACATGGCGCAACAGACCTCTCCTGCCGCGCCCACTGCTCCCCTCAGCAGTGTATTTCGTTGTTCTGCCTGTTCTGTTCCCCACTCTGGCTCTGGTGAATTCTCTCACCCTCCCGTGCTTCTGACTGTACCCAGAGCTTGTATAAATAAATAATCTTAAAAAAAAAAAAAGTTACCAAACCTAAAGGACAAGGAAAGAACCCTATAACCAGGAGGCACAGAGATGTGGGTGGAAGAGAATTAGAACCCGCCACAGCAACACAATTTCAGAAAACAATGGAACTGTATCTACAGTGTTCTGGGAGAAAGAAACCAGGATCCAGCAATTTATACCCAGCTAAACTGTCCTTCAAGTAGAAAGTTAACAGACACTCTGACACATGAATTCAGGGGCTCAGACATCCCTAAGTCCTGGTGCTGACTCCCAACCAACCAAAAGATAAATCCAACATTCATCAATGGAGAATGTTGAAGACTGAATTAGTATTTTTTAAATGGTAGCACTCCTGTTTATTGAATAGAATATTAAAACCTGAACAATGTGCACTAATAACAGAGTTATCAAAAAGTGAGAGTGGAAGCACAGAGCTGGATGATAATTTCAACTTCCATAGCATGGATGTTGACTCATTATGTAGATTAAAAAATGGAGGAAGAGGGCTTCCCTGGTGGCACAAAGGGTTAAGTCTCAGAACTATGAAGCCATAGTTCTATGGCTCAGAACTATGAAGCAGCCACTGCAGTACCCCAGCCAGGGAGCTACCCACATGGCACAGCAGACCTCTCCTGTCTTGACTGCTGCTCCCCTCAGCAGTGTGTTTCTGTCAATCCGCCTGTTCTGCCCCCTACTCTGTCTCCAGTAAATCCTCTCACCTCTCCACACCACTGGCCTACACCCCAACTCTTGTATAGGGTGGAACTGTTGGTCTGATCCTGCAGAGATGAACACAGCACTAAACACCCAGAGTGAATCCTAAGGTGAATTACTGATTTAGGGGCTAATGTGCCAATGGAGGTATATACATTAATACAAATGTACCATCCAGTGGGGGATGCTGATGGTGGGGAGGCTGAGCAGGGGGTAGATGGAAAACATCTGAAACTGTGAACCTAAAACTTCTCTACAAAAATTAAGTTTAGGGCCTCCCCCATGGCACAGCGGGTTGAGCGCAGCGCTGTGAAGCTGTCTGCAGCCTCTGCAGCACCAGTTCGATTCCCAGCCAGCCAGGGAGATTCCCACATGGTGTGGCAGACCTCTCCTGTCTCCCCCGCTGCTCCCCTCAGTAGTATATTTCAGTCGATCCCCCTGTTCTGTTCCCCGCTCTGTCTCTGGTGAATCCCCTCACCCTCTGACGCCTCTGACCTGTACCCCAGCTCTTTTATAAAAATAAATAAATCTTTAAAATTAAGTTTATTAGTTAAAAAATTATGACTCCAATCTTTCAAAAATTTTTCTTTCTGAAAGCAAATTAGAGGTTGCCAGGGCTGGGAGATGGGCTGTGGAGAGTCAGTGTAATGGTTACAAAGTTTCTATCTGAGTGACAAAAAAGCGTTGGAAATGGCAAGTCAACAGTTACACAATATTGTAAAAGTATAAATATCATGGAACTGCACGCTGAAAGTGCCTAAAATGGCAAGTATCACATCTCTCTGTATCATAGGTGTGTATATTTACCACAATTAAAAAAATGATGAATCTACCCAACCCTGTGGAACGATATGCTTTACATGAGTGAATTGTATGGTATGTGACTATCTCAACCAAGTTGTTTAAAAAGAATGTTTTCTCTTTTCCTCCCTTAATTTTAACTTTTTAGGAACACTGAAGTTGAAATGTTTTTCTAAAGTTCAGCGGTTCCCTTCTATTTCATTTTAGACTCATATAAATAGGCAATGTGCCTTTGGCTAAATGCAAGACAAATGCCATTTGATTTTTATTTTAAAAACGCATGTTGGGCATGATCCACTTTCCTAATTCTAAGTCTGTTTGTACACAGTGCCTGGAATAACGGACACCGGGAGCTGATGTGGGGCATCTCAATTGTTGGAATTGGGGGCAACTTTTACTTGCACTTTTCTCTAAAATACACTTTATAGGGCGGTGTGGGGATCACAACAGCCAGACCTAGTGCCACCTTCCAGCTGTGCCTGTGGGCAAACTGCTTGATCTCTTTGATCTTTCATTTCCTCTTCCCCAAAATAGGAGTGAGAACAGCACCCACCCTTGGGGCAGTCTGGTGGGCTAAATAAAGCACAGAGGATGCTTCGCCCAGTTCCCACCAGCACTCAGGGAGAAACCAGGAGCTTTGGAGGATATGCTGGGCTGTTCCACACAGGCGCCGACACTAGACCCAGCACCCAGAGCGCGGGAAGGACACAAGTGGCCTCATGGCAGGTCCCCCTTGCTTTCTTCCTGGCTGAGCCTGAAGCAAGAGGGCACAGGAAGCGCTGGACCCACCCAGGGAGAGAAGGCAGGTGGCTGTGTGGCTGGTGCACTGCCTGACCTGACCTCCTGGCCCCCACCCCCAGTGCTGAGCTGCGGCAAGTGGGAGACAGACACACATTTCAGCTCCATCCTAGCTGCAGCTGTGCAGGGTTCGATGGGATTCTATTTCACTGCTTTCAGGGCCTGGCACTGTGAGAGGGAAGAAAAAAACCTACAAGTGTCGGGAGCCCTTCTGGGAGGGGAGCTGGGCTAGGAGCTGGGTGACTCTGGCCACAGAACCACCCACATCACCCTCTCCAGGGCCAGTGGGTCGGACCCTCAAGGGGGCCTCGAAGGCAGCACCTGGCCCTAGTCCCAGGAAAAGCTTGGGCTCCAGAGCCGCCGTATCCACACCGAGAAGGCGCCCCGGCCGCCATATGCATGGGTGTCTGAAAAAAAGAGCAGGGCCCAACCTTGCTGGAGTCGGGGTCACTTGGCACTGCGACCAGGGAGGCCGCGGTGGGGAGGCCAGCCCTGGACAAGATGCGGGCTCAGGCCACATCCTGCCTGTGCCCGGGCCCTGGGCTCCTCCTGGGAGACATCTGTCTCCCCAGAACCCACAGGGAGAACCAGAGAAAATGGGCCTGCAGCTGACACCTGGGTGTACCCAAGGAATCAAAGGCAGGTCTCCCCCAAAACAGACACCTTCAGGGCCTCCCTGAGGAGGCACAAAGCGTCTTCAGGGGCGTCCAGGCACTGTGGGGCAAGGCCACATCAAGGGGACAGAAACAGCGCAGCTCAAAGGAGTGGGGTGTCGGGCTGGGGGGCCGGTGGGGAGCACGGGTGGGTGTTGGATGTGACTCTGAGCAGCGGGTGAGCCAGCGGGTGCAAGGTGAGACGGTGCGTGTGGAGGCCACAGCGAGCCCCGCTGGTGGGAGTGGGAAGCAGGAGAATTGAGTTTGCGGGACCTAATCTGGTTTTCCATGATTAGCCAGGGTTTGACGTCACAGATGGAATTTAGGGGGGAGGCGGATCAGAGACAACGGGGATGGAATCTGTCCAAACCCGATTCAGTGTATTCTGGCCATTAGGTCTGGAAGCTGCTTCAGCCAGGCTGTGGCAAGTGCTTCCGATGGGGGGCGGGGCGGGGGTCGCGGGGAGGAGAGGACCACGGTCAGCAGCTCCTGGGGTCTGGGGCTTCTGGACTGTCCCTTCTGGCTCCCTTAGGCCTCTCCTCCTCCTCTGGGAAAGCCCTCTTCTCTGCGCTCTGCTTCCCAAACCCACCACCTGCCTTTTAGGGGGCTGATGTGGATAATATGCAAAGAACTTCATCCCACAGGTAGTGAGAGGAGTGCTTGGCCCCCAGGGGAGCAGCACCTCCCTACCTGCACCCACCATCTGCATCTGGGGAGGCAGGCTCAGAGAATGGGAGGGGGTGGTGGGCTGCCGGAGCAGGCAGAAGGGCACCAGGCAGTTCCTGAGCCTTGGGCACAGCGCCCTCAGGCCTGGGTAGGGTGGGGGAGGTCCCAGGGTGGGTGTGGACAAAGTTAACACCCCGCTTTGGCCTCTCAGCCCTCTGGGGAACAAAGCATGTCCCCACAGAAAGTCTGGGCAGGAAGGGCTGTTAGCCCCCTCTGTCAGACACTGGGTTCTGCAACGAGGTGCACCTGGAAGGGCAGCCGTGCTCCTGTCCGGCCCACCCACACTGTATCAACAAGGACGAGGGCCTGATTTCCCAGGGGCCATGCTGGCCTGATTTGCAATCTGCACAGGGGGGCCCACACAGCCCCCAAGCCCGAGCACCCCTGCAGCACCAAAATCCCAGACAAGGCTAAATCTCATCACTGAGCCCTGCGTGTCCAGCCAGGGTCACAGCCAAGACGCTGTGGAGCTCAGTCAGGTCATCAGACCCCCCGGGACAGCAGCCACAGAGGGCTCCTTGGTGCTCAGTGCCCGCTGCAGGCTGGCAGGCGGGGTCAGACCCTTGGAAAACACACTTCATCTCTGACACCCGACCCCAACAGCAGCCAGGGGCCTGACGGGAGGGCTGTTCATCGCTATGGTGCAGAGAGCAAAGCGGGCCCGGGCTCAAGGGTGATGGGAACCCCCTCTCTAAGACCCCTCCCCGGGCCTGTCAGCTCCAGTCCTGTCAGGAAAAGGTGGGAGGAGATGGGCATGCGGGGAAATTAAAAGCCCTACCACCCCTTCCCAGCAGAGCAGATTAAAAGCCCTGCCAACCCTTCCCAGCCGAGCAGAGGGTGCCAAGGCTGCCGCTGGCAGCCCAAACCTCGGCCCGCGGATAACCCCACGCAGGCGCCATCAAGAATGATCGTTTGACTTTGTTTTAATGCTTCTGATTGATTTTGGAAATAAAGATTGACGATTCTGTCAAATGGCAGACTTGTTGGTTCTAGCCCAGGACCGGCTGCCTGGCCAAAGGCGGCGAGGGGCAGACCAGACCCCCTTATAGCAAGTTCCCCAGGTGGTTTATAAGCATAAGAAAATCTGCCCAAATAGGCTAGAATCTCAACTCCACACCCCAATCAATAAGGTCCTTAATTCTAGTCTCAACACCTGAACCCAACCCCCCTCCAGGCAGGAAATCTGACACTTGGGCCTCTTGGAACTTTTCGGCCCTAATCCGAGAGCGAGAGCGAGAGCGAGAGCGAGAGCGGGCTGGCTGAGCAGACAGCCTCTGTGCTGGTGCTGGCTCAGGGGACGGGGCAGAGCCCTCTGGAGCTTAGGCTGCTGGGGAGGACAGGACCCCCAAAGACCCAACAGAGGATTACTCAGACCTAAAAAGGACGGAGACTGTGGCGCTGGCAACAACAGGGGAGGGCCTGGAGGACGTCTCTCAGTGAGCCGGCCACAGGACAAAGCTGTGCGGTCCCACTTAGGGGGGTAACAGGGAGCAGCGGGCCATGGGGGACCGGGGTGGGCGGCAAGGGGAGTTAGTGTCAATGGGGGCAGAGCTTCTGTTTGGGAAGAAGAAGCAATTCTGGAGGGTGGTGGTGACGGCACAGAGGAAGGACTTAATTCTCCAGAACTCCAGGCTTAACATGGTTAAGGTGGTACATTTTGTGGATGTTTTATGGCAGTTAAAAGAAAAACCCACCACCTCCCTGGTGGGGCCCGAGAGTGGAATCCAGAGTCCCGGAGCATAGGGGCTGGGCCTGGGCCTCCTCCTCTGCCCTCCCTCCCCACCCCTGCTCTGAGCCTCCCTCCACCTGCCTAGTTACCTCCACCTTCCAGAGTTGGAGCCTGGGAGAGTCCCTCGGACCTGGGCCCTGTGCGCCACTCTGGCCACGCTGCCGCGCCTCCCTTCTGTCAAGACACCAGGCCAGTTCCCCTTCTTGTTGTTGGTTGCTGCCCCAGGGCCTTGGCACAGCCAGCTCCTGGTCGTCATCCCAGGCTCAGTCCACACCTGGGCTGCGGAGAAGCCCCTCCTGCCTGGTTCCAGCCTAGGGCTCGCCCCATTTCAGAACAATCTGCCTCGCTTGCATGCTGCCTCCCCATGCAGGACCCAGGCTGGCTCCTTGCTTGGCTCTCTCTGGCCTGGGGAGGCGCCGGGCAGATATGACGACAGCACATTTGTCCTATTCCTCTTTCCATTCTCAGCAGGCGCTGGGGAGTGGGGCCTGGCGCTTAGTAGGGACTCAAGAAGGTGTGCCTGGCAAATGTTCAAGAAACCCTGCTGCAGGCAGATAACACCGCTAAGCAGCCAACATGCTAATTACAAACTGCTCTGTTAGCTGCTCCGCAGAGCAAATGACAGCTTCTCCAAGAACAGCGCGCCCTCCCTGCTGAGTGCCAGGGTAAGCGTCTGTGACTCAGACTGTGGGTGCACCGAACTGGACTCACCCCCCACCCGAGAGTGTGCAAGGGCACAGCCTCAGCCGACGGAGGGTGGCCATCTCCATGGGGCTGGTTGGTCATCTGGGGCCATCTCAGCCCCTTCCCGTGCAGTGGGCTTGGAGAGGCCAGCGGCCCTGAGTGAGATACAGCAATGCCGCCGGCCCTGGAATGGCTGCTCCCCTCTGGATGCCCCAGGCGCCTTGCCTTCCACCATAACCTTGTTAACAGGCCAGTGCTCGGAAGCAGCCCTGGGCAGGAGGTGAGAGCCCAGAGGGGCTGAGTCACTCTCCCGCTGCACGGTGAGTCAAGGGCAGGACCGGACTAGAGTTTCTTGGCTGGTCCAGGGCTTGACTAACTGGGCCCTTGGGTGAGCAAGCAAGCTGGTGCCTTGGGCCACCAACAAGTGGGTTCGAGTGCTCGGCTTATGAGGGCGCAGGCAGGCTGAGCTGCATCCGGGGTCCAAAGGCCCCGCCGGTGTACATAGATCAGCACAAGGAACTGAAGTCCACGGTCTCCCTGAATGAGTGTGTGGCCGCACCAGGCAGGCCTCCAGGCTAACGGGGTCTTGGGTGCTAGCTATTAGCTTCCCTTCGTTGCCCCACAAGATCCCCACACGGGAGGCTTGTGGAGGGTGAGTGAAGCGTGTGTACACATGGAGGTGTGAAACTGCACCCCTAAAATTACATGGACACGTGAACCAGTGAAAAACTAACAAAATGTAGGTATTGGAGAGGGATGCCATGCCCCCGCAGGGAGGAGAGAGAAAGACACAGAGGGACCCACCAACAGGTCTTACTTAGCAAGGCCGGGTCCCCTAACCTGGGAAGCGCTGGTTGCCCCGTTCAGTAGCACAGGCTGTGCACTGCCCAACTGGAGGCAGCACCAGCCGCATGGGCTCCAGCCGGCTCGGCACCCCTTGAGCAGGGAGACGCAGGGGAAGGGCCCTGCCGATTTTCCACCACGTCTTTGATCGGTTCTGGAAAATTCCCAGCAGATATCTCCTCCAACACAGCCCGTGGCCTTTTTTCCTCTTCTCTTTCTGGAACTCAAACTAGACGAGTGTCACACCTTCTCCTTCCCCGTGTTCTTATCCTCGCGACAGCTTCCTCTTCTTTCCAGGGTTGCGTTCTGGGTGATTTCTTCACATCTGGCTTTGGTGACTAGTCCTTTCTCCAGCTGCGATTACACTCCCATTGAAGTGCTGTTGGTTGGGTTGGGGTTTTTCCCCCCGAGTCCGCATCATTTTTTTACTTGCAATAAAATATAAAATACTTTTCTTTTTTTCACAATTTTTGATTTCGCCTCTTATTATTTAAAGCCATCGATCACCATTATTTTGTGGCCAGGCCTCCAGGCTGCCATCTCTGGGATCCCCAGGGGCTGAATCTGGTTCAGGGTCTCAGCCCTTCTGCTCGGTGCTTTTTGACTGAAGGGCTCATTTTTCTGTAGAGGATTTTTGTAGAAATCCTTGCAACCAGGCTCTGTTTCTCCTGAGGCTTTACATTTGCTTGAGCCAGCGGTGGGGGGGGGGGGATTACCTCCTGAGGTCCCCCGAAACTCCCAGCCAGAGGTCGTCTTGAATCACCAGGTATCTTGAGTTCACACTTCCTGTTTTGCTGGATTCTCACTCCATGTTTCTTTCTTTTCTCCTCCTTTGCCTATTACTCGAATTTCTTCGTTTTGTTAGTGAGAGCTTCTTTTTCTATACTAGACTGGCAGTTATGTTTTATTTTCATTTTTCCAGGCCGGGGATCCCCAAACATTTTCTGTAAAGAGCAGCAGGGTAAATATTGGAGGCCTTGCAGATGCAGGCCAGTCTCCGCTTCCACGACAGGTCAGTCACAGAAAATATTAACACACGGGCATGGCTGTGTCCCAATAAAATTTTGTTTACAAAAACAGCGGGCGGGCTCGTCGTGCAAGCGTAACCTCCAAACACGTACGCAGGGGCTTCCCGGAGTGCTTAGATCATAAAGTTTATCTTCACTTCCTCAACAAGAAGAGGCCCTTCCCTCCCCGGTGGCGCAGCGGTTGAGCACTGGATTGCGAAGCTGCCCGCGGCCTCTGTGGCGCCGGTTCAATTCCCCGGCTGCTCCCCGGCCACCTGAGGAGGAGGGTCCCGCATGGCGCGCAGACCTCTCCTGCCGCCCGCTGCTCCCCTCAGCAGTGTACTTCGGTCCTTCTGCCTGCTCTGCTCCCCGCTCTGGCTCTGGTGAATTCTCTCACCCTCCCGCGCTTCTGACTGTACCCAGTGCTTATATAAATAAATAAATAAATAAAATAAATAAAATCTTAAAAAAAAAAAAAAAAAAAAAAAAAGAAGAGGCCCTTCACAGATTAACAGTCATTCTCCCTCCACATTTGGCCCCCAAACTGTGGCAGTCACCCCAGAGCCCCTTCCTGCTGCTCAGAGGTCACACCTAAGCTAGGACAAGGCTGGGAACCGCCTGCCTCCCATGAGGGGGCCGTTTCCTTTTTCAGCTTGATCCTCAGCGCTCCTTCTCCGCGGGCTCGGTGCCTACTGGAGCGCTCCGCACGGCGGGTTTCGGTGGTGGGAAGAGCAGGCTGCCATGCCCTCGGCCTGCAAACTGCACCTCCCACACTCACCCCTCCCTGGGGTTTTCTTTTAAAACTTGGGATGAAAGAGAAAGTGAGTGGGTCTTTCCCTGTGGCACAGGCAGGGGTCCACAGCCGTGTCCCCCCCCAGTCTGGGAGGCCCCAGAGTCCAGGCTGGCCGCCCAGGCTTCCGCCGCAGGCCCTCGTGCCAGAGCTCACTCAATTTGGGTTTCTGTTACTCACAGCCAGAAACGAGCTGCTGTAGGCGGAGGCCACGTTTCTTTTGACCTTCTGTGTGTCATTATTCATTTGCTGGAAAAACCTTTTCCACCAAAAGGGCCTCAAGATAAATTTCACCCTATACCAAGGCCAAAAAATAATTAAAAATTCCAAAGCTGCTGAAGTGGTTTTTTCTCTTTTATAATCATTCTAAAATCCCACAGCCTGTCTTCCACATCCCCGTAAGTCATGGGGAGATGCTCGGGGTGGGGGATTGGGGTGAGGGACACAGCAGGTGGGGGGGCAGAGAGCTGACTCAAGGCAACCTGAAGTCCAGGGTCTGGACATTGTGGAGACTGGATCAGGCAACACAGGTGTGTTCTGTGACCTCAGGAATTGCTCTGGCCCCTGACGAGTCTGGGCCCGTGGTGCAGGCCCTGGAGGCACCCCGAGCTTCTCCCCTCCAGGAGGCAGTGACACCACCAGCCTGCTCACCCGGCGCGCACAGCATTATGCAGAGTTGGTGCTAAACAGATACAATGCTTGGGACTAAAATAAAACCCAGCTCAGTGACATCTTGATGCAGCTTTGCAGGAACAGCAGGCTCCTGTGCACAAGCCGTCCGGACCGGCAGGCCTGTTTGTAAATCAATCGCACAGCAGAAGCTTTGCTGGGATTTGCGTGTTTCTGGACCAGTCTGAGGGCAGCTGGGGCCACCAGGTCTTCTGAGCCAGCAAAGCCAGGCCCTCCTTTCACTGGGTCCCACGGGGGACGCGCTCCTTACCAGACGCGAAAGCTGCCCTCATCTTGCTCCCTTCTCCTAAGAAGCACAGGCAGGAGCACAGGGCAACCGTGCTGGGGACCCCCCATAAGCCCTGCATGCACAGCTGTCCCTGAGATACGCATGTGCCACAGACAGACAGACAGACACAAGCACACAGGCTTGTAAGGTGTCAGTGAAAGCAGATTTTAAAAACCGAGGGAAGGCAGCCAGAGAGCAGCGCCTTCCCCAGCGCCACGGGCCGCACCACCCTCGCAGGCTCCTGTCCTGGGGAGTTAACCTCGCTCTCCCCACCTCTGCTCTGCACCCCTGCCGCCCCCCCAACCCTGCCCCTGCTCCGGAGCCACAGGCCTGTCGGGCTTCCCTGAAGACGATGCCCTGCCTGGGCCTGCGCAAGGAGCTCTGGCCTCACCTCGCAGGCCGGCCAGGGCGGGCAACACCTGAACTCGGCGGCGGGAGGCTTCAGGCAGCACCAGGAGCAGCGCGGAGGCGCAGGGGCTGAGACCACACGCTCACGTTGCCGGGGAGACAAGCTCCTCTTCTATTTAGAGAGCTGCCCCCAGTGCCCGGGCCAGCCCTCCCCATCCAGGCTCACCTAGGCAGGCGGATGTGGGGACAGAGGAGGGCGTCCTTGCAGGCCGGGCAGCCCTCCTGACTGCAGCTCCTGCTAACAATACCAGGAGGCCCGGGATCCACCTGAGGCCTGAAAGGATAGAACTGCCCCGCCTTCCTCTTCCAACAAGTCCTCCTGGATTGACTGAGAGGCTCCCAGGCTTTCGGCCCCCTCCCTGCCTGCTGTGCCGCTGGACAAGATCCCTGCGGGTGTCGGGCCAGGCTGGGGTGGCTGCCTAAAGCTGTGCCTGGGGCCTGGCTTCCCTCTCCACGGCCAGCCACTGAGGGGGCTGTGTATACTTGGCTGACCCCACAGGGCGGGAAGGAGGAGGCTAAGGACCAGGGGGTGGGACGGGCCCAGATCTTTGCCGCTTGGGGCTTTGTGCCCCTCACCGGAGTCCCTGAGATCCGGCCTGTGGCCTCACATGGGACAAGCAGACGTGGACAGAAGTCACTGCTCAACTTTGGCAAAGCTGTAGTGCTGCAAAGCTCTGACCCCCCACGTGGAAAGAATGTGTGTTTGTGTGTGTGGATATTGTGTTTGTGAGTGCGTGTGTGTCAGTGTGAGCAAGAATGCCTTTCTGGGCCTCCCCGGTGGCGCAGCGGTTGAGCGCTGGGTTGCGAAGCTGCCCGCAGTCTCTGCGGCGCCGGTTCGATCCCCGGCTGCTCCCCGGCCACCGGAGGAGGGTCCCACATGGCGCGCAGACCTCTCCTGCCGCCCGCTGCTCCCCTCAGCAGTGTCCTTCGGTCCTTCTGCCTGCTCTGCTCCCCGCTCTGGCTCTGGTGAATTCTCTCACCCTCCCAAGCTTCTGACTGTACCCAGTGCTTGTATAAACAAAACAAACAAACAAACCAGCAAACAAATAAATAAAGCATGCCTCTATAAAAAAAAAAAAAAAAAGAATGCCTTTCTAACAGGAATGCTGGGCAGAACAAAGGAAGAGCACCACAGATAAGAGGGCACACAGTACACACCCCTGCCCGTCTCTTCATCCTACAAATATTTACCAAGCATGGAGACCCCATCTGACGTGAGGGTGGGCAATGGCAGGGCCAGCTAACCCAAGGGTCCTCCCCACCCCAGGCCAGGATGCCCAGACTGGTGTGGAGCTGGTGGCAGAAGCCCAGAGCCCAGGGCCCCCTGCTGAGAAACGAGCCCAGGGCTACCGAGCAGGAGGGAAAGCGGGCAAAGCCTCTGGCTGGCCTCCCCCAGAGGAGGCCTTGGCCCCGGAGCCCCGAGAGCTGCACAGGCCCCTGGAAGCCAGAGGATCAGTTGGGAGATCCGGCAGCAGGAGGCTCAGGGGTCCTCCTGTCAGGGCAGCCAAGAACAGCCTTCACCCCTCAAGAAAAACACCCTTGTCCCCTCCTGTCATACATTTTGCAGAAGAGCAAACCAAGGGGGCGGGCTCAGGCTGTCCAGCCAATCTCCCAGCTGTGGGGGCCGAGGCCGGGTCCCCGACACACAAGGGCCCTCCCTGAGGCCCCCACATCACCCACAGGGGGGCCAAAGTCTCTAACATGCCCCTGGGCCCTGGTTCAACTCTCCCAGCGCCATGCAGCTTCCCGAGGGGCCGCGCTCCCAACTGGAGCCTCCAAATCCTTCTTCCTTAAAGGCGCATCTTCCCAGCGCAGACCCCACAGACTCCGTCCCCAGCTCATCCCTCAAGGCCCCCCACCTCTCCACCTCTCCCAGTTTGCAACCCTCCTGCAGGCAGCTTCACCTTCACTGTCCTAGCTCCTAGCTCACAGCCTCGAGGGCAGCTGGTCCCCAGCCTGCGGCACTGTGGGGCTTCCTCTTGTTGTCAAAGCATTGCTGAGTTCACACTTGCTGTTCCTTCTGCTGAAATGTCCTTCCCCACCTGGTCCACCTGGCAGACTCCCAAAGAGCCCCGTAAGACTCAGCTCACTCGGTGAGGGCCCAGGGAGCTCCCCAGACCACTCTGGGCAAAGCGGGTGCCTGGGATCCCTCTGAGAGGCCTCAGTCCATTCCCACCATCTGTCTCCAATCAGGGCAGAGCCCACAGCTGGCTCATTCTGTTTCTTTAGCCCCTGGGCCACGGCAGGCGCCGTGCAGGCCCCAGCAGGGCAGAGACTCCAGTCAGAGGGGCGCGCAGAGGCCTGTAGCCATTTCTGTGGTCCCTTCCAGGGCTCCCGCATGGCCCAGCCAATCCCCTTTACACGTGGGCCCCAAGACACGCAGCCTCAGTCCTGGGAGAAGGGCCCAGAGGAGGTCGGGAAGGAGCCTACGGGGCCCAGACGTGACCGTGGCCCTGCACTGTGGCTCCAGGAGTGGGGCCCTGTCCCAGGCTCTCGGCCACAGCAGCGACGACGGCGAAGAGACCCCCCACGAGGGTGGAGGCTGTGTCTCCACAGGCCAGTTTGCTGCCGACGGGTGCTGGACTGGGGTGGCCGAGGGCCAAGAGAGAACACGGCGTGGACTGAGCACAGGTGGGCAAGGCAGGGCCGAAAAGCTAGGCCCCCGCCTCTGAGGCACGTGTGAGTCCCCGAGGTGACACCCCGACCCCAGAGGTGGCGGCCTGGGAGCACTAACGGGACGGAGCTTCCTTCTGGGGTGAGGGAAAGGTCCTGGCAGTAGACAGACTGCGGCGGAGCTGAACACTACCTGCTCACACGACAGCTAGTTTTATAGTAAGTGCGTTTTATCCCCCGCTGAAAAGAAAAAAAAAAAAACACCAAACAGAAGAAAGAAATCAGGCAAAACTCCAGTCATTGGGCCTCCCTGGTGGCGCAGGGGTCAGTCTCAGGCTATCACCACTGTGGCCGAAGTTTGATCCCCGGCCAGGGAGCTGCCCACAGGGCGCAGCAGACCTCGCCTGTCTCCCCGCGGCTCCCCTCAGCAGTGGATTTCAGTGGATCTGCCTGTTCTGCTCCCCGCTCTGTCTCTGGTGGGTCCTCTCACCGCCCCCACCACCCTGTACCTCTGGTCTGCAGCCCAGTTCTTCTATGCAAAATAAATAAATCATAAATAAATCTTTTAAAAATATTTGAAAACCAAAAAACTCCAGGTATCCTTTCCCCCTTTTTCATGAGCTGGAACCTCACTTTTCTCTACCATCCTCTAGTCTGGGGGACTCACGGCACCAATCCCGGGTGAGTTTTACACCTTGACCTTCGTTTTCTTCACCCAAGATCCTCCCAAGATAAGAGAGAGGAAGCGGCTACATCCCTCGCCTGCTCAGGGACCTGCAAGAATTCACTGTCACTCGCCGAAGAACACGGAGGTCCTGATGCTGGCCCTCAAGGCTGCTGACCTCACAACCTTAGGTAAGGAAGGGCTCCGGCCACCTGCCATCCCCTGGGCCCCGCCTCACGGGCGCCGCCCTCCAAGCCAAGTCTGGCAGGACGCACCTTGCAGGTAAAGCTGACCCCAGCCGCGCACTCAGCCCCAAGCCGGCGTGTCCCTGGCTCGTGTCACTACCTCAGCCCACATCACTTCGAGATCTTGCTTGCCACATAAAACCGTGAGTTCCTCGAGGCCCTGCAGGGTCTCCTATGGATCCAGGGGGCACCGATCCCTTCTCCCTAACAAGGCTTCCACCCCCCTGTTCGTTCAGGGTTCACCCAGTGGACACACAACCCCCAGCGCAGACAAACAAGCGGCTCTGTCCATGAAGGCGCGGGGGGAAATCCAGCCAGAGCGGAGTCCAGAACACGCACACGTTCAGAGGACGGGGATGGGGCTAGGCCAGCGCAGGGATGCCCAATGGGGAGTAGGAGAGGAGCAGCCCCGTGCAGTGCTGGACAGGTCCCTGGGCGGCGCGAGAGCCCCAAGGCGCGAGAGCCCCAAGGCGGTGGATCACAGAGCTCTGAAACTACGGGGAACCTGTGCCCAAGCTCAGCACTGTGAAGACGGGAGTAGGGTGGGCTGGATCTGTCCCTCTGTCCACCGATGCACCCGCTCACCCACCCACCCCTCCTCACACCCACACATCCACCTACAGTGCGTCCACCCAGCAGGCATGCACCCGGGCATCCACCTCATCCCTGCCTCCCTCTGCAGGGCCTGGGCAGAGCCGGACGGACCCCCAAGGCCCCACCTACCAACCCAAAGCTCTCGACAATGGTCAGGTCACTGCAGCCTCCTGTAAGTCCATGGCAGGGACTTTCTGCCCGTGAGGGTAAGCAAGAGGAATTCTCTGCCTGGCGGGGGAGGGGGCATGGCAGGTATATGCCCCACCAGGCACTGCCACGCAGCCAGCTCACACCAGTTCTGTGCAGGCGGTCAGCCCCGAGCCCGCTCTGCAGAGGAGGAGACTGCAGCCCCCACAGGACCCCTCTGAGATCCCCACGGCCTCATTGAGCCCTGAGTCGGGATGGAGGGAGGTGATCCCCAGGGCAGGGCTGGGCCGAGGCTCCAAGGCTGGGTGGCCAGGATGATGGGCCATGCAAGGGGCACGTGGGGGCATGGACACGCGGGACTTCAGCGTCCACCAGAGTTCCAGATACAAGGGGGCTGGTCCCCAAAAAGAGCGGGCAGGAGGATGTGGACAACATTACTCCTCCCCATGCGCCTGTGGCTGCAGAGAGCACTGAAGAAGATTCCAGGGCCGCGCGCGGCTACAAGTGCACCAGCCACCAGCTGGGGGAGCAGGCGGTGGGGGGGGGGGGGGGGGCTCAAGGACTCCTGCAAAAGGGACTCTGAGAAACAGGAGCAATGGTGGTGGGAGGTGGGGGGGGTGTGTCCCAAGGAAGCCCCAAGAGGCAAAGGGGCTCCTGTTTCTCCCCGTCCTTGCTGCCAAGTGAGGGGCTGGGAACGCATCTGGCTGCTCCCTCAAGTGCACCTGGGCCCCTGAGCCTGCCTCCTCCCACCTCCTCAGATCTCACACAGAAGCCCTGAGCCTCGGTTTCCCACCTGCAAAGGGTCAGATTCACGTGTAGCCAGCACCCCCTCGGTGCCTGGCGGCAAAGCTGCGCCCCCGGCCCCATGGTGAGAGTGGAAAGTAACAGCACCGCTGCCTGGGGCACTACTGGTGGGGTCCCCAGACCCCTGTGGGTGCTCGGCCCTCAGCTCCAGGACCCCAGGGGAGGGACACGGGGGCGGGGGGGGGCGGGGGGGCAGTGTCTTACCCTGGGAGCCCAAAGCGTGGAAGAATTCAGAATTCCCCGCACTTCAGATGGGCAAACTGCAGATTCTAGCCCCATCCAACAATCAAATACATCGGCATTTCTGCAGTGAAATAGGTGAACGTAGAATACGTAAAGGCTATAAATAGCCTGGCTTGGACTAAAAATAGCCCCACCCCAGTTCAGGCGGGATTTCACTGCCATATGAGTTATGAAAAAGCAACTACTGCATTCTGGAGCTGAATATGGAGGCCCCCAGCTCTGCGTGGCCGCGTTTTTCACCAGAGACCCCGAAGCAACTGCTCATCAGCCCTGGTTGATCTCACAGCCAACGTGCCGCAAAGGAGGCTCATGTGCTGTGCCCCAAAACCCACCCTGACCAGGGGGACAGCGCAGAGGTCAGCCACAAAGAAAAACTACCGCACACCTGTGCACATGCACACGTGCACATGCGCACACAGCAGCAAGCACAGAGGCCAGCAACGACCAAAGCCCAGCTCGGGGGGCAAACCTGGCCTCACTGGCCCTCCGTCGGCCACAGACACCCACCTGGGCCACGTGCTGCCCTCCCTGCAGAAGCAGGCTGTCTCCAGAGCTGCGCCTGGATGAGGAGGGGTAAGCACAAGACCGGGGAACAGGGCTTCCGCTCTCGGCCTGCAGGGAGAGTCCCGCACGCCCGCCTCCCTGCGGCCTGGGCCGAGGCTGCTTGCCCTGCTGGCTGGAGCTCCGGCACCTGCAGCCTGGACCTGGGGGCTGGACGGGGGTGGGGAAGCCTGGCCGGCACCGTGCTGGGAAACGTTGACTGCTCCATCAAACTGCTTCAATATACAAAATAAGGGAGGGGCTGACAGAGGCCCTCCAGTTCTATCTGCCCTTCACGCCTCTCTTCTGCAGGAGGCCTTTGTGGGTCTCTGTCCTACCCCAGGGTCTCCATGTGACTGCAGTTAGAGCCTTCCCGCCAAGGGGGTCCCCGAGAGATGGGTGCAGGGTCTGGGGCACAGATGCAGGCCGTGGGCTGGAAGGGGCTCCCGTGGCTCCCATGGCCCCACCCTCACCAGGTCTTAGCAAGCTGCTCCAGCCCTCTGAGCCTCCGTTCCTGCGCTTACAGAATTAGGTTCAACTCCACGTATATCTCGTGGAGCCGTGGGGGACACAGCACCCAAGAAACGGCAGCAGCCGCCGCACTGGGAGCTGATGCTGGGGCAGCCCTGCCCTGGAGGTCTCCCCTGGAGCCCATCCTCATGCTCCAACAGCACCCACAGAGGCCACAACCCCCTTCCTGCTGTCTGCCAGGACCTCCGGCCCCACCCTCAGATGACACCGGGCAGGTAGGCAGAGCCGGCACCTGTCTCCACAGGAGGACTGGCACCGAGGCCAAGAGAGGGGCCCCAAGAACCTGGTTCCGGGCCCAGGGCTGAACGGAACATCCCGGCCAGCACCCCGAAGCCGACCCCAGGAGGAAGGCCATCTCAGGGGCCCAGGTGTGGGACCTGGGCTGGAGAGAGGGCTGGGGCAGGCGCTCCAGAGGGGAGAGGGAGAGGGGGTGGCTGGGGCGCAGGGACTGAGTCACGCTCAGCGGGCCCAAGCCCACCGCACACACAGTCTGGCTCTGCTATCTTTGGCGGGCAGCCGCCGGCTATTTCGGGAAGCTCTGCACACAGCCCGCCACTTCCCTGCCAGGCTGACTAGGTCAAAAACCCAGGCAGCCCAGCAACAGCCCGTGTCAGCAGCGCGGGGAGCGAGGGGTGCTGCACCGCCCCACTGAACAGCAGGAACAGGGGGGCGGCGGGGGCGAGCGCGAGCCCCCCACCCTGCAGAAGGAAGAGGCGCCAGGGAGACAAACAAAACAAACCAAACTAGCTGCAGGCAGGCGGCAGGCAGCAAGCTGCAGCGGGAAGCACTGGCTGGGGTCACGTGGACCCGAGTTCAAATTCGAGTTTTGTCTTCCAGCCATCATTTCAGCACGCCCAGCCTCGGTTACCCCACCTCACTGGCGGGTGGGATCAAGTGAGGGGACATGCAGCACGGGGCACCTAACAATGGGGGTGCCCGCCCTCCACCCTGTGGGAACTCCCACCAGCCCAACACGCCCCAGGCCCCTGAGCCCAACGGGCTGCCCGACCACCTGTCTGCGGCCACCCAGAGGCTCCCAGAGGGCATCTGAGAAGCCAGAGGAGAGAGGTCCCCATGGCACCGGGCTCCCAGCCCCCTGAGCACGCTCGGCATGTCCCCGGCAGGGAGAGAACCGTCCCGGGGAAGGAGATCCAGGGACGGGGACTGGCGCCCGCCAGAGCAGCTGCTCAGCAAGCACCAGAGGGCAGAGCAGCAGGGAAGGGCCGGCGGTGGAGATGGGAGGACCAGTGTAGGAAGGGCCGTGCGGGGGCTTCCTGAGGAGCAGGCGCCAAAATTGTAGCTGACGCAGGTCGCCTCGGGAGTGGCTGCCTCGGTGCATCTTTCTGACAGATAAGGGGCGAGGGCTGCGAGAAGGAACGTGACATTCCCGAGGTCTCCCCAAGGGTCAGCCTCAGAACTCCAGCCAGGCACTGGAGAAGATGGGGGGCCGTGGAAGGGAAAGCCGGGGCAGGGCGAGAACCCCTTCCTGCTGAGGCTGGAGTTAATTGCAGATGAAGGGGGTCAAAGCACATGCTGGGGGTTCGCCCAACCCAACCAGACCCCTGGCATTGAACCCTTCTCACTCGACTCAAGCCCCCAGGGTTGGATTCACAACAGCCAAAAAGTGGAAACAACCTGTGTTCCTTAGTGCATGAACCAATAACCAAAACGTTCTCTCCACACGAGGGAATAACATACAGCCTGAAAAAGGGCGGAGACTGACAAGTGGACGAACCAGGGAGACATGCTACGTGGAATAAGTCAGTCACAAAAGGGCAAATACTGTGTGATTCCACTTATCCGAGGTCCCTAGAGGAGTCAAATCCACATGGACAGAGAGTAAGGATGGGGGGCCAGGGGTCAGGGGTGGGAGTGGGAAGAGAGTTTTGGAGATGCCGGAGGTGGCCGTCCCCGACCCCGTGAGTGCACGTCATGCCCCTGAACCTTACACCGAAAAATGGTTAAAATGGAAATTTTTATATTTTGTGTATTTTACCAAAATGAAAAAAAAAAAAAAAAACTGCTCCCAGGGTCAGGCAGAAGGTCTCCTCTGGGTGATGAAAATGTTGTGGAACTCGACAGAGGTGGAGGCCGCACTAAAAGCTAATGAATTTACATTTAAAATGGTTAATTGTATGTTATGTGAATCTCACCTCAATAAAAAAAGAGTAAAAGCCCCAGGGTGTGAGGCAGCTTGGCAACCATGGGGACTCCATCACTGAGGGGGGTGGCCCCTCCCCTGGAGCAGGAGGGACAGTCCCGGGCTGGGGAGGGACAGACAGATGGCGAGGTGGCAGCAACCAGGGGCACCTGGCCCCGTGGGAAGCACGTGGATCTGGGGAGCTGTGTCCACCGCCCCCCACCCCCGATATCAGACATGCAGAAATCAGAGCAGAGAGGGTAGCAGACTCTCATTAGTTGTTGGGGACACCGGGCACTTCTGGGGGAAGGGGCACCCTGAAGGCTTGCAGCAGGTGGTGGTGGCGGAGCTGTGGGTGCACATAACCCTCACAGCTGCGATGTGTTCAGGTGTCTCACCTGGGACAGGCCCTGGATGCATGACAAAGCTCTTGCAGGTGCCATGGGGCTAGAGGACAACCCCTCAAGGTGCCCCGGGGAGAAGCGTCTGGTCAGGGCTCGGGGCTCAGGGCTCAGGGAGAGGTGGAGCGGAGCTCGGGCAGTGCCGGGGGTCTCTGGAAGAAGCTCCAGGTTGTGGGGGCCAGCTGCCCAGCAGGGGCGGAGAGACCGGCTGCACCCCAGGAGGCTGACAGAGGGGCAGAGAAAGGGGGTTGGAGCTGACAATCTGGACACTGACCCTGCAAATCCACAGCCAGTGGGGGGCGCTCTGGGGACCAGGGGGGATCTACCACACCCCTTGGCTGTCTCAGGGGTAGTTCCTGAGCTTCTCCCATGAGGGGCTGTCAATCCCTGAGACAGATCAGGCTTTGCACCTGTGGGCCGGCCCGCTGCAGCACCCCCTGAGACAGCAGTTAGGGGGCTCTGAGACTTGCTCATCGCAGTCAAGTCCCTGCCCGCAGCTCTCAGGCTGACTGGCGTTTGCCTCCCTGGGACTCAACTTAGGGTCTTGGTCATCTCTTCAGAGTCACGATCTACTTTTCTTCTCCAGGACACCTGGCGCATGCCGCGGGGCTGCCCCTGCACTGGCCCCTCTGCTCTGGACTCTGATCCCACTAAAGCTGGGAGACAGAACCTGGGCCCAATGAAGGCCTATGGTCTGTGTCCCGGGAGCAGATGCTGGTCGCCGCACCCCTGGCCAGCGCAGCAGACCTGTGCCTGGTGATGCTGTCTGCTGGGAGTAGTGGATAGAAGAGGCTCCCCAAATTCATGTCCACCTAGAACCTCAGAATGTGACCTTTGGAAAGATGGTTTTTGCAGATGTAATTATTCAAGGATCTCAAAGACGAGTTCCTCCTGGATTCTGGGTGGACCCCAAATCTAAAGACCCGTGTTCTTAAAAGGGGAGGAGAGGACAGAGACAGATGAGGAGGGGCTGGTCCTGACAACAGAGGAAGAGGCAGCCGTGGTGTGGCCACAAGCCAAGGGCGCCTGGGGCCGCCAGCCACTGGAAGAGGCCGGCAAGTGGCGGCCTGGACCTCCCAAGGGAGCCCGGCCCTACCCATACCTCCATCTCAGACATCTGGCCCGCAGCTGGCAGAGAGCAAGTTTCCACTGTCCTAAGCACCATGTGTGGTCGTGTTACGACAGCCTCTGGAACTGGGATCAGGAAGTAGGACGGTGCGGCACTGGCAGCATGGATGTCAGCCAGTGTCCCCTGCCTAGGTGCCGGCGGGGGAAGAGCTGGGCGTCTGACGGGAGCGATGCTGGTGCTTGGACAGCCTGTCGCCGGGGCTGCGGCCAATTAGCTCAGGGCACCGGGGGGAGGGATGGCGAGACGCCTCTCTGCATCCACTGCTGAGACACTGGAGGGGAAGAGGCCGCTGGACATGCCGCCTTCGGGCCTCCCACCTCCCCGTGCTAGCACTGCACATAGACTCCAACCCGCTTGCCCGAGCTCCCAAGCTCACCGCCCCAAGCAAGCAGCCGCGGCACCCAGGTGACCAGCTGGCCCAGGGGCTGCAGGTCTCTGATGAAAACCCCCTGAAGCGACATCGACCCCCAGCGACCTGCCCCCCCCCCCCGCCTGTCTGCATTCTCTAAGAATGTCTCACATAGGGTGGGGGTGGCCAAGGGCTCCCCTGGCTTCCTGCAGGAGCCCAGACAGCTTCAGCAGTGCAGCCCCCTGGCACTCCAGAGGCATGCCAGCTCTGAGTCGCTGTCACCAAGGGACGAGGTGAGGATGGTAGAGGACCCCCAACATCAGTGGCCAGGGCCCCGTGATGGCAGGTCGGCATTTCCCAGGGAAAAGCAGCCTCAGGGATGCCTAAGCAGTGCTCACGTGCAGACGCCTGTACATTGGTCTCCCTGGGCCAAGGAGCCAGAACACCGTGTGCCAGACCCAGGACCCCGAGTGTGACACGTGCTCCCTGGGGCTCGGGAAGGCCCCCAGAGGAGGGGAGCAGGTGGCCAGCTCTGCCCTACGCAGGTGGAGAAGAGACCGTTGGCCTGGGCGGGCTGGCACAGCACAGCCAAGAGGGGATCTGGTCCCTCCCGGGCCTGGCTGGTGACGGCAGACAGCGCTTCCCTGTGGGCATCCATCCCAGGGGGCCCCCGGCCTGGCCAGTGCCTCCATGTCACCAGGCAAGCGCCTAGTGAAGGTAGGTGACCTCAAGTCCAAACTCTGCCTCAGAGTGGGGTCTGACCCCTGGCAGCTCACTCAATAGTTCTGTCCCCGCATGGGTGTCTGGTCATTGGCCTTGGTCATTTCTCGAGGCCACGGACAGACAAGGGAAGAGCCACACGCCAGGGATTTTGGGGACATCCAAGCTGCATCCACGCCTGGCCCGAGCATGCTGGTGGCGGCACCATCACAGCGTCCCTGACGACAGGAAAGGGCTGAGCTCAGGGTGGAGACCCAGCCAGGAGTTGGGTCCAGGGCCGGCGGCTGGGCCTGCCTCCCCCGAGCAGGTGTCAGTGTCAGGGTGTCAGTGATGCCCTAGACCCATACCACCTGCCAGGAGGGGGCCCAAATTGCAGACAGGCAATGCCAAGGCCCCAGGGGGCTCGAGCAGGGCTGGCCTGCTGTGGGCCGCGGGCTCCCAGCAGTGGGCTCTAAGACCAGGCCGGCAGCTGCTCCACCCTACCCATCCTGGCTGGTCCCACCAACCCCGCCCCCAGAGACAGCCCTCCTGGGGCACCCAGGGTGGGGGGTGGGGGTAGGGGTGGGGGGGATGGCTGGGGGGGAGATGGCATTGCTGAGCCCACACTGCTAGCTGCTGTACACAGTCCCCGCAAACCAGACACAGGAAGGACATGCAGCAAGTGGCCCTGGAACGGAGCAGGGTGGGGTGGCAGCCACCATCCCGGGGGTGCTGGGCAGCTGCCTCCTCCCCATGCTGCACACAAGCTGGCGCCTCAGAGTGGGGCCCCAGCTTTCTATGTGACCTCAGGGGGACCAACCCGTTCTTCAGCCGGGGTTTGGGAAGACACCCTCAAGGGTCCAGCACGACATGCTCCTGTCATACTGGCCTAACTGGATCAATTGTGGGGCGAGGGCAGCCCTGAGAAGGGCTGTCAGAAGGGATGTCACCAAGCCCCCAACATGGCCCCCTCATGGCTGCAGGAGGGGCAGGGTGGGATGAGAGAGTGATGGGCTCCAGCAGCCCTGGGTGCCGGCTAGCCCAGCTGCCCAGGGCCGTTGCCCCATGGGCCGGCCCGACCTGGCCCATGGGGAGTGACTGTCACCTGGAGTGACAGGAGCGAGTGTGCTCGACTCTCCGGTGGGGGACAGAGCTTGGGAGCACCAGTCACTTCGCAGGATCACGACAGGTTCAAGCGCAAATGCTGCCCCCCCCCCCACCCTTCTGGCTCTCTTCCTGGGCCTGGGAGGCCTCCCTGGGGGCTGCAGCCACACCTCAGCTCCAGCAGTGAGAGGTGAAGCCGCTTCTCCTCCCCTGTGTCTTGGCCTCCCCATCAGCCACACCGCCGGGCACGTGCCCTAGGGTGGCCGGGGGAGCAGAGGCCTCGGCCTTCCAGCAGCTCAGTGACCACACCTCCCGGCAGAAGGTCCCGCTGCCAGAAGCCCCGACTCTCCAAACATTTGGGAGCTTGAAAAGCAGCAGCTGGCCTGGCTCCGCTCCCAGGGTGACCTCTGGCACGATCGGCCATTGGAAACCAGTCCTTTTTTTTTTTTTTTTTAATAGAGGCATGCTTTATTTATTTGTTTGCTGGTTTTGTTTGTTTGTTTGGTTTATACATGCACTGGGTACAGTCAGAAGTGCGGGAGGGTGAGAGAATTCACCAGAGCCAGAGCGGGGAGCAGAGCAGGCAGAAGGACCGAAGTACACTGCTGAGGGGAGCAGCGGGCGGCAGGAGAGGTCTGCACGCCATGTGGGACCCTCCTCTGGTGGCCGGGGAGCAGCCGGGGATCGAACCGGCGCCGCAGAGGCCGCGCGCAGTTTCGCAACCCAGCGCTCAACCGCTGCGCCACCGGGGAGGCCCAAGAAACCAGTCCTTTTTTGAAGTCCGACGCAGAGGAAAAGCGCAGATCGGCGGTCCCGGCATCCGCTCCTTCTATGGGCCAGGCGGGGGCGGACGCGCTTCCTCGCCTCACGCCGGCGGAGGGAGGCTCGCCCGGCAGCACGGGAGGAAGGCGACGGGTCAGCAGGCGGGACTACACCTACTCCTTCCTGCTGCCAGACAGCCCTACCCCCCAAGCCACCTTTTCCAGGACCCCTGTAGCCTGGAGATGCCCTGGCAGCCGTCAACTGGCAGGGCCCCGGGCCAACGGAGTAGAGGGCAGGGGCTTTAGGACTCGCGGCCCCGCTGCCTGTCTGTGCAGCCCAGGCAGCCTCCCGGGCCCCTTCTTGGCCACAAGCGCCATCATTAACCCTGTGGGGCAACCAGAAACTGCGGCGCCAGAGGTCAGGGGCGTCTCCGAGGTCGCACACCCAGGCTGATGGCGGAGGGTCGAGGTCTGACTTGCTGCCCCCCCGGGGGGTGTGCCGAGGCATGTGAGGGGGCTCCACATGGCCCCCAGTGCTGCCACACTCCTCGGGGCCAGCTGCCCTCCTCTACTCCCTGCTTTACGAGGCAAGGGAGAACCAGGGAAGGAAAGGTCCTCCCCTGGGGCTACAAGATGGAGACACCAAGGCACTGAGCGGCACCTGCCGCAAAGCTGGGAGGCGCGGAGACGTCCCAGTGCCTGACTTGTTCATTTCCACCAAGTTCACCTTTGCAGGGAGATGACAGGGTTTCAGAGCCGGGACACTAACTCCTAAATCTCTGACCCCTCTCAACAGCCCCTTGGGTGTGGGATTTGGCCACTGGTCTGAGAGGGACCCTGGAGGGCCAGGTGGGAGCCGGGGTCATAGAGCTGACGCAAGGGAGGCCGTGCAAGCACAGGCGGGGCCAGAGCGAGCCCATGGCACCCCAGACCCAGACACCTGCCCCGTGCGGCAGCCATCCCACCCTTGGGAAGGAGGGCACAGCCCCGCAGCCTCAAGGAGGGCCCGGTGTCCAGGACTGGCCCCACTGGGTTTGTCCAACAGCTTCTGTGGGGTCTTCCGAATATGAAGCCACCTCTGGACGCCGGGGTTCTGTCCACCTCCAGGGAAAGCCACACAGACCTTCATCTTTTCTCCCACACAACCTCCACCTTGCAGAAAAGTCCCAATAATAACCTAAGAACCCTCCACCCAGAATCACCATCTCAAAGGCTGCGATCTGCCCTCTCTGTCTGCACGTCAGTGTGCACGTGATCGGCCCGCCCGGTCGATACACACACACTTTGCAGAACCATCACTGAGTGCCAGGCTGTCTGGGCTCACCATAACAACCCGCCCCCAGCTTCCAATCCATGGGGCCCCCTGCCATGCACCCTCAAACTCACCTCCTTCAAGCTGATAAGTGTAAAGCGGGTGGTGCAATCGCCAGGTCACACACAGGTAAACCGAGGCACAGTGCCCCGCCTGCTACCCTGCGCCACCCACCATGGAACTGAGAACTGACTCCCCACACACCGCGGCGATGCTGTGCCCCTTTGTACAGAAAGTGAGCGGCGATCGCCCCACAGCAGAACGCAGGGTGGACCGGACCAGACGGCGGAGGCCCCCGTAGCGCAGGGAAGCCACAGGCTGGGGTGGCGGGGCACCCAGGCCCCGGGGCACCCCTCCCAGGCCAGCCTCCTTCATTCCTCTTCTCTCCTCAGACAGCTAAGGGCAGGGGCTGGCCTGCCACTCACCCCGGCTCAGCAGCCTGCGTCCCAGCACGGAGGCAGCTGCACATGTCAGCCAGCGAACGAGGGGATGGCGGGTCTGGGTTCCAGCTCTGCCCCTCCAGGAGGCGACTCCCCCACTGAGACACGGCTTGTCCCCGGGTAGCACCAGGCACTGGGCGGTGTCTGCAATTCATGGCGTGAGATGGGACTTGTGAGGAGTTGGGGGTAAGGACCCCGGCGCACACGCGCCTGCTGCGTCTGCCTGGGAAGTGAGCCGGGAAGTGGGGGCGACGGTCCCACGGCTACAGGCGCCTAAACACGAAGCACGGACCCTGCAGCCGGCGTACCTGGCGCCTCCCGGCTCTCCGACAACCCCTTCCCCTTGGCTTGAGAGCCCCAGAAGTCACTGCTGGAAGCTGGCGGCGGGGCTCCCCCTGCGAACACCAGCGCGCCTGTCTAGCTAACACACCTGCCATCGGCGGCGGCGGGGGTGGAAACGAGGACCGTGCAAGCGGGAGGCGGCGCTGTCCAGAGTGGATGGCCAGCGGCCAGCTCAGGTGAGGCGCTGAGCTAAAGGCAGCGCGTGTGGGGGGTGGGGTCTGAACGATGCGGGGAAGCTTCGTACAAGGTGCGGTGGGCAGAGCTGCCAGCTGCTGCCGTGATGGCGGGAGGAGAGACATGTTTCTGGGTGAGTGTGCATGTGTGTGCATGCATGTGTGCAAGCGTGCGGTCGGGGACAGCACAAGACAGACCCAGAGATCTGAATGCTTTGGGGGCTCCTTTTTTTCTAACACGGTTTCTTAAGCCATTGGTGGAATGAAGGCAAAGAGCCACCGGATTTTCTCAAAGCTTGGCACCAGGCTGGGCTGGGGCACAGGCGCAGCCCCTGGGGTCCGAAAGACCCTCATTCTGCCAGCGCTGCGGTCCCGCCCCGCCGGGCACAGCCTGGGTGATGGTCGTGGCCCTCAGCGAGCCCGGCCAGGGGAGAATGACCAGGCTTTCCCCTGAGAGCCTCGGGGGCTTCACAAGGTCTGTCCGGACCGCCAGGCCCCCGCCGCGCCCGCCCCGAGCCCCGTGCTCCCATGGAATTAAAGAAGGGAGAACCACTCACCGCCTGGACGCCAGCCAACGTGGTGCTGATGCCACCTTTCCTGGAATGAGCTTTTTTCCACACTCGCACCGGCTGGAGCCATCGGCAGCCCAGGCTCCCACCTCTCCGACTTGCCTCACACCCTCCGCCGCTCCACCACGCTTTCAAGTAAGTCCCTGCCACTGCTACGTGAGGTGACACTAAGGAAGGAGGCTGGCTCCGGGGGCCAGAGGCCAGGGCGGGCGGGGGAGTCTGGCACGGAGGCTCAGGCGCAGGACTCTCAGAGGATGCCAGCCGGCGGCCCGCAGGAGCCCTGCCCCTCTCCTCTCATCTTACAAACTTGCCTCTCCGCGGAAGCCTCCCCTACTCGGGAGGCTCAGGCACCGGCGGGAACGACCCCAGAGCGGAGTGACCCTGCCGCGGTCGGCCTCCCTGGAGGCACACGAGGAGCCGGGACCGGCCGCTCCCGGGGCCGACCTTTGCCGCGTCCTATCAGATTTTCCGTTGCCAGCAAACCAAAAGCAAAGCAAAGCAGCACACCGCCTCTCCACCCTCGCAGAGCTCGTCAGCCCATCAGAATTTACAGCGAGCCTGGCAGCAGCATCCAGACGCGGGTAATGTCATTAAGCCTGCACAGCGCCTGGATGCCAGGAGGGTCCCCGCGACAGGCTGCAGCAGAGCAGAGGAAGCAGCAGCCCGGCGCCGGCGCCGGCAGGCACAGAGCCCCCCTCCCAGCCCGCCCGCGGGAGCCTGTCTGGCTATCAAAGGGTCTGTGGGGGGCTCCCCGGCAGCTTTAGAAAAGCAGGGCTTTGGAAACAGATGCAGGCGGGAGCCCGCCTTGGGCTGCCTGCAAGGGTGCGCTGTTATTACAGCAATCTGTCAGAGGGAACGCGAAACCAAAACCTAACCCAATCAGATGCAGGCGTGGCCCCGAGTGTCGAGCCCCCAAGTGGGGCCCCAGTGGTCAGCCCCCCACTGGGCACCAGGGCCAGAGCCGATTCCCAGTACCTGCACCTAACTTGGACGCGTCCCCGCGCTGGACAGGGCCGCTTGGAGCTGGCTTTCTATTTAAAGACCGCACGGGCTCCCTCGCAGACACGACTCAAACCCCGGCTTCTAAGAACTGGGTCCTGCATCCGCTCCCCTCCGGCCTCGCTTCCCCGCAACTGGGGAGGTATCCTAGTCAACAAGAAGTTCTTCTTTCCCTTTGCCCTTGTCAGGCAGAGGTGCCGGGGAGGCGGACCTGCCCCACCTGCCCCTCCAGGGGTCCAGGCAGCCGTGTGAGCAACATCCCTCCAGGGAAGCCCTCCAGGAGCCGCCCTGAAGCCCAGTGCTGGAGACGGGAATGTCGGCCCAGCGGGCAGCAGCCTCAGCGTCCTGCCTGGACCAAAGTCCGCGAGGTGCTGTCCCGAGCACACGGCGGTCCAGGCCAGGCCGCTCTGCCGGGAACCAGGCGGCAGACTGGGTCCTCGCTACACCACCTTCCTGGACATTCTTGCCTGTGGGGATAACACATCCCCCCACTAAGCTCCTTTCACAGGTGAGAGAGGACTGGAGCTAGAGCAATCAAAGCTGTCCCTGGGGTCCCCTGCGGGGCCCTGCCCCAGCTGTGTGAGCTCAGGCAGACCACGGCCCAGGGAAGTGGACTGGCCATGCTGTGGGCAGTTAATCAGGAGGCGCGAGTGCGAAGGAGACCAGGGGCCCCAAACACCAGGGCCAGAGCCCAGCCCCTCGCAGACGCCTCAGGGGGAGATTTGGCCTCCGAACTCTACCCCGTCCCTGTTGAGCTCCGAGACGGGCCATGCCTCTCCCTCCCCGGCTCCCTCCACCCCAGCTACTCGACAGAAAACAAGCAAGCCCACGTGACCAGGACAGAGCCTTCCGGCTGATCAACCCGTCCTGAGGCTATGACCGGTTCAGAAGGTACAGAAAATTACCTTTCAGGAAGAAAATGCAAGGAAGGGGGGCAGAGGGGCAAGGGGTGAGAGCTGGGAGCCACGCACCGGGCCGGGGCTCGTCCAGCCGCCCCCCACCTCTGCGAAGGTCCACCGAGCTCCCCATGCTGACAGCCTCAGGGAGCAGCCCCCGGCGTGCAGCTCTGCCGGCGTCCCATGCCTGGAGACGGGAGGGCGCCGCCACAGGGGTGCCCTGGGTGGACGGAAGGACAGAGGGATGGAGGAGCCGTGCGCTTGGGCAGGGCTGAAGGAGGAAGGGAGGCCGGAGAGGAAGGGGTGGGGAGAGGAGAGGGAGGGAGGGAAGGAGGGAGAATTGATTCTCTCTCCTCCACTGGGACCACGGAGCTAAGTTGCCATGGAGAACGGGGAGCCGCTGGCAGAGCCTAAGGCGGGCGGAGGAGCCATATGCCAGAGGGAAGGCGTATGTCAGCACAGAGCCAATCCCCACACTTCTCCTGTGCAGCCTCCCCCGGGCAGGCTTCTGGGCCCAGGTAGGCCAGGCTGGGAGGGGAACCGGCCCGGCCCTTCTGAGGGTTCCACCACCTCACCCAGAGTCCATGCACCTCCTCGCCCGCCCCGCTGTCCAGTCCGATCCATTGTGGGGGCCCAAGGAGACCAATGGCCCTGGTGTTCAGGGAGGCACTTCTGACTTCCTCCTGCCTCCCCCTGTCTTACAAACCCCAAGTCACACTTACCACCCCAGGAGCAAAGGGACGCCCACCAGTGGGGGACTTTGACACCCAGGGCACAGGAGGAGAAAGGCCAAGGGGGCTCCCAGCACTCGGGCCACCGAGAGGGCCAGCGTGCCCCACTCCCCAACACAGCTCCCCGAGTGCCCACCTGGCTGTGCCCAGCCTCAGCTGTGCTGCCCAGGACTCCAGCTGCAGCCAGTCTTGCTCTGCGCAGCGGGAACAAGGCAGGGCAGCGGGCTGGGTGCCTGGGCCGGGGCCTCAGCCTGGCCTGCTGGAGGTCACGGGACAGGGGCAAGTGCAGGGGCCTCTTCCGATCTCCATTCCGCATCACAACGGTAGCCCCAGCCTGTACATCAGGACGCCCGCAGCAGCAGGGACAGCCCAGGCCACGGCCACCTCGAGTGCGGGACCTTGTCCCCCGGAGGCCGGAAGCCTGGTAGGGAGGGCAGCCCCTCTCCCTGGAGCCAGCAGCAGGCAGCCTCCTGCTCTGAAGGGGAGGCCCCAAGGCCCACGCTGGAACCCGAGTCTGAGGCGGCAGCCTCGAAAGCATTTTCTCCTCACAGTCCTCTCAGTTCCCTCAACACTTTATTATAAAAATGCTCAAGCACATGGTGAAGTGGAAAACACTTTGGAAGGAACATCCAGACACTCACCTCGATGCTACCAGCTCCTCTCATCTTTTTATTGCGCAAAATACATACAACGCAGACTCTGCCATCCCATCCTCTGGCGCCCGACCGGCGCCTCCTCTATCTCGCTCCGGGGCACTTTTATCACCCCAAATGGAAGCCCCATCAGTGCTGCTCCCCCCCCTGCCGTGGCCACCACCATCCGCTCTGTCTCTGCAGATCCGCCTGTTTCTCTACAGTCACACTACGTGGCCGTCCGGCTCCCACCGCTCAGCCCCGAGGCTCATCCGCTGGAGCAGGGGCCAGGGCTCCGCTCCCTCCAGCTGAGCCGCAGACATGGCGTGGCCAGCTGATGTGCTCAGGCCCCGTCTCCACCTCTGGCTCTCGTCCTCCCGCTTTCCAGTGAGTTTTCAGAGCCCAGTGAGGCTTCCTGGAAGCTGTCCCAGGGATTTGGTCTCGGAGGTCCAGGGGGCCCAAGTCAAATGTTCATCCTGCTCTGTTTTTCATGCAAGCATCGCTCCCCAGGGTGAGAAGCAGAGGCCCCCTTGGAGGGTCCGGGGCTCCCCTGGGCCCCAGCACTCACTGACTGCCTGTCATCTTGCCCTTCTGAGCCTCAGCATCTTGATCTGAAAGTGGGGGCACAAACCCCATCTCACGGGGGGGCACTGAGGTGAGGGGGTGCCCAGCAGGGCTTCAGCACAATGGGCACCTTCTATGCCTGCGTGTCCAGCACGGCTGCTGCTGGTCCCACAGGGCCCCTGAAATGAGACTACAGTGATGGGGGGTGGTGAATTTTAAGTTTTATTTCACTTTAATTTAAAATGAAAGCGCCACGCGGGCTAGAGGTGGCCGTCCTGGACATGGCTGCTCTGAGGGCTGGACGAGGGGGAAGACAGGCCCAGCGACGGCAGGCCCGGGCCCTCTGCCCTCCCCGTGCCGTCCCCCGCCCTGACTTACCCCACGGTGTCTGCAGCCTGGCCCCAGGGGCCCCTTTACAAGGCCAGCAGGCAGGTGGTTGGGCTCTCGGGGAACAACTCTGACGCCAGTTGGGGAGCGGGCCCCACAGGCTCCATGATGACGAGGGTCCCTGAAGCACGGACCTCACCTCCTGCCCACGTTGGCCTCAGACCCCCATTCTAGAACCCAGCTCCTGCCGTTTCCCCCAGCAACTCCTGAAGTCATCCCTGGAATGTCTGGGCGGGACCCAAAGTCGACTGAGTCACAGGTGGGGTGGAGGGCCAGGCACCCAGGGAGGCCCTCCCCCAGCAGAACTGCCCTCACAGCTGCACAGACTTACTGGGCCCAGGGCACAGTGGGACCAAAGTTGGGCCTGAGGCCCAGCCCAGCTGCCGGCTGCCCTGCACAGGCCTCCTGAGAGGCGACTCTGGGACAGGCCTGGGTTGGAGGGGCCCCGGCACCCGCCCCCGCCCCCAGCAGGCAGGTGGGGGCTCAGGAGCCAACTGAGTGGCTCCAAAGCCTGAAGTCCAGGAACTGCAACCTGGCTACGCTGTCCACTCCTGTCCCACCCACCGGGGCTGCCCACGCGGAGGAGAAGCGGCATCTGGGGCGTGGCGGTGGGGACTCCGGAAAAGCAGGAACAATTTAAGCACAGCCACAAAGAAGCATGACTTGCACTGAGCTGGGAGCCCACAAATAGAACAGCTACCCCGAGCTGGGCACTGCTGTCGAGGACGGGGAGCCCCGCCCAGCCCCCAGCTTGGCAAGACCTGGCCTAGCCCTTGGCCTCTCCCAACAGAGGGGCCAGCGGGATCCCCTTCAGACCTTCGAGATGTCCCGCCTTGGCTCAAAGCCGGCAGGTGCCTGCCTGCCCTGGGCACCTGGGCCTTCTCCCTCAGCCATCCCAGGCCGCGTGCCCTCACCCCAAACAGCCCATGGCACTCGCTCTCTCTGTGGCACTGACTGGCACCAAACACGCTGATGCGCGCCTTTCTTCTCTTTCCACTTTAAAAATCACGGTGTAAGAGGCGCCCCATCAGATTTACCACCTGGGCCATTTTCAAGCACCCACACCCTCACCTGCTGTGCCGCTACCACCGCTGCTGCTGGCCTCTCCGGAGCCTCCGTCTGCACCCGGGACGCCCTGCTCCTCCGGGGATGGCAGAGTGGGTCCCGTCCTGCGCCCGGCTTCTCTCCCTCGGGGTGTCTCCTGGCCCCACCTCCTCTCTCTGCTGTCTCTCCCCCCGGAGAGGAGGGGCCATGTATCCCGGGGCCGTGGAGGGCGCCTGGCACTCGCAGGCACTGAACGAATCTCGAATGAGCAAGCAAGTGAAGACTGTCGATGTCACTGCGCCCTGGCCTGACTGGCGAAATAACTGCCCCTCCCCAGGCGGACCAACTCCGAGCCATGGTGCCACCCCCAGCTGCAGCGTTAGCCCCTGCCCTGGAATCCCAGATCCGCCGTCCCTGAGGGGTGACCACAGGCAGTGCCACGGGACCCCCCAGCAGATGGTGGGCTTCCCCCAGACGTGGCATCTGGGGGGATAGCTGCAGAAAGAGACAGGAGTATGAGGCAGGAGCGGAAACGGACCATGCAGGGCCTGGGCTCCACCATGGGGCGGGAAGCCCAGCACCCAACGGCGGTTCTGGACCTCCGGGCGCCCGAAGGGCAAGGATGCAGCCTCTGCTGGGGGCAGGGCGTGCAACCTTAGCAGGCCCTTGCCTTTCACCTTCCCCACATCCTGCCTGGCTATTTATAGCCTCCTTCTCTCTGAGAACTAGTCTACCCATGTTTCTGGGCCAGGCAAGCCTGGAAAATCAACGTAAGGCAGACCCCCCGGCAAACTCAGGAGCCTGAAGGCGGGGACAGCTCTCCAGGCCCCGAGCCAGCCCAGCCTGCCTGATGGGGGACGCTCCAGGTCTGCAGCAAGTCTCAGGGGGCTTACCCCTCACCAGACATGGGGTGTCCCAAGGTAGGAAGCGTCGGTGCAGAGGGCAGCAGCCGAGCACCCTGGCAGGGCCTCCATCCCCAGCCAGACCTCAGAGTGGAGGAGCCCCGAGACCAGACCCCAGAAGAGCCCCTCCCTGCGCCAGGAAAACAAATGGCTCCTACAGCAGAAAAAAATGCTGTACCTTTAAATTATTTGGCCCACAGATACGAAAACATTTGCATGTTGAGGCTGTTTGTATGTTTGGTTATTTTTAGGGTGAACCCAGTTGCCTCCCTTTGGAACCGGATGAAGCCCAGGAGGCACGTAGTCCTTTTCCCAGATGGGGGTACTGGGCTTGGTCCCTGGGAACGAGGGCTTGAGCATGAGACCCCAGCTCACGAGTAACAGCACCCCCCCGCCCAGTCGGCCAAGGTCCAGGAGGCCAAGGCAGGTCTGCGGGGGTTCAGACCCGTGGCCACAGCACCACCGCCCACCTGGGTCCAGAAAGAGTCCTGCGCGCCCACCGGGGAGAGGTCTGGGGGGAGAGAGCCAGGGGACCTGCCGCCTAAGCCCGGCCAGGTCCAGCTAACGGGAATGTTTTGCCGACATAATTCTAGAACAAGAAGCAACTAGAGCAGGTTTTCTCTCCCACTCTCCCCCACCCCCCAAATCAGGAATAAATCAGTCCTACCAATTTCCCAGCTAATGATTTCCTCCATTAAATTAAAAAGAAGAAGAAGAAAATGTTTTTTTAAATGGATTACCAGCCCTGTGCTTTCAGAGATCACGTGACCTGTCATCTCCGCTTAAGTCCTGATACATCAGAGCCCCTTAATTAATTTTTAATAAATAAAAAAGTCCTAGGCTAAGGAGCCTCCTCAGACTCACACAAGGGTCAGCTCGGGGCCGGCGAGGAGGCTGGTTTAGCCGGCCCAGGGAATCAGGGTCCAGTGCACGGGAGGAGGGGGCTGAGGCTGGAGGCCTCCGCGCTCGCCAGGGCCCGGGTGGCGCCTGGAGTAGGGTCCCTGCAGGGGACCCTGGGCTCACGGCACTCCCACCTAGAGAAATGCAAACAGGTGGCCCCAGCGTTGAGAGCCCTGGGGTGCTGGGGGTTGCCTGACCGGGCTGTGGGGGAAGAGACTTCATGTTGGGGGGACATTTTCTGTTCAGATGATGATCAAAGTTCTGGGGATGGAGAGTGGTGGTGGCTGAGTGACTGTCACTGGCCACTGAACTGCACACGCAGACATGGCTAAAACGTAGGTTTTAGGGTGTGTACATTTGGCCACAGACACAAAAAGTACAAAAGCAAACCAAAGAAAGTCCACTCTCTAAAACGCTATGTGATGATCACAGGGGGGGCTGATAGCTCCGTGGTGACCTGTCAGGCGCTCCTGGTCCGCAACCAGATCTCAAGTCCTCAATCCCCTCAGGCGCACAAGTCCCAGCTGCAGATGGGACCCCAGGGGCCTTCAGATAAAGCCATGTTGGCTAGCGTCACCGAGTCAGCATCCCCCACACCACAATGGCCCACGAGACGAGAGGACAGGCAGAGGCCAAGAAGGCCCAGCAAACCTTCCTCAGAAGGCACCTCAGGGCCTTTGCACTGGCTGTGCCCTGGCCTGGGCTTATTTCCCCTTTAGGTTTCTGCAGAGGCAGAGGATGCAGGGAAGGTGGCTGGGACCAGGCGTAGGGCTGGGATGAGGCCAGAGGGTGGCCGGTGGGGAGGACTGGGGTCCTCATGTGCCGACAGCTCAGGCCCAGAGGGTCAAGGGGCCAGTCCCGGAGCAAAAGGGCCTGGGCCACTGGCCACTCTCCAACCAGCCAGGTCAGCGAGGGGAAGGCAGGTGACAGGTCGGGCGTGGCCACACCCACGCTGCTGGCCCCACCACGTGTGTGCTGCTGGGAACGAACTGATTTTACCTTTTCTGCCCCTGCTTTGTGGAGCCTGAGGCACAGAGAGGATGGTGACTTGTCCAGGTCACACAGCTGGGCGGTCAAGTGGCTTGCAGGAGCTGCTCTGGTCAGCAGAGGGGGTCTCAAGAGCAGTGAGGAAGGAGGAGGCTCAGACAGGGGCATGGAGGAAAAGGCCAGGCAGGGCCAGTCCCAATCATCCTGAGCCTGGATGCCAGAGGGAAAGGCTGCAGGGCAGCTCCCCTGGGGAAAACCTCAGCGCGCTCGACCAACCTGGCTCCTCTCGAAGGCCCCAAGAGGGCCGTGCTGAGTCCCACTCATATGCGACCAACACCCTCAGGTCCATGGCCAGCGCCAGAGGAAAGGGCAGGGCCTGGACAGCCACACCCTTCCAGGGCGGGGGGGGGGCGGGGGGGCCGGGCTGGACGGGGGGAAGGTGGTGGTGGTGGTGTGTGGCCCTGCACACTGACGGGATTCTGTGTGCACGGCTAAAGGACAAGCTGCTTCCAACTGGTTTCCTTTACAAAACTTGCCAAGCCATTATCTACAAATCTCGTACGTACTGCCGTACACCACTGCAACACAGAACTTCTAACTAGTCCCCCTGCTTCTGCTCCAGTCTCCACGGGGTGGCCAACATGAACATTTAAAAATGTAAAATGCAAGGGGGCCTCCCCAGTGGCGCAGAGTTTGAGCGCTGGGCTGCGAAGATGCCCAAAGCCTCTGTAGCGCCGGTTCAATCCCATCCCCCGCCGGCGAGAGTCCCACATGGTGCGCAGACCTCTCCTGCCGCCCGCTGCTCCCCTCAGCAGTGTACTTCGTCAGTCTGCCTGTTCTGCTCCCCGCTCTGGCTCTGGTGAATTCTCTCACCCTCCTGTGCTTCTGACTGTACCTTTCCGCCTTCATTTGGTTCCAGCTACACTGGCTTCCCTGCTGTTCCTTGAACTTGCCAAGCACATGTCTACCTCAGGGCCTTTGCACCTGCTGTTCCCACTTTCCCAGATGTTACCCACCTTGCTTCCCAAATTTATTTAGGTTTCTACAGAGACGTCATCTCCAACCATCCTGTCTAGACACCCCGATCCCCCTAGCCTCTCTCCAGTCTATTCCCTTGCTTATTGTCTTTGCGGCTGCTTAGCCCACCAGCACACTCAGGAAGGACTTCATTTAGTGCACTGGAGCTGATGCCAGCACACAGCGCTGCCCAGAAACTCTGTTAATGGCTATAAAAGGGAGGTTGGTTTGTGGAAGACACCCTGGGAGCAGGGGTGGGGGCTCCAGGGTCTGGCGACATTCCGCTAATGGATGTGGATGGTCAGTGTGTACAAAGTCCTCTGCGGCCACCTGCTATTCCCACACTTTCTGCACATTTGTTATGCTTCAATAAATAGCGCAGAAACTTTTAAAGAGCTCTGATGAATGAACGGCTAGATAAGAGATGAAGGAAGCTTTTTAAAAGCACATGCAGATTTCACAAGGCATGATACCAACCGAGCACATCAAACTAAGTTGGACACGGGGCTGTCTCTCCACGTACCACACGAAGTCCTCCCCTGTTTTATGGAGGAATGAGACGGTAATTCCAGCAAGAACTCACCCAGGCCTGAGCTACACCCCCGCAGAAATACCCTCCACCGCGCCTCTGGGCCCGAAGCCTCCATCCCCTTACTGCGTCCTCTCTGCCCACCTCCCGATAATAGCCAAGGGCAGGGACTCTCTGATTTATCCTGGCATCCCCAGTGCCCACAACTATTCAATAAAAACTCTGAAAATGAAACAGTGCAACAAAAAGCCAGAAACAGCCATGCATTTACTGGAAAGAAGTTCTCAGGTGCAACTGCGGAGGGCGTGGGAGCCAAGGTGCCCGGTCCGGTGCCCAGCCTCAACTCTTGGCCCCTGTGAAATCAGGCAGCCAGAGGTCCCAAGGTGCGGGGTCAGAAACAGTGCAGTTTGGTTCAAATTGTACAGACTTCTAATGACAGCCCCAGAACTGCCCTCCCTGCCACGAAGCTGGTGCGGCTTTCTGACTCCAAAGGGCCTCGGCCTGGCCTCCAGACCCTCCAACCCCACAGACTGTAACACTCGGGACTGGTTTCACGGGAGGAGCGTTGATTGTGGGCCCACAATGGAGGGAGCCACGCTGACTGGGTTGGGGGGTGGTTCTGGCTTTGTGGGCTGGTCCCCAGGCTCGGGAGCAGGGGCAACAGCTGGCCGGGTCTGTGGTCAGTAACGCAAACAGGGACCAGGTCCCCAGATGTGACCGTCCCGCTGGCTGCTTCTCCCCTCCGACTCCTCGATGCCTCCTTCCTGCTAGTGCAGGACAGAGGCTGGGGCTCCCAAAAAGGGAACCAGTCTCAGTGTCTCGGGTGGTCTGAGAAGCTGAGTCAAGGGAGGAGAGAGGCAAAGAGAGTGAAGGAGTCAGAGAGGACAGTCTCCTCCCCTGCGCAGGCGGGAAACACTGCCTCACCCAGACCGAACTAGAGACGCCTGGCATGAGCTGCGGCCCTGCTGGACCAGCTGGGTCTCCCCCTGCCTCCCCCTCCCCCGCCTGCTAGCCCCCCCTCAGTGGGCACACCCAGCCTTTGGCTCAGGCCAAAATGCAGGGCAGGGGCAGGGCCACGGTGCTCTGTGTAGAGGCCTCGCTGCCCTGCCCTGGGGTCCCACACTTCGAGGGGGCCAGTGCAGAGATGAAAATGGTGGGGTGAGGGGAGCAGGAGAAAGGCACGGAGCATGCAGGAAGTTCCGCGTCGGTCACTGAGGGCTGCATAACAAATTGCCCTGAAACTACTGTTGGAAACAGAGGACGCTGCCCGGGGCATGGCTGGTTGAGGGGGGGCCCGCGGGGAGCGGGGCAAAGGGTCCTCACCACATCTCCAGACCCTCCCAGGGAGATGATTGAACGTCCCACTACGTGGCTCTGCCCCCAGGGAGGTGGGCAGGTGAGAGGGCGGCTGCGGCCACCTGCTTCCCAGAAGCAGCTTAGCTGCCCCGCTCCATCCCCTCCCGCATGGGCAGCCCTGGCCAGGGCCTCAGAAGCTCCTTGCTTTGACCCAGACACCCCCCTCTCCTTTCCCCGGCAGTCCACAGAGACAGGCCTTACTATCTGCTCTGACAGATCGTAGAAAGTGAGACTGAGAAGCAACTAACTCCTCCCATGGGGACAGCCCCACCAGCTGTCCTGCCCATCAAGCCCCCCGAGCCCACCTCCAGGAGCAGCCAGAGGCCAGGCGAGCAGCCAGGGACCTGCGTCTTCTGCTGCCCAGCGCAGGAGAGCCAGCCTGGCGTGGGCAGCTGTGGAGAGGTGGGAGCCTATGGGAGGGAAACATCTCGCATGGGCCAGTGTGAGGCCGACGCTCGGTAGCCACCTGCGGCTGGCCCTTTGCACAACCTGTGAGGTCCTAGGCACGGGGACAGTGGGCCAGGTAGGGAGTGGGTCCCGGCAGCCAGCAGACAGGTGGCTCCAGAGATGCAGCCCGGGGCTGGGCCACCCACACGGCCACCGCCTTGCTGTCTGGCCGGGCCACCAGCCCTTCAGCACAGGATCACCGCCCTGCGGACCCCTCCTTGGAGGCGCCCGTGATCCGTGACCCACAGCGTGACTCAGAGCCCCTGGGGGACCCGGGGGCTCAGCTGCAACTGCCAGAGCCGCCTTCTGTCTCGCAGCGAAACCGACAGAGGCTTATGTATTTTCCCACTTCGTTCTCAACACCGTAGCTGGGAAAGTTATTAAGTCCATAAATCTACCTCCGCCTCTTGGGGCCGACAGTTCTCCACGCTGGTTACTCCTCCCTGCGCCAGGGGCAGGGGCCAGCATCACCATCTGCCCAGGCCCCCAGGCCAGAGGTGGCCCCAAGAGACAGCTCGAGGAGCCGCGTGCTGCTAATTTTAGAAACAAGGGGTGTCGCCATCCGGCAGGCCACCCTCATCCAGACACCTTCCTGTCATCACCCAGAAGCTGGCTGCCCGAGCCAGAAAGCCGAGTCCCTGCACAGCCCTGGAGAGCCCATCGCTGCCTGCCTGAGGTTTCTAGAGAGGACAGGGCCCCTGTCTGGGTAGAAAAAACCCTGTCCCCATCCACTGCCAAGCTGAGACCTCCCTGCGCCCAGGAGCCTCCCCACCCCCCACTCGCAGGGCTGATGCGGGGGTGAAGATCCAGTAAGAGCACAAAGCCTCCCGCGGCCCCGGCTCCCTCCATGGGAGATGGTGGATGCCCAGCTGTCTCCAGGATGCCGCCTCCTCTCGCTTTGCTTGAGAGCCTGAGGGGTCCCTGCTAGTACCCTTGTGGAGGGGGCAGTGCCCCTGCCACCCGGCTGCTGCAGAATCCCCCCTGTGACCCGGGATCTCCACAGCCTCTGGACCGGAGAACCCTCCAGGCTGCAGGGGTACAGACGCCATGGCACAGAGGTGTGAGCTGCCGTAGGCTCCTCCAAGGAGCACCGCCACATGCAGCTGAACCAGGACTACAGGTCACTGACGGAAAAGACGGAACAATTAGAGCAAGACCCGTCTCCTAGTCCCTGGGCTCTCCTCCCCCGGCAGGCTCTAATCTGGGTTCCAGCAGGATCTACCCGCCAGGCTCCTTGAGGCTTAGGGTCTCGCCCTCAACACAGGGCTGCAGGACACACGCCCACATGCCGGCCTGGGGCCCGCCCAGCTCCTCACCTGCCGCCCTGCACCTCCCCAGGGCGGGAAGAGAAGAGCAAAGTGCCAGGAAGTCACCGGGGACCCTCCTCTCGCCACCTTTCCTGCTCCCTCGCTCAGGGGACGTGCTGCCGTCTCGGCCTCTCGGCCACTCCCGCCCTCCTGGGGCTGCGGTGGACGCTGCAGGCCAAGCTGTGTCTGCGCCAGTCGATCACCCCAACAGCACACGCCCGCGGCCCCCCGGGGTGGACGGACAGTCTGCGGCCCCTCCGGGTGGGGAGGTGGGATGTGGCTTGAAAAGGAACGAGGTTGAAATCCAGGCCCGACAGGAATCAGCTTCAAAACAGGATGCTAAGTGAGCGAAGCCAGACGCAAAGGCCACACGGAGCACGACTCCATTTCTCGAAATGTCCAGACAGGCCGAGCCAGAGACGAGGAGCAGGCGCGCGGACGCCAGAGCCGGGGGCGGGGGCGGGGGCGGGGAGGCCAGGCGGGGCGGGTGGCCAGGGCGGGGTGACCGCCAGGGGCTCCCCGGGCAGTGATGAAGACATCCTAAGCTGATCAGGCTGCCAGCTGCCCGGCTCCTGCCCAGACTGACAGCCACCACCGCGCTCACCCGAGGCATGGGCCCCACAGATCTGGGCTCTGTCTCAGTGAGGCCGCTGTTGAAGAGTGCTGAGGAAGGCTCTGCAGTAACCCCCACGCTCCATCCCACCTGGCCGGGCACCATCACAGCCCCCCAAGCCACATCTAAGGGGCCACACCCGGGAGGCAGGTACTGGCCATCAGGACTGACCCCAAGCCCAAAAACGGGTGAAACACCAACACCGCGAGTCTTCAGATGTGGAGGCCCCACCACCAGCCTCACCCCTGCTGGGGGGCTAAGGGCCCTGAGCGCTTGTTGTTGTTCCTGGGTGGGTCCAGGCAGCAGCCTGGACAAGGCCCCTCACTGACAGTCCCAGGCTCCAAAACCCCCTGGCCCCGAGGCTGGGCTTCTGATAATGCCTCTGACACCCCTTGGGTTGCGTGCGAGGTGGTCCGGTCAGCCTGGGCTTCCTGAAGGCTCCTCCAAATAGGGCCAAGGGAGAAGAGTAGCAGGCTGACCGGTGGGTCCACCAGGCTCCCCAACCACCCTGAGCAGCAGGCGTCAGTCCTTCCATCCCCGAGAGGCAGGAGGGCCTCTGGGTGCTGGCCCAGCCCTCAGATGCCGGACGCATGCTGGGCTGGGCTGGGCACAGCCCTAATCTCCAGCACACTGGAGCGCACTCAAGGCTGTTCACATTCAAGGTTGTCTGCGAAAAGCTGACCTCTGACCAGAGAGGCCCTCCGCCACCCGCAGACACCCCCAGGCAAGGGCTAGGAGTCTCTGGTCTGAGAACAACAGAGGCCCCAAGAGGGCAGCCCAGCCTGCTGAGCCTTGGTTTCCCGGGCGGGTAGTGGCTGACTTGGGAAGACGGGGACGCACATCCCTGACCACCTGGGGCTGGTTTCCCTTCATCCTGGCACCAACCCTACAAGGCGATGCTCAACAGTGCCATTCTGCCAAGGGGGCCAGCAGCTCAGCTGGGAGACTCCAGGGCTGCAAACCACCAGTCCCACTTGATTGAGGAGATGGGTGAGGGGCCGAGGTGGGGGCTAGGTCTGCCAGGGAGCTTGGACATCAGTGGGGCAGAGGACCAGACAGGACAGAGGGTAAAGAACGCCTCTAGGGCCCCCAGCCACTCGTGCCTGAGTGGGGAGAAAAGTGACTTCCACACGTGCCTGGACAACCTCAGAGGGGTTCCAGAGGAACCCTGGCACCCAGGTCAAGGCCTAGCTCTGTCCTGGAGCCTTGTGCACTTCTGGGTACACATCCCCCCACCCAGCCTCCCAGGGGATCAGTTTCCCCCAATACTGTGATATAAGAGTACACATCTGGTCTGCATCTCCTGACACACGGTGCCTGAAGCGGAGAGTGTCTTTTTGCACACTAGTGAGATGACAGGGCTGAGCAGCAGGAGGGGGTGGACGCCAGAGACTGCGGCTAGATTAGAGGGCTGGAGCTTACCCAGCCCCTGACCTCCAGGAGGGGGGCAGGACTAGAGCTGAACTATCCACCAGAGATCACTGATTTATGGGTCTCCTAAGGACCCCAAACAGCAGGGTTTGCAGCGTTTCCGGGTTGATGAACACATCCCAGAGGGTGGCCTGTCCCGACTCCATGGGGACAGAAGCGCCTGCACGGGACCCTCTGGACCCCACCCTGGTGCCTCTCCATCTGGCTGTCACCGTGTCCTTTCTCATAAGCCAGTAATACAAGCAACGTCGCCCTGCCTCCTGGGAGCCGTCCTCGCAAAGTGTCAGACCTGAGGGGGGAAAGGATGGCATGGACCCTGACTCTGTCCAGTGGGAAAAAAGCGTGGGGACCACTTCTTGCAGCTGGAACATGAAGGGGGGCAGACGTGTGAGACATGGCCCTTCACCTGCAGGGTCTCCCTAAATCCCCAGTAGTGAGGCCGGCTGGGCTGACTTGCACGATACCCCATTGGGGTCCAAAGGGAACAGCGGGGCGTGGAGGCCCCACACGAGGCGGCAGGAGTGTCTCCTTGGCCCCGGGGAGGCAGGACCTGCATGGACATAGGGGCCCTGGAGGATCCTGGCTCTAACGGCTCCTTCTCTGCACGGGTTTCAGAGCAGCACCCCAACTTCTGACTCGCTCTCTCAACAAATGCCGCCCCCTGCCCTTTCCCCTCCCTCCTTGTCACCGGACACCCACAGGTCCCAACCCCATGGAGTTTACACGCCAGAGTAACTCCTGGGTTCGAGGCACACGTCTGAACATGCTTTCTCGGAGATCCTTCTTCGGGGCGCTGGGGCACGCAGCAGTCCTGGCATTAGGGCAAGAGGAGAACAGTGGCAGCCGGGGGCTCTGAGGACACACACAACCGCCAAGCGGGGTCAGAGCAGGGGCCAGGGCTGGGCGCGGGCTCCAGGGCCAGCTCCCGCAGGTCGCCCTGGAGTGAGGGACAGCGTGAGGAGCAGGGAGGGGCACAGAAGTCCTCCTTCCCAGGCCCCCGCAGCCCGCGTCCCCATTTCACAGGCTCAGCTGAAACCAAAAACCCTCGCAGGTACTCAACAAAGCAAGGCATCGTGATGTTGCCACCAGCCTGCCCCCTCCTCCCCCCGCCTCCGACCTGTCATCCGCAGAGTCACGTGACCGCTCCCTAATACACACATCGTGTGACAGTCCCTGATAAAGCCCCTCGGCGCCCTCCCCCCCCAGGCTTTCAGGATGACATCCAAGCTCCTCAACCAGCACCCGCGCCTCCCAGGCCTGGCTCCCGCCCCGGGCTCGGCTTCTCCCCCAGCACAGCCCCCCACCAGACTCACAGATGGGAACCCACACAGCCTCCTCCAGCCTCGGGGCCTTTGCACAGGCTGTTCCGCCGCCTGGAAGGCCATCCCTCGCTGGCGCCCAGTCCACCTCCTGCGCGGGGAACAGGGCATTCTGCAGGGTCCAGACTTACTGCCCCGCCCTGGGCACGGAGCTCGGTGCACAGCTGCCCAACGGCTGCCCTCCTCCCCCCACCCCACTCCACAGGCTGTGGGCTCCTGGCAGTGGGGACCCACCTGAGCCCCCCTCCCCGCCCGTGGCTGCGAACCCACACTCAGGGCTGGGCTGCTCAGGAGGGCAGGAGGCGCCATGGGGGTCTTCTACAGGCGGGGGTGGGAGTGCCGCCAGCCATGTGCTCGTTTGTGGCCGCGACGCTGACACACACGCAGCTGCCCGGCGCAGCTGGTCACCCCAGGCCCGAGAGGCAGAAGGGGCGAGAAGGAGAAAGGGCCTGCAGAAGCCCCCCCAGGACCACAGCGTTTATTCACGGACTCCTGCCGGCTCCCGGTGTCCACCTTCCTCCAAGAAACACCCCTTCGGCTGGGGCCCGCTCTCGGGTGCAGTCTCAGCTGCCTGCGCCCAGTGAGGAGGGGGCGGCCTAAAGAAGGGAGGGTGGGGGATGAAGGGAGAGCGCAGAGGAGGGTTGAGGAAGGGAGGCGGAAGGGCTGGGCCCCAGCAGCGGGGTGAAGGCTGGGGAGCCAGGGAGGAGGGCGGCGGCTGTGGCTGAGCTGCGAGGTCGCTCAAGCCGAAGGGAAGCCAAGCTGTGTTCTAGTCGGAGGGCGGATCCGGGAAGGGCAGAGCAGGGCAGCGCTGCTGCTGAGTACGGGAATCACCCAGGCTGGGCCCTCGTCTGCTGGCCCCTCTGCGAGGAGAGCTGGACCTGGGGCGCTGACCTAGGGGCAGGGCCTGGGCCACCCGCATCCTCCAGGCAGCGTCCCCAGAACCCCTGCCGCGGCCTGCCCTTCTGTTTCACAGGCTGCTCCAAGGGAGGCGGAGCAGAGCAGGCCAGCCCAGCCGACCGCTCCTCACGTGGCCCCTTCCTCCCGCCCACCTCTGCCCCGGCCCGCAGGCACAGGCGTGATTTGGGAGGGACCCCGCAAGGAAATCTGTCTTTCCGAAATGAGCCGGCAGCAGCGGTGGCAGCGTGGCTGGGGAGATGTTCTAGCAGCTTATTTATAGCCAAGCACCCCGGCTGCACGCTCTCCAGCGCTGCCTGCCTGCTGCCTGCCACTGGGGCTTTTCAATTCGTGACTATATTTATCCCCCGAAGCCTTTGGGATAATGGCGTGGACAGAAATAGCCTGGGAGACATTCACGTGAAAGTGACGGCCAGGTCCCCGGCTCCAGGCCTGACCCCAGCCCCCAGCATCTGCCTCCTGCCGTGGGGAACTGGGGACAGCTGGACGGGGCAGGGGAGGGAACAGCATAATTCCTGTCCCTTGGAGCCACTGTCCTCTGCAGTGACATGAGGACACAATCCAAACCGCACTTCACAGCTGCCGGGCCGCGGGGAGGCCAAAGGGACACGGTCTCTGACGGATGCCAGCGGCAGATTGGAGCAGACCCCCCAGCCCAGGGACAGCGTGGAGAACCACACGGAGCAGGCGAGAGGCTGCCCTGCCCTGGCACATGCTCACAAAAGCGGGTCTGCCAAGATCACAGCCCCACCCCACGGGCCCTCGCACCTGGACGCAGGCAGGGTGAGCTGTGGAGGATGCACACCGTCTCCTGCCTATCTGGACACACCGCACCTGGAAGGGAGGGCGGCTCAGAGACCACCTGGCTAGCCAGAAAGAAGAGAAAGGACCTGTCTGTATTGGTTTCCCTGAGATAAGGGAGTTTCTGGCCTGTCCCGCGGAGCTTGGCCCAGTCCCCGCCCCGGACTCACCCTCTTGCAGGGGGCAGACCCGGAACACACTGTGTTACCAGGGGCAGACAAAGAGCAGAGAGAAGGCAGCAGATGGTGGCCCGATGGGCAGGATTATATAGGAAAGGGGGGCACTCCAGATGGGTTTTTGCAGGATGCAGAGGAGTTTGTGAAGGATTAGGAGAGGAAGGCAGAGGGGCAGCAGGGGCCATGCCTTGGAGCTCAAAGCACTGGAAGCCCCAGCTGTGCCAGAGCAGGGTCAGGGCAGTGAGACGAGACCAGGCTGGGAAGAGGGGCAGGCTGGGCACCATGGCCTGTCCCCTGCGTCCTGCGTCACACACAGGACTTAGGAGCTGCATACCTCAGGGGAGGACTGAGGCCCAACTTCCTCACCCGGGGCAGGTCCGTCCTCGTCTGTGCTTCCATACCCCAAGGTCCCTGGGCCGGGGCCTTCCCAACATCACAGACCTGCATCCTGGGCTTGCGTGCCAGACACCCCCACGCAGCCCATCAGGGCCTCTGCTGCCTGGGCGGGTGGGTGCAGGGGAACGTCCTGACTCGCCTCGCCTCCACATAACAAACCTGCCTGCAGGGAAGTGCCAGGACCCGAGGGTCCCAGACGTCTGTGGCTGCAGGAGGGCAGGAGCGGGCTGGGAGCCAGCCGGGACCCTGCGAGGCAGCGGCAGGGGAGGGGAGAGGAGATCGCAGCCCCCAGTCCCTCACAGCATTCTTCCCTCCCACAAGCAGCAGAGCCCAGGCTCACGGGGTGTAACGTAAGTTAGGCCGATGGTCGTCCGACCCACGGCCACACCTCCCAAGGACACACCTAGAACTTTCCCTGAGTCAAGCTCCACGGGACAGGCCAGAAACTCCCTTATCTCGGGGAAACCAATACGGACAGGTGGTACGGTCCCCCAGGAATGTGGGACTCCCCGCAGAGATGCCGGAAAGCCTCCAGAGAGGACGGAAGAGCCGCAGCTGGGGCAGTGAGCAGGCGGGGCTGGAGCCCACGGGGGTCGGCGGGTCTGCACTCTAGCACCCCGGAGTGGAAACACGCCAGCCTCCGTGGCGCAGGGCCCTTACCGGGCTTTCTTTACTGCCCCCACCACTTCCCCTTCCCTTCCACAGGGGCCACCCAACACTCGGCCCACACGCAGGTCTCCTGCCTGACAGCCAGCCACACCTCCAGACCTTGTCATCTGGGGTCCCCAGCACCTGCGGTTGCCAGGCGCAAACCACCGCGGGGCAGTGAGGCCCTTTCTGGGGGCAGCTCGTAAAACCGCAACAGAGTAGCCTCTGGGCCGTCACCCCTCAACAGCACCTTCTCATGATGGGACGGGGTAGGGGTGCAGCTGGAAGGAACCCCCCTTTGGCCCACAGACTCTGTCCCTCCTCACACCCCTCACGCCCAGGAGTCTAAAGTCACCCAGGCTACTCTGCTTCACCAACAGGCCCGCAGGAGGCCCCAGCGGGCGGTGCTGTCAAGGCTAGGGTGGGGCTGGACCTCTGAGTGAGGACACAGCTGGACGGCAACGAGGGCCCCGCCCCATTGGCCCTCCCTGCCCCCCTTCTCACAGTGAGAGGCGAGTAGAGGACTGAAACAGGCTCCTCATGTACAGAGGCCTCGGGGCACCCCTGACCCGGGGGCCCCCCTCAGCACGGTCCTCTCCACCCAGCACCATCCAGCATCCTAGCCTCACAGGGCTGTCTCCCCTGGGCCCTCAGCCCCTTTCCCAAAGCAGCTTCTGCGTCCCTGGCCTGGCACTGAGTAGAAGCTGAATAAAACCTCTGCAAAACGCAAGAGAGCTTTGGCCCTGGTCTGCAAAGAGCCACACCCAGCCCACTGACATCAAAATTCAAGCTCAAGATGGCCTCCCCGGGACCCCGATCCAGGCTCAGCTCCAGCGCCCAGGTCAGGCCCAGCCCTCGGGCCCCAGCCCTCCTCAGCCCCTCTCCAGAGCCGGGTGCCAGCTCAGCTGCAGACACACCAGAATCCAGAGCCCGAGTCTTGGCCCCACTGTCAGCAGCGGCAGTGACTCTGGGCGAGCACCTTCCTTCCCTGGGCCTGTTTCCCAGTAGGAAACCTAAATGAAAAGATTGAACAAGAAGAGCTCTTGGGTCCCCACAGGATGTGGCCAATGTCTCCCCACTCATGTCCCTGCTTCTCCCTCCAGCCCACCCAGTCTGCTCTCATCACGGCAGGCGGAAGCCACCCTTTAACGGCTCAACTCAGGTCTTGGTCCTTCTCTGAGGCTTTAGCAGCCACATCTTCAAAGCCCAAGCCCAAGTCCCCCGCCTGCCAGCCCCGGGCATGAGGGATCCTCTTCCCCTCACTCCCCCAGGGGGACATCTGGACAAGCTCCTGCCCTGGGGCCTTTGCATATGCTCCCTGAGCTACCCGGCTGCTCCTCCCAGCAGTAATTTCTCCTCCCCCTCTCTCTCCCCTCCTCAGGCCTTGCTTAAATGCCCTGCTTGAGAGGGGGCTTCTCTTCCAATGGGGAGTTGTGGCCATTGAGCTCGGCCTTTCCTGCGTGTCTGCTACTGTAGGCCAGCCCCACAGGAGACCAGCCCCGGGCGGGCCAGAACTGTAGCTGCTTCCTTGCTCCCTCACCCAGCCCACTCACTAGGTACACACTGAATGGGCACCTGTGATGCTCTGGGGGTCAGTCACGGTGTGAAGACGCGATCTCAAACCACAACGCCCAGGAGCCCCCAGCACCCCCCGCTCTGGACACCGTCTCCAGGAGCCACAGCGCCCTTCCAGGCAGGCTTGCAGCCCGGAAGGGAATGTGGGGGAAAATCAGGGGACACAAGACGACAGCCCCATGCCACGAGGGCCAGTTCATGAGCTGCGGGCTCCGCGAGGCACCCACTTCTGCTGTGTCATGGGGGAGGTGCGGGGAAAATATCTGGGGAAGCAGAGACGGGCACAGGGAGCAGCACCGGGCAGCAGGGGGAGAGCCAGGAGCAGCCCAGGGGCCAGGCACTTCTCATCTGGAGTGTGGGCCAAGGCCCTCGTGCCCGGGTCCCTGGAAGCCAGGGGACACCTGTACCAATCGCAGATGAGCGGGACCAGAAAGACACCAAGCCCAAGAGCTGCAGCTTATGCCACTTGGTTGAAATAAAGTGTCCTGGCAGCTCGCGGCTCTGGATGGCAGTGGGCAAACCAGGAAGGGGCTCAAGGGGCTCCTGGGAAGGGCGGGGAGCCTGAGGCCCACATCCAGCAGGGCATCTGCACGGGCAGGGAGGCCTAAGCACAAAGGCACGCTCCAGCCGCCCCCCCCCCCAGTGGAATCCACTGCAGTTGTCATCAGGGCTGGGGTGTGTCAGGACACCCCTCAGAAGACGGAACGCAACTGGCAAAGGCAGGCAGGGGACCTGTGGCCGAGCAGGTCTGGGCAGGAGGGGCGCCAGAGGCTGCCCAGTTCTCCCCCAAGCACTGTGGGGGTGGGAGGGAGAGTGAAGGAACCCGCCCTCCTCACGCGGCTCCCATCCAGGCGCGCGACCTCTGACGGGGCAGCAGGCCTGAGCTCCTGCCTCCTTCCAGGCTGGAGAGGAGGTCGGCACTGCAGTGGGGACAGCGGTGGGGACGGAAAGAGTGTGTCAGCTGCTGCTGTGGTCTGAGGCCGCCCATGTCATCGCTCTTCCTCCACTGGAGACAGCCACCTTGCTGAGCCTCGCAGAGATAATGGCAGGAAGCACCCCTCCCTGCGAGCGGGGAATCAGGAAGGAAGTGACCAGCCAGGCTGGGCCGGGACCCTCCCCACTGAGCTCTGCCCCCACCCCAAGGGCACTGAGGTTAATGCACACGCCAGAAGCCAGGAGCTCTGCCTGCTGCTCAGAATGGTAACTGAATTCAAGTAGCGGGGGTGGCGGGGAGGCTGAGCAGCCGTACTCCTCTGCACGGCAGACCCGGTCTGCGGGGGTCCCCTGGCTCAGGCATCAGGCAGATGCAGAGAGAGCCAGGCCGAGCTGAGCGCCCCTTCCTTGCACCCAGTTCTGGAAGGAAGTGCTCCACTTGCCTTTGGAGCCAGGAGCCGCTAAAAATAAGCCGTGCCCCCGGCCCTTTCCTCCCCAGGAGGAGAGGCTGAGGCAGAGATGCTCAGCGCTGCCCTGGGAAGGGGCTTCTCTTCACCCCGAGACTCCTGCCAGCCAGCACCCAGTGGGCTCAGTGCCAGCCACACCACAAGTACCCAGAGGAGCTCACAGGCATGTGGGGCCCCTGGCCTTCTCCACCGGGGGCCTGATGCTTTCCAGGTCTCAGGAAAGCAGGGTGTCTGGGGGCCTTGGGTGGGTGCTGGCAGCTCTGTCGGGGGTGAGGGGTGGTACCAGGCCGCGGGCTCTCAAGCTGACCGCAGACACACTTACCGAAGGATCTCAGGGCAAACGGCACCAAGAATTCCTCCCGACGGAAGTGGCATGCAGTGCCAGCCCAGAGGAGGGACAGGCCAGTGTGAGGGGCTTACAACGAGCTCCAGAAGGAAGGAGGGGTTTGAAGTGGGCCTTGAAGAGGAAACAGGAACCCGCAGCAGAGGTGAGGAGAGGGGGCCGGGACACTGGAACAGCATAAGCAAAGCGTAGGGGCAGACTCCTGGCCAGCAGGACTTGTCTGTCCGTCCACAGCTGCACCCCTGGCACCTGGGATCCTGTCTGGGGGGCACTGAGTACGCAATAAATACTCGCTGTTGAATGAGTGTGTCAGAGAATTCCTGAGGATGCTCAGGCTGAGCCTCGGGTCTGCCGCGGCTACAAAGGAAAAGAAGCCCCTTCCTGCAGGAAAGTTCACAGAACCGGGCCTCACTGGAGCAGGCCCCCGAGACTTGGAGAGAGTGTGACCAGGCCCTGGGCCGGCGGTGGTGCCCTCCCACCCCCACACAGGCAACTAAGACACCCTAGAAAGCGAAGCGAAGCAAAGCGAAACAACAAAACAAAAACCACAACACAACACTCTCCCTTCTTAGCAATTGCCTTTTCCCAGCAACTGAAAAGGGGCAATTAGAGAAGAAATAGCCCCGACCTGCTGCAGAGCTGGAGGCGCGATCACCACCAGCCTGGGGTCACCGCCTGCCGGGGTCACCTCTCCAGGCCGGGTCACCTCTCCAGGCCGTTTCCCAGCCGGGCGCTAGACCAGAGAGTGCAGGGCCGGGCCTGGATCCCGCGCCCCCAGGGGCAGGATCTGGAGGAAGCAGGACCTGTGCTCCCTGTCTCAGCTCCAGTTCAACCCTGAGCACCACGCTGACGCGTGGGACCTGGAGCCACATGTTTGCCGCCCCGGACCCGACTTCTCGTGGGCAGCGGGATGGGAACGGCTCCTGCCCAGCTCACTGGTGGCTGGACAGAGCTTGTGCCTGGTGCTGCTCCCCACCCAGCCTCCTCACCCCAAATGCTAGTTACCCTAGGTGGGATATCCGCCCTCAGCCGCCCCCAAGGCTCAAACCTGCCCATCAGGACAAGGAGAGCAGGGCTTGGTGGAGCTTAGGAAGGAGCGGCCACAGCATCTCTCGGCCTGTCTGCCCACGAAGGCCTCAGCGAACGGACGAGGGCAGCCCTAATCCCAGGGACGTCAGAGGGACTGCGATGTCCCAGAGGCAGCTGGGGCCACAGGGCGCCCGCTCCCACCTGGGGCGGAGAGAAAGCGCGGAGCACAGGTTCAGCTCCAGCCGCAGCCGGGCTGACTCGGGGCAGCCGGCCTGGGGGGCAGGAGCTGACGCTGTTCCGGGTCACTGACCGCGGCTTGTGGAAAGCAGGATGAGGCCAGTGGCCAGGGCCAGGAGGAGCCAAGAGAAGAGACCCCCCCAGGGCTCAGTACACAGGGGCCTTTACCACCCTGGCATAGAGCTGCAGACAGACCAGTCCTCCCTAGAGTGAAGAGGACCCGGGCCTGCCAGAGGCGAGAGCCATAAACACGTCTCCACGTCAGTCACGCAGGTGACCCTGGAGGGGGGAGGGAAGAAGGAAACAGCGCCCAGGCCCCTGCACCCCAGCTCCAACGCCAGTGGGAGGGCCTCCCGGGTGGGAGGGGGCTCCATCGATGCCCTGCCTCCAGGAGGAAGACCACAGAGGGGCTGGGCCAGGACGCATGCTCACAGGGGAAGCCCCGCCTGGAGGAGGGGAGACACCCTCTGTCCACCCCGCTGAGAGAGACAAACAGCCCCAAGCAGAGGCAGAGATGGGACCTGCAGACATAGAGATGCTTGGCTGGAGGCGTCTTCACTTGGCCAAGGGACCGAGACTGGGTTTGTTCCTGGAGGCCCATGCACCCCAACACTCCCCAGAGCTGCCTCTGCTTCAGGAAACTCCCAGGAGTGCGGACCCACTCCCCGGCACACTGGCTACAGTCTCTGACCTCAGAAGCCACACTCAGAGCCTGGGCCTCCATCCCACTGGCACCCCCAACTCTGGGGCTGCCTCCCCAGGCAGCAGAGGGGAGAGCGGCCAGACAGTGGCCGCTGGGCTCGGCCAGCAGGCTCCAGCATCCTGGTGCCCCACACAAGGCCATGGGCAGCGCCCTGGGGTGACTCGCCTGCCCGCCAGACCCTGCAGCGTTATGAGCAGGCCACAGAAGCACTCACGTGAGTGAAAGCAATGGAGAAGTGGGCGTCCACTGAGCTGTGGCCAGTCAGCCACAGGACCGGGCTCCCGCGCCAGCACTCCCGCAGCTGCAGCTCCACACACACCTGGTCTCCTGGCACCTTCAGGGCCCCGTACCTGTGCGCAGGAAGCAGGCAGCGCCAGGAGGCCTCCCCAGGGCCATGGCGGCTGGCAGGTGGCCCCAGGGCTGCGGAAGCCCAGTCTGTCCTGGACCTGGTCCCGGACTCCACAGCCAGCTACTCCAGGGGCTGAGGCCAGGCCAGCGGGGCTTTGTGGGCACCAGCCTGTGCCCCTGAGGGGCCAGCGGTCTCAAGGGAGGCCAAGGGAAAAGAGGGGACTGCATGGTGGCTTGGACAGGAGGAGCAGCTGGAGCAGCACGTCTCGGGGTTCAGAGGAGGGAGTGTAACTGGGGCCAGCACAGCAGTAGGAGGTGTGGCTGTCAGTGGGGAGAAGGCTGTTCACACGCGCCCCCCTGCTCCATGCGGTCCTCCGCGCCCACCCAGGAAGCCTCTGCCAATTCTGCAAACCCCTCTTTGGAGCAGGCCTGGGGGACCTGAGCACTGTCTCTGCCTGCGCTGCCCCTGCCCGGCTGCACCTGCACCTCTACATGCACACTTGGCCCCCAGCAAAGAATATTCCAGGTGTCCCACGCTCCAGGCCCTCCACCAGGCACACAGGGTGTGGGGATAAGGGGGGCTCCAGCTTCTCTCAATATCCGCCAAGTTCCACCACTCACCCGTGCCAGGTGCACGCCCGGCCCCGGCTCACACGCTGTCTCTCTCGCTCTCTCCCCTGCTGCTTTTCTTCCCCTCATCACGACACCCCCAGCCACGCTGTGAAGTCCAGGCCTGCGTCAAGTCCCCTCTGGAGCTAAGAGCCCGCTCACCAGGTAGGGCTCCCTCTGGTACCACCCTGTCCACGTGGGATGGGTTCTGCAGGCCAGGCCGGGCCGCTCCCCCGTCACACGTCCCTGGGTGAGCAGGGCGGCTGTGACTCACACCTGGCACCGAGAGAGCCCCGGGGCCCCGAGCAGAGCACACCGGGAACAGGAGACACGCAGCTGGGGAAAGGACTTCCCCAGGAATGCATGTAAAGCCCAAGAGTGGAAGCAGGGTCGGTGCTGGAGCAAGGTGGTCCGTTGGGGAGCAGAGCCCAGGGGCGGGGGTGCAGGGGGTGGGGCAGAGCACAGCTGGAACTGAAAGGAAAGATGGCGCCAGGTGGCCAGGCTCCTCCCATGGCCCCTCCTGTGAAAGGTGAGAGCAAAGCAGCGCTTCCCAACAGACCAGAGCCCACTGGGATTCTTGGGCCACAGGCCTGGGCAAAAGGACGTGTCTGAAAGTGCTTCTATGTACCGGGAATAGACAGAAAACATCTTATTCCTTGGAGCACCGCCCTGCCCAGGTTCACGGACAGATCACTGACAACAGTAATACATGCACAACATGCATCATGATTAGAGAAAGGTGCAAACATCAGAGAGATTCACACCACCGATTTGGTAACATTCCATCCACCCCTCACATGCTCACTACCTGGGTTTTGTTTCTTGGAAGAACACAATTTCTGTGCCTCCCTGGTGGCACAAGGGGTTAAGACGTAGCACTATGAAGGTATCTGCAGCTGCTGTAGCATGAGTGCCATCCCCGGCCAGGGAGCTACACGCACAGCACAGCAGACCTCTCCTGACTCACCCGCTGCTCCCCTCAGTAGTGTATTTCACTGGATCCTCCTGTTCTGTTCCCCACTCTTTCTCTGCTGAATCTTCTCACCCCCCACACACACACCTCTGGCCTGTACCCCAGTTCTTGTATGCATAAATAAATATTTTTTTAAAAAAAAGATCACAATTTCTACTCTCAGCAAGCTTCAATTATATGGCACATATCAACCACAATCATCATGTTACACAATATTACGTGTGGCATGTGTGCAATATTTACATCATATGTGGCACGTGGTATTCAATCAACAGGTTACACATTTATACAATCTATGTATAAAGCACATATGTTCATCAATAGACATAAATAGATCTGCATCACATGGAAACAATATATCTTTGTGTTTTAAATCTCCTTTATCTTTTAAATCTAATTCCTCACTATGCCTCTTGAATGACTTGGAAAATTGCAGGGATGAGGGAAAAAAATGAAAACAAAACAAAAACCCAATCTTTGGAGACAAGAACAACAGAAGTCGGGATTGCTTTCCTGAAAAATGTTCAGCTCCCTGGCTCGGTTTCAGTCAGTGGACGTGAATTAGTAAGTGAATCTGTTTCTCTATACAATTTCTATTAATAGAATATCAGTCTCTCCTCATCCCCACTAAATAAATGTCAAACACACACTTACAGAATACCGGTCGGATGGGGTGCCAAATTACTAGCTTGCCCAGACATCCACATGTCTCAAGCTGGCCCTGGTTGAAAGTATAAGTTCCAAACGAGTGGGTAGCGCCAATGAAGTTAAACACTGCTGTTTCATCCCCCGTTGACATGGAGACCGCGAGGCAGGTGGTTAAAGAATGGGGAGGAAGGACCGATGCAAATGGTAGGAGGTACCAAAGCAAATGGCCCAGGTCACTGGCAACAAGCCAGACAGCCCAGACTTTGACTCCATGGAGGGAGCACCCTCTGCTCCTTATTTTTTGTTTTATCGAGATAAAATTTGCTAACCATGTAACTCACCCCTTTAAAGTGTACAATTCAGTGGCATTTAGTACATTCATAAAGCTGCACATCTATCACCTCTGTCTAGTTCCAGAACATTTCTATCACCAGAAAAAGAAATCCCGTCCCATTAGCAGTCACTCCTACACCATTTTCCCCAGGCCCTGGCCGCCACCCATCTGTTCTGTCTCTACGGAGTCACCTCTTCTGGACATTGCATATGAATAGGATCACGTAAGAAGTCTTGTGTGTCTAGCTTCTTTCACACAGCATCATGTTTTCAAGGTTCATCCTTGCTTCATTCCTTTTTAATGGCTGCGTAATATTCCATTGTATGGCCATGGACCACCTTATCCATTCCTCTGTGGATGGCTACTTGGGCTCTTTCCACTTTAGGGTCACTGTGACTGGTGCTGTGATGAATACTTAAGCACAAGCATTTGTGTGGATGTGCGTCTTCAGTTCTTTGGGATACAAACACACACACACACACCTGGAATATATGTTAATCAGTGAGTGAATTAGTAAGTGAATCTGTTTCTCTATACAATTTCTATTAATAGAATATCAGTCTCTCTTCATCCCCCACTAAACAAGTCTCCCAAATACATCTACACTTTTGAATAGCTAGAAAGGGTACAGATGAGAGCGAGTCTCTCTCATGTCCTTGTTCCCAGCGCCTAAGTCCTCCACCCAGAGGCAAATGCCAGTCTGGGCTGACCCTCCCATAGCACATGCACAGAGGCAACCTGCTGCTTAGAGAGACCTCGCAGGGAGGGGATGGGTGATAGAGGAGGCTGGAGTTGGCCTAGGATTATCCTAGAAAGAGCACATTTCAGTCAGGTCCCACCTGTCCGTCCGTCTGCCCCTCTGTCTGTTGGTCAAGGCACATCTGTGAGGAGCAGCTTAGTGAAGAGATGAGGAGAGCGTGGGGGTGAGAGGAGGAACTGGAGGGGACAAGTTTTAACATCTGCCTCAGCCAGCTCTTGCTCTGTGGCCTTGAGCAACTTAACCTGTGTGCTCCACAGCTCCGAGACTCAGTTTCCTTTTCTGTAACAAGCTGACACCAGTCTGAACTGCCGTGAAGAGTGGATGAGACCAGGACAGCCGTGTTTGACACCTGCTGGACACCACAGTGCTGAGTCTTGGCTGCTGCTGCCCCCACTCCCCTGCCTTCCCTCTGACCAAGCCTCAGTTTTCCCACCCAGAAAATGGAGGGCGGCCCTCCCACACACAGATCTGGCGCGCAGCACACAGGACCTATGCGAGGGCCCAGCGCTGCACACCCACGTCCCACCAGCAGGTCCCCGCTCAGCCCTGCTCACCCAGTTCGGCCAGTGGTGAGAGCAGCCAGGTTCTCCACACACACACCCTAAACACAGAGCAAGAGCCTGTTTCTGGGACCCCACGCCTTGGGTGGGCTGGCTGGATTTCTTATTTCTTATCCCTTCCCCCATCCCTTCTTCTGGATCCTGCTCTCTGTTTTTTCAACAGGCTCTCCTCTCTGGAGCTGAGCTTCCTCTCCGGAGCCCAGAAGGCTGGAGGCAGCGGGGAAGCCCTAGAGACCTTCAAAGTGGAGAGACGGTAAGCGAGGCAGGAAGCATTAGGGGCCATTACGAAGCTGCAAGGATCAGTTTTTCTCTGAGTTGTCAAATGGCAAAGTAGGGCCTCCAGAACAAACCCAGGCCTGAGAGGGCAGGACGGGAAGTGGAACCATGCTCCCCTGTGTGCAAAAGTTCACAGGGAGAAACCCAACACACACACGTGTGCATAACAAAAAGGAGAAATTCTTAGCCTGAAGCAGTTGGTAGCATTATGTAAAATCCCAAGCCCACAAAAATATCATTTGGATGATAAAAAGTTAAATTTAGCTAAGTACAGAGTGACTAATACTATGAGGGAGAAGCAGCACCCCCACTTGCCTGGAGCTGATACAGCTGGCTTTTAGAAACTTTTGACAAGTAACCAGGGCCTGGTGCACACAGAATAACAGATTATGTAATACGAGGCTCAGGCATTAGCGATACAACCAGAGCAAGCTCCCAGCCGCCTCCCAGGAGCGGACGGCGGGGTCTGGCCTAGCTCCTCCCTCAGCACGCTGTCCCTGGGAGCCGGCGTCCCAGGAGCCCGGGGGTTCCAGAGCATCTGAGAGGTGGGCCAGGCCTCAGACGGGTTTACGTGAGCGGGTCCTTCTGGCCTCTTCTACAAAGATCTGTCCCCCGTAGGTGCGTGGTGCCCCAGGAGCCTCGGCCTAGTGGAGTCCCTGTCCTTTAAATCCAGGCTGGCCCTGTGAGCTGTTTTAACCAACGGGACCGGGGCAGTAACAGCATGCCGAGTTCAGACCCAGTAGGCGCGCCCGAGACTGCAGAGACTCGAACAGAGGCTGCCTCGGCCATGTTCACAGCAGCTCCATGACCACAAGAGGCAGACACCACCCAGGCACCCACCGACCCGTGGGTGGATCGAGAACGTGGAACAGCTGCACCATGGAATACTACTCAGCCTTAAAAAGGAAGGAAATCCTGGCACATGGATGAGCCTTGAGACCATCCGTTGAGTAAAATAAGCCCGTCACAAGGCCAATTCTGTGCTTCCACTCACGTGAGGTCCCAAGAGTCCAACGGGTGGAGCCAGAAGGCCGAACGGTGGGTGCCACGGGCCGGGACAGGTACAGTGGTTGTTCCCATTGAGGAAGAGAAGGTTCTGGAGATGGGGGGCGAGGAGGGCCACACAACGTTAGTGTAAATGCCACGAACCAGATGCCTGAAAATGGTCAAACTGGTATATTTGATGCGATGTGCCTCTTACCACCATAAAAAATAGATAAATTTGTAAAAGGCGGGGGTTGAGGAGGGTGCCCCTGTGTTGGACGGGGGCCCAAGGCCCCCCCAGCGGCCCCAGCTGACATAGCGAGCACCCGCCTGCCAGCCAGGGCCCTCTGGGAGGTGGATCTCCCAGCTCCCAGCTGTCCCAGCCGACACCGACGGGGCAGAGCTGAGCCACACTGCAGCAACGCTGCTGATGTTGGAAGCCCCTAAGCTTGGGAGAACTTTGCTGCAGTGACAGAGAACTGACAGAGGGGCCCACTCTCTGATGGATTTGGGGGAAACGTCTACTCCTGATGTGAGACTTAGGAGCCTCTTTCTCACTCACATGCAAGCCACTCAGAGAAGTGGGGGCTTGAATGAGGCTGAGGAACAGGCTCCTCCTTCACTCTCCAGGCCAGTGGAATAAACGCTGAAATCAAACTTGTGCTCAGCTTCAAACAGCCTCCGCCAAGGCTGGGGATCTCCAGCAATCCAGTGCGGCCCCCAGGCCATGCATTACATGACACTGAATTACGTGATTCCAATCATCCCATCCTGAACAGGGGTCTGTGTGCACCCGGGGGCAGAAACCAACGGGATTCCCTGGGCGCAGTGAATGAGCCCAGGTGTGGGGGCTGAGACCAGGGCTCTGGTGGACTAACTCTGGGTGAGTCAGCTCCCTTTTCTGGGCCTCGGTTTCCCCGTCTATATGTAAGGGTGCTGATCTCTCCCTTCAGCTGCAACATCTTGTGGTCCTACTACTTCGGTAGAAGTAAAAGCTACATTAAAACAAAACAACAGAACAAACGCCAGAGGACCCGCGTCTAGACGTACAAGGCAGACACACACTCTGAAACCCTTGCCTCTGTCCCCTGGAACCTTCCCTCATCTCTTGTGCTCCATGAATTTGTTTATTCATCCACTGCATTTCCCTACGGTCATCTGGCTTGTTCCAATTTTCTTCTTCCTAAATTACATTTTCAGGAACAGGTGGGACTGTATGGTCAGTGCTTTAGTAGAGGAGATACATTCCTTCCAGGCCTGGCCGCTAAAATACCCTGCATCAGTGATCCCCGAGGCCCTCCCGCTCTCCACTCCTCAGTCAGCTAAAGCCCAGATCCAGTGGTGGACCTCAGGGGAGTCCCAGGAAATGGCAGAAACACAGTGAAAAAGGACTCTGGGTCCTCAATTCAGTCACGGAGGCCACCTCCAAAGCATCTAATTCAAATATGGTAAGAGTTGGAACAAAGCCCTCGCTGTGATAAACCACTGGGGCTGGGGAAGCTTGTCATTGCAGCTAGCAGGACTTATCCTAACTAACACATACACCAAACTGTTGCTACCTATCAGACTGCAAAGGATACTGAAAAGAATTAAGCCTAGGCCTTATCTCAGCTCTCTTGGCACTACCAGCCTAGTTAGTAATATAGGGAAATTGGACACTGCAGGTTCTGCACCCTGCGATCTTACACTAAGCACATGATGAGAGTGTTTTCATGTTACTGAAGCACCTACCATAGTGCCTGCTTCCAGAAACCTCGCAACATCAGTCCATTACATTTCTCCTGCCCAAGAAAGTAGATGAGGACAGACAGACTTTTGAAGAAGAAACAAAAGAAAAAGAAAAAGGAAATCCCTATGGTGGGATTGCTGATGGAGGGCGACCTTTAAGCAAGCAAGCAAAAATCTTAGTTGTGTGCTACCTGGCAGGCAAAGCAAAGAGGGAAAGATGCTGGGCCACCGAGCTCACCCCAACAGTGAAAAACAAACTGGTCCATGAAGAGAAACACACTGCCTGGTTGAGAGATCCGAGGGTGACGCGCCCAGGTCCCTGTGTGAGGAACCACAGTCTGGGCCGGGCAGCTGCGGAGCCGCATGAGGTCGGGCGGGCTCTGGGAGCTGTCCCCTCCACGGAGCAGGGCCGCTCTGCAGCCCCGCCTTTGGCCTGCCTGCCTCTCGACGGCGAGCTCCTCAGAGTCATTCTTCATCTCCGTGAACGTCAACACGGCAGCACCACGATAATGACGGAAAATATTTATATACCGTACCACGGACGGGTTGTTTGGACCATCTGGCTCCTGGATGCGGTGAGGATCGTCAGACACATGGCTCGTCCGCAAACACGGTGCCGGAGAACGAACGGGGGCTGGGAAGGGCCCTATCCCAGCCTGCTCCCTCCATGGGGACCCCCAGCCCAGGCCCCCTGTCAGCCTCGGGCCCCTGCAGGAGGGCAGCAGAGCTCCCCGGCAGCCCAGGGTCTGTCCTGTGTGGGCAGAACGCCCGTAATAACAGCCCATCTAGCTTCCCTCCACCAAGGACCCTCCGGGACTCAAGTGTTCCAAACAAGCCTCAGCTCAGCAGCTCAGCAGGACAGCCCTGCTCTGCAGCCCTCCCGGGGCTGGGGGTGGGGGGGTGTCCATGATCTCCAGATGATCTCCAGGGGTTGCCGGGGAAGCCGCAGAGACAAATCCTGCACAAACATCTGCCTGAGTCTGAGGCTGCCTGGACCGAGGCTTCATCACGCCGGGAGGCAGGGACCAGCGGAGGTGCCGCTGCGGAGGCTGGAGGCTGGCGACCTTGACCTTGCCTGAAGGAGCGCTTCAGCCCGCGCGGCTCTAGAGTTCTGACACCAGGCTGAACACGGAGTTATTTTTTCTGGGCTGACGTTAGGTGTTTTTTTTTTGTGTTTTTTTTTCCTTTTTAACTTGGGGGCGCCTGGTGGGCTGTTTTATTATTATTTTCTTAATTTTAGTAGAAGCAAAAAAGTTCCATTCGGAGCCTGTTCTAAAGCAGCAATTTTCTTAATGGGAAGCATACGCTCGCCGCCCACGGGAGAGCCGTGTCAGCCCGGCAGTCGGAGCGCAGGACGAGTCACGTCATCCTCGACAACTCTGAGTCAGGGGCCCGCAGGGCTCTGCCGGGGGCTTTCTGAGGGGCACACCTGCAGGGAAGGGGGGGGCTGTGCTTCTGCCAATCAGGACCCACACGTTAGGGTCCTTCTGTAGCGAACCCTCTAAAGCCTTCAGATGCCGGGACCAAGTGCTGGGGCCTGGGAACATGTAGGTCGGGTCCAAGCCCGTGGCCACCTGGGACCTGCGTTCCAGCCATGGACGGAGAGGAGGGAGGCAGCTTTCTCTGGCCACTGGGTGACCCAGGTCAGCGGTCTCCGTGTGGCCAATCGAGGATCTGGCTGCCGCCGAGGACTAGCCCTCTCTCTGCAGGCGGGGCGAGGCCCACAGACCCTGGGCTGCAGAGAGCACCGTGGGCACCACGAGCAGGGCTCACTCACTCTCAGAGGCAGCCTTGACCAAGGGAGAGAGAGCTCTGGCACAGGGGTTGGGTGTCCTGACAACTCAGTCCGGGATGACGGTTTCACCAGCACTGCTGGGGTCTCAGGGAGGCCCCCCAGGCATCTTTGGACACTTGAGCCCCAGCTCTGGCATCTGCTGGGAGGAACCGAGCAGTTTCAAATAGTTCTCATTGGGGCTGGGCAAAAGTTCTTTTGCAAAGGTTCTCTGAGCCGCTGGGGGCCCAGGAAAACGGTGAGCAAGTCCCCACCAGAGCTGCTGGCTTCGCCCCAGCAGCAGGGCCCACACAGGACAGCCGTCCGCTTAAGCTCGGGGAAGCCAGAAGCCGCGGTGTGCCCAGCGCCTCGGGCTGGCGCGGGTCAGGCGGGCCTCCCAAGCCTGGGGAGGATCTCCCAAGGCCAGGAGCCACTGGGACTGCACCCCAGCTCCACTCCAAGCTTCTCCGTGGGGAGCATCCCAGCTTCAGCCCTCAAGCTCTCCTGCACATGCCCTGCCCTCACCTGTCCAAGGTGAAATGCGAACAACGTGGTTAAGAGGCCGAGTGTTCAGAAAGCCCTGTTTATTCTTTTCATCCTTTGGCCTTTCCTATTTCCAGGTGTCCTCCGTCCCCGAGGGACGGCCAAGGGGCAGGGCGGCTCTTCCGCACGTGGGACACGATGCTGGCCATGATGAGGGGCCCAGGCTCAGGGGCACGACCACCACTGTCCGCTCCAGAGCATCCTCATCGCCCCAAACAAACTCTGTCCCCACTCAACGACCGCTCCCCCCCGCCCCCCGCCCCTGGGCCCAGGGGAGGTCTGGGAATGGCAGCTCTTTAAAAATAATCCTCACTTGGCAACACGATTTTGTAATTTCACAGGTCTGTGAAATCCACGTCCCAGCCCCACAAAACAACTGGGTTCGCCCCAAAGGTGAAGTCTATTGGGGTCCAGAAGGTGCCTGGAGCGTCTCAGATACTTGGGGACGGACGAGCTGATGGAGGAGGGGCTCCAAAGCCTCTGCCCCCACCCCAGGAAGGAGCCCTCTGAGCCGCAGCTGCCCAAGGACTTGAGGCCCGCCTGCTGGCACCCAAGGGCACTGAGCTCTAACGTGGCAGTGCCAGGACACCAGCCGGAGCCGCCCTTTGCGGTAGAAGAGGCTCTCACACGTTTTCTCCAGATTTTCATTTTACCTAAAAGCTCTTCCCCACCTGAGGTTTTGAGGTTAAAAACCACTGGCTGGCACTCACACGTCCTGAGGTGGGGGTGTAAACTGGCACAGCCTCCCCGAGAGCGACGGCGCAGCAGCAAGTACTGAGAGAGGGCAGACACCTCGCGACCCCACAGGCTGCGCTGCTTCCAGAAATGTGCCGGGGAGGGCAGGGCAGATCTGCTGCAACACCCACCTACAGGAGACTTGCCAGGGCCCTGCCGGCTCTGTCCTTTGCCGTTATAGCCCAGAGCTGCCCCGCAGGGCCCTGGTGTAACATGTGACAGCTGCCCAGGCCCCATGCAAGGGCCCCAGTGACCCGCTGGCCACCGACCACCCCATCTCTGGGCTGCTCAAGCAAGCAGGCGTGCCTCTGTCAGCAGCCCTCCGCAGGGTTGCTTTTTTTTTCCCCTTAAGTAATATAAATTCATGTATGCAGAGAATCGCCCTGAAATGGTACACACACAAAAAAGGCGAGTTGCCGACAGGGAGGAAAACTGGGAAACTGCTGACAAGGGCGGGAAGTCTCCATGCGCCTGTCAACTCTTCTGTAACTTGGCACCAAGCACAAGGCGTTACTTCCCCGCACAGCATCCTCCATATCAAGTATGACCCTTATCCAGCTTATTATTTTATTGCTTTCTGGTAACCTATGAGCTTGCAGGTTCCATAAGCCAAGGACACATCTGATCTCTCTCGAGGGCCGAGCAAAGGTCTGGTACGATGCCACGGCCACTGCGGGCGTTTGGGATCGTCTCGGAGGATGTGGAGGAACTGGGGGACCGCAGAGAGCAGGGAGCTCCCGAGGAATAAGTGATGCTCTTCGGGTGCTGAAGAACTGCGGACCTGGGGCTGGAAAGATGCGGGGGCGGGGGTGGTTTCTGCTTCCACCCACCTTCCTCCTTCCCTAACGTCTCAGGACCATCGATCACTGATATCAAGGGTCATCGATCACTGATATCGAGGGACATAAGCAGGCAGGAGAGCAAAGGGAGGTACCCCACTGGCAGTGCAGTTAAGCTGATGCTGAATATTTAATTCAACAAGTGTTATTCCCCCAATGCAGTAACACTGGCTGACAATGCTGCATGTGACTTAGAGGTACAGCACCCCGACAGCAGGGCAGGGGATCCGAATGGCCTGCCTTACTGTCTGCACCACGCTGCTGCTGGCCGGCGGGTCTCCCCCAGGACTCCGGGCTCCAGGGAGGAGGGCAGACACGGGCAGCTGTCTGGGTTCAGCCACCCAGGTCACGGGGCCGAAGGGCACCCCATCTCCGCCAGCCCTCACCCAGGAAACCATGTGCCTGCGTGTCTGTGATTTGACCCAGCTGCCCCACCATCTTGCAACGTGGGGTCACGCTCCCCACTCTGAAGTCCCAGCACAGACACCACACCCATCTCAAAGCTTTCCAAGCCCCTTCACAGCGCTTCGCACTAGCTTTAACCCCTCAGGAGGCATAACGTGGTTGAGAGACGGGGTGCTGGGATGCCAAAGGGAGCACCCCTCAGAGGCTGCCGCCTTCCTGACACAGCACTCAGACCCTCCCGTGCTCCTGCACCATCTTTGGAAAAGGCCCCTTCCAAAGGCCCTTCGCCTTTGGAAAAGGCGTCTAACAGGAAGGAAGCGCCTGACTGGCGTGGTTGCCGTTCTCGCTCGGCTGACACCTGCGCCACCCCTCATGCTTTGTGTTACTTAAGAGTAATGAAGTTGAACTTGATCAAATGCTTTTCTGGCATCCAGCGAGAGCATCTAAGTTACCTTTTGTTTGCTTTTTATCTTCAGTACACTTCTTAATGTTTAATCATCCACTTATGTTTTTGAGGCTGGTCCACAAGCCAGTGTGAGGAGCCCTGGGCTGGGCGCCATGCCGGGGAGCCCACACAGGCACTGAGCAAAGAGCTCCTGACTACAGAGGAAGGCGGGGGGCATAGAGGAAGCCCCCGGCACCTGTATACCATCTGCACACTGCACAGGTGGCTGGTGTTAGCGTATTATGTGTCACACCCAAGGCAGTGAGGACCACAGGAACCACATGAGTCGGGTTAACCATGGAGGGCTTCCTGCAGGAGGACACAGTGGCAGAGAGGACACAGTGACAGGCTGCAAACAAGGGCATCTGGACTTGGTCCCTGCCCCACATGGGACCCAAAGACATGCTTCCCTGACCCATAGTCTTCTCAGCAGTAAAACAGAAATAACCCTAGACCAAAAGACTTTTGAATCCCAGTTCAATCTCAACAGGCAAGGGCTGAGCTTCAAAGAGGAGAGTTGATTAGTCCAAGGTCACTGAGTCGTCCGTCCATATGGTCTTTTTTGGCCACAGGGCAGAGGATGAGAAACAAAGAGAGCTTTGAGATCTCGGGTAGAAAGGCAGCCGGAATACCCAGCGTACCGTGGCCTTCCCTGTAATAATTATTGTTTCTATCTTGAAAGCTGTAGAGTTGGGAGGCGGCGGGTGTCAGACTGGGGGTGGAGAGGCCATCATCAGAGAGGCCTGGCCAGGAAAGGGGGGATCCCGGAGCTGCCCCTGCAGCATGCCAGGGACACCAGCACCTTCTGCATCAACACACCAGGCAGACAGACAGACATTCATTCACTCATTCATTCAATACAATGGAGGCCAGGCAGGGTTGAGAAGCGAGCCCCCTGAAGTCACATGCTTCTTGGTACCTCAAAACGTGACCTTATTTGTAAATAAGGTCTTTGCAGATGTGACTCATGAAGATGAGGTCGGACTGGAGTCGGTGGGGGCTGAGCCCAGAGTTACAAGTGTCCTCTAAGAGACAGGCCAGAGGGAAGACGCCACCCAAGAAGGAGGCAGAGGTGGACGCTGCACCCACTGGCCAAGGGCAGCAGCCACCAGCTGGGAGAGAGGATGGCAGACTCTCGCTGGCACCTCCAGAAAAGCCAGCCCTACCCACACCCTCAGCCGACACATCTGCCCGTGGACTGCGAGAGCATCGTCTGCTGTGGCTCCTCGTGAAGCAGCCCAGGCAACAAGCAGGAGGCTCCGTGAGGCAGGGGAAGGGAGGCTCACCTGGACTCCCACAAACCACATCACCCAGCCCCCGGCCCAACCAGTAGACCACCCTCACCTTCCACTGCACTTTCGGGGCGCTCGGGGCCTGTGACCGCTCCCTGGAAGGGACCAAGCGTCCCAGCACCTCCACGGCCAGACGCAGGGGTGAGCCCAGGTGCTCGCACTGCTCCCTTTGACCTCAGAACCGGCCCAGTGCAAGCCACAGAAGCTGGAGAGGGAGCCGAAGTGGCAGAGGCTGCAAGGGACCCGCCTCGCCTGGAGGGGATCTGTCTGCACATCCACAGTGGCCCCCAGGCCGCAGCACCTGCTCCCGGCAGCCGTCTCCCACACGCTTCACAGCTGTGGACACCCCAGACCCCAGGAAGTTGGCATCTGGTCTTTGAAAAGGTATTTATCTTTCCATTCGGACGACGAGAGCAAACAACAGCCACAAAGGGCATGCCCCCCGCCAGGCCCCGCCTCCACAGGCAGATGCCGCCTCCACAGGCAGATGCCGTCCAGCACAGCGGCCAGGCCAGCCCTCCGCCGCCAGGAACGGCCCTTCCAAGGCCGGGGAGAGGCCGGGGGGGTCCAGAAATGCAAGAGCAGGGCCCACCAGGGGCCCCAGGGAAGTCTGAGAGTTGCTTTCTTACGTTTTATTCCCTTGTACCTGCACAGCTCAGAGGTGTCGAGGACAACTGTGGCATTGTGCGGGGGTCAGCACTGCCTCCAGGACATTTTCATCTGCCAAGCTGGACTCCATCTCCGATAAACACAACTCCCCGCCTCCCTCTGCCAGCCCCTGCTGCCTGCCGTTCTACTCTCTGTCTATGAATGTGCCTCGGCACCTCCCAAAGTGGAAGCAGACAGCAGTGCCCTGTTGGGACCGGCTTCTTCCTCGCAGCCTAATGTTTCCAGGTTCACCCGTGGTCGACACTATCAGAATTGCCTTCTTTTCCGTGGCTGAGTGCCCACTGAGTGGCCCGGCCACATTCTGCTCACTCATTCACCCCGTGGTAACTCTGTTGAACCAGATGAGCAACTGCCAGGCTGTTCCCACACCATTTTACAGTCCCGTCAACACTGCATAGGGTTCCCTTCTCTCCTCGTCCTCGCCAACACTTGTTGTTTTCCACTTTCTGGATAACAGCCAAGCCTGAGGTTTTAAAGGGAGGGAAGAGGCAAGTCTTCTGCCCACGTTATGGCCGCAGTTTCCTATGGACCTGCAGGAAGAATGGTTGTATAGTCAAGAGAGTTCAGGCCTAGCTCCTGCGCTGGGGCTTAGAGCTGTGTGACTCTAGACAAATCCCTTAACCACTCTGAGCCTCATGATGCCCACTGTGGGGACGGGGCTAAGGAGCACGCTGGGGGCGGGCCGTGACTCAGTGGCAGGGACGGAAGAGAGTGGTGGGAAGGGGGCACTGTTTCACAGCAGGTGGTGGGAAGGGGGCACTGTTTCAATCTAGATGTGTCCTTCCTGATAAATGTAGAAAGGACTGGGGTGCTTTTCTCTCCCACCTTCTCTTCCTCTGCCTTCCAATGGAGAACCCAAAAGACAAGTGAAAGCAGTGAGACAGGAGGGGGAACATTCCAGATGATCTACTGAGAACAACCTTGGCGTGAGGCTATGTGCTGGACACACATGCACACACACATGCACACATACAACATGCACACAGCACTCAAACCTGCTTGTAGACTTTGTCCAAATTAACTATGTCACCAGATCCAGAGAAGAGGCAGGGCGGGAATTTTCATCCCAACTTGTCAGGTGAGGAAGTGGAAGCACCTTCCCAAGGTCACACAGCACAGCTGCCCAAGGTCACACAGCACAGCTCACAAGGCTGTGTCCTCAGCTCCACGCAGGGCCAGTCCCAAGCAAGTTCTCAGTAGCAGCAGCAGCGACGGCACCAGCACCTCTCTGTCTCTCTGTCTTTCTCTGTGTGTGTGTCTCTGTCTCTCTCTCTCTCTCTCTCACACACACACATACACACACACACACGCACGCAGGCACACACGCACACACACACGTGCCTGAGGTCTCCCCTCATAAGCTCAGGCTGCCTGGGAAGCCATGTTCCGGGAAAGAATCAGGAAACAGGACCCTCTTTCCTCTCCAGTGGGAAAAGCATGGAGCCTGGTGGGCCCCCAACCTGGCATCTCCATAGTGACGGAGCCACAGCGGCTGTGGCTAAAAATAAAGCCTCTGCCTCCTGGAGCCAGCTGCCTGGGGGCTTGGCTAGGCTCCGAGAGCAACACCTTTCAACAGCAAAGGGGGGTCCCTGAGCCGTGGGGACAGGTCCGGACGGGTCATGTAAACTGCTGTGCCCGCTCCCCCAGAGAGTTCGGCCCAGATGGTGGCCACGGGGCTTGGTGGGGGATGGGCCAACAACCACAGGCCCCGCCTTGGGCACAGACCCTCCCGCACACAGAGGTCCTTGGAAGTGAGGCGTGTCCCCTCTCCAAGGGGAACACGGGACAACTCTTCCCACTTTATTTTTTTTTTTAATAGAGGCATTTTTTTTATTTATTTATTTTATTTGTTTGTTTGTTTTGTTTATACAAGCACTGGGTAGTCAGAAGCGCGGGAGGGTGAGAGAATTCACCAGAGCCAGAGCGGGGAGCAGAGCAGGCAGAAGGACGGAAGTACACTGCTGAGGGGAGCAGCGGGCGGCAGGAGAGGTCTGCGCCCCATGCGGGACCCTCCTCCGGTGGCCGGGGAGCAGCCGGGGATCGAACCGGCGCCGCAGAGGCCACGGGCAGCTTCGCAACCCAGCGCTCAACCGCTGCGCCACCGGGGAGGCCCCTCTTCCCACTTTAAAGCAAACAAAGAAAGTTGACATCGTGCTGAGGCCCGGAAGTGGGCTCTGAAAAGCCCAGCTGACTCCAAAAGCCTGTTTAGCGACCAGGGCCGCTGACGGGCAGCTATCTGACACGCAGGGCCACCCACGGTGTGGACACCCCTGGACACGTGACCCTGGGCAAGTTACTCCACGCCAGGCCTTGTCTCCTCACCTGAACCATGGGGCCCATCACAGGGGACCGTGCAGGCCCCGGAGAGAGGACACACCCAGCACGGGGGCCTGACAGAGGCGCCACCTCCAGCTGTGTCGTGAAGCTCCCCATGTTAGCCAGCACTTTGCCCAGACACCCCCACCTCCGTGACCTGCCACAGGCCATGGGCCAGCCCTCCGATGTGGCCGACCCTCCCCGTCGCCCGAACCACGATCACCCGATCACCGCGCAGGGTTCCCAGTGCGATTATCAGCCGCATTAGGCCTAATCGAAAACGGCCTTAAAATTCTCAAATAAAGCATGATGAATGTGACTCCTCGCTAATCCCGGCCCTCGGTTAATAATTAAGCAGCCTTAATTGGTGGATGTGGAACCCCGGGGCAGCTTCCTCAGCACCGCTGCACAGAGACCAGCCTGGCCCGATAATGGATTTCCTAAGTCAGCGCAGGAGCTAATTCACATCGAAAGTTAATTAGCCTAATGAAGGCAAGTGTGACTCAGTGAATTCCAGGCCGACTCTCCACCCTGACTCAGCCACCCAGGAAGCTGTGGTGCCATCCTCCTGGCTCCCAGGGAGGGCCCAAGGGTGTGCTTCTGGGGCCCACATGCCCCTCCCACTGCTACCCACAGGAGTCGGCAAGTGGTCTGCGGGCCACCAATAGGCAGGACACACACCCACCATCGTCCCCGAGAGCTGCTCTGGACCCGTGCAAGAAGGGAAACTTCCGGCAGGTCAAGTCACAGGTGAGCCACAGGTGGAAGGCCAAGCACCACCGACCCCAATACCTACAGCCCGTGACAAGCTGGGCTGTCCCTGACCCTGACCACCGCCGCGTGCAGCCTCTCGGGCATCCACACGCATCCCTGGGAGGTGACATTGTGACCTAGCGAGAAGGACACAGACACGCGACACACAAGTGAGGCGGTCAGAGGCCGACCGCCCAGGTATGGCTCACGCCTCTGGATGCCTCCGCCCCCTCCTTCTGCTGTTGATCTCCATTCTCCACTCAGAACCTCAAAGTCAACAGAATCCCGGAGGCGAGAGACAACCAAATGTCCTGGGGCGCGCACACAGGCCAAAGGCGCAGTCCAGCCAGTGGGCCACCACCATGCAAGGGACGGAGAATCTGACACCTGGTGGGTGAACGGACAGAGCTGGAGGACACCCGCCGGACACCGAGGACAGCGGTGCATGAGGTCCCCAGAGGAGTCACGTCCAGGGAGACACAAAGAAGGGCCAGGGACCGGGTGGTGGTTAGTGTTCGGCGGGGCTGGTATTTCAGGCGGGAAAGACGGGACAGTCTGGAGGTGACAGGTGGGGATGTTTGCACAACGCGAATGCCCTTCATCCTGCTGAACTGTGCGCTTAAAAATGGCTTGAAAGAATTCAGTGTTATATATATTTTACCACAGACACAAAAAAGGAGAGGAACTGATGTTCGCTACCACGTGGATGAGCCACAAACACACAGCAGACGCGAAAGAAGTCGGACACAAAAGGTCACATGCTGGAGACTCCGCTGACACGCCACGTCCAGAAGGGGCAACTTGATAAAGACAGGATGAGTGTCAGCCACGCCCGGAAGGAGGGGCAGTGGAGAGGGTGGCTCACGGGGGCAGGGGTTCTTGTGGGGCGACGAGAATGTTCTGGAATTAGGCAGAAATTGTGGCCACACAGCCTTGTGAACATGTGTTAACACCGAATCATACACTTCAAAACCGTTGTTCATTTTACGTTACATGATTTTTGCTTTGATTGAAAAAAAAAAAAAGCTGCATGTTCTTCCCTGGCCCGCTCTCTGCAGCCAGCGCCTCCTCCGCAGGCCCCCTGCGCAGGCCCCCTTCTCTGCTGGACATTGGTGGCCCCTCCTGCTCGCTCCCTCGGGTTCCCCATGCAAGAACCTGCATTTTCCCTCTGTATGGAGGCCTGAGTATACCCAGAGGCTTAGAATCCTCCAGTTATTCCCAGCACTGGCTGGGATTCCAGGGCAAGCAGAAAACAGGCAGCCAGCAGGGGGACAGGGCTCTCTCACTCCACTTTTGGGGTGGTCCACGGCTCAGCCATCCCAGGGCTCCCCGGCCAGGACTTATGTCTCCCCTCCTGCACAGACCACCAACCCACTCCTATTTCCTTCCATTCAGGGATTTCATCAACCCCATCCTCCTAGCTCAGAGCCAGGAGCGGCACTCCAAGGAGGCCCAGATGGGACGACTCGGCCCCTGTCCCTGCAGCCCCCTAGCCAGGAACCCCGGCCTGGGGACTATACCAGGCCCAGGGTGTGGCCTGCATGGTGTAGGGGCCCCAGGGATGTGTCTCCCTATAGCCCAAGAACGAGATTAGCTGCTGTGGACACATCCCCCAAGACCCCTGGGGAAGGTGGACCCTGAAACTTGGAAAAGTGACCATGACCGGGGCCAGCGGCTCCCACATGAGCCCGCCTGGGTCACCTAAGTCTGCCAGGTGCCACAGTGCAGGGAGGAGAGTCCCAGACCAGCGCCCCCTCTCCACCTGCTTCCTGCGCTCCCAACAGACCTTTCGGTGCCTCCTCTTTCTCCAATGACCCAAGGGCCAGGAGAAGGGCAGAAGTGGGCAGGAGGGAAAGGCCCAGACTGAGCCGGCCCCAGGGGACAGGGAGACAAGCACACCCCTCTGAGCTACCCTCTTTTCAACAAACCGACCCCCCTGTACATGGGGATCCACCGGAGCGGCCCTAACAGGCCATTCTGAAAGCTGGCCTCCCTGGAGGGGGTTGGGAAGGCCCCACCTCCCAAGTGTGAACCCTCTAAGACCCAAGACACACAGGCGCGCACGTGCGTGTGCACATGCGCACACGCACACACACACACACACGCACACACCCCCTGGTCCCTCCAGGCCTCCCAGGGCTGTGCCACCTTCCCAGGTCCCGCCTTGGGGAACTCGCCCGGCCTCCTGGAGCCCTCTGGCCTCTTTGAGGAGCAAACGTGGCAGAAGGAGGGAAAAGCAGGACCTGCCACTCAAACCCAAAATGAGAAGTCCGCACGCAGGGACGAACCAGATCAGGAAGCGCCGGTGGGATACGATGCCGCATGACTCCCCGTGGTGACTCCAAGACACAGAAGCCCAGGAACCTTGGCCTGGGTGGCAGCCAGACCCAGAAAGCCTGGGTTGGCAGCGGGGACGGCTGCCATCTCGTAGGCTGAAGAGTCCACCGTCAAGGGTCAACCTGGTGGGTATGGGGTGGGCACCCCTACTCTCCTGAATCCTCCAAACCCCAGTCCTGCAGCCCCCAGGCCGCCCAGGCCAACTTGAGGGAACCGGGAGGGCCACGCTGGCAGCGCCCTGGAGTCTCCACCCCGCTCCGCGCCACCCCGTGAGCGCGAGGCCTCAGGCAAACGGAGAGCCCTTCCTGCTCTGGAAAGGTCAAGGCCTTGGCCTGGCTTCCCCAGCGCTCCCCCCGGCTCGCCCGAGGGTAAGTCCCAGGTCCTCTCCCCCCCACCCCCGCCGGAAAGTCACACAGACTCTCCCGCGTGTTACAAAACCTCGGTTCCCCAGAGCGCCGGCAGTTCCCGCTGGTCAGCGGTGGGCAGTGTGAACTCGCCACCCCGCGGCGAGTCCCCACTGAAGGAAAACCAGCGCTCTCGGGACCCCAGGAGACTCCAGGGCACCACGGGGGACCCCAGGGCCAGGGGCCAGTGGTCAGCTGCCAGCTGGGGCAAGGATCTCTCCCCCTTGCTCCTCCCAGCAGCAAAGGCTCCGGCTCCCCGGCCCCAGGGTAGCCAACGAGCACCTTTCCCCACTGGGTTCCTACAAATCTCCCTCCCAGCCAGTCAGACAAGCCCCTTCGGAACCGGCTCACGGCGCTGGAGAAGGTCGCAGGCATGGGGGGGATGCGGGCCTGGGCCCCACCAGGCCAGCGGAGGCCCAGGCGGGGGAGGGGCCCTCAGAGCTCTCCACGCCTTTGCTGGGAGCGGCGGTGTAGCGTGGGCCCGAAGCACACCAGGCAAGCTCCCCTGCCAGTGCTGGTCAGCGACTGCCCGCGGCGGGCTGCGGGCTCCCAGCGGCCAGCCGGTTCAGCCACAACAGACGCTTGGCCTGTCCCGTGCCCGGCGCGGACGCTGCAGCCCACAACCCCAAATAAACACGCGGGGCTTACTCCGAGCCCAGCGCAGAGCCCCGAGTCGGCCGACCTGGCCGGGGGGTGCCCCGCTCTGCCAGCCTCGCTTCTGTGCGGCGTCCAAAGGACTCACTGGCTTTTTCCACTGTGATTATTACCCAAGAGGGAAAAACTCTAATTGCACAGAATGTTTGTTTTTTCTCCCTCTTATGGAAAAAAAAAAAGCAAGTGAAAAGTCAACTCTTACAAAGTGGTGAGAAGAGCAATTAAGGGGCCTTTCAGCACCGAGGCCCTGATAAGGCAGCCCGACCCGGTCCTCCCGTGTCCTCAGCCCACCTCCAGCCCAGGGAAGCTACTTCCTGCTGAAAAGGAACGGCCACTGATCTGCACCCCACACTCCGTCCCCACGCCCGGCCCTGCTCTTCAAGGGGCTGTGGAGACAGCCGGGGGGGGGGGGGGGCTCGGCAGCCCTCCCTGGGCCAGTCCTGCCTCCACCTCTCACAAGGATCTGGGGGGTCCCTGGGACTGTTCCTTTCTGGAACTCAGCCAGGTGAGGCCAGGAGGCTGCCGGGCCTGACGCAGACCCAGCAGGGCAGCACCGGGAAGAGCTCACGCCTGCAAAATCAGATAGACCCTATGGAGACCTGGGCAGCCCCAGCTGCCAGGGGGCAAATCTGTCCGCTGGGAACCAGCACTGCAAGGAGGAGCAGAGAGCCTTGGAGAGAAGAAGGAGCATCGTCTGTACCCCCTGTGCCACTCTCAGCAGGGCACCAGGGCAAAACGTGTCTGGAAAGGCACCAGAAGTGAGGAGCCAGGCACGGGGGCACTCTCAGCCAGCAGTGACCACACAGACTCATCGACGGGAGGCCCGGCCGGGGAGAGCGCCTCCTGAAGATGATCTCTGGGGGCAGAGCTGCCCTGGGCTCCTCTCAGCAGAGACCATCGATGTCAGCGGGCCCCCAGCCCCCCGGGTGTGGAAGCAGCCATCTCCTGTCCACAGGCCTGGAGGGGGAGACGAGGGCACGGGGGGTGGGGTGGGGTGAGGAAGGGGCCTGCATCTCCCTGCTCTCAAGAACACGAGAAACATTGGCATGTGGTCTTCCTGCACCAAGCGCTCACCGGGCACCCACCAGGCGCCTTGTTCCAGATGCTGGAGAGACCCTGGGGACGTGGTGACAAAGTCACAGAGGAACCCCCATGAGGAGAAGATGTGACCACCGGGGAGGTGAGGCCAAGGGAGGCGAGCCAGATGCTCCTAGGGTCCAGCAGGGTGAGCAAGCATGGCCCGATCCTACGCCAGCCAAACAGGCCACCCCCCACCTCCCCACCCCCGGCTCTGGGCTGCCTCCTCCTCTGCGCAGTGCAGGCAGAGCCCCTCCTCACCCCGCAGGAAAGCATGGGGCTCGGCGGAGCAGGTCGGGGCTGGCCTGGAGGAGCGCGCATATATGTCCGTCTCCGTTATTCCGGGATTTCACACTTACAAACTTCCCTACTCACTAAAATATATTTCACAACCCCCAAATAACTGCACTTCGGGCTCATTCTCAAACGCATCGCAACGAAAACCTAGAGACTCCCGAGTGGGACAAGGCCGCCCGCCCCGGGTCAGCTCTCGATGCTCGACGTCAGGTGGGCAAGCCTGGCGGGGTGTTCGCGAGGGCCCAAGCGCGGCCCCACGTGCCTCCCACAGAGGCTGCATTCACAGGGAAGCACCTAAGACGAGGATGCAAGGCGAAGCCCTGAGGGGGGCCCTGAGCCAGGAGCACCCACGAGCCAGGGGCAGAGGTGCCCAGGCCGAGCGCTCGCAGGGACCACGGTGTCCACGGTCCGGTGTCGTAGCCGAGTCCAGTGTTGCGGCGTCAGAAGACAATAAATTCCGTGTGTTTAAACAGAAACTCCTCAGACCAGAGTCCGGCAGGGAGCAGAGGTTCCGTGTGCACTAACTCGACAGAAGAGAACTACAGCGAATGACGAGACTCACTGCGTGTGCGTGCGTGTGTGCAGCATCCTCAGGTGCCATGTCCACATGCCCCATCATGCCTACCCTGAGACGGAAATCAGCCTCAGGGGTCCCACATTCTGCTGTCCTGGGATCTCCATCTTTCCCTGCGCCCCAACTCCCAACCCCTCCCCACGACCCAGGGCGCTATGAGAAGGTCCTGGAAGGATGTGGGGCTTCAGCAGCGAGAGGGCATGAAGATGCTGGTTCCCATTCTCCCCCCAGGTGGCAGCTTGGGGGTTCGAGATGCCTGTGATGGGAAGGCTTTTTGGGAGGGATTTCCTTTTCATCCCCTGGCAAGGGCAGTTGTTAATAGGACAAGCCGAGGGAAGGCGATGGCCCAGACAGCAATCTCTGTCTCTGGCCTTGAAGCTAGAGCAGGGGTTTGTCCTGGTATTGGCGGGGTGCATGAAAGTCAGGGTCACTGTGCGCATTTTAGAGGGCTGCTGCCTGGCTGGCCTCGATGGTGCCGGGGTGAGCAGACACTGAGCTGTACCTAGGGCTTCAGCGCTCATCCGCAGCAGGACTCATCCTCCTCCCCAGGTTCCCAGGCCCAAGAAAATCTGAAAAGGCTTCACCAGCTCCCTACTTCGCCTCTGGACTGACCCTCCTGTCACTCCAGCAGACCCTCTGCTGGGCCTTTGTCAGAACCACAGACTGAGACACTGAATCCTACACACCTTTACAGACACTCTGACTATCAACACCCATTCAATCCCACCTCTTCCAGGAAGTCAACCCTGCCTGCCTTACCCAGAAAGGGTGTCTCCCCTTTTGAACTCCGTTGCCTGCTGTGTAAGCAACTTTTAACACGCGCCCCAGGTTCTCTGCAGAGGGATCTCCTGAACCACACTCCAGGTGGCCGGGTTTTGGTGCCACGCTCCTTATTGTAGGGGAGTCACTTACCTGTGCAGATCTCCAGGAACCTTCAGTGATGACTCACAAAGAATGTGGCTAGATGAGCACCAGCACGCAACGTGCAGAGTCCAGAGGAGCAGATGAGCACGCACAGGAGCACGGCTGCTAGTGAACAGCGCTGTGGGCCAGGGAGGGGGGACAGCTGGAAAGACCTCACGGGTGGCATTGGGCCCAACTGGGTGCAAACCCAGAGCCTTCGGGCAGAGCTGCCGCTTCCCTGGGAAGACGGAGGAAGGACGCACAGGCAGTGGGGTCAGCACGCACGCACTGGGCCAGAGTCCGCGAACGTTACAAGTTTTCCTTCCCCACTTTCCTTTTCATTATCAAAGGAGGAGGCAACCCCATCTCCCAGGAGGAGGCAAAGTCTGCCTGGCCCTCGGGCCTAAGAGAAAGTTTTCAAAAGAATACATAAAAACACAGTTAAATGGGGGGAGGGGGAGAAACAGTAAATAGATCTACCTATATTGGTTTATCTTTTTTGTTGTTGTTGTTGATCATTTAAAGAAAAATTTTAAAATGATGCTAGAATATTCAAGATTTTTTAATACCAATTTCAAGAATTAAAAGTTTCCCTATGAGCCCCTATGAGTGAGGAGGCTCGAGCCAGAGGAGGCCATACCCCAATTCTGGGTTGACAGCAAACCAGAGGAGGATACGCCCAGGTCGGGTGTAACCAATAAACCCCAGGGCTTTCCAGGAAAGACGAAACAAACATTGCTCCCTCAGAGACGCTGCATACTGACTGCGGGGCATCGAGGCGCCAGGCAGGGCCCTGCTGGCTTTTCGGGGGGCTGCCTAAAAAGGGAGCAAGGCTGAGAGGTGGGCGCACGAGCTTGTAACCAGCCGCTGCAGACTGACCCCAGCCTGGTGCCGGGTCGCCAGCTGCCCCCCCCCCCAGCCCACGGCTAGAAGCAGGGGACCCTGTCCTTTCATCAGAGCCCTCATGCCCCCCCACAGGTCCCCAAAGCTGCAAAGCTGTGATCTCAAAGCACCAGAAGTTTCTTCTCCTAATCTCTACCAGTAAGTGCCCAGTGCCTGTGACGGGCTCTTCCCAGGCCAGACAGGACGGCTGGTCAGAACACGCGCCTGGGTTTAAACAGGCTCCCCGACAGGAAGGCAGAGCCCGTCCCCGACAGCGAATGGACGAGCAGAGGGACGAGCAGAGGGACGAGCAGGGTCCTTTGCGGTCACGCAGTCCAACCTTCTCACTGCCCACTAACGCACGCCAGCATGCACCCACCAGGCGCCGGCCTGGGGGACACAGAGATGTGACCCAGCAATGGCCTTCTGGGAGCAGGCGCTCCATGAGGGGAGGCGCGTGTAAACAGCTGCCCTGTGTGGTGAATGGGACTGGGGTGGCCCCAGTAGGCGGGAAGGGCATTCCAGCTCCTGGAAGAGGCTCTGGGGCTTGGGAGGGCTGGAGGGGTGTGGGGGGGGGGGGATGGGATGGTGGCAGGAGGGGGCCCAGAAGCTGAAGGGTCTCTCACCCACCGAGGGGTTTTCTTTCAATGCCATAAGCACCCACCAAGCCAAGGGAAACCGAGTGACTCGGTGGCGCTCCCACAGACGTTCTGGAAAGCCAGGCTGTGACCCCCACAGTCCCTCCTTGACCCTCCTGCCGCCCGGGTACAGCCAGCCTCACTGCCCAGAGCACACAGAGCACAGGCCTGGCCTCCATCAGAGCAGAGCGTGCCCTGTCCCGGTCACTCAGCCGGTCACTGGCCACAAGACCAGCGCTTCCTCGCTCCCCATGTTTTCCTCCCTGTGGGAGCAGGAGCCAGGGAAGCTGGGGTCGGGGAGGGGGGGCGTCTGCACCAGCCACGGACCCAGCTGATGAATCAAATTCCTCTTCCTCCAGGAGGGGAGATAAGGCAGACACAAAAGGTAGCTCCAAGATAAGGTGGGTGATAAGAATCACACAGAAGGATAAAGTCAGTGAGAGTTCAGAGGAGAGAGCTGGGGCCAGGGCGGTAGGGGAGGGTCCCAGGAAGGGGGCAATTGGCTGTCTGCCCCCCAAAAGCCCAAGTCCATGGTCTGGACCGTCAGGCCCAGGCGGGGGCTGAGAGAGAGCAGGCAGTGGACCGAGAGATGCTCAGGAGGTCTCCCTTGCCGAATCCCGGCTCTGGAGGGCAGGGCCCGCAGGCCCCAGTCTGGAGAACCCCCCCCCCCCACACACACACACACCCGCCATACTTCAGGGTGGGGGAGGGGTGCAGGAAGAGGAATCCAGAATTCTGTTGCAGGGGCAGCAAGTCGAGCAAAGGGGACAGAGCTGGAGGACTTGCCTGGAGATGACATCCGCGCGGCAAGCGCCCTGCTTACCAGAGGGCCAACCGGGGCCTCCGGGTGCGGGCGAGTCGGCGCAGTTCTGGGCAGGACCCTAAGTTTCCTCCCGTCCCCCACCCAGCAGCCCTGCCCCTGATCGGCAGGCCCGGCAGGGGAGGAAGCTGCGGCTCCAGGCCAGGGCAGCACCTCGGCCCGGCAGGAAGGGGCGCTCGGGGTGGCGGGGCCGCCCTGCCTCCAGCGGGGTCGCCCGGCGCGCCCTTTCCCGGGTCTCCCCGGGCCCCCCCCCCCCGGCCCGCGGGCCGGCCGAGCGCTGCCCCCGCCCCTCCCGCGGCGGCAGGCCCGGCGCGCACCTGCCCCCGGCGGCGGCCGCTCGCCCCGGGAGACGCGGGCATCCGCGCGCCGCGCCGCGCCCGATCCGACCACCCGCCCGGGCCCGGCCCGGCGCCCCGAGGGGTCCCCGCGGCGCCACTCCCTCCCCGCCCGCCGCCGCGGCTCCCGCGCCCGCGCCGGCCCGGCAGGGCGGGCGGCGGAGACACTCACCGGCCGGCGCGGTCGGCTCCGTCCTCCTCGGCGCTGGGCCGCCGCCGCCTCACGCCGCCGGGGAGGCGCCCGCCCCGCGGCCCCGGCCCGGCCGGCTGCGCCCCGCGGCCCCGCGCGCCGCCGCCAGCTGGCCCGGGGCGAGCGGCCGGGCCCCCGCGGGCATGCTCCGCGCCGTCGGCGGGCGGGCGGGGACGGGCGCGGGCGCGGGCGCGCGGGCCGAGGCGGGGGCGGCCGGGACAGCTCTACGCCGCGGCGCCGCCGTGCCCCGCGCGCCCCTGCGGCCGCTGCTGCCCGCGCGCGCCGGGCCCGCCTCGCATTCCCCCACTCGGCGGCGGGCGGCCGGCGCCTCCGTCAGGCCACGCGGGGAGCCGGCGAGTCCCGCGAGGGCCGGCCCGCCCGCCGCCTCCGCCCGCCCGGGCCGGCTCCGCCGGAAGCCACCTGGCCCGGCGCCCCGGCCCGCCCGGCCCGCCCGGCTCCGACGCGGGGGCGCCGGCCCGGGGACTCGCCGACGCCCGAGGGGCCGCGGGGAGACGGCGCGGGGGGCGCGGACGCCGCCCGCGGGGACCGGCTCTGGGAGAAACGGCCAATCAACGGGCGGCGGCGGCGAGGCCGGCGGGCGGGGGGCGCGCCGCGGCGGCCCGGGGGGCTGAGCCCACGCCTGGGCCGGGCCCCGGGCGCCCCCACACGCCGGCCGGCTCCGCGCCGGGGGACGGGGCGCGGGGCCGCCGGGAGCAGCGACAGCCGGGCGCGCGGGAAGCCCGCCCGGAGCCGGCGGGCGCGGGGAGCCACGAGCTTCCGGACGCCCCGCCAGGACTCGCCGCCGCGCGAGGGCACCGCGCGAAGCTGCCGCGACGGCCCAGTGTGTCTGGCGAGCAAGGACAGGCTCGTCCGCCGCGGCCTGAGGCCGTGGAGGTCAACCCGCCCAGCCCCGGCGCAGGCTCACCCCGAGTTCCTGGCGGGGAGGCGGCGCGGGGGCGTCCCGCGGGAAGGGAAGGGCCGGGCCGGCATAAGCGACAGGAAACCCAGGATGAAATGGGACAGGGGAGGTGGGGCGCGCAAAGCCACCATCTGCGTTTGGTCTCCTTGAGGCGTGAGCACTGGCCAGGAAAGCCATCACCTGCTGCCCTCAGAGTACCGGCCTCCGGGCAGCACACACAGAGGGCATCCCCTCACGCAGCCCTCGGCTCCTTCCCTCCACCCAGAGGTGCCCTCAAACCCACCGAGAGACTTCCACACATCCCTAGTAAGGCTCTTGGCACCCCGCTGGACACCAGTGCGAGCTGCAGAGTGCACTGGAGCCAGGACCCGGAGAACTCTACGCAGGATGAAGTACAAATAAGCACGCAAAGCCGCAGAGGGTGGCTGTGCACAGGTGTTTATTGGTGGGTGCCTGCATCCAGCATGCACCCTGGCCCTGCTCAGAGCTAACAGCTCGGAGCTCTGCCCTCCCACTCCATTTTAAAACTGCAACAAGCAGTGATCTTTGCACAGTCAGCAGGCAGCATCCTATGAAGCAAGATTGGTCACCTTTACAGCAAAACTTAAGACATTATCCTTTAAGTCTACAGTCACAGCAGTGACATGATGTAATACCCCTCAAATGCACATTTATGGCTAGAGTCCTCCTGTTTGAGGGGTCTACTGAAAGAAAAACACAGGTCGGAGGGAAGGGCTTAGTAACACGAGACCTCAGAATACTGAGAGTCTTCTATGCCATCAAACTGCCACAGAGCTCTCGCCGGGGGCCGGGAACAGATTTCCTGCAAAATCTGCTCCATCGAGACAGGTACATGGGAGCCACCCTGTGACTCCCGGAGGCCTCTAGGGAGGTGTTGTTTAAAGCTTAAAGACTCATAGCATGAGCGGCACATTAAACCTTAGTGGAAAATGCTTTTGCGATATGTAAAAAAATGACAAAGGCATGTAATTTTACTCCACTTACTCCACCTTCCAAATCTAAGTGCAGAGTTCGGAATGCACATAGCAGCAAAGCACCTGGCTTTTCTGAGTTAAAAAGGGAACACGTTTGGGTTATCACTCTAAAAACATGTCAATCTTCATCTGGATCTTCCGAGGACTGGGGGCTTCCAAGGATGCCGGCTGCCTTGACGGGCCATCACCCTTAGGTGTTGGGCTATGCAACACTCAGAGGAGCAACTGTTTGATTACACTGGCAATACATTTAAGGGAAATAGTCTATATTTTAAGATCACCTATTTTAAGATCCAAGTGTCTTCCAATAATGTGACAGGTTATTTTTTTTGCTAGTCATTCAAATAAACTCACACCATGAGGAAGCATATTTAAAGCCCCAGAAAGCTCATTTTTTGCAGAGTTGGCAAGAACATCTTAAACAACTGAACATAAATGTCAACCAACACAGGGTAGTTTTAAAGTCACCTGCTGAGGACAAAACTTTTCTATACAAAAAAAGTACTAAATCACTACTTCAAGAGTCTATTTAACTCAGAATATGAAATGTACTATCTATGGGAACTTGCGGACACCAGGCACTTGACATCCTGCCCCCTAATGGAAGTTTCTAGTCCTTGTACCCCATCACTTACTGGAGGGAGGCAGCCCACAGCCAGGGGTGCTGCCCAGCTCTCTGCCCCCCTGCACAGCAGCTGCTGTCAGCACACATTAACTGCAGCGACTACTGCTTGTGCTGGAACATTTCAGTTTTAACTGGGGGTTCCCAGAGGGAGGAGGATGGCAAGGCATTCCCCCACCTCAGGAGGCTTCAGAAGGGAAAGGAAGGGACAGATGCAGGTGTGAGGAAGGCATTAACTCCATCTGCACTTAGAAAGGCACTTCTCAGACGTGGAAGATTCACGAACTGCAGCTTGGGCCCAGCTGGCAACATAAGCAGGTTCCCTCCCTGGGGTAACAGCTGCCTGTTAGGATGACCACTTTTTCTGCTTTTAGAGGTGTTTTTAAGTCCAGGGGTCATGAGCTAAGCGTGACCTCAGCAGACTGCCACAAGGATTTTCCTTTGCTTCCCCATTCATGGCTAGAGAGAAAAAAAAATTTCCACCTTTTTAATAAGCAACTGATACTTCCAATCTATTATTACACACTTCAATCAAAGCATATGGCATCTGCAAGAGGCACGTTTTTGATGGGGTTTAATCTCTCTTCTCAAATAAGCCAATACAGACTACTAAAAAGATAATTCCTTGACAAGATAAAACTATAATCTCTTTTGAAATGGCAATTTCCTTAAGTATGTAGCAGGTTTTACAATAAACATAGGAACGAGATACCAGGTTAGCTTTTAATGTCACATACAGAACACATCAAAGGGATTATTACCGGAAGGTCGATCCCCTTATCAGGTCTTGACAAAGCTCTATGAGGCTCAATCAAAACAAACATTTTTACTACAACTAGGTGATCGGAAGAGAAGAAAAGGCTAGGGGAAAATACCAAGAATAAAGGCACTTGATTCTCTTGACAAGTAATTTTGATTACTTGTTTGGTAACTGGTTTCAGGAACTAGGAGCAAAGGCTCAGTTCTGGAGAAGGTGCCAGAGAGGCAGCTGTCAGGTCCCCTCCTCCCTGAGAGTCCTCTCAAGCTGAGAAGGGAGCATGGCTATGGTGACCAGGCCTAGAGATTGGCCAGGCGACGCTTTGGTGAGGGGTACGCAAGGGATACGAGATCCGGCTCCAAGACACGTGGGTCCCCGTCAGGCTAGCAGCTAGGTTCTAACACCTGCTATTGAGAGCCACATGCAAGGGAGTAGCAGCTCAAAGGGAAACCAGAACTTATACCCTGAGCATTTTCAATGGGAATCAACTGTGAAGGTTTGGGATGAGCCTGTTAATCAACATGTACCCAGTTGGGGTATGTGGGCAGCGCCTCGAGTGGCCACCAAAAAGTGGGCAGGGGCATGGGTTGGAACTGACCAGCAGAGAGGCTACACCCCTGCCGGGAGAGCCAGGAGGTGCTGAGTGAGGCAGTGGGCATGAGGCTGCAGCAGGGCCCAGTCAAAGGCAATGAGCCCGAGCCCCACACATTGCCTGGGCGTTGACAAGTCGAGCTGGGCCTTGCCCCAAACCTGGTGTCCCATGGCACCTGCTGGGGGTTCCTCTCCTATGTGGAAGGGGTGGAGCGGGTGCAGAGGGGCTAACGACGTCTGCGTGCCAACATGACCAATAGCTGAGGCCAAGTACACTGAGGAAACCAGCGCTGAGTGGTGGCCTGTGTGTCACCAAAGTTCGGTCTGTCAACTCACTGGCCAGGGCCGGCGGCAAAGGTACACTCAGGAGGGGCAGAAAGCCACAGCTCTCCATTTGGCTGACTTTTCCCAAAAGGTGCTGTATGTATGACAAAATGAGAGAACTTTTCTTTCCTTACAATAATGAAGTTTAAAGGAAACAAAATACATTACCATGTAGTTTTCCAATATTCCATTACTTGCAATATTCCATTATTTCGATTCTAATATTCACCCTAAGATAGAGGTTTCAACATTTTTTTAAAAAACTAAACAGTTAAAACTCAGTGTGCACTATAATTTTTTTTTTTTTTGCATTCAGCATGTACTAGTCTATCATTATGGAAGCTGCTCTTAGCATTTATTGTCAAAAAAGAACCATATTCACAATGTAGAACAAGTTTATAAAACCAGTGTGCAAAGTTCATTGTAAAAGGGTAACACTATTTGTTTAGAAACAAGCTGCCTCCTGTTTACATTTTCTTATTCTTGATATAAATTGGAGACATGTACTATTTAAAAATAAAACTTTTTAAATAGTAAAATATACAAGAGATTCCTGAGCATAACAAAAATATCTTGAAAATATGTGGCCATTTGAAGTATAAAATAGCAAGTGTAAGAATAGCATGATTGTAAAACCACCGTTTGAAGGCTTACAAACAGTACAAAATAATTTGCGTCTTTTCTGAGTGCATAATTATACATTAGTGCAAACAAAATGTCTCAAAATTTAATGCCTACAAATCTCAAAGATTTGCAGAAGTGCGCAAAACATGGAACTTCTTTAATGTCATTCGAACAGAACCCAGTTCTCGATTAATCCTTTCCAAACGATCTTCCAGGGCTTCCTGAGTGAAAATAATGGGAAAAGTTTCATTAGCACTCTTATGACAGGTTGATTCTATAATTACCGCCAAATTGACTTGACTTTTAGCAAAAGAGCAAATATGAACATTAAAATTATTTTATTTCTTTCACAAATCATTGTATCATTTATTATTTTCTTTAAACTAAAGAACGAGAATCAATTTTCCAATCATTGAAAATAACTGCTGGGCCTCCCCTGGTGGCACAGCGGTTGAGAGCTGGGCTGCAAAGCTGCCCGCAGTCTCTGCAGCGCCAGTTCGATCCCCCGCCACTGGGGAGGGTCCCACATGGCGCGCAGACCTCTCCTGCCATGCCCACTGCTCCCCTCAGCAGTGTATTTCGTCAGTCTGCCTGTTCTGTTCCCCACTCTGGCTCCGGTGAATCCTCTCACCCTCCCGCAATTCTGACTGTACCCAGTGCTTGTATAAATAAATAAATAAATAAATCTTTAAAAAAAAAAATAAATAACTGCTGCCCTTTAAAAATATTCTGTGTCTCTGGTGCACTAAGCAGGCAGACTTCCTGGTGAAGGCCAGACACCCAGCAAAAAGAGGTAACAGTGACTACACTGGACAGGACTCAGAGGTACCTCACAGCAGAGGAAATGGACACGTGCTCATAGTTCCCTGATGTGTAAATTAAGTAACTTTCTTCTAACAAAATTTCTAAGTTAAAAGGGAGCTGAAAAGCACTTTTTCAAGGAACAAGAGATTTCATAATGAATCAATATAACAAAACTTTATATACATATAACTATTGTTAAATAAACAATACTTAGAATACATTTGTCATTGTTAGATAAAAGTTTTTCAGTATTAACGCCAATTAAATCGTGAAAGAAAACTGACTTTCTTTCTCTTTAACAGGACTACTTTCTCTTTAACAGAACAGGCAGATCTACTGAAATACACTGCAAAAAGTAAGCTTGCTTTTCCTGCCAACATGCACATCGTATTTGTGAAAAATACAGAATCAGAGGCCTCCCTGGTGGCACAAGGGGTTAAGCACCGCACTATGAAGCAATTTGCAGCTTCCCCTCCCCTCCCCCAGCTGGCCAGGGAGCCACCACAAGGCCCAGACCGCTGCTCCCCTCAGCAGTGTATTTCAGTCAGTCTGCCTGTTCTGTTCCCCACTCTGTCTCTGGTGAATCCTCTCAACTCCCCCCACCCCCACATATCTGGCCTGTACCCTGTACCCCAGCTCTTGTATACATAAATAAATAAATCTTTTAAAAAATTTTAAAAAAAGAAAAATACCCAATCAAATTCTCTGCTTCAAAATGTTTTTCAGTTGAGCTTTTCTTCTTCAAAAATATCCTTCTATGACATTAAGATTAATGAGCAATATTTCAGCAGATGCACCATATTTACCAATATTTTAGTATAAATGTAGGTTCTTTCTAATTTTGGGTATCATAAATAATACAATGAATCATCTTAAGCACATCTGCACATGTAAGTGTTGCTTTAAGACTCACTCTCAGAAGCAGAAACTCTAGGGCCCAGGAAAGGCAGGGCCCTGGGCTGGGTGTGGTACACGGCTTCCTGACAGCTTCTGCTATGAGCCTGGAACTTTTCTTTTGTTATTCATTAGTGAGGTTAAACATGTTTTATTTTTTTTGGCCCAATTTTACTTTCTTTTTTTTTTTTTTTTAAGATTTATTTATGCATATAAGAACTGGGGTGTGAGACAGAGGTACGGGGGGGCGGGGGTGGTGGTGAGAAGATTCACCAGAGACAGGGTAGGGAACAGAGCAGGCAGATCTACTGAAATACACTGCTGAGGGGAGCAGCAAGTGAGACAGGAGAGGTCTGCTGTGTCATATGGGTTGCTCCCTGGCCAGGGATCAAACTTCCGCTGCAGTGGTTGGCGATAGCTTGACAGCACTGTCTTTAATCCTTGCGCCACCAGGAAGGCCACCCCAATTTTATTTTTTTGTATATGAATTGTATGTAGGTATCCTCAGCTCCTTTTTCTGCCATTTTTCTTCTTTTGGACTAAATAAAATAGCTTTGACATATATGAACAGAAACTAATGCCCTGTCTTATTTTAAGAGATATAATAATCATATAAAAATATATTAAACAGATATTCTAGTTGATTCAGAGCAGCAACCAGTTTCCTTCCACCTTTCTAGAAATTATATTAAGAAGTGTTTCAAGTAGAGTAGTTTCACAAATTGCTGAATAAAAACTTTCAGAACAAGAAAAGACATGGTAAGCTGAGGACATGAGTGCTAGAAAAACACCTCTGCTCTCTGCTGTTTTCTCTGTGTCTTTCAGTTCTTCTGTTATTACAGATCAATGTGAAAAGGATCTTATCCTATAAAGGCACGAAAATCAAAGCATGCAATTATGAGATATGTCCTTGCTGCTATTATGTCCAAAATGTTACAAAAGAGCAGATTTTAAATGTTCATACATTTTAATTCGCTTTGAAAAGCAACTATAAGAAACACTCCAGCTCTGCTCTCACATCCACATCTCCCAACCGCAAAGTGCGACAGTTTTACTGTTTACTCAGTGGGATAGGGTTCAGAAATAAATTACAGACAGGAGGGAAATGCAGACACAAACAAGGAGGTTTAGTCTGCAAGCATCACCTTAGCACAGTCTCATAAAAGGCGTACTGTCACTAGCGCACAGCTTAGTTTCTTGAAAACACAATGGCCAAGAACACCTGGTTCTTGAAGGATGATATCAGTTTTTATTCCTGAAAGCCAGCATGTGGTTCTAAACATTTTCCTGTAAAGGCAAAGTCTGACCCACAGCTTCAGTGTGCCCACAAAACCCAATTTGAAAAATCCTCCCGGGCCTGGGGGGTGCTGACCAGCAGCAGCATTTACAGCAGTCCCAGGCTACGACACTTCACCTGATTTAATCTCATCTGCAGAGTGACGCGTCCTCCAGCAGAAGGCATTCGACTCAGCGCTGCCTCGATCTGTCAACACACAAAAAAACGTCTAAATAAGAATACAGAATTCCAATTGCTGGCCGAGAGGTCTGTCGCAGAGTGGAAGACATGGCTTCCGCCTCGTGTCTTGCCGGCTCTACCTCCGCCCAAGGCCCCTGTCGCAGTAGGGGCCGAGGACAGCCCCACTCACACGCTCACTTCCCGGTCGGGTCTGACTCAGCTCCTCCTCGCTGGTCCTCAGACATGAACGTTGAGGTCAGAAAAACATTAAATTTTTGCTGCTTTTACCTGATCTTTTTCTTTTGTAAGTTCGTCAAAAAAGCGCTCTGTTTCAGCAAGGGTCCTAATTTTCGCTGTATATTCAAAGTCAACACCGTGAGCCGCCGCCTCAGGCCTGCACGGCTCGCAGCTGTCCGGCTTGCTCCTCTCCCAGGCTGAGCGCGCAGACGCCGCCTTCACCCCGCCCAGCGGCACTTCGGGGAAACAGCCGTGATCCACATGGACGATGGCAGCTTTTTCTGAATATTGTTTTTCTGTCAAGAAATAAAAGAGATTGCTTTCTTCTCTATCAATTTTTGCAGCAGATCGCACACAATACTAAATGTCACCCAACGTCACACTCTGGAAATGGTGGCTAAATGATCAAAAAAGGTCATGAAAAGAGATGTAACTGTCCTATTTTCTCCACAGGAGCTCCAAGAGCCCTGCCCTCAGTCTGACAACCTGCACAGCTCCCCCAAATGAGCGGAAGCCACTGTTCTGTAAATTTAATGAACTTGAAACTTACAGAGATAAAAAAGTTTAAAAACCAAAACACATGGAACAGACATACACAAACACTAGAGGATCAACATTTGAGGCCCTACCCAACTGATTTCACACAAACTCTGCTACAAACTTACAACATAAATGATAAAAAAGAAAAAATTACCCAAAGCCCCAGTTGCATATAAATTCTAGAATATAGAAGGAGAGAAACAAGGTGAACAGCGAGGCCCTGGCAGTGACAGCAACGCCCCTGGACCCCGCGTCCCCACTATTCCACGCCAGGCCACCGCTGACGTGCCGTGTGCACACCCGAGGGCTCACTGTCAAAGGCCCCTGGGTAGAAAAATATTTGCTAAGCGCAGGACATTGCAACATTTAGAACCTTGAAACTCACGAAGTGACTAAACCCATAATTGATAATGTTTTAGAAAAAGATACCTTCCAAGTCAGCTAGAGGAAGAAACTGGAGTTGCTTTCTTGGGTTGGTACGTTGTGATGGAGTCACAGGAACAGTATCTAAATCATCCAAAAGTATATCAAATCTATTGAATGAAGCAAGTTACTTGTGAGAAGAAAATGTTGACTGATTTTCCCTACCTCTACTAGAAATATGAGCTGGCACCCAGTTAACTCACATATTTACACATTTTGTAAAAAGAAAGCTGGTAATAACACACTCGTCTAAAATGGAAATGTGATTTTCATTTTCCAGCACCAAGTTACAGCTCCATACTGGAGCCTAAGAGCATCTACTCATTCGTGACGTCATTTGACTTTTTTTATCATGACCTTGGGAAATAAGCAGGGCAGGTCTCATCCCCATTGACAGAGGAGGAATCTGAGGCTCAGAGTGCTTCAGGGATAACCCCACGCCCCCATCCCTGGGAAGAGACATCCAGCTCAGCCCCGACCAGGCCACAGCAGGCAGCCCGCTGCTACCCTGCACAAATGGCTCAGAAATGCCCCTGTGTCAGAAGTCTTTTCAGGAAAACAAAGAATTATCATTCTACATCCAAAGGCTGGAGGGGTTTGAAGGCAGTATTGAAATTTAGTAGTAGTCAGTTTACATTGGTTAAAAACTATTTTCACATATGTATTTATATAATACTGTCTGCTCTTAGTATACCAATCATTTAAATGATTTAATTCATCTACAAGAGCCACTGGCAACTAAAACACTAGTGCTAGCTAGAAGCCTAAATTGACATTTTAAAAGTCATTAATATATATATTTATTTTATTCTATAATTGTAGAGACTTACCGAACTGGACTGTTCTCGTTTTTGCTAAGCAGATGACTAAATCCTGGGGACAAATTTTCTTTAGGGGATCGCTTTGGACTATAAGCCACAGTCACTGGTGTTAACATAATCTCTCTTTTCGCTACAGAAGAAAATGAAGAGGAAATATTCTTTTCCTTCCATGTAATTTACGCTATGTTGGCAGACACACTTTTTCAGTACTTCTTTAACTTTAAAAGGAATACAATTTCATTGCTAAACTTTTTGAAAGACAGAAAAGATTATACAAAACAGAAAGGATTCCTAGCCCTAGCATCAAGAGGGAGCCACTGCCCACCACCAGTGCACCAGAAGCAGTTTCTGCACTCCAGCTCAAAACTGGTTTTTCAGGATTTTAGAAGTCGACTGGAAATAAGAGGGAACACAGGTGCACCTGGAGAGGTTCCGCCAACACGATAGCTCCCGACCCCCCAGCCGTGGGAACACAAGACACGAAGCCCAGAGGAAGACTCGGGTCGACGTCGACGTCTGCCAGTGACCGGCTGCAGACAGGCCACTGGCGCCAAGGGGCGTCAGGCAGGCACGCGCAGCAGCAGCACCATGGTTGGGCTCGTGTAAGCCTCCTTAGGAGCTCTCTACAGTCTCAACAACCAGAAAGCGCTATTAGGGGCAAAACCACCTGCCGGACACAAATCTATCTCCCTCAGAAAGCGGCGCGGAGTCTCCGGTAGGAGTTCTCACGTCCCCGCAGACAAGGTCAGCACGAGAAGACCACATCTGGGGGGCCGCCTGGGCATACGGGGTGCCAGGCAGGAGGAACAGGAAAACACTGGAGGGGAGTCTGGATCGACAGCCTTTGAGTCCCGAGATGAAGACAAGGAAATCTTACTTGGGGTGCTGGGTTTCCGGTTTGAAGGTGGTAGGGAGGACGACCTCTGCGAGGCGGAATTAAGTCTCTTTGGCCTCTGTTGGGCATATTTCTCGGGGGACCGACTTGCACTGATTGAAGTTTCAGTTTGCTGGGGATGTGCTAATTCTGTAAACAAATTTGAAAAATTAAAATTATTTCAAAAATCAAACAATAGGGCCTCCCTGGTGGCACAGGAGTTAAGTCTCAGCACTATGAAGCTATCGGAGCCACTGCAGCGCAAGTTCGATCCCCAGCCACAGAGGTGACCCACATGAGCAGCAGACCTCTCCGGTCTCAACCGCTGCTCCCCTCAGCAATGTATTTCAGTAGATCCACCTGTTCTGCTCCCCACTCTGTCTCTGGTGAGTCCTCTCACCCTCCGCACCTCTGGCCTGCACCCCAGTTCCTCTACGTAAAAATTAAATCTTAAAAAATCAAACAGCAACCCGTCTTCGATTATCTGCCTTTATTAACAGATGGCTACATGAAGCTGGCGAGTCTTCTGTCTAGGTTGCAATGATTATTTGCAAATGCACCACATTATGATGATACAAATGCTTATGAAGAAAAATGTGGGAGACTATAATTAAATCATTCTGGTTCCCTGTTTACAACTGACATTCAAGGTAATTTTTCAAGAGAGTTTATTTTTAGAAAACAGGTCGCTAATTTATTTAGTAGGAGACGCCACGTTGGAAACGCACAGCGGAGGGCGTCCACGATGCACTGCAGGCCCACCCGTGCCAACACCAGACACAGGATGGGAGACGCTGAGCCCTGCACCTGGGAAAGACAGTATTAAAGATACTTCTTGTCCCGGGAAAGGGGGCGGGCGGGGAAGGTCAGGCGCCAAGAAGAAAGAACGAGGAGGAAATGTGATGTCTCATTAGGGAGAGCGATGTCTTCAGGACTTTGTGATGTGTGCAGGACAAATGGAGGTCCAAATTTTTAAAATTTCCTTAAGAATGCCACATAAGGGCCTCCCCGGTGGCGCAGTGGTTGAGCGCTGGGTTGCGAAACTGCGCGCGGCCTCTGCGGCGCCGGTTCGATCCCCGGCTGCTCCCCGGCCACCAGAGGAGGGTCCCACATGGCGCGCAGACCTCTCCTGCCGCCCGCTGCTCCCCTCAGCAGTGTCCTTCGGTCCTTCTGCCTGCTCTGCTCCCCGCTCTGGCTCTGGCGAATTCTCTCACCCTCCCGCACTTCTGACTGTACCCAGTGCATGTATAAACAAACAAACAAATAAATAAATAAAACATGCCTCTATTTAGAAAAAAAAAAAAAAGAATGCCACATAAATATTTTTAATGATCAGAACGTAATATATGATTTGTTTTGTATGAAAGGTACACGTTATGCCGTGACTGTGATAAATTAACCCAGAAATTCAATTACCTACAAAGCAGGGTTGATACAACAGAAAAATTAGCTTTGTATTTCATTATTTGAGGAATTTCATTTTAAAGAAGGTAATGGAAGTGGAGACAGCAGAATGTAAAATCCAGACCTACGCACAGAGAGTAAAATACGTACTGTGGGAAGTGCTCTCTTTCTCTGTCTGCGTGCCCCAGTTTTTAAATATTTTTTCTTCATTAAATTCTTTTAAAGCTCTCATGATTGGTGTGTCTGAAGTCTCTCTCTGTTTCTTTATCAATAAGCTTGCTGGTGAAACTGCAGATGGAGAATCCTTTTCCGGAGGAGAACGGGACCTTAAATAGTAATTGTTAAGACACACGCTAGGGCCCGCCTATCTGTCCCCTGCACACACGCCGAGACCCGAGTCCTGGTGTGGTGCTGGGGGCGGGCCTGAGGGTCACCAGACGACCACAGGAGGGGATCCTCACCATGGGAGGGGACTCCAGGGAAGCCACGTGAGGACACGGCTAGGCCATCATGGGGCAAAGGGGCCTCACCAAAACCCACCCTGTGCAGCCCTGAGTGGGTGCACCCAGACTCCAGGAGGGGGTCCACACACCTGCTTTCTCAGGTGCCTGTCCACAGGGACTGTTAAGGCAACCCAAACCAAGCCCCTGTGTATGGGCATCAGGGTGTGAATGGGAAACCTTGCCCACGCCAGTGCCTGCCCCGGAACACACAGGGTCTGCTGCCACGGAGGGTGGAGGGACAGAGGCTCCGGCCCGGCTAAGGGGAGCAGGAGGGTCAACGCCCTGTCTCAACCACCAGCCCGAGGCCACCGTCAAGTGAAGATCAGATGCTTCACGACGAAGTCCTCAGAGAAACAAGATGGCTCTGCAGACTTTCCTGAACACCGAGAGGCAGCTGAAATCCTTAAGAGAACAGCAGAGTTTCTAAATATGGTCTATGACAAAATTTTCTTACCCAGGAACACAGGGCTCCTCCAGCTGGTGGTCCATTCTGCCCTCCTGGGGGTGCAAGGGCTGGCCGGTGAAGATGGAGTACTCCGCCCCCGGGATCAGCCACTTGCGCCGGCCGACATCCGCGGTAGCCAGCGTGCTGTGTGGGGAGAGGCGCACTTAGCCTGGCCCAGCGAGTGCACGTGCAGACAACCTGCTCTCAACGGTCACCTACACAAAGTCCTAAATCTGCATGCTCGAAACACTCTTCCTCTAGCGACTCAAGCTGTTGTACAGTTTGGTTTTTTTTAAAGATTTATTTATTCGTGCATACAAGAACCAGGGTACAGGCCAGAGGCACAGGAGGGTAAGAGGATTCACCAGAGACAGAGTGGGGAGCAGAATAGGCGGACTGACTGAAGTACACTACTGAGGGGAGCAGAGGGGAGAACAGGAGAGGTCTGCTGCGCCGTGTGGGTTTCTCACCAGCCGGCCAGGATCGAACCCGCGCTACAGGGGCTGTGGACAGCTTCACAGCGCTGTGCTCAACCGCCTGTGCCGCTTGGGGAGGCCCTATGTTGTACAGTTTTAAGATTTGACTGAACTGTTATTTTAGGTTTCTGTGACTCCTGAACACTCCTGACTGTCAGACAAGACCAGGTAGTCCCCACCCAGGGCTCTGAGAGCCCCCAGGTGTCCAGTGCCACCTGCTTGTCCTGACACTCTCCAGCAGCTCAGGGCTGAGGCAAGCGTGTCCCCCTACCTCTCCAGGCCAGTGTTGTCCAATAGAATGTTCTGTGCAAACAGAACTCTCTCAGGCCACACTCGAGTCACTGCTGAGGACTAGAAATGCGGCTGGGGAGACTGAAAGCCAATTTCAAAACATCATTTAATGCTAATTAATTTAAATAGCCACATGTGGCTATTTGGCACTACTGGTTTGAACAGTGCAGGTCTAGAATGTTCTTATGAAAGTTCATCTAAAGTTCAACACTAACGGGTAGCTCACTGGACCTCAGAACTTGTCTCCTTTTTTGCACCCCCTCCCCACCCACATCTGGGCAGCTTCAAAGTCCACACGGCTCTCCAGTGACATGATTCCTCTTCAGAGAACATGCACTGCACCTGGTCTCACTAGGGACCCCTCCCCCGCAGATGCTCCTACTCACCCGCTGGGCATCACCACAGCCCTGGGACCTCACCTCCACTGTGGCCTCACCTTTTCTGTGTCCCACCTCTCCCCGCGCGTCCTCTCCTGCGGTGAAGGCCCTGGTCGAGCTTTGCTGGAAGCAGGGTCCCCACTATGCAGAGGGGCGTTACTGCAGTGTCTGTCCCCAGTTCAGCACACCCCACACCGCTTCTGTGATCAGCCACCATCTCGCACCCTCCACTCTCCTCAAAGCACCCCAGTCCGGACCCTCACGGGGAGCAGTGGCTCCCACGTTAGAGAGGAAACAGAAACGATGAGGCCAGAGTCCCTGGCACCCTGTTCCCTCTCCCAGCCAAGCTTTTTTAGCTGCCTCCTTTATCTATTTTCACTTCCACTCCCAGCCACTCCTTTCCTCTCGTCCTCAATTTTTAAATGAGAGATACTTCAAATATTCTCAGCTGATCTCAAAGAATACCGTAACGACCACTCACCCAAATCCAGCTTTAACCAATACCAATCTAGAACATGTTTGTAAATGTACTACATAAGTTACACAGGCCTGGCTTTTTTAAACTACACAGAGGGCGCAGTGCACTGACTCCTCCACTGCTGCCTTCTCCACTAAGTGTGGCTTGAGAACCACCCACGCCAACACGTGCAGCCACCTCACCTCGGGTGTGAGCACGCCCCGGGCCACTACGCCTTCTCCTCTCGTGGATGTTTAGTTTGTAACACATAACTTTTCTCCGATGCTAAAACCAGTAGCGTAAGAACTTTCCTCAGGCAACAATCTACAACCAGAACTGGGGCTTTGGGGTGCACACATCTTCAGTCCCACTGGGCATCGTCAATCCCACTCAGGCAAGAAATATAAAATAGTCCCAGTACACATGGACAGACAGACAATCCCAGGCACTGGCCATCTGCTCTACAAAGCTTGGTTCTCTGCTGTATGTGTACGCGCACACGCACACACACACACACAATACACACTAGACTCTTAAAGAAGAGATCACTATAGAAACATCTGAAACTCTCTGTACCTCCCTGATCCTCATTCCTCCCAAAAGCAACCTGCATCTGAAGGCAGTCTGCGTGTGCAGGCGGACTTTAAGGTGTTTTCAGATACGTATCACATGCAGTTGTGGAGACCTATCTGTAGGTGCTGCCGTCAAACTAAACAACGTGCTATTTCTTCTGCAACTAGTCTTTTGTTGTTCCAATTTATGTTCTTAAGAACATAAACAGTCTAGTTCGGGGGTCGACAAAGGTTTTCTGTAAAGAGCCAGACGTGAGTATTTCAGGATCCATGTATCAGACAGCATCTGTTGAGAAGTCCTCAGCTTTGCTACACAGTGCAGGGGATGCGTAAGTGAATACGCTTGGGTGTGTCCCAATGAGATATTCTGCACATGGACGCTGAAATACGCACACATTCTTTTTTATGTGTCACGAAACATTATCCTTTGATTTTCGCTGTAGAGACCATCCTTTGCCCACGGGCCTCGCAGAGACAGGAGCAGGCTGAGTGGTCGAGGGCTGCAGCTGCAGATTGTGATGCGAAGATGTTCCACAAAGCGTGGACATGCCAACCCACAGACAGTCACGCGTCTCCCTTGTTCTTCAGGGAACTCCCCAACCGGCCCGCCTCCCGCCGTCTACCCCACGGCTCTCCCTTCACCGACACCCCAGGCCACCTCTCACCACACACACTTCACTCCCAGCCACCGCACAGCTTATAGCATTATCTAGAGACAACTGAAAAATGTGCAGCTCCAACCTAACACCTTATTCTGAGTTCTGAAAGCAAATTTATAATCATCTGAATGATTTCCACTTGGGAGTCACATGAATCTTAAATGCAAATGCCTCTTGTGGAAGCCCTGGTCCCTCCCAGGGTCCGCTCCCGCCACCTCTTCCCTCCCCTGCCCATCGTCACTCCATGTTCTGTGGACTCTGTCTCCGGAGCCTCTCTTAAATCCTTCCCGTTTGTCCACTTGTGTAAACACCCAGCCAGCACAGCTCTTTCCCAGCACTGCAGTCACCTGCCGAGTTTCTGTTTCTCTTTTCCTTCCCATCTTCAACTCTTGGAACATTTAAAAAGTAAACATCAGATGACGTTTTATTATATAAAGCCCTTTAAAGGCTTCCCAAAGAACTCAGCATGAAATCAGCTCGAAAAGCTGGGTCTGTGCTTCCATCTAGGGCTGCTTTCGCCGTGCCAGGCATATCCAGGCCCCACTCACCCCCTTCCCACCCCTCAAACAGAAAGCTGAGTAAGCTCTTCTCTCCCCCAGGGCTTGGAAGGGTCAGTTTGTCTGTCTGCAACATCCCTTCCCTCCACACCTCCCTCCTGGGCACCTTAACACACAGCTCACCTCTTGGTGATGAGTCCGACTATTAAATTATAAATCATCTAAAATTTATAATTTAGGGCCTCCCTGGTGATGCAGGGGTTAAAGTCTCAGCACTATGAAGCTATCTACAGCCACTGCAGCATGAGTTTGATCGTGGCAAGGAGCTACCCACATGGCACAGCAGACCTCTCCTGTCTCCCCACTGCTCCCCTCAGCAGTGTATTTCAGTGGATCCAGCTGTTCTGCTCCCCACTCTGTCTCTGGTGAATCCTATCACCAATCCCCCACACACACCTCTGGCCTGCACCCCAGCATAAATAAATCTTTAAAAACAAAATAAAACAAAAACACCCCAAGTCACCTTATTTCTATCTGATTCTGCCTTTTCCTCATTTTGGCAAATGTTTCCGTACAGAAGCTTTTATAATATCTAGTAACCAGACATTTTTACATCCTAAGTTCTATAATGGCTAAGTTCTAACCCTTACTTTCTTATGATTTAGACAGATGAGATGAGTTTGTAAGTTCAATAAAAGGGTACACCTATTTTTAGCTTGACAGAGATTAAACAAAATAACTTACTTGGCACGTGAGGGTCTCGTGGGAGTTCTAGAATCATGACGAAGACTTAACATATTCTCATGCTCTACTTGCTTGACCTGAGCTTCAAGTTTTGAAATTGTTCTAATTTGGAAGCAATAGGATAAATTAAATACATTGTCAACAAATTTAAAATATAACTCAACTACAAATTACTTAAACAACCCTTCTAGAAAAGGGGAAATAAAATACCCCTTTCCTTTAAACCGCTTCCATTAAAATACCGCTACCATTAAACCTGACAGAGAGGAACACAAACAGGAACAGCAGAAAGGCAGATGCACCCAACCCCGCAAAGGAGCAATCCAGACTAACCCAAGGGGCAGCAGAGGCTGGGGGTGCCAAGTAGGACTGTGTGGGTCTGACACAGGGCACAAATTTTAGGGAAACACACTTTCAAGTATTAACGTAAATCACAACTGCGAGACGTCTGACTCTAGTGGGGGGGGTCACGCACTCCTGAAGGTGACACTTTTACGAGAGAGAAAGCAGGTTTGACTTCCCAAAACAGCTGTTAAGAAGAACTTTCTAAAAGCTGCAAAGGCTAAACTACTCTAGAACAGTTCTCAACCTGTGGGCAGATCATCTAATTGGTGTCGTGTTCAAGTTTATTTACAAAAACTGAGCACTGTGGCCAAGTGATTGTTTCAAGGCACTCTTGCATCTTTCTGCTTTTTTAAAATCTGCTATGACCTCATCTCATCTTTTAAATTCAAATTCTTACTTACGCTGTTGCAAGGAAGGTTTGAGAAAGAACAGCTCTAAGAAGGCTGGTGCTTTGTCCCAGTCTGATAAGGGAACCATCGCCAGAACTAGTGTACCAAGAAAGACCTGGGCAGATGGGACAGCTCATCAGCCTTCCTTTCTCCCCTCTAGGAAGCCCTGAAGATGCAGTAAAATCCCACAAGGACATTATCATCCACAAATACAAAGATGTGCGCCAAAGCCAATCAGGCATTAAGCATTTGCCACGGGGCCCATGTCCTCGTGGCTCTGCCCAGAGTCCCCACATGGACCTGCGCAGGCATGGATGCTGCTTGCTGCACCGGCCAGGGAGCTAGCAGGCGGCTTAAAATCGCTTCCAACGACTTAGTGTTATTTAGTTCCTACCGGTGCTGGGAAATACCTAACACACGGGAAATGGACATCTCTCAGACACAAGAAATACAACCTGATCATTTGAAGATCTTTGGCTAAAAATCAAACTGTTTCAGTGTCAGAGGAAAACTAAGATAAAACTTAACCTCAGAGTGCTTAGAAATCCTCAAGACAAACGTTCTTTTCCTGCCAACACAGTCACCTCCGCCACCTGCTCTTGAGCGCAGCCCCTTGGCTCACCTTTTCAAGTCGGAGATCTGAGTGTGAGCATCAAGCAGTTTGTTCTCAGTTGTGTTCAATGTATCCTACAAAAATAAAGGAAAGGCTCAGATAACTGGAGGTGAACATTAAGATGCATACCTTTTATTTTCCAATGCATCACACCAAACAACCACAGGCTACACCACAGAGTCACAAAGCAAGCCCTGAAGCTGCTCCGTGAGGCGGCCTCCAGACAGAGCCAATGGTGAGCCGAGGGGCGAGCACAGAAGACGCTGGTTCCTACAAACAGCACTGCAGCAGGTGTGCCGCCACACCTCCCCGACCAGAAACAGCCCAAAGTGACAGCGGACTCCGCTGAATTAGAACTGAGGATCAGGACTTGGCCACTGACTGAAGCCTCAGGAAAATGGCCAACCCCTCAGCAGAGGCACTCATGTAGCCAAGCAGCCTCGCACTCGTCCCTGGGGATCATTGCGTCTTCTGCAATGGAAAAGCGTGGATCCCACTCACGACATTTCCACGAGAGGTCACCGGATTAAAATATGTAGCTCCCAAACAAAGCTTTAATCAGGAATCCAGACATAGTCAAAAAAATCAAACACCTCACAGAAAGCTAATATTTTAAGAACGTTATGCTTAAATAATACAGATAATTATTCCACCTATTTGGTATCTTACACTCTTCTAAAGATGTCACCTTGCCTCATCTAAAAGGCAATAGCCATTCCATAAATAGCTTTTATAGGAATTAGCAAATCCAGCTAACTTGCGAGTTGCACGGGCAGAGAGGTGAAGTAACAGCCAGAAGGGACAAAGTAAAGACAGAAAGGAGGGGGCAGGGCCAGCCTCTCGACTGCCAGCCCAGCGCCATAAGACTCAGAACAGGAGCGAGGAGCCCTTACCTTGACTCTTTCATGTTCTTTCCCGAGGGACTTATACTCTCCCAGGAGCTACAGGGAGACAGAATCAAACACTGTAAAGGCAACCAAGGGATGGTCCACATATAACAACTGCCCATATATTTCCAAAATACTAATGTTATAAAAGAGCACGGCCAACCCGCCACTGTAGAACAAAGGTGATGAGATCAGAGGCCTGCACCTGGGGGCAGGGGCTGGCTGGATGACAGCCTGAGGGTCAGCGTCATGGGGCTGTGTGATGACCTACGAGAAGCCCTGTTCTTAGACAACGCAAACCAGAGTGTGGGTGAAAGGGCACACCCACAGCTTACTCGTCAAGTCCAAGAGAAAACACATGTCTGTACGAACAGAGCGAAGGACAGAGCCCACAGGCTGTGCACACCCAGGCCGCCAGGTAGGCGGTACAGGATGTCTTTTGCAATCTTCTGTGATTCATTTCAAAGTACAATAAAAACAACTTGAGGGCCTCCCCTGGTGGCACAGTGGTTGAGTACTGGGCTGCGAAGCTGCCCGCAGCCTCTGCAGCACCAGTTCGATCCCCAGCCGCTGGCGAGGGTCCCACATGGCGCAACAGACCTGCTGCTCCCCTCAGCAGTGTGTTTCATCAGTCTGCCTGTACTGTTCCCCACTCTGGCTCTGGTGAATTCTCTCACCCTCCTGCGCTTCTGACTGTACCCAGTGTTTGTATAAATAAACAAACAAACAAATAAATAAATCTTTAAAAAAAAGAATATTAAAATAAATAAATAAATAAAAAAGATTGACATTTGGGGCCTCCCTGGTGGCGCAGGTGGTTAAGCGCTGCACTGTGAAGCTGTCCACAGCCTCTGCAGCGCGGGTTCGATCCCTGCTGGCCTGCAAGAATCCCACATGGTGAGGCAGACCTCTCCTGTCTCGCCTGCTGCTCCCCTCAGCAGTGCATTTCATCAGTCTGCCTGTTCTGTTCCATGCCCTGTCTCTGGTGAATCCTCTCACTCTCCTGCACATCTGGCCTATACCCCAGTTCTTATATGCATTAATAAATAAATCTTAAAAAAAAAAAAAAGAAAATTCTACCATTTAAAAGAATAAATAAATAATAAAAGATTGACATTTATTTGCATGGCTCTTTGGGTTGCCACTACTGCTTTCTGCTAAGCTGGTCCTGCAGAGCAAAGCTTCAGCCTGCAAAGCCTGGCACAATCAGGCAATCCCCTTGCAAGCACACACGTGAGGCTGTGCCACTACGGGGTTTCTCCCCCGTCCCGAGAGTCCACTAAGCTCCCAGAGCAAGCATGGACCCCACAGGTGGCCACATTCCAGGCCCTGGCAGGACATCTTCCACCCCTGGGAGGCTTAGAACTTGAAGACTGGGTGCGGTGGTGGTAGAGGGGGAGGTCCAGGGCTGACCCAGGGGACTGGCTGCAATTCCTCAAATAGCATGTCGGCTCAAGAACCCCTCCTCGACCACTCAGAGGGTCAGGCAGCCAGGCCACAGCACGCAGAGACACAGAAGGGAGGGAATAGAGGGAGGGGGTGGAGAGCAGAGAGAAAATGACCAGAGAGCATCTCGGCTCCCCTCTTCTCACAGCTGACGGTGACGCTGGGAGAATCTCCTTTAGGAAAACCAAACCCCCATGTGTTCCCATCTGGAGGCTCCAGGGCAGGGCAGGCACCTCAGCCCACTGCTGCCGTGAGCGAGGATGACCGGGACACGAGGGCCATGCTGGGCAAGCGGCTCCGTCTCTCTGCACATGCGCCCACCACACTTGCAAAGTAAACTCAACATGAAAAAGACTCCAAATCAAAATCAAAGGTCAAGCACATTAGAAAGTGTCAAGTTACAAAGTCAAGACAAGAGGAGGGCCTGCTCCAGATTCTAGGGGGTCAGAGCTATAGTGACTGGATGGGATGTGCACACTGCACTGGGTCCTGGACAAGTGTGTGTCCTTGGCACAGGAACACCAGCAAGATCATTTGCAAATACTGAATAAAGTATGTAAGTTAAATAAGACTACCATGTTAGTGCTAACTTTCTAATTTTGCTGCAGTTATATAAAAGCCTCTCCTTGTTTTTAGGAAACACACCCTGATGCTTTAGAGATAAAGGTGCATTATATTTCCAACTGACTCAGTTTAGAAACAAGCCTCTAACTATATGTGGACAGAATAATAAACCACATAATGTAAAATGCTGACCTTTGGAATCTAGGGTGTATGGAAATTCTTTATACAATTTTGAAAACTCTCCGTATGTCTCATATTTTATCAAAGTGACAGACATAAGTTTCAAACACACGTCCTCACGTAAATGAGTCACACCACCAGCAAAGGTGAGCCAAGCAGGGACAGTTAGAGTCACGCTAATGCCATCCAAATATAGCACCACTCCTGACACAACCAAAAAGTCTTTCCTTTGAGATTTGACTATTAAACCATTCACATATTATTGCCTTCATGAAAATAAATTTAAAAACTCAAAGCACTAAGAACAAAATCTCAAGTTATCAGGAAAGATATTTCAAAGACCAAAATTTTCAGAGTATTTTTTTGCACTGTGACAAAGCACAGGATAGTAGAAAAACTTAGAAAAGAATGTGCAGCCTGAAGCCTAATTGGATTTTGATGTTATACAAACTCATCTTTTAACTAAAATTAAATCAAAGTGAAAAAAATTCAATCAAACCTATTCTAAATCTGGTACATTTTCCTCTGCCAGACACAGAGCTATTGATCTAAGAGCACGCAGAAGCTGACCTACAAAACAGCAGAGTGACACCAAGCTCTGTAAGCACCAACTTCCTGCTTCAAGGTAAGACCCAAATGACTCCTTCAGGAGGATCTGCAGTTCTGCAAAGTCACAAAAATAAACTTGGATAAAGTCAGAAAAGCATGTCAGGGTTCAGTATCTAAAGTGACCTTCACCAACAGCGCCATTCAGTTACTGTTATTTGTCACTTACATCCTGAAACATTTTGTTTTCCTGTTTTAGTCTAGCCTCTTTGTCATCTGAGAGCTTGTAAGCATTCTCAAAAGCATCTTCCAAATCCTGCAGTCTAGATTTCAGTCGAAGGATGGTGTTGTCTTTTTCTTTATTACTTGTTCTCATTTCCTCAATTCGTTCCTGCAAAATTTTGGAGGCACTGGTGGCTGCACTGAAGCGTTCTCTGAAATCACTCTACAAAGTAGAGAAAAGGATAATACATTTTTTAATGAAGAAAGATACTTCAAAAGTAGCTTCCAAATTGTAAGCATCAAAACATTTTACTAAAAGCCAGATAATAATGCAAAATATATCAATGGAAATCAATAAACTTAGTATGTTGTCATGTCCTGGGACTGAGACTTAAAAAGGATCCATCTACTAGAAAAGCAACCCCATGAGACTGTTAGAAGTCAGCAGAAAACCAGTTTGAGGTACCATGTAGGTGACTTTAATGAGAAAAAAGCAGCCATGGGAAGCAGTAGGGAAATGACTGTAATCAAGATTAACATTTAGGAAGGAAAAAGATTATTATCTTTCCCTATGTTAATATTCAGTATGTTAATATTCAGTAGCTAAGATACAACTAATGTAACACATTAGTTCCCCTGCATCTACAATTATTCCTTGTATATCCAGTTGGTTCCAGATACAAGGGTGCTAGGAAAATAAGGTAAGCAAGAAAGGCAAGTCCCCGCCTTTACCAAGTTTGCAGCTTAGAAAAAAGATAACCAAACATTATTAAAGACAATATGATGAACATAACTGGAATTTTCCACCAATACCTTGTTTATAAGATCATCGGTAGAATAATAAAACTGGGTAACCAATGGAAAAAGTAGTTCAAAGTTAACGTACTCTTAGCAATACACCCAGGAAATGGAAGACATGGTCCACATGAAATCTGGTACCTAGGCGCTCACAGCACTATTAGATTCACAACAGCCCAGACACCCACATGTCCGCCCTAACGGCTGTGCGGGTGAAATGACATCTGCCCTCACAGAGCGACCCAGCCTGAGATGCCCTGACCCCTGAGGCCACAGGATGAGCCTCGATGCGGTGCTGCCTGGGAGAAGCCCAGCCCACAAGGCCACATGCCGCGGGACTGCAAGGACACAAAATGTCCACAGCTGCAAACCCAAAGACAGAAAACAGAGAGGCGGCTGCTGGGGGCGGCGGAGGGTCGGGGTGGGGGTGGGGGGGGCTAAGCCGAAAGGTCCAGGTGGGTTTCTGAATGAGAAAAATGTTCTAAAACTGATTGTGGTGATGGCCAAAACCTTCTGAATACAACGAAGCTAGGGGATTGTAACTTTAAAAGGGTGAGTTATATGATATGCAAATTAATCCAACTAAAAATGAAATTTTTAAAGGGTAACACTTTGTAAGATCATATGAAGCCAGAAGTACTCCAGATATGACCTAATGACCTACTGAGCAGTAAGATATCCTGAAGAGAAAACAAAATACAACCAATACTACGGCAAAGCTATCATTTGTCTCTAAAATTTAGGTTTAAATCCTTAAATTTTACTTTAAAAATTTTAACATTAAGTCATTAGAACAACAGCAAAAAAACAGAGTATGTACTTACCACTTCCATCTCCAGTAAGTTATTCTTATTTTCGAGAGTTCTCACACGACTAGTAGCTTCATTAAGAGCACTGTCCAACTGGCCACATCTAAAAACCATAGATCGAAACTAAGCAAGTAAGAATTTAAAGTCCCTGGGTCTCCCCTGGTGGTGCACACGGTTGAGCACTGCGCTGTGAAGCTGTCCACAGCCTCTGCAGCACTGGTTCAATCCCCGGCCACCGGCGAGGGTCCCACATGGCACGGCAGACCTCTCCTGTCGTGCCCGCTGCTCCCCTCATCAGTGTGTTTCGTCAGTCTGCCTGTTCTGTTCCCCGCTGTCTCTAGTGAGTCCTCTCACCCTCCCATGCATCTGGCCTGTACCCCGGTTGTATAAATAAATAAATCAATCTTAAAAAAAAAAAAAAAAAAGAATCTAAAGTCCCTTCCCTTAAAAGTATTATAGGGGCCTCCCTGGTGGTGCAGCGGTTGCACGCTGGGTTGCGAAGCTGCCCGCAGTCCACAGTGCCGGTTCGATCCCCGGCTGCTCCCCGGCCACCGGAGGAGGGTCCCACTTGGCGCACGGACCTCTCCTGCTGCCCGCTGCTCCCCTCAGCAGTGTGCTTCGGTCCTGCCTGCTCTGCTCCCCGCTCTGGCTCTGGTGAATTCTCTCACCCTCCCATGCTTCTGACTGTACCCAGTGCTTGTATAAATAAATAAAAATAAATCTTTAAAAAAAAAAAAAGTATTATAGAAACAAGTACTCCAATGTTAGCTAAGTCTCGGGATGCCATTTCAGCGGACAGCCAGTCCAGGTCCTCGCCCAGGAAAGGGACAAGGTTCCCAGAAAAGACGAGGCCTGGGCTGAACATCAATCCACAGCTTGCATCAAGGGAAGAGTGGGAGAGGTAAGGGAGGGAGACACAGAGAGTGGGGTGGCATGTGGGGGAACAGTAACTATAGAAAGATAATCTACAAGCTAAGAAAAAAAATTTATAAAAATTTGAAAAACCGGGTCTCCAGTTAAGCCCCGCTCTATGAAGCAATCTGCAGCCTCTGCTGCATGAATTGGATTCCCTGGTCGGGCAGGGAGAGACACACATGACTCAGCAGACCTCTCCTGTCTCGCCTGCTGCTCCCCTTAAGCAGTATACTTCGGTCAGTCTGCCTGTTCTATTCCCCACTGTCTCTGGTGGATCCTCTCACCCCCCTGCATCTCTGGCCTGTACCCCAGTTCTTGTATAAATAAATAAAATCTTAAAAAAAAAAAAAACTTAAGGGCCTCCCCAGTGGCGCAGCAGTTGAGCGCTGGGTTGCGAAGCTGCCCGCAGCTTCTGCAGCACCAATTCCATCCCCGGCCGCCGGGTGAGGGTCCCACATGGCACGCAGACCTCTCCTGCCGCCCGCTGCTCCCCTCAGCAGTGTCCTTCGGTCCTTCTGCCTGCTCTGCTCCCCGCTCTGGCTCTGGTGAATTCTCTCGCCCTCCCGTGTCTCTGACTGTACCCAGTACTTGTATAAATAAACAAATAAATCTTTAAAAAAAAAAAAAAACTTAAAAAAATTTAAAAAACAAAAAAAGATGAGAACTGACAGCATTGCCCTCAAGGTTAATGGGATGTGTGCTTACAAAGTTTCATGTTTTATGACCATTAACCCAGCTGCAGAGGTCGTGACCCCCAGGCACCAGTGCCTTATCACAAGGCAGGAGACCCAAGCAGGATCAGACTGCTATAGGGAGTAGAGCACAGGCCTAAGGGTAAAGATAAGGAGATTGGGCCCACCCTGGAATCTCTGGTCCCTTTCTAGTGTTACCTGTTACCCAACATCAGCAACAAGCAGCCACTCCACGGAGGAGTGAGCCCTCCCAAAGAGAAAAGGACTATATCAGTGCAGTCTCTGCACAGGCTTGGGGCAGCTCTCCCACTGCCCACCTGTGACTATGCAGGTGCTTCTTTTCACCCACTCACTCCCTCTGCAGGGCAGCAGCCTCCTGCCTGCCCGTGACCTATACCTGCTGGGACTTCTCTTCACTGACCTCCCTCAGTGGAGGCCACTCTCCTCAATGCTGCCCGTCTGCAACCATGCAGGCCTCTCTCAGCAAACTTGTCCCTTTCCCTAATAAACCTGCTCTTTCTATATATATATATATATATATATATTAAAAAAAAAAACCCACAAAGTTTCATGTTTTAGATTTTTCTGTTTTAGGTTCCGGAGCAATAAATATAGCTACAACCCTCACAAGCAAAAAGAAAAGGTAAAGTATGTCGCAAATACTCTATTACAAATACCAGTGAAAGCTCCAATGAGCTAAGTGAGTCTCTCCAGTGTCAAGTCTCCTGGTTGTTTAAACAGGTTTGTGGGAACGGCAGTTATTTTCAGAGATATGCACGTCTGGATATTAAGGCTGAGGACCACCCCAGGACATCAGCCATAGCACTTCAGGGAACCCCTAACCAGTACCAATCCTCCCACAGGACACAGCTCTGCATATGCAAAATCTGCTCAACGTGTTTTGTTCACACAAGACAAATGGACTCCTGTCAGTTATCAGTTTCGTAGGAGGCACTGGTTCAAATCTTCAGAAGATTTGCTCAGGTAAACCCATTTCTGTGCTAAAATTTTCAAATACAAAGCATGTCTTCAAAGTGTCCTGGGTCACCATATGCAGTACCGTGGGGGAAAAGCCACACCCAAGGAGAGAGAGACATATTTTACAGGGAAATTGCAAGGTTCACCTGTCCACCAGAATTTGATTGGTTTTCTTCCACTCTTCAACTGCAGAAATTTCTTTTGCCTCTAGTTTCTGTTTCAAACTATTTATTTCTGATTCGTAATAAGCACGAAGATCTGCTATGTGCCGAGCGTGCTTCTCCTTGAGGTTCTGTCTAATCCTGTTGGCAAGAGTGAAAAATATCATTAGGAAAATACATGTCCACACCCTGCCCCATAAGAGAAACCGAGAACACAACCATTCTCAAAAGCAAAAATATACGGTTTTTCCTTTGCACACCCACAGAAAATATATTAATACGAAAGTTGACAATAGTAAAATGAAAAAAAAGACATAACTTTTAGGTGCTCTATCTATAGCTATTTTTAATTTAAGATTTTCTACATTACTGAGTTCATTAATAATCATTTTCATCATTTAAGTAGACATCACAGAAAATCTATTAACATTACAAGCCAGTCACTGAAATACATACTTAGACATTATGACAGGATCTTCCAGGGAAGTCAATGAAACGCATTCTGGGGCACTGTTGGCTGTACCTGGAAGCTGGGACTGACCGACCGAGGCTGCAGTTACCATGACAGTGTCTCCCTCCTCCACGGTGTTGACCGAGGTGTCACTACCAGTGATGGTGCACGCAGAAGCAAAAGGGGAACTGGTCCTACTTCCGTTTTGGAAGCCAAGAGTTTTCCAGGAGTCCACTGGCGAAGCTTTTGAATTTGAAGGATATTTTGGGAATCCAGGTAACTGAGAAGTGATGTTACTTGCTTGTGAAAATGAGTCTATATCAGAGTGGCTAGACATGCTGGGTTCTAGAACAGAGTCTGGCGAGAAGGCTGTCCTAGCGTCGAGGGCATCCCCGAAGTCTGGGGGCTGAGTCCCCACCCCCCGCTGCTGTGGCTTCATGTGGATCGTTGGGTCCAGAGTCAGAACCTGGAAGTGAGATGAACAACGGGAAGGTTCCCTCTCAACTCAGATCTCGTTCTGCTGGCTTATAAGCGAGTAGGCTTAAGATCTGCTGGGGGAGTAAAGCTGAAGGTAAAAGTTAGAGTCACGAGCGCCTCCATGTCACTGAGCAGTGCTGACAACTTTACCTCTGGCGGATGATTTGGGCTGGAAGCGGAAGTGAGGTTCCTCTCAGGGAACTGCTTGTTTTCCCTTTGTTTTTTATGATACATTTCCTTCAGTGATGGTAGCGTCATCTCATTACCAGTATTAAACTTAAAGATATGAAACAAAATTATTTAAATGGCATCGACAACAATAAGTTAACTGATATCAAGATCAGCACCGCGAAAATATTTTTGAAAGACTTTAAATACATTGACAATCTAGACCATCAGATTCATAACACAGGTTTGGAAGTCAGTACCTATTACGAGTCTCCCTCATAATGAAACTTTTTCATATCTCCAATCAATCAATAATTAGAGGAGCAATTTAAACCTAAGTTATTCAGCAGCCCATGAGGACTCCGAAGCGTTAAAATCCTTGGTCACCCAAGGCTGAGGTAAGAAGAGACTGTAACAAACATCTGAAGCTGGACGAGAACTTCTGGCCAGATAAATTTCACTCAAGGGGACACCTGGTAGAACCCCTCATCAATGACATTTTGTGTGTACATATATACATCTATATATATTTTTTCTCAAAGACTTGGCAGACAAAAATGCGTTACTATGTTACCCAAAGAAAGTGAGCCCTGTTTTTAATGAATAAAAGAGGATCTGACCCTCATATCTGCATCTTGAAATCAGGGCTTTACCGCCCTGGAAGGTTCCAAAGAGCTCTGAGCTCCAAAGGTTAAACCCTGCATATAAATTATCGCAGACGGGACCCACACAGGGTGTGGTGCACTGTTTAACCCCGGGCCTCGCATTAAACTGTAGACACTCTCTCAAGCGGGATTAAAGACCGAGACAACATTCACGCGTAGCTCTGAACTCTAGTCTCATCTCCAGACCCTACCAGGCAGCAGATTACCATGAATTAACATTTTTTTAATAAACCTTGTAATTGTGAATAAGATAACTATACTTTTTATTGTATATACTAAAAGCATTAATTTGTTAAATGTGAACTCTTCAAATTTACCAGTTTCTGTACTGCTGCTTTGGAATCTTACATTTTATAGGCCAACCACCTAAAGGCCCTTTCAAGCTTTACAGCCTTTGGCAGCCGAGGATTCCTGTCTGCTAGCCGGGTGAGCCGTCAGTCATTCCCCTTAGAGCTTGTGGTAAAGCCAGGACCCTTTCTCACTGCTTCATGACTTCTTTGTTTTCATATTAAGTGAGGAGACATTCATCTCTGAAGTGGGGGTGCCTCTTGTAATCAGTGGCATCTTACAACTCTCTTCATTCAAGAAGCAGTTGTGACATAACCTTCATTGCCTGCTCATAAGCAAAAATCAAAGCCATGAAAATTGGCCAACCAGTGTCAGCAGCTTGGAAGGAAAGCCCAGAGGGGACAGCAATAGCCCTGAGAAGCAGTGTTTAGGGACAGTGGCTCAGCCACACTCAGCAACAGTCCCCACCAGACAGTCAAGAGCAGGCTAGTCCTGTGTGGCTTTGTCAACTCGACTCCAAGACCCTTACCCCTTTCAAAGAAATGCCCATCACCAAAGCTTATCAGGGCCCAGAGGAGGACAGATGTGGGACACAGAGACCAAGAGTGCAGAGAGGAGAGGCAGTCCCTGCCATGAAGTTCTGACACACCTGCTTCACTCCTGTTTCCCTTTCATGTGAGAGTTATGTAGTAACAATGAAGGTTCAAATCTACAAGCTTCCCATCAGCATAAAGTATAAACTCTTAAGAGATAAGGAGGCACTGTATCACTCTAAATGATAAATTTTTTTCTTGGTGGAATAAGAAACAGGCCATTTGAAATCAATGGCATCAGGGCCTCCCTAGCAGCGCAAGAGGTTAAGCACCACGCTATGAAGCAATCCACAGTCTCTGCAACACGAGTTTGATCCCCAGCCAGCCAGGGAGCTACCCACATGGCGCAGCAGACCTCTCCTGACTCGCCCGCTGCTCCCCTCAGCAGTGTGTTTCAGACTGTCTGTTCTGTTCCCCACTCTGTCTGTGGTGGATCCTCTCAACCACCCCCACCCCCCCGCCTCTACATCTCTGGCCTGTACCCCAGCTCTTGCATGCATAAATAAATAAATCTTTAAAAAAAAAAAAATCAATGGCATCGAAAAGACAATTTAGAGAAAATTAGCGCCCTAACGTCCTGACACTGCAGCCAGGCAGCACTGGGACCGCAGCCCTGACAGCCCCACTCCCTCTCTTTACATTTCTTTTTCCCCTCTTTGTTGAAGGACTGACGCTGGCTCCCCTGTCCGTGGATCCTGACGCTTGCAAGGCCCTCAGCAGCCCCTTGCCCCATCTGTCTGTCACTCAGGTCACAGTTCCCCTGGTTACTCCGACTGGACCCCTACTTTCCCCCCTACACTTTCATCAGCTGATCAAAACGCAGAAGTGAGATATGGACACCGATGTTCAGACTGAGAGCTCCGTTTCTTTGTTCCGAAGTAAACAAAATATTTACATTCCTCGGGTGTAACAGGAGGAAAAACCAACACCAGGTCTGAGAATAGGGACAAAGTTCATCTGTAAGACCTCCCACCATATTTAAAATAATAAGCACTAAATTTCAGAAAACACGATCGAGGCATTTTTAATTTCATTTTAAAGTAACTGCTAAGATCACAAAGGCAGAGACTGAATTCGAAAGCAGGCAACATGATTCCAAGGCCTGCTTTTGTCAATATGTCACAAACGGAAAAATACAAAATTAACAATGAAATGGCGTCCTTAACTACAACTGTGTAACGCTTGCTCTCTCACACTCACACGTGATCTAAGCTACCTGGTTCTCAGACAACTCCTCGGGGGGTGGTGCGAAGGCTTCCTCTAAAGTCCGGGGCAGACGGGGACGTGTGTGGCTCTCCTCCAGCGCCCAGTAGATCGATCCTAGTGTGGACACACACCCAGAGAGACGAGTAAGGAAAGAGAACAAAGGTGGCTTCGAGAAAAACTTACCTAAAGAAAATTACATTTGGAAAAGAACTCATTTCTGCCTATCCAGATACGGGAATTTTTCCAATAAATGACACCGAAATTCCTTACCATGAGTCCTGACTCAATGACCCTGTATTTACAACTGAAATAGTCTTATTGAAGGTGAAAATAAACTAGTGCAAGTTAAATAATTTTTTAAAGGATGACCATGTCTTTATGACTAATAATCAATAAAAAGATTTTGATAATTCAGAAACATTTAATGAGCATTTACTGTGTCAGGCTGGACAGGAATTGTGGGGCATTACATGGTGGCTTGTACAGGACTTCACAGGACACGCATTTAGTGGGTGGTACTTTAGAAGTTGGTCAGCGCTCTGATAAGGTAAAACTCCAGTAAAAAGGAACATGTAGCTGTGTGCAGGGGGTGGTCAGGGCTCAATCTGTGGGTACCACCTTAGCAATAAATGAGGAAGCGGCCCCTCTGGGGAGGGGAGCATTCCAGTGCAAAAGCCCTGAAATGAGAGTATGTCTAAGCAAACGGCCTCCTGCTGGAGCAGAGCAAGGAACGGAAGCAGCAAGCAAGGCCTCGGAGCTAGCCAGCTCCGTCCCGCGGCGTGTGCTTCTCCGGAGGAGCTGGGAAGAGCCTCCGCAGGGCGGGGAGCAGCAGCCACTGATTTCACTTACCTTTAAAAAGGGTCAGTATGGCCACCTCTGAGCGCAGGTGGAAGGGTGCAGGGAGGAGGGAGGCTGTGAGAGGCTGCAGGAGGTGATGGGGGCACTGGGAGGGTGACAGTGTGAAGGCGGACAGAGTGGGGGGGTTCTGGGGAGTTCCATGAGGCCAGGCTAACCCTGGTCAGCTGCGTGTGGGGCTGTGGGGGGAAGGAGTCACCATGTAAAGCTTTCACGACTAAAATAAGTTCGCCACAGAGTCAAGAGTGGGTTGTGAGCGTTTGAATCTCTTAATTCGTTTTGGAGCACCTGAAAAATGATGAGGCAATTTTTATAGCTGTTTGAAATAACTACAAAACCACTTCTTTCAATCTTTATGGAACTTAAATCAGCTAAGGAAGGAAACCAGCCACAAGGAGCACCATGCACAGCACGTGTGCAAAGCCCCCCCCCCAGTAAACCGTGACTATCAGCCGGGAGAAATGCAGACAGCTGTTACCTAGAAACCTTAAGAAGATAAAGTCTCAAAGCGCAGCACACACACGCCATACCTGCTCCTGAATCAGACGTCCAAGCCTGTGGCCTTCCCTCTGGCTTACAGAGGTAAAAAGCATGTGGACGGGCAGCAGCAGTGCAATCAGACTACAATTCAAGAGAGAAAATCGTCAGCCAAGAGCTGAAACTCCTGGGGGCAGCTGCTGCCCAAGAACTGGGAGATGATGTGGAGCCAGACGCTGAGAAGCCTCGGGAACTCGCAGGAAAGCAGGCCTGAGTCCCCCCCCCCATGCCCATCCTCACCCTCCCATCCACCCCATTCCCCAATCTCCCCACGACCAGAAGGCAAAATGACAGCAATCAACAGTGAAGGACTTTCTTTTCCTGTGTGATTTACAGAAGTTTATTTTGGAGCTAGAAGGAGAAAACTGAGAGCAGATGTTAATGAGTTCAGAATGAAAACGGACTTCCAAAGGAAATTTGAGGTGCCTGGAATTAAAGTCATTTAGTATAGAAATTACTGTAAAAACTATAATAATTTCTTTTATCATTAAAAATACAATAAAAATTGGGCCTCCCTGGTGGCGCAAGGGGTAAAGTCTCAACACTATGAAGCTGTCACCAGCTACTGCAGCACGAGTTCTATCCCCGGCCGGGGAGCTGACCCACATTGCACAGACTTCTCCTGTCTCAACCACTGCTCCCCACTCTGTCTCTGGTGAATCCTCTCACACCCCCTCCCCCCGGCACCTCTGGCCTACACCCTAGTTCTTATATGCATATATGAAATTTAAAAAATAAATCTTTAAAAATAATACAATATAAATTAACTCTGAAAACCACAAAGCAATAATTAACATGAACTTTAAGTTTTGCTGATTTGTCACTAGTTTATGTAACTATGTAAGTGCGGAAGTGCAGCTTCACCCCACCGTATGTGCACACACCCCACTCACCCCCACACTATTGCCATCCCCCCTCAACCCCTGTCTCCCTATCCCCTCTGGCAACCAGTATACCAGTCACAGGGTCTGAGAACTATTCTTGTTGTTTTGCTAGTTTGTTCTCTTCCTTACCATCAATTCTCATAAAAAGCCTGAGCTAGTCTCACTCACGCCATCCCTGTCACTCTCACTGTTCCCAAGCAGGTAAGTGAAGACTGTTTTTACTGGAATTTTTCTCGTCAGTTCCACCATCATCAAACTTTTAATTCCTGCTAAAGTACTGAAGTTGAACTTGCTAACCACCACCCAGGACCCACTGCAAGAGCAGCACCTGAGACAGCAGATAGCACACCTCGCCCGCAACCAAGAAAGTGGGTGCCCCCAGCCTGCAAGGTGCTGCTCAGCTGCTTTCTCATCAAACAAGAAAACCCAGATCACCTTTCATCTCTTCTAAACTCCTGCCTGTTGAAATGCCTGCCAAGCCTCCATACTTAACAGACCAGGCGAGGATGACTACAGAAGGCAAAGAAATATCCCGAGTAGCATTTATCCTTTGTTCAAGTTTAATGTGCAAAGGCTGGTGCACTCTGCCAACACAGAGTGGAGGGGCTGGAGGGGCTGGAGGCACTGGAGGGGCTGGGGCTCACCTCATAGGCTGCCTCTGTATCTTCTGAGCAAACAAGGCATTAGCTGAAGAAAACAGGACCAGTGTTTAATGGAAAGGACAGGACGGAACTTGTGAAAAGCACTGAGCTTCCTGTGTGTGGAGCACAGTGCTCTAGGCCAGCTAATGCCTCTAGAGCCCGGGGACAGGCAGTCTGTCCAAGACAAAGGACCAAGGAGACAAAGAAGGAAAGTCCTTATGTTCAACAATATCAGATTTCAAGAGGTTACAAAATAGCTAGGACCCAAAATAAACGAGCATCGTGTAAATGAAAATTGAATCCCAAGAGAACTCCGATCACCAGGATTCCCTGGGCTCTACTAAAACTGGGAAAAAACAATGGCAGAAGAGGAGGAATGAAACAAAGAGGAAAGTTCCAACTGTTGTGAATCCACAGAATTTGATTCACTTCTGCAGAAAGAAATGACTCAGGTGTGCTGCCTTTAATTCACCAACACCATTACTTGAAAAATCACTTAAAATTCAAAAGCAGCACTGACTTCCCCCAATACCAAAAATAGTATTACCCTATTAAAAAATAAAGGAAAAATAAAACTTGTCCAGGAAATAAAAGGAAAACTCCAAGGGACCCTCTCCTCCTCACAGCCCTGCCCTCTGCCCCCTGACAGCACCAGAACACTCAGGAGGGAGGGATCGGCCAACCTGTCCCCAAGGGCATGTCTCGGCGCATCTGATCACTGGGCCGGATTATCAGAGAACCAGAGGAGGGCCAGTGGGCGAGACCAGAAGCTCCCAAGCTTTGCAGCACACGAGAATCCCCTGAAAGTGTTTAAGCTCCCCGACACCGGTGGCACCCTCACAGCTGAGGGCAGACCCCTGGGGTCGTCGGCCAGGTGGGTGCTCCTGGACCTCCTTCTCTGACTCTAACACACAGCATGGTTTGGAGAGCGCCGGCCTACAGCACACAAGACTACAAGGAAACCGGTGTCCACCAGGGTCTGGGTCACAAACCCAAGTGTAGTAGAGGAGGGAAAGTCTCCACCAGACTGAGTTTCACTCAAGGTAAAAGTGAAGAAATTAGTGCAGGTGAAACTCTCTCCCTTTCAGCCAGCCTAACCCCATGAAAAGAGCAGGCTGCACCCCCATCTCCAGCGCCCTCGGGCCATCACACCAAATGAGGGCACACCGTCCTTAATGGGCCAGAGCTTCCAAGGACAGGGACCTCAAGAAGCCTGTATCCCAGGGAGGGCCAGGGGAAGGGAAGCAGGGGAGCGGCAGGAGAGGAGTGCCTTATGAAGAAATGGCTCCTTTCGACAGGATTTTATCCCTCAGTTCTTAGTCAGTCATTGTTTCCAAAACTTCAAGACACCAAAAGGAAGAGATGTCAGTGGAACAAATTAACGAAACCAAGGAGGGGCAACAGTCCCTAGGGGGTGGGCAAGTGGCAGAGGGACACCCGGAGCCGCAGAGTTGCCTACCTTCCCGGCGGGGGGCTTCCTGGCCTCCTCGCTCCCGAGGGTGGGATTTGAATCCTCCATGTGTGCTCGCTTTGGTTGGTTCTGCTTCAGCTTTTCAGCCCATGATGTCACAGATTTACTATTTAAAAAGAGAAAAACAAATCACTCTGTTTAGATGCCAACTTCTCACATGAAACTAAACACCAGGAGTCGCTGTGCCAGGCAAAACGCTCCGAGTTGCTTTTCAAATAGCAGAGGATGGGTTTTTATTGGTTCACCTAAGTTTCGTTTTCCAATTTTTATTACCAAAGGCAAAGACAAAGACCAGGTTAACGATTGGCGGTGTGCAGCCTGAACACGACACACCGTGGGCCCCAGGGTGGCTCCCAGAGAGAGCCCAGGACTAGCATTGCTGAGGGCCATGCCCTGTGTGCTACAGCCAAGCAGCTTCCTTCAGCAATGCGCGCTCAGGGCAGGCTGCACGGTTCTGGTAGACGACGTGCTCTGACAACATTCAGCCTCAGTCTCCTTTACTAAGAAGTCCTCTGGGCCCATCCAGATGTCGTTAAACTCACCAAATCTCTTCTGACACAAACAGAGAACTGTGCACACTTAGATATAATTTGGTTTCAAAGCACATGCTTGTGTGTTGACAAAATCCACGGCAGACACAACCCTGTGCTCTGAATGTTAGCAAGTTACTGTGACTAGAGAAGAGAAGAGCCGCTTTCCGACCAGGCCTCCACCTTGAGGGTTGAGAAATCTCACAGCACCATGAACAGAAGAGTCAAGAGTCATTAGCACACAGTGTGGTCATTTGTTTCGACTTTCCTCAGGCAGCAAATAAAAAGACTTTGATTCTCATGGCAAAACTTCAAACACATCTCATTCCACCACAGTGCCTCTAGAAGCTTTACTTACTGGATTCAAAGTGCAGTAAACAAGTAAAACTTGCCTTCAAACGACGGAGAGACTACTCACCTGTTTGTTTTTCCACTGTACACTTCAGAAATCTTTTCACCAAGAAAAGCGTGTTCAAATTCACCATGGAAAATGGAAGTATCTTCCTTGAAAGGTGCACAGAAGTCGTCGGCAGCCCGCGTGGGGCCACTCGTGGCTGTGGCAGCCTCCGTGAGTGGCTGGGCCTGCAGCGCCGGGGTCCCATGTGGTCCCAGGGCCCCCTCTCTGTGCTCCATGCACTCCTTACGGTCCTCAGACTTGCAGGTGTTTAGCTCGGAGACACTGAAGGTACCATACCCGCTGCTCACAGAGCCGCCGTCCACGCTGCAGTCTGGCTGGGATGCAGAGGTTTCTTGCTGCATTTCAGGTTCTCGGGACTTAGGGTAACTGATGACAGATTCATTTCTCTCACTGTTTTCAGAAAAAAAACCCATTGGACTTTCTGAAGATACTTGTCTGTTTAAAGAACTATCAAAGGAAGCCCAGGAAGCATTGCCGGTCTGCAACTTGACTAAATTTCTGATCTCCTCCTGAATACGCTGAAAATAAAGTGACAAACGTGGGTAAGAAAACTGATTAAACTTCACGTTTTTATAAATGTGAAAATACTGTTAAAAATGTGAGCTATTACACTGAAAATGTCTTTTCTTTACAAACAAAATTAATGAAAAGTATGAACTGGTTCTTCTGCAAATCTTAAAATATAAAGAATCAATATAAATGACAACTCACTTGAACTTGGCTGTGGAACTGCTCCTGCTGGGCGACGATTTGTTCTTGACATTGTTTTTCCACCAAACTGAATAACTGTAACCACCCGGTCTAGTAAATTATAAAAAATAGTTAAAATTTTTTCATCATGTATTTCACAGATGAGAAACAGCCCTTTTTTAAAATGTACTTTTAGTGTAAATCTGTAAGCTGAATTAAGGAGGTAGCAAACTACATTTAGGGCAAAACTACAAGTTCGCAGGCATGGGGCCCTTTTCTTATTGTGAGGTGGGTCTGAGTAATCTAGTGGCTGAGGCAAGTCTGGTTTTTTGAAGGCACCTTACCTGGATGTCACCTGCGCCCTTCCTGAGAACACATTACAGCTGGCTGAAGTTTGGCTTTCTTTCCTCATGCCTCTTTCCTTAAGGGATTTTTTAAAAAGATTTATTTATTTATGCATACAAGAACTGGGGTGTAGGCCAGAGGTGCAGGGGGTGAGAGGATTCACCAGAGACAGAGTGGGGAGCAGAACAGGCGGCTCTACTGATATCTACTGCTGAGGGGAGCAGCGGGGAGACAGGCGAGGTCTCCTGCGCCCTGTGGGTCGGCTCCCTGGCCTGCCAGGGATCATACTTGGGCTGCAGTGGTTGCCAATAGCTATCTTTAACCCCTGAGCCACCAGGGAGGTCCTTGAAGAATTTTCTTAAACACTGACTTGAACCCAGAAAAAGAACCCCACATCGTAAAACAGGGAAAAAAATGGTATCCTGAGAACCTACTCTCTAATTTAGTGGCTCTTTAAGTAAAAAAACCCTTTTTAAAGTGAGACATTGCCAGCTCAAGTGGACTGAGAAAGAGACTCTGAAAACCCAAGGAACTGCCTCTAGCCCCTCCCATTCACCCAGGTCCTGGTCCATCCTGACCCCCACGAGCAGTTAGTTAGCATGCTGAGCCAGGCAAAGCCAAACGTGACAGGAGAGGGGTTCTGGAGAGGATAGCCCACCCCAAGACTCGGCCACCAAGTTGAGTGGACCCTGCTGGGATCTGCCCAGGTGGGCCTGTCCTGCCCCAGGCCCTGGTCATCTGGCTCCCGCACACTCCACCTCATCCCTCTCTGTCCCTCAAAGGACACACACCAGCCTCCCTCGCTGGCCTGTGAGCAACCTGAACACACCACAATTGTCTTCCACCAAAGGACCTTTCCCTCTACCTGGAAAGTTCTGTCCCTAGTCCTTACCAAGGCTGCTTCTCCCACCCTGCAATGTCATCTTCATCGTCACCTTCTTCAGTCCCAAACCATCCCTAAGCACCCCCTCCTCTCCCGCCAGCCTGCATCTCCTCCACAGCATTCACCCCATCCTGAATGAGCTCCCTTGTTCACTTCAGTGACACGTCTGTGTCCCACCCTGGGCCCCTCTACCCAGCACCCAGGACACTAGGCCGAGGAAAGAGTGGGCACGCGGATATGCCACCCAAGTGACTGTTTCACGCTGGTGTCATCACCTAACACGCTGGACGGTGGGAAGGGGCTGGGAGGCCCTTAACAAAATGGGACGACATGCTGCCAGGGTACGCTTAGCCCCTGAACTTCAAGACGAGGTAAGCTACATCAGACATCAAGTACTTTCTGCTAATCGAAATAAAAAAAAAATCAAGCAACATAGTTTTCTTACTAAGTTATTAAACTTAAGCAACCTTTTAGGGGTTATTTTTAACCTGATAGTTACTATTCACATAAAACTAAACCACAGTCATGACAGAGTAACAATTTACATACAAGAAAATGGCTTCTGGGTCTCCCTGGTGGCCCAAGGGGTTAAATACCGCACTACGGGGTGGTCCGCACCTTCTGCAGCATGGGTTTGATCCCCGGCTGGCCAGGGAGCAACCCACATGGCGAGGCAGACTTCTCCTGTCTCACCCACTGCTCCCCTCAGCAATGTGTTTTGGTTGGCCTGCCTGTTCTGTTCCCCACCCTGTCTGGTGAATCCTCTCGGCGTCCGCATCTCTGGCCTGTACCCCAGCTCTTGTATGCATAAATAAATAAATCTTAAAAAAAGGGGGGAAAAAATGGCTTCACACTGTGTGAGACATTTACATTAATCACAACCTTATAACTCACAACCTTTGTTTATTTAGGATACAAATGAACAGAGCTTACCCAGCATATAATTAGTGGAAAAAGATTTTTTCCACTAATTAGGTTAGGTTTTATCACTAGTATTTTAATTTTAAATAAACTTACTTAAGAAAGCTGTAAGTGCAGTGGATAACAGTCACTTAATTATTGATGATCATTCATTGTAAACTAAAGTGATTTAGAGGACCTGTATTTTACAGGCTATTGGAGAACTCGGGTATTCACCTGAGAGTTTCCAACGCTGTGCCCCAAGCAGGCCTTGCAGTCTGGCCTGGTGAACACCCCGCACTGCGACACACCACTCACACTTGACATCTGATTCCCACTCCCGAATATTTTGCTATTTTCAAGTCACTAATCATCCAGGAATGCCTCTGCCAAGAGCTTACGTGTATTCCAGCCCTTCATCAGAAGAAGGGATCCCTGTTTCAGGATATTAGGGGCCCACACAGTGCTGGGTTAGTGACATGAGCAGGGGCTGCACTGGTGGGAGGCTCGGTGGCAACGCTGTGTCCTCTGCTTAGGAACCCCCGAGAGCATGGGTGTTGGAATGTGTATTATCTTATAGAAAATAACTTTCAGGGCCTCCCCAGTGGCGCAGCAGTTGAGCGCTGGGCTGCGAGGCTGCCCGCAGCCTCTGCAGCACCGGTTCGATCCCCAGCCGCAGGCAAGGGTCCCACATGGGGCACAGACCTCTCCTGCCGCCTGCTGCTCCCCTCAGCAGTGTACTTCGTCTGTCTGCCTGTTCTGTTCCCCACTCTGGCTCTGGTGAATTCTCTCACCCTCCCGCGCTTCTGACTGTACCCAGTGCTTGTATATACAAATAAATAAATCTTAAAAAAAAAAAAAGAAAAAGAAAAAGAAAATAACTTCTAGGGCCTCCCTGATGGCAGCAAGGCATTAGGTCTCAGCACTATGAAGCTCTCCGCAGCCACTGCAGCACAACTTTGATCACCGGCCAGGGAGAAACTGCCTGCACCACCAGTGGAGGCCCCTGTACCCCGGTTCTTTTATAAATAAATAAATCTTTTAAAAAAATTGTTCTCTAAAGAGGGCTTTGGGGCTAATAAAATTGGGTTGCCTCTTGTGTTGTTCTTGTAAAGTCCAATTTTGCTTGTTTTTAGGTGTGGCAATGCTTTAACTTATCAAAGTAATACATACTTCTTATTGAATAAAAACAAAACAAAGGAGAAAAAAAAAAAAACGACAAAAAAAGTGATCCCCAAAAGTGGTAAAAATCAGACCTTCTTTATTCCGAAAAGAAGGTGAAACTGTAATACGGAGGACAACTCTCACAGTCCTCACCCAACCATTCTTTCTAAAATGTTGCACTAAAACAGATGGTTTTCAATGCTACAAAAATGCACTACATCAAGTAATTTTACTGAAATGACCAGATCAAAAGTAAGAAATATCTTAAATGCTTCACTGATCAATTCCATGTTTACATCACAAAAACTAAGTTATCAGTTATTACCAAAAATAATAAAAACAATCACATTATATTACAGATAAAAAAGAAAAAAGCCAGAAAGTAAGAAACTGGCTCAATGTTAAAAGATTTAAGTAGCTGGCAAGTATCCTGGTTTATAAATGCTGTGTCTTAAATTCATAAATATATTCTGATTCTAAGATGTTGATTTCAAAATACTAAAAATCACAATTTCTAATTAACCTGAATTGGCAAGAAGTTTGAGTACATTGAGCCAGTGCCTCAGTTTTGTAAAGGATGTTCGTTCAGTACTATAAGCTAATCTATACTAAGGGGGACATTTAACATTCCATTGAATTGTCATTTCACAGTGGCATTTTATAGGTCTTTGGCATTAGCACATACTGATTGTCGTGGGGGAAAAAACGTTAAAAGTATCAATATTAGAATTCAATTTTCATTATGTTTACAGTAATAGTCATTTTTTATAATGACTATAGGTAATGACTGTAAGTAGTTAGGCTTAGGAGTACTTGCTACTTAACTCAGACTAGGGAATCTTTCATCCCATTTATTCTACATTCTGAAGAATAACACAATATAGTTTGAAAAGTATGATTAACATGTAAAACAACATCTACTGCTCTATAAGTAACTTAATATGTTAATATATAATGTTTTATACATTTCTATAAAGCATTACCAAATCTATCCTTGTCAAGTCTCTCTTAGGCATAAATTAAATATATTCTTTTAACTGTTAAATTTTTATGTCAATTTAACCTATAAACCAAAGGAAAAAAACCACTGACATGAAGTCAGTGCAACTCACATATCACAATCAAGAATATGATCGGGCATGAAAGAGTCTTGGTTTTGTTAGGGGGAGAGGATGTCCTGAGCTAATCCCATACAGGCTTTGTGGGCCCCACCCCCCACTCCAGACCAAAGTCATCAAGACATTGGGAAAGAGAAATCCCGTCACCACCAAAGGGAAGGTGGCTGGGACCTGAGGGTGGAGTTAAGCAGCCAGGTTGGGTATAAAAACCAAACATGTGGGCCTTGGGGGCTCTCTCCCTCTGTCGATCTGCCTCCTGGCTTCACGGCTCCTGGCTCGCGGCCAGCTCTCAGAGCGCCATTTGGGATTCCTGATCCATTTGGGATTCCTGATCGGCGGATCGGGTAGGACGCATTTAAAACTTTGTCTCCCATTTTTCTGCCTGAGCTGTACATTTCCTCATTTGCCCTTCCCTTGTCAATAAACCTTTTATTAACCTTTTGTGTGTGCCTGCAGTAGAGCATTGATAAGTCCTTTTAAGCCCGTGGGTGAGGACCCACAGTCAGGCACCCCATTTTGTATTGGGGCTGCCCTATAACAGTTTTACAAAGGGATGACAATTCGTACAAGTGATTTAAAACTTTAGGATCAGCAACAATATTAGTGCTTTTGGAATTCTCATTTCTCTGAAGACAATACTTTAGTTCACATTTTAGATATAATCGGCATGTCTAATCATGAGTATACTGTTAAACGTATGTCTGACTGTCTTTCTCATGTCTATCCAATACTATTCCCCGATTTACTCACTTGGCCCCTTTACTCCAGCAGTAACTTAAGCACCATGCTCTCTAGGATGTGAGTGCCTAATAATTTAGAGTTTAGTTGTGATACATTTAAAAAGAGAATTATTCATCCCAAAAGTAAAATAAAACTAAATACCTCAGAGTTTTTCCAGAGTTCCGCGTCAGCCTTTCCACTGTTTTGTAGTTCTTGCATTAAAGAGGACAGGACTTCTACTGTACCTTGGATTACAGACGGTCTGGTCTTCCCTGAGAAAGAGGACACCCCATTTGTACTAAGGTGGGGACTACTTCTGTTGAAACATAAATAATTCAAATGGTTTTCTTCATTCTACCAAAGTGTTGAATAATTCAGCAGTTCATGATTTAACAGAGCAGTACAAAACCACTGATATTTAATCCTTCTTAATAGCACCTCATTTGTTGAAAATCTGATCACCAGTTTGTCCAGGCAAGGAAAATAGCAGCAAAAAGACAGGCAGCATTCAATTATTTATTTTTTTAAAGAACTTAACAGAAAGACGTTCCTCAGAAGTGAGAGGCGACTCCAAAGTACCAGCAGAAAATTAGTATTTGCTAAATAATACAAATTTCCCGCCTCTTCCATCTAAATTACTCCAGAGGATTAATGCATGGGTAACGTACTTTCAGAACAGCCTTTATTACAGATTCTTTTTCTTTCCCCACTGCCCAGAATTACAGTCAATCTTGTTAATTGGATTCCCTCTAATTTGGTGTGATAAGCTGATGCTTATCTTTGCACTGTCTTTGAATAAAAATTGTGCCAAGCAAATTAGCAGCAAATATTCAGTCTTATTTAGCCTATTCAGGGTGTAAAATAGCACTGATTCTTTCCAGGACTGCTTTCCCAAACTTGAGATGAGCTTATTTCAGATTTGTTTTATAAAAACACTAAGCATAATTAAAGACATTAAAATCTGTTTAAATTCCAGTCACTCATAGGTCATTTTCACTTATTTATTGATATGTTGCTTTGTTTCGGTTTATTTTTTAAAAAGATAATACTAATGAAAATAACTATAAAATAATGAGGATCAGAGAAATACTAGTAAGAATTCAGGGAAAGATCATGTATGTTGTCCATAGGGGCTGTGTCATCTCCAAGTTTAAATTTGGCTGATGGAACTGCCAGTCACAGTGCAAAGGGAGGCAAGTTGGATTACACATTTTCTTTTTTTTTAAAGATTTATTTATTTATTTATTTATACAAGCACTGGGTACAGTCAGAAGCACAGGAGGGTGAGAGAATTCACTATAGCCAGAGCGGGGAGCAGAGCAGGCAGAAGGACCAAGGTACACTGCTGAGGGGAGCAGCGCTCGGCCGCCAAGTGGGACCCTCCTCCGGTGGCCGGGGAGCAGCCGGGGATTGAACCAGCGCTGCAGAGGCTGCGGGCAGCTTCGCAACCCAGCGCTCAACCGCTGCGCCACAGGGGAGGCCCGGATTACACAATTTTTATAAGAAAGGCAATTTTGGCTCCTCCAAGGAAACCAAACACAGATATCCCAAGAGATATCTGGTAGAAGTGGGCATCAGAGGGGCCACCAAATGACGGCAGAAACCAGCGTCCACCAAGTGGGCACAGCGCTCACCATCGCTGCCCACGTGGCTCTGCTCTCCCTTCCACCTACCTTCATTCCTGCCTCCTTCTATTTTATATATTCTTGTAAACTGCCTTAAGTTATTTCTGAGAGCAGAGAATGAACATGTATCTTTAAGGAATTCATTCATTTATCTACAGCCCACTGCCCTCAAGGCTGGCTGCAGTGGACACCGGCCGTCTACCCATGGCCCGGCTGCTGTCTCCATGGCCTGTGCCTGCTTCTTTTTTTTTTTTTTTTTTTTTTTAAAGCAGCAGTTTCCCAAATGCTGCTTTTTTTTTTTTTTTAATAGAGGCATGTTTTATTTATTTATTTATTTGTTTTTTTGGTTTATACTTGGTACAGTCAGAAGCGCGGGAGGGTGAGAGAACTCACCAGAGCCAGAGCAGGGAGCAGAGCAGGCAGAAGGACCGAGTACACTGCTGAGGGGAGCAGCGGGCGGCAGGAGAGGTCTGCGCGCCATGTGGGACCCTCCTCCGGTGGCCGCGGAGCAGCTGGGGATCGAACTGGTGCCACAGAGGCTGCGGGCAGCTTCGCAACCCAGCGCTCAACCGCTGCGCCACAGGGGAGGCCCCTGTGCCTGCTTCTTTTGGGTGGTCTTCTTTCTTTTTTTTTTAAATATAGAGTAACTTTTATTCATTCATTCATTCATTCATTCATTCATTCATTCATTCATTCATTTATTTGAAGGATTTATTTATTTATTTGTACAAGCACTGGGTACAGTCAGAAGCGCGGGAGGGCGAGAGAATTCACCAGAGCCAGAGTAGAGCAGAGCAGAGCAGGCAGAAGGACCAAAGCACACTGCTGAGGGGAGCAGAGGGCGGCAGGAGAGGTCTGCGCGCCATGTGGGACCCTCCTCCAGTGGCCGGGGAGCAGCCGGGGATCGAACCGGCGCCGCAGAGGCTGCGGACAGCTTCGCAACCCAGTGCTCAACCACTGCGCCACCGGGGAGGCCCCTGGGTGGTCTCCTTTCTTTTTATTTTATTTTTTTATTTTTTTATTTTTTTTTTTTATAGAGGCATGTTTTATTTACTTATTTGTTTGGGTTTTTTTTTGTTTGTTTGTTTATACATGCACTGGGTACAGTCAGAAGCACGGGAGGGTGAGAGAATTCACCAGAGCCAGAGCGGGGAGCAGAGCAGGCAGAAGGACCGAAGTACACTGCTGAGGGGAGCAGCAGGCGGCAGGAGAGGTCTGCGCACCATGTAGGACCCTCCTCCGGTGGCCGGGGAGCAGCCGGGGATCGAACCGGCGCCGCAGAGGCCGCGGGCAGCTTTGCAACCCAGCGCTCAACCGCTGCACCACCGGGGAGGCCCGGTCTCCTTTCTAATAGCCCCTCCTTTGTCGTTTTCAACCTACTGTAAATTTAGAAATCAAATGATCAAGCCTGTCAGACTATGCACAAAATGAGGATACAGGCTGAAAACAAAGATGGGACACTTTCAAAAGAAAAGGTATACAATGGAGAGGCAGCTTTCTGCCTACCTCTGACTATGCAGATGCTCTTTTTCTCCTTTTCCTAATAAACCTGTCCTTATAAAATGTAAAAAAGAAGATGTATACAATGCATGGTTTGACAGAATCTATTTGCTGACTTCCTCATATTCAACTTAATTGCTACTTTCCATATGAGTGAGGTATTTGAGTAATATTAAACATTATTTGTACTGCTAACTTTAAAATATAGAAACAGGGGCCTCCCTGGTAGCACAAGGGGTTAAGCACCGCACTATGAAGCAATCCGAAGCCTCTGCAGCACAAGTTCGATCCCCGGCCGGCCAGGGAGCAGCAGACCTCTCCTATCTCGCCCGCTGCTCCTCAGCAGTGTATTTCACTCAGTCTGCCTGTTCTATTCCCCACTCTGTCTCTGGTGAATCCTCTCACACTCAGCAACTCTGGCCTGTACCACAGCTCTTGTGTGAGTATTAAATAAATCTTAATAAAAAATAAAATATAGAAATAATATTTAGGCAACTAAATGTAAAGATAAGTCTTGTAATTTACCAAAAGCAAAAAAAAAGTGTAAAGAAAAACTACAACTAGCAGAACAAGCTCCTTTTCAAGACATTCCTCACACAAAAATATTTATACATATCTCTGGGGAAGATGGTAATACTATTCTTAATCTTAAACAGCTGTCTCTGAACAGTTCCTGATCACAGTTTGCAATTTTTTAATGTAAATCAGTAACTATAACACTGTCTGACTATATTATAAACTACACAAAGTTAGTTCGTTTGTGGTTACCTTGTTAAAAATACCTATCTTCCCCGTTCTTACCTATTAGTACTTAAGTTCAGTCCAAGAGAATGGGGGGGATTTTTCATATCATAGTCTACAGAAGATGAAGTTTTGGGTAAGGTTTTCACCAAGTCAAAATCTTCCATAGTGTACAGAAACTGTTATACTCTCTTATTTGGAAATGTAGGTTCTTTCACTGTTTGAAGAAATTGAATCCGAGTCCTCTTCAGCTGCTTCATCATCTACAGGCATTTTCAGATGCTAACATTCAGAACTGGGAAATAGGCTAAGCTCCCAAGAGAGTCTGAAAATGGATGGGGGGAAAATACTACTATAAAAGGCCACTAAACCTAGCAACTGTCTTTTCAATACTTTGGTCGTGAAACTTTGATCTTTTCATACAAGTCTACAGTAAGGAGAGCAACACGGTTGGTACATGTCAAAACGCAGAAACCACCCACATGCCCAACAACTGGCAAGTGGATAAGCTGTTAGGTCCATCCACCTAACAGCATTTTTCAGCCATAACAAGAAGGAAGTATTCATCCAGGCGGTGATGTGGATGAGCAACGAAAACATGATGTTACATAAAAGCAGCCAGCAGAAGACCACATGCGTGATCCCACTTTTCGGAAATAGCGAGAACAAGCAAGCTAGAGACCGAAAGCTGCCTGGAACTGAGGGAGGACAGAAGGGGAATGACTACCCTGCATGAGGGTTTGGGGGGAGGAAAGCGGATGAAGAAAAGTTCTACAATGTGATGGGTGCACAACTGTGAACAGACTAAAAACCACTGAACACTTAGGTGTTAAAATTTTTATGGTATGTGAATTATATCCCAATTTAAAATGCACAGTAAGAGTGATTTGCAAAAGTAGCATCTTTTTTAAGTAATATGTCAAAATTTTATGTTTCATGATCGAGGTTCTGGACGTTCTACTATGTACCAATACGAATACTTACATGCCTTGTTCATTTAATAAACTCCAGCAAGTATCCATGCTCGGTCATTTATACAGCAGGAACGTCATCAGATGCAGTGGAACGGGGTATTGAACATGGCATGCCCAATTAAAGTGTTAACAATGGTGGTTTCCCGGCTGGCTGGAAGGTGGGGGGGGGGGTGGAAGGAATGTTCAACGACACAGCCTGTTGTGCTCTATGCATGCACTACTTCTCAAAAAACAAACCATTTGCCAGGTTAACTGAGTCGTGGTGTAGAGAGGAAAACTAGCTATAACAACATGCCTCCTTCTGGGGGAATTCACGTACAAAAAGGAAGCCAATGGAAAAATAGAAGAAAAATAAAATCTGTGCAGTTCCCGGGGTGCCAGCGCAGAACAGCACCCAGTACCCCGGTCCCACGTCCCGGGACTGGGCTTACAAAGCAGGGCTTTGCAAAACCTGGGCCAGCTGAGAAAGCGGCGGGTAACCCGACCTAGCTCAATGGACTTCTCCCCAGCGGCTCAGCCCACTGGCAACCACAAATGGGGTATTGAAAAAGCAGGGGGCTGTGCCTCCCAACGGGCAACGAAAATACCTCGACTCAAATCACCGTGGTCTCCTACCGGGCAAACACCAGCTCCCCGGGGACGGGGATCTCGCCCCGTCCCCCACGGCCCGCCCCGCCGCGGCCGCGGCCGCAGAGGCCCAGACCCAAGGCCACCCGGAGGGCCACGGGGCCTCCCGTCTCCGCCGCCGCGGGGAGAGTGCGGGAAGGGGCAACCCAGGAAATTAAAAAATAAGTGAAAGCTGCAACACGCAATGCAAAATTAAGAAGCAAAACCTCCACGGAAAGTGGACCCCAGAACTCAGCTACATTCCCCGGCAACGCGGCACGACGCTCTCGGTCCCCCCGCTCCTCGGCGAAAGGGCAGCGCGGGGAGGAGCAGGCCGGGGGGCGCGCGCGGCAGGGGAGCCGACCCGGGGACCCGCGAGGATGGGGCTGCGGGGAGACGGCGGGATGGTTTCGGGGGCCCCCGGGCCCGACCCGGCCGCTCGCGCGCACAGCCAGCCCACGACGGCCGGGGCGGCTCTCGGGTCGGAGCGGGGAGCCGCAGAGCAGCCAGCGGGCGCCGCCCTCGCGACCCGGAAAACAAGGGGGCGCCGCGCGCCCAGAGGGAAACCCACAAGCCCCCCGCCCCCGGAGCCCGCGCCCCGCGATTGGGCCGCGCGGGTGTCACTCAAGGGCACGGAGTCTTGAAAAGGCGGGCGGCAGCCGCCCACTCCCCCACACGCCGGGGGCCCGCGCCGGGGCTGCGCCGCCTTCCGGCCCCTGCCCCGGCCCCGGCCCCGGCCCCGGCCCCGGCCCCGGCCCCGGCCCCGGCCCCAGCCGCGCCGGGGTCGCCGGGGCGCTGCCGTCTAGGCCCGTGCTCTGCGCCCCACCGCCGGCAGCACCGCGCAGGCCGGCAGCCGCTTACCTGGCCGGCGCTCCGGCTGCCTCTGTCAGGGTCGGGCGCGCGGCCCCTCGCGACCGTTAAACTCGAAGGAGCGTGCGCGCGCCCGGCGTCTCGCCCGCGATTGGCCGCTCGGCAGGGGGCGGAGACGACCGAGCCCTGGCGCCCTCGGCGACCTCCCCCTTCCGGTCCCGCCCTCGGCGCCCGAGGCCGGTGTCCGAGGCCTGGGAAATAAGGGGGGGCGGGGCTGCTGGCAAATCCCCACATCTGATTGGCTCTCTGGGAATGACGGCGGCCACGCGGGAAGAACGCCTCAGCTTCCCGCATGCGCAGTTAGTGAGCGCGAGTCTCCAGGAGGGGCGGGGGCCGCGGCGAGAGCAGGGCGCGTGCGCAGACCAGGTGGCGCCGGACGCCCCGCTGCGTCGGCGATTCCGGTTCCCCCCGAGCCGGGGCGGGAGGTCGGCCCTGAGGCCAGGTAAGCGCGCGGGGGAGCCGGACGGCCGCGCGGCCACCTGGATGGCCGGTGGCCGCGGAGCGAGGGCTGGGAGCCGGGACATCCGCCTCCCGGCTGGCGACCCCGAGTAACCGCGCGCCCGGCCCGCCGGGGCCGCTGGGGCGCGGGGGTCGTCGAGGACCGGGCCGCGGGGCGGGGGGCGCCCTGTGGCTGCCGAGCCCGCCGCTCCCGGGCGCCCCCAGCCCGCTTCGTGCGCGCGTTCCCCAGACGGGTGCCCCGCGGCTGGCGGGTTGGCCCTGCCCGGCCCGGAGTGGCCCCGCGCCCCGGAGCCCCAGACTTTGCGGCCCGGAGGCGTCGCGCCCGAGGAGCCGGAGCGGGGACCCTGCCCTTGCCGGGACTTGGCGGCCTGCGGGCGGCGTCTCCTCTCCTCGCGGAAAACCTCCCGTCAGCCGCGCGCCCGCTCCAGCCCCACGCGCGCGGGGAGACGCCGAGCCCGAGTCGGTGGGGCGCCGCCCCCCCACCCCCACCCCCACCCCCACCCCCACCCCCACCCCCACCCCCACCCCCGTGCCGCCGCCGGCCGGCGTCACACCCCGCGCGAAACCGGAATCCAGTTGTTCCGCAACACCCGGCTCCGTCTCGGCGACCCTGCTTCAGGCCGCCGGGAAACGGGCCCCGGCCGCGGCCTCGCCGGCTCAGGCGGCCGCGACGACTCGTGCCGGAGACGCCGCCGCGTCGCTCGGAGGACTCGGGACGCCGGCGCCCCGCGCGGTCGCTCAGTCCAGCGCCCGTGCTCGCTGCATCGGCGCGGGCGGCGGGCGCCGCTTCTGACCAGAAAGCGAAGGCCTCTTAGATTGAGCGTGTTTCGGTTTTGACGCCTGACTTCAGGCGGCGTCCTAAGTCGGTGTCCTGAATCGGCGGGTTCGGGAGCGAGTCCGAGCCGTCTGGGTGGCCGAGGTGAGATGTTTGGGCGTGAGGGTGCGCGTGTGCTCCCCAACTTAGGGTAAGCTCTTGGGTAGGGCTTTCACTTTTAAAACTTCAGCCATGGACATGGCCTTAAACTAATGGGACGGTAGAGGAGAAAAGCCTTATTCAAACCTCTATAAACAGGTAAAGAGGCAGTTCATAGGCTCCATGGAAGTTATTTTTGAGTGTAGAAAATAGAAGTAGCGGTTTCGCAAATTAAAGTAAAAGCATTAAATAACTTCATCTCGGGCCTCCCCGGTGGCGCAGCGGTTGAGCGCGGGGTTGCGAAGCTGCCCGCGGCCTCTGCAGCCGGTTCGATCCCCGGCTGCTCCCCGGCCACCGGAGGAGGGTCCCACATGGCGCGCAGACCTCTCCTGCCGCCCGCTGCTCCCCTCAGCAGTGTCCTTCGGTCCTTCTGCCTGCTCTGCTCCCCGCTCTGGCTCTGGTGAATTCTCTCGCCCTCCCGCGCTTCTGACTGTACCCAGTGCTTGTATAAACAAACAAACAAATAATAAATAAATAAGACATGCCTCTAGAAAAATTAAATAAATAAATAAATAAATAACTTCATCTCATTTACCCTTCCCCATAATGAAGACTTTGCATTAGTAATACACACGCTTACACCACTGCTTTATAGCCTTTGTGGAGGGTGTGATGACTGTGTGACCACATTGCTCAACTATCTCTTTTGCTGTGAAGGCTTCCGGTTGCCAGCTTTTGAGTAGAGAGCTTTCACATTGCTGGGGATAAGGTCAGGCTATTCAGTCGTGATGACACTGATGAATGGAGGCATTTAGTGTCTGTTAACCATGGTGCTACTTTGTGTCACGGGTTTTTATATCCAGACAGTTTGTCATTTGCGGGGCCAGTTTGCCACAGCAATATATGAGGAGCTGTAAAATCTTAAGTCTGTAGTTTAGCAGTTAAACATGGAAGGGCTTGCTCAGGGGTGCATTTAAATAGGCTTGTTTTCATTTTCACTCTCTTTTGTGGCTTTCTTACTGCATTAAGTAATTCCCAGGAATCTTGTTTAAACTAGGACTTTTATCTTCCAACTGGTGCCTGCTGGGAAGTCAGCTGCACTCCTGGCATCATAACTATCTCCTTGGCACCTGATTTCATAGACCATGATTATGACCTCACCCCCCAGCATGGTCTTTGGTCATTTCATGGTTTCCAAATGCTTCTTAAATTGGACCATTCCAAGTAAAATAATTTCCCCAAAATATTTTGGGTGCCTTTTCACTCCAAGCTCTAAAAACAAAAGGCCATGAAATAATCAGTTTGCTGACTGGGTTTGTGGGGCAGGATAACAATTTACGTGGTGTGTTATGTGTTAGTCAAAGATTTCTCCAGCTTGGTAGTTTATCCAAAGGGCCTTTAAGCACCTTAACTAGCAGCGACATGTCTGGTTTTTTTTCCGTCACCCCAGGTGTGATCACCTCCACGTTACAGAGGAGAAACAGGGTATCTAAATCTTACAGTGAGACACTGACACATGTCCCACTAACCACAGAGCAGTCATGGCCTTTCAGGGACAAAAGCAGAAAATTGGAGAGCAAGAGTCAAGAAGAAAAAGTTGAGGGTCTCCCTGGTGGCACAAGGTGTTAAGCACCACACTATGAAACAATCTGCAGCCTCTGCAGCATGAGTTGGATCCCGGGCCGGCCAGGGAGCAACCCACATGGCGCAGCAGACCTCTCCTGTCTCCCCGCTGCTTCCCTCAACAGTGGATTTCAGTCAATCCTCCTGTTCTGCCCCCCCTCCTCTGTCTCTGCTGAATCCTCTCAACCCCCACATCTCTAGCCTGTACCCCAAGCTCTTGTATGCATAAATAAATAAATCTTTAAAAAAAAAAAAAGAAGTTGAGGATAATGAGCTAAGACTATTTAAGGATCTGGGGGAAGGACAGCTCTGGCGCTACTACCGAAGGTAAAGACAAGCTGTAGAAAGGATAAACTTAGTTTAAAAATGGAATACTGAATGGTCTTCCAGATAAGTCTACCTGAAATAACCACCTAGTATGCTTCCCTTCTTTATGTCAAATTCGTTAACACATTTGAAAGTGCTTTGAAAACATTTAAGTGCTAGGTAAATACAAGGCATCATTAATGGTCATGGAGGCTTTGAGACTTTTTTTAAGATTTATTTATTTAGGGCCTCCCCGGTGGCGCAGCGGTTGAGCGTTGCGTTGCGAAGCTGCCCGCGGCCTCTGTGGCGCCGGTTCAATCCCCGGCTGCTCCCCGGCCGGTTCAATCCCCGGCCACCAGAGGAGGGTCCCACATGGCGTGCAGACCTCTCCTGCCGCCCGCTGCTCCCCTCAGCAGTGTGCTTGGGTCCTTCTGCCTGCTCTGCTCCCTGCTCTGGCTCTGGTGAATTCTCTCACCCTCCCGTGCTTCTGACTATACCCAGTGCTTGTATAAACAAAACAAACAAACAAATAAATAAAAAACATGCCTCTATAAAAAAAAAATTTAAAAAAAAAGATTTATTTATGCATATAAGAACTGGGGTACAGGCCAGAGATGTCGGGGGAGAGAGGATTCACCAGAGACAGTGGGGAGCAGAGCAGGCGAATTGACTGAAATCCACTGCTGAGGGGAGCAGCGGGGAGACAGGATTGGTCTGCCACGTCATATGTGGGTCAGCTCCCTGGCCGGGGATCAAACTCTGGCGGTAGAGGTGATAGCACTGAGATTTAACCCCTGGGCCACGGGGGGAGGCTCTGTGTTTCTGTCTTAATAGTGCGGTTGATAATACAAAGTTCCTGTTAGATGTCATAATTAGAAGGGAATGGCGGCGGTGTGCGCACACAGGATAGGCATGATTATCTGTGGATTCAGAGCTGTTTCTAAAGCAAAAACCTGAATGGGGTGCTGGTGTCAGTGAATTGAAAGCTTATCTCTACTTGAGCTGGCAGCATCTAGACCTGACCCAGATGGTCGGTCTCCTGCTCCTCGGGTCACCGTCCCCACTCGCACCCCACAATCAAGGGTAACTGCTGGGTCCATTACACTTTTTTTTTTTTTTTTTTTTTTATAGTGGCATGCTTTATTTATTTGTTTGCTGGCTTGTTTGTTTTGTTTATACATGCACTGGGTACAGTCAGAAGCGCGGGAGGGTGAGAGAATTCACCAGAGCCAGAGCGGGGAGCAGAGCAGGCAGAAGGACCGAAGTACACTGCTGAGGGGAGCAGCGGGCGGCAGGAGAGTTCTGCACGCCATGTGGGACCCTCCTCTGGTGGCCGGGAAGCAGCCAGGGATCGAACCGGCGCCGCAGAGGCAGCGGGCAGCTTCGCAACCCAGCGCTCAACCGCTGCGCCACCGGGGAGGCCCCCATTACACTTTTTGATTTGAGGAATACTTGTCTGTAAACATTTATTGTGGGTGAAAAGTGCAGTGTCTTCAGCCTGAAACTGGCCTGGGAAATGACACAGTCCTTTTCAAGCCAGAGTCAGAGTCGCAGTTCCCAAGAGTTCCCGCGGGGAGGGAGGGGCTCCGCGCTTGGGGTTTCAGGCAGAGAGGCGTCGAGGATGAGCTGGCTGTGGAAGATCTAGGAGGACTGCTTTATTTTCAGGCCCATCTGGCAGGGAGCACCAGAACACTTGAGACGTGAATTACTCTTAAGAATTTCTCCGAAAATCATTCTCTCACTTAGTCCTGATGCTGTCAGCTGGCCTTTATGTCGTTGAAGCTGCAGTTTAGCAGCGTCCAGACTCGCTGCTCAGGGATTTATCTCCTTATTCGGAGGGGGAAACCAGAGGGTGACTAAGCAGGTAATCAGCACCCCTAAATTCTGATCTCAACTTCTCGAATGCTACAAGTATAAGTCACAGCAGCTTTTCAAAGTATCCTAGAAGCTGCAGGACTTGCTAGTCCTGTGTTCTGGGAGGAGCTTTTCAAACTAGTGTGCCTCTGACTCCCCTGAAGAGTTTACTAACATGGAGGGTCTCATTTAGTAGGTCTGGGTCCAAATTAACATTCTTCGCTCCTAGCAAGCTCCCAGGTGCTGTCGCTGCTGCTCTGTGGACCACACTTTTGAGTAGGAAGATTCTGGAGCCACATCTACCTGGCACATGTGGCTAGTTCATGTGGCATATGCTGTGTGACTAGACCCCGGATTTCAAAGACTTCGTGTAAAAAAAAGAACAAAATGTCTCACTTTTTATATGGTTACATGGTGCGATATTTCTATATATATTGGGTTAAATAAACTGTATTAAAATTCATTTCATTCGTTTCTTTTAATATTTTTAACATGACTACCAGAAACTAGGCGTGCACACGTAGCCTGCCTGGTGTTCCTGTTGGCGAACTGCAACAAAAGGGGCGTTTGGGGTGTTCTTTTTTCAGATGACCCAGTTTCTCAATCCTCTTGTTACCATTCTGCCTTCTCTGGTAGCTCAAATCAGCATTCATTTGACTCTTTTCTCTCAATGTTTTCCTTTTCCTGCCCCCCTTACACTCCTGCACACACTGTTCTCCACTGTCACCACCACCATCCTGGGGCGCTCACCCAGCAGACGGCTCAGGAGCCAGCTATAGGCAGCACCCTAACCCTAAGCCCTGACATCCAAAGTGGGGTTCTGGGACCAATAGCAACAGCCTGATATTGGAGCTGGTTAGAAATGCAGAGTCTCAGGCTTCCCAGGCCTAATGAGCCAGGAGCCATTGAACAAGCTCCCCAGGGGATGCATCTGCGCAGGGAAAGTTTTAGTGGGAGCCTGGCTGGCAAAGCTGCCACAGTCCTCTGGCCTAAAGCACGCATTTCAGTTAACCTGCACATCTGTTCCTTTGTGTGGTTGTGATGAAGTCTCTGCAAGGTGGATCCCCCAGGAAATCTGGCTGGCTGACAGAAATTGGCACTCTACCTTTCAAAACAAACAAAAAAAACAACCGAATTTTAGACAAATGGCCTCCAAAAGGTGACTCTGGAGATTGCAATCCTATGCCTTCCAGGGCAGGAGAGCCAGAGAAACAAGCCTCACCTCCCTGCCTCTGGTTCCGGTCTGTGGTGCTTTGCTCCACTCCGCTCCAGAGCTGACCGTGCCACCCTGCAGCTTGATGCCCTTCTTGGTTGGAGCTGACCGCGGAAGCAGAGGAGAGATGGCCGCTGGGTGGATGCAGGTTCCAAGCCCCGAAATCCCCTCCGGGAGGTGGGGGCACAACAGAGCATGAGAACCACCTCTCCAGCCTGTCACCATCCTGGGCTGCGCCAGGCGGCCCCTGGCCCACACACGGCACGTAGACGTCCAGGGTACTGGGCAAGTGGACGCTCTTGGCTGTGAAGACCTCGTTCCTATTTTCTTTAACTTGACCGACTTGGAAGGGGCTCAGACAGGCAGAGTTTAGCCTAAACTGCAGTCAGCTGTTGCGGGCAGACCCGGCATCCGAGGCCAAGCAGGGCTGAGGGCAAGAGGCGAGGAGAGCCGGCCTGGACGCAGTTTGGAAGGGAGTCAGGGCGACCCTGTCCTGATGGCGTCCCCCCTCCCCCGCCCTTTTTCCTTTTGTAATGTCACCATGAGCTCTGATTTGAGCAGCTTTCATTGTTCCCCAAAGACTTTGGGTTGCTCTGTGGGTATCACAAAAACTGAAATCCAATCCCGATTCTTCTCAGGGCTTCGGGGAAGTGGAACCATGGGTGTGTTTGTCATTTTTAGCAGCCATTGGCGTACAGCCAAAGCTTCAGGAGATACTAAAAGTACTTAGCACCGCCCGATTGGCTGCTGGAATTAGCTGTTACACAAAGCAGCCAGTAACGGAGCGCCGGGGACCTTCCTGAACTCCAGTTGGGTGGGAGAACATCCAGCGTGTGCGTGTCGGCTTGAACTGGGACGGAAGGCTGGATGCGGGGCCGCTGATAAAAGCGCTCTCTGGCCTTTGTCTGGGAGTTTCGCCTCGTCTCAGACGCTTCCTTCCTTTGTCACCGCTCTGCCCGTGCTGTCCCGCCAGGTCAGGTTGACTGACAAGCGGAAGAGCAGCCCAGAGAGGCGCTGGGCTCATGTCCCACGATCAGTCCAACCCGGGGGCGAGGCACCGCGAGACACAAAGGGATTCTGTTCTGCAGACTGAACGCAGAAAGAAGGAAAGGGGGATTTTGGACACAGACCTGGACTCCCTCCCTCCCTCCCTGGTCGGGGAGCGGACTCTTGTAGACGCTTCAGAGAAAGTGTGTGCACTGGTAGATTAGCTTTTCCTGCAGCTACTTCTGAAATCTTTCCACGCAATAAACAAAACCCATTTTGAAAGAACCCTTCCACTGGCACAACTGAAAAGAAATCCCTCCAAAGTCACGCGCGCCTTACCAATGCCACCTGAATCGTCACCCAGCGGCCCCAACAGAACGTGCCAAAGGCCAGACTTTTCACAAAGACTGGAGCTTAGACTGTGACACCAGTCACATAAGTGAGAACAAGCTTTGGTGTAAGACTTGGAAAAGTATATTTCATTCTGTTTATTTTTCACAGAAATAGCGAGATGAAGTGCACTGTAAATCCAGGCCTCCCTGGGGGCCTACGGGTTGAGTCTCAGTGCTATCACCTCTATGGCCTGAGTTCGATCCCGGCCAGGGAGCTGACCCACAGGGCACAGCCGACCTCTCCTGTCTCCCCACTGCTCCCCTCAGCAGTGGATTTCAGTAGATCCACCTGTTCTGCTCCCCACTGTCTGGTGAATCCTCCACCCACCCCTCCCCGCACCTCTGGTCTGTGCCCCGGTTCTTCTACATGCAAAAAAAAAAAAATAGTATCGTGAATCATTGTAAAGATGACCGTATCATCTCAGCATCAGCTAAACCAAGTAAGTACTATGATGCACACTTAAAATAACAGCACAATGCACATAATTTACAAGGCAGCCAAGCTAGTAGCACATGTCTGGGTTAAACTCCCTGAGCACTTACCTGGAGATCGGGGTGGGCCCGGGAGACATTCTCAGCCAAAATGACACCAAGTGAAAGGTAAATGACCTTCCAGCCAAGCTGGTGAAATACTTCGGTGGATGTTAAGTCACTTCTGACGTAGGAAGTTGCAAAGGTAGACTCCTTTTTGTGCCTGTGTTGGAGGCCAGTTGCCATGAGCGCGAATGGATAGGGTTTCAAATGGTAAAAGCAGCTCTTCAGAGCCTCCGAGGAAGCAGATGTCAAAAAGGTCGGTACATGTGTTCTCAGTGGCCACGAAATTCCTGTCAGGAGGCACTAAGCACATGTGTAGTTTCACCTGGGGGCAGGAGTGGTGCCCAACACCAGCCTTCTTCCTTCAGCAAGGTCCGCACAAGGCCTTTCCCGGACACTTTCTCTGATGTTTAAGTTCCTGTGGTTTGGATGGAGAAGGGCATAATCACCCATTTCCAGATCAGAAAACAGCCCAGGTTACAGCTCACCCCCATTCTCCCGTAGACCTTTGAGAAGCACTAACACCTTTCACATCCTCCTGCCCCCAGGAGAGCAAAGGCCAGCAGACACCACCAAATCCTCCTGGCTGCCACCCTCTGCTCACTTCTCAGCTGTTTCAGTCACACCTGACAACTCGAGGGTAAAGTCTGGCTCAATACCACCTTCTCTCTGGCATCTCCCCCCCCCCCTCCCCGTGGACTGTGAGTTCTGTGAAGACAGCCTTGCTCGCTCTTACTCCGAGTGCTCCCCAGACTCTCACGGGGCATTTTGAACCTACAGGCACTTTCCTAGGAATCCTGGATTTGGTAGTTTCAACCATGAGGACCAGTTGGATCTCATTACTGGCAGAGCGTCTAAGGGAACACATGTTCCTATTCAAATCCATGAAACTGGAAACATTAAAAACAACAATCGTGACATTGATTGATAGTGATATTTACTGTGTCAGACTGTTGGAGCTGAGCTGGAAACTAGACTCTCATCCTGCCGTCTTTACATTTGGATTTCAAAGACTCCATTTGACTCGGCTCCTGATCCTTCCTGGATGTATTATTTAATATTTTTTTATCAAATTGCACCCCTGTTCTTTTGAATTTCACACTCCCAACCTCCCCTTCCTGAGAAAACAGCACCTCTGGGTGCTTTGAAGATATTTTTGGTCTATTAGAAGGAAACACTTGCTGGCAGAGCGTGTACCGCTGAGAACAGTAGAAGGTGCAAGGGCTGGGGAGCGGGGGGGGCATGTGGCCAAGTAACCTGCCTTCCTGATTTCCTGGCAGGTGGGAGGCGGTGGGGGTCAGCATTGAATGGGTTTCTCTGAAGTGGTCTCAGAACCTGAGGTGTGGTGTTGAGTCCAGAGCATGCGCCTCTCCCTGAAAGGCTGTCTCTCTTGTCCAATGCAGGTGCTGACCAGGCTCAGCCACGGGCCCAATGAGTACCCAGAGTTTATTCCGCTTTCCAGCTTGCCTGGCCAGGCTGCACGCAGCGCCCTGGGGACAGCAGCTGTGGGAGAAGCCAGCCTGGCTCTCCCCAGGCCCAGCCCCTCCAGTGCAGCGGGCCGGCAAGAAGGACCACCCTGCTCTGCTGGCCCTGGACGAGGGGGATCTCGAAGAGCAGTTTGTCAAAGGACATGGTCCAGGGGGCCAAGCAACCAACAAAACCAGCAACTGCGTGGTGCTCAAGCACGTCCCCTCGGGCGTCGTCGTCAAGGTAGAGGGAAGAGCGCGGGCGCTGCTCTAACGGCTGCCAGGCCCAGGGTAGCTGTCACCCGGCGGGAACGGTGGCAGCTGGCAGTGAGTGGAAGCCAGTGCCCACGCCGGCTGGGCAGCAGGGCACCTGGGCCTGTCCTCCCCAGGGCAGAGCCTCCAAGGCTCCCAGCCTCCTCCCAGGATCCTGCTGCCACCCTAAGGCTGGCAGGCAGCACAGGCCTGGTGCAGCAGCTTGGCTGCAGAGGGCTCTGCGGCGCTGGGTAGGCTCCAAGTCCCTAAGCAGCAACGCTGGCTGGCTCAGCCCCAGGGACCCAGCTGATTCACTTTAGAAAGGCCTCCGTGTCCTTCAGTCCCCTTTGGTAAACATCAGTGACACCTGCCCTTCTGCAGGAGGGGCGAGGTAGTGGAGGCAGAGCCTTCAGTCTCAGAAGAAAGATGCCGGGCACCATGGCCACAGGAGTCTGCCCTTCTCTGTATAAAGAACTAGGCTGGGGCCTCCCTGGTGGCGCAAGGGGTTGAGTCTCAGCACTATGAAGCTGTCTGCAGCCTCTGCAACACGAGTTCTATCCCCTATCCCCAGCCAGGGAGCTGACCCACATTGCTCCCCTCAGCACTGTGTTTCAGTAGATCCGCCTGTTCTGCTCCCCACTCTATCTCTGGAGAATCCTCTCACCCCCCTGCACCTCTGGCCTGCACCGCAGCTCTTGTATGAATAAATAAATCTTTGATTAAAAAAAAGAACTAGGCTCTGGTCAGGCAGCAGCTTTCAGCAAACACAAGGCCTCTACATGGTGACATGCTCCGTCTCTGGTGTTAGTAGTCACCCCCTGCCTTTCAGTGGAACTGCCAGAGGACATATGGGCAGCACCAGCTTTTGGGTACGGGGGAGAGGAGATGGCTGAGGCAGGCGTGTGTGCCAGTGATCCTGACAGTGACACCTCAGTGTCACAGGACTGTGGCCGGCACCGGCTTGAGCAGCTTGGCACACACTCTTGTCCTCACGAGCACAGCGAAAGCCACCTGGCACAGCAGAGCAGAGGCAGGAAGGGGCAATGGGACAGCCTCTGTCCTGTCACCACTGCGCTTCTGGACATGTGGCTTTGCCTCACAGGCCTGTTCCCTCTGTAAAGTGACCAGGCTGAATTGGATGATTTCTGAGGTTCTGTCCAGAACATCCTGTGGTCTTCACATTCGAAAATATTCTCCCTTTCAGTGCCATCAGACAAGATCTGTGGATCAGAACCGAAAGCTAGCTCGGAAAATCCTTCAAGAGAAAGTGGACGTCTTCTACAACGGGGAAGACAGCCCTGTTTACAGAGAAAAGCGAGAGGCAGAGAAGAAAAAGCAGGAAAAGAAAAAAAGAACAAAGGAGACCCTCGCAAAGAAGAAACTACTGAAAGAACAATGGGAATCATGTAAGAATGTCCACTGAGGAAGCCGCAGCCTGCCAGGCGCTGCAGGTCTGAGGTGACCAGTCCCGTCGCCAGCGTTACTGTCGAATCTTTGAAAGGACCGTTTCTGACAGATGTAAAAGTCATCCAGGCCTTCGCATGGTGGACTAACGTCGTCGAGATGCACACTTCAAGAACAAAGTCGTGAATAGGTTATTGCTGTAAAGGAAAGCGGCCACTGCTGGGGGAGGGCTACCCTCGGGGTACAGCCCGGGAGAGGCTTCAGGTACACTCACAAGGAGGCCGTCTTACTGTTTTGAACTACGTGCTCATGTGAGCTTTATCATCATCAAGCTGGTTCCACCGTCTTGGGAGTCTCACTTTATTTCTGTTCCTTTTCTCCTTAATAAACTTTTTTTCTCTAAACAAAAAAAAAAGAGCACTAAAACTAGAACAACCTTTTAAAAAGTATTCATATCAAACATTAATCATGTTTGGTGGGGGGGTGGAGGGGAGCCCTTCCTGGTGGCGCAGCGGTTGAGCGCTGGGTTGCGAAGCTGCCGGCGGCCTCTGCGGCGCCGGTTCGATCCCCGGCTGCTCCCCGGCCACCGGAGGAGGGTCCCACATGGTGCACAGACCTCTCCTGCCGCCCGCTGCTCCCCTCAGCAGTGTACTTCGGTCCTTCTGCCTGCTCTGCTCCCCGCTCTGGCTCTGGTGAATTCTCTCACCCTCCCGCGCTTCTGACTGTACCCAGTGCTTGTATAAACAAACATACATAAATAAAACATGCCTCTATTAAAAAAAAAATCATGTTTGGGGGCCACCCTGTCTGCTGGGCGTCCCCATGCAGCGGCCTGGCACCTCCATCAGCTTCAGGTCAGGTGAAGGGAACAAAAAACAAGATGGAGGACGATTCACAAGCTGTACCTTGGGGGTATTTACCCTGTCAGCTAAACAGTCCGGATGTTGCCAACTAGCCTCTCTGATGCGGGAATATACGTGTCATTCCCTGTGAGTTGATTTACTAGTGGGCTTCTAAGAAATGAGGTTCTGGAAACCTGATTTGCTTATGAATTTGCTCAATACCATCACCCAACTGGGTCTGACCTTTACATTGTTTGGAGTTTTTCTAAGGCGTGATTAATGGCGCAGCTTGTTAGGACGCATCTGGAGCCCATTCCTAAAACAAGGAAAAAGCCCGGGAGTCGAAAGGCCCGGCAGGCTCAGGGCTCACTCCTGCAGCTGCGCCCAGCACTGTCAGCTGGCTGGCCCGGCTGGCCCTGTGTGGCGGACTAGGCCTCGCCACCTACCTGTGACACCGGCCAGCTCCCTCGCGGGTCTCAGTCTGCCCCTCAGCCAGGCGAATCGTCGTTGCGTGGAATTAGTACCTGAGGAAGAGTCAAACCATAGCAAACCCCGCTGGAAGGCACCCTCAGAGACCACCACGGAACCAGCACACCCAGCAATTCCCCAGCACCAGAGCAGGAGGCTCTCCCGGGGAGCCCCAGGTGTAGCTGGTGGTGACGTCACATGACAGACTCCTGTGCCACCCAGGGCGATGCTCACAGGCTAAGTGCCCAGAAATGGGGTGACCCAACCACGGGGGCAACAGGCAGTCAGCAGTGAGCCCCCAATCTTCTTTTCCTTGTCCCGGCATCCACCTGCATCAGCCAGGGCACAAGTCCACCCCAGTGGCGGGTACGCACACGGGCAGGTCCACCCCAGGGGCGGGTATGCAGACGGGCAGGTACAACGCGGGCAGTGTCCCTGTCCTCGCCCAGCAGCTGTGCCCATCACAGCACCACACACGGGGTCTGGGTCTGGCAGGAAAACACCCCTTGACAATACTCCTCAACTCTTCTCTGAAACACCACTTAGGAGGTGAAGGAACCCACATCCTCATACGAATTGTTAATGAAAATAAGCTTTATTACATCAAGTAATAAATACATACAAAGATGCAAACGGTTTTAGTCATTTTCTTCCAGATGTTTGGACCAACTTCCAGAAAGGCAGAGCTGGAACCTGTGTCCAGTCTCCGTGGGAACGCCTCGGGGTCAGGCTTGGTAACTTGGCAGTTGCTCTTTCTTCTGTATTTATAACTTGTGCGTTTTTTAAGTTGACTTCAAAGCACTAATTGTCATGCAAATGCTTAAGCAAAAAAGAAGTTACATGAAGCAGAATCTACGCTGTATGACGAAAGGCGCGGCCCCTAAGGAAGGTGCTGTCGGTGGGCACTGAGCACCCTCGTCAGCTGGGTTAGCTTACGGAAAGGAACGAAAGGCCCTCTGGGTAACAGAAGAGGCTGACCTGGCCCAGCCCGTCTGCGGTGGGACAGGTGACCTGACACGCATCTTGAGCATCAATGCTTGGGGGAAAAAACCAACCTGGGCGTTGCTAACTATTTAAAATGCGAGCCCTAATCCACTGCCAACATCTTCTCTCCATCTTAGAGACAGTAGTAGGGTCAGAGCCTAAGGAATCATGGGAGGCACACAGGAGGAAAACCAAACTGTTACCATTTTGAAAGCAAGAGTTTCTTCTGAAGAGGGGAGATGAACTGTAACTTCTTGTCTTGGAAGAAGATGGAAAAGCTTCCAGGGGAGGGAGGCCACTAGGACCTGGCGTTCCGCTCTGTCTCGGCCAAGCACTCCCGAACCAGCCCTCTGGCGTGAATGATGCCTGCAAGAGCAGCAGACGTTGGGGAGCGGCAGGCAGAGCTGGGTTCCAGAGGACGAAGAGGGACCCTCCCAGCCCGGCCAGAGACCACCCGCCCCCCAAGGGAACTCGGGACCTGCATCAAACCACCCAAGTATTCCAGTGGTTTGAAAAGGCACAGGCCGGTCCCAGGTGCTCCCCAAGCCCTTCCCTGCAAACTCTTCAAACTCGTCCCGCACTCCAGGTGGTGACCGCCGGTGCCCTCCATGGCGTGCTGCCGGGCAGAGGGAGCCAATGTGTCTCCACCCAACTTCCCTGGGCCTGCCCGACCCTGGAGACGCCACGCTCTCCATCCTTGCTTTTTTTGGCTTCATCTGAACCCAGCGGCAGGCGACCTGCAAGTGCTAGAGGCAAGGTGGCTGCTCGGCGTGGCAAGCCCCCTCACCCCCCGACCTTGTCCTCCTGACTGAGGACACCCCTGCCTATCTGTTATCTTTTCTGGTTTTGCTTTGCCTCCACTGGCAAAAAATGAGATCACTAGTCATGAAATTGCTCTCATTTTACCAGACATCAGGCCTCTATGCTGTCTAAGACAGAACTCCAAGGGTCTTGGAAATGACCCCCCCAAATCTCATCTCAGAGCTTCAGACCCCTCTTTCTAGAAGGGGCCAGACAGCAAAAACTTTGGACTTTGCAGGCCACGGACTCAGGCATAGCACCCAAGTCTGCGCTGACCGGTCAAAGCAGCCCCGCACTAAGCCGAGGGGGTGGCGTGTTCCTGGGAGCGCGCACGCTTGACCTGGAGCGAATCTCACCATTTTCACGTATTCCACAGTCATGGGTGTTTCCAACCATTAAAAAAAAGTACAGCGGTCCTCCCTGGCCAGTCTGCTGCCCTGTGGACAGCACTGCCCCCCGTCAAGCCCTGAGCAACCCTTCCCCGCTATTAGGCCAGTCAGGGTTCCAGAGACCACCAGGCAGCCCGGGATGTGGCCACTGGCTAGTCCCCCATTGACTTGAACCACCAGCCATTTGGGGGTGCAGATGGTCAGTCAGATTTGGGGTCCACCATCTTCCAGGGACTGCCACTCGAGTAGACAGCACTCCTTATCAAAGCTGTCTTGCTTCCTCTGACGCCATGCTGTGGCCCCCTCCCAGCCTCGGTCTGTCACCCCCACTTCCCCCCAGCCCCCACCCAGCGCTGCCAGCAGTCTCTTCACAAAGGTGTTCACAGCAGCAGGTAGGGGAGCCTAGCCAGGCACAGCCGAATCATAGCCCCACACCCCAAATTTATGACCAAGAACGTTCCTCTAATTTTTCTCCCAAGTTGCTTCTCTAAGAACCCCCAAATCCCTGCCAAGATTAAACTGGCACTTAGGCCACTGCTGCTCTGAATTGCCACCTTCTAAAATAGAAGCCCTTTCTCCCCTGCACTCCCCTTCCTTCACGAGGTAACAGCCTACTTAACCTCCTCCTGCAGTCAGCCGCCCGGCCACTCCGCACGGGAGTCACCTCTTCTGCGTGGCCTTCCCCCGTCCCTCTCCAGTCACGACAGAACTTCAAAGTGCTCTCCCTCTGCCTCCCCACAACCCCTCCGCCCTGCCCTGAGGTGCAGAAGCAGAGGGCAGGCAGGCCCCAGAACATGCCCTCACGCTGGAGGAGGAGGCACCCTCCCGGGGCTCCTGGGACCAGGGTGGTGGCAGCCTGGATACAACGGCCCCGCCGAGCAGGTGGCTGGCCTGGCAGCTCGAGCCTGGCACAGGCTGGGGCCGCCTTCCGAGAAGCCCCACGTGAGGACCACCGGCCAAGTCCCTGCCCCTCAGGGCCCAAGGGCAGACAGCCCACTGCGCCGGCTCACCTGCCCAGTAGCTGTCACAGGCGGCAGCCTGGGCCCAGTCCCCCCCCCCCCCCCCCGCCCTGTCCTCAGGAGAAATCTCCCTAAACAGTCACAGGAGCAGCGCTGGGGGTCGCCCAGCAGGGAGTCTGCCGCCCAAGACTCACCTCGTTTCAGCCTCTCCATGGCGCTCTTGCTCCCCGCGTACGTGGGTCTGATCTCCTTCCCCAGCTCCTCGATGATGGCCAGCAGCTCGGCATACTTGCTCTGGGGCACCTGGCTGTTCCCAGTCCCCTAGGGTCAGAAGGGGGGTCACGCAGATCAACCCCAGCTGACCCAGCCCGCGGTCAGTGGGTGTCCAGGGCAGCCAGAGGGAGCTGGGCCAGGCTGGGGCCTCCCCCCTGGGAGCCGGGTCTCTGCCTCCCGCCCACGCCGCCGGGAGCTTTCATCCTCTCCAAGGACAAGACGACACCCCTGTCCTGACGAGAAAGCGCCACCACGGATGTTCTTGGGCCCAGCAGACGAAACACTCCCGGGCTGCGGGGGCAGACGAGGCGCAGGACGGGGGGAAGGCAGCGGGACAGCCAAGCCCCAGCCTGGTGTCCCCACCGGCAGGAGCCCCACAGCCCCCTCTCCAGCCCCCACAACAGCCCCCACGCAGGCCAGGGGGGCTCTGCTCAGAGGGCCCGTGCCCGCAACTCCGCCTCCGGCTGCTGGCGCTGCCCTCCGCACGGCCCCGGTGCCCTCTCCAAAGCCCTCGCCTGCTTCTCCCGCCTTTGCCGCCGCCTCTGCTGCTTGGCCTCCCGGGCCCTCGGCTCCTGGCCCAGCTCCTCCACATCCCCCCGGCACCGCCTCTCGGCCTCGCGGTCCTCCCTGCCCGCCTCCCGCCGCCGCCGCGTGGCCAGGGCATTGCGCTGTCTCTCCAGGCCGCGCCTCCGCCCGTCCTCCCGCCACCGCGGCTTCTGCGGGCCGTCCCGCTCCCGGGCCCGCGCCTGCCTCTCCTCCGGGCCCAGCACCGCCCGGCGGGCCATGGCCGGCGCCGCCTCAACCCAGCGCCTCCCGGGCAACCTCGGAAGATGGCCAGGTTCCGTGGCCGGGTTCCAGCGTGGGAGGGAACCGTGCAGCTGGCCCCTGGACTGGGGTCGCTCGGGCCACGCACCCCTGCAGAGTCAGCGACAGGCCCACTGGGGGGCCTGCAGGCATCAACCCCACCCGGCAGGAGGGAACCGGGTCTCAGCGAGGCGGCCACGTGGGGGTCACGGTTTCCTGTCCACCCAAGTGGGGAGCCAGGTAGAAAGCAGGTGCAGTGCAGGGCTCTGAAGCCCCGGCCCTGGTGAAACACATCTGGACCCATCAATACTCGGCTGGTCCTCCTCTTCCTCACTGGGACCCCAAGCCGTGGCATGATGGAGGGCACAGGGTCCCCCACCCCTCTGTCCCAGGCAGGAGGAGCAAGGCGCCCCACCAGGGGCACAGCAGGGTGCTGGCCCCAACAGAAACAGCAGTTCTCGGGGCTTCCCGCCTGCCTTGGGGCTCTCCCACAGCACCCCCGTGTCACCTGTGGCTCTCCCAGTGTCACCCCTGGAACACCCTGCCACCTGTCACCCCTCCATTCTGATCCCTGGATCTTGAACATGACGCTCCGCCCCAACACTTCTCTGTCTCTTCCGGATGCCCCTCCCAGCATGTGGGGCACACACCCAGGTCACCCCAGAGCCCCTCCCGCCACACCTCACCCCTGCTGCCATACCTGGGTGTAGCCTAGAGATGGTGGCCCGTAGTCACTCAGCAGCTGGCGGTACTGGGAGGACGTGGCCATGCTGGTGGAAGGCGGGTGGACACTCCCAGCTAAGGGCAACAAGGGAGAGTCAGGACTCGCCAGGCCTTGGCTGCTTGTCCCAAGGCGAGGACTCCGGCCTGCAGCTGTGTGCCTGCCCAGGACTCAGGCGTCGCCAGCCGCCAACGCTGCCTGCTCTGCTCGTGTGCGGGCCCAGACACTCGGCCTGCATGGCTGAGGTTAAACCTATCAATAGCCAGCAGGCCACCACTCGTCACACAGAGCCTCTCCCCACCCATGCAGTCAGGATCGGCACCCAGTTGCAGTCTGCTGCTATTAGCCTAATCCTCGCCAGGCCCCTTCTCTTGGGTCCTGCACCCCAGCAGTTCATAATCTACAGCCACGTCGCTGCCCCGGGGCTGGTCCACACCCAGGCCAAGACCACAGGTGAGGAAGACATGAGGGCTGCAAGACCTGAGACCACACTGTGCCCCAGACACCCCGCCTGGAATCTCAAGTCCCTCACGGTCTCGCCGTGTGTCCTCAGATAAGCCCCTCAACCTCTCTGAGCCTGTTGTGGCTCCCCAAAAAGGGACAGAACTCTTGACAGCCTGATTCTATGGCATCTGGCGCTGTACCCCAAAAGAGAAGGGGCAAGGTCCTGCTGATGGAATGCAGAGAGGGAGTCCCAGGTCTGGGGCCCAGAGCCTGGCTCAGCTGCCCCCCCCGCCCCCCCCGCCCCCCCGCTAAGGGGAGCAGAGGGAGCCACCTGGACAGGCTTGGGGAGGTCCTCACTGGGAACGGCATGGTTCCCGCTCCACAGCTGGATGCAAGCACACCCATCATGGCGTCCGAGTGGCCATTAGCAGGTAAAGGCCATCCTGCGGCGTTACAGGCAGCGGTAACCATGGAGAGCTGACCTAGCCTCCTTGCAGCCAGCCACTGCCCGTCCTCCCGCCCGCCCAGGGGCGGCTCCCCTCTGCCTGCCGCCCCCAGAACCAACCCTTCTCTCTCACGCACGTGGTGGACTCTGCAGACTTGGCCCGCGGGACAGACAGCTGGTGCCAGGCCGGGCAAACCCACCAGCTGCTCATCTGGGCAGGCAAGGGGAGGGGCAGGGAAGGGGAGAAGTTCGGGAGCTCAGGCTGAGGGAACTGGAAGGCACCCCGAGAACCTCAGAGCCCTCCCTGGGGAGAGACCAGCGAGGGTGGGAGTTGCCCCGGGAACACAGCACAGAAGTCAGTGACCACCCTCCATCTGTCCCTGTCCCCTGCCTGCCCTGGACTCCCCAGAGGGTCAGGGTCATACTCAAGCATGGAGGCCAGGGAGGAAGCCCGGCTTCAGCCCCACCTGTGCTGCCCAGAGCTTCCAAAGTGGGGGTGCCATGCCCCTGCACCAAGGCATGCTGCTCTGGATGGCTCCCACATACACAAAGAGGCAGGGGGGAGGGGGCAGGGCCAGACACAGGGCTGGGGCAGTGAGTCCCCTCACCATGTCAGCCAAACCCCAATTTCCTGGACCTTCTGATGTGGGCAGGCATGTGGTCTGGGCAGCTCAGGCGCTGCAGCCCAGGCCGGGGTTCCAACCCCGCCACAGCCCCCTCCGGGGCCCGGGGAAGGCATGGATGCCAACTGCCAGACGGGGGAGGGAGAGGCAGCATGCATCCTGGCACAGCACCCGGAAGCATCTAGAAGGCTCCAACTCCCTGGCAGCCCAGGCCAGGCCAGCCCCTCCAGCCTCCCTGTGTTGCACTTTCAGTGTCTCTCACCTCCTGGTACCTGCTTCTCACCCCAGACAAGGGACCGGACCAGGAGCCGGTTTGGCTGGGCCACTCCCGGCTGTGTGACTTTTGATAAGGCCTTTCCCTCTCTGGGCCTCAGTTTCTCCATCTGTTCGAGGAAAGGAATCCCAATAGGATGTGCAGATGCTCTAGACCCTACAGGTGCATAGTGCTGGGGTTCCGGGAGCTCAAGGAGAGGGCTGAGCAATCTCCCGTTTTGGCTGGAGGGGGAACCGGCGACAGCTCAGGGCAGACTTTCCCACCAGCGTAACAGCAGGTGACCCCAATTCCCTGCTAGCACCAGCCACTTATTCACTGTCAGGGGTGTGTGGAGAAGAGTTGGCAGAAGGGCCCTGAGTTCCACTCATGCCCACTCCCTCCTGCAGACACGGGGAGGCTGGAGGGGCACCGCATCTGGCCCCGAGAGACCAGACTGGGCGGGCACTGGGTCGTCTCTGCGCATCTCAGACAATGCACAGTGCGCTGGGGACCAGGGAGGCCCAGGGCGGAGGGAGGGCCTGGCAGAGGCCAGCAGCTCCTGGGGCAGGCGCAGCTCCCCGCCCCCACACCAGACAAAGAGCGGCCTGGGCCTGGGGAGCTGGCGGCCTTCCCGCCACTTGGGGCGCCTGGGGGGGGCTCTCCGGCGGGGAGGCGGGGGCTTTGTCTAACTCCGCCACTGCCACCGCCGGCCAGGCCGCGGCTTGGCAACCCGCGAGCAGGAGGCAGGGCTGGAGGGCGTGAGGGATGATGACAAGGAAGCCGGAGGAGCGGCAGCGGAGAGTCCATCTTGGATGCAAATGGCAGGGGGAGATGGAGCTCTCCAAAGGGTTCCACCGGGATGAGGGTGGGCCCCCCAAACACAGGAAATCTGGGGGCTCAGGACTCCTCCGGAAATTCACCACAGGAGAGAGAAGGAAGGCTGCGCATGGGTGTCAGCCAGCCCAGGCCAGGGGCAGGCTTGAGGGACCCTAGGGAGTACCTGTCACTCTGTGACCCCAGTCTCCCATGGTCCCAGTTTAGGGTCCCTGCCTAACTACACCAGGGCAGGCCTGAGATCCTCTCCCGGTGCAGGCGGGCAGACCCTGCCCGCGGGAGAAATCCCACCTGGGCCGCCAAGCCGGGCACTACAAGGTCTGCAGACCCGGGGGGAGTGGAGAACATCTGGAGGCAGCTTGCCTGCTTGCTGGGGGTGAGGGCACCCCTGAAAATAGGACGCCCCCTCAGCACCCGAAACCTTAACCCTTTCCAGCCCCCCATCTGTGTCCTAGAAGTTAAACATACCGAGGCATCTACTGCGTTTTTCTGGGGCCCTCTGGCATGTGGGGAGCTGTGCAGTCAGCCTCCGGGGACCAGGCCTGCCGCCTGGGGCAGCTGCCAGCGTGGCATTTCTGACCTGCAAGGCCACCCCCCTCCCCCCGGGCTGTGCCAGCCCCGCGTCCCTGCTTTTGGAAGTCTGTTTCCAAACAAGTGTCCAAGGAAGGCGGACCCTGGTGGGGGGAGAAAGCCGGTCACCGCCGAACCCCGAATTCCCCCCCCACCTCCCCAGGGCTCCTGGGTCCCGGGAGCAGGCGCCCAGCACAGCCACAACGGCCTGACAACTTGTGCGGGACTTTCCCGGAACGCCCGGCTGCGGCCGCAGTGGGGAGTGGGCCCCCCCCGCCCGGCCCTGCGGGAAGGGGGCTTCTAGCAGCAGCCACTGGGGGGTTCCAGGTGCGGGGCCCAAACGACGGCCCCAACCCCCGCCCCTGGCGCTCGGGCACCCCCGCTCCTCTTAACTTCTTTCGCCCGGCGCACGCCCGAGCCCGGGGGGCCTCCCGCGCGCCCCATCCCGGCCGCCCGGCTCCGGCGCGCGCCAGGCCGCGCACCCCCGACCACCCGGTCCCGGCGCGGCGGTGACCCCGGCCCCGCGCCCGCGCCCCGCCGGGAAGCGCCCCCCGCGCGCGCCGCGCCCCGGCCCGACCCCCGCGAGGCCGGGCCCACGTGCACCCCCCGCCGCCCGGGCCCCGGCCGGGCTCCCTCCCGGCGGCCGGCGCCCCGCGCCCCGCTCCCGGCGGCCCGGCCGCTCCCTCCCGCCGCCGGCAGGGGCCCTCGCCGAGCCGCCCGCGCGCGAGGAAAAAGGAGCCGCGGAGAAGCGCCCCCGCCCGCGCGCCGCGCCGCCCGGCCGCCGGCCTGGGGGGGACCGCGGCGGCGCCCGCGCCCCGGCCCGGCCCGGCCCCCGCGGCCCCGCGCCCCGGCAGCGCGGGGCGCCCCGCGAACTTTGCGGCGCGGGCGCCGGGATCATGGCGGCGGCGCTGCCCCGGGCCGGGACCGCCGCCCCCCCCCGCCGCCGCGGGCCCCCGGGCGCGGGGCCGGGCCGGGCCGGGCCGGGCCCCAACTTGGCGCGCGGGGCGCGCACTCACCGGCGCTGAGCGAGGCGGCGGGCATGTGCGCGGCCAAGTTCGGCTTGTACGACATCCCCGCGGCGGCGGGGCGCGGGGGCGCCGGGGCCGGGCGCGCGGGGGCGGCGGCGAGGCCGGGCGAGGGCGAGGCGGGCCCCGCGTCCGAGCGCCCGAGCGAGCGCCCGCCGGGCTCCCGCGCACTTTTTGTTGTGGGCGGCGCGGGCCGCGCCGGCAAATATGGCCGCCCCCCGGCCTCCCGCCGCCGCTCGCCCATACATCGGCGCGCAGGGGCGGCCGCAAACTTTGGGCCGCGCCAGCGGGGCCGGCCCGGGCCGGGAGGGGGCGGCCCGGCGTCAGGGGGCGGCTCCGCCCGCGGCCGCGCCCCGCGCCTCCGGGCGCGCCGCGGCCCGGCAACTTGGCAAAGTTTGGGGGGCGGGGGTCCCGGCGCGCCCCGGGCCCGCGGGGGCCCCGCCTCCGCCGCGCCGGCCCCGCCCGGAGCCGCGTCCGGGCCCGCAGGAGCCGCGCCCGCGCCCGCGGGCGGGGATGGAAAATTACCTGAGAAAATGGTGGCGGGCGGTGCCCCCAGCGCGTGGAGCAGTCCAGACGCCAGGGCCGCCCCCGGCCTGCGGGCGGCGCGCTGACTTCAGACGAGCCCCGTCCCTGCCCGCACCCGGCGGCTCCCGGCCCTGCGGGGCCTCCCTGGCGCCGACGGGCCCGGAGCCCCCGCCCCGCGGACGCGCCCCGACGGCCGCGGGCACCTCCTGAGGCCGCCGTCGGGGCGGACCCCGGAGACGCCGGCAGAACTCGGGGGTCCCGCCCTCGGGGGGTGCGTTCCCCTGCCTTCTCCCACCCCGCCCGGCCCTGCCATCCGCCTGAACCGCCCTCGTCGTCGGTCCTTGGGGTGCCCGGCGCCGCGTCTGGAGGTGCCGCGTCTGGAGGTGCCGTCTCTTGGAGTTAGGCTGAAGGAGCAGAGCACCTCGGAACACACAGGAATCCCGTCCTTGGCCGGCGTTTTCCCTGGCACGGCTTTGCCGATGCTTTCACAGGGCACAGCTCTCCAGGCCCGCCTGGGTGCTCCCCGCCTGGGTGCTCCAGCCCCCCCCCCGCGGGAGGGGCGACGCCCGCCCAGCCTTCCCCCCAGGGCCCAGGTCAGCACCTCCGTCGGGGCTGGTCGGCTCAGGGTGCTCCCTGAAATTTTATTACCCAAATCAGCTCCGGTCACCACGCTGATTCAGGCCCCCCGGGGCCTGGCGCCCGCTGCAAATACCGCACCGGGGTGTGTCCTTTAAACTGTCCCAGCCACACCTCAGAAAGTGAACGAGAAACAGGTGAAATGAATCCTAATGTCTGGTTTACCAACAGAGAACAGTAGGATTTCAACTTGTAACGTAAAGAAATTATTGAGGAACTTCGCGTTCTGTTTATCCTTTTGACATTTTTTTTTTTTCAAAACCAAATATGTATTTTTACACTCTGTGGGTCCTAATTCAGCCCAGCCAGATTGTAAGCACTCGAGCCACAAAAGCTAGCGGTTGAGGGCCTCCTTGGTGGAGCAAGGGGTGAAGAGGCAACCTATGAGGCTGTCAGCAGCCTCTGCAGCGCAGTTGGATCCCGGACCACGGAGCGACCCACACGGCACAGCAGACTCTCCTGTCGCCCCGCTGCTCCCCTCAGCAGTGGATTTCGGTCAGTCTGCCTGTTCTGCTCCCCACTCTGTCTCTGGTGAGGCCTCTCACCCACCCCACGCCTCTGGCTTACACCCCAGTTCTTGAATGCATAAAAAATCTTTTTTAAGATTTATTTATTTATACAAGAGCTGGGGTACAGGCCACAAGCACAGGAGGGTGAGAGGAGTCACCAGAGACAGAGCAGGCACTGACGGACAGACGGACTGAAAACACTGCTGAGGGGAGCAGCAGGCGAGCAGGAGAGGTCTGCTGCGCCGGGTGGGATTCTCCATGGCCGGCCGGCCGGGAATTGAACCGGCGCTGCAGAGGCTGCGGACAGCTGCACAGCGCTGTGCTCAACCCATTGTGCCAACGGGGAGGCCCAATAAATAAACCTTAAAAAAAAAAAAAAAAAAAAAGCTGCGTTTGAAGCTTTAGGAAGAGCACTCCTGAGAGACACACCTCCCGCTCCTAATTCTGGCCCCATCAGCTACTAACTGACTAGGCTTCTGTTTGCTTGGAGCAAGAATGCACACACCTGTAGCCTGCACTGTCCCTTCAGAAAATGTTCTGGACTGCTCTCTATGTCGTTGTCTCTTTACCAGGATGTACATCCCTCACATTAAATCCTGATCTTAATGGGCCTCCCCGGTGGCACAGCTGTTGAGCGCCGCGCTGAGAAGCTGTACAAGGCCTCTGCAGCGCCAGTTGGATTCCCTGCCGGCCAGGGTGAACCCCACATGGCGCACAGACCTCTCCTGCCTTGCCCGCTGCTCCCCTCAGCAGTGTACTTCGGTCCTTCTGCCTGCTCTGGTCCCTGCTCTGGCTCTGGTGAATTCTCTCACCCTCCCGCGCTTCTGACCTGTGCCCCAGTTCTTATGTAAAATAAATAAATAAATCTTTAAAAAAATAAAAAATAAATCCTGATCATTATTGAAAAATGTTTTTCTGGGCCTCCCCGGTGGTGCAGCGGTTGAGCGCTGGGTTGCGAAGCTGCCCGCGGCCTCCGCGGCGTCGGTTCGATCCTCGGCTGCTTCCCAGCCACCGGAGGAGGGTCCCGCATGGCGCGCAGACCTCTCCTGCCGCCCGCTGCTCCCCTCAGCAGTGTCCTTCGGTCCTTCTGCCTGCTCTGCTCCCCGCTCTGGCTCTGGTGAATTCTCTCACCCTCCCGTGCTTCTGACTGTACCCAGTGCATGTATAAACAAAACAAACAAATAAAGAAAGAAAGAAAACATGCCTCTATTAAAAAAAATATATATTAAAAAAAAAAAAAGAAAAATGTTTTTCTTTTGTTTTTAATTGAGATATAATTCACATGGCCTAAAATTTATCATCTTTAAGTATTCGGTCACTGGTCACTGTAAGTATATTCCCGCAGTTATGCAACCATCACCACTGTCTAATTCTAGAACATTTCTGTCACCCCGAAAAGAAAGCCCCATCCCAGTAGCAGTCACTCATCACTTCTCACTACCTCTAGTTTTAGGCAACCAATTCTGTGCATTTCATATAAATGGAATCATGCAATGTGTCACCTTTTATGCCTGGCTTCTTTCACGCAGCAACATATATTCCAGGCTCAGCCATGTTGTAACATTTATCAGGGCTTTGCTCCTTTTTCTGGCTGAATAATATTCCCCTGTCTAGATAGATCATAGTCCATTTATGCACTCTTGAGTTGATGGACATTTGGGTTGTTTCCACTTGGGGGTTACTATGAATAATTCTGCTATAAATGTGTGTATAAGTTATTATATGAACATATGTTTTCTTTTCTTCAGCTACAGCCAGGGATGGACTTGCTGGGTCAGATGATTCTGTGTTTTGCTTTTTGAGGAACCGCCAGACAGCTTTCCATAGTGGCTACACCATTTCACATACCCGGCAGCAGTGTATCAGGGTTCCAACTTTCCATAAACTCACCAACACTTGCTATCATCTCACTTGACTTTTTTTTTTTTTTTTGTGGGACCCTTGCCGGCGGCCGGGGCCCGACTTTTTTATTTTAGACATCCTAACCTAAACTAACGACTGCTATCACATGGTTGCTTTTTGTTTTTTTGTTAAAGATTTATTTATTTATACAAGCACTGGGTACAGTCAGAAGCGCGGGAGGGTGAGAGAATTCACCAGAGCCAGAGCGGGGAGCAGAGCAGGCAGAAGGACCGAAGTACACGGCTGAGGGGAGCAGCGGGCGGCAGGAGAGGCCTGCCACGACATGTGGGACCCTTGCTGGGGGCCGGGGATCGAACCAATGCTGCAGAGGCTGCAGGCAGCTTCGCAGCCCAGCGCTCAACCACCTGCGCCACCAGGGGAAGCCCTGTTTTTTTTTTTTTTTTTTGAAAGGTTTATTTATTTATGCATACAAGAGCTGGGGTACAGGCCAGAGGTGCAGGGGAGTGAGAGGATTCACCAGGGACAGAGCAGGGAACAGAACAGGCAGACTGACTGAAACACACTGCTGAGGGGGGCAGCAGGGAGTCAGGAGAGGTCTGCTGCGCCATGTAGGTTGCTCCCTGGCCGGCCAGGGATCGAACTCATGCTGCAGAGGCTGTGGATTGCTTCATAGCGCGGTGCTTAACCCGTTGCACCACCAGGGAGGCCCAATATCGCGTGGTTTTGATTTGCTTTTCCCCTATGAATTGTGAGTTGAGCTTCTTTTTATTTATTTTATTTTAATAGAGGCATGTTTTATTTATTTATTTGTTTGTTTGTTTGTTTATACATGCACTGGCTACAGTCAGAGGCGCGGGAGGGTGAGAGAATTCACCAGAGCCAGAGCTGGGAGCAGAGCAGGCAGAAGGACCGAAGTACACTGCTGAGGGGAGCAGCGGGCGGCAGGAGAGGTCTGCGCGCCATGTGGGACCCTCCTCCGGTGGCTGGGGAGCAGCTGGGGATTGAACCGGCGCTGCAGAGGCCGCAGGCAGCTTCGCAACCCAGCGCTCAACTGCTGCGCCACCGGGGAGACCCTAAGCTTCTTTTTATGTGCTTACATTTCCCCACTGAATGGTCTGGACACCCTTGTCATCAATCAACTTGAAGACGCTGATCACTTATTCTTGGGCCGTCTCCTTTATCCCATTGATCTCTCTTCCTGATGCAGTTACCATCCTGCTTTCCTTACTGAAGTTTTGTAGTAAGCTTTGAGCAGAAATTGAAATGCTTTTCTTTTTCAAGACTGTTTTGATATTCTGAATTCTTCACATTTACTTCTATATGAATTTTTTTGTTAAAGATTTATTTATTTATTTATACAAGCACTGGGCACAGTCAGAAGCGCGGGAGGGTGAGAGAATTCACCAGAGCCAGAGCGGGGAGCAGAGCAGGCAGAAGGGCCGAAGTACACTGCTGAGGGGAGCAGCGGGTGAGACAGGAGAGGTCTGCGCGCCATGTGGGACCCTCCTCCGGTGGCTGGGGAGCAGCCGGGGATCGAACCGGCACGGGGGAGGCTTCAGGCAGCTTCGCAACCCAGTGCTCAACCGATGCGCCACCGGGGAGGCTCTACTTCTATATGAATTTTAGGATCAGTGTGTCTATTTTGCAAAAAAAAAAAAAAAAAAGGTACTAGGGATTTAGGGAATATTGCTATCTGAATTGCAATATCAATTCTTCCAATTCGTGGAGGCAGAATGCCTTTCCCTATCTAATTTACTTAATTTCAATGAAGTCTTACCATGTTCAGTATACAAGCCCTACTTACACTTGTTTGGTTACACTTATTCCTGTTTCATCTATTGTAAATGGAATTTGAATTTTTTTTTAAAGATTTATGCATACAAGAACTGGGGTGTAGGCCAGAGGTGCAGGGGGTGAGAGGGTTCACCAGAGACAGAGTGGGGAGCAGAAGAGGCAGATCTACTGAAATACACTGACAGGAGAGGTCTGCCGCGCCCTGTGGGTCAGCTCCCTGGCCGGGGATCAAACTCGTGTTGCAGTGACTGGTGATAGCTTGATAGTCTTTGACCCCTATGCCACCAGCCACCAGAGAGGCCCCTGGAATTTCTTTATTAAGCTTTGGGTCGCTCCCTTTTCCCTGTACACATATAACTCATTTCTACATATTCCCTGTATCCTCTGACTTCCCTGAACCCACTTATGAGCTCTGTGTGTGTGCGTGGCTCTTTAGAGTTTTCTTATATAAGATCATGTTATCTGCAGATAGAGTAAATTTGACTTTTTCCTTCCCAGATGGGAGCCTTTCATTTCTTCTTGCCTAATGGCTCTGACTAGATCCTCAAGGACAGTGGTGAACAGGAGTGGTGAGGGTGAGCATCCCCATCTTGTTCCCAAAAGAGCTTTATAGTTTGCTCCTTAGCAAGCTGAGTAAGTTTCTGTGCCTGCCCAGTTTGCTGAGTGTTTTGATCAAATGTTTTTTCCACATCTGTTGAGATCCACGTGGGTTTCCCCCCTTTATTCAGCCATTTTTTTTTTAGAGTTGTATTTATTTATTTACTTTTAAAGATTTATTTATTTATTTATACAAGCACTGGGTACATTCAGAAACGCTGGAGGGTGAAAGAATTCACCAGAGGGCCTCCCCGGTGGTGCAGCGGTTGAGCGCTGGGTTGCGAAGCTGCCCGCGGCCTCTGCAGCGCCGGTTCGATCCCCGGCTGCTCCCCGGCCACCACAGGAGGGTCCCACATGGCGCGCAGACCTCTCCTGCCGCCCGCTGCTCCCCTCAGCAGTGTCCTTCGGTCCTTCTGCCTGCTCTGCTCCCCGCTCTGGCTCTGGTGAATTCTCTCGCCCTCCCGCGCTTCTGACTGTACCCAGTGCTTGTATAAACAACACAAACAAACAAATAAATAAATAAAGCATGCCTCTATAAAAAAAAAAAGAATTCACCAGAGCCAGAGCGGGGAGCAGAACAGGCAGACTGACGAAGTACACTGCTGAGGGGAGCAGTGGCAGGAGAGGTCTGTTGTGCCATGTGGGACCCTCAACCGCAGCAGGGGATCGAACCGGCGCTGCTCCGCTTGAGCAGCCCAGTGCTCAACCACTGCGCCACCAGGTGAGGCCCTATTCAGCTATTTCCTTGCCTTCACCTCCCAGATTTCACTGTCCTTCATGCCGACTGGGTTGTCACCCCACTCCTTATTCATCCCCACATCTGAGCCTGCATCCCACCAACATGCCCGTGTGCTCCGCTTGGCAAACTCCTGCCCTTTGCTCAAAGCCCACCTCAAGTATCCTCACCCATGAGACACCTTCCCTGGCTGGTGGGCCCTGCGGTGGCACTTTCAGAGTCTGAGCTGGAAGAGAAGAAGTGACTCCTTGAATAAGAAGCTCTTATCAGCCACATGGAACATTCCATAAATGGCTTCAGTGTCTTCTTTGTGCACAAGAAGGAGGCAAATGAGATTAGAGCAGGTCTTTGCAGGAAGGACTTGGGTGTTCATTTTTCTCCCACTCACAACTTACTTTCTGTAACAAATGTGTTCGTTTCCTTGGGCCGCCTTAACACATTGCCACTAACTTGGTGGCTTAAAACTGCAAAGGTCTTCTCTCTCACCATGTCTTCTCTCTCAGCATTTCAGACATCAAGTCTGAAATGAGCACGCTCTTTCCAAAGGTTTTTTTTTTTTTTTGTGGGAGCCTCGCCGGCGGCCGGGGATCGAACCCGCGCTGCAGAGGCTGCGGGCAGTCTCGCAGCCCAGCGCTCAACCACTGTGCCACCAGGGGAGGCCCTCTTTCCAACATTTTTAGGGGCGAATCCTTGGCCTCTTCCAGCTTCTGTGGCTCCAGGCGTCCTCGGCCCTGCCCTCACATGGCTACCCACTCCCGCTCTCCCTTCTCCGCCAGAGCACCTGGCAGTTTATGACCCGCCCTAACCCCAATGCTCTCAAGAGCCTTCAATTAACGACATCTGCAGATTTACAGATTTCAGGTGGTCGTGGCTTCAGGGGTGGCACAGGCGCGGGGGACATTCAACCCCCTGCAGCAGAGTTCCCGAGTTCTCTGAGTTTCCCTCCCTTTCTCCACCGCCTTCTGTGTCTAAGAATTAAAACCTTCCAAGGGAAAGAAACATTCCCAGTGAAGTGTCTATGAAACTCATTCCAATAGACACCTCTCAATGGGGGTCTTAGAATGATCTGGAAAGGCTCTTTATTAATATTATTATAATGGGCATTTTGGTTTGCCAGGGAGCAGAGATGAAGGAAAGCAAACTGGGGAGTCCAGTGAAGAAGGCTGGCATGGAAAAACGTCGTGAGACAACACTCAATTTGGTATCACCAAAACCCGAAAACTTGAGACCTCTCATGACCAGTTTAACCAGGCCAGGCAGGTGGGCGAAGCGTCAAGATCAGCCTTAGAGTTAATGACTCCAACGTGGCTTATTTTTTTTTTTTAGAAAAATTTTTTTTTTTTTAAAGAGGCATGTTTTATTTATTTATTTGTTTGTTTGTTTATACAAGCACTGGGTACAGTCAGAAGCGCGGGAGGGTGAGAGAATTCACCAGAGCCAGAGCTGGGAGCAGAGCAGGCAGAAGGACCGAAGTACACTGCTGAGGGGAGCAGCGGGCGGCAGGAGGGGTCTGCGCGCCATGTGGGACCCTCCTCTGGTGGCCGGGGAGCAGCCGGGGATTGAACTGGCGCCGCGGAGGATGCGGGCAGCTTCGCAACCCAGTGCTCAACCGCTGCGCCACTGAGGAGGCCCGGCTTATTTTTTGTTTTTAAAGATTTATTTATTCATGCATACAAGAACCAGGGTACAGGCCAGAGGTGTGGGTGAGGGGGTGAGAGGATTCACCAGAGACAGAGCAGGGAGCAGAACAGGCAGATCCACTGAGATACACTGCTGAGGGAGCAGCTGAGGGGCGAGATGGGAGAGGTCTGCGGCGCCATATGGGATTCTCGCTGGCGGGGATCGAACCCGCGCTGCAGAGGCTGTGGACAGCTTCACAGGGCTGCGCTCAACCGCCTGTGCCACCAGGGGAGGCCCTCCAACGTGGACAAACGTCCCCAGGACAAAACCAGACTTTCCATGAGGTTGACTTTTGACCAGAAGTGGACAGCAGTGGCCCCTGCAGGCTGCTCTCTGAAGTTGAGTGACCTGCGGTCAACTGCGCTCTGAACACATTACATAAAACAAGGTATTTTGAGAGCCCACACGCACATAACTTTGATTACAGGTCATCACCATGACTGTCCTGTTTTTAGCTATTACTGTCCACGTCTTGCGGAACCCGAGTTAGCGAAGAAACGCCGTCATAGGTGCGTGCACAGGAGGCAGCACACCGGGGGGGGCGGGGGGAGCAGGGGGCACTTTCCTGGCTTCAGGCAGCCGCTGGAGTCCTTGGGAGATATTCCCCAATGCCCCAGCAGGTAAGGGGAGGCCACTGTCCCTCCAAATGTATTCACCTGCAGTTACAGTTCCACGAGATTTTAGACCAGGGGCCAGGGAGCTTTTCCTGCCAGGGTTAGGCGCTACATACCTCAGGCTTTGAGGGCAGTGTCTTAACATCGTCACTGTCCCACCCTGTGGCGCTGAAGCAGCCTTAGACAACACCTGACAGAGACGTGACTGCATTCCAACAAAGCTTTGCTTCCAAACAGGGGCCTCCCTGATGCGCAGGGCTTGAGTCTCAGCACTATCAAGCGATCGGCAGCCACTGTGGCCTGAGTTCCATCCCCGGCCAGGGAGCTGACCCACAGGATGCAGCAGACCCCTCCTGTCCCCCCGCTGCTCCCCTCAGCAGTGGATTTCAGTAGATCCGCCTGTTCTGCTCCCCACTGTCTCTGGGGAATCCTCTCACCCCCTCACCTGTGGCCTACACCCCAGTTCTTGTGTGCATAAATAAAATAAAAAACAACTTCCCATTACAAGTCACTTCCTCATTCCAAGTAAGAGTTTATCCTAGTTTGAATTCCTCTAGGACTGGGAGGGGGGGGGCGGGGGCGGGGGGGGGGGCTCGCAGACCAGTCTTTGTGAAAACAAATCTTGCCCAGAACCAAGGAGAACAATGGAAACTGGAGCATTTTTTGTGATCCTCAACATACCCTCCAATGCCAGGAGCGAGGACACTGAAGCAGCCAGGAGCGAGGACACTGAAGCAGCCGTCGAGGACAGGGCTTTGGGAAGGGGACCGGGAGGCGGGCGGAGAGAGACAATGCACCTGTTGACTTAGTCACACAAACAACCCTTCTCAAACGTGCAACTAGGTACTGCAGACAACTCAGCTTCCACCTGGCCACCTACCTTCGCTGACACCAGGGGCTAATTCTGAAGTAAATGACGCTCTGGAACAGCCCATGTGGCGCCTGCCTCTCCTAACCCCATCGTCCACGTGATACCCAGAGTGGGCAGCTTTGGGAGGATGGAGCCAACTTGCTGAGAATTGGACTCTAAAAATAAGCATTTTGCACATTTCTTTTAGTCTCCTTTCTCTCCACAAAGGCCTCCACAGATGGCTTCTTTACATCCTGCTCTCAAATGACTAGCTGATAAATATTCATACTATGGAAATGATACTGTATGTACTGCAACCCCAGCCAGGAAACGTATTTCCACTCCCCAAGGGTGGTGCCCCTTTGCTCCTGAGCCTTGTCCTGGTGAAAACACACACACGCACACGCACACACACACAGACACACACACACGGCTTATTGCCTCTTTATGACTCATCTGCTGCTTGGGATGATTTGGCCCCCGTGGCCCCTTAGGGACTGTCTGGAGACATTTTGGGTTACGGGTAGGGTGGGAGGGTGCAGCATGTTGAGGCCAGGGATGCTGCCCAACCCAGGAGCTGCAGGACAGTCCCTCCCCCACCCCATCAGGGGCCGGGCCTGTGTCAACAGCAGCCAGGCCCTGGGCACAGCAGGTGTGGGTCCTGATAAGCACCCAGGGGTGGTGGAGACACCGTAGGGCTGGTCTCTCGTTTCCCATCACACTCATACCAGGTTAAGGTGGAAAATTTAAAAACCTAAGTTTCCTTTCAGTCTTCACTTTACAAATATTTTTGTGAGATTTTAGCTAAAATGACAAACTTCCTCTTCTTTAATTGATGCTCAGCTATCTCACGCATTTGACAAATTCCCCTAAATGTTACCACCATCTGCAAATTTGACTAAAATCCCCTAAGCCGGCTCAAGCCACCCTAGAACTACGGTTTTCTCCGGCACAAACTCCAGAGAGGCCCACACCAGGCGTCTCAACGTCGAAAAATTCCACCTGTGCCCTGCAGTCCTTACTTCCCCCACCCCCTTCTCCAGCCCTCCAGGACAGCAGCACCCAACCCTGCCGGCCCCTGCCCTCGGGCCTGGCACCTCCCCCGAGGACGGGCTGGGACACCGGTTCTCAGTACCCTCCACCTTTCTGAGGCGTCTCCTGTTCCTGCCCTCCTGTTCCTGCCCTCCGGCTCCCCAAGTCAGGTGAGGCACTGACAGGACTTCTTGGTCAACCGTCAGCAGTCTGGGGTTTTATTCACTCCCGGAACCACCAGAAACCTGGCCTGCTCCCTTGTTACCTGACACCAGAACCACCACCACCAGGAATGAGGATGGGGCCCACGGCTGAGGCAAGCAGAGCAGCACTCGCGCGACACTTACGGGGAACTTACAAGGGCACCAATTCTGTGAGAATCAGAAACCTCAGGGGCTTTTCAGAGTTTATGAGTCAAATCACTTCATGTGGGAACTAGAGGCAGTGAGAGGACTGTGGAAATGCAGAAAGCGCTCAGCATTGCCTGGCACGCTCCCTGGCAGTTGTCTACGTTTGTTTCTGTTTTGTTTTTTCATAAACAGCTCAAATCTTGGACTCACATATTGGATGGTTGCTCAACACCAGGGACGGACTTCACAGAAACCATGCGGCAGCGCGCTCTGCTCAGGAGAGGGCTGGGCTCCCTTCTACCGCCAGCTTGGGGAGCTTCTAGAATTCATTTTTTGACACGACACCAACAAACGCAAGCCCCCGGGTCGGGAGAAGCGCTCCAGGGGAGCGAGGTGGCACCGGGGAACGCGCACACACAGGCGCGCGGAACTCGGACAAAACACGCGGAGCAGCGGCATCTTAGCCAGTTTAATTTATTTAAGAATTTTACAAAAAAAGAAAAAAACAGAACAGAAACATAAAGTACAGTAACCAGAAAACTAAATACAGAATTTTTAAGCTTCACGGCTGGTACTTGGTACTTGTACGGGTAAACCTCGGCAAACGCGGCCCAAACATTTTTTATTGCATGAGACCCAATTTTCTTTAAAGTCACATATCAAAATGTTAGAACAGTGGTTTCTAGTGGCACTGCGCCCCCCAGGGCGGGGGGGAACAGCGGCAGACAGTGCGCAGCTTGTACGTGGACACATTCAACAGAGTAGCATTATAAAAGGGGAGAGTCAAACGAGAAGCAGAGGAAAGAAACCAACAGTCTACATCCACCTGTGTTTCTAATCGTCTTTGGATTCCATCATGCGTTGTCTCAAGACGCACCAGCGGGTTAGCAGGGAGGAACGTCTACGCCTACGTATAAAAGTTGCCTTTGCTCAGCAGAGGTAGAACCTGGCAAGTTTTATTGCAGAGATACAGCACACCTCTCCCCACCTCTCACGGCTGATGGTAGATACAAGTGGTTATTGGAAAACAATGTCAGTAGTTTGCAAGTTCAGCACAACCATGAATTGGGTGACTGACTGTTTCTGATGGTGGTGAGACCGCAATGTGCTTGGTTAAAAAAAAGCTCTCTGCCCCGGAAGTGGAAGTCAGAAAGGAGACTCAAGCTTCTTTACCCTCTTCAGTGCCACAAATACTGTCACAGCGAGAGAGGCCCGAGGACAGGGAGGTGGAGAGGCCGGGGGAGTTCTAAGGGGCGCGGGACCCCCAGCAGCGGTCCGGGGCTCCGGAGCGCAGCTCCCACGGGTCCCCGCTCACGACAGATTAAGTTCCGAAGACATGAAATGGAGACAACACTTGAACTTTCAGCAAGTCGACCCAGTGCAACAGTGGTGAGTGAAACATGTGGGCGAAAGGCCCAGAAGTGCTCAGGGCAATGTTTCCTGAAAGTTATGGAGGAACATTTTCTCAAAGGTGCAAAACCTATAAATACGAAACCAACGCTGGCCTTCGCGGCGAGCATCGCAGCCGCTCCCGGGAGCAGCCCTGGGCCTAAGGACGCCGCCCAGCTCAGCTCATGCTTGCGTCGAGTCAGAGGAGCTCCCTGAACAGTGGCGCAAGTGTGGCTGGGGGTGCTACTGGCCAGCCCTTTGGCTGCGCACCACCCCCGTGCACAGAACTCATGCACAAGCCCAAGGCCTGGGGAAGTCCGTCATGGAGAGTCCTCTGCAGGACAATGCTCCCCACGTTCTTAACCTGCCCTCTGAACATGGACACCAGCTGGGCCTGACCTCTGCCTGCTCTAAGGAAGCTTAAAAGTGAGGGCAACAGTTACCTATGCTCACACCAAGGAAAAGTCCTGACTGTTTCTGTAGGTTGACGTTGAGGCCCAGCATCTCAAAGAAACAGAAAGTCTGCAGCAGCAGCAGCAGCAGGCCTGAAGTCACCTTCAAATCTGCGAGATACCCATCTCTGCTGGAAAGTCACAGATGAAGGACTTGGTGCAGGCCTGAAAGACGGCAAGGTAAGAGCAAGTGGGGTTAACTTAAGACTAAGTTTGATCCCAAATGCACTGAAGAAGTTAAAAGGAGCTTACAGGACGTCTTGGGAAGAAAGAAAATTACGTGGCAGCATCAGGCTCACCACAGCTTCCAAAGAGCAATGAGCCTGACTATCATAGAATGACAGCGTCAGAAATTGCACTCAAGTACATTCCCCCCATACAATGCATTGCACACAGTAAAAATTGGTAATAAAAAGGCAAAACACAATCAGGCATGTTGAAAAAACATTAACACAAAACATAGGAACTCGATAGTAAAGATGCAAAACGGAATTCTAAAATATCTGAACAAATTCAACTAAGAAATTTTTCCATACTTTTCTACATTAAAAAAAAAAAAAAAAAAAAGATGCCCCTAAGGGAAGTCAAGGAAAGAATAAATAGGATCGGAAGAAGCGAGACTGGGGAAAAAAGTGGGCGGGTGCCAATTTACAAGAAATATTTACATTCAGAATTCAAAAGAACTCCACATGTCTATATACACACGCTTATATACATATATAGGTACAGCATAAAATTAGAGGGTGGGTATTGGTTTCACCTCAAGTACTCAAAACATGACTAGCTAGCTTGAGTTGCAGGTATCGAGATGTGTTTCCTTCACTTACACGCTCACAAGACACAGCATCTGTATCGGCATCCAACGAGGAATTCTGGAAATGGTGTTTGCACTTAGCTGTCACCACGACACGGACAGCTTGTGCGGCCCAGCAGCGAAGTGTGCACATGCGGTGCTGGCTGGGAGACCGCAGGCCTGGAAGGGGGGTGGTCAAATGCCCATCAGCACAGTGGTTGCTGTGCTAAAATGTTTGAACTAACCAAACTTCCACTTATTTCCGCATCCCAGCCTAACAATCTCCTACAGCACGATTCCCAGAAACTGAAGAACTGCTCAGGGAACGCTTTAAAAATGAGAGTATTTGGATAGGGACCTTCCTCTTAATATTTTATCAAGGAAAGAAACTCCCCCCCACCCAAAAAAAAATTACCCTGGGGAAAAACTATTCCTTGGCTCCCACTTACATAAAATCAGGCGCATCAAGCATTTGTAATCATTGTTTCCCCCGCAGTTAACTTGGGGTGGGAGGGTTTCAGTTTACGACTGTGAATATCCTGGCATCCTGTCTTGTCTAAGTTGTTCCCGCAGCATCTCATGGAGAGAAGCACAGGCCTGCCCCAATGGCCACGAGAAAACTGCCTCTAAAATACTACATTCCCTGGAGCTTGGTAATCGAGAACTCTGACCCTTATTTATAGATGAAGAAAATAAAACTACAGGTTTACTTAATGTTGCAACTCAAAAGAAGTTTCAGAAGTGCTAATTAACTGGGTTGGAATAAATACACACACACACACACACACAAAACCACCACACTGCTTTGGATGCAAGTCTACTTTATGTACACATGTAAAGACATTGAAGAGTCTATCTGCAATTAAGCAGCAAAAAAAAAGAAAAATTGCTTAAGATACTTCCTTTTTGATCAAATTGTGTTAAAAAAGAAAGTACTTTGCTAAAACTTTTAGGAATTCACATTATTGATAATGTGATTATCACATCTGGATAATCCCTCTATACTGCAGATAAAGACCTGTGATACAGAGGTTGCTAAATTGGGGAATAAATACTATTTGCCCCAAGAGATACCTTCTGAGCAGCTCTGGACTTGGGAAGTGTTTTTCAGTACAACTGACACTGTAAACTCTGAAAACACTAACGAGATTTACAATCAAGTCTCTGTGCTCAGAGCAGTATTGCTGAAAAGGGAGAAAAGGCAATGACCGTGGAGGCCAAATGGACTCGCATCGGGTTCAACAAGGCCCCTGGGTTCAGACATGGCACTCAGATCCTGACGTACATGGACCTGTTTTAAAGTGAGCTCTTGTAAGACTTGATTTTCGACAGAAGAGGCCTCGGAGTACTTACTTTCCCATGCTGGCCAACTTGAACTTGCTGACTTGGGTAAGGGCACAGTGTAAAGGTCATAAGTTCACCTCCAGAGAGGGGGGCAGATATGGGCACGCAGCACCTCAGCTTCTCGTCCATTTACACTGGCTTTCTTTTTGAGATCTACTTTGAAAGCTTTCAGAGGCCTTATTTATGGACCTTATTTTTAAAAATCAAAACAAAGCCGTTCAAAGAACAGAACATACATATGCCCCTTTGAATCAAGGTAACTATTCCAAGAGCGAACTCTGTATCACGAATTATGGGGGTCAATGATGAAGTGCACGCTCAAGAATCCTCATGCTGATGCTGCTTGGAAAAAAAAATCTTAGCAGCTAAAAATGATAATACCCCCTGCTCCACACACACACACACACACACACACACACACACACACACACACACACACACACACACACACACGGGAGTTGAGTCAACAGCCCTGAGAGCTTTCCTTTCCCAAAGCCACGCTGTCGCCCTGGGGAGAGCAGGGCTCCCCCACAGCTCTCGGCCACCTCACGACACTGACGGATGCTCACTGGGCTGCAGTTTAAAACTAAGAACTAACTGGGAAGTTTCACTGAAGCGAGACAATTCTGCTCTTGGAACTGAACTGCCAGTTGGGTTTAGTGGCTCTACCAAGGGACACTGGGGACACTCACAGGGTCACTGCCTGAGATAGAAGGGCTACACTGAGGACAAAAGTTGCATCCACTGGGCAAGGTATGTCAAAAAGCATAAAGTATTCTCAGTTTGATCTCTTAGGCATCAAGAATAAATACATCCAAAGAAAACGTATGGTAGACTTGACATAACCAAATTCAGGACAAAAGAAACATAAGAAGATGAAAATCTTAGCTTTTCACCACCGGACATACAGCTCACCTGATTCTGTGAAAAGTTACAGGCTAACAAAGGAAAACAATTCAACTTGAGAAACAGTCAAAAGTACTATAGTTTTGCCCCCTCCTCAACACCATCTCACTTTTGAGGGTTAGGTTTTAAGCCAGTACACGGGCACCGGGAATGCTGAACACGCAAGTTCGTAGAATCCCCTCACAGGCTACTTCTGAAGGTGGTGAGGGCCTAAACAAGAGTCCACTTCTTGTTAGAATAATAACTTTTTATTTGACATCTATAAGACTGTGGTATCTTGCAGCTTTGACTGGGTTTATACAATCTCAATTTTTCAATAGTGCAACCTGTGCAAGCAAAAAAAAAAAGGAAAACCACGTAAAAGGGAAAAAAGGAAACAAAGACCAAGTGTCCCTCGCTGGATTTACAGACATCACTTTTGGGCGAACCAGGCCTGACCCATGTGACAGAGAAGCGTCTATTCACATGTGTACATTACCACTGTTAACAACGCGAGATAAACTCTACAATGTCTGACAACACATTAAATAATATTCAAGTTACTGGGTAACGACAATGACGACAACAAAAAAACAGCAAAAGCCTCAAGTGTTTCCTCCTTGTCTAATTTACAACTCAAGTACGGTTTTGCTTTTTTAATAAACAAAGCAAATTAAGAAATGAAGTGAAAAAAGACCGTTTGCAAAATGGATGCCAATTGTACTTACTAAAACTAACTTGAAGTTAAGGAAACTGTAATCTTAAGAGCAGGCTTGTAGCCGTTTTTGCAGCACACAGTAGGAATACTATTCATACATTAAAATTAACTTTAAGAGTTTTATCACAAAAAAAGTCTGTACTCATCACCTTGGCCGGAAACTTGGCAGGGAGAATGGGAGGTGGGAGAGGGGCCGGAAGCAACACCCAGGTATAAACACTATAAAATGTAATAACCAATGCTGTACATCTACAAACGTTTCTCCCCTTACGTGACTCCTGTGTTAATCTTGTTTACGCATGCTTTCAAAGACATGCACGGTCAGAACAAAAACTACAAAAGAATCTGAATGCATGATATGCAATCTTTCATTTCATGCTTTAATAAACCTATTGTACAGTAAGTTGGAAAAGGAAACCCATATATATTCTCTATACTTATAGACTCAACACACATGCATCCGGGGATGACGCCACAGCAATGGCACGGGTGGACTGCATTAACCCTGAGCACTGGATGACAGAAGAGTAAAGCCAGTTTGGGAAGTTCCAAGCAATTTTAAACCAATTGTGGTTTGAAGCCTTTAACAAACTCACAGACAGACTGACACACATACACGCACACACCCTTCCGCTCACCCAAAGTAAAGCGCGTGGGAAGTACCATGGGAAAGCAAAGGAAAGACATTGGCGCACCATCGGCACGGCGAACTTTCAGCTCTGCTGTCTATTCCACGTTTGTCCTCACTCCTCCAAAAATTAACTAGAGAGAGCACAACTGAAAGAAAAATTATAACTCTTTGGAAACTGTCCCTGATTTTTATGCAAATGAATGCTTCAACTGCATTTCCGATCCATTCGTGTGGAGACCTGTCTGTCCTTAGGCGTTACTCAAGTTGGCGATGCTCTGAGGGTGGCGCTGCTGCCAGAGCTGCTTCTGCTGGACGGCGAGCTGCTGAGACTGGTCTGAAGTTGACAAGAGATTGACAAGAGGAGACACACAATTTGCTGGAATGATCAAACCTGCAATTAGAAACAAAAATTTAGAAAACCTGTATCCAAGAAAGACCACACTGTATCTTACAGCTTCACAGCAATTTCCCAATGAAGCAAAATAGTAAATGCGATGGACAACACTCAAGGCAAAAACTCAATGAATACCTAACAGCCGAGATGGCCAGTCCCTTGTGAGTGACCCAGAGAAGCCTAAGTTTGCAGATGTGTGTATGTAATACATGTGTAGGAGAAACAGAAGTATAGCTCCTTTCTACCTACTGCCTTTGTTGCTCCACAAATGAAACACCATTTTCTTTTGGCATGTACTGATGTGCCACAGACTACAGAATAGTGGTTGCAATTTCAAATGCTTAACAGGCACTTCTCAGTGGCAATGTAGATGCTGGCACACTGGAGAGCACACTCCCTGGGGAAGGGAATCTGAACCGCCCGTGTGAGGCTGAGTGTTCCAGATGAGCTGCTATATGTGTTATTTTCTTAAAAAGAAGCTGGATTCAGGATTTTATAAAGAGAAATGCTAGATTTTTTAAATGTTTAATTCAAATAAAAACTCACCACCAAAAATATTTGAGGGTCAAAAATATGTTCATGGTGGTGCAAGGGTGTTAAGCACAGCACTGTGAAGCTATCCATAGCCTCTGCAGCACAAGTTCAATCCCTCAGCCAGCCAGGAAGCTGACCCACAGGGCACAGCAGACCTCTCCTGTCGTGCCCACTGCTCCCCTCAGCAGTATGTTTCAGTAGATCTGCCTGTCCTGCTCCCCACTCTCTCTGATGGATCTTCTCACTCCCCACACCTCTGGCCTGTACCACGTTCTTGTATGCATAAATAAATCTTAAAAAAAAAAAAGTTCATGGACAGACTTTTGCCCAAGGCTGCTAATCTACAGCCCACAGAAGAGGGAGGCTGCTGCAGATGAGAGCAAGACAAGCTACGAGCCACAGCACTGGCAGGAGAGGCTTTAGGGAAGCTTATCACTGAGTGAATGATGGGAACAGGCAGTCTGGTTGGCCCCTGCTCCCCGCGTGACTCCAGTCCATCCTCTGTGCAGTGGCCAAGTCCCATAGTTCCCATCTGGCTAAAAAAAAGGGAAATGGTAGACTTCAGAGAATCCTGGGCAAAGGGCTAGCGAAACCTCACGTCAGGGAGCCTGCGTGAAGGGCAACAGCAAGGTGGGGAGAAGGGCAGCCAAGAGCAGCATCATCATACCAGAGCTCCGAGCAGAAGCAATGATGTCCAAAGGCTTAACTTCTGTTCAGCTCTGTAAGAGCAAGGTGCGCTCTACCCCACTACTGGGACAGATGCTGCGACTTTAAGGTGTCAGAAGCAAAGTAAGGAAAAAAAGAACCAATGTTCCCCCCAAAGCTCAAACACCCCCCCGCCAAGAAACTCACCTACAATCCGTTGTCCATCCTCTGTTCTTAGCCGAACTATCTGCATTTTCACGTTTGTGCCACTGACAGATGCTAGAACACCCTCAACTTTTGTCCAGACACTCAGTACCGAGCCACATAATACGTAATACGTGCGGCATCGAAGACCTATTTCACACACTAATCCCAAGCTTGCTTTTTTGCAATTGCCACGCCTAGCAAAAAGGGGGAAAGGGAAAAAGATATAAATACACACAAACAGGGCATTTATAAAAGGCTCACAATGCCCACCCAAATTTCAAATAGAAAACGAGATGACCATTCTTTCTGATGTGTTGGGTTATACTTTCCAATTTACGGTCATTACTGATTTTTAAAATTTGAATTACTTCTGGGGTCTGAATTTCTTGTTTAAAAAAAAAAAAAAGCAGATACACTGGTTTTGATGCCTATTTAAGCATTTACTTTAAGACCTATCAGTTTATGGTATTGATGCTAGCTTATAAAATAATCCTGCCACTTATTTCTATACTACCCACCAACATTACTCTAAATTATGTAAGTGGGAGGGCCTCCCCTGGTGGTGCAGCGGTTGAGCGCTGGGCTGCGAAGCTGCCCGCAGCCTCTGCAGCGCCGGTTCAACCCCCAGCTGCCAGCGAGGGTCCCACATGGCGCGCAGACCTCTCCTGCCGCCCGCTGCTCCCCTCAGCAGTGTATTTTGTCAGTCTGTCTGTTCTGCTTCCCACTCTGGCTCTGGCGAATTCTCTCACCCTCCCACGCTTCTGACTGTACCCAGTGCTTGTATTAAAAAAAAAAAAAAATCATGTAAGTGGGAAAGGCCTCTGCAAAGTGAAGCTGTACATAAATTTTTTTAAAGATTTATTTTTTATTTATGCATACAAGAACTGGGGTGTAAGTCAGAGGTGTGGGGGGGTGAGAGGATTCACCACAGACAAGAGTGGGGAGCAGAATAGGCAAATCTATTGGAATACACTGCTGAGGAGAGCAGCGGGTGAGGTCTGTCACGCCATGTGGGCTAACTCTCTGGCTGGGGATTGAACTCATGCCTAAGTGACTGGCAATAGCTTGATAGCGCTGAGAGTTAACCCCTGCGCCACCAGTGAGGCCCTGTTTGTAAATTTTTAAAAATGGTGACAAGAAGAAAGTATTTTGTGCTTACAATTATTTTCACAGGTCAACAAATTAGTCTTTCTAGCATTAATTCAAGAGGAATTTAATACACATCACTAAGTTTACACATATAAGGCACTTACGTTTACACATATAAGTTACTTTTCTTGTTGAGACTCAAAGAAATGTTTCAGAAAGAATGCTTGTAGGTTAACTTTTTAAAAATACCTTAAAAACTTCTTTCTAAACTAATTTCCAGGGGACCTAAGGGTTAGAGTTTAGCGCTATCAGCACTGGGTCCTGGGTTTGATCTCTGGCCAGCTGGCCACATATGGTGCAACAGACAGACCTTTCCTGTCTTGCCCACAGCTCCCCTTAACAGTAGATCTGCCTCCCCACGCGGTCTTTGGTGGATCCTCTCAGCCCCCGCACCTCCGGCCTACACCCCAGTTCTTGTATGCATAAATAAATAAAATCTTAAAAAAAATTAATTTGCAACAGCACCAATTTACTCTTACAATGAAAACAAAGTCACTCCTCATATTAAAGCAAAAGTGGGCCAGCTAATTAGTGGCTAATGGGCAAGACACCACTGGAGAGTGGAGATGTGCAGCGTATTAAAATGCGCTGGACAGGGCCTCCCCTGGTGGCGCAGCGGTTGAGCGCTGGGCTGCGAAGCTGCCCTCAGCCTCTGTAGCGCCGGTTCGTTCCCTGGCAGCCAGCGAGGGTCCCACATGGCACGCAGACCTCTCCTGCCACGCCCGCTGCTCCCCTCAGCAGTGTACTTCGACAGTCTGCCTGTTCTGCTCCTCGCTCTGGCGAGTTCTCTCACCCTCCTGAGCTTCAGACTGTACCCAGTGCTTGTATCAATCAATCAATCAATCTTAAAAAAAAAAAAAAAAAAAAAAAGCGCCCTGGACAAGCTCTTGAAATGAACATTGTAGCAGGTATTCCAGAATGACCTGCGATAACTCAGTAGCTTCCTAGTAGCTCCCGAGGCTTAAAAATAAAACTGACTTGGGACACCTGTAAAGCTTTATAATTTATTTAATTAATTTATTTTTTTTATTATTTTTTTTTTTTATAGAGGCATGCTTTATTTATTTGTTTGCTGGTTTGTTTGTTTGTTTTTTTGTTTATACATGCACTGGGTACAGTCAGAAGCGCGGGAGGGTGAGAGAATTCACCAGAGCCAGAGCGGGGAGCAGAGCAGGCAGAAGGACCGAAGTACACTGCTGAGGGGAGCAGCGGGCGGCAGGAGAGGTCTGCACGCCATGTGGGACCCTCCTCTGGTGGCCGGGGAGCAGCCGGGGATCGAACCGGCGCCGCAGAGGCCGCGCGCAGTTTCGCAACCCAGCGCTCAACCGCTGCGCCACCGGGGAGGCCCTGTAAAGCTTTATAAAAGGAAAAATTGAGGAAGGAAGGGCAGGAAAAACAGTAAGTCTTGACAATGGGAAGCCAGTTTGGGTTTCACCACCAGATAACAAAGGCAACAAAGAGCATGAGTGAAGAGCAGCGGGGCCTGCACACTGAGCCTTGTCCTCAGGTGTCTGCTAAACACTTGTGGTGGAGCAGACAGCACAGGACAGACAGCTAAACACAAAAACGGGTTTAAATTAAACCTTGATTTCACTCAGAAACCACAGAGAGAAACAAGAAAATACTAACCAATAAGCATGAGTACAAGTATCTGCAGATGAATTATACTGCTCTAACCAGTGGGCCAAGGCATCGTCTGAGACAACCTGTGAGAATAAGACAAAAATTCCACTGAAACAGTATTGCCTACATGGCCTCTAAAGCCAACTGTTACCTACATAGAAAACCAGGCCCATGCCACGGTGGGCATTTGATGCCATTTATAAAGCTGCCAGAGGACTCCTCCAATGTAATGAATTTTTCAATGTGCAGTTAGCACATAGAAAGTTTAATCAGAATTGTTTCCAAGTAAAGACAGTTATATGACCAGCCATGATAATGAAATAGTAACTAATGGTATTGCTAGCAAAAATGCATTTTTAAGTAATTTTCTACTGCAAAATACACACACAGTTCCCACAGCTGGTAGAAAGGAATTTCAGTATCACACATTCCTTTTATTTAAGAACTTCCCATTTTTGCAGTTAGCACTGGAAGTTTCCATCCTGACAACGCGAGCTGTTTTGAATAATCATTGTACATGTTCCCAAACTGAAAACATTGACCCTGGGAATATTAATGTAACAAAACTCTATTTTCAGTCTTTCTGAAAGACTTCCCAGTAACCAAACAGGACAAATTAATAAAAACAATTTTATATACAGGTACAACATTCTCCTAATTAGTTTCAATATGTTGCTATAAAACAAATTATATGATGTACAGATAAAAACATACCTTCTTATATTTCTTTTTTAGATCAGCATAAATTTCTAACTTGAGCTGTTTCCCAGTATTTGGTCTATAAACTAAAAAAAGCTTCTTTTTAGGGTTTACTTCTTTAACTAAGATGGCAGTTTTCTTGTTGTTCCTTATCTATGAAAGAAAAATAAATGAGAAAATACAAAGATTTGATACTGTGAACTTTAACATGCTTGCTTCACCATCAAATCCACCATCAAATACCAGCTGAAGATCATAGTGCCAACCAGAAATTAAAGAAGGCCTCGCCAAAATATTCTTAGAAGATTATCTTGAATAAGATCAAAAGCACAAATGTCTAGAAGACAATTTTGCTTGTGGTCACGCCAAGCTCAAGCGGCCTCAGACAGGCTCAAGGGAGTAAGGAATCTCAACAGTGGGCATGACGTGTCTTCACACAGATATTTATTCACATCTACTGTATATTTTAAGTCTTTCATAATAAAATGTCATTATAAAAACAAATTTTCTGGGGCTTCCCTGGTAGCCTAGAGGTTAATCTCATTGCTATCATTGCTGGTTGCAAATTCTTAACTAAACTGGCACTTCTCAGCACCACAGTGTAGACGCTGGCACACTGGAGAGCATACTCCCTGGGGAAGGGAACCTGAACCCCCCCAGTGTGAGGCTGAGTGTTCCAGATGAGCTGCTATGTATGTTATTTTCTTAAAAAGAAGCTGGAGGGCCTCCCCAGTGGAGCAGCAGGTTGAGCGCAGTGCTGTGAACCTGTCCGCAGCCTCTGCAGCGCCAGTTAAATTCCTGGCCGGCCAGGGAAATACATACCCACAGGGTGTGGCAGACCTCTTCTGTCTCTCCTATTGCTCCCCTCAGCAGTGTTCTCGGTCTGTCTGCCTGCTCTGTTCTGTTCCCCGCTGTCTCTGGTGAATCCTCTCACCCTCCCACGCCTCTGGCCTGTACCCCAGCTCTTGCATAAATAAAATCTTAAAAAAAAAAAAAAAAAAGCAAGCTGGCAATTCAGGATTTTATAAAGGGAACTGTCTGATTTTTATTTTTATTTTTTTAAAGATTTATTTATTTATTTATACAAGCACTGGGTACAGTCAGAAGTGCGGGAGGGTGAGAGAATTCACCAGAGCCAGAGCAGGGAGCAGAGCAGGCAGACGGACCAAAGTACACTGCTGAGGGAAGCAGCGGGTGGCAGGAGGGGTCTGCGCGCCTTGTGGGACCCTCGCCAGCAGCAGGGGATCGAACCAGCAGTATAGAGGCTGTGGGCAGCTTCTCAGTCCAGTGCTCAACCGCTGCACCATCAGGGGAGGCCCACTGCCTGATTTTTTAAACATTGCTTAATTCAAATAAAAACTCACCACCAAAAATATTTGAGGGTCAAAAATATGTTCATGGAGCCTCCCTGGTGGCACAAAGGGGGTTAAGCACAGCACTGTGAAGCTATCCTCAGCCTCTGCAGCATAAGTTGGATCCCTCAGCTGGCCAGGGAGCTGACCCACAGGGCATAGCAGACCTCTTCTTTCTCCCCTCTACTCCCCTCAGCAGTGTATTTCAGTAGATCTGCCTGTTCTGCTCCCCACTCTGTCTCTGGTGAATCCTCTCACCCCTGCACCTCTGGCCTACACTACAGTTTTTTATGGATAAATAAATAAATGTTAAAAAAAAAGGACGACATTCTACTTTTCTCTTCATAGGTATTAAAGATTCTCTGTCTCTTGTTCAAATGATTTGAAACACTAACAATATACTTAAAGGACAGTAGTTTTAAAGCATGTAATAGCTGATCTGTCTTGATTATGTTGGGTCAATTCATCATATTTATATAATATTAAAGGACAATGCTACTATACCCTTCCACTCACAGGAAGCTGGGGTGAGTAATTTCATCAAAACTTACCAGTCCTGAATTTCTGGCAATGAATTCAAATGAAAATCAAATCCCCTATATGTGGATCAAACAAAATGCCATCTAAAGGAGAAGTCTGGATAAAATCTGGTGAGTGGTATCAACACCAGTGTCCTCATGATTATATACAATAATTTGTTGAAATGTTACCACTGGGAAAACTGGTGTTCAAGGAATTTACCTGTATTATCTGTAATAACTGCATGTGAATGTACATTTCAACAAAAACTTCAAAAATTCAAAGCCACCAAGTAGAAGCTGTGGTAGTCAAATGTGTGGTCAAATCTGGCCAGAGGTCCAGAAGAGAAAGAACACGCACGCATGCACGCACGCACACACAATGTACCTACATATGCACATCCATTCAGATAGAAAGTAGACCAGAGGTTGGCATGGGCTGGGCTGCGGGAAGGAAGGCAGGTAATGCAATGGTTATAGCTTCTGTTTAATGGAAAGATTTTGGAAATAGTGATGATGGCTGCCAAACACTGTGAATATAATTAGTGCCACTGACAAGTACACTTAAAAATGGCTAAGATGGCAAATTTTATTATATATTTTAACACAACTTTAAAAACAATGAAATATAATAAAAATCTGAATCGTACACTTATACTGTATCATACATCTACACGGGCAAAATGTATAGCTTATAAAGGATACCTCTATAAAGCTGTTAAAAAATAAAGGAAATCAAAAGAAAATAACAAGTATTAAAAAAGAAGTAAAGACAATATATAGGTAAGAGTGGCCCTGGTAAAGGAAAAATCCAAAAATAGAGGAAAAATCCAAAAATCCGGAAATAGAGTATTTAAAACTTTGCAAATAAAACTCAATCAGAAAAATTTCTGAAACTTCACATTAATGAGTCATGACCCAGCAATTCCATTCCCAGGAAATCTACCCAAAAGACACAAAGACATTAATTTGAAAGGAAACCTTCACTTCTATGTTTATTGCAGCACTATTTACAATAGCTAATATATGAAAACAAACCAACTGCCCCAAATCACGAGTGGATCAAGAAGACATAGTCTATATACAAATGGAATAATACTCAGTGATCAAAAAAAGATAAACTCATGTCATTTGCAGCAACATGGATGGAGCTGGAAAAGACTGTGTTCAGTGATGGAAAACACAAGGAAAAAGAAAAATACCAGGTGGTATCATTTATAGAATTAAGGGAAAGTGAACAAAGGGTCAGGAAAAAGGCAAAACTTACAGGCAAACTACAGATCTAACATCCAGCAGGGAAAAGGTAAGGGAGAAGGGTCAAAAGCACAAAGGACTATGGTAACAGTTCATGGGTGTGGGGGTGGTGGGAGAATTACGGGGACTACACCTGAGATGAGAAATCTAATACTGTATAAAAATGAACAGCAATGTAAGAGAAGTAGTTTAATCAAGTCAAAAAAAATACAAACAAAAACAAACAAACAAAAAAAAACGAAAAAGAGCCTTTCACATAACAGATGTCCGATGCAGAGTGAGCTAAGCCAGTACAGAGCAGTGCTGCCCAGGTCTGTTGACTACAACCTGGGACAGCCAAAACAAAAACACCTAAGCATACAACTGCACTCTAGTAGAATCCTTCTAGCAAGCAGACAAAGAACTAAATGAAACAGTGAAATAAATTTAGAGCACCATCAGGCCTTCCCAGTGGCACAGTGGTTGAGCGCTGGGTTACGAAGCTGCCCACAGCTTCTGCAGCACTGGTTCGATCCCCGGCTGCTCCCCGGCCACCGGAGGAGGGTCCCACATGGCGCGCAGACCTCTCTTGCCGCTTGCTGCTCCCCTCAGCAGTGTACTTCGGTCCTTCTGCCTGCTCTGCTCCCCGCTCTGGCTCTGGTGAATTCTCTCACCCTCCCGCGCTTCTGACTGTACCCAGTGCTTGCATAAATAAATAAATCTTAAAAAAAAAAAAATTAGAGCACCATCCAACTTAAAAATAACTCAAGTGGAAGCATATGTAAGGTGTTCAAGCAAAGAGAATGTGGAGGAGATGCCTTGTCTGGTAAAACCATCTTTCAAGTACAAAAGGGCACAAAGCTCAGGCATGAAAGAGCTGAGGGAATCATGTTCCTATTGTAGCCCTTCTTGAGGAACCTGCTACAGAATGAGCTTCAGCCAAAAAAATGACCACAAAGATAGTAACCTTAGGATTAGTGAGTGAGTGTTGAGTATTAAATGTAAATTACCTGTAAAAATGAAAATTATACAAGATTAAAGTAAGAGTATACTATATAATCACCATATTTTGATTTGCAACCTTTCTATTTTTATTATTTATTTTTTTTGCATAGAACTGGGGTGCAGGCCAGAGGTGGGGATATGAAAGGATTCACCAGAGACAGAGTGGGGAGCAAAACAGGCAGATCTACTGAAATACACTGCTGAGGGAGCAGTGGGGAGACAGGAGAGGTCTGCTGCAGCATATATGGGTCAGCTCCCTGCCTGGGGATCAAACTCAGGCCGCAGCAGTGATGGTGCTGAGACAACTCCTAGGCCACCAAGGAGACTCAACTTTTCTTTTCTAAATGGAGAATGGGAGATGCAAGTCTAAGGCAAAAATCTATTTTTCAAACAAGCTATTTTCAGGAATATCATGGCAGAGGATTGATTATATACTATCATCCTGTATGCTCTGGGAAATAAGGATTGTTAGTGTGAAGGAAGGAAGTTAAATATCAGAGAAAAGGAGAAATAAAGCAAATGTAAAAATTCCATTAAAAAATAGCAATTAAAAACTTCTACAGCCTTCTACAGGGCAATCAACATAGACTGGAAATAGTGTATCAAGTGTGAATAGCAGGTATGTCTATATGTATGTATGGGTGCATGTATACATACATGCACCCTAGCTCTATCCTGCGGCAAATACCAAAAGAAGGACTGTAGATAACTAATGTAGTTAACTAATAACTACATTAAGTGTTATGTAGTTATGAAAAGTGAATATTTGAGAGAGAGAGCATTGTTAGGACTAAGGAAAGTCACTGTATTATGAAAAAGTGGCTCAATTTACTAAGAATATTTAGTAATTTAAAACCCGAAGCTAGTAACAGCCCTCTCCCTCAAAGTATATTACGTAACAGTGTATATAAACAGAGAAACTCACAATTCCAATGATCAGAACAGGAAAATCGACACATAATTGGAAAACTGGCAGAGAATCGCGAATGCTGGCAATGAAAGAGCATTCTCTGAGCAGCAGGTATTTTAGGAAATAAACCTTACTTGCAGTGACAAGTAAAAGCCATCATCTGGTCCTGTCAACTCAGCCCAAATCTTGGTAGCTTCCTCCCAGGACATTCCTCTTTCTACACTGATCTGTAGAAGACAAAAATAAAATTTAAATTAAACTCCCTTCTGTGAGTACCTGCCAACACGCGGCCTGAATGTCACCATCTACAAACTCACGGTATATAACTCCACGTGACCAGAGGTTGAGTATCCGGGAGTCAAAAACTTCTTGACATCACTTTTTCTCACTTTTTCATCTCCAGAACCAAGATCTTAAACAAAAAAAATCAACATGTCAAAAAGAACATTTTTTTACTAGGAATAAGCCATGATGGTTTAAAAATCTCCCCACTTACCCAAGATTCCCATATCATATCTTCCGTTTTTTTTGGCATTTTGAACAACTGCAGTAAGTGTGTCTGCAAAATACTGAAATAACGCATTCTGTTGATGCACCTCCATGCCCAAAATTCTATTTAAGAATTTTCCTATGTTGTTATAATCTGCAATGACAAGATATACTTAAGATTTAATACATTCAAGTAGCAATTAAAAATGTATTCATCTAAATCTAGGTCAACACTCACTTTTTCTCCTCAAAAGTCTTCCCTCACAACTTTAGCATTTTCTCAGAACAGAGCTACGCTTTGACCATTTCAACCTCTAGCAATTAGCAAAACTATAGTCTATGCTCAAACTATGTTTAAGTGAATTAAATCTTTGATCTTCAACTTCACGTACTTAAAGTATCAACAGAATTTAACACAAGACTCTCTGCCAACAGAAAGTCTTAATTAATGCATAAAATTTTAAGTACTACAAGTAAACTTTGAATGTGCAATTGGAATGTTTCGGACATTTGGAAAATTACCAAAGTCTGAGTTTTACCAAACAGCTTAACAGCTAATCATATACATGAGTAACCTGGGTTAAGAACTGCCACCAGAATGACAGAGGTTTAATCTGTTTTGAATAGTTCCAGAAGGAAAAAACACCCAGAGACTGTGAGCACTCAGAAATGAGGGACCGAAGACTACCATTTGAAATTTCTCTTTGAGTTGACAAAAGCATAAACCATAAAATAGGCTTGATAGACACTGCAGATTATGCATATAAACAAGATCACTACCTTTATCGAGAGTGAGAATGCCTGAGCGATCTTCTACATTTATCAGGCCGACTCCTATCAGTCCTTGTCGAACATCTATGAGAAAATGAATTCATGAAAAAACTATTTATAACCCAAATGACTCAATGACTAATCAAACTAATCAAGTTTAGTATTAAGTCACAGTCTGTTCATCATCCATAGTTCCTATTAAATGAAACCCACACTTCCCCTTGCTAAGTCTTTAGGCACCCCAAAATCTTAGGTTTGCTCAAATCTCACACTGTATTTTATTATTGAAACACCTATAGCTGAAAAGCAATGTTTTACATTTGAGTTTTTTGGCTACATGGTCAAACAGTTATGATCATGCAAGAGAGTACAAGCTGATTAAGTGTATATAAGCAAAGATAACCAGACTTCTTCCCCAAAAGACACCTATCAGTACTGACACAATGATGCAAAAAGCAACATATGTAACAGTCAACAGGAGCTGAACTTCATACTAAGAGAATGGCTGATGAAGCTTTAAAAAATACTGGTTCCCACAGCCCACCCTGGTGGCAAAGAGTTTAAGTTTCAGCACTATCTCTGCCACTGCCTAAGTTTCATGCCCGGCCAGGGAGCAGCTGACTTCTCCACATGGTGCAGCAGACCTCTCCTGTCTCCCCGCTGCACCCCTTGGCTGCTCCCCGTGTGTATCAGTAGACTCGCCTGTTCTGCTCACCACTGTCCCTGATGAATCCTCTCACCCCCTACAACTCTAGCCTATACCCCAGTTCTTGTATACATAATAAAAAATCTTAAAACAAATAAACCAATAACCACTACAGTATCAATAAAGGATGACCAAAAAGCTGTTGCTGTAGGTACTTATACAACCATTAAAAAGTGAGTGCCGCAGGGCCTCCCTGGTGGCGCAGCGGTTGAGCGCTGGGTTGCAAAGCTGCCCGCAGCCTCTGCAGCACCGGTTCGATCCCCGGCTGCTCCCTGGCCACCAGAGGAGGGTCCCACATGGCGCACAGACCTCTCCTGCCGCTGGCTGCTCCCCTCAGCAGTGTACTTCGGTCCTTCTGCCTGCTCTGCTCCCTGCTCTGGCTCTGGTGATTTCTCTCACCCTCCCGCGCTTCTGACTGTACCCAGTGCTTGTATGTATAAATAAAAAAATAAATCTTTAAAAAAAAAAAAAAAAAGTGAGTGCTGCAGCTACCAACATGTACGGGATATCATGACACGTAAAAGTACTCTGTAGGGAACATTAATGACCCAGAAAAGTTGTTTGGACAACATGGAGAAAAGATATGGATGGCTGTCCTTGTTCTCAGTGTCGACTTTTGGGATGTCAACAGGTGAGACTAGAAGGTGGGGGTACAGGAAAAAGCATTGATTCTATTCCTTGTAAACTTTTTACAATGTTATTCAATGTGTACTTTTTATTTATTCATTTATTTTAAAGATTTATTTTATTTATTTATGTATACAAGAGCTGGGGTGTAGGCCAGAGGTGAGGGGTAAGAGGATTCACGAGAGACAGAGTGGGGAGCAGAGCAAGTGGGTCTACTGAAATACACTGCTGAGGGGAGCAGTGGGCAAGACAAAAGAGGTCTGCTGCGCCATGTGGGTCAGCTCCTTGGTCAGTTGGCGTTCCAACTTGTGCTGTAGTGGCTGAGGATTGTTTCATAGTGCTGAGACTTAACTCCTTGCACCACTCGGGAGGTCCCCAATGTGTATTTTTTAAAAATTAGAAATTGGGGAGTTGTTCTAGACATCCCTTCCAACACTATAAACAAAAAAAGAGGGAGAGAAAGAACAAGGCCAGGCTTTATTGTTTCTATTTTTGCTTTGTTTTGTTAAATGCCTTCAGTGACCATAAGAACCCCTGCCACCTATGCCATTATAAACTGTTGGCAACACTAAATACTAGTTCACCTGGAAAGAACTTTCTAGAGGAAATGCTGTCAACAATGACAGTGCTTTACATATCTTACATTGATTTTATTATTTCCACAGGCTCCCAAACTAGATTACTTACATTTATAGGGTAAAATCTATTCTACAGACTTACAACAAAAGTCTAAGAATTTCTATACTGCTACCCAGAACTTTTGAATACAAACATGCCCAAACACACACAAAGGTAAAGAGACTATCCTATGACTCACACATACAAATCCCTCATCCAGTTTTAAAAAGTGTTAATTGTGATTTGCTTTATCTATACCCCTGTCCCTACCACTGACCTCCACAGGTTTCTTACCTAGGTACTCTTACCTTTACAGTTACAATTTTTTTTTTTTTATAGAGGCATGTTTTATTTATTTGTTTGTTTGTTTTTGTTTTTTATACATGCACTGGGTATAGTCAGAAGTGTGGGAGGGTGAGAGAATTCACCAGAGCCAGAGCGGGGAGCAGAGCAGGCAGAGGGACCGAAGTACACTGCTGAGGGGAGCAGCCAGCGGCAGGAGAGGTGTGCACGCCATGAGGGACCCTCCTTCGGTGGCCCGGGAACAGCCGGAGATTGAACCGGTGCTGCAGAGGCTGCGGGCAGCTTCGCAACCCAGCGCTCAACCGCTGCGCCACCGGGGAGGCCCACAATTTTTTTTTTTTAAGATTTATTTATTTTATACAAGAACCAGGGTACAGGCCAGATGCATGGGAGGGTAAGAGGATTCACCAAAGACAGAGTGGGGAACAGAACAGGTAGACTGACGAAACACACTGCTGAGGGGAGTAGCGGGCGTGACAGGAGAGGTCTGCCATGCCATGTGGGATCCCCGCCAGCCGGCTGGGATCGAACCAGCGCTGCAGGCTGCGGACAGCTTCACAGCGCAGCACTCAACTGCCTGTACCACCAGGGAGGCCCAATTTTTTTTTTAAAGATTTATTTATTTATACAAGAACTGGGGTACAGGCCAGAGGCGGGGTGGTGGTGGTGAGAGGATTAACCAGAGACAGAGCAGGGAACAGAATAGGAAGACTGATGAAATACATCTCTGAGGGGAGCAGCGGGCACGACAGGAGATGTCTGCAGTGCCATGTGGGACCCTCACCGGCCAGCAGGGATCGAACCGGCGCTGCAGAAGCCATGGACAGCTTTACAGCGTGGCGCTCAACCACCTCCGCCACCAGGGGAGGCCATAGTTACAATTTAAATGCCATTTGGCACAGGAATTTCAAGTTAATCAAACAAAACCTTTCTCTCTGTAAACATCTAATGAACCATGTCAGAGAGAAGCCGAACTGCTCAAATAGCACTATTGCACTTTGTGATAAGTCAGCACAGATGTAATCTTCAACTTCTAAATTTTATACTTTTTTAAAAAAAGTTTTATTTATTTATGCACAAGAACCAGGGTAGGGCCTCCCCGGTGGCGCAGCGGTTGAGCGCTGGGTTGCGAAGCCTCTGCGGCCTCTGCGGCGCCAGTTCGATCCCCGGCTGCTCCCCGGCCACCGCAGGAGGGTCCCACATGGCGCGCAGACCTCTCCTGCCGCCCGCTGCTCCCCTCAGCAGTGTACTTCGGTCCTTCTGCCTGCTCTGCTCCCCGCTCTGGCTCTGGTGAATTCTCTCACCCTCCCGCGCTTCTGACTGTACCCAGTGCATGTATAAACAAACAAACAAACAAATAAACATTCATGCCTCTTTAAAAAAAAAAAAAAAAAGAACCAGGGTATTGGCCAAAGGTGTGGGGGGTAAGAGAATTCACCTGAGACAGAGTGGGCAACAGAACAGACAGAATAACTGAAATACACTGCTGAGGGGAACAGCAGGCAAGACAGGAGGTCTGCACCATGTGCTGCATCCCTGCTCCCTGGCTGCCAGGGATCAAACTTGTGCTACAGAGGCTGTGGATAGCTTCAGAGTGCTGTGCTTAACTCCTTGCGCTATCAGGGAGGCCCAATTTTAAACTTCTTATATCCAAAGAAAACAGAAACAACAGCACAGAGTTTACTGCCTCCTTGTTGGTACTCTTTTTCCTTTGTAATGATTATTTTGAGTAGTTACCTTTAAAGAATTCTCCAGGATAGTCTGGAGGTGGTGATACCATAGGAGAATCTAGGTTTACAATGGATTTCATGACAATTTCTAAAGCATTTCTTCCATACTGTAATAAAAAAACCGAAACATTTTAAGTAGTTTTAGCATTTGGACACGTTTCAATCATATGAACAACAGAATTTTAAACTATTATTATAACAAAGATTCAAAAACAGTGGGGCTCAGTTAGTTATCTTTGTAGTTTTTATCCTTCCCAGATCGTGTCTTTGCATAGAGTAGATATTATATAAACTCCTCCTTTTACTATTTCTGGGAACTCACACTGGAGTCGTCCCTAGTTATTATATTGCATATGAAAACATGACCGTATCCCTGAGTGGTCACCAGAGACCTAACCAACAGGTGAGATGGTCTTACAGGAAGCCGTGACTTCTTAGCAAAACTGTACGAGGAGGAATTTTTAAGTTTTAAAAAGTAACCACATTCCCTTTTGGTTCACTTACAGATACCATACACTACCCAAAGTTCCCACAGACACTGGAAGCTGAAATATACCTTATTATCAAAGTTGAATCTGCTCAGATCCCTAGACTCTGTTGCTCTTCTGTCACCATGTGTAAGCGCTCCCTTTCAAAACATAAAATTTCTAATTAAGGCACAGAAGATAGATAACACACACCATCCTTACAAAGCACACCTATGCAACTAAAAAACTTACCAAGCTCTCAAGTCTTTTAGCAACAATAGATGCAAATCTTTGTTCTCCTGCCAATTCCGAAATCAGAAACACATATTCAGGAGCAGTAACTTGGTTTGATCTATGAGTTCGTCCTGTAATGTAATTTAAAAAAAAAAAAAAAAAAAAAAAAGGCAGCAGTGATTGTGTTCACTAGATAAAGAGCACTCTGCGCTCCATTCCTAGCATTTTATACCAATCTGTATTCATCAGAAACTTTTACACAAGAAGAAAAACACAAGGATGTGACTCTAACTCCATAAAAGAACAAGATCAGAAACAGTAATCTGAACAATAATACTCAGAACTACGCTCTCTCTTACAAGGGAACAAAACTTCATAAAGCAGTTTTGGCTAATTACAATGTTGCTAAACCACGGCTGCTTTCATTTTCAAAAAGGTGTTCCTAAGCTACCAGGTCACAGAAATGTTAACAATGACAAAAGGAGGAGCAGTGGTGTGCCCTCAATGAGGCCACGGACGGATGAAAAGGACGAGAAGTGGCAGCCGCTGTGGCGTGGGTCCACACACCCTAAAGGTCGGATGAAGATCCTCCTGGAGCCCTGTTCTTGGAAGTGAGGCCGAAACCCCAGGAAATCCCACTGCAAATCTCTGACAACATTTAAATCACGTAAGGAAAGAGTTCACGATGCACTATTCATTATAAGGTGTACACAATGCACAAACATCTCCAAAATCCAAATACCTGTCATTTTAAGATATGAGAAATAAAATATGGGTCTTCACAGGCACACATATCCCCAGTGATTCCTTGCTATCCATTACGTGAAAGTGAGCGTAGGAACTTACCGAACTGCTGAATAGCTCTATCGGCACTCCAGGGTAATTCCAAAGTCATATGAACTCTTCGCCTTTGATTTTTAGCTCTCCGATCTGCTTGTAATGAAATACCGGAGCTGGCAGCTTCTGAGATGATAGCAATATTCTGTAGCAAATGTAAGAAGGGAAAAAAAAAAGAATAGATCACCTTTCATAAAGACAGCAGGGACATACCATAAATTAAATAAGGTTCCTTTAGTAGACGACTGGCGGCCACCAATACGCATTTCCCCCTCTTCCTAAATATTAGAGTACACAATATTAGCTAGAGGAGGTAACCTGGAAACGGAGATCCACACAATGAAGGGATAAGACACAAGAGGTACAATCTTCAAGGGGCCATACCAGTCCTGGTCTACCCAGTCAAATGTGTGCACACCAAAAACCTTTACCTGTTAAACGCAACATGACTATGGATTTTCTGTCACTTAGCCAAAATGAATTCCAACCAATACAATTCCTAATGCATCAAAACCTAGAGTCACGAAACAATTTCATAAAATAACCGAGAACACCTTTGCCTACAATCTTTAAAATATGCAACATCAGGGCCTCCCCGGTGGCGCAGCGGTTGAGCGCTGGGTTGCGAAGCTGCCCGCGGCCTCTGTGGCGCCGGTTCGATCCCCGGCTGCTCCCCGGCCACCGGAGGAGGGTCCCACATGGCGCGCAGACCTCTCCTGCCGCCCGCTGCTCCCCTCAGCAGTGTACTTCGGTCCTTCTGCCTGCTCTGTTCTCCGCTCTGGCTCTGGTGAATTCTCTCACCCTCCCGCGCTTCTGACTGTACCCAGTGCATGTATAAACAAAAACAAAAACAAAATAAAGAAAGAAAGAAAACATGCCTCTATATAAAAAAAAAAAAAAAAAAGATTTAAAAAAATATGCAACATCATGTTTTAATAGATTTAGAAGATCATTTTGACAGTGATAACTATGATCTGTTTTCTAGTAGCAAAGGCAGAAAAATTCACTGAAATACAAAGCAAAATGTGAGCCAAGAGATTTTATTCTAGGGCCTGGTGGCACAGGGGTAAAAGATACAGCACTATAAAACTATACGCTGCCACTGCAGCACAAGTTCGAACGCCAGGTAGCCAAGGAGCTGACCCACATGGCGCAGGAGACCTCTTCTGCCTTGCCTGCTGCTCCCCTCAGCAGTGTATTTCAGTAGATCTGCCTGTTCTGCTCCCCACTGTCTCTGGTGAATCCTCTCACCCCCAACCCCACACCTCTGGCCTACACCCCAGTTCTTGTATGGAGCGGGGTGGGGGGGGGGGAGAGAGACTTTATTCTATACTTATTAGGTTAAGGCATGAGGTTAACATGGTGCTCCTACCAATTTTTTTTTCCTACCAATTTTTAAATGTTGATAGCTATTCCAACTGAATGGAGGAAAACCTCACCTGAGAAAGTGAAAAACTGTGTTTACTTAACAAAAGAGGCTATAAATAGCCTCTGGAGGCAACAAAGACAGCTACTCTGTCTCTTCTGTCTCTGGTGAATCCTCTTACCTTCTCACTACCTCTGGCCTACACCCTAGTTCTTCTACGCAAAAATAAATCTTTGAGAAAAAATTATTCTGATTAAAGTTGTTAACAGCTTCCCTAAGCTATCAAGAGTCACATCCAGTTCTGTGAACAATACAAAATACTCTTTGTGTTCAATTTATGGGAAAACATGCAACATGTCCAGTGATTATATGCAATTATTACAGAGTATTGAAAAACAACATTCAACAGACATGATTTATATTAAAAGAAAAAACCCCTTATGATGCTAAATCCAAACATATCAGTATTATTCTTTTCACTGAAAATATCCCAGAAAAATATACCTTCTCTCCATCCATAAATCTCTGCTTCTCTGTGATATTCAGTATTTCCACGGGGACATCTATTTCAGATCTTGACTCGTAAGAAATGCTTCCATCGTCATTGCTTACAACCCTCCCTTTCCGGCCAGTCATCTGGAAAGCCAAATAGTTTTGCTTACAATTAAGATATCTCACCTCAGCACACAGATTTCAGGCTCCTTCTAGAGAAGTGCACAGGCCCGGCTGGACCCGGCACAGCGGGGGAGCACATTGCAACACAGTCCCTGGTTTTACGAAGTTCAAATTCCAAAGGAGAAGGCAGACATGCAGCAATGACCACAAGACTGTGTGACAGGTGCAACGACAGACATTAGGATGATATTAAACATGAGATCCAAGGTCTAACAAAGGAAAATGAGACCAGGTATTGTGCAACAGAACCCCAAAATATCACTCCATCCCCAGGCTTCAAAGTGGCAAAGATGTTTCCATGAAGAGACACAGCCCTAATCCTGACTTATTTACCTCAGCAACGTTCTCAGGGCCACCAAGTTCATCAATAAGTTCATCCAGAGTGTTAGGAGGGAGATCTTCAGCTAATTTCTCTAGTTTGTCAAGCAGGTCTTTCTTCATCTGCTGGGCCCGTTCCACAGCATCCTGGCTTGTTATAAGGCTATTGTTACTGTTGGTGTTACTATTAGCTAGATGAAGAAAATTTGTTAGCAATCAGTACAAAGTGTATTTGCTTTGCTTAAAATTACATTTTAAACATGGATACATTTAAACATTTAAAATTACACTTTAAACAGGGACACATTTAAATATTCCACGTGGATACCTGGTGCACTATGAGGAGCAGGTGAAATAACTGGTGTGGATGAAAAACTAGGTCGTTTTGATCCAAGACCTGATGCTAATAAGGCACTTTGAATAGAATCTGGATCTATACATTTCTTCTTTTTTTTATCTTTGTTTTTCTTGTGGTCTTTTCTGATTAACCAAGGATCTGAAAGTTAAGTAAAGATACATTCCACATCATTTGTTAAAACAAGTACGGGATCTTCAAAGGAAACATTAGAATTTTTGGTATTGTTAAGTCACAGGTCATCACTAACATAAGTGGTCTATATCCACATATCATGAGGTACGATTCCATGTTTTAAGGTTAAAAATAACTACACAAAACAGAGATCATGTTATATATACATGAGCTAACCATCTGGAAGACAGATAAGCTTAGACCTCTCCATCAAGGGTAGAGCATTATTACCTGTGTGATGCTTTTATGCTGCACAGAAAAAAGGTTTTATTATACTGTCGCATTTTTGACTACACAAACCTATTCTTTTGCTTACATTTGATATACCAACTTACCATCTTCATCATCTTCACTAGACTCGTCTCTAAATGGATTGAAATCATCGTCATCTCCAGAACTCATGTTTTTAGAGCTCTCATAGTCACTTTCATCATTATCAGAGGCATCAGATTCACTCCCACTGTCATCAGAACTGCTACCAGTGAGGCCACCAACTTTTCGTGCTTTTTTGGCTTCTCGAGTTATTTCTTCACCTACCCACAAACCCAAAAAAGAGAGTCAACTCCCAAACACTGTTTTAAAGATTCAGGAAATTCATTTAGTTCATGAGTTAAATGAAATAGGAAGTGCGGAAGATATTAGTGTGAACAAAATTCACAAACAAGTAGCAGCATTTTGGATTGTCATAAGTCAGATTATGTCCAATAACTCCCAAGAACAAATTAGATACGTAAGCATAGAAACTCAAGACTACTTTCGTGTGGGCAGTTTCAAAATAAATTCAGGACATGAGATAAAATACTGTATCTGGCACAGTAACAATTGAATTGTGTATCAGATAAAGAGGCCTAATAGTTAAAACTTACAGACTACCTTAAAAATACTTCATGGACTAGTTAGAGTAATCCTTCATTTTTATTTTAATTTTTTTAAGATTTTTTTTTTTTTTAATTTATTTAGGCATACAGAAGCTGGGGTACAGGCCAGAGATGCAGGGGATGAGAGGATCCAAAAGAGACAGCGGGGAACAGAACAGGCAGACTGACTGAAATACACTGTTGAGGGGAGCATCGGGCGAGACAGGAGAGGTCTGCCTTGACATGTGGGTTTCTCCCTGGCCAGCCAGGGATCGAACTCGTGCTGCAGAGGCTGTGAATTGCTTCACAGTACAGTGCTAAACCCCTTGTGTCACCAGGGAGGCCCAACCCTTGATTTTTAAAGGTTAAACAAGATGCTGATTTGAATTACCTTACTGAATATACAGAAAGTTATCTGTAACAAATCAACCAAAACTAACAGGACCATTACAAAGTTCTCCTATTGGGGAAGGGTGGTTGAGCGCAGCGCTGTGGAGATGTCCACAGCCTCTGCAGCAAAGGTTCGAGCCTGGCAATCTAGGGAGGTACCCACATGGTGCGGTAGACCTCTCCTGTCTAGTCCACTGCTCCCCTCAACAGTGTATATCAGTCAGTCTGCCTGTTCTGTTCCACGTTCTGTCTCTGGTGAATCCTCTCACCCTCCTGCACATCTGGCCTATACCCCGGTTCTTGTATGCATGAATTAAAAAAAAAAAAAAAAAAAAAAAAAGAAATGGCATCAAAGTACTAAAATACTGAAGAATAAACTGAAAGGAAACAAAATACTTTAAAAAAAAAAGGGCGGGCCTCCCTGGTGGTACAAGGGGTTGAGGCACAGCCTTTGAGGCTCTCTGTAGCCATTGCAGCGTGAGTTTGATCCCCAGCCAGGGAGGTGACCCACATGGGGCAGCAGACATCTCCTGGCTTGCCTGCTGCTCCCCTCAGCAGTTTATTTCAGTGGATCCACCCGTTCTGTTTCCCACTCTGTCTCTGGTGAATCCTCTCGCCGCCCCCCATGCCTCTGGCCTGTACCCCAGTTCTTGTATGCACAAATGGATAAAACTTTAAAAAAAAAAAAGAAAAGTTCTCCTATCACTGACCACGGGAATGTAACTAACGAAAGGGAGATGTGAATATGACCATTCTAAGACAGCGCTGACACTAAGACACAGCATCTCATTTTTCGTGCCACTAAAATAAAGATTACTGACAATTTAAACTGTAATAGCCAGCCTACTTTTAGGAATATTAAAACTATCTTGGAGGGCCTCCCCGGTGGCACAGCGGTTGAGCGCTGGGTTGCGAAGCTGCCCGCAGCCTCTGCAGCGCTGGTTCAATCCCCGGCTGCTCCCTGGCCACTGGAGGAGGGTCCCACATGGCGCGCAGACCTCTCCTGCCGCCCGCTGCTCCCCTCAGCAGTGTACTTCGGTCCTTCTGCCTGCTCTGCACCCCGCTCTGGCTCTGGTGAATTCTCTCACCCTCCCGCGCTTCTGACTGTACCCAGTGCTTGTATAAATAAATAAAAATAAATCTTAAAAAAAAAAAAAAAAACTATCTTGGAATGGATGAAATAAGGTTAATGTGCTAGGTGTTGTGGTTAGAACACACAGCATCATAGTTGTTAAAATTTGTAAAATATTGTACTATCATTTTCTGAAAGTCTAACAGCTTAGCAAGCTAATAAACACAACCTGAAGTATGCATTATTATAAAATGTCTACCAAAAATGGGTAAACGGAATATTACTAATAGAAGTGTCTCTAAAGAAAACTGTAATAACATTCTCTTCTCTCCGTCTACTTACTTTTTTTTTTACTTACTTTTTTTTAATATTAAAATTTTTTTTCAGATTTATTTACACAAGAACTAGGGCACAGGCCAGAGATGTGGGGGGTGAGAGGATCCACCAGAGATAGAGCGGGGAGCAGAACAGGCAGATGGATGGAAGACACTACTGAGGGGAGCGGTGGGTGAGACAGGAGAGGTCTGCCACGCCATGTAGGTTTCTCCCTGGAATTGAACCTGCACTGCAGAGGCTGCGGACAACTTTACAGCGCTGTGCTCAACCCGTTGCGCCACTGGGGAGGCCTCAATTTTATTTTTAAAAGATTTATTGGGCCTCCCCGGTGGCACAGTGGGTTGAGCGCAGCGCTGTGAAGCTGTCCACAGCCTCTGCAGTGCAGTTTCAATTTCCAGCCGGCCAGGGAGATTCCCACATGACCAGCAGACCTCTCCTGTCTCTCCCACTGCTCCCCTCAGCAGTGTCTTCCATCAGTCTCCCTGTTCTGCTCCCAGTTGTCTCTGGTAAATTCTCTCACCCTCCCGTGCCGCTGGCCTGTACCCCAGTTCTTGTATAAATAAGTTATAAAAAAAATTATTCTTTTTTTTTTTTTTGTGCAGGCCAGAGGTGTGAGGGGTTAAGAGGATTTATCAGCGGCAGAGTGGGGAACAGAACAGGCAGTTCTATTGAAATACACTGCTAAGGGGAACAGCAGGTGAAACGAGGTCTGCTGCGCCATGTGGGTTAGCTCCCTGGCTGGTATCCAGCTCAGGTCTTCGTGGTGGGCCTTCATGGTAGTAATGCTGACTTAACCCCTAGGCCACCAGGGAGGCCCCTATACCTATCTACTTTCATTTTTTAAAAAATATTTATTTATTTATTTATACAAGAACCGGGGCACAGACCAGACGCATGGGTGGGTGAGAGGATTCACCAGGGACAGAGCAGGAACAGCACAGGTGGACCGACGAAATACACTGCTGAGGGGAGCACTGGGCGAGACAGGAGAGGTCTGCCGCACCATGTGGGACTCTTGCCGGCTGGCCGGGATGGAACCAGCACGGCTGAGGACAGCTTCACAGCGTGGCGCTCAACCACCTGCGCCACCTGGGGAGGCCCTTTTTTAATTTTTTAAAAAGATTTATTTATTTATGCATACAAGAGCTGGGGTATAGGCCAGAGATGCGGGGGTGGAGGGTGTGTGTGCGTGAGAGGATTCGCCAGAGAAAGAGAGGGGAACAGAACAGGCAGGCTGAAATACACTGCTGAGGGGAGCAGCGGGGAAGACAGGAGAGGTCTGCTGCACCATTTGGGTTGCTCCCTGGCTGGCCAGGGATTGAACTTGTGCTGCAGAGGCTGCAGATTGCTTCACAGTACTGTGCTTAACCCTCTGCGCCAACAGGGAGGCCCTTACCTACCTACTTTTAAAGGGGCCTTTGACAACAGAAAGACTGGACAGACCCTAGGCACCACGCAGTAGCAGCAGGAAAATCTCTGACTTTTTAATCTTTCTATGTGTCCTCTGTCTGTAAAACTACTTTCATAGGGCCGGCCTCCCTGGTGGCGCAGCGGTTGAGCGCTGGGTTGCAAAGCTGCCCGCAGCATCTGCGGCTCCGGTTCGATCCCCGGCTGCTCCCCGGCCACCGGAAGAGGGTCCCACATGGCGCGCAGACCTCTCCTGCCGCCCGCTGCTCCCCTCAGCAGTGTACTTCGGTCCTTCTGCCTGCTCTGCTCCCCGCTCTGGCTCTGGCGAATTCTCTCACCCTCCCACGCTTCTGACTGTACCCAGTGCATGTATAAACAAACAAACAAATAAATAAATAAATAAATAAAACATGCCTCTATTTAAAAAAAAAAAAAAAAAAAACTAAACTACTTTCATAGGTAGTATCTCTACTGGTTAAATGAGATTAGGTATGGCCGGTACAAGCACAGGACTGCACACCAGTCAATTGTTCAAGCCCTGATTTAGAACAAGGGTTTGCTGTGGCGTTCAAAACTACATGGATAGGGCCTCCCCGGTGGCGCAGCGGTTGAGCGATGGGTTGCGAAGCTGCCTGCAGCCTCTGCAGTGCCGGTTCGATCCCCGGCTGCTCCCGGCCACTGGAGGAGGGTCCCACGTGGCGCGCAGACCTCTCCTGCTGCCCGCTACTCCCCTCAGCAGTGTACCTTGGTCCTTCTGCCTGTTCTGCTCCCCGCTCTGGCCCTGGCGAATTCTCTCACCCTCCCCGCGCTTCTGAGTATACCCAGTGCTTGTATAAATGATAAATAAATCTTAAAAAAAAAAACAAAAAACAACTACATCGGTAACAGTGAGAACATGCAACCACTTCCTAACTCAAAGCAGGTATGTCCTTCTCAAACCACAGCTGCTTCGAAATGCTCAAGTTTATAATACTTTCAGTGTTATTTAAAGAAAAACACCCACCTTTCCGCTTCTTTATTTTATTTTCTTTACAGGGACTGTCTCTTGGTGAACTGTTGTTGCTTGGAGCTGTCAAATCAATGCCTAGCAAACTATAAAGTTTCTTCCTGTCTGGAGCAGGGAAGTGTTTTTCAATAAGTGACTGCAATACTCCTCTGTAGGAGAATAAAACGTGACAATTAGTGGTTCAGTTTACAAAATAATTTATACATGAAGTATAAAGGAACAGATTTCTTAAAAATATACTTTGCTATATCTTATAAAATATTAATAAATCCAGCTCAGGGCCTCCCTGGTGGCGCAGCGGTTGAGCGCTGGGTTGCGAAGCTGCCGGCAACCTCTGTAGCGCCAGTTCGATCCCCGGCTGCTCCCCGGCCACCGGAGGAGGGTCCCACCTGGTTTGTAGAACTCTCCTGCCGCCTGCTGCTCCCCTCAGCAGTGTACTTCGGCCCTTCTGCCTGCTCTGCTCCCCGCTCTGGCTCTGGTGAATTCTCTCACCCTCCCTCGCTTCTGACTGTACCCACTGCTTGTATAAATAAATAAATGAATAAATAAAATAAAAATCTTTTTAAAAAAATAAATAAATAAATCCAGCTCAAATGAATTTTAATTTTCTAGTTCAAGGCTGTACAACTGAACAAGAATACAAGCCAAGCCACAGGTGCAATTTTTACATTGTTTAGACCCTACATTTATAAGTGTTGACACTGATATTTATAAGCTTTACTGAACTTGCTGCCTCTTCCACATGTTATCCATGAGCTGTTTTACAGTATTTTTTTTTTTTTTGTTTTACAGTATTTTTTAAGAATACTAGTATGCATTTTGCACTTACAGAATATCTCCACCGTACTAGCCATTTCTCAATAGCCATGTCACCGGTGACTATTATTTTAGACATGGTAATTCGAAGTAAGCAAATACAGGGAAATTCAGATCATCAAGTGCATTATTTTGCTTTTTATATGCAATTATCAATTATAGGCACCTTTTAAAAAGCCACTTGAATGTAGGAATGGTGCCAAAGGTTATTTTGCTAATTTAACCACCAGAGTTAGAGTGGGACGGTTAAGCAAACTGAAAACACCACTTTTTAAACTCTTTTTTAATGCCTCATGATTAGCTATTATTTTTACATAAGCTCTTACTAAATTGTGGCAAACTGTATTTACTGTTGCTCTGGATAATGTTAATCCCAAGCACACAAAGCTGAAACTAAACCTGAAAACCAACAAAGCCGTCTCGTATTTCTAAGGTGTCCCAGGCAAGTGAAAATCAAGTCCTCTCATTAGCCCAAATACTATGCATGGTGTCTCCAAAATACTGAATATTTCAGCACTTCTGTGATGTTTTCCAACACATGCACAACATAGAAAAGTCACAAAACTGCAAAATTTAAGTTCAGAAAAACTTTAAAAGATGACATAGGCAAATAAAAATTTTGCCTCTGGGAAAGGCCAACATTTTAAACATATCTAAGTATAAACTCAGAAACAAAAACATTACTTGGCTGTTGAAACAAAATCATTCAATTCTCCTCCACCCTCTTCTAAGGCTTCCAATGTTCTAGCTTCTCCTGTTGACTGCAGACCAATTACGACACACTGGAGAAAAAAAAATATATTAATTATAAATAAAATTGTGTGTGTTGTTTAAGACAAGACATGTCAAGTATTTTATTTTTTAAGATTTATTTATTCAGGGCCTCCCTGGTGGCACAAGGGGTTAAGCACTGCATTATGAAGCAATCCACAGCCTCTGCAGCACGAGTTCGATCCCCGGCCGGCCAGGGGGAAACCCACACAATGAGGTAGACCTCTCCTGTCTCGCCTGCTGCTCCCCTCAGCAGTGTATTTCAGTCAGTCTGCCTGTTTTTTTCCCCACTCTGTCTCTGGTGGATCCTCTTGTTCCCCGCATCTCTGGCCTGTACCCCTGCTCTTGTATGCATAAATACAGTTTTAAAATATTTTTTTTAAAAAAGATTTATTCATGCATACAAGAACTGGGGTACAGGCCATCGGGCAGAAGGGTCGAGAGTATTCACCAGAAACAGAGTGGGGAGCAGAACAGGTGGACTGACTGAAACACACTGCCGAGGGGAGCAGTGGGCAAGGCAGGAGAGGTCTGCTGTGCCACATTGGTCATCTCCCTGGCCAGGGATCAAGCTCAGGCCACAGTGGCTGCCCATAGCTTGAGAGTGCTGTCACTTAACCCTCTGCACCATCAGGGAGGCCCCAAGACATGTCCAGTATTAAAAAAAGCATGTCATTCAAATAAGAATGATACATTATTATTATACATGTATTTATTTATTCTACATTATTATTATACATGTATTTATTTATTCTACGTGTATTTGAGACATACTGTGTATTAAAAATTAGTCAGGAAACAGGATTAGCAGTGAAAACAAAGACTCTCAACTATAGTGTTTACAGTTTTTCATGCTGAGTAGATGTGTATTCGGCAAGAAGAAAAGTCTCCATGGCTAGTATGTCTTCACATCATTGGCAGTTACATGTGTACCCAATGTAGAGTGAAGTTTATTTCCTAATACATTTTTGATCTAACTTCTTTATAAACAGACACAGCCTTAATTAAAAAAAATTTTTTTTCTTCTCTTAGTACATTAACCCTTTATAAGTATCCTTTAGAAGGGGCAGTGTAACAAGCAGAAAACTCAATACCCAAAAGAACATTAGCAAAGAATAGCGCTCCACTGTGTTCTCCCACTTACTTTTCCATTTTTGATCTCCTCTCGAGCTAGCTGCACGACTCTTTTGACTTTGGATGCTATGCACAAGTATTTGAAAAACCTCTGGTGAGCAGACCAGAACTGACCCCACATGGACTTCTTCATTCGCTGTTCAGCATCGATCAGGTCTGCAGCCTGCTGGAACCGCTCTCTGGCAACGACCCACTGAAGACGCACAATCAACGTGTTATGTATTCATCTCTGAGTGTTATTGTTGCTGGTGGCAGTATTATTTAAAAAATGACTAATTCTATCAAAATGATATTAAGTACAAGATCATCAAACATTAATTTAATGAAGCATCTCCAGAAATTTGGGTACTTCCAACAAACGTATTAAGATGATCACAGGAGTTATCTCAAAATTCTGATTAGCCAATACATCATTTTAGGAAACAGTTTCAATGTTTTGTTTTTTAATGAATTACTTTAACAAAGAAAAACTTGGAAAATCTGCAAATAATGATTTGGTGCTCTGTTTTATAGCATAAATATACTTCTGTGGGCTGACAGACATTACACTGAGCAAAATTAACATTATGAGGTATGTTAAAAATACTAGGAATTAAGAATTCTCACCAGCTTGACTGCTTTGTTATACATTTTAACATAACTCTGAGAAAGAAGAACTTCCTCAATTTTGAAGGTCACTCCAGTAAAGCTCAGCTGTCGAGCAATGTACATTCCTCTAAGCTTCATATCCATAGCAACTATTTCCATGGCGCCCACACCTCTGAACAAAATTAAAACACACAGTAACTATCATTAAATATAGTAGGGCTTTAACATACATGGAAGAGGTTAGCAAAAACACATCTTCTAGGTTGCTACTTGTAATGTACATTATATTACCTCCGTTCTACTGCTTGAATAAAATCACTGAATTCTCTAAATGGAGTTCCTTCACCCCATATTCCAAGACGGTTCATATAAGCCATGTTTCGTGGTTCAGAAGCACCTGAAAAATCCCCAAATAAAACATAGCTGAAAAATTAACCTAAGTATGACTTTATTTTTACTTTACTTCATACATGCTTTTATGAAGTAAGTTTTATGACATTATGTAAAGGTCTCAAGTGTTTAGCACTGTAACTCGATACCTGTACACATTACATCACGATTACCACCAAAAATCGATTGACCCCTTCAATCATCTCACGTGCCCCCACCCCCACACCCCTCCTTAAGTAATCACTAACACAGAGAGAACTACTCACCAGTGGCACTAGCATAAACAACTCTGGCTTTCGGCAATTTGTTCTGAAGCTCTAAAACTGCTAGGCCTGTCTTCGTTGGCTTTGAAGAACCAACAGGACATAAGTTTTTTGCTTTATGACATTCATCAAAAACTATCTGTAAGGAATGAGTGAAGGATCACATGACACTAATAGAAAGTGTCTCCAATCTCTCAGAAGAGTTAACTTTTATTTTCCTGAAGCCTTGGAAGGTTTCTGGGGGTGGTGGCCTTCCCATAAAATTCAAGATTATTAGGGGACTGGATGTTGCTAATAAGCCTCTTAGCATTAACTTTTAAAATAACACACACACCCCTATCATCTAACTTTGTAAAATTGTAATGTCCAGCAGCATTTGCTTTACAGTGTTTGCCTACCTTTTCGATTACAATATAAACGTGCCTCTGCACTCCACTTAGACCCTCTCTAGCCTCAGAGGCACCCATGGAATGTGGATTTATCTTAACCAGATACATAATTTTTAATTAGAATGGAGAAAAGGATCCACTGTGATAAGAAACATTGACCACACAATAGTTCTGGTAAATTCTCAGAGTAGAAGCGTGATTGGTAGCCAAGTAAATCAGTATTTCAAAACCAGAAGCTTCTCATGCAGGACAGTAAAAGGTATACTCTGAGTAATGAAGTTTGGAAATCATCAAGTTAACAGTTTTTATTCCCTCTGTCCTCACAGGTACTTCATTATGTAAGTGTATCCCCAGAGTGGACTAGAGTATTTAGCATTTCCCACATCTATTAACATTTCCCTAATCTAGAAATTTAAATATTGGCCTTACATGACAGCTACAAAATAGAATTTTTTTTTTTTTTTTTTTTTTTTTTGGTGGGACCCTCGCCGGCGGCCGGGAAACAAACCGGCGCTGCAGAGGCTGCGGGCAGCCTTGCAGCCCAGCGCTCAACCACTGCGCCACCAGGGGAGGCCCAAAATAGAATCAATTTTCTGACTCCCAATGGACTCTACAATCATCCCAGCATTTTAGAAATTCACTCCCAGGATTCCTGTTTTCCAAATATTGATCCTTACATTAACTTTTATGTTTCATTAAAAAAACATATAAAAACATTTGCAAAGGATACTACTCCGTCGAAGTCATCACCACACCAGTGCAGAAGTTGTTTTAACCTAGTTTTATATTTACCACCGGACTGACTTTCACCAATAAGGGAAGAATAGGTAGCAAAAATAACACCCTTTTTCACGCTCCCATTATGTTTGGAAGAGATTTTTCCATATTTAAACTAAAAAAATAAAAGAGAATAGTTTAATTAATGTATTTTTCTCTCTGAAACATTTATCCCACCCAATTTTCTATAGCAGGAAACTGGTGGGTCTTTGAAGATCATACCCCAAATTCCTTTTTCATATGTGTGTGTATACACACTTCCAGAAACATATACAGACAACTTTATGATACAAGGGATACAGCTTTTCATCTGTCTCAAAAAAGCCTACCACCAGAAAGAGATCACAAACCAAAATCCACCACAAACATTCACACGATTCTCTGCAAATATTCATGTACATACTATTGGTAAAGCACTGTAAGTCAATACTGGTAAGAATCAGGATTGATAGTTAATATGCCCTTCATTAAGTCACTGACAGTATGAAAACATTTCTATGTGCCAATTACATGTTTTTAATTTTGAACTGTTGGCAATCATAGAAAATATAGCACTTTTCAGGCCTCCCCAGTGGCGCAGGCAGTTGAGCGCAGCGCTGTGAAGCTGTCTGCAGCCTCTGCAGCATGATTTCGATCTCAGCCGGCTGGCGGTGGAGATACCCACGTGGCGTGGCAGACCTCTCCTGTTCTCGCCCACTGTTCCCCTTAGCAGTGTATCTCAGTTAATCTGCCTGCTCTGCTGCCCACTCTGTCTCTGGTGAATCCTCTCACCCTCCCGCACATGTGGCCTGTACCCTGGGTTCTTGTATGCATGAATAATTTTTTTCTTTTAAAAGAGGTTCCTGTATAAATAAATAAAATAAATCTTTAAAAAAAAAGATTCATGGGCCTCCCCGGTGGCGCAGCGGTTGAGCGCTGGGTTGCGAAGCTGCCGAAGCCTCTGCGACGCCGGTTCGATCCCCGGCTGCTCCCCGGCCACCGGAGGAGGGTCCCACATGGCGCGCAGACCTCTCCTGCCGCCCGCTGCTCCCCTCAGCAGTGTACTTTGTCAGTCTGCCTGTTCTGTTCCCTGCTCTGGCTCTGGTGAATTCTCTCACCCTCCCGCACTTATGACTGTACCCAGTGCTTGTATAAACAAATAAAAAACATGCCTCTATTTAAAAAAAAAAAAAAAAAAAAAAAGATTCATGGATACAAGAACCCGGGGTACAGGCCAGATGTGCGGGAGGGTGAGGGGATTCACCAGAGACAGAGTGGGGAGCAGAACAGGCAGACTGACTGAAATACACTGGGGAGAGAAGCAGCGGGTGAGACAGGAGAAGTCTGCTGCTTCACGTGGGACCCTCGCTGGCCGACCGGGATCAAACCCGTGCTGCAGAGGCTGCGGACAGCTCCACAGGGCTGCGCTCAACTGCCTGCACCAACAGGGAGGCCCAAATAAATCTTAAAAAAAAAAAAAAAAAAAGGAAAGAAACTATAGCACTTTCCCTACCAATCCACTCAGTGATACCCCCAAGAAAGCCAGTTATGAGCAGGGAACACCTGCTCATAAACCAACTTAGGACACGTAGTAAGTAGATTTACACATTTATTTTTAAAGGTTTAACAAAGAACTTGCAAAACTAAGTCTGTCTATCCTGTTCTCTAACTCCAACCATTTTTGTATAGTAGGTTCATAAAGATTTGCTAAATGAACCTAAGGTTCTAATCACATTAAACTCTGTTTTTGACACTCAGGCACAAAACAACTTTATAGAACTCTTTTAACGGGAACACAAGCTCACTGGATGTATGTCAGCCCAGGGCATCCAAGGGGGTCTGGTCTCAGGACCAAAATCCAGATGCTCAAATACCTTAGATAACTTTATATTTGCCTATTATTTACATAGGTGGTATTTGCATATAACCTAGACACATTCTGCTGTATGTCTTAAATAGTTGTACACTGTATTGTTCAGGAAATAATGATAAGATAAAGTCTATACATGTTCAGTACAGAGGCAACCATCCTAAGCCTAATTTCCTAGTACAGATTTTCTTTCCACTTTTGGCTGAGTCTGTGGATGCAGAATCCACAGATATGCAGAGCCTACAGTACATATATTTAAACCAGTTTGCAAACTACATTTTGCTAAGTGTACAGTGGACATACTACCTGTCCACATAGCTTTATTACTCTGCAGCTGTATACTTGTACATGAGTTCCACCCATGTAAAGTTATTTCACAAAGCTAAAAACACTGAAGACTCAGCAAATACTGGTAGGAAACCTAATTTTGTTTGCCATTACATAGCCCTACCTGGCATAGCAGTGACATGTAATACTCCATAAGCTGAGATCAGTGGCTAGCACTCACTGTGCTTTTTGTGAAATAAAATTTAATCCTCCTAATATTCCCATAAAACCAAAACTATTACTCTTCTCATTGCATAGGTGAGCTGATATTTACTTATTTCATAACCAACTGAATGGAAGTTTTCATACCTTATTTAATGAATGGACCAAAATGTTTTTTGCTCCAATATCCCTTAAATCCCTTTCAGCATCATACTTTAAATCATTTGAAACGCTGAACCTGCCATAAAGAGAAAATACAAATTAAAAGCAAGTCCCATCATTCTAGCAGTACTGAGAAATAAAACCAAGCCTTGATACACACACACAACACCTACTCATTAAAACCCATCCCCACATGCTGAAGCAATTATCACAGATGGAAGCTTCCACAGCCAGTCTTCAGCACTCACCACAATGCTCTTTTTCTACTCAACAAATAATTTTCATAGATAATTCCTGCTATTGTCCTTCCTTTTCCTACACCAGCGCCATCACCTATTAAAAAGCCAGCACGGTCTCCATTAGGTAGGAATGTTTCATGTTGCTGAAAGAGAAAGTCAATCATGAATATACATTTTTACAGATATTTTGGCAATCGGTCTTTCCTACATGTCTTAGGAATGTATCAATGTGGCTTGTTTTTATATAAATAAAAAAACCAAACACAGTTTGGTGTGGATATTTTCTATTTACTACATATTCTACCTTTCTACCAACACATGCACCTGGTAACCAAAGTTAACAGACTGGTGAGCATTCTGCTATACCCTTTTCAATGCTTGTACAAATACAAACTTTTACATCACACACAGTATGGGAGATGGTTGGCTGCTTGGCCACTACTTGTTCTATAAAAATGTAGTATAAAAGAAACCCTTCCAGAACAACCAGTATGTTATCTAACTTACACTTTGTTTAAAAAGCTGGGACAACACGCACAGAAGAGTAATAACAACTTATTGAATCACTCCCCAATACAGTGGGCTCTCAAATCTTTCCTAACTTTTAGCCACTGCGGAAAAACAAAGAGCTCCCACTCCATATGTTTTTGCATATACTATCTTACAGTTCTATGAGATAAATATAGACACGAAGGCACAAATTCCTGGTAATGTAATTGTTAGGTCAAAGAATGTACGTATTTCAAATCGTAGTATGTATTTCCAATGATTCCAAAAAGCTTACTAACATCTGTCATATCTACTAGAACCCCCCATGTCCATGTTACACTTTTTATTTTCTAACACATAATTCACAACTTTTACATGAAAGAAGACCTCATCTTTAGATTAAAACTATATCACGTGACCTAAAAGGAAAAGGTTAACTATTCGCATGTAGTTATAAAATACTGCTTACCTGGGCTGCATATGTAATTGCCTCAAGTTGTAAGGCTGATAACCAGCCATTATCAATGGTTTCTTCAGAAATGGATGTTTTATACCAAACATCAGGAGGTGTAACACTGGATAAAGAACTAGTTTCCACTACAGCATCTGGGTGACGCAAGCCAATTTTCACTAGATGAAAATTTAAAAGTAATTCAGTTTCAATTATTTTAGGTAATAACACTTCCATATTTACTATAAGATCTACTGGAATATTTTTCCCATACGGGAAAAATAAAACAAATCAGTAAACGATACACTCTGGGTGTCTATTAAATATCATTGACTGATGGTAAAAATACTGTTTAAATTTGACTGCAATGACCAATTCATCTACTACCTGTAATTTAAATACAGACTTGCGGATTAAAAACATCTAGAAAAATATCAGCTTAGTTCAAACCACCAAGTTCCCCAGTATTAACAGAACCTAATCCTAAAGAGTTTATTACTTGGATTAATCATTCATTTCTACCAGTGAAACAAATGCTTGCAATGTAGTCAATGTAGTTTTATCTTGAATGGAATTTCATTTTTTAAAAAAAAGATTTATTTATTTATGCATACAAGAGCTGGGGTACAGGCCAGAGATGTTGGGGGTGAGAGAATTCACCAGATACAGAGTGGGGAGCAGAACAGGCAGACACCAAAGACACTGCTGAGGGGAGCGGCGGACAAGTCAGGAGAGGTCTGCTGCACCATGTGGGTTGCTCCCTGGTCGGCCGGGGATCGAACTTGTGCTGCAGAGGCTAAGGACAGCTTCACAGTGCGGTGCTTAACCCCTTGCGCCACCAGGTAGACCCTTGACCGATATTTCGCAGGAAATTTTGGCTATAAAAATTCAGCAGCCACCGACTCCCAAAAATGGATAATAGTTTACAATAAGGGTTGGCAGCCATTTCTACAAATAGTGCATCCAGTCTCTCATAATTACTGCACACATAATTACTCTCATAATTACTGCGGTCGTCGCCTAAAGGCAGCCACAGGTGACAGATAAACCAATGGGAATGACTAAGTTCCTGTAAAACTAGGGAAGAGGCAGTGGTCAGATTTAGTTTTCTTTTACTGTAAAGGGCCATGGATAAATTTTCCATTCTTTATTGAAAACTATTTGGGGGTGCAGGGGAGAGGCATAAAATTTCAAATACAACATAAAGTTCATTTAAAACAACCATAAAATATAGGATCTTAGAGATCACACACAGTTTGTAGAGTGACTTTTAGTTCCATTTAAGTGGCACTACTAGCAGCCTTTTTTTTAAAAAGATTTATTTATTTATGCATACAAGAGCTGGGGTACAGGCCAGCGGTTTAGGGGGATGAGAGGACCCACCAGAGACAGAGTGGGGAACAGAACAGGCAGAATGACTGAAACACTCTGCTGAGAGGAGCAGCAGGGAGACAGGAGAGGTCTCTGTCCCATGTGGGTAGCTCCCTGGCCGGGGATCGAACTTGTGCTACAGCGGCTGCAGACAGCTTCACAGGTTGCGACTTAATAACCCTCTGCACCACCAGGGAGGCCCAACTACTAGTGGCTTTTTATAGAAGCCCTGAATACAGAAAAGACAGATTCTTCGTACGGATTTTTCATCTTATTATCCCTGTACGATGAAAAAGGGAAGACATTTACATGCAAGCTAAGAACCATTAATTTTCTTTTTTTTAATTGTATGAACTATTAATTTCCAACTAATACAGTGACCACAAAAAAGTAAATCATGGACATGATGGGGAAAAGAGCAGAAATGGTGTCAATGATAACCCATGAATTCAAATGGCACCTCTTATTTTGAAGATTCCCATGTTTTTATGATTTGTTTTAGATAATCTGTATAGAAAGTATACAGACATTAAAATGCATATTTACATATTCATAATTTACTATAATTTTTACAATCACTGCTGAGCAAAGTTAACAAGATGAAACCCAAACTTTTACACCCTTGGTTTTAGAAGATCTCAACCTAAAACAATGTCTTAAATTTGCGAAGAGGAAAAAAATCCCACAGTAAAATTTCAATGCAGGTCTTTCTTAAAATATTACAAAAGTTCACATTTATTGCATCCTGAGGTACCTAGCACTGCGGCCCCAACAGATAAAAGATTGTGTGAAAAAGTTATTTTCGTTCGAGAGGTGCTCAGAAGTCTTTGTTATAGGACAAGGACATACATTTTATCGGCATATACTCTGCGTAGGTTTCAGCGTGACCCATTTCTTCTTCATCCTCTTCCTCTGGTTCATCTTCCTCTTTCACAACAGGCACCTTCTGCGATAGAGAGCAAAACTATAAACTCTGAGACCAGAAACCAGAGACTCAGTCAACAAGTGGCAAAACCCCTCTGTAAGAAAACCCACAAGCTCCACTCCTGGAAACATGATGTTCTACTTCTGATATTCCCCTAAAGTTTGGGCCACATTTTGTTGCTTCCCAGCTTCTCTATTCATAAGCACAGACAATCCAACTCTGACAACTCTGCTAACACATGGGCCACATTAAGGCTCCCCCTCCATTATCAACTTTCCCCTTCAATGCTGACTACCTTCCCTAAGCCAGATCTCTCTGCAACCTCAGTTCCCGCTCCAGCTCTAGAACTTCCAAGATGAGTGAGGTGTAGAAGAAAAGGTGCATGAGCCCCCGCAGCACATCCCACAATCTCATAGGCAAAATCTATCCCAACCTCTTTCTAGTTCACCCCATCTGTCTTTGTTCCTGCAGAACCTAAAATCAAAACCCCATTAAGATTCTGGAGTTGACGAGCTCTGGCCAAATAAAACAGCTCTCTGCCCACCTGCATCTACACAGGGGCCTCTGTTTTCCTTTCTCTTTTTCCAATTAAACCTCTCCTTTTAAAGTGGAAAAAAAAAAAAAAAAAAAAAAAAAACTTGGGGATGAAAGATTCTTCTAACCTACAGAGAACTGACTTTCAATGCCGGTGTCTCCACAGAAAAGTAATCACACAAAGGATAGCCTTATTCTTCCTCTCCAAACCTTGGCACATCTGCCAATAAAGCAGGGAGCTATTTGTCATTACACCAGGAGAACAGGCGTAAACCCAGACTGCCTGGACCAAGTGAGTGAATGGTCATCAGAGTCACACCAAATCTTAAAGGGACAGACAGGAACGGGGGTGTGGGTGGGGGAGTGGGGGGGAGACACTTATCTTAAAGGTTACCAGTGCACCATTAAGAAAGCTCTGTCTGGATGTGTGCAAGGGAGCGTACACAGAAGCAGCTGTGACACCAGATTACTCAGGAAGGTCAGAGAAGGGAAAAGCACAAAACAGATAACATGGCACTAGAAGGTAAGCACAACATCTTTCTTTTTCTTATTTATTTAAAGATTTATTTCATTTATTTATACATGCAAGAGCTGAGGTGTAGCCAGAAGTGCGGGGCAGAGTGGGGGGATTCACCAGTGACAGAGTGGGGTGCAGAACAGGAGGATCTACTGAAATGCACTGCTGAGGGGAGCAGCAGGCAAGACAGGAGAGGTCTGCCGTGCCATGTGGGTCAGCTCCCTGGCTGGGGATCGAACGCAGTGGCTGGCTGGCGATAGCTTCATAGTGTCTAGACTTAACCCCTTGTGCCACTAGGGAGGCCCCTTGTTTATTTATTTTTATTTAATCTAGAGAAAAATATGATAGCACACAGACGCTCCATAAATGTGGGGAAATAAATGGAAGGTGGGAGATAAACATCCAATTAACACCAACCCATAGAGTCCACAGGAGGGGGGGAAAAAACCTGGAATGTTCCCAGAAAGGCAAAATGAAACCCATTTTCAGAAGCTGGGGATAAATGGCGTTGGCCAAAGAAATCTTAAGTCTGCTGCTATTTGTGCAGCCTTGGGCAAATTACTTAAATTCTCAGTCCTTCTCATCCGCACCTCTGCACCTTGCCCTCAACTATGAAACAAGAATGCATGCTATGCCAAGATAACCAGTGCCACCTCCCTCCGGCTATTGTTGTCCCCCTACCTAAATCCTAGGGAAAAAAAATCACTAAGGGTATAACTGGAGTAGAAGTTGGTAATACTGAAGGGTCACAAAATGCAGGGACCAAACAGGTAATACCTCTAGGTCCACTGGATGGAGTATGGCATCTGACACCAAACTTAAGGTCCAGATGGGGGGGAAGGAGACTGTGGTCACAGGGTACTACCTGCCCAGCACACAAAACATGCCTACCTGTCGACCCTAGGCATGTTCTACTAATGAGGAATGTGGGTTCAGGGGTGAAGGTACTTCTAATTTTAAGACAATCTAGAAAACAGGGTTTTTATATGAGAACATATTCCCAAAAATTTCAAAATATTGTGGAGGCCAAACAAAACACATCTGTGAACTGGTTTTGGTTCAAGGCTACCATTTTGCAATCTCTGCTAGATGTTTCTTAACTGCTATGACAATACAGAACCTTTGGTAAACATGGACTGGACTGGGAGCTTAGGCACTATACAAAATTCTTGAAGAAAAAAAATACTGGGCCTCCTCAGTGGCGCAGCGGTTGAGCGCTGGATTGCGAAGCTGTCCGCAGCCTCTGCAGCGCCGGTTCGATCCCTGGCTGCTCCCCGGCCACCGGAGGAGGGTCCCGCATGGCGCGCAGACCTCTCCTGCTGCCCGCTGCTCCCCTCAGAGGTGTACTTTGGTCCTTCTGCCTGCTCTGCTCCCCGCTCTGGCTCTGGTGAATTCTCGCCCTCTTGCGCTTCTGACTGTACCCAGTGCATGTATAAACAAAACAAACAAACAAATATATAAACATGCCTCTAAAAAAAAAAAAAAAAAAAAAAAAAAAGAAAAGAAAAGAAAAAAAAAAATGCTTTCTTAGTTCCCCAAAATCAACTTCCAAGTAAGCCATTGGCACAAAACCAATTAGTAAACTTGCCAGCACTGGTTTTCCTGGTCGCCATGTAAAATATCAGGCACCAGTTGCTCTGCTGTTTCTTCAATTCCATAGTCCATTCTCCATCAAGCCCTAGTAATCCTTGGCATTGTTACACGCAATCCTCTCTTATTTTCTTCCTTTTTCTTTCTCCTCATCCTTTTCCAGTCGCCTTTGCAATCCCCAAAATTTAATCCCTTATCACTCCCTTTGTGAATGCTTAACCAAACTTCCCACTCCGAGGCATCCATAAGCTCTAGAAGGCCTTCCACTTTCAGGGGTCATGCTGGTGTTGCACTGAGTCTCAGGCTCTTGAAACCCACCCGGGACCCTTCACAAAGCCCAAAACCATCATTCTAACCTCTTCCAGTAGGAGGTCTTTTGCCTCCTAACCACACAGCCACCACCTCCTCTGTGGCTATTAATGCTCTAGCACCTTCCCAAAGTGCCCTCTTTTAAGTCTCTGTGTATTCAGATCCAAGCCCCATCACACCTCTTCCACAAAATAAAGTCATTCAAGTTCAGGGAAAACTCACCTTCCTCCAAACTCACAACCCTTATGGTGCTCACCATCACACTGTACTTCTGGTGTACCTTATATTACTACTTAATCCATGTAGCTGCCAAGTTATGTTTATTGAGGTGAAGCCAAGCAGTAACTCCTCCTAGACACCCACCATACAGAGCAGTTACTAAATAAATGCAGAGTCAACTGACCCAATAAACACTGAATTTTCAAAATGTAAAAAAGATAATCATACACTCAAAACTAGACCAATATACTACCTGATCGCTCACAGCTTGTTACATATTCAGGTTTACTTATAAAATGAACATAGGATTAAATTTAAATATGTTTGATTAACTCCACAATGTCCTTTTTTCTAATGAGATCCACAATTAAAAATTGTCAATATTATATGTACTACTATATCAAACATGCAAGTTTTTTCTTTAAAGATTTATTATTTATTCATGCATACAAGAATTGGGGTGTAGGCCAGTGGTGCAGGGGGTGAGAGGATTCACCAGAGACAGAGTGGGGAACAGAACAGGCACACTGACTGAAATGCACTGCTGAGGGGAGCAGCGGGCGAGACAGGAGAGGTCTGCTGTGCCCTGTGCGTCAGCTTCCTGGGTCAGCTCAGGCCACAGTGGCTGGCGATAACTTGACAGCGCTCAGACGTAACCCCTATGCCACCAGGGAGGCCCTCACATATGCAAGTTTTAATCACCTAGTTTAGTATGTATTAGTTTATTTCAGTGAAGCTTAATGTTTGCTTATTTTATGTAACTGAGTAGTCCTCCTTTCACCCCAGAACTTTCCCCAGGGTTGTGTAGGAGCTGGCCAAAGTCAACTTAGGCAAGTGCACTTTCATGCCATATAGAAATATAGTTTTAGAAACTCACCATGGTCGGGGAAAAACTCCTCATTTTCATGTCATTTATCCATATTCTTGCTACTTCTTTATTAGAAGATTCTTTCTTTACTGTACCATTGCTTACATCAGCTGTGGGGGGAGAATCAATTTACCTTTCAGAACAAAATTCCTATTTCTTTTCATTAGATTTTACAAAGTTCAGTAAAGTTTACCCACTTCACAAACCAAAGAACACCAACACTTATCACTAACTTAAATTCAGCACAAAAATGAAAACATTCAAACTTACGTGTCTTTATAAAGGTACAAAAGAAACACTGCAAATTGAATGCCATTAAAAAAAAAAATCATAGAAAACAAGCAACATTTAGGAAATGTGTGTGGAGGAAACCTGTATAACAATCAAGAAGGTATCTCAGCCAGGACTCTTTGATAGTTTATTTCAATACAAATACTAAGAGCATGCCTTACTCTGAGGCAACACTTCACTTGAGTCATTTAAGAAAACAAAAACCAAAACAACCTTGGTGCAATCACCAAGACAGACCCAATCTCACCTGATTTGGTGGTATTAATTTTCAAGGCAGAAGTGGAAGGTAAAAATACTTCTTTTGGGATTTCATGTTTTCCTCATTCCCTCAACATAAAGATCCAAGCAATATACCATTTTTCTTCTATATCAGTGGTTTCCAATTCCTTTATCCAAAAATAGCAGAACTCCCTCAATCCTATTGTGATCAAAGTTGATCTGCTTTATGGTTCAAATTAGAACAATCTAACAAGACTGAAATACCTAGGGCATACGCTACCGGTGCTAAAGGGCCACTGTGGAGATGACAGACTGCATGTAATACTAGGACTCCCTATTAGAGGTCTACTGGAAAACCACAGTCGAGTGCCCCTATAACTAGCTTCATCCCCCAAGTATCCCTAAGGAAGTCCGAGAACCCAGGATTCTTGAAATCAGTGTGAAAATTACACCCAAAGACTGATTATGATTAAAATCTTCTCTATTCTACCAAAAGATGGGGAATAGTTGGTAGACCTGACTTTAAGACTCCAAAATGAGTAGGATAAAAGTGTTGACAAAGAAAGCTGAAACAAAGGTAATTGATTTTGGCACAACTTGTTTAATAGGATTGTGGGAGAGCCACTGGACAGTTCACAGAGTTATAAACTGGAACTCAATGAGATCAGAAGCAAATGGCCAACGGTTCCAAAAGGGGCAAACATGGAAAAGCTTGTTCTTTGCAGTTTCATACTTTTTTTTTTTTTGTTTTGTTTTGTAAGATTTATTTATTTATTTATTTATACAAGCACCGGGTACAGTCAAAAGTGCGGGAGGGTGAGAGAATTCACCAGAGCCAGAGTGGGGAGCAGAGCAGGCAGAAGGGCCGAAGTACACTGCTGAGGGGAGCAGCAGGCGGCAGGAGAGGTCTGTGCGCCATGTGGGACCCTCTTCCAGTGGCCTGAGCAGCAGGGGATTGAACCGGCGCTGCAGAGGCTGCAGGCAGCTTCACAACCCAGCGCTCAACTGCTGTGCCACCGGGGAGGCCCTGCAGTTTCATACTTTTAATGACCCTCTCCTATAGCACAAATGTTTGCTTATCTTCAGCATTCACTGACCTTGTTCTTGCACAGCCCTGGCGTAGTCTGGATGTTTTTCAGACTTCCATACAAGGAGGCCTGTTTTGCTTTGCAGTCTTAAAAGTTGGATGTGGAAGTTACTGTACTGTAGGTCAGCTCCAAATCTACCCTGTTTTCTGTTTTGCTCTTAAACTCCTCATGATGGCATACACTGTCCTCCTTCAAATTATGAAGGCACGTGCTGATCTGGAGAGTAGAATGCTCAGAGCCACTCACGTAAAAAGCTTGTCTTTCTCCTCATTAAATCCAAAGACTTTTAATGAAAAGCAGCTTCCATTAACTGTTGCTCCCCCTCCCCAAGCCCCCCGGAGCCATTCCACAAGCTGCCCTGCCCCTCACAGGGTCAAGGCCAAACCCTTGCTTTCCATGGCAGAAAATGGAGACCAGTACTAAGACAGTTAAAATTATTTCTCAAGGGACACCTCTCTTCAGGGAGTGTAAAATAACAGCCTAAGACCACAATTGCATGGATCCAAACAAAAATTATGTTATCTGAAATATTTAAGTGTCTGTCACTACAGACAAAATTAGCTCTACATCATCCCCAAAATACTTCATGCCTATTCTTTCAGAATGGTAAAGCCCTCTAGCCTCTAGTCCCCTACCTGATAAACTCAAGTACATTACAACTTCTAAGCAGTACATTCTGCAACAAAATTATATATTTTATATCAGATGTCAAAACATATCTCCCACAATTAGAAAAATAAGTGGCTACTTGAAAGCAGGAACCATCTACTCAATTATCCATCAGCCCATTCTAAAAGCCCAACGGAGTAGTATGTATGAACTAGTAAACATTATTGGGAATCTCCATCCTAGCCTCTTGACCCAAAAGTACAACAAACCCAAAGAAACTGATGTTTTCTTTTCTTTCTTTTTATTTTAAAAGGCTTTGAAATAAGTCAGCTCAGGAGGTAGCTGAGGTGAGAGCCGCACCTCCAACAGCGCCCCCTGTGGCACAGCTACTTACCAAGGACTCAGATGCACTTCAGTTCAGGGGAGGGGGGAAGGCAAGAGCATCCCTCTTAAAGTTTGGCTCACATCGCTCAGTTTCTAAAACTAAAATTATACTACTAAAATGCGATATACCCGAAGTTGAAAAAAAAAAAAACACTGTTTTACCCTAAAAAATTACTAACAGAAAACTTCCTCTCAGCACCACTGAAAATTGTAACCACTTCCTGCCCCGACCCCATTTTCTCTTTCTCTCTGTAGCGCTTCCTCCTCTCTGACAGAAGTAAACAGTTTACTCATTTGTTTATTGTCTCTTCCTCTTTACTAGAATGCAAGTTCCATGTGGGCTGGAATTTCAATACTTTTCTTCCTAGTCAGTCTCAAATCTCTAATAGTGCTTGGCACAATAAATATTTGAACAAATAAAGCAACAACAAAAAAGGCACTCCAGAGAAGAAAAACTAATATGAAATCCAGTCTTTATGAATAAACTAATTAGATATCATCAACCCACTGCTGAGCTTTTTCTCTTGAAATCTAAGCCTATCCTTATAGTAGTACAGATTAGCTGGTGGTAATGGCTGCACGTTTCCACGAATATAGACTAAATTCCACTGAAGTATATACTTTATTTTTTTTTTTTAAGAATTTACTTATTTATGCATACAAGAAATAGGGTATAGGCCAGAGGCACGAGGCGGGGTGGGGGGGGGTGTTGGGGTTTAGAGGATTCACGAGAGACAGAGTGGGGAGCAGAACAGGCAGAGTGACTGAAATACACTGCTGAGGGGAGCAGCAGGCGAGTCAGGAGAGGTTGGCTGTGCCACGTGCGTAACTCCCTGGCTGGGGATCAAACTCGCGCTGCCGTGGCTGGGGACAGCTTCACGGGTTGCGTCTTTTTTTTTTTTTTAAATGCTTGCCATCTCTTTTTTTCTTTAATATTTATTTATTTATTTATACAAGCACTGGGTACAGTCAGAAGCGCGGGAGGGTGAGAGAATTCACCAGAGCCAGAGCGGGGAGCAGAGCAGGCAGAAGGGCCGAAGGACACTGCTGAGGGGAGCAGCGGGCGGCAGGAGAGGTCTGCATGCCATGTGGGACCCCCCCTCCGGTGGCCGGGGAGCAGCCGGGGATCGAACTGGCGCTGCAGAGGCTGCAGGCAGCTTCGGAACCCAGCGCTCACAAAGGTTGCATCTTAACCCCTTGTGCGACCAGGGAGGCCCTGAAGTGTATACTTTAAAGGGTGACTTTTACGGCATGTGAATTTATCTCAGATGTATTGAGAAAGTATTGCAGGTGCTCTCTCTTTAAATAAAGTATACTGAATTACTTTATAATAAATGTATTTTAAATGAGAATTTACTGAAAACACACCTATCCATGAGCAATCAAGTCAGTATCAGGAAAAACTGTAACTGTCAAAGTTGCAGTAAAGAGCACGGCATCAGTTTCAAGTCTGTTACCTCAAGTAAGGTCCATGGACCTTCAGCAACAGTACCCTCAAAAGCCTGTTAGAAATGTAAACTCTGGGACTCCCCTGGTGGCGTTGCGGTTGAGTGCTGGGCTGTGATGCTGCCCATAGCCTCTGCAGCGCCAGTTCGATCCCCGGCTGCCAGCGAGCGTCCCACATGGCACGCAGACCTCTTCTGGCGTGCCCGCTGCTCCCCTCAGCAGTGTATTTCGTCAGTCTGTTTGTTCTGCTCCCTGCTCCGGCTCTGGTGAATTCTCTCACCCTCCTGCGCTTCTGACTGTACCCAGTACTTGTATAAATAAATAAATAAATCCAAAAAAAAAAAAGAGAAATGTAGACTCTTAGGCCCCATCCCAGACCTACTGAATTAGATTTTGGTTTTGAACAAGATCCCCAAGGGATTCATACACATGTAGTTTGAGAAGCAGTAACTTCTTAAACTGAGAAAAATGTTAACTACTTATTCAAAGTATCTAAAACTGAGATCTCATGGTATTAATGTATCTACCTAGAAATTCTACATTTCATTTCAAAGGTAAATGGCTTCTAAAACTTTGCTTCCCTTGAATTGTGTACAAGTGCAAATACATAGTCATGCAGACATTACCGTTCATACCCAGTTCATTTATGACCAAATCAAACCCTTAAAAACACAATGACGTCTTACCAAAGCAGACAACTGACACTATTGAAAACACCACTTACTAGCTGCTGTTGCAACTGGCTGAGCAATATTAGCAGGTGGCTTTAGCTTCATGAGTTCGTTCAGACTATTATTTTTTAGCAGGTCTTTCAGTTGAACCTGGTCTTTTGAAGGTGCAGAGGTCATGGCATTTCGTACTGCTGGTGCTGAAACTGAAGGCCGTGTGTTTGCAGTAGTCTGGATAAACTTGGTTAAAGTGATAGTTTGTCTATTAGTTGTTACAGGTGGGGTTTTGGTCATTACAATTGTAGATCCCAAGGTCGGAAGTTGATTTATTTGATTCAGCACAAATGTTGTAGTAGATGGAGGTTGCTGCTAGAAAAGAAAACCAAATGGATCACATACTGAAAAAATGCTTTATTCTTAATGCTGTCAAAACACTTAAACATCTAAATCCTGCTTTTATTCTTACTGAACCATTGCAACTTCATCTTTAAATATATGTAATTACCTATAAACTACCACACTAACAGAAAACACTGAGGAATAGTAGCAGAATGGTGTTTTATATAACATCAGCAACAACAAGCATAAAATGTGAGTCTCCAAGCAAACTATGATGTATGGTAACCCTGGACATACAAGAACTAGGGACAGAATTCCTGAGCCTACTACTATCCCACTAGGCAAATTATTTCATCTCTGGAGGTCTGGGGTCTCTGAGATACATTTTCCATTTCCAACATTCTGATATCTCTCAACATTTTGTTTGTAAAATCAAACTAATATTTAAAACAATTTCTACTTCCTCTCCTTCTCAAGTTATTTTTCCCTGACTCCCATAAAAAGAATGTTCCCAGTTTATCACCTCAAACAAAACTCTCAACAATAATTTATCACAAATTATAAAATTTTAAAGTTTGTCCAATAACGTTATAACACTAAGTTTAAGTTAAAAGTTGCTGTTTCAGGGCCTCCCCGGTGGCACAACAGATTGGGCACAGTGCTGTGAGGCTGTCTGCAGCCTCTGCAGCACGGGTTTGATACCCTGCCGGCCAGGGAAATACCTACATGGCGCAGCAGACCTCTCCTGCCTCGCCCACTGCTCCTCTCAGCAGTGTATTTCAGCTGGTCTGCCTGTTCTGCTCCCCGCTGTCTCTGGTGTATCCTCTCACCCTCCCGTGCCTTTGGCCTGTGCCCCAGCTCTTGAATAAAAAAATCTTAAAAAAAAAAAAAAAAAATTTCTGTTTCAGGTAGGGTCAGAGGAGCTCTATAGTTAAAACACAACTACAATCACATGAAAAATATACTGAACTAGGGGCATCCCTGGTGGTGCAAGGGGTTAAGCATAGCACTATGAAGTAATCCACAGCCTCTACAGCACGAGTTCAATCCCCAGCCGGCCAGGGAGCAACCCACATGGCAAAGCAGACCTCTCCTGACTTGCCCGCTGCTCCTCTCAGCAGCGTACTTCGGTCAATCTGCCTGTTCTGTTCCCCACTCTGTCTCTGGTGAATCCTCTCACCACCACCCCCCCGCATCTCTGGCCTGTACCCCAGCTCTTGTATGCATAAATAAATCAATCTTTTAAAAAAAACCAAATATATTGATCAGGGCCTCCCTGGTGGCGCAAGCAGTTAGGCGCAGTGCTGTGAAGCTGTCCGCAACCTCGCAGTGCCAGTTCGATCCCCACCGGCCTCGGAGCAACCCATATGGTGGGCAGACCTTTCCTGTCTCGCCCGCTGCTCCCCTCAGCATTGTATTTCGGTCAGTCTGCCTGTTCTGTTCCCCACTCTGCCTCTGGTGAATCCTCTCACCCTTCCACGCATCTGGCCTGTACCCTGGCTCTTGTATAAATAAAATAAATAAAATAAAATAAAAAATACATATATACTGAACAAAAGGTGAAGTAAGCAAGCAAAAGTAAAATGTGTAGTGGGATAATCAAGAGTTCCTCTTTATTTCTAAAATTGTCAATCATTTGTGATAAGTAGACTCAAATTTGTTTTATGTTACTTATCTTTTGATCAATATTAACTACGAGAAGAGTGAAAGAAATGTTTCACGATGTTGGAGAGAAGAATACAGGGAAAGTAGGTAAGAGCAGAACTAGTGAATAAAATTTCATATTTTCTTACTAACCTTGAACTATTTTGGTAATAACACTAAATCTATTAACACTCACCCGAACATTCAATAGTGCTGGAGTAGGCACTGATTCTGGTTCTTGTTTAACAGGAACTGCTGCTTCAGTCTCCAAACCTAGTTCTAACGCACTAAGTGGCACTGACTAGAAAGAAAACATCAGAGAAAGGATAGCAGTGGAGTGTTTCAAGAAAAACAGACATACTTATTAAAAAAAAAAGTTAAGTTTTACATCAAACTGAATGTAAAATCACTGATACTGGGCATAAAGCAATAGTCTGAATGTTAAACAAGACTAACAATCTTAAAAAAACTCTTTAAACGGTTCATCTTTCTTTCAAGTACGTATCAAAGCAGACAATAGCTTGAGTTTCACTGCAAATACTTCCCACTTTGCGAATGAAGACTAATTCTCAACATTAAAAAAATTCACATGCAATTTTCAAAGAAGGCTTAATAAAACCTACTTCTGTAAGTAGAAATTAAAACTAAAAAGCTACTTTTCATAGATTTTATTAATCTCTTACCTGCTGGACGGGAGGAGTAGGTGTTGGAGTTGCAAGTCCTGCATCTCCACCATCTATATCAAAGAGGTCATTCGGACTGATTCCACTCTCACTCAAAGCAGCAAGCAGTAAATCTTGCCCTGGTTCCACCATCTTTAAAATAGAATATTAAATAGTCACATAAAAAAACCTTAAAATGACAACTCTTCTAAAAATAAACCCACATTTTCTACCAGACCCATTAATTCAATATTTAATGAAGAACTTACTATATGTCAGATAGAAAGGATGAAAGAGAATAGTCTCTGGCCCCAAGAAATTCACCTTCAGGAAATAACAAGTATGTAAATCACAACAAGCGTGTATGTCTACAAAATGGTATGGAAACAGAAAGAAATGCTGAGCTTTGCTTGGGAAGAGAGCAAGAGAGGACAGTGGAGCTGAGTCTCATGGGAGAAATCACTTGGAGAACAAGGATCTTTTTAGACAGTTTATTCAAACTTGTGGAGGTGTGAGAGACACTGGCATGCTTTAAGAGTAACTGTTCAAATGATTCAACATGGAAACTCAGGACAGAAATACAAGGCTCAGGAAGGTGATACCCAGAGACAAGGCAGGTATCAACCACAGCCTAATACATCTGTTCACTTAACCCCGTGGGTAATGGGGGTCACTAAAGAGATTTCAGACAGGGGATTCTTGATACAGTCAGACTTGTTACTAAGAAAGATTACTCCACAGTAGTGTGGAAACAAACTGCCAGGGGTTATAAAACCATAAGCAGAAACATCTTAGAAACTGCTATAGTAGGATCACGAGAGAGATGATGTGTTATTACAGCAGGGTATGGAGAGAAAGGCGGAATGAATTCCAGGAAGTTCAGGACGGAAGGGAGACCATGAAACACAAAAAAGCACGAATTGAAGATCAGAAGTTACATCAAGGGAAAAAACGTTCAGCCCAGAAGGACTGAACCTGAAAGGTAAATTATACACAATTTAGGGGAGAAATGTTTATTTAGGAGCAAGTGTATTTTAGGTTGGTGTTTTCCAACTATACTCTTAGGAGTCAAAGTATTCTACCACCAAGATGGATTCTTATCCATTTTGTAGGAAGAAAAGTTTAGCAGAGCTTTCTCAATTTCCTGAAATAACCTATATATGTGTACATATGTATACATGTACATATATTTACAGAAACCTGATTGTACTTATTTTTCCCCAAAAATTATATGCTACATAAATAATAATTTTCAGCTAGTCCATTTGCTCTCAGACTGTGGAAGAGAATTAAATGTCAGTGTTCATCATGTCCTATCAAAAAAAAGAATAACATGACCATAACTTCCAGCATATAAAAACCCAGTCCTTCAAATGAAAGCAAGGTATTTAACAGAAATCCTCTACTATGTAAATCTGTGTCACATAAGTTTGTGTATCATTTAGAAAGCTCCAGCAGAAGCATGGATGACTTTAAGGTAAAAACGACAGACATTAAGAAACAAATCTAGAAATGAAACTAAGGGCAGATCTGCTGTTTAAAAGATGGGAGGAAGGACAGATAGCTTAAAGGATATTTCCCCACAAATTTCAAAGGAAAAAAAAAAAAGCTTAAGGAAGACAACATCTTGAACAGAAAGAAGTGAAGAAAATTACAGTGATATATCTCTCACAAGCCTGACACAGTGTTAGGTCCTTCATATAGATTATAAGCATACAACAACCCTGAGCAAGACAATTATTACATTTCTGGACATGAAACTCAGGCTCAGAAAACTAAATTACCTCCCCAAGGTCACCCACCCAGACAGGGAGTAATAGAAGAGTGGAATCTAGATTGTTCAAACTCCCAAGACCCATGTGCTCTTTTTTCCAATGAGTAGATGAAGTTAAATGTTAATGTATGTAGTTTCAATACTTAACTCCCATGTGGCAGTCGACAATTAAAAGAGGGTTGGGGTGATGATGCTGGTCAGTGATTAAGACCTTTGGGAGTGGAATCATCTCTACCAAGCAGCAGGCACAGCCCCCTCTTATTCACACTCAGCTGAGGGGTGGGGGGTCTAACACCCTTCCCCTTTCTCCAACCCATTCTCCAAGTGTCCCCTAGCAAAACTGCAAATAAATGACATTAAAAAAAAAATTGTGAAGGGCCTCCCCTGGTGGCACAGCAGTTGAGCGCTTGGCTGCTGCCAAGCTGCCCGCAGTCTCTGCAGAACCAGTTCGATCCCCACCGCCTGCAAGGGTCCCACACGGCGTGACAGACCTCTCCCGCCATGCCCGCTGCTCCCCTCAGCAGTGTGTTTCGTCAGTCTGCCTGTTCTGTTCCCTGCTCTAGCTCTGGTGAATCCTCTCACCCTCCCACGCCTCTGACTGTACCCAGTGCTTATATAAATAAATACCTAAGTCTTAAAAAAAAAAAAAGGTGGGGGATAAAGACGGATAGAGTATGAACAACAAACAAAAATGTCACAACATGGATTTAAAATAAAATCATTTTTCTAATATACAGAGATAACCATACTTTACCCATTATCCCAGTATACAGTAATTTATGTACCAAAAAAGTTAAACCAATGCTTTAATAAACACCTTTAATCCATAAAAGTGTGGAGCTAGGGGGTCTTGTCCCACTTGCTAAGATTAATCTTGATCTAGATTAACAGAACTCCAGAGATGTCTTTTTGTTTTTAATAAATATTGGAAGTAGAGATTTATTTACATTTGAAAGAAAAGCATTGTTTGAAACAAGTGACTCCTAAACTATAGACCACAGAGCCCTTGGAGGCCAAAGGATCCATTTAACTTATCACATATACACCAAAGCTATCTAATTATACTCAATGTACAGAAACACCATTAATTAATGAAATAAATTCACTGGAAACTGTTATTGAATCTACTACATTTTTTAAAAAATAGATCTTCTGAACAATAAGCATTAGAAGTATAAAAATATTATGGGAGAAAAGAAATCTGCTAAGAAATTTGCTCATACAAGAAATAATGGCAACGAGTTATAAAGGACACTCATTCATAAATAACACTATCCAAATTCATTCACAGGAATCAGTCTGGATCTCTGATCGTCACATCCCAATAAATGACAATGTCTATAAAACATTGTTTTTTGAAGCCTCCCTGGTGGTGCAAGGGGTTAAGCACCGCACTGTGAAGCGGTCTGCACCTTCCGCAGCACAAATTGGATCCCCAGCTGGCCAGGGAGCAACCCACATGGCGAGGCAGACCTCTCCTGTCTCGCCCGCTGCTCTCCTCAGCAGTGTGTTTCAGTCAGTCTGCCTGTTCTGTTCCCCGCTCTGTCTCTGGTAAATCCTCTCACCCCCTGCATCTCTGGCCTGTACCCCAGCTCTTGTATGCATAAATAAATTTAAAAAAAAACAAAACAAAACAGATTGTTTTTCACAAACTATAAACAAAAATCCTTAGGAGTGCTTTCTCTCTTAGCCAATTGGTCAGTTTTCTACTTTTAATTTTTTCCCTGAAGAAGGGGGAACGGAAGAGAGGGAACACCTATGCCATTCTCTACTGCCATTAGCAAAACCCATAATATTTAATCATATTCCCATCCTGACAGTATGAGACTCCCAGAATTTCAGTTTTGGGGTTCTGAGAGCCCTAAAAAGGTTATATTATCCTGGGCCTCCCCGGTGGCGCAGCGGTTGAGCGATGGGTTGCGAAGCTGCCGACGGCCTCGGCGGCGCCCGTTCGATCCCCAGCTGCTCCCCGGCCGCCGGGCGAGGGTCCCACATGGTGCGCAGACCTCTCCTGCCATGCCCGCTGCTCCCCTCAGCAGTGTACTTCGGTCCTTCTGCCTGCTCTGCTCCCCGCTCTGGCTCTGGTGAATTCTCTCACCCTCCCGCGCTTCTGACTGTACCCAGTGCATGTATAAACAAAAAACAAATAAATAAACAAACATGCCTCTATTAAAAAAAAAAAAAAAAAAGGTTATATTATCCAATCTCATTTAACAAATAAGTAGGATTTATTCCTGAGAGGGAAAACATCTTCACTTTGAACTCACAAGGTACAACACAAATGCAAACACTGTCAGGTGTAAGAGAACTGTTTCCAGTGTCCAGAAAGGATTTCATAGACTTTAGGCAAAACCCAAGTTACTAACCACTGTGATTTTATCTCAAACAACAGACAATAAAAAGATCCCATTTTCTCACATATGCTTGAAAATATAACCTATATCAAAACACTTCACCTATGAAAATGTCTTTAAGAATTAAAGGCTGGGCCTTCCCTAGTGGCGCAGGCGGTTAAGCGCCACGCTGTGAAGCTGTCCGCGGCCTCTGCAGCGCCGGTTCAATCCCAGCCAGTGGTAAGGGTCCCACATGGCGCAACAGACCTCTCCTATCGTGCCCACTGCTCCTCTCAGCAGTGTATTTCGTCAGTCGGCCTGTTCTGTTCCCCACTCTGCCTCTGGTGAATCCTCTCACCCTCCCGCGCATCTGGCCTGTACCCCGATTTTTGTATAAATGAATAAATCTTTAAAAAAAATGAAAGGTTATTGTTCCCACCGAGGACATTGACACTGACACCTATCAACAGGACAACCTTCCTCTTGTTGATACCTAAAGCAAATTTTTATAGCTCTGGACAGAGGCCAGGGATGTACCTGCAGCAGCTGGCAGAGGTTGGTGAGACAAAGGAGTCAAACAGAATACCTGGGGCTCTAATACTGGCTATGTGTAGTGAATGTTCGTACAACCAGAGCACTTCAAGCCACACTACTCGTATACTTAGTTGTATGATATGGTCAAGTAATAGCCTCCTCTTCACATGAGAATAAAAATAAATCATACTCTATAGAATTGCTGTACTGAGTAATGTTATGCTAACTGAAATGCTAGCTGTTAGCTATTAACTCTCATTTTGATAAACATCAGTGTTATACTCAAGCAATATGTTTTCTCCATATTGCTGATGTAATGCATTATTTGCCAGAACACCAACTTGTTGGCAATCCGTTCATTAGTTAACGCCCCAATTAGTGCCCCAAGATACGACATCTTTTTTTTACCTAACATGCCATGCAGTTTGTCCAGCTAATCGGTGTATCTAGAGGAAACTGGCAGATATCATTACATGTGCACTTAGCAAATACCTTTGCCTGAAATAATAAAAAAAAAAAGAACTTGGGCCTCCCAGGTGGCGCAGCGGTTGAGCGCTGGGTTGCGAAGCTGCCCGCGGCCTCTGCGACGCCGGTTCGATCCCCGGCTGCTCCCCGGCCACCAGAGGAGGGTCCCGCATGGCGCGCAGACCTCTCCTGCCGCCCGCTGCTCCCCTCAGCAGTGTACTTCAGTCCTTCTGCCTGCTCTGCTCCCTGCTCTGGCTCTGGGGAATTCTCTCACCCTCCCGGCTTCTGACTGTACCCAGTGCATGTATAAACCAAACAAACAAACAAATAGATAAATAAATAAGACATGCCTCTAGAAAATTAAAAAAAAAAAAAAGAACTTTTTCTTATTCTTTAATAGCACTAACCAGTCTGATATTTGACTTAGCTTCAATTTTGATTTTATGCATCCCAGATGTGGTGACTTGACATTGTTTTAGAACCTGAAGGACAATGATTCAATTAGAATTTAGCTGACATAGTCCACTGACAAGAATTTATTAAATGACTACTATGCACCTGATCCCTTAAGAACATTGGGAGAAAAAGAAGGCAGTTATCAAGAAAAGTTTGTTGTAAGAGCTCTTTCTTTACCTAATAGAACACAACCTTATTTTTTAACAACTACTTCTCAAGGAAGCAATTGTTCAATAAAGTAACCCTTCCCCCTACTCTCATTACAAAATCTATAGGAAGAATGGATTTACAAAGGAATGTACAAACTGTATATGGAGTTTTAAAAAATGCTTCACAGACACCAAGAATAAGAAGGGTGCAAAAATGAAACAATTTTCTTGGTCAGCACATCAAACTCAAGATAGCTAGCCTTCCTGAGATTTACAGTATGCTTGGACGTTTCCTCCTTTAACCCTAAAAATAACCCATGAGTAAATGCGACCTTTTATCCTCCACTACAAGGAAGAAACCCAGGATTTGAGAAATAAAGTATAACACACACCAAAAAAAACACCAACCAAACACACTTGGAAGAAGTTTATAAAACCAGGAGGTCTGAGACCACTCCCTCCAAGACTCTCTACTCTTAGATTAACCCTACACCGCTATCACTCAAACTGATGGTCGCAACCCCGTGAACTGGTGAGGCAACTTATGCATCACGATCAGTACTTTTAAGTATTTCAGTATAGTACAGAAAATTTGTGTGTGCAGAATAAACATTTCACAAAATAAAATTTTCCACTTTTATGTGTACATACAGACATTTATCTATTTATGTTACAAATGTAAAATATTTTTTAGTATGGGATGCAGTCAAAAAGCTTGAATGCTGGGCCTCCCTGGTGGCCCATGGGGTTAAGTCGCAGCAGTATGGAGCTACCCATGGCCACTGCAGCTTGAGTTTGATCCCCGGCTGGGGAGCTGACCCACAGGGCACAGCAGACCTCTCCTGTCTCCCCGCTGCCCCCCTCAGCAGCGTACTTCGAGCACCTCTTTTGTTCCCTACTCTGGTGAATCCTCTCATCCCGAGCACCTCTGGTCTGTACCCCAGTTCTTATATGCATAAATAAATCTCAAAAAAAAAAATTGAATGCCATTGCTCTGTGCTATATACTGCCTCCAAAAAAGTCAACAGTCAATATGATGGGATTTGTACCATACCGTACTAGTGATCTAGAATACCTGCTCTTCAGGCGTCTATCCTTTCCAGCTGCAGAAGATTCTGATGGTATCACAAGGCTGTCTAATAGTAAAGTCAAGCCATGTTAATGTGGATTTGGCAATTAGCATAAAAAAGCAGAAACTTGAGCATTACCTCATTTTAGCTATTAACTGGCTATTTAATATGACAGCAATTCCTCTCAGAAGTTATCTTTCACCAGCTTAAGCGCAGGAAACCAGAGCCTCCACAAGACAGTCATTGAGACTCCAAACGTGAGCGAGCACCTGGGTCAGTCTCAGATAGTGCTCAGTTTAGAAACCAAGAAAAGCCAAAATGTATCTTCAGCTGAAGTCTATGAAAGGAATCATTTTTTAAAAGCATGGAAACAATCTTCATATTGCACGTTTTTAAATAATTTCAGGAAAATCCTTCCTAAAAGTATGTAAAATTAGGGCCTCCCCGGTGGCGCAGCGGTTGAGCGCTGATTCGATCCCCATCCCTGGCCGCCAGGCAGAGTCCCACTTGACGCGCAGACCTCTCCTGCCGCCCGCTGCTCCCCTCAGCAGTGAACTTGGGTCCTTCTGCCTGCTCTGCTCCCCGCTCTGTCTCTGGTGAATCCTCTCACCCTCCCGCGCTTCTGACTGTGCCCAGTGCTTGTATAAATAAATAAATAAATCTTTTTTTTTAAAATATGTAAAATCAAAAGACACACAACTGCACTCCCCGAATGAACGAACAAGCGGTATGCTACTAACAACGCCTTTTAAAAACTTACCCAGAAACGAAAGTGAAATTTATTCAAAGGTCTGAACAGAAATGTTTGGAATAAAGTTAGTCTGGCAAATAAACAACAAAGGGGTGGGGAGGGAAAGATTTCTTCTACGAAGGTAAATTCTGGAAAACAACTTCTCTAAACGTGATCATAAAATGCTCCCTTGCTTGCAAAATTAATGTCCCACTGAAAGGAAATTCTGCAGTTTATCCCCCAAGCTGCACGCACTCTCGCGCGCAGAGCCGGCGCGCTCCCCGCCGCTCCGGACCACCAGCTGACCGGGAGTGGGCGCCGCCCGCGGCCCCGGGAAAGTGGAGCCCCAGGCCGGGCCGGCGGGCCCACAGAAGCCGCTCGCGGGGCGGGGCTGACAGCGCTCGGGACCCCGCGGGCGCGGCTCCGGCCCCCACTCCGCGCGCGGCGGCGGCCTCGGGGCCCGCGAGCCGCACCCGCCGCGCCCCCGGCCGCCCGCGCCCCGGCCCCGCCGACACGTGCGCGCACAAACTTCCGGGTGCGGCTCCATTGGCTGCGCGTCTGCGGGGAGCGCCGCGCCGGCCCCGCCGCCGCCCGCCCGGCCCCCGTTCTCGCCGGCGACTCCCCCAACAAAAGCCGCCCCCGTGGACGGGGCTCGCCCGGGGCGCGCGGCTCGCGCGAGCGTACGGTCGGCGGCCCGCCAGCCGGAGCCGCAGGGCACAAAGCCCGGCGGGGCGGGCGGGCGCGGGGCGCGGGGTCCGGGGCGGAAACGATCCCGGGGCTCGGCCGCCCCCCGCGCCCCTCGGCGGCGCCCAGGCCGGGGCCCCCGCGCCGCGCTCGCCAGCGGCGGGCGGACGCGCCAACCGCCCGCCCCGGCGCCGCGGGTCCGGAGGGCGCGCTCGCCCCGGGGCGTGAGCCCCACGTGCCCCGCGCCCGCCGCGCCCCCGGGCCGGGAGTCGGGGCCGCGGGGGCCGGGCCGGCGCGCCCCTAGGGCCGCCCGCACCCGCCCGACAGCGGGCGGCGCGCCGGCAGGAGACTTCGGGAGGCTCCGCGCTCACTTTGCCTGCGCGCCCGGCACCCCGCGGCCCCGGCGAGGCGGGGGAACCGGCCGGGCGCCCCGGGGGGCCGGGGCCGGCCCGCAGCCCCCGCCCCCCGCCCCAAGGGGCGCCCCCGGCCCGGGACAGCGGCGCCCGCGGCCCGGGAGCCCCACGCGCGGCGGCCACAGGGCCCGGCGCTGACGGGCTGAGGCGGCGAGCGCGGCGCGGCCGCCGCGGGGACCGGGCCCGCCGGGGCTCCGGGGCGCGCAGCCGAGGGGCGGCGAGGGAGGCCCCGAACCCCGGCGAGGTGGCGCCCCCCCGCCCGGCCCCACTCGGCCCCCTGAGGAGGGTGGGAGTGGGAGGCTGTCCGGGAGGGGAGTGTGGGAGCGGGGGGCGGGGGGCGGGAACTTACTTTCCCCGCGGGACGCGGCGCCGGGACAGCTTCTCCGGGCGGCGAGCGCTTGAGGAAGCAGCGGCGACCGCAGCGGAGGCGGCGGCGGCGGCGGCGGCGGCAGCGGCGTCCGGCTCTGCCTACCTCCCCGCCGCCATCTTGACGCCCCTCCCCCTGGCCCCCCCGCCCCGCCGAGGGGAGGGGGCGGAGCGACGGATGAGGCGCCGCGCGCACGCACCGCGCGCCGCGCGCCCACGTGACTTCCTCCCTCCCCCACCCGGCCCCAGAGCCCCTCTCGGCCCCGCCTCCCTCCTAGGTAAAGGAAGATGATTTCCCCCCCCATCTTGGCCGCCCCCTGCCTTCGCCGCTCAGCACGGGCTCCGCCGGCTCCCGCCGACCCGGTACCAGTGGGTGGATCCAAGGGAATTCCGGAACCCAAACGGCCCATTACCGCGGCTCCGGGGTGGGCGAGGGGTGAGGGGGCCGGGTTTCCGAGAAGGGGGAGGGGGAAGGCGAAGGCCGCCTAGGAGAGTCACGTGTCTACTGCTTCCGCCGGCGCCCAGAGACGTCGCGAGAATTCCGTCCCCCGCCCCCTCTGCCCCGCGGCATGTCGGGAGGAAGGTCGGCGCGCCGGGCGGCCGCGAGGAGGTCGGGCGGCGGCCGGGCGCATGCGTCCCCACCTGCTTGCAGAGTCCGGCTAGGAGGGGCCGCGGGGGTCTTCACAACGCTGTTGGCTTGTGGCTGCAGCCCAGGAAGTTACCTCCTGGCCTGCCGACCCCTTTGCAAAGCTGTTCATTAACTGGCCGGCCCCAGAGAAAGATACTTGCAAATGCGTCGCCCGTTGGGCTCGCTCACAGCACTTTGTTCAGTCGGAAACCGCAAGTAGGTGGGCGTCCCCGCGCCGGGACAGTGCGGCTACCAAAGCCGGGGAGCCGGAGCGAGCGCGGTGGGCCCCGCTGTCATCCTCACGCACACCTGAGAGCCCCAGCAGACTTGTTCTCAAGTAGGGGTTGCTACAGAGTGGCGCCGACCTACCACCTCCTACTCCCAGCTCGTGATTATTATGGTCACTGTGATGGCAGGACCCAACTGAAGACCGAGGCAACTTCTTGGTAACCCTTTTGAAAAGTCATTCTGAGAATGCTGTTTGACTCCGTTGCTTAGGTACTCGGCTCGCCCGGGAGCTTCTTGCCCCCTACCGGCGGCACATTCCTTTCGCCTTCTGCAAAAAGCAGAACAAGTCGCTGGGAGCACTTGGAGGTTACTACCCGCGGCTCCTCGAGAGGGGGTCATGGAGGTGGAGGAGGGGGGCGGGGAACGTAGTTGCGGCAAGAATAATTACGGATCTTCCAAACTTGACGTTTGTGGGCATAAATACATTAAATATGTGTTAAAGATATAAACATGTTCGGTTGCCAACAAATCACCTTGCTAGTCACTTTCACCTAAAAAGAGAAATAAGGGCCCCCCGGTGGTGCAGCGGTTGAGCGCTGGGTTGCGAAGCTGCCCGCAGCCTATGTGGCGCCGGTTCGATCCCGGCTGTTCCCGGGCCACGGAGGAGGGTCCCACATGGGGCACAGACCTCTCCTGCCGCCCGCTGCTCCCCTCAGCAGTGTACTTCGGTCCTTCTGCCTGTTCTGTTCCCCGCTTTGGCTCTGGTGAATTCTCTCACCCTCCCGCGCTTCTGACTGTACCCAGTGCTTGTATGTATGTATGTATGTATGTATGTATAAATAAATAAATAAATCTTTTTAAAAAGGCGAAATAAAAAATCGTTCCCTAAGAACCAGACCTTCGTGTGTCCTGTTAAACTAGTTTATGGCCCAATGCAGATGACAACAAACCGCCAGTTGCACTTCTGTCCCGTTATGAGAATAGAAAGAAATATGGAAGGAAGCAACAAAAAAATCTACGACATCCTACTTAGCGCTGCAGTGTTTCTAGAGCTTCTTTGGAACCGTTTGGTTTCCAAGTGTCCCCAAATTAGGCATACACTAACTAGTAGTGGTGAGGACCAGATTCTGGACGTAGAGGTCTGACCCAGATACCCCACCACCACCCTCGGAGGTACTTCCTAGGCATCCAAGCCAGATTCTTGCCACCATCTTTGCATATTTTCTACCTTGAGCAAGAGTAAAACATGCTGTTTCAGGGGATCCTTCTAATATAACTGAACAGATGTACACATTATTTTATGCACAGGTGGCGCAGGGGTTAAATCTGAGCCCTATCAAGCTTTTGTGAGCCACTGAGGCCTGAGTTCAATCTCCCAGCTAGGGAGCTAACCCTCATGGCACAGCACACCTCTCCTGTCTCCCTGCTGCTCCCCTCAACAGCATATTTCACTGGATCCCCACATTCTACTCCCCACTCTGTGTCTGATGAATTCTTTAAAAAAACAAACAAACATCAATTAAATAAAAATTATGCACAGGTTATCCATTGCAGCTTTATTTTCAGAAGCAAAATATGGTAAACAATCTAAATGTCTTGGAAGAAAGGACTGGTTAAGCTGGTAATTTCCTACAGTGAAACAATTGTTCAAAGGAATGAAGTGGGCCTCCCCGGTGGCACAGGGGGTTAAGCACAGTGCTGTGAAGCTGTCAGCAGCCTCTACAGTGCCGATTGGATTCCCTGCCCACCAGGGAGATTCCCAGCCCTCTGCTCTCCTCAGCAGTGTTTTCGGTCTGTCTGCCTGTTCTGCTCCCCGTTCTGTCTCTGGTGAATCCTCTCACCCTCCTGCGCCTCTGGCCTGTACCCCAGCTCTTGTATAAATAAAAAAATAAATCTTAAAAAAATTATATGGACGTTTAATTTAAAAAAAAAGAATGAAGTGCCTATCAGTGAGAATATATAGTAATATATTGTGCTTGCATGTACAAATAGACCAACTTGGAAAGACCACACAAGTCAAGTTGCATCAGGGGATAGGAACTGAGATACTGAGGTCAGAGGCAGGAGGGAGACTGATTATTGAGTGCCCCAAGAGCAGAGATGCTACTGGAATCAGATGATTGAAAAAAATCCCTATTTCTGGGCCTCCCTGGTGGCGCAGCGGTTGAGCGCTGGGCTGCGAGGCTGCCTGCAGCCTCTGCAGTGCCGGTTTGTTCCCCGGCCCCTGGGCGAGGGGCCCACATGGCGCACAGACCTCTCCTGCCGCCCGCTGCTCCCCTCAGCAGTGTCCTTCGGTCCTTCTGCCTGTTCTGCTCCCCGCCCTGGCTCTGGTGAATTCTCTCACCCTCCCGCACTTCTGGCTGTACCCAGTGCTTGTATAAATAAATAAATCTTTAAAATAAAAAAATGATAATTAAAAAAAAATCCCGCAAATCAAAACTACCATGAGATACCATCTTACACCAGTGAGAATGGCACATATTAAAAAAAAACTAGCAACAACAAATGTTGGCAAGGTTGTGGAGAAAAAGGAACTCTCCTGCACTGTTGGTGGGAGTGCAAACTGGTCCAACCACTATGGAGAGCTGTGTGGAGATTTCTGGACCTACTAAACATAGAGCTTCCATATGATCCAGCAATTCCACTCCTAGGTATTTACCCAAAGGACACAGAAACATCAATTCCAAAGAACACCTGCACCCCTATGTTTATAGCAGCACTATTTACAATAGCTAAGCTTTGGAAACAGCCCAAATGCCCAAAAATAGATGACTGGATCAAGAAGATGTGGTACATATATACCATGGAATATTACTCAGCATTCAAAAAAGATAAACACATGCAGTTTGCAGCAACATGGATGGCGCTGGAAGGGATCATGCTCAGCGAAATAAGCCAAAAAGAAAAAGAAAAATACCGGATGGTCTCACTCATAGCAGGAATCTAGAAAACTTAAATAAGGGATCAGGAAAAAGAATAACTATAAGAAAGTGAAAATCAAAATCAACATAAACTATGAACCAGAGACACTTTTTGGGGGGTGGGGGCCGGGAGGGGAGGGATTGGGGTCAGAATGGGGCATGTGCAGTTGTATGGGGGAATATAAAAATAAAATTTATTATTTAATTTAAAAAATAAATTAATTAATTAAAAAAAAAGAATTAAAAAAAAATCCCTATTTCGGCATGGTGTTGACTTCCCTGTGATCATTTACACAGCACTTCTCATTCCCTTCAACAACTATTTATTGAGCCCTTACTATATGTTGGGGTACCATGTGTGAGGTCAGGAACACAGACTGCCCTTGAGATAGTGCCCTTGCAGTCTAGAGGGCATTCATCTGCAAAGGACACAAAATGTAAACTGTGACAATGTTACAAACAGCTAACAGAGCATGTTAGAGAGGAATTTAACCTCTTCAGGAAATCAAAGAAGTCTTGAAGGACTGATGAACTAAGGTTTGAAACAAATAGGTGCTGGGCCTCCCAGTTGGTACAAGGGTTAAAGTCTCAGTGCTATCAAGTAATCTCCACAGTCTGGACTGAGTTCAATCCCTGGCCAGGGAGCTGACCCACGTAGTGCAGCTGACCTCTGCTGTCTCGCCCGCTGCTTCCCCTCAGCAGTGTATGTCAGTAGATCCACCTGTTCTGCTCCCTACTCTGTCTCTGGTGATTCCTCTCCTCCCATCCTACCCACCTTGCACCTCTGGCTTACATCTCAGCTCTTGTATGTATAAGTTAATAACAATAAATCCTTATTAAAAAAATGGGGAGGGAACTATTAATAACTCAAAATTACAGCAACACACTAAGATGCAATTTTGTACTTTTACTTATTCACTGCTTCACAGCTACTGCTTCAAACTCCTATGTTCCTGAATGCTTTATATTCGTTCTTTCCATTAATTCTAACAACCTACCAACCAGGTAGGTTGTTCAAACAACCTAGAAGCCTACCAGGTAGAGTATGGTTTCACTCTTGCTTGATTTCCAAATACATTTACATATCACATGTATTAGAGTGTGTGTAGACATGGAGGTACATATTACATACATATATTTAATAGAAAAATACATAATAAATGTGCATGTATAAATAAATAGATCCCACAGTAGAATGAGGTCGAGATACAAGATTATAGTGGCCAGCAGCTGTGGAATGTCAAGATACACATGTTCTGTCCTATTCGGTGGAACCTCACAAGGACTGATGCTCACATGAAGAATTTGACAATAGCAAAGGCCGGAACACACATGATCACGAATATAACACTGGAGTAAAGGAAAGTCTCCGTAGCGCTGCTGTGATTCAATCCATGTGAGGCAGACATTGCAGGAACATGTCACAGCATTCCAATAGTTCAAGTCTCAAAACAGTTGCTTGTCACTTAGGTAACTGCTTGCCGTGCATTACAGTTCGGGTTCACCAATCTATGCATCTGTGCTTGGATCTGAACCATTTAGAGGCTTCCCATTAGACTTGGAATAAAAACCTAAATCCTCACAATGGCCTTAAGAAAACGGGATTTAAAATAGGAAGTTCAGGTCTCCCTGGTGGCCTAGGGGTTAAGTGTCATTGCTATCACTGCTGTGGCCTAAGTTCAATCCCTGGGCAGGGAGCTGACCCACAGGGTGCAACAGACCTCTCCCAGCTGCTTCCCTCATTAGTGTATTTCAGTGGATCTGTTACAGGGCAACCCTGATACAAAATGGGTTGCCTGACTGTGGGTCCTCACCAGGGCGCTTAAAGGGGACTTAAACTGCAGGCACACACTAAACATTAACAAATGTCTATTTACAAGGGAAGGGGAAACGAGAAAATGTACAACTCAGGGAGAAAAAGGGAGATAAATTCTTAAATGTGTCCTACCCGTTCCGCCAACCCGGAATCCCAAAAGACCCACTGAAACCAAACTTGCCTGGCCAAGAACAGGAGCCAGTGCCCAAGACCCTACTAACATGGCTGATTTTATTTAGAAACTGAGAAAATGGCTGCTTAACTCCGCCCTTAGGTCCTAGCAACTTCCCCTTGGGGATCATGGGATTTGTAGTTCTCAGTGTCTTAATGGAGTGGGGGGTGACATCCACAAAGACTATATGGAGTTTGCTCAGGACATCCTTTCCCCCTAACAGATCACCTTTTCTGCTCCCCTCTCTATTTCTGATAAATCCTCTCACCCCCAACATCTCTGGCCTACAACCTAGTTATTCTAAGAAATAAATAAATATAATAGGAAGTTCATCAAACAGGTGGAGAAGGACCAAAAAGACAAGTGATGAGTGGGGTAGGGGGTGTGTCAAAGTAACAACTGCAGGAAGCATTCCCACCCCTGGGGCTGGAGAACTATGAGATCAAGTTGGGGTTATTAGAGCAGGAAAAAGCAGAGGAACACCAGGGAGCAGGTTCTGGCATCTCAAAGAAAGGGGCACTATCAGTTTGCTAGTAGTCCCTCAAGAGTGGAGGGGACAAGCCTGCGAAGCTGAGGTTCAAGACTTTTTTTTTAAAGATTTATTTATTTATGCACACAAGAGCTGGGGTACAGGCCAGAGGTCTGGGAGGTAAGAGGATTCACCAGAGACAGAGTGGGGAACGGAACAGGCAGACCGACAAAATACACTGCTGAGGGGAGCAGCAGGGAGACAGGAGAGGTCTGCTGCGCCATGTGGGTTGCTCCCTGGCAGGCTGGGGATTGAACTTGTGCTGCAGAGGCTTTAGATTGCTTCATAGTGCAGTGTTTAACCCCTTGTGCCACCAGGGAGGCCCTCAAGACTCTTAGGAGGAGCTACTGCTGGCACTTTTCTTGTTGAATCATGGCCTCATAACATTGCATAAGTTTCTGGTGTTCTGCATTGAGACCCATGTGTCTGCACTACAGAGGTCCCCACTGAGAGTCTCATCTTTTTTTTTTTTTTAAATATTTATTTATTTATGCATACAAGAACTGGGGTACAGGCCAGAAGTGTGGGGGGTGAGAGGATTCACCAGAGACAGAGTGGGGAGCAGAACAGGAGAACTGACTAAATCCACTGCTGAGGGGAGCAGCAGGGAGACAGGAGAGGTCTGCCGCGTCATGTGGGTAGCTCCCTGGTCAGAGATCAAACTCGTGCTTCAGTGGCTGCCAATAGCTTCATAGCGCTATGACTTAACTCCTTGCGCCACCAGGAAGGCCCTGAGAGTCTCATTCTTGACTTCACCATATCATTGTCCCCTTTCCCCTGATTTACCCACCCTCCTGCCCCCTTCCCTGTTGGTAACCACTAATTGGTCTTCTAGCCCGATAGTTTATTTCTGTTTCATTTAGCCCATTTGTTTGTTTTTCTGGCACCTTTGGGAGGGCACAGTGAAGCTGTTTCTAGGAGTATGGAAAGAACTTGGAAAAGGAACCAAAACCTGTTGCCAGAAGCAAAATGTCCCTTCTGAGGTGGCCATGATGGCAAATGCCAGCAAGCAGGAGCAAGCCCTTTCTCCTTCCAGTCTCCCGAAACCTCTCCTAACCACAGAACCCAACACCAGCTCAACGAGAGGAATCTGGTTGGCAGCCCTGAAAGGAAGAGCAGGGTGAGAAAGGGGGTTGGGAGCTGAGACCAGCTCAGCCTTCAAGGGCCCAGTGGATCCAGGCCTGCCTGCCTTCCCAGCCCCAACCCTTTGCCTGCCCAGTCTTAACTCAGATCACACTGGGTTTTTTCATATTTCCCAAGCACTCCAGAGTTACCTCCATGCACTCGCTAATGCCTCTAGCTAAAAGGTCCTCTTCTGACTTATTTAGTATAACTTACCGCCACCAGCTCAGGGAGGATTTCTTGAACTTCGCTTATCTAAAGAAGCCACTCTCTCCTAACTCATGCTCTGTAAAATGCTCCATTTTCACTTTACTGATAGCATTATTCACTATTTAATAATCTTTTCAAAAAGTGTTTTTTTGGGCCTCCCTGGTGGTGCAAGGGAGACACAACCCATGAAGCTATCTGCAGCCACTGAAGCAGGAGTTTGATCCCTGGCCAGGGAGCTACCCACATGGCACAGCAGAATTTTCCTGACTCGTGGATTGCTCCCCTCGGCAGCGTATTTCAGTCCGTCTGCCTGTTCTGTTCCCCACTCTGTCTGTGGTGAGAGCACACACACACCCCTCGCACACTTCTGGCCTGTACCCCGGTTCTTGTATGCATAAATAAACCGTTAAAAAATTAAAAAAATATAGAGTGTTTTCTTGTTTCTTCCCTAAAAGGACCAGTCTTATGTGCACTGTATCCTTGGGGAGCAGTCAGTAGCAGCTCCATAGCTCCATAGATGTTGAACTACTGAAATCCGAAGACAGTGAAAACCTCTCTGTGTCGGTGGAAGCCGGACGGCACCCTGAAGACCACAGTTTGTCTGCATCATTGGACCCTGGGAAAGGTGAGACCTGAAGCGACGCCAGAGCCAAAGGCAAGTTAAGGACACGTGTCACCTCCTTTCCCCGGTGCTTTCACATACACCCCCTTAGGCTGCTTCCCTACTTTCCTGCGCGATGGTGGGTCCGTGGCCAGTGGCGGGGGTGGGGGGGGTGGGGGGGTGGGAGGTGTCTCCAAGGTGCCCCCGGGAAACAGAGACAGCGGACGAGTCACCTTTGCCCCCCCCCCCCCGTAATTAGACACCTTTTCAGTGCTCAAGCTAAGACCACCCAGCACACCTGCGACCACCCAGCACACCTGCGCTCCTCGGGAGTTCCCTGACGGCGCCTCCCGGGCGGGGGGCGGGCAGGGCTGGTCCCGGGCCGCGGCGGCGTCAGGGGGGCTGCGCGTCCAGGAGGGCCCGGGCGGCCCTGCCAGCTCCCCGTTCCTCCAGTCCTCAGCCGCCGTTTCCTCGTGCGTAAAGCGGGGGGCAATGTCGGGCTGGAGCGCCGGGCTCTGGCGTGCGCCCCGACCCGCCCGCCGGGGGAGCCGACGCCGCCGCGGCCGGCCTCGCCCCTCGAGCCCTTCAAGGCCCAGAACGCACGGATTAGGCGCTGGGGGGGCCCCGCCGCTGGAGACCCCCAAACCGCAGGGAGGACCAAGCGCCCCAGGGCGCGCGGGGAGGTCGGGGGTCGAAGGTCGGGTTCCGGTCCAGTCCGCCCGAGGCCGGAAGCCCTGGATCCGGTCCGGTCCGCTCGGCTCCCGGGCCGCCCCCGCGCTACGGCCCCCCGAGGACGCGCCTCAGCCCGGAGAGGGAGGAGTTGGGGCCCCCAGTGGCCGCGCGGGTGCCCCTCCTGCGCAGCCAATCCCCGCCGGGAGACCGCAGGCTTCAAGCCCCCACCCCGGCCCGGCCCGGCCCGGCCCGGCCCGGCCCCGCCGCGCCGCGCCGCGGGGAGGCGGGCAGGAGGGCGGGCTTCCGCGGAGTCCGCCTATCAGGGCGGGCCGCCGGGAGACGGGCGGGCGGCCGCGCCAATCAGGGCCGCGGCCGTGGCCCGCCGCGCTGTTGGCTACAGTTGTTGCAACTTTTTTTGAAAGCGCGTTTCCCGGGAGATCGCGGCGCGGCGGACGGGCCATGGCGAGAGGTACTGGCCGGGGGCGCGTCCGGGCGCCGTGCCGCGGGGCCGAGGCGGCGGGAGCGGCGGGGTGTCCTCCTGCGGGCTGCTCCCCCCGGGCGCGGGCGCGGGGGGCCGTGGAACCTTCCCCCGGGCGCCCCGCTGCCGTGCCTCGGTTTCCCCCTGTGCGCGGCGCCGGCCGAGCCCCGCTCCTGGGAGCGCCCCGCGGGGCAGCCCGGGGAGACGCTGCCCCGGACGCAGTCTTGGGGGGCGAGGCTGCCCGGCCCGGGGCTCCGCGGGGCGGTCGCCCACGTCGGGGGGCGCGCCTCCCCGCCCCCCGCGCCCGCGCCCGCCTCCTCCCGGGGCGAGCTGGGGCCGCGGGCGCCCCCGGGGCGGCCCTTCGCCCGCCCGCACCCCCGCCGCAGGGCCCCGCGGGCCGAGCTTGCGGTCAGCGCGGCGGGGCGCGCGGTCGGGCTGTCCGGCCGCCGGTCCTCGCAGCCTCTTGGCTCTGAGCAAAAACTTGAGGGTGGTGGTTGAGTGAACTTGTTGTTTTTTAAAAAAGAAGTTGAGGTTTTACAGTTTTCTCACAATGCCAAGCGGTCCGTGTCGGGGGGACTTTGCCGTGACACACTGCTCCTCCTGCAGCAGTAATGAGGAAAATAAGGATTCATTCAGCAAATAATTATGGGGCCTTTGTTTGCAGGCCTGCACCCAGTTGCATCATTTGCTCCCAGCATCCTTTTAGGGTCTTTGGGGACCAGGCTTACCCAGATTCTGTTAAGAAATGAGGCATAGTGAAATTGAAAGAGCTTCAGGATCCCATCCACAGAGAAAATTTAGATGAGTATCTTTCTTCAGAAAATTGTTAAGCATCTGAACGTGCATTTAATAGTAGCTGGCGCAGGGGGTTGAGCGCTGCCCGGTGAAGCTGTCCGCTGCGGGCCTGGAGCAACCCACCCGGAGAGACAGACCTCTCCTGTCTGGCCCGCTGCTCCCCTCAGCAGTGTGTTTTGGTACGTCTGCCTGTTCTGCTCCCCGCTCTCCCTGGTGAATCTTCTCACCCGCCTGCGACTCTGGCCTGTACCCCACTTCTAAAAAAAATAGTAGCTGGCTAACTTATTTGAGAAATATTTTCATTTTTTAAATTACTATTAGAAAAATCTTAATAAAACTTTGCTTTTCTGTTTTACTTTTCCCATCAGAGCAAATTCATTTAAGCTACCTGTTTCATCAGTAGTACATTGAAAAAAAGAATAGCTTGTTTTAATTATTCCAAGGTGGGGGTGGATAAAACGAACCACTTTGCCATTGAAATACTTGTACATGCTTAATCGGTGCAAATAATAATCAGCATGGAGGGCCAAACATTTCATTATCTCAGCTCATTCTTACAAATTGTTATTATTGCCGTTTTTTCAGAGGTGGAAGCTGTTGTCCACAGTCACTGTCCAAACTCTGTGTCTTTGCTTGTTCTGTTCCTCCTCCTTTACTGGGGCAAAGCGAAGACCAGTGTTTCCCAGCAGGCTTACACATCACCTTTGTCATATATGAGTCAGTGATTCTCACTGGCTCACTTAACCCCTGAATTAGTAGAAATTATTTATTTCTGAGTTCATTCCTCTTGTAAACAATGCAATCAGGCATTTAGTATTGTAAATATCCAATCATTTGCAGTCTTTTTCTTGTAGAAAAGTGGTCTTGTTTGATGCTTTCCCTGCTTGGTTACACAAACAAAATATCCAGATACCACACAACTCTTCTGGTTATGACATTTTACAATCGTGTAAATATTTACAATCTTGTAAATATTACAGTATTTACAACCTCAAATATGTTCATGAGATCAGGATCAATTCATCTACTTTTCTCCATCTCTACTGGCATTGTCAGTGGCCTCCAACTGTCCTTCTTTTCACCCTTACCATCTCTGATTTATTATCCCTCAGCAGTTAGAGTGGTCCCCAAGAACACAGGTTTTAATGGTATGATCACTACTCCCCCAACCCCCAACTTCCCCATTCTCAGCAGATCAAATCCACAGCCCTCCCATGAGCCCTGAGCACCCTTCTGGCACCTCTGGGCTCTTTCTGTCTCTGTGTTCATTGTGGTGTTCATAGCGCAGGGCCTGGAACAAAGTAGGTGCTCAATAAGTGTTTGCTGAATGGACTGACTGGGTATTTCATTGTCTGAGTCAAGGGAAGCAGTGTCCACCCAGTACAGTAAATCACCCTTGTCCAGCATCTGGCACAACTGGGTTCAGAGTCCAGCTCCAGCAGTTTGTCAGCAGCTTTCAGGCAGGTGCTGAGCTTTATCTTCCCTGAGCCTCAAGTTCTTCATCTGTGAAGTAGGAATAGTACCTGGTCATCCCTTATTGGGAAGATTAAATTAATTCGTACATTGTTACCTGGCCTACACTGGTAAACATCCAGTAAATGTTAGCTATTAGTATCATTGCAATTGAATGCTTTTCCTGTGAGATCCTGGGCAACACTCAGAGTTTCTATTTTTGTTGATACACACATATCTATGTATATGAATATGTCCTGTGCAGAGAATACGCCCTGTGCAGAGAAAGAAAAGGCTGTTTTTTGTTTTAAAGATTTATTTATTTATGCGTGCAAGGACTGGAGTACAGGCCAGAGATGTGGGGGGCTGAGAGGATTCACCGGAGACAGAGTGGGGAGCAGAACAGGCAGATACACTGACAGACACTGCTGAGGGGAGCAGCGGATGAGACAGGAGAGGTCTGCTGTGCCCTGTGGGCCACCTCCCTGGTCGTGGCTGGCGATGCTTGACAGTGCTGTGTCTTTAACCCCTGCGCCACCAGGGAGGCCCCAGGAAAGGCTGTTTTGAAAGTTACACTGGATGATTGGTATGACATCTTCTAGGTACTGGCGTTGTGCGGGCCATGGGGGAAGGGGGTGTCGTGGGGTGCCACTGGCCCTTCCCCGGGAACAGGAGCTACACTTGTACGTTAATGTATAGCCCCAGCATTTGGGGATGAAAATGCAGAAAATGCTATGGCCATAACTACGTGTGCATGTGGGTGGCCCGGGAAGGTGTTAAAATAGCAAGTGCAGTGGGCTAGATGATCTGCTGGGCTGCTTCCTGCTCGCAAATCCTGATTTTCATGATGGTTTAGAGATAAGCTGCAAAACCTCTCTGCCCTGCAGGTGTAACAGACACCATTTTGGAGAGCCTGGGTGACACAGATTGTCAGTTTAATCCTCTTTCGATGTCTGCTTAGGCTCTTGGGTAGTCAAGTGGCCAGAGTACCCTGCCCCACGGGGTTAGTGGCTGGGGTGGGGGCTGCGCAGGTGAAGGGGAGTTTCCCAGCTCTGCCCCGAAGCCTGCTAATGCCCCCGCTGATCGGGGAGCCCCCGCCCTCCGTTCCTTCAGTCTTCTGAGGGGCGGGAGCTGCTGAAAGTGACAGCTTTTCGTTTTGTTCTCTGCGGGTGCTGGCAGGACCTCTGGGTAAGTTACGGAATTCAAAGTTCTGTGCTTCATGCACGGAGGACACGGAGGCCTACATGGGGGGCGACTAGGCCACGGTCCCCGAGCATCTCCGGAGCGCAGCGGGCCGCGCCCTCATGGCTTCCCGGCGCTGAGCAGCCGCCAGCGACGGGACTCCCGGGCTCTCGGCGGGCACCGAGGAGGGGGTGCTTGCTAGCTCCTCGGCCAGGGCCATCCGCGCCCCCCACCCTTCCTTCCCTCCTCCGCGGCCAGAAGTCCCGAGGCTGGGAAGGAGGCGCCGGCGGCGGGGGGATCTGGTCGTAGTTCTGAGAACTTGGCCGGGCCGCGCCCTTCTCGGGCTGTTCCCCGTCCGTGGGGACGGGAGAGTAACGGGCCTCCCGGGGGCCGGGGCTGAGGCTGGGCCGGCGGAGACGCTCCCGCAGACCTCCCCGCCGCCCCGGCTCCGGGCCCCGCGGGCCGAGCGCCGCCCCGGGCCCGGCCGCCCCTGGCCCAGCGGCCCGCGCCCCGGCAACGGGGCTCCCCCGCCGGCCCGGCAGGCTCGGCCCCGCTCGCCCGCGCCCCGCCCCGCGCCCCGCCCCGCGCCCCGCCCCGCGCCCCGCCCCGCGCCCCGCCCCGCGCCCCGCCCCGCGCCCCGCCCCGCGCCCCGCCCCGGCTCCGGCCCGCCCGGCGGCGCGAGGGGGCGCGCCCGAGCCGAGCCGAGCCGAGCGAGGAGCCCGAGCTGCCGGGCCCGCCCTCCGGGGAGCCTCCGGCGCCGCCCCCGCAGCCCCGCCCGGCCGCGGACGGCGCGAGCGCGGGCGGCGGCGGACGCGCAGCGCCTCCCTCCTGCGTCCTCGCGGCCATGGGGGAAGGGGGCGCCGTGGGGCGCCGCCGGCCCTTCCCCGGGGCGCCGCGGCGGCGCTGGTGGCGGCGGCAGCAGCAGCAGCAGCGGCAGCGGCGGCGCTGGTGGCCGGGCCGCGGCGAGGGCGAGGGCGCGGGGCGCGCCGCCATGGGCCCGGCCGGGCTGCAGGTGGGTGCCGGGCCGGGCCGGGCCGGGCCGGGGTGGGGTGTGGGGGGGCCGGGCCGGGCGGGGCGGGGGGGGGCGCCGGGGCGGGCGGGGGCCGGGGGGGCCGCGCCGCGGGGCCCGCGGACATGGCTGCGGGGAGGCGCCCCGGCGGCCCCGCGCCCGCCGCCCGCCGCCCTGAGCGCCCCCCGCTTCCCGGGTCCCTCTCCAGGCAGGAAGATGTCCAGGCCCCGCGCGGCGGAGGCGGCGGCAGCGACGGCCCCGGGCCCGGAGATGGCGGAGCGGAGGGGCCCGGGCAGGCCCCGCACCGACGGGGTAAGCAGGACCCGCCCCCGCGCGCCCCGGGGGGCGCGAGCACGTGGGCGCCCCGGGCCCCGCCCGCCGCCCGCCGCCGCCGCGACCTGGGGGCGCTGCCCGCCGCCCGGCCCCGCTGGGCGCCCCGGCGCTTGGGGCCTCGGGAGGCCCGGGCCGGGGACCCCTCCCGCCGCCCGCTGGGGCCGCCGCCGTCCGCGGGCCCGGGGCGCCCGCCCTTGCGCCCCCTGAGCCGGAGCCCGCCCCGCCCGCCGCCCTGGCCGAGCGGGGCGCACGGGCGCGGCCGGGCAGGAGGACCGGCCCGGAGGGGTGGACGAGGCCCCTTTCCGTGCCGAGTTGCCTCAGCCCCGCCGGGAGGGAAGGGAGCCCCTGCAGCGCCCCCAGCCCCTCAAATTCTGGGTGTGTTGACCCTGGGCCATTGTGACCTCCTGCCGGCCGGTCACCTCCCGCCGCGGGGCCTTCAGGGGCGGCGGCGCCACCGCGGGCCAGAGGCGCCCCGGGAGACCGGCGGCCGCGGCCACATGTGCTCAGGGCGCGCCTCCCGGGGCCTGGGGGGCGCGCGGCCCCCCCCTGCTCCGCGGGGCGGCCTCCCCTGGGAGCCCAGCCCGCGCCGGAGGGTGTTGTCTGCTCTGGCTTTTGTATTCCCGGCGCCCCTTCCCTGCTAAGCGCCGTGGGATCTTCTTCCAGCCTCTCTCAGAATCCCTGTTTGTCGTTGTAGGAGAATGTGTTTGCCGGGCAGTCAAAGATCTACTCCTACATGAGCCCCAACAAATGCTCCGGAATGCGCTCCCCCCTTCAGGAAGAGAACTCAGTGGCTCACCACGAAGTCAAATGCCAGGGGAAGCCATTAGCGGGCGTCTACCGGAAACGAGAAGGTGAGGCTCTGAGCCGGGCCTGGTCTGGCCGCGCCCGGCCTGCGGAAGGCTCTCCCCGAGGATGCTCGTGTGTCAACTTGTTTCCAGCTTTGTCAAAGCTGCGCTGGGAAGGCTCCAGCCATGTTCTGCCTCCCTGGGCCCTGCTGCCCCCCCCCCCCCCCCCCCCCCCCCCGGCGCAGGGGCAAAGTGGCCTGTCCCAGGGCCACGCCCTGTGGTCTGACAGGTTCTCCTGCCTTCACCAGAGTTAGCGTGTCCTTCCAGCCTCAGCCTTGCCAAGGTGCAGAGATAATGCACCTGAGCCCAGGTCGCACAGCCCCACACCTGCCATCCCGGCTACTCTGAACACAGGGAGGCGACTGCCCTTCTGTGAGATGGCCTTGACCTCACCCTAAAGTTTCTTCCCACTCAGGCATTAGTGCAGCTCTGAGGCAGCACACTCAGCCGTGAGATGCGGTTGAAATATCGCTCAAAAAAATAGTCACCAGAAAATGCTGCCTGCCCCTGTAAAACCAACTGAAACCTCGTAGAAATCTCACTCTTATCCAAATGCTGCCATTTAAAGCTGCAGTGGAAAGCATGGACTCTCCCCCAAATCACCAGGCCCACCTTCAATTAAAACTTGCTTTTAAGAAGCCGAGCTCCATCTCCCAGCGGCTCCCTACAAGGCAGCTTTGTGCTGGTTGGCGGAAAGCGCTGTAGTGATGGTTCAGCCCAGCTTCTGGAGCCACATTTGAGAACCAGGGGCAGGACCCAGCCTTCCACTTGGTTTCCCCAGTGCACAAGGGGGTAGGTACCCTCTCGGCAGGTCTTCAATTTTAGTATATGTGCTGCCGAAGCGAGCACTCGGCAGGTCTTCAGATGACTCGGGCCCCCAGTCCTAGCTCTGCCACTTTCAAGGGAGGCACCTCGAGCAGGTTGCTAGTCCTGGAGTGGCAGAGGGAGACGTCCTGCCTCAGGGGCTGTTCTGAAGGTCAGTAGCCACTTGAATGAGAAAGGCTCTGTGAAGCGCTCCCTACATGGGCCCTTCTTCCACCCCCACCCATGCCTCCCCATGGCTGCGCACTGAGGACAGCCCCTGCCACGTGGAGACTGGGCACGGGACTCTCTAAATGGTTGTCAGTTGGTGCTGCATCCTGTCTGGAAAGGGCAGAATGTGAATTGTCCCAAATAGTGACCTATTCCCAAGCTGGCTTACTCAGCGCTTACAGTGTTCATAAATGTCAGTGATTCGAATTTTAGAGGAGACCCCAAGGGCCAGACTCTTGTCTATGATTCTCAACTTTTTTCCTGCGGTGACAGGGACGATCCCGGGCCTCCTGCCCTCTAGGCTTATGCCTGGTGCCCTGGCCTCAGCTCCCTCTGGTTCCTCTCAAGTTGGCTGTGGGTGAGGGAATGAGAGCGGTCTGGATGGGTTTTGACCGATTATGACATATTTCCTCTTATCAAGATAGAAATCACGTCATAAAATTTGCTCTTTTAAAGCGTACAATTAAGTGGTTTTTCGCGTGTTCACAGCTATGTGCAGCCATCACACTGTCTTAATTCCAGAACATTTTCATCACCGTCAGAAGAATTCCATCCCCATTAGCAGCCACCCCCAGCCCTCCCTCTCCCAGCTCGAGGCAACCACCGGTCTACTTTCTTTCTCTCCGGCTTTGCCTGTTCTGATGTTTCCTATAAACGGGGTCCTACAGTATGTGGCCTCGCGTGTCTGGCTCTTCTCACTCAGCCTCAGGACTTCCGGGCTCCTCCACGCTGTGGAGGGGTCGGGGCTTCACTGCTCCTCGGCTGGATCGTGCTTGTCACGCGGATGGGCCGCAGCGTACGTGCCTGTCCTCCGTGTAGACAGTGGGTTTGTCTCCACTTTTGGGCTCTTAGGAGTCCGTTTCTGCAGACATTCATATGCAGTTTTTTGTGTAGACATATGTTTTTAATTCCCTTAATAGACGTCTAGGAGTAGAGTTGCAGGGTCATATGGTAATTCCACGTTTAACTCTTTGAAGAACCGCCAGACTCTTGCAGGCTGACTTGGCCATTTTACTTTCCTGCGTGGTTTACTTGGTTTTGAAAAGTAGATTGTTTTTCAAGGAGCGAATAGGTCACCAACACTGGCGCTCCAGAACTATTTTTAGTAGCACGTCATTTCCAGCGACCCTCAAAACACTGGCCAGTGTCCGGGCACCATGATAGAGCCACTATGGATGCGGGCCTTCCGCCCGTCAGAAGCGGGGACTTTTCTGGTCGAGGAGGCTGAGACGCAGTGTGCCAGGCCCTTCTGCTGTCTGACCTTCCTCCTGTCCTCAGCACTGGCCCACTCTTTAGGAATTTGGCTTTGTTTCTGAGGCCTGCGGCCCAGTTCCTGAGAGCTATTGATCAGGAGCTCCGGCCAGTATTGCTGGCTGTGGTGCTTCTGCTTCAGAGGCCTCTCCCACATCAGGAAGCACAAAACCAAGAGCCCTGCCCAGTGCCAGGTGCAGAAGTTAAGGGGAACACTGCTTCCATAAGGACCCTCAGTGGGCACGGACCTAGGAGGCGAGGGTGCGGCTGCCTGGCACACTACGGGCGTCTGCTCAGAACCCATCTTAGAATACGATGGACAGTCTAGAAATGGGGCACCAGAGAGCCCAGAGTAAACCTCTGTCTGTCCTGCCTGCAGAGAAAAGGAACTCCGGGAACGCAATCCGAAGCACACTGAAGTCCGAGGAGCAGAAGCTCAAAGACGCCAGGAGGGGCCCCCTGGCACCTTTTCCAAACCAAAAACCTGAAGCAGCAGAACCCCCAAAAACCCCAGCCTCGTCTTGTGACTCCCCTAATGCAGCTGTCGCCAAGCCTGCCCTCAAAAAGCCCATCCGGGGCAAACAGTCCCCTCGGAGAAAGTAAGTGCCTCCTGGAGGCGCCCCACCTGAGCAGGCAGCCCCGGCCTCTGCCCCAGCAGTGCTGAGTGGGTCTCGGGGTGGCGGGCCAAGCCGTGTATGCTGTTCGCCTCTCCAGTCGAGGCTCAGAGACAGAATTGTCACCAGTCACGCTGTCAGTTGCCAGCCTCTCAGTCTGGGTGGTGGTCCAGGGCTTGTGCCCCTACCCCGCCGCGCGGCAGGCCCGCTGGTGGCCACAGATGTTGAAGTGACATGGGTCCCAAGGGGTCGCGCGCCTTCTGGGTGGGAGTGGTTTTGGTGCTAATATGTGTCCCATGTCCCCCCCAGAGCTCAAGGAAAATCACAGCAGAACCGCAAGCTCACGGATTTCTACCCTGTTCGAAGGAGCTCCAGGAAGAGCAAGGCGGAGCTGCAGGTAGTGTCATGAGGCCTGACCAGCAGCGCTTGGAGGGGCAGGGTGGACGGTCGTGTGGGGCGGGTGGCCATGTGGGCCGCTCCGGGTGTGTGTGACCCTGCGGCAGGTCCCTTTGCCTCGGGGGCTTCAGTACTGATCCACTGGGCGCCGTCGTATCACTCGGGGGCACCAGAAGTCTTGGTTAGAGTGTATCCGTGACCACAGCCTGGCAGGCATTTCCCTCAGGACCCTCTGCCAGGACTTGTTGGCTGCCCCTTGGAGCTTGGGGCCCAGGGAAAGCTGTGTGTCCTCTCGGGGGCTTGTCTGTCTGCTGTCCAGAAGCCCCTATGGAGTGTCTTGGGTGGTAAACACTTGTGGCCTGGGAGCCCTGACCGACTGGACCTTGGGCTGGTTACCTAGCTGCCCTGTGCCTCGGCCGCCCTCTCTGTAAAATGGGAAGATCTGGCAGCCCTGAGTGGGGGCCTTGAGGGGCTCCCTGCGTGAAAACACGGGTGCACTTGGACCAGGGCAGTGCCGGTTAACTCTTAGCGTTGTCACTACTGCTTGCTGGGATTGTTAAGTACTGAAATGCCTCTGTTCTGTCCCCCTGCCCCAGCTGCAGAGCCTGGGACCTGTGGGAACAGGCCCGAGCTCAGGGGATGGGGACATGTGGGCGCTGCCCATGGCGTCCCACACCAGCCAGTGCCGTGGTATTTGTTCACTGAGGTGTGGTCAGTGCCTTTCTGTAAAGGAACCCAGGGCTGAGCGGGCCCTGCAGCCCAGGCTTCCCCCCACTGAGCCCATCTGGGTCACCCCCCCATACTCACACCCCCCCAGAGCAGCCTCAGCCTGGGAGCAGTGCTCAAGAGTGCTCAGAGCCCGTGGCTCTGTCAGTGGCTGCGTTTGGAGCTTCATGTAGATGCTTTGTACGTTGAGTCTATAGGCACCGAGACTCTTAGTCTCTCTTTTGTTTCTTTGAATTGATGAGGCTTCGTCAAAAGAAATCAAAGAGGCTTGTTCCAGAGTCTTGGCACCAAAAGTAAAAAAGGAATCAGAAAGGGGGCCCCTTCTCCACCCCACTCCCTCACCCTCCACTCCCGGGAAGCTTTGGTGTTATTTCCTGAGAAAGGCAGTGTCTCTGGGCCAGGACAAGCTGTGATGACGTGCTGGCTGCAGTGGGAGGCCGTGCCGGGCCCCAGACAGCACTGCAGAGGGCCCTGCGTGCCAGGCCCCAGAACCCAGGACGCCTCCCCTGGGCGGGGGGGGGGGGGGGGTGTCATGGGGGAGGGGCCGTGAGTTTGCCTTTTTAATGAAAACACAAGGGCTTTTTTGTCTGGAGGAGCGAGGCTGCCATGGGTCGTGATGCAGGTCTGCTGGGCCTTGCAGCAGTCGAGTGGGCGGGAGCAGACCCCCGCATCCCCGGAGCCTGGTCTGTGGGCCCAGCGGAGCTGCTCTGGCTCCAGATGCCATGCTGCCTCTGAGGTGTTGGCTCTGCCCACTGGCCAGGGCGGTGGAGCCAGTACTGGCCGCACAGGTAAACCTGGGGCAGCTGGCCTTGCTCAAGGGATGAGGTCAGTCCTGACCTGACTGCCCTTCAGACAGAACTAGGCGAGGCTTAGAGGGGCGGGGTGTAAAGAGGGTATGGGGAGCCGGGGGAGAGGCTGAAATTAAAAGCCTCTCAGAGACCTCACTGAGTCTGAGGACAGCAGACTGGGCTGGGCCAGGGGCCAAGGCTGGACCAAGAGGGTGGAAACCAGGCCTTGGAGCAATGCCCCAAGCCCCTCGTTTCTTGCTGTGGGAGCCTCTTAGCTCACTGGCCTGGCTGTGGGTGGGGTGACAGTCAGCACTGGGCAAGGACTGTGGCCTTGCCCTGGCGTCACCCCAGCCCAGCCCTGGCCCAACGTGAGAAACAGTCTGCTGTGTGTTCCTCCTTCCTGTTGGCAGGCTCTACCCTGGTTCAGAACTTGCCTACCTCCCACTGGTCTGCCTCCAGACACCCCCACCCCCGGCCCTGCCCCTGTCCTGGGTGGGCTTGCTGCCCGCTGGGAGTCTCTTTGGGAAGCCCAGAGCATGTCCCAAAACTCAGCCCACAGACGGAGCTCTGTGCACCAGCACTCAGGGGCTCTAGCAGGGACTCAGCCTTGTTCAGCTATGGCAGGAAAATCCCTGGTCACCTACCCCAGTTTCCTGCAGTTGCTCCCATTTTCCCAGCTGCTATACTCCTCACCAGTCTCTACACACTTGTAATTAATTTTTCAGCACGATAGTCGTGTGCAGGGGTGTGTGTTTGGGGGCGGGGCGTGTTGCTTCCAGGCCTTGCTGTGTGCTAGACACTGCCAGCCTAAGCCAGGCGATCCCCAGCAAACAAGACCAGGCCCCTGTATTCATGGAGCCTGTGCTCCCCTGGGGAGCCCGGGAATGAAACAACAAAAATAAAAGCAAGATAATTTCAGAGAGTGCTCTGAGGTGGAGTTAATAAGAGAGCAGTGTGGCAATGGGGCTGGGCAAAGGCTACTTTAGCCTTGGTCATCGCAACAGTCATGACTGGAGAAGTTTCTTTGAGGAGGTGCCTTCTAAGCAGTGCCTGGAAGGGAGGGAGGGAAGCCAGGCAGGCGGGTGGAGAGGGCGGGCCTCGGGGCAGGCAAGTGCAAAGGCCCTGAGGCAGGTTCAAGCCTGGCTGGGGGGGGGGGCAGCCTCAGTGCCGCTGGGCCCAGGCAGCCTTCCACAAAGTGGGTTTATGCAGGTAGCAGGGGGCGCTCTGGAAAGCCTGTTTTCCTTCTTGAAATGTTTTACTTGGGGGCCCTTTTGGACTCCTAGGGGAGCCGAAATAGCGCCGGGGAGCCTAAATAGCGCCGAGCAGCGGTCGGGGGACCCTTGTTTCCCCTTTCCCTGGTTACAGCCTCTCAGCTGCAGACGCTGCCCTGGCCCGGGAGGCCCTAAGCAGGGACCAGGCCTGATCTCGTTTACGTTTCTGAAATTTTATTGTTTTGAAGTTGGATTCTTTTTTATTGCGGTTACTGTTGATTTACAACATTGTATATGATTTGGGGTACTGGTTCACACCCCCCCCATCAGTTACATTTTAGAGGCCTCTGACTGCTGCGGGTCTGGGCGAGGTCAGCGGCCACCCGGAGCCCCGCCAGGTCCTGCGGCGGGGTCCAGAGCCCAGGCTTGGCCCGGCCGGACAGCACAGCAGGCGTGCAGGAGGGGCCTCGGTTGGGGGCTGCCCAGTGGGGCGTCCAGTAGCGCCCGTGAGTCCCTTCTAACACTGCCGAGACCTGGACCCCATGGACTCAGGGACTGGAGAGCCCCGCTGGGCCGAGGCCATTGCCCGCAGTGTGGGGGCCGTGCTGGCTGGGGTGAGGGGTGCTGGCTGGGGTGCCGGCGAGCCCGGCAGGCTTCTGGACTATCTTTGGGCTCCCCGGGTCCTGGGCACTGACACAGAGTAGGCCCTGGCTTGGGGGTGGAGGTGGGCCGAGGTGGGGGGTGCAGGACTTCGTGGAGACAGGGCTCAGGGGCGGAGCACGAGCGGTGCAGACCGGAGGGACGAGCTGTGGGTCAGCCGGGCGGGCTCCATCCGCACGTCCCGGCTCAGACATCAGTGATGTTACGTTCACACACCGCCTGGTCCCGTTGAACCCCGGGTGGCCAATGGCCCGCACGAGGTAGGGTGAGGGGCCGTGAGGCGCGCGTCCAGCCTTGGGCTTCCTGGGGAACTGCGAGGCTGGGCTCCTGGTGGAGAGAGGCCTCAGGGGCTCCTGTCATGTCTTTCCCCACTTCCTCCCAGTCTGAAGAAAGGAAAAGAATCGACGAGTTGATTGAGAGCGGGAAGGAAGAAGGCATGAAGGTAAGCGCAGCCCCTTCATGCCCCCTGGTGCCAGGTGCTTCCAGCCCCGTGCCGCCGCGGGCCTGTGGGGACCGAGCAGCCTGGGGGTGGCTTTAGGTGACATGTAACCCCGAAGAAACTTAACTTTTCATTTGTGGCAAAATACATAAGACACAGAATTTGCCGTTACTGCCGTTTGCAAGCGTGCAGTTCAGTGGCGTTCATTACATCCACAACCTTGTGAAAGCGTCATTGCTGTCTCGTTCTGCAACTTTCCCATCGTCCTAATTGGAAACCCGCACCCACTAGCACTCCCTCCCCCGCAACCTGCTTCTGCCTCCCCTGGGCCCTTTTCTGGACCTTTCCTGTGAGTGGGGTAAGAAAACGTAGCTGAATCTGGCTGCTTCCACTGAGCATGATGCTTGGGAAGCGCTTCATAAATTTTCCCTAAATTCTGTTTCCCAGGCACTGGTAAGGGAACGCCCAAGAAGTTGACCTTTATTTCAGTGTATTTCAAACCCATCCAGGTGGATGTGAGGGGAGTAGCCCTCCCAGGTGGATCTGGGCTAGAACCCAGGGGTTTCTCCCCATCCTCTGGGCTGAGCTTCAGTCTGGGCCCCGCAGCAACCCCCCTGTGACCCCACTGAAGGTGGAGTGATGAAAAACAGGACAGTAAAGTACAGAATATAACAGGAGGACCCAGAACCCTGGCCCTGCCATCCCTCTGGAGAGCCGGCCCGCTGGGGGCGTCTGTTACTCTGAACCTACCTTCTGGCTCATCACCTCCCAACAGATTGACCTCATCGACGGCAAAGGCAGAGGCGTGATCGCCACCAAGCAGTTCTCACGGGGCGAGTTCGTAGTGGAGTACCACGGGGACCTCATCGAGATCACGGACGCCAGGAAGCGGGAGGCTTTGTACGCGCAGGACCCTTCCACGGGCTGCTACATGTACTATTTCCAGTACCTGAGCAAAACCTACTGGTAAGCCCCCCAGGGCTCTAGTGGCTTCTGCCCGCTGGGCAGGGGGACTCGCCAATCTCGGCAGGTGCGGGCACTGCTGGCGAGGCTGTGGCCTGGAGAGCAGCCCGGCCCTTGCTGCTGCTCCAGTGCCTCCCTGCCTTTTTTTTTTTTTTTTTTTTAAAGATTTATTGATTTATTTTATACAAGAACCAGGGCATAGGCCAGATGCGCGGGAGGGTGAGAGGATTCACCAGAGACAGAGCGGGAACAGAACAGGCAGATCTACTGAAATACACTGCTGAGGGGAGCAGTGGGCAAGACAGGAGAGGTCTGCTACGCCATGTGGGACCCTCACCGGCTGGCTGGGATCAAACCCGCGCTGCAGAGGCTGCAGACAACTTCACAGCGCGGCGCTCAACCACCTACGCCACCAGGGGAGGCCCTCCCTGCCTTCTTGCTGCCTTTTGTGAGGCAGCCCTGCGCCCCACCCCTTCCATCTTCGGAGTGGGGACAGTCCCGGATACGGAGAAGGTGGGCAGGCAGGGAGAAGGGTCCCTGGAGCCTATGAGAGGCTCTCCTGGCCCCTCCCTGGACATGTGGCTCATGCTGCTTGTTCCATGTGGCCAGTGTGGTTAATGTTTTTTCATTAGACTTTATTTTAGATTCCTTCAAAATGACAGACACGCTTGCACGCACACTGTGTGCACACCTCCCCTGCTGTCAGCATAGTTGCTTTTTATGCACTTATTTGTGATACAAAACTCTAGAGTTGCCTCACAGGCTTTCACAAAAAGCCTCTGCATTCCTGAGCTTCCAACCCTGCCTCAAGCACCCGCCCAGTACCATCTGGGCTTGCAGAGATCTTTTTTTTTTTTTTTTTTTAAGATTTATTTATTTATTATTTATACAAGCACTGGGTACAGTGAGAAGCGTGGGAGGGCGAGAGAATTCACCAGAGCCAGAGCGGGGAACAGAGCAGAGCAGGCAAACTGACGAAATACACTGCTGAGGGGCGCAGCGGGCGGCAGGAGAGGTCTGTGTGCCATGCGGGACCCTCGCCTGGTGGCCGGGGATCGAACCGGCGCTGCAGAGGCTGCGTGCAGCTTCGCAACCCAGCACTCAACTGCTGCGCCACTGGGGAGGCCCCAGAGATCATTTTTTGAGTTGAATTGTTCCCTCCCCCCCCAAAATAAAGAGGAAACAGAACCTACACGGCTCTCAGTTGTGACCCACAGGGCTGAGAGCCAGCGTGGCCCTGACTGAGCTCAAAAGCCTCTGGGTCACCGTCACCCTCTCCCCTCTCCCACCAGCGTGGACGCCACCAGGGAGACCAACCGCCTGGGCAGGCTGATCAACCACAGCAAGTGTGGGAACTGCCAGACCAAGCTGCACGACATCGACGGCGTGCCCCACCTCATCCTCATCGCCTCGCGCGACATTGAGGCCGGAGAGGAGCTACTGTACGACTACGGTGACCGCAGCAGGGCTTCCATCGAGGCCTACCCCTGGCTGAAGCATTGACCCGCCGCCACCGCCCCCCCCCCCCCCCCCCGCAATGGACAAAGTGCCCTCAAAGGGAATTGAGAAAAAATTTTTTTTTACATACACTTAATCTTAGCAGATTACTTCAGATGTTTTTAAAAAGTATATAAAGATGCCTTTTCACTGTAGTATTTAAATATCTGTTACAGGTTTCCAAGGTGGACTTGAACAGATGGCCTTATATTACCAAAACTTTTGTATTCTAGTTGTTTTTGTACCTTTTTTGCATACAAGTTGAGCGTTTGCGCTTCCCGTGCATGTAGTCAAAGACTCAGCACAGGTTTTAGAGGAAAGAATCAAATAGGAACTAGGAAGCGGGGCGATTCTCCTGCCTGCAGCCGGGGAGCCGGACCGTCCCCCGCAGCCTCGCAACGGCCTGGCCGGCTGCTCCCAAGCTCTTGTTTTCCTGAGGCCTCAACAGGCACACATGGAAGTGTATGAATGAATATTTTTTAAAAAGGTTTCGCTGTAAGTTAGTCTTCCCCTCTGCTTTCTCGAAAGCTTAACCAACCCGGTGGCCGGGACTCTGGCCGGCCTGGACTCGCCTCTTCCATGGGCTGCCGCTCTGCTGGGCCTCTTGAAGCATCCGAGTTGACGCCGGCAGGGAAAATCGTGGCTGACCTACCCCTGCCGGGGCCGGGCTTCCCAAAACTGGGTTCATTCTTTATAGAAATGTGAACACTGAGTTTATTTTGAAAAATAAAAATCAAAAAAGAAAAAAGAAAAAACCACAGAAAACAACTTACGTGTATATAGGACTTGAAGTGAGTGAAGTGGCTGCGTTTTTTGTTTTTAACCCTTCTTCTTTTTTTGGCTTTTGGTTTTTGTAGAAGAGATTCGAGATGGTACTCTATTCTAATCAAAAATAAAGCTTTGTAGTGGGACCAGAAATTACTTACCCAGCCCTCCCCTTCACCCCTCATCCAGTTTTGCTGGGTTGAAGGTTCCAGACCTGTCCAGGCTGTTTGTCCCACCTCCTGGTGTTCGTCCTGCAAAGATGCAGCCATGAACGACAGGCTTTGAGACCGGACCCCCCCCCAGCCACCTCTCCCGCTTCAGAGAAAGGCAGTGGGGTGTGCAGGAGCCCAGGGGAGCGGGCCCAGGGCCCAGGGCTCACGGCTAAGGGTGAGTCTTCACCTCTGTGTGCCGTCAGGAGGAGGTGGTTTCCTTCTCCCTCCCAAAGGGGGGCTGATGCTCACTCTTAGCCTGCAATCCTAGGGTCTTCTGGCCCCCCGTTCCCAGGTAAATGTGAATGGAAACACAGGTATGAGGGCCTGTCCTCAACCTTGTCATCCCCGGCCCCTTCCCTCCCACCCCAGCCTCACCACGGTGCTACCTAAGAAAGTCTTCCCCCCGCCCACACTTGCCTGGTCAGTGGTCAGCAGTTGGAGGAGGATCCGACGGGAGTGTGCAGATGTGAGATACGATGTCTTGGTTGTACCTGTTTGTGGTTTAGCTTTGTATTTAAAAGAGAAAAAGAATAAACTTGAAAACTATTTGTCATCATAAAAATGAAAAATTAAAATATTTATTGCCAGGCGAGGCTACCTATGTGTCTGTTTTTTATAAGGTGGCAGGGGGAGAGAGCAGGGCTGGGATTTCCGACTCGGCCCCGCTACGTGTAGACATATGTACAGACGGACACAGCGGCTCCGGGCATGTCCCAAAGAGGCGACGCGAAATAGTTGTGGAAAGTATAAAAGATATTTAATACAAAAATCACTTAAAATCAGCAAAACCAAATATTCACAGCATCAGCGGGGTGACCGCAGTCTGGCTGCGGGCGGGTGGGTTCCGCTGCACTGTGGGGCAGGCCACGGTGGGCCAGAGGAGCAGGGGCCGAGGTGGCCGCTGGGCTTCCGTCCACCTTGGTTTCTCGGTGCTTCTTCACCCTGGCCTGGCCAAGCCTTCGGGGCGTCCAGTGCTGCGGTTCCAAGGCCCGCCCCCTTGCGCGGCTCGGAGGGAGACAGGTGGGCAAGTGCAGTGTGCACGTGGGCTGAAGGGAGAGTGGGGTCCACTGGGGGTCTGTCCTCCAGGTGCGAGCGGCTGCCTCCATCATGGCCTTCCATCTATGTCTGCTTCCCTGACCGGAAAGAGAACCTGGTAGAGAGACAGAGGGCTCAGCAAACAGTGAGGCAAGGGGTGCGGAAACCCTGGCAAAACTGTGAGCGGCTCTTGGGTTCCCTGTGGCATCGGCTCCTTTAGGGCCTTGCCGCCTTCACTCGCGAGACGGGGAGCAGAACTGGTGGAACTTGCCGGCACAACTTGCCGCCTGCACTTCCTCATGAGACTGATGTGGAAAACAGCCCTATGTGCTTCGGTGAAGGGCCGGGGGCCGCACCCAGACCCTGGACCAGAGCCTGCGTGACCACCGGCTATGCCCACAGAGGGAGCGCGACTCCTCCTCCTCCTCCTTTTTTTCTTTTTTGTTTTAATTTCAGGAGGTTTTATTGTAGGGGAGGAGATGGTTTCTCGCTGTTACCTACAGGTCTTCGCTGTGAATAAAACAGACATCTGCAATGAGCAAAGATAAACGCAGAGTTCTTAGGTGAAGGCTAGGCCCTGAGGTGGGAACACCGCACTTCCGGTGTCTACCCACTCAGAGGCAGAGTTCTGAAAAGGAAGAAAGATGTCCTGGGGGTCACCAAGCACAACCGCGGTGCTGTTTCCAGTTATGAGAAAGAAGCAAAGACTGGAGGCCAGGAAGTGAGCTGGGATCCGGCTCTTGAGAGAAACCCTTGGGCAGTGCTGGCATCTGCCCCAGTCAAGGGCTGGGGGAGCCCGTGACTACCATTAGGACACAAGCTATGACTCAGCCATCCTGCCCCCTAGACCTGGCTGCCCCCCGCCCCCCGCCACCTCCTGCCCAGTCATCAAGCCAGGAACCTGGTAGCTGTTCTCACCCACCCCCACCTGCTCTCTTGTAGTCATGATGCCCCTAACACGCTCCTGGTCACCTCTTCTCATCTCCATGGCCGCTCCCCCCCCCCAACCCTGTGCAAGCTTCCAAGATGGGCTCAGCAGCCTCCTCGTCACCCACTCACACAGAGGCCAGGATGACCATGTCACTCTGTGGAGCCGAGCAAGTCATTGCTCAGTTTAAATCCTTTCGGGGCTGCCCATTTCCTCAGGATAAAGATGAAATCCTTGGGCCTCCTTGGTGGCACAGGGGTTAAGCCTCAGCACTATCAGAGTCACCAGCCACTGTAGCCTGAGTTCAATCCCCAGTCACGGAGCTGACCCACATGAGCAGCAGACCTCTCCTGTCTCCCCGCTGCTCCCCTCAGTTCTTAGATCCACCAGTTCTGCTCCCCAATGTCTCTGGCGAATCCTCTCATTCCCCCGTACATACACCCCATTCTTGTATGCATAAATAAATAAAATAAATCTTAAAAAAAGACAGATGAATCACCTACTTCCCGGAAAGGCGTTCATCCATGGCAGCTGTTCTGTCAGGCTGCCCGACACGGGAGTGGCCCCACGCGGTGCTCAGTTTGTGCACAGACTCTATCAGGCGCAAACGCCAAAGCAGTGACCCAAAGAACTCCCTCAGAAAGAAACCAGTAGTGGATACCTTCTGGAAGCTTCCTTACAGTGGGATACTCAACCAGTGGAAGCCCTCCACAACCAGACGGGGCACCTGGATGCTCTTTCACTCACCCTCTTACCTTCCTTGGGAAAAACACCCTTTGGCCCCACTTCCATGCTGGCCCCCAAACCTCCTCCCTCCCCTCCCTTTCTCCATAATGCAGCCATTATGTTTGTACACGTGGTCATGTCACTCCATGGCCTAATCCCTCACAGCGGCTGGATGATCCCCCCACCTACCCCCTTACTCTCTTTGCTGCTCCAGCCACATGGCCTCTGCTCTACAGGTGCTCTCGCCTCAGGCGCTCCACCCGCTGTGCCCCTGCCAGCAGTGCTCTTCCCGTAGGCCTTTGACATCTTTCAGGTCTCAGCTTCAGTGTCACCTTCTCACAAAGCCCTCCAGGAACCCTCAAATATAAAGTAACCCCAACCGACCTCCCTCTCAGCACCCTGCTTGCAACCTTCACAGGGTGCGAGGTCCTGGCCATGTGACCTTGTCCTGGGAACAGGTTTCCTCACCAGCTCACTCTGGCCCACACTGAAACGCAGCCCCCAAGTGGAGGGGCTTGTTCACAGCGCCTAACACCACCTCTGGCCCGGAGTGGCCCTCAGTAAACATCTGCTGAAGGCAGGAATGGGTCTGGCTCCAGGTGGTCTCATCTGACCTGTGGGCTTCCCTGCCCTGGGTGACCACCTTAGACTCACCCACGGGGGTTTGCACCCACAGAGCCAGCTCCTCCCCACTCTTGCCTGCTCTCGCCTGCTCTGTGGAGTGGGTAGGCTGACCTCTGTGGATGGCAGCCACAGGCTCCCTAGGAGGGAGCAGCAGGAGTTGGGAAGGCGAAGGGGAAAGAAGTGAAATCTGTTCCTGCAGGCCATGTGTTACTAGTTGCTGCGTTTCTCGTCAAAAGACCACGCTCCAGGGCCTCCCTGGTGGTGCAAGGGGTTAAGACGCAACCTATGAAGCTGTTCACAGCCTCTGCAGCACAAGTTCTATCCCCGGCCAGGAAGCCACATGGCACAGCAAACCTCTCCTGTTTCACCCGCTGCTCCCCGCAAGCAATGTATTTTGTCAGTCTGCCTGTTCTGTTCCCCGCTCTGTCTCTGGTAAGTCCTCTCACCCTCCCATGCATCTGGCCTGTACCCCAGTTCTTGCATAAATAAAAAATAAATAAACAAATAAATAAATGTTTAAAAAAAAAAAGTGAAGTGAATCCTGTCACATGCTACCTGCATGAACCTGGGCAACAGAGGACAGCGCAGTGGGAGGCGCTGATGCTGACAGCAGGCACCTGGGAGAGTTAAATCCAAAGACAGGAAGTAGAAGGGGGTGGGGGTAGGGGTGTGGCAATGGGAGGACAGAAGAGTCCCAGAGAGGACAGCGGTTGCACACGTGTGAGTGTGCTGAAGGCCACTGAGCGTGCACTTAAAATGGCGAAAAGGGTAGGTTTTAATATTACGTATGTTACCACGAGTTTTTTTTTTAAACTAAAACAAAAAATTTAGTAGAATTCAGTTCTCAAAGCCTACAGGATCTCAGTGTGGAGCAGCTACAGCTGTGCATGCCAGCGTGCCGCAGCACTTGCAATCCGGTTATTCCTCACTGGAATGTGCTGGAAGTGTAACCTGTATACCAGTTTTCAGGGCTTGCTGTGAGAAATAGGAGGTAAAATATCCCAGTAATGTTTGATAGTGATCACATGTTGGAACGGTTACATTTTGGATAGGTTATGTTGGGCTATTGAAATGTATTTTCAGGGCCTTCCTGGTGGCCTAGGGGTTGAGTCTCAGCACTATCACCACTACAGCCTGGATTTGATCCCCAGCTAGGGAGCTGACCCACAGGGCACAGCAGACCTCTCCTGTCTCCCTGCTGCTCCCCTCAGCAGTGTATTTCAGTAGATCTGCCTGTTCAGCTCCCCACTCTGTCTCTGGTGAAGCCTGTCACCCTCTGCACCTCTGTCCTACACCCCAGTTCTTTTATACATAAATAAATCTTCACTATATATATTTTTAAAAGAAAAAAATATGAACACCTCATAAAAAAAAGGGAAAAAACTGCTTAGTGGGAGATTAGAAACAAATCACATTAGGAAATAAAAGGATTTGTTAAACAAAATACCACTTAAATATTGAAAATACAACCACACCAGTCAATATGTAACAGGGTGGTCCCCAGGAAAGGGGGAGGTTCCAGGTTCTCTGCCCCACCCAAGGAAGGGTGGAGCTGAGCAGGAAGAGGAGAAGCTGCAGAAGAGACTGAGGAAGGAAGGAAGCAGGATGGGGCCAGGAGACCTGGAGGAGGTGCATGGAGCCTAGAGACACGTGAAGAAACTGTGCTTGTCTTTTGGTCGTGGACTGGGTGACACAGACGTGGATGAGACCCATGGGGAGGTGACAATGGCAGCTTTTATCTTGATGTTGATTTTGCTCTTTTCCTTCCGGGCTTGTCTGGTTGTTTTTGACCCTTTTCTGTGGGTCCCCACTGGAAGGTGCTTCAGACTTGTGGCAGGCTTTGGGGCCTTGCTCTGGGCCGATCCCATTTGGATGGAGTTTTACCCACGAGGGGACGGGTCACTTTGGGTGCTTCATTTAGAAACTAGACTCTTTGCCTTTCCTGTATTGTTTCCTAGTTTTATTAAAGTTCCTTCCCATTAAAGTCTCCTATGTTTTGTGTTGATGCGGCGGATGGCAGAACCCATTTAGAATAGGCAGGTTTGCGGGGCTGGGGTTGCCCCTCTCCCTGTCCTATAACAAATACACATTTTTTTTTTTTTTGCATAGAAGAACTGGGGAGCAGGCGAGAGGTACGGGGAGTGAGAGGATTCACCAAAGACAGTGGGAAAAGTGGGAATTGGAACAGTCAGATCCACTGAAATCCACTGCTGAGGGGAGCAGCGGGAGACAGGTGAGGTCTGCTGCGCCCTGTGGGTCACTCCCTGACTGCGGATCAAACTCAGGCAGCAGCAGCGATAGCCTGAGGCTTAACCCCTAGGCCACCAGGGAGGGCCAATATACACTTTTTTTTTAAGATTTCTTTATTTATGCATACAAGAGGTGGGGTACAGGCCAGAGGTGTGGGGAGGGGGGGAGAGGACTCATCAGAGGCAGAGCAGGGAACAGAACAGGCAGACTGACTGAAATCCACTGCTGAGGGGAGCAGCGGGCGAGACAGGAGAGGTCTGCCGCGCCATGTGGGTTGCTCCCTGGCCAGCTGGGGATAGAAGTCGTGCTGCAGAGGCTGCGGACAGCTTCATAGCGCGGTGCTTAGCCCCTTGCGCCACCAGGCAGGGCCAATATACACTTCTGAGACTCACTGAATATCAGAACGGCGGGGCAGGGTGGGGGCGCAGGGAGGTGTAGAGTGGAAATGCGTGATGGGGAGAGAAAGGGAACAAACGCCAGCGGAGAGGAGTCCTGTGTTAACAAGGACGACTGGGAGCCATGTGCTGAGAATCACGAACTCAAACCTCCCTTCCTGACATTCAAAAAGAAATGAAGAAAAAATTGTCTCCCCTCTTAAACCTGCCCTGGAAGGTGCCTCAGAATCTCAGACCCCTGACAATGCCTCCTGCAAAGGGAGACAACAGGGTTCGGGGCTCATGCAACAGGTCACCGTTGCGTCCCCAGTGCCCAGCACAACGCCTGGCACACAGTGTGGACTCAGTGCGGGTTTGTTGACTAATGACCGAGGGAAAGGGAGAAAATGAAGGGCACCGCAGCAGTCTGCCAGTCTAATGGAGCCAGAGCAGAGAAGGCGGCTGGTGGCCGAGGCTGGGGGAGGGATGGGAGGGGTGGGGGTCACTCAGATCGCCTGCGCTTCATTTTTCTGATGAAACTACTGGCCAGCGCTTGGAAATCTGATTCCATGAACAAATCTGGCCTCTTGACTTCTCTAAGAATCAGCTCTGGCAGCATGTTCTCCCTTGGCCAGAGGGACCCTCACTCCCCGGCCCCCACATCACTCACCCACATCAAGTGCCTGGCGCCCACAGACCTTCCGGATGCCCGACAGGGCTTCTCGCTTCCCTTCCAGAGCCCCAGAGAAGGGAAACTGTCAAGTGTCATGGGTCAGGGCCACTGGCAGGCAGGCAGACTGCTATAGCGGGGGGCGGGGGAAAGGCGCAGCCTGGGGACTGACATCCACAGACCAAGGAGGCACCTCTCAAAGCGCACTCCAGGGCGTCCCCCATCAGAACTGCCCGGGCAGCTCATTAATAATCCAGATGCCAGACTGCACAGAACCAGATCTGATTTCAGAAAGTGTGAATTTTTGAACGCGTACCCCACCCTCTATGATTTGAGGCTCAGTAGCCACAGAAATGAAGCATTAACAGTGGTGTGAAACATGCAGGCAGCAGTCAAGGGCAACCACATCATGTGCCCCAGTGTGGGGAGAAACAGGGCCCCCCAAAGTGGCCCGTAAGTGAGGTGATGAGTCAATCCCCTGAAGCTCGGTGGTTACTACTACTGTGCCTTCCTGGCCGCTATGGCATTATTACGTCATGGGGAAGCAGTGGAGCATAGAATCTGGACTTTCTGGGTTTCAAGGCACTGCTTCCTATTGTGTGACCTTGGGCCAACGTGCCTTGGTGTTGATTTCTCCACCTGTAAATGGGGATAATAACAATTCCCGGAGTAGCGGTGATGAGTCACCGGGTTACCGGGGCGGGAGTCTGGCAGGGACTAAATTCCACCAGCACGGAGGGAGTTTTCACAGCAGCTGCAGCAGCACCGGGCGGAACGGGGCCTCTCGGGCCCGGGTATCTGCCAGCCCCCTCTCAACCCCGACTTTAGCAATGACTTAGCAGCAACAGGGGCAGCGAGGGACTTACAGCTTCCTGATGATGGTTTTCTCCTCCTTGCTAGCGCTGGCATTGCCAGGACTGGCAACCAGATCCTTCTCTCTTCTTCCTCCTTCTGGGCATTCTCTTGGCGGAATCAGACCACTGGGGAAATGGGGGTAAATAAGTGCGTTGTTTCATTGTAGACCTCCTACTGTGCAGCGCTGACAGTGAAGGATCTTCACAGTTATTATTATATTAATAGCAACACTGAAAGTGCTAGAGTTAGTGAGATTCTGCCTCAGATGAGAATCCTCCTTCTAGGTTAATACCTGATTTCTTTCCTCTTGTTTAACCGCACTGGCTAGTACTTCAAGCTTCTCTGCCTTCCAGGGGTAGGACAATGTGTAAGTTCTCTAACTGACGTCTTGATTTCCTTGACAGTAGAATAAGGATAACAAAAGCACCTCCCTCTGAGGACTGAGGGATTTAGATAAAACACGGCACCTGACATTCTTCCACTCAGGCATTCTACAGGTATTTAATAAGCCCCATACCAAGCCAGGGTAGGGCAGATGGAGCAGTGAACAAAACAAACAAAATGCCTTCTTTCATGAAATTTGTATTTCTACGGGGGACAAAACAATAAATAAATAAGTAAAAGTTAGGGGCCTCCCTGGTGGCCTAGTTTGACACTATCACCTCTATGGCCTGCGTTGGATGGGGCCAGCCCAGACCTGCCCGGAGGACGCAGACTCCACCTCTGGGGAAGCGGAGTGGGAAAAGCTCGCAGAACGCGGGTACGGTCATGCCACCTCTGGAACAGCCCACCGCACTGCCGCTAAGTCAAGCTGTCGTCCATACGAACTTGCCTCGGCGCGCCTGCTGGCTTCTCCAGAACAGAGCGAGAGTCTGAACAGAATCCTGCCACGCCGGGTGGGAAGTGCGCACCTGCTATCTCAGGAATTCAAATCCTGAAATCAAGTGTGTCGTTGCATTTCCCACCAAGCTGCCCACGGCCTCAGCAGTGCTTCTAACTACCTGTGTCTGAAGTCCTCATTCAGCGAGAGGGAGGTCTCCCCACATACACGACCCGACCTCAGCACAAGGAAGACTATTAAGTCTCTGCCGCGGGACTCAGCCTTTTCGGGTCTAGCTTCCTGGACTAGCTTGACTTTACTGCGGCTACTCCCTTCATGGACCTACAAGGCAAGAATCTAAAGAACAGACTCACTTAGGCCTTGTTTGGTTTAGCTTCCTACGAAGGCGTGTCCTTCCTTCCACCCTCTCGGCGGTGAAATGCGCTATCATTAAAAGCGCAGGCTCTGAGGCCCACTGTCTGAGGCGACGTCTCACGGTTAACACCCCCGGCTGTGGGGCTTCCTGGCAGATACCTGACCCCTCTGAGCTTTAGATATTCTTGGGGGTGGCATTACCTAACTCAGGGGCTCGCTCTGAGCACCAACTGCAATGACTTTGGGATACACCTAGACAGCACACGGTAAGCCTGGATGAAAATTAGCAGGCCCTGTGTTTTCACTCTTACCTCCTCTTGCTTCTGAGGAAACCTGCTTTGTTTAACTGAGTGTTGCCCAAATGATTGGATGACAGAGCCTCTGTTTTAAGATACACCTATGTGAAAGAAAACTTTTTGGGAAACAGTGGTGCGTGTGGACTCAGCAAAGGTCACATTTGCTATAGCAACTGCTGCTTGCTTCCCTCTCCAGCTGGCCCTATAATCCCTTTCCTGTGCATATCATTGTGTTTAACTTTTTAGTTTTTAATAATTTCAAACGTAAACACAAAGACTTCCATTTATCCAGTTCTCCTGATTGTTTATCTACACCTCTGCCTGCCTCTACCCTGCCCACACATCCATCGGCCCGGGAGTGCCCACCACTACCCTGTGTATCCGCTGGCCTGTCTTCCCTGCTGGCCTGTCTTCCCCGCTGCCCAGAGTGGACTTTTTCTGTTTTGTCCACTGCTGTACCCCCGTGCCAGGAATAGCGTCTGGCACGCAGCAGGCCTTCAGTAAGCTGGGTGAATGAACATAAGGACCGAGATGCACCATATCAAGAGTCTCTGCCAGCAGGGTCTGGCTCCGCTTTGCAGGAGCCCCCCAAGGCAGCTGAGCCCCACCTCTTGTAACACTGAAGCTCTTCCTGCACCACCAGCAACTGGGACTTGAGTTTGTTGCGCTCCTGCAGCACGTCCCTCAGCTCCTGCAGAGTGAAGCGTGGCCGGTTGGGGTCTGTCAGGTCAACCACCATTTTGTCTGGTCCCAAGCTCTCCTGGAAGAAATGATGTCCCCTGTATAGTTTCCCTCCTGAGGAAGGGCTGTCCACCCCAGAAAGGAAAGCGCTGTTTCTTTACTCCCAGGGATCCTATGAGATGAGATATTGCCTGCTGGGTGTTTCTGGTGGTAGAGAAGCAACACCCCGAGCACCGTTCTCCAAGAGTAGAATCAGGGCTCCTTGGAAATGGCTGACCCCAGGGCTGGGGCAGGGGAAGTACACGGTGAGCCTGGAACTTCTTTCTGGGAAGGGGTGGAGACGTCACAAAATGCACAGTAGCAAGGGGCGCCTCCTGGTCAACCGAGAACAATTTGAGTATTAAAATGGGTAACAGGAAGCCATGCCTAAACGGTCAACACTAAAATTAATTAATGAACGGAAACATGATGGTTAATTCTGTGTCCATTGGGCTAAGGACGCCGAGAGAGCTGGTGAAACACTGTGTTGGGGTGAGTCTGTAAAGGTGTTTCTGGACAAGATCAGTGTCTAAATTGGTGAACTGAGTAAAAAGCCCAACGTGGGTGGGCTTCATGCAATCCACGGAGACAAACCAGAACAAGGCAGAGGAAGGGGGAATCTGTCTCCTGCGTAAGTGGAGTCCTCTCCCTTCTACTGGGACATCAGCCCTCCTGGTTCTCGGACTTCAGGATCTGCCCAGGACTTACACCACTGGCCCCCTGATTCTCAGGCCTTCTGACTCAGACTACATTACACCACTGGCTCTCCAGCCTGAGGACAGAAGACGGTGGACTCCTCAGCCCCGTTAGTGTGCATGAGCCAACTCCTAGAATAAAAATCCTCTTATATCTATATCTCCTATTGGTTCGTTTTCTCTGAAGAACTCTGGCGGGTTCAGGGGATGAGAAGGAGCTTCCACTCTTTACAACAGAATGCCAATTAATTGTGGAGGATGACAAAGTTGAAAAATCATCCAGTTAGTACTAACTGGTTCAGGCAAAAGGAATGAATGACTGGACCTATAACCTTTGGGTGAAAGCCTGATGGGGAACAGGGTGTTTTCACGCAGGCTACTTGCAAAGGGGACAGAGGCACCTTTACAGGTTATAATACAGTTCCCTTAAGACACCCTGCAGTCATTGCCTTAGCCAAGGGATCCAGGTTAACCTCACCAATAATGACAAGCTGAATCAGGTGCCTCCTGACACCAAGCACTGAGGAGGACACAGCACAGTTCAGTGGTATTCCCGTCAAACACGTATAGCTTGTGTCTAATCATGAGGAAACATGAGAACGAATCCAAACAGAAGGACAAACAGCCCACTGACGGGTAATCTTCAAAAGCTCCAAGGTTATGAAAGACAAGGAAGTGCTTGTTCCAGATTAAAGTGTGGCCAGAACAATGCGTTAACTAAAGTCCTGCTGGCCCTGGATTGGCTCCTGTATCAGAAACAAAAAAATGCTACAAATGGCATTATTGTAAATTTCGAATCAGGATGGAATATTAGGTCATAGTATCCTATGAAGCTTCCCCTTGAAGTGATCACTTATGGTGTAACAGTATGTCTTCAGAGAAAACACTCAAGTAGGAAGGGCACAGGACCCTACTCTTTCACCAACCTTGCAACTAACAATGTCTGCTCAAATAGTTAAGTAAGTGAATACACATACATGTGTGTGTAATACATACTTGTGCACAGATATATACACATTTCTGTGTCTATTTCCTAAGATAAACCGCACAGGCACACACACCTGAACTGGTGAAAGGCAGAAAGGGTTACAGGTGTTCACTGTACTTACCTTGTAACTCTTTCGTAGGTTTGAAACTGTTTCAAACCAAAGTTAAAGGAAACGTTTGAAAACAACCTAGATTTCATTAACAGAAGTCTAGTTAAATCTAGGCTCAGGATAGGGAGAATGTAATAGTGACCAGGCACTTCCTCTCCGAATTGTAACTTTCCACAGCCAGCTTGAGGGTGAGGGCTGTGGGGAAAAGGGCACTTTCACTGATGCTGAGGGAGTGGGCTGCCTTAACCTCCCTGGAGTGCAATTTGGCAATTCTTATCAGCATTTCAAAGTGCCTTTCCTTTCACCCAGAGCCCATTCTTCTAGACTCTCCCTGGGGCCACATGTCAAATGTCAGGATTACTCACTGCAACAGGGGCTCAGCTTACATGATTGGAAAACAAACGTCTTTTGAGAGGAGTCTGGCTGAGCAGAGTCTTAGCTCCGTTTTGGGGGCCATGCACCCTCTTGGCAGCCTGGTAGAGCCCACATGGGTTCCTTCTCAGAACAGTGATTTTTAATGAAAAAGGGCAGAGGACTACAAAGGAACCAACTACGATGACACACGCTCATCCAAATCGTCTAAGACACGTTTATGATTAATCTGCCTGCTTTTCCTTTATTAAGTAAGATGATCGAGCCACAGGTGGAGTAAAACACTAAACAAAAACAAAGTTGTGAGATGCGTACTGCATGGTGATGAGCTACAAACTACCTGTGGTTTCCACCGGTGACTCTCAAGACACAGCTCATTATGCTGCGGTTGGTTGCCAATGTTCATGAATGAAGAAGGTTATAATACAGTTCACTTGGAGTTTGGTGAAAATAAAAATATTCACAGACCTCTTAGGGCGGGAGGGGGCAGTACGAGGGGCTCATAAATTCCAAGTTTAGAAGTCCCAGCTTGGACAATTGATAATATTGCACAACACAAGTTTTCATAAGACATTAAAAGATGAGGAGCCTCTTTATATTCTAATTTGGTACAACTTTCATAATATAGTAAGAAAACTAGGAAAGGGTATATATGATTAATACCATTTGAATGAAAAATGGAAACATGCTTCTGTCAGCTTGTGTTGGCATAAAGTGTCTCTGGAAGGATACATAAGAAACTGGTCATTTAAATTTTTTCCAGAGGGTCTCCCTGGTGGCACAAGGGGTTAATTCTCAGCACTACGAAGCAACCCACAGCCACTGCAAATACGCTTCCTTTAACTCTAGTTTGAAAAAGTTTCAAACCTACATGTGGCTGTTAGTACAGTCTCGGCGCGCAGCAGCCCTCTCCTGTCTCCCCGCTGCTCCCCTCAGCAGTGTGTTTCAGTAGACCTGCCTGTTCTGCTCCCCACTCTGTCTCTGGTGAATCCTCTCAACCCCCCTACCTCCGGCCTACACCCCAGCTCTTGATAAATAAGCAAATCTTTAAAAACAAATTTTTTTTTTTTTTTCCCCAGAGAGGGGAAGTGGGTGACTGGGGTAGAAAGAAATAGGGAGGGAGATTTTTCAAAGCAAACACTTTTGTACTTGTTGAATTTGGAACTTGAAATTTTCAAAAAGAAAGAAGCCATCCTATCTATTAGGCAACAGTAAACAAACAAACAAAACAAAATAAAAAATGTGAGTGAAGATGTGGGAAAATGGGAACCCCTGGTGTCCTGCTGGCGGGGATGTGGACCGGGGCAGTCGCTACGGAAAACCTCATGGCAAAACCTTAAAAATTAACAACAGAATGAGGGTATCCAGCAGGTCCACTTCTGGGTGCCCGACACCCGCAAGGGCTGCAAGCGGCCCCGCAGAGGCACTTCACGCGGCGCTCACAGCAGCAGCCTCCACAGGGGCCCAGCGCAGAAGGCGGCGGGGCGAGCCGGGCCTGGCCCCCTCCAGGCGGTGCAGGAGCGCGGCGCCGTGGAGCAGTAGTCAGCCTTGAAAAGGAAGGAAATTCAGTTTCATGCCTCGACATGGCTGCACCTTGCGGACATCGCGTGCAATGAAAGAAGCCAGCGACTAAAGGGGAAACATGATCCTGCTCTACTTTTGTGAAGGTCGTACAAGAGGCGAATGCGCAGAGCTAGTGAGCAGAAGAGCAGTTCCCAGAGTCCGCAGGGGAAGGAGACGCCCAGCTGGTGTTTAGTGGACACAATCTCAGTTTTTCAAGGGGAAAGAGTTCTGGAGAGGACAGAGATGCTGGCTGATCCAGGGCGAGTGCACTTCATGCCCCACTGCGAACCTTCCCCAAGGTTAAGGTGATACATTGTATACGCACTTTACGCAATCAAAAATAATAGAGGGCCTCCCCGGTGGCGCAGCGGTTGAGCGCTGGGTTGTGAAGCTGCCCGCAGCCTCTGCAACGCCGGTTCGATCCCCGGCTGCTCCCGGCCATGGGAGGAGGGTCCCGCATGGCGCGCAGACCCCTCCTGCCGCCCGCTGCTCCCCTCAGCAGTGTGCTTCGTCCTTCTGCCTGCTCTGCTCCCCGCTCCGGCTCTGGTGGATTCTCTCACCCTCCCGTGCTTCTGACTGTACCCAGTGCTTGTATAAATAATAAATAAATAAATCTTCAAAAAAAAAAAAAATACTAGAGGCCTCCCTGGCGGCAGGGTTAAGATGCAGCACTGTGAAGCTGTCCCAAGCCTCTGCAGCACTCAACCTCTGGCCAGGGAGCTACCAAAGGCGCAGCAGACCTCTCCTGTCTCGCCCGCTGCTCCCCTCAGCAGTGTATTTCAGTTAATTCACCTGTTCTGCTCCCCGCTCTGTCTCTGGTGGATCCTCTCACTGCCTACATTTCTGGCCTATAGCCCAATTCTGGTATGCATAAATAAATACATCTTAAAATAATAGAAAAAGAATAAAGCATATTTTTGCAAACTAGCCAGTGGCACTCAGCCTTAGTCTCTCTCTCTGCCCTTTCCCCACCCTGTTTTTTTTTTTTTTTTTTTAAGATTTATTTATCTATGCATGCAAGAGCTGGGGTACAGGCCAGAGGTGTGGGGGGTGAGAGGATTCACCAGAGACAGAGTGGGGAGCAGAACAGGCAGGCTGACCAAAGTACACCGCTGAGGGGAGCGGCGGGCGAGTCAGGAGAGGTCTGCTGCGCTATGTGGGTTGCTCCCCAGCTGGCCTGGGGATCAAACTCGTGGTACAGAGGCTGTGGACAGCTTCATAGGTTGTGTCTTAATCCCTTGCACCACCAGGGAGGCCCTCCCCACCCTGTTCTTAAGCCCATGGCTTGGGAGGAAAATGTGTCATCTCATCTTTGGTGATGAAACATGTCCACTGCCCTCACACAGGAAATCACCAGCCCCAGTGCAGACCACACTGTTCATGTTGTGGGGGAGCTTCCTCCATGTCCTTGGGCCTGGAGTTGGGCTAGGGGGACAGGGATAGGACACTGATGTGGGCGGGGCCATCCTGGGCAACTCACTTCACTGCTCTGGAATGGCAAAAGCCAGGCTACTTATCGGGACAGTCAGCCATCTCATCAAATGGACCGTCAAGAACGCTAGCTACAAATCAGACAGCCACAGGGACCACTGACTGGCTGAAGTAACAGTGCACCAGGGGAGTCACTGGAAATGCCCCTGGGAATGTCTGCCCTGAGAACTTCTTCGCTGAGAATGTCACTGCTGCTTCACCATTACGCTTTCCTGGCACAGCCCAGTTTGTGATCTTACACACAAATTCTGGGGGTGTGGGCACTTGACCCTTCCCACTAGATGCGAAGGGGCCTTCCCTAATTTGCCTCCATTGTTCCAGAGTCCAGCACAGTGTAGTCACTCATCAACTGTTAGTACAGCAGAGAAGCTCAGATGCCTGCATTTTAATATGGAGGCTCTGGGTCCCTCCCTGGTGGCACGAGGGGTTAAGTCTCAGCACTATGAAGCTATCGCCAGCCACTGCAGCACAAGTTCGATCCTTGGCCAGGGAGCTGATCCACACGGCGCAGCAGACCTCTCCTATCTCGCCTGCTGCTTCCCTCAATAGTGGATTTCAGTCGATCTGGCTGTTCTGCTCCCCACTCTGTCTCTGGTGAATCCTCTTACTTCCCTGTACCCCTCACCTATGCCCTAGTTCTTGTATGCATAAAATAAATAAATCTTAAAAAAAAAAAATATGGCAGCTCTGGGTTCAAATTCCAACTCTACCTCTTACTTGCTCTAAGTCCTCAGGCAAATTAACTAATTGTGCTACGCCTCCATTTCTGTAAAATGGGTATGTTAATAATGTATTAGATGATAGTCCCCATAGAAGACCTTTTTTCCTAACTGCACTAGAGATGTACTACTGAATTGCACAGTTTAGAGTTGCAACAAGAATTTAAAACTCACAAAAATACAGATTAGGAAAGGAGAGCTATGCATCATGTTCGTAAGGGTGGGTTAGGGCACTGTTACCTCAAACTTTTGTTTCACCAATATGTTATTTTGGAAAACGTAATTTTGTAAAATTGGATGCGTAACATATTGTAAGATGCACTCATCTTGAATTTATGGCTTGATGATTTTTAACACCTGTAAACACCCATGTTAAAATTTGGAATATTTCTAACTCCCTGTAAATTTTCCTCTTGCTCCCGATCACTCTACCTTCAGGTTGATGATTAATAAGATTAACTTGCTTGCTCTTGAATTTCATATAAGTAGACAGTAGGCTCGTTTTTGTACCTGGCTTCTTTCTCTCTCTCTCTCTCTTTTTTTTTTTTTACGATTTATTTATTTATTTATTTATACAAGCACTGGGTACAGTCAGAAGCGCGGGAGGGTGAGAGAATTCACCAGAGCCAGAGCGGGGAGCAGAGCAGGCAGAAGGGCCGAAGGACACTGCTGAGGGGAGCAGCGGGCGCCAGGAGAGGTCCGCGCGCCATGTGGGACCCTCCGGATCGAGGCGGCGCTGCAGAGGCCGCGGGCAGCTTGGCAACCCAGCGCTCAACCGCTGCACCCCCGGAGAGGCCCTGGCTTCTTTCTCTCAATGCAACATCTATGAGATTCATCCACACACACACATACATATATATGCACATTTTTCATTGTTGTGTAGTATTCCGGTACAGGGATATGCCACAATTAAAAAATCCATTCCACTGTTGCATTCGGGTTGTTTCCAGTTGGCACAATTATGAATAAACCAGCTACAAAAACGGCTGTAGGATTGTGTGTGTGTGTGTGTGGGGGGGTGTCATAAGCACTCATTTTTCTTTACTTAAAAGATATTTCCTACTCTAGGTCAAAGATTCCCCAACGGTGACGCCTCGTCCATGTCATCAACCTCACCCAGGCACTTGTTAGAAATGCAGATTTTCGGGTCTCGCTTCAGACTTAATTAGAAACTGGGGCTCAAACCCAGCAAGCGGTGTTTTAATGAACGCTCCAGGGGAGTCTGGTGCACACCGAGGCTTGCACACCGCTGCTCTAGGTCATGGTGAAACGTGCTGGCAGCGGAACAGACTCGGCCCAGGGCCGGCTCCTGGTCTGCGCTCACCGCCGGCGGCTCTGGCCTGAGGACAGGGCACCCCGGCCCCGGCGCGGACGAGGGGGGCGTCCTGCGGGCGGGCGCCGCGGCGCCCACCTCCCCCCCGCACTCACCAGCCCGCCGGCCGCCGGGCCCTGCGCCCGCAGCAGCTGCACCTCCTTCCGGAGGTTGTCGCGCTCCAGCCGCAGCTCCTCGGCCGCCAGGCCGCCCTCGCTCACCAGCGCCTCCAGCATCTCCAGGACGCGCACGATCTTGAACTGCAGCTGCGTCACGCGGGGGTCGCTGCCCAGGGCCAGGAGCTCGCGGCCCATGGCGGAGGAGATGTCGTACACGTCCTCGGCGGTCAGCTGCGAGGGGCTCTTGCCCAGCGCGCCCTCCGGCGCGTCCCCGGCCCCCCCCTCTTCCCCCCCCTCCCCTCGCGGAGGGGGCTCCTCCATGGCGCGGGGCCCGGCCGGGCAGCGCCTTCCGAGCCTGCGAAAGCGCAACTTCCCCCGGCGCCAGAACTTTCCGCCGGCGGGAGGGCCCGGGGGCGCCCAACCAGCGCGCCGAGGGCGGGCCGGGGGCGGGTCTGGGGGGCGGGAGGCGCGCCCGGCGGCTCTCGGGCCGGGGCCGGGGTGCGCCCTCCGCTCGGCGCCCGAGCCGGAAAGCGGGCGCCAGGATGCGGGGCGGGGAGCGGAGGGGCCGGGAGCCGGGTTGGGGGTCGGCGCCCGCCGCCCGGGAGCCGCGGCCGTGGGGGGGGGCGCCCCGGCCCCGCCCCTGGCGACGGCGCCCGCGTTGCCCGGAGACCCGGCGGGGCCGGCGGAGGCGCCCCACGAGGGCGCGCCCCACTCGGCCCGGCCGCCCAGGACTGGCGCGCGGGGGGCGCGCGGGGCCGCCCGGGCGTGTCCGAGCCCGCGGCGGGACGGAGAGCGGGGCCGGGGCCGCGGCGCTGGGCCGCGCGCGGGGTGCGGGGAAGGCCGCGGGGTGCGCGGGAGGTCACGCCCGGGCCGAGCGCCGAGGAAGCCTCCGCCGTCGCGGGCGTTCATGCCCCTCCCAGCGCGCCCCCGGGCTCCTCGCGCCGAGCGGGGTGCAGGAGGAAGAAACCGACAAAAACCACTGCTCTGAAAGTCCGCGGTGTCGGGGGGACTGTTCGTGGCGTGCACGACTGCACCGCGCGCGCTACTTCAGGGTTGGTGAGAGAGGTCTGTGACAGACGGAGAAAACGGCCACGGGGCCGGTCTGTCCCAGGAATAATTATCCTGGCAACTCCCTTGGTGGCAGATGTACCCGCAGTGAGGCTCTGGGCCCGATGGAGAGTGAACGGGAATAAAACAAACCGAAAGCAAAGCAATCAGAACACACACCGGTTTCAAAGGGCACAATGTGCGAATATTCAAAGCCAGGATCCTGGGCGAGGCTGCGGTGCTCCAACACCCTTAGACACAACAGAGAGATGAAGGAAAAACCAACAAAATGTTGTCTATCCACATGATGGAGTATTACTTGCCCATAAATTGCAATGAAGGCCTAAAACAGAGAGCCCTAAAGGACTAAAACAATGTCATCAAAAGGAAGACACCCACATGGCGTGGCAGACCTCTTCTGTCTCACCCGCTGCTCCCCTCAGCAGTGTTTTCGGTCATCTGCCTGTTCTGCTTCCCGCTCTATCTCTGGTGAATTCTCACCCTCCCGCATCTCTGTCCTGCACCCCACTGCTTATATAGATAGATACATCTTTATTTACTTATATATTTATATATATATATAATATAGATCTTTATTTATTTACTTATACAAGCATCTCCCTGGCCAGCCAGGAATTGAACCGGCGCTGCAGAGGCTTTGGACAGCTTCACAGCACTGTGTTCAACCTGCTGCGCCACCAGGGAGGCCCTAAATATATCTTTACAAAAAAATGCCAACAATTCTTCTATTGAGTAGCGATGCTTTTGATATGTACGTATTTAATATTTTCATATATTTACATGTAAATATATAATACAATGAAGAATCTTTTTTTTATTATTTATGCATACAAGAGCTGGGGTACAGGCCAGAGTTGTGGGGGGGGGCCGGCGCAAAAGGATTCACCAGAGACAGAGTGGGGAACAGAACAGGCAGATGGACTGAAGTACACTGCTGAGGGGAGCAGCGGGCTAGACAGGAGAGGTCTGCCGTGCCATATTGGTATCTCCATGGCCAGTGGGGGATTGAACCCACACTGCAGGCTGCGGACAGCTTCACAATGCTTGCCCAACCGCCTGCGCCACCAGGGAGGCACGAAACAATAAAGAATCTTTTCTTCATCTGCTTATCGAGCATTAATATGTGCAAAATCCATAACGTCACACAGTCAACCGGGCTGCAATGGAGTTAAGTGCTCTTTGACTTGAAACTCACAATTGCTCCCTAATGGTACCGATTTGATCAGGTCCTCCAGTCTCCCCAAATCCCCACCTCTTCTTTGAAAACTGGGAAAAATAAAAGCAGTTCCCAAGACTCGAGTGAGGATTTGAGGCAATAGTGCAGGAACAGCATCTAGCACATTAAAAGCATCAAAGGATGTTGGCTATTATCATAAAGTGCTGACGGTTTTAACTGAGATCCCTCACACACTTCAGTCTGTGGACAGAGGCAGTCATGACTCTTCCCAGTCTGCTGAGAAATTCTGAAAACATGCATTACAGCACAGGTTCTTGGGTGTGCTGCCCACGCCACCTCAGTATCTGGAAATAGTTTAGAAATGCAAAATCTTGACCCATTGAACCAGAAACTTTGGGGGTGGACCCCAACGATCTGTATCTTAACAAGCCCTCCAGGAAATTCTGACTCACATTCAAGTTTGAAAAACAGTAACAGCAGTGTTCAAAAGAATGAGGCCTCAAGCCAGATCACACTTGTTCCTATCTTGACCAGCTTTGTCACTTGTCAGCAGCTGCGATGTCCGGCAAGTAAATGACCTCTTAGTCAGGGACTTGGTTTTCCCAGCTGCATAATGGGGCTAAAATCAGGATCTAATTCATAGAACAGTGTCTGCACAAGTAAGTGCTCAATTGATGTCAGCTATTGTTCTTATTTATTGTTAATATAATAAACTACTTTTATTGCCAAAATATGAAGTATAAGAAATACTTTCCCCAAGTTCATATAATTATTTGGAATATAAAGGTGGACCAGTAATACACATAGGATATGTCTACAACACTTTTTTTTTTTAAAGATTTATTTATGCATACAAGAACTGGGGTACAGGCCAGATGCGGGGGAGGGTGAGAGGATTCACCAGAGACAGAGCGGGGAACAGAACAGGCAGACTGACTGAAACACACTGCTGAGGGGACCAGCAGGCGAGACAGAAGTCTGCCACACCATGTGGGATTCTTGCCGGCTGGTGGGGATTGAACCCGCGCTACAGAGGCTGCGGGCAGCTTCATAGTGCTGTGCTCAACCGCCTGCGCCACCGGGGAGGCCCTGTCTACAACGCTTTTTAAACAAAATCCCAACAACGTCATTGTACGAAGATTTAAAATTTTGAAAAACATACTTCCCCTGAGATTTAATACAGGCAGGCTGCAGTATGCAGCAGGGCCCTCCCCCACCCCCAAAAGGGGGCACAAATTAAGGTGCCTTACTCCTCGCTAAGCAAAGGGAAAAACGAAATGGGAAACCAAAGTAGGTGGGTCACGCTTCATGAAAATGGAACTGTAAATGCTTGGGGGCTATTATCTACCCACAGGAAAGTTCCACTAGCAACTATCTGGTGGGCCTATTTTGGTACATTAAACAGAACAGGGCTTACCCTTTTCTGAATATCTGTGGCAACACTGACATCCCCTCCTGCTCTTGAAATTATCTTCAGGTCTTGTTGTCCTTCAGCCATGCACGGAAATCGCAAGGGTTTTAGAGATTTCCCAGTTTGGCATAAATGTCTGCCATCGTGGATGGGTGACTTCATCTCTAAAAGCTGAAGTTCTTTGGAAAAGAAATGGGTTGCAGGAAGGGCAGTGCCCAAAGTACTTGTTTTGAGTCTGTTTTTAACTCAGGTCGGAGGTTTATTCAGGGTGGAGAGAGAGGGTGGCATTAAAAGAGATTATGACAAAGGGACTGACATCCTCCACCCGCCCCCGCCCCACTCCATCCAGGCAGCTCTTGCTCTGCCGAGGAATGTGACCACACACTCCTTGTGCAGTTGTTGAGAGGGAAATGAGTTTAGTCCAGGACCCACAGGGAATGCTGAATGTTTGCTTTAAGATTCTATCGGTATGAAAATCAACAAAAAACTATGAACCAGAGACACTTTTTGGGGGGTGGGGGATGGGAGGGGAGGGATTGGGGTCGGAATGGGGGGATTGCAATTGTATGGGGAATATCAAAATAAAATTATTTAAAAAATAATAAATAAATAAATTATATTATTATATTAAAAAAAAAGATTCTATCGGTATGAAACCTCGGCAGCAATCTCCAGCAGGATAGCTCATTACACCTTCCAGATATGCTTGGTGGGTACAGTATTTTGTCATTAATTTTTAGTTAGATAGCTGTGGCAGCCAGAGCTGCCTTTCAAATGACCCCTCAGGCAGCCAATGACATCACGATTAGAGAAAGACAAATCAAACCCACAGGGAGATATGTCCTGGCATCCATTCAGCTGGCTATTAGGAAAACAAATATAAAACCAAAAATAAGTGTTTACCAGGATGTGGAGAAATTGGAACCCATGCATTGTTGGTGGGAATGTAAAATGGTGCTGCTGTCGTAGAGAACAGCATGGCAGTTCCCAGAAAAATTAAAAACAGAACCATCATGAGATGGAGCAATGACACTTATGGGTATACATCCCGAAAAGTTGAAAGCAGAATCTGGAAGACAGGTCTGTATACCTATGGTCACAGAAGCCTTATACACAATAACCAAGGGTTGGAAACAACCCAAGTGTTCATCAACAGATGGCGTGACAAACAGGATGTGGTATCTACACAGTGGAATATTATTCAGCCTTTAAGAGGAAAGCAATTTTGACACATGATACAACGTGTACAGACCTTGAGAACATTATGCTCAATGAAATAAGTTGGACACAAAAGGTGACACAGTGTAGGAATCCACTTATTTGAGGTCCCCAGAGTAGGTAATCTCATAGAGACAACATAGAATGGTGGGGACCAGGGGCTGGGAGGAGGGGGAAAGGGGAGTGTTTGCATTGGTTTAGTTTCAGTTTTGCACGGAGAAAGTTCTAGAGATTGGCTGCAGAACATTGTAAATTATACCACAATTAACAATAAAAAGGAAAACTGGGTGGCCAGGGGCCAGGAGTGCTTTTCACCAACAGCTTCCCACTGCAGCACCTCGGACTCTGCCACACTCAGATTCCCAGGAGCCCCTGGAGGACAATGGGACACAGTGAGGATGCTGAGGCAGTGCATTTCTGTCCAATGTCAGTCAGCTCTAAAGGGCAGTCTTTGCGCAGGAGCTACTTAGTGGGTTGCTCAAGTCCAATCTGCTGTCCAGACTCTTAACACCAACTCTGCTCTGTCCAATCCTGCTTCCTCTTTCTTTCTGACTCTTGGGGGTCACCTCCACTAACTCTCTTGCACTCCCAGCTTAGTCTGACCCTCTGCTGATAGGAGTACCCAACCAATGGGAAACTGAAATATATGCAAAATTTTTAAACATTATGTAAGCAGATACAGCAGGAGGTTGAACATCATTTCGTAGCCAGTGATGAAAACCATGTTACTCAAGGACCTGCTTTCTTTTTATATAAGTTTCACTTAAAGTCGCAGTTTTCCAAGAACCTGTTGAGGAAGTTTTCCCCAGGAGCAAGTTTGATGTAACCTGTAGGTGTGCACCGTCAGGGTAGACACTAGCACGTGATACCAAGTGCTTGAAATGTGGTGAGTCCTAACTGAAATGAGTTGTAAGCATAAAGGGCATGCTGGATTCCCAAAAAGAAGTTGTAAATGATATCACTAATGATGTTTCAAATGATGTTTCAACTGACTACTTCCTTAAGCCAGAAAGAAAAAGAAAAATACTGGATGGTCTCACTCATAGCAGGAATTTAGAAAACCTAAATAAAGGATCAGGAAAAAGACTAATTATAATAAAGTAAAAATCAAAATCAACAGGCAACTATAAACCAGAGACACACTACGGGGTGGGGTGGGGTGGGGTGGGGTGGGGTGGGGTGGGGTGGGGTGGGGTGGGGTGTGGTGGGGGGTGTGTGTGTGTGTGAGAGAAGGGAGCAGGATCAAAACAAGTGGGCGCCTCCTGGGTGGCGCAGCGGTTGAGCGCTGGGTTGCAAAGCTGCCTGCAGCCTCTGCAGTGCTGGTTCGATCCCCGCCTGCTCCCCGGCACCGGAGGAGGGTCCCACATGGCGCGCAGACCTCTCCTGCCGCCCGCTGCTCCCCTCAGCGGTGTACTCCGGTCCTTCTGCCTGCTCTGCTCCCCGCTCTGGCTCTGGTGAATTCTCTCACCCTCCCGCGCTTCTGACTGTACCCAGTGCATGTACAAACAAACAAACAAATAAATAAATAAAAATACATGCCTCTTTAAAAAAAAAAAAACAACAACAAGGGGGATGGGAATTTCACCGGGATGGTAACCAAGATGAAAATGCATACATTGTGGGCCTCCCCTGGTGGCGCAGCGGTTGAGCGCTGGGCTGCGAAGCTGCCCGCAGCCTCTGCAGCACCGGTTCGATCCCCGGCCTCTGGCAAGGGTCCCACATGGCATGACAGACCTCTCCTGCTGCCCGCTGCTCCCCCCAGCAGTGTATTTCGTCACTCTGCCTGTTCTGTTCCCTGCACTGTCTCTGGTGAATTCTCTCACCCTCCCGTGCTTCTGACTGTACCCAGTGCCTGTATAAATAAATAAATAAATAAATAAATAAATCTTTAAAAAAAAAAAAGCATACATTGTACAAAAATGAAAAATGATGTAAAAATATATAAAATAAAAATAAATGAACTTCCTAAGTTTCTTTTTACTTTCCTGTGATTACTATAAAACTTAAAATGATGTATGTGGCTAACATTCTATTTCTGTGCAACAGTACTGTTTTAGAAAAGCACTGACAGAACTTTTTACATACTCCTAGAAATGTCTTCTCCACCCTGACTATCTTGTCAGGGCTGTTTCAGAGGTAGCTAAACAGAAGTTTCTGTTTGCAGAGGAGATGTCCAGTGGCAACAAGCAGTAAATACCTGGAGCAGGCCACATGCCCAGCCCCTGCCCTCCCCCCTCCTCACCCCCATTATGTATACAAGTTGCTGGAAGAAAGAGCTTTAGATAATAGCCTGACTGTACCCTTACATCTATCAAGGAACTCTCTGGGGTAAGAGCTCCAAGTCACCTTTCCATACACAGATAATTACGACTTACATGTAAGTTGAAGGGATCCCTTTCAAGTTAACAGTAGTACTTCTTTTTTTTTTTTTTTTAAATAGAGGCATGCTTTTATTTATTTATTTTTATTTGTTTGTTTGTTTGTTTATACATGCACTGGGTAGTCAGAAGCACGGGAGGGTGAGAGAATTCACCAGAGCCAGAGCGGGGAGCAGAGCAGGCAGAAGGACCGAAGTACACTGCTGAGGGGAGCAGCGGGCGGCAGGAGAGGTCTGCGCGCCATGTGGGACCCTCCTCCGGTGGCCGGGGAGCAGCCGGGGATCGAACCGGCTCCTCGGGCGCGGGCAGCTTCGCAACCCAGCGCTCAACCGCTGCGCCACCAGGGAGGCCCACCAGTAGTACTTCTTTATCATTAACAAAGAATATTTAGAAACCGACCTCCTTTAGTGAACAGGAAATGTTAGAAATTAAATGGCTTTTTCTTTGTTAAAGAACAAATATGTATTCTCTGTGTGTAACTCACCTATGTAAACTAAGGCTAAAACTCCAGGGTCCAAGGCAGGGGGGTCACTCAGAGAAATCTGATGACTGTCTCCAAGGTCCAGGTCCTCAGTGCGGCTCTCATCGACCTCTTTACTAAATGTTGAATTCACTTTGCAGTGACAATTGCTTCAGTCAGCAGTTCTGTAACTGAGTGAATATGGCCACTACGAGCTACCACATGTGGCTATTGAGCATATTTTTTTAAATTCAATTGAAATTTATATAGCCACAGTGGCTAGAGGTTACCATATGGATAATACTGGTGCATTCTAGACATTATTGATGTGTGTATATATTTTCACACACACATATTTTTATTGAGGTATAACAGCCTCATAACTTAACGTGACAAACTTTACATGTACATCTTCATTTTTTTTTTAACAAATACATTGGGCCTCCCTGGGGGGCGCAGTGGTTGATCGCTGGGCTGTGAAGCTGCTCACAGCCTCTGCAGCGCCGGTTTGATCCCCGGCCGCCCGCGAGAGTCCCACATGGTGCGCAGACCTCTCCTGCCGTGCCCGCTACTCCCCTCAGCAGTGTATTATGTCATTCTGCCTGTTCTGCTCCCTGCTCTGGCTCTGGTGAATTCTCACCCTCCCGCGCTCCTGACTGTACCCAGTGCTTATATAAATAAACATATCTTAAAAAACAACAACAACAGAAATCCAAATACATTAACTCTGTAAGCACCACTGAGATAAAGATACAAGATGTTTCTAGAGGGCCTCCCCAGTGGCACAGCCCGTTGAGCACAGCCAAGCTGTCCCCAGCCTACGCAGTGCAGCAGGCCAGGGACATACCCACATGGTGCAGCAGACCTCTCCTGTCTTGCCCACTACTCCTCTCAGCAGTGTCTTCGGTCTGTCTGCCTGTTTTGTTCCCCGCTCTGTCTCTGGTGAGTTCTCTCACCCTCCAGTGCCTCTGGCCTATACCCCAGGTCTTGTATAAATAAAATCTTTAAAAAAATAAAAGTGGGGGCGGCCTCCCTGGTGATGCAGGTGGTTGAGCACCGCACTGTGAAGCTGTCCACAGTCTCTGCAGCGCAGGTTCAATCCCAGCCAGCCACCGTGGAGAAACCCACAAGGCGCGGCAGACCTCTCCTGTCTCGCCAGCTGCTTCCCTGAGCGGGGCATTTCGTCAGTCTGCCTGTTCTGTTCCCCGCTCTGTCTCTGGTGAATCCTCTCACCATCCCACACATCTGGCCTGTACCTCTGTTCTTGTATAAATAAATCTTCAAAAAAAAAAAAATGTTTCTAGCACCTAGAAGGTTCCCCTCATGCTCTTCCCTAACCTTGAGTCCATCTCCTTGGTTGATTATTATATCTGACAGATTCAGTCACGTTAATGAATGTAGCAGTAGTTTCTTTGTTTTTATTTCTAAACATACTCATATTTTTAAAGTAGAATTGTAATTTTAAAACATGTTTTAGATTTATGGAAAATTGGGAAGATAGTACAAACACTGGGAATGTAATACACACCCAGCTTTTCCTGTTATTAACATCATACAGTAGTTTGTACATTTGTTACAATGAACCAAATCAATACATGAAAGTCTCTACTTCAGCTAAGGTACAACTGTCTATGTGGGCAAGGTGGTTATCACAGCCTAAAGCTGGACAAAGACGTAAAAAATTCTTGAATGTAGAAGCCAAATCTCGACAAGTAGGAAAAGAGAAAGGCAAATACAAGGAAGAACTTGTTGAGAAAATGCAGGAATGAGGATAACCTGTTGTGCAACCACAGTCTCCCTGGGGATTTGGCCTAGTGCGCGTCCTTTGTCCCATTTCAAGATGTCTCTGAAACAATTTGTCTCCCTCCTGTTTTGTTACTGCCATGTAGCTCTGCAGATCTATTTTTGCTGTTTTGAGATTCATTCAGATTCAGTTTTTTCCTCATGTCCTTTTTCTGTTACAAGACTCCACCCACCATACATTACAATTGTGTTGCCAATTCTCCTGCCATTCTTCTTGGGGATGATAGTTTCTGATTTTCCTTGTTTTTCAAGATGTTGACAATTTTTTTTAAAAGATTTATTTATTTTTGCCTACAAGAGCTGGGGTGTAGACTAGGTGCGGGGATGAGAGGATTCACCAGAGACAGAGTGGGGAGCAGAACAGGTGGATCTACTGAAATTACACTGCTGAGGGGAGCAGTAGGCAAGACAGGAGAGGTCTGCTGCGCCATGTGGGTCAGCTCCCTGGCTGCAGATTGAGCTCTCGCTGCAGTGGCCACCGATAGTCTCATAGTGCTGAGACCCAACCCCTTGCGCCACCAGGGAGGCCCCAAGATGTTGACAGTTTTAAGGAGTATTGTTCCAGAATTCTGTAGCATGTTCTTTAGGATTTGTCTGATGTTTTTCTCATGATGAGACCGGGTTGATGGGCTTTGGGGATGAAGGTCACATAGTCTAGTCATGACAAAGGTACATAATACCCATATGACTTATCAAGATATGTTGACCATGATCACCTACCACGATAGTTTTTCAGGTTTTTTCACTGCAAGGTTATTCCCTCCCCCTTTCCATACTGTCATCTTTGCAAGGAAGTCACTATTTCCAGCCCAGACTTACAGGATGGGGGCTTAGGCTACACCTTCTTGAGTTTATTTGGAATTCTGCATGGGAGAATTATTTATTTATTCATTCACTCATTTATTTATATCAGTATAGTCTCATGGATATTTATTTTTATTTCATTAGATTATAACATTATTTTGTCACTCAAATTGTTCTACTTGAGCCACTAGGAGCCTTCAGCTGGCTGTCTCTTTGACATCATCATCATCATCATCACCATCGGTAGGTTTTATTTTCAGTTGGTTTCAGCCCTTCTTTAAGAAATTTCAGGCACTGGGCCTGCCTGGTGGCGCAGCGGGTTGAGCGCTGTACTGTGAATCTGTCCGCAGCCTCTGCAGTGTGGGTTTGATTCCCAGCCAGCCAGGGAGAAACCCATATGGCGCAGCAGACCTTTCCTGCCTTGCCCGCTGCTCCCCTCAGCAGTGTCTTTGGTCCGTCTGCCTGTTCTGCTCCTTGCTCTGTCTCTGGTGAATCCTCTCACCCTCCTGCGCCTCTGACCCGTAGCCTAGTTTCTTGTATAAACAAATCTTTTTTTTTATAAGATTTATTTACTTATTTATTTATACAAGAACCAGGGTACAGGACAGAGGTGCAGGAGGGTGAGAGGATTCACCAGAGACAGAGCAGGGAACAGAACAGGCAGACTGATGAAACACACTGCTGAGGGGAGCAGCGGGCACAACAGGAGAGGTCTGCCGGGCCATGTGGGACCCTCACGTGCCAGTCGGAATTGAACTGGCGCTTCAGAGGCTACGGACAGCTTCACGGCGCTGTGCTCAACCACCTGCGCCACCAGGGGAAGCCCGTATAAATAAATCTTTAAAAAAAAAAAAAAAGAAATTTTGGGCACTATAAATTGTTCCAAGTTCATCTTCTTCCCCCAGGCCTAGAACCAGCCATCTCTCCAAGGAGCATGCTCCTTTTACTGGAGTATGGCAGACCTGATGCTAAGTTGCACTTGTTGCTACTGGGGTACACACACATATATTAACAAAACTTCTTTATTGTGGTAAAAGATACACAACATAAAATGCACTATGGTAACTATTTGTTAAGTGTGCAGTGCAGTGGTTGGGGGGAAATGATGTCCCAAAGGAACTCCACAAGCACAGGTTTTATAGACTCCACCCCCACTCCAGACCAAAGAGATGCAAGACACCAAGAACTACAAATCCCACAATGTCATCACCACTGAAGGGAGGACTGCTGGGAACTGACGGTGGTAACACGGTGGCCCTAAGTATATCCACAATGTTGTTGTTACCACCACCAGCCATCTCAGGAACTGCACCATCCTCCCAAAAAGAACCTCATATTCATTCAACAGGGACTCGTCTCCCTCCCCATCACCCCAAGCCATTGGGAAGCATCATTCTACCTCCTGTCTATGGATCTGACTATTCTAGGTCCCTCACAGTCTAGGAATCATACAATATTTGTCCTTTTGTATCTGACCTGTTTCATTTAAAGGTACAACGTCCTCTAGGTCCATCCATGTTGTTCAATGGTCAGAATTTCCTTCCCTAGGACTGACTAGTATTCGCTCGTATGTACATACCACACACGCATTTTTTGAAACATAAAACTTAAACTACAGGTATTGCTTATTTTTACTCCATAGTTTCGGTAATATACTTTAAGACCTTGTACTATAAAGAAAGGGATAGGTATTTAAAACCTACCTTCCCCCTACCACTATCAATGCGGGCTAGATAACGGAAACACATCCTCAGTCATTAGAGGCAACCTTACCTTCTAAGAATTAAAATCTGAGATCAGTTGTCTGCAGAAATCACGTGTAAGAATGCTAAAAGAGGTAGCTGAAGACTAGCGCAAGACACCCATCATCAGACCACGAAAGCACAACTGTACCCACGAAGTTCACGTCGTCACTGCACCCCGACCTATCAAAATAAGAAAACGTGGTCAGAGCGCGGGCACCGAGCCAAGCTCGCAACGATTAGCGCCCTCCCGCCCACGCTCGGGTTTCAAGTCTGGGCTTGTTCCCGGGGCCCCCCAAGGTGGGGTGCTTTAGTAGGCGTTTACAGGGCCATTTGGGGACGTGCAAAAAACGCAAACTTCCAGCGACTCGGAGTTCAGACACCCCCGAACGGCACTTTCGCACTCTTCCTCCACGTCCCGGGGCGTGGAAAGCAGGCCTGCTACACGCCGGGGCCAGGCACCCCACAGGGGACGTACAGCTGCGCGAGCACCGACGCGCGCGCTTCCCGGGGAGCCCTGACGCCGGGCGCGCCCTCCCGCTCCTCAGACGACGCGCGCGGCGGGCGCCGGGAGCCCGCGCCGGGGCAAACCCCGCGGCCGCCGCCAGCCGCACATTCGACAGCCGCCGCAGCGGCCGTTCCATGGAGCCGCTGGTCTTCGCCGGGAAATTAGACGAGCAGAAACCTCACTCTCCGGGGAGGCGGACTCAAAACATAGCGATTTTTTAATTTCTTAAGGTAAAAAGAAAGGCGGCCAGAGCGCCGTGACGAATCTGCCGCCTCCAACGCCAAGGGCGGGCGCGGCGGCGCGAGCGCTCTCCTGACGCAGGGCCCCGGCGCCGGCGTCCGCGGGGAAGGCGGCGGCGCGCCCGGCTGAGGTGAGGGGCGTCCCCGCGGGCGCTGGCCCCACCGGCGGGAGGGCTCGGGGGCGCGGCCGGACGGTGTGTCCGCGCCTGCGGGCCGCCATGTTGAAACCCGGCGAAGGGGAGACTTCTGGGTTGTGGGGCGCGGAGGGCCGCGCCCGCGCCGTGAGGAAGCGCCTCTCCGCGCCGGGGGCGCCCCGCCGGGCAGGGCCGGGGGCGCGGCGCTGGGCTCGGGGCCAGAGTTGCTGTTTAATGGTGACGCTAAGAAGCGGGTGGTCTTGTCCGCTTCTCTGTCCTCAGTGAAGCGATCTCTCTCTCTCACACACACCCCCGCCCGCGCTCCACTGCTTTTTGGGGGGGTCAGGTTTGGAACAAACAAAGTTGAGTTTTGCCTGGGCTGGTCGAGTTCCCCCGCGTTCGCCAGGAAGCGTCTTAGGCGCTGGAGATGGGGCGAGCAGACAGACTGAGGTGCGGATGTTGCGTGTTGGGAAAAGCGGGGCACAGTGGAGCCGCGGGGGGTGACCTGCACCCGGGAGAGAACCCGGAGGGGAGAGTAGAATTTGCGCGGGAGGACGTGGAAGAGAATATCCCCAGCAGGGAAGCTCCCCAGAGGAGTCAGGGAGGACGGATCCACCCCGGCGTGGAGGGTTCTGTGATGGGATCTGGGGAGAGGCCGAGGGCTGCGTGCTGCCCCATGGACTTTGGCATGTTGGCTGGGAAAACAAGCTCCACAGTGCACCCCATAAGCTGTCACTCCCCCTACATAACCCATCAGCAGAAGAACAAAAGCAAAAAGATCCTTGCGGAAGATGTGAGTCAGAGGAGAACGTTCTAGATAGCGTGTTAGCAGACATCTACATCATACACATGCCACAGAGCCCTCGCACGACAATCCCAGAGGTGGTCGCACAAGCATTCATAGCCTCAAAAATGCTGGGGAGCCCCGAATTTATTATCCTAGCAGGTTGGGGTGAAGTAATGATCACGTGTCAGACTCTTCCAACTTCCTTACCCTCCAAAAAAGTCAGTCTGCGTCAGATTGAAGGACAGTGGCTGTGTGCTTGCAGGGCTCAGCTCACCATCATGATCCATTCTATGTTCTGAGGCATAGAGGGTTTATCAACCAGGGACTGGGGAGAAACCCCACATCCCCTGGGAAGCAGAGCGCCTGCTCCTGGGCTCACTGTGATGCCAGCTTGGCGCCTGACTACTGACAGGCCCAGTGCTGCCACCAGCCCCATTTTCCCTGCTAGTTCTGTTTTAAAGTCCTGCCCTTTCAGGGCTGCATCCTGAAGTATTTATAGATGAGTGATGTAATATCTAGAATGTACTTCAAAAACAGTTCAAGTGTCAGGATGTGAGTGGGGGCAGAGATGAAACAGACTGGCCTCTTGGGGCTCCTGGGGGAGCCAGAGGAGGAGCTGGTGGAGAGTCACTGTGTCCCTGTGTCTCAGTGCGTATGACGTGTGTCCCTTCTACATGAAGTTTGTGGTTTTAGAAAGCGCCGTTCTCCACAGCACTTCCATGCCGCCTTTGCTGTAATCATTTAAGTCTCTGAACACGAGCCTGGCTCATGATCCACATTGCTATGTTCTGAGTGAGTGGACAAGCGTCTTCCTGTGGCTAAACGGGATGGGACATGTATGGAGCCTCTTGAGAGGGAGGAAGGAGCGTCCCTGTAGCCCACGCCCTGGCTTTTATCCCATCTCCCCAGTTTCTAGCTGGGAGCCCTTAGCCTCTGGGAGTTCCTTTCCTCCTCAGAGAAGGGGTGGCCCATCGCTTCTGCTTCCTGGGCTGGTTGTAGGACTAAGTGTTAAATGCGCAGGCCCCGCAGGCGCTACTCCTAAACGCTTCTGTTACTCCCTTAGACCATGAACGACTGGATGCCCATTGCCAAGGAATATGACCCGCTTAAAGCTGGCAGCATCGATGGCACCGATGAAGACCCACACGATCGAGCAGTCTGGAGGGCTATGCTGGCAAGATACGCCCCCAACAAAGGGGTCACGGGGGACCCCCTCCTAACCCTGTTTGTGGCCAGACTAAACTTACAGACCAAGGAGGAGAAGCTGAAGGAGGTGTTCTCCCGCTATGGGGACATCCGGCGGCTGCGCCTGGTGAGGGACTTGGTGACGGGCTTTTCGAAGGGCTACGCCTTCATCGAGTACAAAGAGGAGCGTTCTCTGCTGCGCGCCTACCGCGACGCCGACGGGCTGGTCATCGACCAGCACGAGATATTCGTGGACTACGAGTTGGAAAGGACTCTCAAAGGGTGGATCCCCCGGCGACTTGGAGGAGGTCTGGGGGGGAAGAAGGAATCAGGGCAGCTGAGATTTGGGGGGCGGGATCGGCCTTTTCGAAAACCCATTAATTTGCCAGTTGTTAAAAATGACCAGTATAGAGAGGGGAGGCGGGAACGGAGGGAGCGGTCTCGATCCCGGGAGAGACACTGGGACTCGAGGGCGCGGGATCGAGACCATGACAGGGGCAGAGAGAAGAGATGGCAGGAGCGAGAGCCCGCCAGGGCGTGGCCTGAAAATGACTGGGAGAGAGAGAGGGACTTCAGAGATGACAGGGTCAAGGGGAGGGAGAAGAGGGACAGAAGTAAGTAGCGCTCAGCAGCAGCACCGGCCGGAGGAGACGGCACAAGTAAAGGCCTTGCTGCTCTGATCGCTTGGATACGAAGGACGAGTCCCTGCTCGAGCGCAGCTTCCTGACGCTGCCGGGGTTTGCAGTAAGTTTCCTCTCCAGTCTGTGACCCAGATTCAGGCTGAACATGCTGACACTGTGAGTTAGTCCTCTTCAAGGTCACATTCTTTAATAAGCTTGAGAAACAGCCTCGTCTCACCAGCATCTGAGTAGAAAGGCACGTGTTTCGTCTCTTCCCTCTGGTTTGCTGGCGACGGGATGTTCAGTCTGCACTGCTGGGGGCTCTGAATAGATACCACTGCAGTCACATTGTTCAAAAGTGACTTCTTGCATTTTTGTTCTGTCAAGGGCTGTGTCTTTGAAAGTGCAGGTTCTTAAAATTCAAACTGTTTCATACAAAATAAATAGCTGATTTTGTCTGGAGACTCACACCTTCATAGGCGGGTTTTGCACAGGAGTATCACTCACCGGTGCACAGGGCACCTGCCCTATCTTAAAACTGCTGTCAGCTGCTAGACGTGTTCTAGAAAAATACACTCTGGATTTCTGGTGCAGAAGTTTGCTGTCACCCAAGTCTCAGAAATCAGCGTTGCAGGAACACATTCTGCTGTCACCCACATTTCAGGACAAAGTGCTCCCAAAGTGTGTCCTGGGCCAGAGTAGGCAGGTGCTTCAGCTGAACAAGAGTGCTCCACAGTAGAGAGGCTCCCTGGTGGTTACCAATCTGAGGATCAGAACAGGAGTGGGTTTTAAAAATCCGCTTGCTCAAACCCTACCCTGGGCCCAGGGCAAAGTCTGGTGTGGGACCTGGTAGCCATAAAAGAGAAAGAAATGGGTAGCCTCGCCACAGCGGGGGCTTTAGCAGTAACCTTCAGAGTGATGCGCCCTCTGACCTAGCAGTTCGGCTTCTGGGTTATTTTACAGACCACCATGCTGTGGGACAATAAAGGCTAGGAGGTGGGGTCCCCATTGTCAGTGGGGCCTGGGTGCAACTGGCTTTCCTCGCCTCCCCTTGTGATACCTGCAGCTGGGTCATTCTTTGTGGGGCTGCACTGGGCCTGGCAGGGTGCGGAGCAGCACCCCTGGCGCCTACCCACTGTGTGCAGCAGCACCCTCCCTGCCTGTTGTGGCAACCCAAACCCTAAACTGCCCAGTGACCCCGGTGGGGGAAGGGGCAAATCACCAGGGTGGAGACCCACTGTCTCTACTAATATGGCACATTCTCCAGGATACGTGATGAAGAAAAGCACAGAAGAGCATGTATTTAGGGGAAGAGAATGCAAATAAACGTATTTCTTAACATAATTGCTTATATTTTTATAAACTATTTTAGGAAAACTACTCAAAGTGGTCATACTTGTTGCCCTGGGAAGGGCAACTGAAGGTGGTGGTGGTGGTGGGATGGGGGTTCCTCAGTACAAATGCTTTTCTACTTTTTGAGAATAATAATTCTAGTGGCAGTCAGGTGCAGGAACCTCTGCTCTAAGCCAGCATCATCACATTCAGCCCGCTGGAAACAGTCCATGTGTGTTCTGTAAACCCACCCCATGGCTTCTCAGCAAACACTGTAGAATGCCACCTGTCCGGTGTCTGTGGGTGCTGTTAGGAAGTGCTTGCTACCTTACCAGCCTTGCGCCCTGGGTGCCCTGTGGGTGGAGAAAAGGTATTATTTGGGTAAACCCCCCCCCCACTCGCCAGGTGTGCCCAGGGCACCTGGCCCCTGCCACCACAGCCCCGCAGTCAGCCAGGTGTAGGGTCCCCAAGTCATCATTTCACCCCTCTCTGGCGCATGTCCATCCCCACCCACCATCCCACATCCCCTTGGGGGGCACCCATTCCCAATCTGTTTTAGGGTATTTGTAATCTTCTTGGCAGGGGGCTACCTATTGGTACAGTGAATGCTAGAAGGAAAAAGGATGCCAAGAAAAAAGTCCACAAGAGAAACAGAGCAACAATGTCTCATCCTTAGCAACTTTGTTTGGTTAGTACTGCGCAACTCACAGCAGATTGCAAGGCACTGGCCTTGAACATTGGACATGCTCTAGGCATTAATGGTAACGAGGCGCGGTCCACAACGGGGGGCTCTTGAACAGCTGTCTTTAGTTTGTGGGTGGAAATGCTGTTGTCCGTGTTTCCTTTTGCCATCTGTCTGTCTGAGCTAGGCCAGCAGGTCCTGTGTCTTGGCAGACCCTACTTGTCTAACCTAATCCATCCACCCCCTAGGGACACAACTCATGCAAAGTTGGCCCTGCTTGCGCTTGTGACCAGCACCATCATAAAAGCTCTACGCGGAGAAGTTCACACGAAGCAAATCAAACAGCAGTTGCAGTGGCAAGTGATGTATTTGGCTTAAAGAAGTTACTGTGTCACTCAGGTTAATGCAAAAGTCCTGCCTCAGTCCATGGTCTATTAAACATATATCCTAAGGGACTGGCATTGTCTATTATAAACGGGGGAGCCTGGGTATAAATAAACATTTCTTTCGCGTTTGGCATCCGTTTTTCAATGTGCTTCCTCAAAGCAGACAGTTTGTTTGAGGGATCAGTTTTGAGGGTGCATCTGCACCGAGCAGTGTCCACGGTGGTGGCACCTGGGGGGCCAGGTGCTCGGCGGACGGGCCAGGCCGGGGGCGGCGGTGGCCCCGGTCACAGGTGCTGCAGTGCTTCCTGTCCTTGCTCCGTGTAGCCGTCGTCGCGGTGGGAGTTTGCCCACTGGCCGAAGGTCTCCTGGATGTGCACGTTTCTCTGCGTGTTGGCCAGGCGCTTCTTGTCTCGGGAGAAGAAGCTAAAGCTTTTGGGAGAGAAAGAAAGATATGAGCGCCCGTCCTTGGCTGAGCACGACCCGCTTTTGCGATGCTGGGACACACAGCGGCAAGTGGGGAAGGGCGCACATCAGGTGTTAAAAAAATTGGGGGTGCAGGTCAAAGTTATTCTGGAAAGCAGCAGGGGGCTCTGCAGGTCACTGGCACGGTGCCCCGGAGGTGACCGTGTGAAGAGGGTGTGAATGAGGGTGGAAGGTAATGTGTCGCCCACCTGAACCCTGAGGGATTTCTCCTCATGACCCTCCAGAAACATCGACAAGGGCCACGGGTTTCCTTCCCCCGGTGATGCAGAGGAAGTCATACTTGAAAGCCAGATAGGACGTCAGATGATAGTGATGTAAGCAGCTGGGGGCTGTTATGAGCCGTTTAATGTGAATCGGGACCCTACATGAGCAGCCCATCAAAGCCCAGGCTGTGTGGCTCTTACCGCTTACGATGTGGCAAATGTAGGGAGTCAGTGGTAAGAAAATGTGACAGCTCAAAAACGCATCAAGCGTGGTACGCATGGCTGCCTGGGGGATCAACGTGAGTATAGCACATGGGCAACTTCTGACAGGTGTGTCAAAGCCTGATGAGAGCCGTTACATGCGGCCACAGCCATGAGCTACATGGCCTGCGCGGACAGCCGTGACCACAGCCTTGAGCCCTCGGCGGACCGCCCGCTGCCTGGAAAGCAAAGGTAGAAATCACCCTCGAGTAGCCACGCGGCCCATGAAAGCAGGTCCCCTTCAGCGCCACTAAGCAGACGAGGACCGTGGCCGGGAAGCTCGAGCTGGCCCGCCACGAGTGTCTGCTGAGCTGCACCCGCCCTCGTGTGCGCCCAGCCTCTAGGAAAGATCCCTTCTCTCCTCACCAAGTTCTCCACTCTCAGATCTCGGTTTCTGCGCTTGGGGCGAGATACAGTAGCTGTGTTACACTTCCCAGAATCAAGTCATTGAGCTCCGAGCTCCCATGTGTGCGTGTGCGTGTGCGTGTGCATGTGCGGGCTCAGATCGCCTATAGGGTTCAGATTTAATCACAACTGGGTGAAAATGATTTTACGATTCGGCGGTCACTGGCTCTCACGGACACTCACTGCAGGGAAGAAAGGGCTCTTTCAACCACACGCGGGGGCGAGTCAGTGTGTCTGGTGGGCTCCTCCCTGCCCGCTGAGGTCTCTGCTCGACAGCAGGTGTGTGCGCGGTTCAGGGGAGGCGCGATTCTCGCGCTGGGCTGCTTGTGATCGCTCTCGTAGTGTGGTCAGGGAATGAGCTGGCTGGAAACACAGCAGCAGCAACGTCCGATGACACCTCACCTCCCCCTGACAAGAAAGCAGCAGAGCACGTGGCACTGCCTGGCCCAGGGTCACAGACAGAACCAGACGTGGGCCCTTCCCTCTGCTTTTCCTTCTCTCTACAAGGCCAGCGGGCTCACTGGCCATGCCTGGGCAAAACAAAGCCATTTAGAAAGCTGGGGCGTGAGGATCAAAAACAGTGTTAGTGTCACTCTGGGGCGGGGGTGTCACAGCAGGCGGCGATTACTGACCCGTCACTTAAGGGACCGTCTTTACTGGATCATGGACAAGGTGGTTTTAGAATGGAAACAGAAAAGACAAAAAGAATTATTGGTGACAGAGCCAAGAATCCAGAGGCGTCACTCGTGCAGCCTGGGCGTCCCGAGGGCACGTGTGAAATTGCACTTGATGCCCACGGCACTCGGGGTGCTCAGGCGGTGGCCATGCAGCTGAAGCGGCCAGCGGGCAGGCAGCCGCACGGCAGCACACTGCACACGCCAAAGGCACAGCTCAAAAGGCAACCAAAGAACACAGTGCCTACGAGGGGGACAAGTCGTCGGACGGGCTGCAGGGTGGGGTCATCTAGGATCAGTCCGGCTGCGACCATGGGCATTATGGCCGTAAAGATCCTGGGCGAGAAGTACAGACAGACACAGGAGATCAAACGGGGAGGTGGGAGAAGTGGACATGGCGCTCGCAGACAGGGAGGCTGCGTTGGGGGTATGCTATGGGCGTGACGGTCCCTCTACCCACAACCCGTATGTTGGAGCCCTCGGCCCCTGGGTGGGCACGGCTCCCATGTGCCCGGCGTGCCTCTGAAAGGGGGCACCTGACATGACCATGGCTCTGGGGAAGGCCCGTCAGGAGGGAGGCAGAGGTCCACGGGGTGAGGAGCCACACGCCAAGGAAGACCCAAAGTCACCTGCAGCCCCCAGAAGCTGGGAGGGGTGCGGATCAATCCCCCCACGGAAGGAACTGATGCGGCTGACCACTTGGGCTTGTGGTCTCCAGCACCGTGGGAGAACATGTTCCTGTTGTTTAAGCCACGGTCACAGCAACCCCCAGCAAAGGAATCCAGGGCGTGACAGAGGCCCCGAGGGCAGACAGGGTGTGCGGGAGGAGGGCAGCCACCTGCTTCCAGGGAGGGGGAGAGTTAGGGGTGACGCTCCTGGGGGCTTCCAGCACATCTCCCCCACTGCTGTGAGCTGCTCCAGGCAGGAGGGTGACCGGGGGAGACCGGCGGCCACAGTGGGTGGCAAAACGAGAACTGATGTAGTGCACCCGCATAACCACAGCCTGCCTGGCCACGGCCCGGGGAGCAGAGCCCGCAGCGTGCTGAAGTCCCCTCTGGGCCGGGAGAGGGAAGAGGATACGCAGACCAAGCTGCCACAGCTGCTTCCGAGCAGCTTTGATTTTGTTATTTTTTAGAGGTTGGCTGGGAAAAGCCGTGGCGTGATCATCTCAAATGAGGCTGGGACTCTGTGTCCATCACCTTTGACACACTGCAGGGCGGCTGGCCTCAGGGAACTGCTGGTGGCTTCTCATGGTGACAGCAAGAGGAGGTTTTTACCTTTTGCTAAATGGACCTGGTCATGAGTCGAGGCTGGCGGGGACATGAGCCTTCCAAGGCTCCAAGCCACACGGTCCTGCAGCCACCTCGGCCAGGACCCTTCTTAGCATAACAGGGAGCCCCCCAAGGTCACAGTCACTGTTCAGGGGATAGCCCCGCTCTTAGGGAGAGAGGTTTGTCCACCTGGAAATGCTGGACTTCATTTGGGGCCTGACTGATTGGGGCCAGACGGAAGCACAGGGGTCTTGGGAAACTTGGAGGCGGGTGCTGGGCCGCCTTGCCTCCCTAAGCCAGGTGCTCTCTTCCTTCCAGGTGCTGCCTCCCTAGCCCAGGTGCTCCCTCCCTAGCCCAGGTGCTCCCTCCCTAGCCCAGGTGCTGCCTCCCTAGCCCAGGTGCTCCCTCCCTAGCCCAGGTGCTCCCTGCACAAGCTGCCACCTCTAGAGGTACAGCTGCTTCCACGAAAAGACCGGCTTGTTTGGGCCAAAAGCTTATGTCCTGAATCTGGTGTCCCTGGTTTGAACACCCCCAGCCCTGCTGAATATTTCTGGAAGACTTAAACCAGATGCAGCTCTAACCGTGGCATTTCAGGGGGGTAATGGGCGGCTGTGATGAAGCTATTTCTGGGCTGAAGCAAGGAGGGCGGTGGGTAGGAGGATGGGGACAGAATGCACTGATGCTGCCGCCGGGCAGCACTTGGAGGCCGCCCACTCCAGGCAACCTTTCCGGTGCGTCGGGCCAAGTTCTGATCCGCAGCTTCCCCGCCAAGCCCTCTGCACCCACCTGCCTCCTGGCCAGCCCCTCGGCTGGCTCCGCAGAAAGCAGCCCTGTAGCTGTGCCTGAGAGCCGGGGCCACACACAGGGGGGCAGTGGGCTGGTGTCCACTGGGGATGAGGCTGGAGTCTCAGGCGCTCCCTCGTGACCTGCCTGGGCAGTGCCAGCCGGCTGCTCAATCACAAGCTATTCTTGGCCCGCCTTCTGGGCACACTGTTTTGACTGGCGGCGGGAGTCTCTGGCTCCCTTGACCAGAGGGAACAGCCCAGAAATGCAGAAGCTGGCATCTCTGGCTTGCGGTGCATTCGACAGATAAGGGAACCGGGCAGCCAGCCCACATCTGGTGACGGCGAGCGGGGCGAGGCAGAATGTGAGGGCTCGGCCAGCACGGGGAGGACGCCGGGGTGTGGGTTCAAATCTGACTTGGATTCTTCCAGTAAATGAAGGCTTCTCTGGCCCCGGTTTCCTTATCTGAGAAAGGGGCTCGCTGTCCCAGCGCTGATTTCGGGGTGGCAGACACCTTAGTTCAGGTGCTGTGAGCAGGGAAACCCCTTCAAATCTCCGCAGCAGCTTCTGCTGCTGACCGGTGGGCAGGGAGAGCTGGCCAGGGCAGGAAGCGGGGCTAGATGGCAGCTAACGAGCCTGAGCCCGTGCTGACGCTCCACCGAGGCGAGGCTGGAGCCACCAGGCAGACGCAGATGGGCGGCGGGGGAGGGGGACCATTCCGGCCCAGCCCCCAGGGGCGGCCCCCCTGCCTGGGCTCTGAGCACTCCAGTCGCACTAAGGCCGCTCCCGGTCAGAGCCGAGGGGGACAAAGGTGGCCAGTGTCCAGCCTGGGCTGGTCAAAAGCCTTTTGTGCCAGTGCGATCTCCCAGTTATCCCCCTAAGAGGTTGCAGCGGCCGCCCGTACCCCAGTGCAGAGATTCTCATTTCTCTCGCTCTGTTTCTATGTCTCTGTTGCCTGTCCCTGGCTCCCTCTCTGGCTCCCTGATTCCAGCTGCTTCTCCTGTCAGGATCAGAGCCCCAGGTCCTGCTGGGCGAACAGAAGCTCCTCACAGGGAGAAGGACTTTGCAAATGGGGCTCAAGGGTCCTCTCTGGAACAATGTGTGCGTGAGGATCAGACGCCACAGCCTGAGTGGGGAGCACAGCCAGTGGAAAGACTGTTGGCTATTTCTGATAACTTTCCTCTGTGTTTTGCCCAGTTTGAGAGCAGCAAAAGCTTGCTCTTGGTGACCTGTTTTAGAGAGAAGGGCTGGAGTGGTAAATATAAAAACCCCGCTTCGGAAGGAATCTCTAGAATGACATGTGACTCAGAAGGACAGTGCTGGAGCTGCCGCTCCCTGCAAGTGAACATGCTAGAAAGGCTGATTTTGAAAGATGGGGATGAGGGCCTCCCCGGTGGCACAGCGGGTTGAGTGCAGCGCTATGAAGCTGTTTGCAGCCTCTGCAGCGCTGGTTCGATTCCCAGCTGGCCAGGGAGAGTCCCACATGGCGTGACAAACCTCTCCTGTCTTGCCTGCTGCTCCCCTCAGCAATTTACGTTGGTCCTTCTGCCTGTTCTGCTCCCTGTTCTGTCTCTGGTGAATTCTCTCACCCTCCCATGCCTTTGACCTGTACCCCAATGCTTATATAAATAAATAAATATTTAAAAAAAAAAAAAATGAAAGATGGGGATGAAGGGCCGAGGCAGGGAGAGTGCTGGTCTCTTGGTCTCCCTCCTCCCTCAGCCCAGGGAGGAACTATGGGGTCCGTGAAACTGTCTCAGCTCCCCCTGATCTAAAGCCCAAAGCTGTAGCTGCTGGCACAAATAAACTGCTCATTCTCACGAGATGGGCTGAGGGGTGGATCAGAGTTTCAGAAAAGCCAACCCCATTTCTTCCCAGGCACTGCATGGGGGCCTAACCAAGGCTAAGAGTTTTCCTGGGAACTGAGTCTATCCTAGAACCAAGGCCAAAGACTCCCTCCCCGCTCGCGATGAGGCTACAGTGGACATCCCTTCCTCTCTGCCCAGCGCTCTGACCTTGACTGGGGTCCCTCCATCCCCTATTTTCAGTTCCTGTGAGTTGGATCTGGAGTTAAAGCTACTCTGAGTTTCAGTCTTGAGCATTGAGCAGCATCCTGCATGCCACAGCCTGCTCCACAACTCCTGCTTCTTTTCTTTATCACTGAGATGCTGCTGATGCAACTGCACAGGCCCCTCCACCAGGGAAACAGCCCACACCGCTATTCAGAATCCCTCAACAGGATTTTCTGATGCCAAGAACCACTGAAGAAGCTTAAAGTCTAGCGAGGACAAGGACTGGGACACACTTTCTTGTGTGACCCCACATCAGCCAGGGCCCAACTGTGCATATACTATATCCCCATAACTGCCGGAGGGACAGACAGGTGTTTGAATGTCACAGAAAGGCACAGAGGTGGGCCGGAGCCACTGCAGACACCTTGGGGCCCTAGCCCTTCAGGCACGTGCTCCCTTCCCACCCCCGGACCTCTTGCTGTCCTCTGAGGCCCAGGGGCACACTCAAGCCAGCCCCAGCATCAGCCAGGGCCCACGCCTCAGCCCTCCTAACCTCTCTGCCCCCGGCCCCTGGGAGGATTCAAAGCCGGAGAGCCAGGCCCATCGTGCTTCCAGGGTTAGGCCAGGGCCAGCAGGAAATTGTTAGCGACAAGCCTGGCCCTGGACCAGGTGCCAGGAGAAGTGAGGCCGCGAGAACCGCCAGGTCAGCCGCCAGCGGAGCCACCCCCAGGCGCAAGTGCGTCACTTACAGCCGCTTGATCCCGGACTCTGGCTGGGGGGACATTCTCGGGTGCACGACGGGTGGAGGTTGGGGTATTCGGTTTTCCTCTTCTATTTCCTCACTGGAAGGAGTTGAGAGGCATGAGATAAAAGAGGCAAAATTTCTGTGAGAGCTGGAATATTCCAGAAGAGTACTGACTGATGGTCTGAGAGGAGAATGGTCTGTGCCCTAGTCTCTGCCTGTGGGAGGGCTGAAGGACATGGCTGGCTAAGAGGGTCCGCCTTGCTGTCCCTTTGGCCCAGTTCCTCAAAGGTGAGGAATTTCAGAAAAGGGACCCACCTCTGTCTACCATTTTCTGAAGAGGTTCCCACCACACAGAGTTACTACCTGTTTTTTCCTGTCCTGGCCAAATTCTTCTCTCCATACCTCTGTGGTTACTTCCATCTGGCACAGGGCACCCACCCGTCTTCCATACCCTATCCTTTAGGGAAGGCCTGATTCAAATACCACCTCTTCCATGAAGCCTGCCTGATTTCCACCCCAGCCCCAAGCCAGAATGACCCTGTTTTGAAAGCCCGTGCACAGGGATGTCAGGCACACAGACAAAGATGAACAAAGGATGGCATTGTGCTTTCTGCGCATGTTTTATCTTCCCTACTGGAGCAGGGGTCACACTAATGCTGTGTCCTTCCTTCTGGCTTCCCAGTCAACAGGTATTTGTAGGTGCTCTGTGCTGAGGACTTAGCCATGAACAAGACAAATAAGGCTTTTTGGTCCTCATGTTACAGACTGATGTAGAAACAGACAGTAAAACAAGCACGTCAAGGAACATATGATGGTGAAAAGCGCCAGGAGTTAATAAAACTGGGTATAACAACAGATACAGGGCACACAATGGGGAGTGTGATGGGAACAAAGGTTCCTCTGACCTAAACCCTGAATGACGATGAGTCAATCATGGTAAAAGCGAAGGGAAATGTCTTCCTGACTGCAGAGCCAGCATGTGCAAAGGTCCTGAGGTAGGAGACAATGTAGTGTGTTTTGCAGGAACAACAGGAGGGCGGTGTGTATGAAGCTAAACGAATGGTGGTCTAGGTCAGGAATAGCACTGCCCATGGAACTTTCCACAGGGATGGAAATAGTCCATCCTGGTAGCCAGTGGCTGAATAAGCACAGGGAAGCCAGGAACTGAACTTTAGAATTTATTTAAATAGAATTAGGGGCCTCCCTGGTGGCACAGGGGTTAAAGACAACTCTATCAAGTTACTGCCAGCCACTACAGCACGAGTTTGATCCCTGGCCGACCAGGGAGAAACCCACATGGCGCAGCAGACCTCTCCTGTCTCACCCGCTGCTCCCCTCAGCAGTGTGTTTCAGTCAATCCGCCTGTTCTGCTCCCTACTGTGTCGCTGGTAAATCCTCTCACCCCCCTCCCATACCTCTGGCTTTTACCCCAGCTCTTGTATGCATAAATAAATAAATAAACCTTTTTTAAAAAAATAAATAGAATTAATTTACATGTAAGTAGCCACTTGTGGCTTGTGGCTACCAGACGGGACAGCACAGGTCTGATACGTGTTAGGACCAAATAGCCGTGGACTTAATGACGTGTACTTGGCTGTGCTTATACCTGGTGATCTCTTAGCTGCAATTCTCAAATCCAAAAATCTCATTTTCAGGTCATTTATTGGTTGGCAAAAGTGGAAATAGAGTCCTGTGAGGTTGCCTATTATCTTTAGTATGATTTAGCATAACTTCGTATCTTTCACTGCGAAAATATTACTGTTTGATTTTGGGGTCCTGGCCCAAGCCACGCAGTGCATGTAAATCCCTTTCCAGCGGCTGCACCCCAGAGGCAATCCTAGCTGTCTGCAGACTCCACACGGCCCCAGCACGGAGCCGTCCCCTCCTGGCCCAGGGACGGCCTGGGAGCGAGCACGGCCGGCCTCACCTCTTGTAGTAGGCCAGCTCCTCCTGCAGCAGAAACACCTTGGACTTGAGCTCGTTCCTCTCATGTAGCACGTCCCGCAGCTCCTGCAGTGTGAACCGGGGGCGGTTGGGGTCCTTGAGGTCCATGGCCGCCTTCTCCGCCTCGGAGACACCCTCGTCTCCTCCCGGCTCCACCTGGAGGAGGCAGACAGGCTGCTAATGAATTCCTGACGGCCACCACCAGCGCCCACTCTGTACCGCGCCCCCGGATTCCCTGCCCTCCTGCCCACCCCCCACCCCACCGCTGCGGAGGGCGCTATTTTAAGCACGCTGGCCAGGCGGCCTCTGCTCTCTCTGAAGCCCGCACCACCGGCTCCCGCACAACAGCTGAGCAGTGCAGCCTCCCCGCCACTCAGGGCTCCGCTACAAACAGCATTAAAGGCGTCCCAGGGGAAGGTGCTGTGGGCCCCCCCCCCACAGCCACCCCCTCCCCGCGCCCACCTTCTCATCTAAGTCTCACCAGCTGCTGCGAAACTGCCCAAAGTTGCCGGAATCTGAGTCCTTCCCAGCTGACTAAGTCACATGCAGCCGCCATCTGTGACCAGCCCTCTGAGCAAGCCTTTTCCTCCCGGGGCTCTGGCCTCCTCAAGATCGGGGGGTGGTGGGGGACGCCTGGGAGAGACCCTGCTGCTCCAGGCCAGACTCCAACCCCCTCCTGCCAACCCTCCTCCACAGCAAGGAGCCTTTCAAAACCCCGTGTTAGATGCACACATCGTAGCATTTCCCACTTGAACCATTTTAAAATACTAACTCAGTGCCATCTCGTCCCCCGGAGTGGTGTACAACTGTCATTTTATCTAGAACTTTCCCAGTACTCCAAAGGGGACCCCGCATCCATTAGCCGTCACCTCCAGGCCCTGGCAGCCACCTGTCTGCTGTGTGTCTATGGATCTGTCTGTTCTGGGCATTTCCTAGAAGCAGAACCGCACTCTGCGGCCTTTTGTGACCAGTCTCTTGGCATCAAGATATAGCTTCACCCATGGGGGGGCGGGGGTCAGGGCTTCCTCTTTGTTGCTGAACCATACTCCACTGAGTGGGTGGGCAGCGTCTGTCTCCCTGTACCATTCACGGGCTTTCAGGCCGCCCCCACCCCGTGGCTCCGCGGCCAGCTCCGCCAGGATGCAGGACCCAACCAGGGTCTGTCTGGACATCTGTTCTCAATTCCTTCGGGGCCGCAGCTGCGGGGTCCCTTGGCTACTCTGTACTTAACTTTTCGAGGCGCTGCGGAGCTGTCTTCCAGAGCCACCACCCCGTTTTACATTCCCACTAGCGGTGGAACACTGCGTTTATTTTCCCCATTTTTTTTCATCACGAGGAAGTTGTTGCAAGCTGTCCCCACAGCGGCCGGCCGGCTCTGCAGGCGGATGGGTCTGTGTTCCCAACACCCTGAGCTGCCAACATCCCCTAAGCAGCTAGATGGGCTGAACAGAAGCTCCAGAGTGGGAAAACTCTGGAACTGGGGAATGAGGGACTGAAACAGACACTCTGCCCCACCCCAAACCTTCCGTAGTGGGGAGAAGGGAGAAGGGCCTGGAGTCCAGATGGGCGATGGGAGGCCAGGTGCTGGGCGGTGGTGGGCTCCAGGAGGCAGAGGTGGGATGCTTCTCACCCAGGGAGAGTCAGGACAAGCTGTTCTGAGAAAGGACAGCTTGAGAGGAGACACCGGCCTCTGGGGCAGATCAGGTGACTAGAGCAGTGGGGGGGGGGGCAGGTACGTGGGGGAAGCTGGTCCGACCAGGGGTGAGCATGGAGCAGCAGGAATGCAGAGCCCATGTTCCCCACCCCCAAGGCCTCTGGCCATCCAGGAACTAGGGGAGGGACGCGGGAGGGCTGGACTTCCCTGCCGCACCTTCAGGAGGCCTGTGTCCCCAGGTCCATCCTCAGAGTCTGACTCCCTGCGCAGAGCCGCACATACGGACCGTGTCTTCTACCCACGACCACTAGAGCAAGTGCCCAGTATACAGCAGGCACTCATAAGGCAGTTCCCTGCTCTTCCCTGCCCAGGGTAAGCGTGGAGCATCCCTGGATGTCTACTAGGTATTCAACATTTATCCAGCATCAACTTTGTGCTGGCTGGAGGTTGAGCTCGGATGAATCTGAAGATGGGGGCAGAGGGGAGCGGCGCGCAAATAGAAACTTACAAGGCTCTGTAACAGAAGAGGCCGGGGGACATCACAGCCTAGCAGGGGAGGACCAGGGAAGATGTTACTGCAGAGGTGGTCTCTGTGTGTGGGATCTTGACGTACATGCAGGAGTTTGCCAGGAAGCCCCTTACACACATTTTATTTGGCCCTTGCTGTGGTCTAAAACTCTAGAATTAGTTGTCAACTCCCTGGGGTCACACTAAAGTCTGGGTTAGGGGCTTCCTTTTGGAAGGGACACTGGAAGCCTGGTCACGTTGGGCCCACGTGGTGACTCCAGGTCCACGTGACTACACAGCAGTCGCTCCTGTCCACGCTCGTCCATGGCCACCCAATGCCAGAGCCCCTGCCTGGGCTCTGGAGACATTAGCACCCCCTGCTGTGGGCCCAGATCTCAGGCTCATAGTCTGTCCCTCCCCAGATCACCCAGACCCTGGGACTCCCCGGGGTCAGTCCTGTGCCTCCCCAGGGAGGGCCAGGCGACATGTCCCAGGAAGGACAGCCCTTCATGGGGGTTCCCAAACCCCACTCCCCCATTCCTTTTGAGCATGCTGCCTGCTCCTGCTGTCTCATTTCCTGGCCTAGCCTTGGGTGACGCAGTGATAGTTCCAAGGACCCTTCCCACCCAGACTGGAGGGCAGGGGAGGGTCCCTACAAACCAACACACTTTCATGGGAGTTGTCACCGCCTGAGACACTCAGGGGCTTTCTCTGGAGAAGGGGCGCTCTTTTATGGGGGAGGGGTTGACTCCCCCCTTCGATCTTAGGGGAGCCCCCAATAGGTTGGCAAAGGAGTGCAGACTTTCAGGTCTAACCTCTGAAAGGAAGAAAGCTGGAGGTTCCAGCTTCCCCAGGGGTCACCCAGCTTGGGAACAGGCTGCAGAAGAGCAGCGAGCTGCTTAGTCACGACAACTACCTGATTTTATTCCCTGTTTCTGTCCCGCCCCCTCGGTGCCAGAAAGGGAAGCTGAGAACGACAGACTTCAAGCCAAGGAGGTGTGAAACATCCCTGGCCCCGTTGCTAGAGAGATCAGGGGCTCTGAGTCTTAGGGCTGGGGGCATGTTCTTGGGACCTGGGGTTGGACCAGGCACCCCCTGCCAGCAAGAGACAGGCCTGAGCTCTCTCCAGACTCAGGGGTTTGCCAGGGGAAGGGGGGTGACCTCCCCAAGCTTTACCTGGGGGCTGTCTGCAGGCTCGCTGCCCCCCTCCACCCACCCCCACAGACCCAGTCCAGCCCTGGCCTCTCCCGCGGGGATTACTGCAGAGGGTCTACCCTCAGCTCCCCCATTTAAACTGCTCCCCGTAAACTCAGGGCTGGTCCTGTCCCTCCCCACTGAAACCCTGTAAGGGGACCCACATTGGCACTGCTCGTGGGTGGCATTCGCACCCCACTCTGGCACTGCAGATGACAGCTGCTGTCGCCGCCTGGTCTGCCTTGGTTCCTACGCTTCTTCGGCTAAGTCAGTGCTTTTCCCTTGGGGCCACCCCCCCACCCCACCCCCGTCAGTGCATGTGGCTTGAATGGACACCCAGGGTAGCCATGTGACTCGGGGATGGATGACAGGCATGGGCCCAACCTCCCGCCGTGATGCCTCCAGCGACGGTCAATGAGAGGTTCCCTGAGACCTTCGTTGGGAATGTGGGAAAGAGGCCACTGCTTTCCACCAGGGTTGCGAAGCTGGTGGGATACCAGAGGGCACTTGTGACGAGAGCCTGGTCGAGAATGACACCAACACAGAGGAAAGCAGAGCTGAGAGAACCACCCTGGAACCAGCCACACCTGAAGCCATCTTATCCCAGAGCTTTTAGTTACACAGCCAATAACTTCCTCCCCTGCCCCAAACCATTTTATTTGAGTTTTAGTCACTCTTAGCCAAAAGCAGGCCTCAATCTCTTCAAGACTTCTCTCCCTCACCTGCTGAATATACCCTAGGTTTCTGTCCTTTCAGAACCTACTAGTATCTGACCTGAATTCACAAGGCACTGTGTTGGGATGTGAGCCAACCTGAGGGTGAGCTCCTTGGCCTCACCTCCACCTGTACCCCAGAGGACTAGCAAGGCGCCTGAGACCTGCACCAGTGAGCAGCAGTCAGGGGGAAGAGCAAGCCCCGAGCGTCTCCTCAGCACTGCCTGATGCTTTTCTCAAACAGCTCTTCCGCCTTCCACTTTCCCATCTACCAGAATGTCAGCATTGTTAGGACTGACATCCAGCTAGAGGGACAGTTCTTCCATGAAACTCCACTCCACCCTGCGCTGTCCTGTCCTCTGAGACCCCCATATGCCCTAGGGGCATAACTACAGCACCCCCAACCCCCAGCCCTGAGGCTTCCCTGTTTGAGTGACAAGCATCCTTAACTGCCGTATCTCCAAGGGACCAGCAGGCCCCATCTGTTCCACAAGTTCTGCCCAGGAGTTCTGGGGAGGGACCATCCCCTGGGGGCCACCTCAGCTAAATGGCGACAGGCACTGAGGATAAATGTTCTAAGCCTTTGTCCTTCAGAAACAGCCTGGGAAGTTTCTTTGTGCTTCTGGGAGGTCTTTTGTCTTGGCTACCTTCACATTGCACATTTTTGAGATTCATGCAGGTTGTAACATGACCTAGTGTTTCACTCCTTCTGGAGGCTGAATACTATTCCACTGTTTGGACGGACGTCACATGCTTGCTTATCCAGTCATCAGCTGATGGACATGAGGGCTGTTTCCACCTTATGTCTATTAAGACTAGAACTACAGGTTTTAACGTGGACAAATAATTTCTCATCGGGTGATATCTAAAGTACAATCACAAGTCATAATGATGTTATGTGGGATTTGACTAACATCTGTCTCTAATACTAAACCAAGTTCCACGTAGATAGGAACCAGGTTTGCTTTTTGCTCTCCATTTTATCCCCCAAGGAACCTGCCACATAGTTAACAACTACATGAATGAATGGATGCATGCATGCATGCATGGTAGATTCCCAGCAGCCATCACTGAGCTGACTGCTCTGGGCTGGAATGCTGGGAGTCCTGGGTTCCAGGCCCAGCTCTGCCCAGCTCTGCCCAGCTCTGTGTGTCCTCCTGTGAAGCTTGCTCTCTCTGGGCCTCCTATTTCCTTAAGTATAATGGGGAACACAAGGCAGCCCTGCCCCCTGGAGCCAGTCCACAGACTTACCCTCCCACATCACTTCTACACCAGCTTCCCACTTGCCACTCACCTCTGGCTCCTTCTCTCCATTCTGGCTGAGCTCACCCTGCAGCCTCTCTCGCAGCTTCCCAAGCTCCGCTCGCAGGCTGCCCATCTCCTGCTCCTTGGTTTGCAGATCTGCCTCCAGTTCTACCTTCTGTTCAATCAGGGACTTCCCCTGGGCCTCCACCACTGTGATGCGGTGGCGAAGGTCGTGGTTGATCTTCATTAACCGAGTCTGCTGCTGTTGCAGCTGGAGAGAGAGGAAGGCCATTGCATGGGACCGCCATGTACAGTAGCTCATGTTGAGCACTGCACAGGCACATCATCTAGAGGCATGCCATTCCATCTTTGGACACCTTTATTTGTTTGAAATTTGTTCATATGCTTATAGCTCTACTGAGATCATAGATGGGCAATTCAAATATTATGACAGATGGAAGCTAAGCATCTTCTTAGTGTATGGTAACAGTTTCTGACAGATAGAAGTAAGTTATCTTAAGAAAGGGGTGTCCTTCTAATTCAGGTAGACACACTATAAGGGTTCCTGGAGCAGCCTGGACACATGGGACAGGAAGCAGGTGGAGTGGAGGAAGTCTCAGGGTCAGAGCAAAGGCTGAGCAGGCCTCGGGGTCCCCCAGCATATAGAGGGAGTCAGAGGACCTCAAGCCTGCCGTTTTGGGGCTGGGACCTCCAAGCTGCTGCAGGGCCCCACCCTATGGAGCCCAAGCATGACCCAGGGGAGACTCGGACCCTCTTAATCTCTTGCTGGCACCTCCTGGCCAGGGGCAGGTCAGGGCTAGCGCTTGTCACTTACAGCCTCAACGTCTTCATTTTTCAGGCCCAGCTCCCGGTCTTTGGCTCGAATCTCGTCACGCTGTTTGTCCACCACCTCCTTAAGCTTCTTCATCACCTGGCGCTCTCGCTCCGACATGCCTGGGTGGGCGAGCAGGACCAGCGTGAGTGCCCCTGCCCTGCTTCAATCCGGAGCTCCCCGCTGCAACATGCCCGCCTCAGCTTCTCCACCTGCTCCCTCCACCCCATGGCGCCTGAGTCTCTGCATACCCACCCCGTGTCTGTGCACCCACCCTGTCTCTGCACACCCACCCCGTGTCTGAGCATCTGTCCCTGCTGCCCCGCCCCGCCTCCCCCGGCTGAAATTCCTTCTTTCCACCCTGCCCCTGGCTGCCCCCCCCAGGTTCAGGTCTCAGCTCAAAGATCACCTCCTCACAGAGGCCCTGCCTTCCTGGACGCCCCCAGGAAGCTTCCATGCTCACTCCTCGTTTATCACCTTCACAGATCTTTTTACAACCGAGTGTCTTTTTTTTTTTTAAAGAATTTTTTTTTTTATAGAGGCATGTTTTTATTTATTTGTTTGTTTGTTTTTGTTTATACACGCACTGGGTACAGTCAGAAGCGCGGGAGGGTGAGAGAATTCACCAGAGCCAGAGCGGGGAGCAGAGCAGGCAGAAGGACCGAAGGACACTGCCGAGGGGAGCAGCGGGCGGCAGGAGAGGTCTGCGCGCCATGCGGGACCCTCCTCCGGTGGCCGGGGAGCAGCCGGGGATCGAACCGGTGCTGCAGAGGCCGCGGGCAGCTTCGCAACCCAGCGCTCAACCGCTGCGCCACCGGGGAGGCCCTACAACCGAGTGTCTTCACCTCCTCTCACCTGAGGGAGACCCTGCCCCGAGGTCCAGAGGGTGTGCTCTGGAGTGTAAATGTCAACTCTCCCACTTACTAGCTTTTGCCAGCCACTCTGTGCCTCAGTTTCCACATCTTTAAAACAGGAAAGGTGACAGGACCTCCCAACCCCACAGGGCTGCCGAGGACTGAGTTGCTACAGATACGCCGGCACACAACAGGGGCTCCCCAGTGCCGACCCCCTCTGCAGGCCTTGCCTGACCTACTCACTGCCGTACCCCTGGGCTAGCACCACACCCAGCACATAGCAGGTGCTTGCTCAGTGATGAGTTAATGGGCTGTAGGACAGTGTTAAATTTGTTTTCTGTGCTGCTGTAACAAATACACTGCTCCCCTCAGCAGCGTATTTTGGTCAGTCTGCCTGTTCTGTTCCCCGCTCTGTCTCTGGTGGATCCTCTCACTCCCTGCATCTCTGGCCCGTACTGCAGCTCTTGTATGCATAAATAAACAAATCTTAAAAAAAAAAATCAAGTAATGAGTCACCAAAGGACAAGCACTGTGTGATTCCACTTCCATGGGGTCACCAGAGGAGCCCTCCTCACAGAGACAGAGAGCAGCTGGGCAGGGCCCTGGGCAGGGGCCGGGGAGTGTTTGCTGGGGTCGGGTTGTGCAAGATAAAAAGAGCCTGTAGATTGGATGCAAGAGAAAGTGAATATACTTAGCACTGAACTGTACACTTAAAAATGGTTCAGATGGTGAATTTCATGTGTACTTTATCACTACGAGAGAGAGAGAGAGAGAGAGAGAGAGAGAAAACCCACGGTATTTTTAAAAATGAACTAGAGGGGCCTCCCCGTTGGCGCAGCGGTTGAGCGCTGGCCTGCGAAGCTGCCTGCAGCCTCTGCAGTGCTGGTTCGATCCCCGGCTGCTCCCTGGCCACCGGAGGAGGGTCCCGCATGGCGCGCAGACCTCTCCTGCTGCCTGCTGCCCGCTGCTCCCCTCAGCAGTGTATTTCGGTCCTTCTGCCTGCTCTGCTCCCTGCTCTGGCTCTGGTGAATTCTCTCACCCTCCCGCGCTTCTGACTGTACCCAGTGCTTGCATAAACAAACAAATAAATAAATCTTTAAAAAAATAAAAATAAAAATAAAAATGAACTAGAAAGAATAATTGTGGGGGCCTCCCTGGTGGCACAAGGTGTTAAGTCTCAGCACTATGAAGCTATCCGTAGCCACAGTAGCATGAGTTCGATCCCCGGCCAGGGAGCTACTGACAGGGCACAGCAGACCTCTCCTGTCTCCCCGCTGCTCCCCTCAGCAGTGTATTTCAGTAGATCTGCCTCTTCTGCTCCCTACTCTGTCGCTGGTGAATCTTCTCACCCCCTGCACCTCTGGCCTGCACCCCAGTGTTTGTATGCATAAATAAAATAAATCTTTAAAAATAGACATATAGATATATAAATACATATACGGCCTGCCTTGTTTCTATTAAGAAGCACTGTTCTCAGCTGCCCTTCAGAAAACGACAATGTGGTCACAGCCTCAGCTCTTGCTGACCGAGGTGTCTGTCCAGAGCCCAAGAACTTCCCCCAGAGCGCTGGGTATCTCTGTGTCCCCATCCACCGGTCCAGTGGCTCTGATAACTGTATTTCCTTAGGTGCTAAAAAGTAGTTTTTACTCACTACCCCATGGCCAACCAGCTGAATGTCCAAAAACAGGGCAGGGCGATGCTTTCCTTTGGGAAGCTTCCTGCAAGTGTGACCAGGAGCCTGCGGGGGTCCTGGCGCAGTGCTGGTGCTCAGGGGGGTCTGGCCTCTCTGAACAGGCTCCCTACCCGCCCCCCCCCATCCACTTTAAGTCCTCAGTCTACCCCCACCCCCCAGGAGCCTGGCACTGAGTCCTAACTTCCTGGCCTCTGCTTTCTCCAAGACTTCTTCCCCACGCCTGTTTCGCTCACAGTGGAGACATGCTTTGTTCTTGTTGTGTTCCCATGGTTTCCCCTGTGGGTAAAAATACCCATGGCCGGCAGGCCTGGCATCTGCCCAGCCTCTCCACTTGGGTGGGGGCTGCTGTGGGCGGAGAAGCCAGCCTCCCAAGGGAGCCGGACCCATGCTGGGTATGCTAAGTGCACCTCCCATGCCTCCAAGCCGGCAGCATCCTGGAGGGCTGGCAGGGGGCTGGAGAGCTAATGTTGGAGCTCCGTGTGGACACTGCCACCGCCCACAGATGCAGCAACATGCTGGGGAACGCTCAGGTGCTCAGGCGCAGGTGGGGGAAGGGGGTGCTGTGGGGAACATTTACACCCAGGCCTTAGGGCCATCATCAAGGCAGGCAGAGAGTTCCCAGGCCACCCTCAGGGGACTCTGGGTACCCTGCAGAAATGTCAGACAAAAAGATGCTACCTTGTGGCCCAGCAATTCCACTCCCAGGCAGTGAATCTAAAGAACTGAGAGCACACACACAGCAGCACCGCTCACAACAGCCAAAAGCTGGAAACAACCCGAAGTCTATGAATGGATGAATGAATAACCATAATGTGGTCTAGCCACACCATGGAACATTATTCAGCCACAAAGAGGGATATTCTAATATATGCTATAATACACATGAACCTTGAAAATATGATGCTAAATGAAAAAAGTCAGGCAGAAGACCACATAAGAGTCCCTTTATGTGAAATGTCCAGACCATGTGATTTATAGAAACAGAAAGTGGTTGCTTATGGCATGGGGTGGGACAGACATGGGAAGAAAGAGACAATGACAACGAAAGGGCTGGTGTTTCTTTTAAGGTGATGAAAATATCCTGTGGATGGAGCAACTCTGTAAATATACTAAAAGGCACTGAATTGTACACTTTATTATTTTTTTAAAGATTTATTTATTTATACAAGAACTGGGTACAGGCCAGAGGTGCGGGAGGTTAAGAGAATTGACCAGAGACAGAGCGGGGAGCAGAACAGGCAGACAGACCGAAGACACTGCTGTAGGGGAGCAGCAGGCATGGCAGGAAAAGTCTGCTGTGCTATGTGGGATTCTCGCCGGCCGGCAGACCGGGATCAAACCCGCTCTGCAGAGGCTGCAGACAGCCTCACAGCATGGTGCTCAACCCGCTGCGCCACTGGGGAGGCCCTGAATTGTACACTTTAAATGGGTGAACTGACATCCCAATAAAAATGTTATGAAACAAATAATAGCCAATATTAATCCAAAGTTTGGTTTGCTATGTGCTAAATATTTGACATACACTAACCTCTTTAATCTTCATAACAGCCACATTTTACCACAGAGGAAGTGGACTTATGGAGAGGTAGATGTCATTACAGAGTGGCCCTCTTTATCTGGAGTAATGCTTTTGGCCTAAAGTCTATTTTGTCTTATGCTCACGTAGCTTTCTTTGGGTGTTTTGGCCTAAAGTCTATTTTGTCTTATGCTCATGTAGCTTTCTTATGCTCACCAGCTTTCTTTGGGTGTTTACCTAGTATATCTTTCCCCAGCCTTTTACTTTCTTTTTTTAAAAAAACATTTTATTTTTTAAGATTTATTTATTTATTTATTTATTTATTTATTTATTTATTTATTTATTTATTTATACAAGCGCTGGGTACAGTCAGAAGCGCAGGAGGGTGAGAGAATTCACCAGAGCCAGAGCGGGGAGCAGAGCAGACAGAAGGACCGAAGTACACTGCTGAGGGGAGCAGCGGGCAGCAGGAGAAGTCTGTGCGCCATGTGGGACCCTCCTCTGCTGGCCAGGGAGCAGCTGGGGATCAAACCGGCAAGCTTTGCAACCCAGCGCTCAACCGCTGCTCTACCGGGGAGGCCCCCCAGCCTTTTACTTTCAAACTTTATTTAGCAATATCTTTCACAAACAACACATAATTGAATTTTTAAAATTTGATCCATCTTTGTCTTTTATCTAAACTTTTTAGTCCATTTACATTTAATATAACTGCTGGTATATCTGTAACTCTCCCATCTTATGATTTAGTCCTTTTCTGTTTGTTACACTTGCTTTGTTTTTCTCTTGCTCCTTGCCTTCATTTGAGGGACTAATTATATAGCACTACGGTACTGGGATATTATGATAGAATAAGCAATATATGGCCTCCAAATTGGCCCTTGGTACAAGAGCTCCTAAAACTCTTGGAATTCCCTGAGTGTGACTGGTGAGAGGAATGTCAGTTGTTATCATAACAAGTCCTTTCAACGAGGCTTGGATTTATGTTAATGAGGTGACTCTCAATGGTCCCCTAAATAGTTTCAGGCAGGGGCTGGTTGCTAGAGAAACCAGACATGTAATTAGAGGTTTGGAACTTTCAGCCTCTCTCCATTCCCACCATCAGGGAGGGGAGAGCAGCTGGAGATGAAGTGAATCCCCAAAGACCACTGGTTTCATCAGTCATCCCTGTATAATGGAACCTCCACAGAAATACTCTAAGTGATAGCATTCCAACAGCTCTGGGCTGGTGAACACATCCATGTGCACAGAGGGTGGCGAACACCAAGCTCCACAGGGATAGAAGCTCCTGTGCCTGGGACCCTTTGGGTCCTATCCGTATGTGCCTTTTATCTGGCTGTCATTATGTCCTTTATAATAAACCAGTCAACACAAGCAGAATATTTCCCTGAATTCTTAAGTCATTCCAGAAAATGATGTTCTCAACCCAAGGGGAGAATTGTGGGAACCCCTGACTTTGCAGCCAATCAGACAGAATTGTGGATAACCTGGAGCCCCATCACTTGCAATGACATCCAAGTGGGGGCAGTCTTGTGGGACTGAGCTCCTCACCTGTGCAGTCTGGGTTAACTGCAGGAAGTAAATATCAGAATTGAACTAGGTTACAGGGCACAGTCGTTATCTGCAAAGTTGGAAAACTGGCTGGCGGGGGTGGGGAAATACCCACATTTGGTGTCAGCCCTTCCCTTCCTGGCCCGCTAGCACTGCAGAAGGGAGACTCAGGCCGAGCACAGGCCTCTCTGTCCTCATGCTGGCACAGATGGGCACAGAGCAAGCCCTCCAGTGACAAATGAGATAGAGGGCAACAGAATCAACAGTTCTGTGTGGAATTGCAAACTTGGAGCGCTGCACTGTCACTGTGGCATGAGTCCCATCTTCTCCCAGCCAGAACCACATGACTCCAGGAGCCCCAGAACAAACCCTAAATTCAGGGGGCCGACTTCAGCAGAGCTAAATTCTAGTCCTCATTCTGCTACTAACTTGCTGTGCCACCCTGGGCCAATCACTGGCCCTTTCTGAGCCTAAATTTTCCTCATGTACTCAAAGAGGAAGCTGGGCTAGATAACTACAACTCACAGTAATAACAGATAACACTGGCTGAGGATATGTACCAGCTACTATTCTAAGCAGGTGATACGTATTAACCCATGTAATCTTCATGACAACCTTATGAGGAAGATATAGTTAATTCCCCCATTTTTATATAGGAGACGACTTAGGCACACCAAAGTCAAGTGACTTGATCAAGGTCACTTAGCAAGTCAGTATTGGCATTAGAGTTCAAATGTGGGCAGTCTGACCCTCTAGTCCACGCTTATAACCACAGACTTTCGTTTTCCTTGTACAAATCACATCTTGACAATGAAAACCCAAGGAAAAGAGAATTCCCGTTCCTGGATCAAGCATTTCCCTTTTTCTGGGTTCTTGCAGTCATTATCAGTGCATTACTTTAGTTTCACAAAGTTGTAACCACAAGTTCTGAACTCTACACCCCCAGACAAGTCTGCCCCACAATCCATCAAACACGAGAACTGCCTGTGTGGGGACCTGAGGAGTTTATGCAGACTAAAGATAGGGGTCTGAATTTTCTTGGGGCAAGCTGCAAGAGGCAGTCTGATTGGCAAGAGGCTGCAGGGGAGAAGAGAGCTGGTGCAGCTCCAGGGGCCCAGACCAATTCTTCTGTCTGTCCTTGCTTCCCTAGCACCTACAGAGGTCTTGTAGTGAAGGTTCTAGAAAACTATCAGGTGAGGGCCTCCCCTGGTGGCGCAGCGGTTGAGCGCTGGGCTGCGAAGCTGCCCGCAGCTTCCGCAGCATCGGTTCGATCCCCGGCCACCGGCGAGGGTCCCACATGGCGCGACAGACCCCTCCTGCCGTGCCCGCTCTCCCTTCAACAGTGTATTTCTTCATCAGTCTGCCTGTTCTGTTCCCCACTCTGGCTCTGGTGAATTCTCTCACCCTCCTGGGCTTCTGACTGTACCCAGTGCTTGTATAAATAAATAAATAAATCTTTAAAAAAAAAAAAGAAAACTATCAGGTGAATGACAATTGAGGGGCTCAGGTGTCACTCAGCTTTGGGTTGCCATACTGTTAATTGTGAACCAATGATAAGAGTCTCAAATCTCTTCCCAGGGACTTAAATAAAATCCAAACCTTGGTCTTTACAGGGATATGTGATCTGACCCCTCTGGCCTCATCTTTAACTATCCTTGGCCTCCACCATCTTCTGCTGTACTTTCTCTTTTTTTTTTTTTTTTTTTTTTAATAGAGGCATGTTTTGTTTGTTTGTTTGTTTGTTTATACATGCACTGGGTACAGTCAGAAGCAAGGGAGGGTGAGAGAATTCACCAGAGCCAGAGCAAGGAGCAAAGCAGGCAGAAGGACCGAAGTACACTGCTGAGGGGAGCAGCGGGCGGCAGGAGAGGTCTGCGCGCCATGTGGGACCCTCCTCAGGTGGCCGGGGAGCAGCTGGGGATCGAACCGGCACCGCAGAGGCCGCGGGCAGCTTCGCCACCCAGCGCTCAACTGCTGCGCCACCGGGGAGGCCCTGCTGTACTTTCTCTTAAACCCTCATGCCCCAGGACCTTTGCACTTGCTTCTATCCCATGATATTTGCATGGCTCCCTCTTTCACCTTGTTAGTGCTCAAATATCATCTCACTCGAGGCCTCCCCTGATCATCAAATCAAAAGCCCCCTCCCCCCGAGTCGCTGCCACCATCATTTTAATTCTTCCACTGCCCCCATCTGGAACTGTGTCATCTATTTTACATATTTATCATTTACTTCCACCACCTAGAACCCCACCATAAACCTCCTGAGGGCAGGGCCCCATCTAATGTGTCTCCCTGATGCTCAAACAAGGAATCAGCAGCAATTTGGCAACCGGGCCTCTCAGTTGCATCACCTGTAAATGACCTTCAATGACTTTCCTCAGGAGAGCAATGGCGAGAATCCAGGTGACACTTGAGACAGGAGGCCTGGGACTTTAGAAAGTACCAACTCAGGCGTCCAGGTGCAGGGACTGCCCTCGGTGTCGCTGGGAGCGGGGGTGGTGCCAGTGGGAACTGCCTTCGCCGTCCCTCCATTCTGACCTCTCCTCTTACCTTCGTGCTTCTGGAACTCCTCCTCGGAGAAGCTGACGTCCTTGTGGGAGAGGTTGGTCATGAGCTGTTTGTTCTCCTCCTGCAGCTGGGCGATCTGGGAGAGGAGGTCCTGGGCTTCCCCCCGCCACACGTCCTCCACCAGCTCCAGCTCCTGCCAGGTGACAGGCCGCAAGGGGTTAATGCAGCACCTTACCCACCTCGCCCACCACCCTCAGGATTTTGAGGTGACCCCTACCCCATGAAAATCAGGCAGAGGGCTGCGGAGCAGACAAGGCAGTTTTGCAAGAACTAGAATGTGGCATTGCCTGGCAGAGCCTGGATTTATGCCATCAGGACCCACCAGGTTGGACCTGCCCCAAGGACAACCATGGAGTTATGAGGAGACAAAGTGGGGGAGTGGGCACAGGCACAGGTGATGGGGATGTGAACATCCCCAATTGCTCTGGGCGTCACCTCCCTGACTTTTGGCAGATGCTCAGTCAGGAGAAACCTTTCTCCACTTGGAGAGGAGGCTTCAAGAACCCAGGGATGCTACCTGGCCCCAGAGCCTCTTTCTGCCTGTTTGGAGGGGTCTGGAGTTTAACCACAGTATGCCTTAGTTCCCCTGAGCTGGAGAGTCCTAATGGAAAGGCCCACTAGGTGGATGTAAGAATAAATGAGATGGCACTATTAAATTTATTATGTGGATGGCTACAATCAAAAGAACAGGTAATAATACGCGTTGACGAGGGTACAGAACAACTGCAAGCCTCCCGCATGGCGGATGGGATCAGACAGGTGCAGTGGTGAAGTTTAGTGGTTCCTCAAAAAGTGAAACACAGTTGGGGCCCCCCTGGTAGCCCAGAAGTTAAAGTCTCAGCATGATGAAGCTATCAGCAGCCACAGAGGCCTGAGTTCAATCCCCGGCCAGGGAGCTGACCCACAGGGTGCAGCAGACCTCTCCTGTCTCCCCACTGCCCCCCTCAGCAGTGTACTTCATTCGATCCACCTGTTCTGCTCCCCACCCTGTTGCTGGTGAATCCTCTCACACACCCCTCCCCACGCCCCACCCCCCGCACCTCTGGCCTAGACCCCAGCTCTTGTATGCATAAATAAATAAAATAAATCTTTAAAAAAAAAAGTGAAACACAGTAACCATCTGATGCAGCAATTTCACTCCTGGGATCTGCCCAGGAGAAACTAGAAGAGATGCGCCCACCCCTGACATGTGCATGGACGTTCCCAGCAGCACCCGTCACAAAGCCATCAACTGATGGAGGGGTCAGTAAACATGGCCCGTCCACACAGCATGCGATGCAGACAGTGGGGCATGAGGCCCTGCCATCGGCCACCTTGGGGACAGGAGGCGACATGAGGGAAGCCCGACACCAAAGGTCACGCATTGCAGAATCCCGCCAGAGGGGATCGTCCAGACCAGGCCAATCTCAGACGGGTGCACACGGCTGGGGTGTGTGGGGAAGTGAGTCAGCAGGTGTGGGTTTCTCTTGAGAGGAATGAAAATGGAAAAGCGATGGCAGGGCTGGAGCTACCGCATCCCAGCTCTGCAAGGAGTCTAAAACCATTGAATGGGACGCTTTAAATGGGTGCAGTGCCTCAGATCCACAGTCTGCTTGCCAGTTTTGTCTTTTTTTTTTTCCATAGAGCAGGGGAGGGATCAAAACAGGGGCGGGGAGCGCACAAGGGACTGTGGTGTTGGATCACGGGTGCCTGGTGGTGGGAGAATTATGAGAACTACAACAGAGAAATCAAATACTATCCACAAATTAACAATGATGTAAGAAAATAAGTAATTTAAAATAAATAAACAAAATGCTGTTGCAAATAAATAAATGGGTGAATTGCATGGTCTGTGAATTATACTCAGTCAGGCCGTTGCCAAAACCAAAAAGGTATATGGGGGACCATAAACAAAGCCATATTTGTAGCGCAGATCCCTGAGTCTGAATCCTGCCCCTGCCAGGTACTAGCAACTCTTGGATGAGTTATCCCACCTGTGGGTGCCTGGGAAACTGGGAAACTGGGTCACAGCTGCCGCTGAGCTGCAAGGATGAAATGGTTAATGTATGTGAATGCTGGAATATGTAAATTGTGGACATGTTTGGAATCGTGCCCAACCTGGAAAGTGCTAGCGATGTGTCTGCTGATTTCTGCTCCTGCCACAGCCCATCGCCAGGCGGCCCACGTGGCCGGATCTCCAGCATTGCCTCCGTTCAGCTTTTAAATAAGTTCCAAATCCCTTCTCCTTTGTCAGGAAGGCTGCTGCATGGGGGACGAGAGAGGCAGTAACGAAGTATTCCCACAGCTGGTTCAAGGTCACCAGGGCCGTGATGGGGGCGGACAGAGGGCAGAGGTGGTGCTGGAATGGTGGAGGAGGTGCATAACCTTTCCTGTGCAAGTGCAGTTAACAGCAGAGCCAGAGCTGCCATCCGTCCCCTCTGCTCCCACTGCAAGGCTGGGCACAGAGAGGCCTAGGGAGCAGTCAAGTCTAATCGCCTGGGGGAGGCAGAATAAGGTCCAGATTCGAAGTCCTGGAACCTGAGACTGTGCCCTTACGTGCAGATGGGACTCATGAAGGGTCCCCAGGTGGGGAGACTCTCCTTGACTAGCCAGGGGGCCCCGTGTCATCACAAGGGTCCTTCTAAGTGGAAGAGGGAGGCAGAGGGCTAAGTCAGACCATGTGGGAGAGAAGCAGAGGTCAGAGTTGGAGACTTGACGGAGCTCCGCTGCAGGCCTGACGGGGTGGAGGGGGCTCTAGGTCAGAATGCAGACCCCATCCATTATTATCCTTAGTGAGAGTTCCTGTTAGAGCCCATCATCCCTGGGATAACAACTTCTGGGTTGTTTTGAGCCAGTGAGTTTGTGATAATCTGTTACAGCAGCAATAGGAGACGAATACGGACTTTAACCCTCAGTTCTTTATTCCGTCTCTCAAGAAACTAAAGGGGGTGCTGAGGGAGCCCATTCTTGCCTCTGAGCTGATGGTGAATAATTTGATACTGCCTCACGCCACTGAAAAAGACTCTTCCAGAAAGTCGGCCCAGGTTGTTCACCCCCCTGGCCTTCTCTCGGCACCAACAGTTTTTAAACTCTTGACACGGGCCTCCAAGGTCCTGCACAATCAGACCCTGCATCTCCCTGACCTCATCCTCCCACTCCCTCACTCTGCTCCAGCCACCCTGCTGCTTTATGTTTCCAAAACTCACCAAACTCATCCCTACCTCAGGGCCTTTGCATGTGCTGTATCTTCTGCCTGGACTGCCCCGCCCCTAGATCTCTCTGTAGCTGGCATCTACTCTTCATTCAGATCTCACCTCCTCCGGGAAGCCTCCCTGAACTGCCTTATCTATCGGATCTCCACCCTGGTCAGTCTCTTTCATATTGTCTTTTTATCTCTTTCACGGCATTTATCATGAGTTGGAGTTTTTAAAACATACAGAAAAATGTCTATCTCCCCACACTGCAATTGCACTGTTCCACTGAGCAGCCATCAGCCACACGTGGGCTGAACAGAAGCGTTCAGTCAGTGTTAAACATGCACTGGATTTTGAAGACACAGTAGGAAAAGAAGATGCAAAATGCCTCATTATTAACTTTTCTGTAACTATGTGAGGTGATGAAAGCTAACTAAATATATTATCATCATTTCACAACATATACATACTTCAAATTGTTATGCTGCACACCTAAAATTATTAGTACAGTGTTATATGTTAATTATGGCTTCATAAAAAGTTATTTACACTGATTCTGTGTTGATACAATATTCTGCATAGATTGAGTTTGATAAGGTGTTATTAATATTAACCTCTTTGGTGCCTTTTTATTAATCTGACATTCACAGCACATTTCTATGGAGCCTGCAGTGCCCTAGAAAGACAAATCCATGAGAACAAAGATCTGATCTGCTGTGGTCACAGGTATCTCCCAGAAGTGCTTAGCACACAGTAGGTGCTCAATAAATGTTTGTTGAATGACTAAATAACATATGCTGGTTACTTTATATGCACCTACGTCGGCACAGCGACTGACCTCTAAAGCCTCTCTGTGTGCGTCGCCTGTCTTCTCTGTCCTACCCTGAGATGAGGAACTGGCTCTCTTTTTCTCTGCGGTGCCCACATCACCTAAGAGGATGCTTTGCACGTGGTGGCCCATCAACAGGCCTCAGACTGAGTAAGCAGGGAGACTATGGTAAGACTGGGCTGGGCCTGAGTGGTGAGCACTTGGGCTTTGCGGGAGGAGGAGTTGGTGGAAGCGAGGGCCCGGGCTTTACTGGAGAGGAATTTGCTGAAATAGAGAGTGAGTGAGGAAAGAGGGCAGGCAGGAAGGAAGGGATCAGGCGAATGGCACGCCAAGAAGATTTCTGCGGCAGTAACACCCTGAGAGTTCTCGAGGCTACAGGAAAACAACAAGAGGACACGTGGGTTGGGATGGGAGAAGACAATTTTGTCCTCTGCTGGAGGAGCGGTCAGCTTCTGTGTTTACAAACAAGCCCTGGCTCTGGACACTGGTGTTTACTTCCTGGCTGGCGGCACTACAGAAGCGACAAGTGCAGCTGCTGAAGCCCCACCAACTGCAGGCCTAGGAGACTCTGGGGGTTCCCACGGGTGCACCCAGCCCAGTGGCAGCAGGTCTACAATGCCAGGGCTGGAGATACAGGGGCCAGGGCTTCTGGGTGTTCTGGGCTAAGGCCCTTAGCCCCTGTTAAACCCTCTCCTCCTCCCTGGGCCTCTGGGAGGGATGAAAGGTGCCTGGGAAGGGGGGCTGCCAACGTCAGCCTGTCACCCAGGACCACCTTGGTGAAAGCCTCACCAGCATAAAGGCAGCAGCGAACACTTGTAAGGCCCTGGCGATGGGCTGAACTCTGCCCCGAGCTCCTTCTATCTGTTCTCATCACAATCCCCCAAGATAGTTCTACTGTGATCTCCGTTTCACAGTGGGGGAAACTGAGGCACAGAGAAGCAAGGTGTCTTGCCCAAGAGTGGCAGCGTTTGAAACCAGGCTGCCCAGCTCCAAAGTTCCTGGGAATCTTGATCTTGATTATAGGGCTGGGGCACTTGTAAGCTCCCAGTGTGATCCTGGAAATGTTACCTAACTCTGGGCACTTGAGTTTCCTTCCTGACCCCAGGACACATGGGCCTGTGGGCAAATACGGTCCAACCTCAAGCACCACTGCTCTTAGCCAGCACGGACACAGTGGACACAGCCTGGGCTAGTTTCCTTGAAAATACAAGGGTCTCATCTCCTGACTTGCCCGCTGCTCCCCTAGCAGTGTATTTCAGTCGATCTGCCTGTTCTGTTCCCCACTCTGTCTCTGGTGATTTCTCTTACCCCCCACACCTCTGGCCTGTACCCCAGCTCTTGTATGCATAAGTAAATAAATCTTGAAAAAAAATAAAATAAAATACAAGGGTCTCAAAGTACATATTACGCGATGGGCTGCCAAGGAGGTTCAGAGAGGCCAAGTGTATTTCCTGAGGCCACACAGCACGCCAGGGTCCCCTGCTCAGACACTCTGGTCCCCCCAGGAAAGGTGTTTCCTCCCATTCTGAGTCTGGAAGGTCTGATAGGCGCTTCCCTGGGCTGAGGTCAGGGCAGGAAACCATATGTCTCCCACTTCCTTCTCCCCAGGCACCTTGCCTGGACCAGCCCACAGGGAGCCCCGTGCTCCAGCCAAGGCTTCGCCAGCTTGCCCCAAACCAGCTCCTTCCTCCAGTTCAACTGGAATCCCCTCCACCTCCATCCGGGCCGCGCTCTTAGCACTGACTTGGGACACAGCCCTCCCTCCCACTCTGACCCTCTGTGTCTTCATTCGGGAAATGGAGATAATTCCTACTCCATGGAGGATGAAAGATAAAACCAAGGAGGGGAAAGCACTTCAGACCTTAAGTCGGTAAAGGGGAAGGAAGCCTGGAAAGCAATTTGCAAATAGGAAGCCAGAGTCTGGGGGTCAGTGCTCTCAGCGGCAAGAGTCACACCCCTGGTCTCCGGGGGCTCCGGGGTGGGCTGCAGCAGTCTGGTCTTGGGTAACACCGGCGGGCAGGGGCTTATTTCATTTCCGCGGAAGAATAATACCATGCAAGCACTTTAACACGGGTTAGGTCTCCCTAGTCCTGAAGAGGCGGGCTCTACTCTGGTCACCCCTGACCTGTGAGCAAACCGAGTCCCGAGAGGCTGAGTAGTTTACCCAAGGCCACACCGCCTGCAGGTGGGATTACAAGTCAGGTGAGGTCCAGAGCGCTGCCCTTCGCCCGTGGGGTGGCGCACGCCTGGGGCCCCTCACCTGGCGCAAGACTCAGGGGTCCCCTCCCCCCCCCTCCACGAGCGTCTCCTCTCTTCCCCTACACACATCCGTGCGCCCCGACAGCGCCGGGGCCGCAGCGCCCTCGGGTCCCAGGGGCCCCTGGCCTGGGAGGGTGGCCCGAGGCCGCCGCCCACCTTCCGGTGCTCGCGCTCCTTCTCGATGCGGTCCATCCTCTCCACGCGCAGGCGGTCCAGCTCCAGGCGCAGCTCGTCCAGCTCGGGCGCGACGTGGTGGCGGCTGACCAGCACCTCCAGGATCTCCAGGACGCGCACGACCTTGGGCATGAGGCGCGCGATGGCCTCGCAGCCGTGCTGGTCGATGACCCGCTCGAACTCGTGGCCCACGAGCGCCGCGATGTCGTACACGTCCATGACGGTCAGCTCCGCCACGTTCTTCTCCAGCGCCGACGCCGCCGCGGGCGCCGACCCCCGGTCCTCCTCCATGGCCCGCCGGGCCTCCGCGCCCCCGCCAACTAGTGCAACTCCCAAACTTGCGGCGGCCGGGCCGGCCGGGCCGGGCCCAGCTCGCGCCGCCGCCGCGCTCAGCGGCCCGTCCCGCGGGGGCCCCGGGCGGCGGGCGGCGGCGCCGGCGAGGGGGGCCGGGAGCGCGAGGTCAGCGCGGGGCGCGGGTCTGGGCGCCCGACGCGGCCCGAGCCTGCTCCCCAGCGCGAGGCGGCGGCGAGGAGGGCGCGCGCGTGCGCAGGCCCGCGGCGCCTCCCAAGTTGGGAATCCGACTCGGGCGCAATGGAGGCGCGCGGTCCAGCCGGAGAGGGGCCGCGCCCCGCGGAGACGCCGCGGCCCGGGGGCGGCCCGCGCCGGGGCGGGGAGGGGCAGGCGGCCGCGCTCCTCGGGGAACTTCGGCGGCGGCGCGGCCGGGGGGCCGGTCCCCCCGCGGGGATGCCGCGCGCCCCGCCCCGATCCGGGTCTGGAGAGGGGCGCGCGCGCCGCTGCCGCCCGAGGGCGCCCTGGGGTCCTCCCCGGCGCCGCGGCCCCCGCCCCGACACCCGGGGCCTCCCCGCCCGCCCCCCGCCCGGCGCCCCCCGCGCGTCCGGACGCGCCGCCCCCCTCGGGCCGGCCCGGCTCCTCCTCGCCGCTCGCGCCCGGGAGGGGGCCCGGCCGCCGCGGGGGAGGGGCGGGGGCGGCGGCGGGCGCGCGGGTCCCTCCTGGCGATTCGCTGCGTCTTGGGGGGCGCCGGCGGGCCCTGCGCGGGCGCGGAACGGAGAGGCCAAGAGGTGGCTTTGGGAGGGGCCGCCCTGGGGAGGAGGCGAGGCCCCCGGCCGCCGCCCCTCCCCGCCGCCCGGGCACCGGCGACCTGGCGGGCCTGGCGGACCTGGCGGGCCTGGTGGGCCTGGTTGGACCTGGTGGGCCTGGTTGGACCTGGCGGCGCCGGGCCTGCGTCCAGTGGGGGCGCCCAGGGCAGGGCCGGGGCCGAGGGTCTCCGCCCGAAGCCGCCGGCCGCGTCCGCTCGCCGCTGCTTGTGACGGAAACGCCGCTTCACAGGGAGGAGAGGCCGGGTCGGCGCTCAGCGCCGCGTGCCGGTCCCAACCCGCCCGTGGGGCTGCCGGCTCTGCTCGTCCAGCAGAGCCTCCTCCCCCCAGAACCTTTCCTGAGCCCACTGTGCCCCCAACCCTCCCCCTACACACGCACACGCGCGCACACACACACGCGCGCACACACACGCACACACGCGCGCGGGTTCGGAGCCTCCTCTGCGCTCCCACGGCCGCCTGCCTGCGCCCATCAGACCCTGACGGCAGTAAAACCCTTAGCGCCCTTGCAGCCATGAAGCCCACCCAGCCCGGCACATACTGATTAAAACTTAAAAATTTCCTAAGTGTGGGCATTTGCTTGATATTTACTTGTGAAATACACACAGCCGTGCTTACCAGGCACCAGGCGGTGTTCTAAGCGCTCAACCACTATTTCCTCCTTCAACTTCACTCCACTGGTAATGGAAGGGTGGCCAGAGGACCACGGGGGCCCCAGAACCCAAAGGGTGTCTGCCAGGGTGTCCCATTGGGCAGCTGTACTCAGTGGAGGCTCCATGTGCCTCCCGGACTGAACACAGCCGCACATCAGTGGGTGGAATCTGCAGAAGCAGATCCCAGGACCCGGCTCTCCCATCATGACCGGGACAGAGAGCTCTGCAAAAACATCAAACAATAGTCTCATTTTTTTTGGTTTTGGTTTGGTTTATAGAGTTATTTGGTATTTTTGTTAAAAAATTGTTAAAATTTAACATCATTTAAAAATGACTATACTTAAAAGCCATCAGTTTAACCTTTTAGTGAGATCCATAGATAGAACTCACTAGCAAAATCTCTCTAGGGTCATCGATGGTTTTTAGGGGCGTTCTCTGAAAAGGGTCTCGAATATTAACATTGCAGAACTGCTGCCTTACAACATCCAAGTTTCCTCCATGATCTCTATTTTATAAATGAGGAAACTGAGGCACAGACACATCAAAGAATTCATCACAGGCTAGGCAGCTGGTCAGTGTAAAGCTGGGGGGGATGAGGGGGGTCTGTGCACCCCGTGAGCTGGCTATTTGATTGATGATCCAGAGCCTAAATCAAGGACAGCAAGGGATAGGGAGCCTCTGTAGCCCCTGTACCAAATCACCCCAAACCAGGTGACTTAAAACAGCAGTAACTTTTCAATGCGTCTTGGGGGGATGCGTTGAAGTCAGAGTGTCCACAGAGCCACGCTGTCTGTGGGGCTAGGGGAGGCCCCTCCTTGCCTTTTCCAGCTTCCTTAGCTTCTGGCGGGTCCCGCCCAACTCTGCCTGTCTACACATAGCCTTCTCTCTGTCTCTTATTAACAACACTGGTCGTCAGGTTCAGGGTCCTTCTGCACCACCCAGGGTGATCTCCCAAGATCCATAACCACATCTGCAAAGACCCTTTGTTCAAATAAGGCCCCATCCACAGGTTCCAATGATTAGGACAATGGGCATGTCTTTTGGGGCAGGGGGAGGTGGCACCATTCAACCCACTATAGTAGGTGAAGGTCCCGCGGCTGGAGGGGTGCCCATGGTGAATCAAGGATGCCCAGATTGGGGAACCTCGCCTTCAAAGCACAGAGAGGTACTGGCAGTCCACTGGGAGGGCACAAAGATTGAGAAACCACAGTGGCAGCTGCAACCACACTGCTGGCTGCAGCCTGAGCCTCGAAGGCTGGCAGGAAAGGGATGGCAGGATGGGGGATGGAAATGACTTTAGAGAGGGAGAGGGGAGACAGGAGTCTGAGGTGTCCTCCAAATGTCGAGCCTGTGTGCTCAACAGGAAAGGAAAGAAAGAGAGGCCCGCATAGACATGGGCGGGACGATCTTTTTTGTTTTGGTATGGCTTTCACATTTTTTTTTGAAGGTTACAATCTCATGGATAGTAGGCAAAGCCAGTTAAGTCTGTGGCTGATGGCCTCCCTGGTGGCACAGGCAACTGAGTACAGCACTGTGAAGCTGTCTGCAGCCTCTGCAGCATGGGTTCGATCCCGGCCAGGGAACGGACCCCCATGGCGTGGCAGACCTCTCCTGTTCTGTTCCCTGCTCTGTCTAGTGAATCCTCTCACACTCCCGCACATCTGGCCTGTACCCTGGTTCTTGTATGCATGGATAAATAAATCTTTAAAAATAAATAAATTAGGGCCTCCCCGGTGGCACAAGGGGTTAAGCACCGCACTATGAAGCAATCTGCAGCCTCTGCAGCAAGAGTTCGATCCCCGGCCTGCCAGAGAAAAACCCACATGGTGCAGCAGACTTCTCCTGTCTTGCCTGCTGCTCCCCTCAGCAGTGTATTTCAGTCGGTCCGCCTGTTCTGTTTCCCACCCTGTCTCTGGTAAATCCTCTCACCCCCCACACCTCTGGAGTGGACCCCAGCTCCTGTATACATAAATAAATCTTTTTAAAAAATTTATAAATAAATAAATAAATAAAAGTCTGTGGCTGAACTTCAAAGCCTCTCTGCATTATCTTTTTGGTCCAGTCACTGAGCAGTTGTGTGACCCTGCGAGTCACATGACCTCTTGGTGCCTCAGCGTCTCCCTCTGCAAAATGGGATCACAGAGGGCAAGGGTGATTATTAAACAAATGACCATATGTGCAGGCCACACAAGATACAGCATGTTGCAGATGAGTTAACGTTTATTATTATTATTATTATTATTATTATTATTATTATTACAGAAGCCTGGAGGGGAAAGCTGGGCGTGGATGTACACATGCAGTTGGCAGCCGGGGACGTGGACCAGGAACGCAGGACCAGAGCAGGCGAGACAGGACTGAGACTGACACTCGCTCATTCAGTAAATGTTTCACTCTCAATATGTGCCAGGGACGATGCTAACCCTGCGGGAGGTGGAACTTACAAGTCAGGGTTGTTGCTCTCATGGGAAACAGACAGTAAACGAGAAAAAACAAAAATAAAACTTCCAAAAACAACAATAAAAAAACCAAATTCAGGTAGAGCAGGAGGGGATTGAGAGAGGGGAATCAAGAAATTAGTGTCACAGAAGCCAGGTGTGTTAGCACACTTTGATGGCTAAAAGCGTCACCTATACATATTTTAAATGTATTTCTTTTTTTTAAGGTTTATTTATTTATGCATACAAGAGCTGGGGTACAGGCCAGAGGTGCAGGGGGAGAGAAGATTCACCAGAGACAGAGTGGGAAATAGAACAGGCAGATGGACTGAAATACACTGCTGAGGGGAGCAGTGGGGAGACAGCAGAGGTCTGCTGCGCCATGTGGGTCAGCCCCCTCACCCCTGGCTGGAGATGGAAATTGTGCTGCTGCAGCTGCGCAGTACCCCATAGCGCTGACGCCCAACCCCTTGCGTCACCAGGGAGGTCCCTATTTCAAATGTATTTCTAAAACACATTGAAGCTGTATACCCACAGTACATTTATCATGTTTGAAAAAAAAAATCATAAGTAGTTCTTCACATCAAATACCTCTGGGGTTCAAAGTGTCAATTGTCTCATCAATTTATTTAACAATTTTGTCTGTTTAACTCAAGATCCAAGTAACACCCCCAAATTGTGATGGGCGTCAATGTCCCCTCGTCTCTCTGACCCTTTCCTCTCTTTTTCCCCTTACCTTGAGATTTGTGGATGAAACAGGATTCTTTGTTTGGTCAAGATTCTCAGTCTGTATTTTGCTAATTTCCTCACTGTAATGTCTGGAACATGATTATCTATTCCCTGTATTTTCTGTAAACTAGTAGTTGAATCAAGAGATTTTATCTGGTTTGAGTTCAATTTATTTGCCGTTCCAGCATTTCTTTTTCCTCTTTTTTGGGGGTAGGAGGTTTCTTCTTTTTTAAAGCTTAGTGAATTGCCTTTATTAAAGGAAATTTGTTTTGCATGTTTCTTTATTTTATTTTTTTAAAGATTTATTTATTTATGCATACAAGAGCTGCGGTGCAGACCAGAGGTGGGGAGGCTGAGAGGATTCACCAGAGACAGAGTGGGGAACACAACAGGCGGACTGATAGACACTGCTGAGGGGAGCAGTGGGCGAGTCAGGAGAGGTCTGCTGCGCCATGTGGGTCAGCTCCCTGGCCGGGGATCGAATTCATGCTGCAGTGGCTGTGGACAGCTTCACAGTGCTGTGTCTTATCCCCTTGCACCACCAGGGAGGCTCTGTTTCTTTGTTTAAATATAAATCGCATGTAATAATCCTCACCCCCTTACTGAGCACATTAACAGGCACTTGGTGCACATTAAACGCAGTTGCCCTCAGTGTACTCTTAATGTCAGGGATTTCCCACTCACCAAACTCAGAAAGGAGGTAGCAGAATACTAAGCAGGAACCAATTTGTGACGTATTGTGTGGAGCATGCAAATTTGGGCCAGAGCTGAACTGTTGGAAACTAGAAAGGGAATGGATGGTGGCTCCACTAGGAGGTCCTGTTTCCACCCATTCCACACACAACACTCACCCTCTGAATAAGTCACCAACTAGAAGGGTGAGGTGGTCACGATTGGGGATGAAATGAGGCTGGCCATGTTGTTAACAGTTGTGGATGGGAACATAGAAATTCACCATACTATTTGGCTTCCTTCTGTAAGATTAGAGACTTTTCAGTTACAAAAATTCTTTAAAATTTAAACCATAGGGGCCTCCCTGGTGGCACAAGAGGTTAAGATGCAACTTATGAAGCTAAATGCAGCCTCTGCAGCACGAATTGGATCTCTGGCCGGCCAGGGAGCGACCCCCATGGTGCAGCAGACCTCTCCTGACTCGCCTGCTGCTCCCCTCAGCAGTGTATTTTGGTTAATCTGTCTGTTCTGCTCCGCACTCTGTCTCTGGTGGATCCTCTCACACACACACCCCCACCTCTGGCCTGTACCCCAGCTCTTGTATGCAAAATAAATAAAACGTTAAAAAAATTTTAAACCATAGGTTTGAAGGAGGGGCAAAGTACTGGCTTGCCTGGGTTGCTCATGAGTCTGGCTTCTATTGCGGTAGAAGAGGTTTGATGCCGCCCACAGGAACAGACGTTCTGGAGTGGGGAGAGTGGGTGCCGGGACCACCCACAGCTAGGGGCAGGAGGAAGAGCTGTAGGCAGATGACAGATGGTTCCTCTCTCTGGGAGCCGCTGGGGAGCTGTGATTTGTGGAAGGAGAAGTCCCCACTTCCCGGAAAGGCAGGCTGCGGGGGCCTGAGAAGCCACACCAGGGCTTAAAAGGCAACTCGGGGGCACTGGCCTACGGCTGCCCAGTGCTGCGGCCATAGACGACGCAACAGACTGAATGTCCGTGTCCCCAGCCTCCCCCCAGGTCACATGCTGGAACCTTAACCCCAAGGTGTGGTGCCAGGAGATGGGGCCGTGGGCAGCCACCAGGCCTTGGTGGCAGGTGGGATTAGTGCTCTTAGGAGTCTTCAGAGCACTCCGCTGCCTGGCCACTTTGTGATGACACCGTGAGAAACTGGCCGCCATGAGCCAGGAAATGTGGGTCCTCTGCAGATACCAACTCTCCCAGGGCCTCAATCCTGGACTTCCAGGCTCCAGGATGGCGAGAAAAGAATTACAAAGGGCCCAGTATATGGTGTTTTGGTTATAGCAAAGATGGACTGGGAGCACCGACATTTTTCAGGAGTCTGAGGGGTGTCCCCCAGCTCTTCCTTACCCCGTCCCTTCAGTCTGATCCCCAGAGCTGCCAGCTGGCTGCAGCCTCACACCCAATCTCCAAGCCACACCGCCCTCCTGGCCTCCCCAAGCTCTGCTCTGACTCCTCCGTCCTTGAAACGCTCGGCCACTCCTCATGTCACCTTTGCATCTTTAAACACCACAAATGTCCCACAAGACTGTGGCCTGTGCGGCACTCACTCCACTTGGTCTCAACTGTCCCCCCAAGGAGTGTGGGAGGATCCGATCAGGCTTTCCAAATGCATCTCTGCAAACAGATCAAACAAACCTCAGCCGCGGGGGTTCTCGAACCTGCCCTGCTGCGCGCCCTCTGAATCTCCATGTCTGCTTCTGGCTGCAGAGGGGTCGCCAGGGAGTGCCGGGTCTGTGGGGATTTTCCCTCAGTGACGCCGAGACCTGCCAGCGCGTCTCTGCTTCCAGTCTCGTCCACGCAAGTGGCTTGGCTCCTAATTAAAGAAAATGCTTAAAGGAAACTATGAAAAGGGTAAAAAAAAATATAAATCACCCACTGCTTCTGTATGGGTCCCCGGGAAACCAGAGTCCGAGACAAAGGGGACGAGATAAGGCTTCATGGGAGGGGACGGTCCCAGGGAAGCAAGTGTCGGGGGAGAAGGGGAGGGAGGCCGAGAAGGAGGGAGAACAAGGTCAAGGGGGGACGTTACCAGAGCTGGCCCTGCGATCTTGGGGTCTTACAGAGTGTCTCTGGGGAGGAAGCGGGAAACCTCATGTTCTTGCAACTGCCCCTTAGCACAGGCGGGGGGCCTTGGGGGTGCCGGGGGCTTTGTCTGCCCACTCTCCCTGCCCCTCATTAGTAGGGCATTAACTGACCCCTGCTTCCAGGAGGCCCCTCTGGTCGGGCTGGTCTTTATCGGCTGAATCTTCATCAGCTGAGGTACCTGCATTGCTCGGGGCTTGGAGCTGTGGGACTGGGAGTGGAGGCTGCTGTTGTTGGCAGGGGGCGGGGGTGGGGGTGGGGGGGTGGGGGGGTGGGGAGGAGGAACAGGTCTGGGTCAGCTACACCCATAATCCACCCATTCAAAAAATTGTACATTCACTAGAATTTCTCTCATCTCATGTCCACTCCCAGATAACTACTGTTGACAATGTGGTCCATGCTCTTCTCGATCTTTCCCCGAGACTAGGCTTACATACCTACACATACATTTATTTTTTTCAGTGTAAGCATGACATACAAATTAGAGTGTAATTTGCTTTTTTCAGTTAATAATACCCTGGAATCATTTTCCAGCTTAGCATCTATAGACCTAGCTCATTCTTTTTTTTTTTTTTTTTTTTTTTAAGCTAGATAGTATCTGCCTCATTCTTCTTTTTTTTTTTTTTTTTTTTTTTTTGTGGACTCTCGCTGGTGGCCGGGGAACAATCCGGCACTGCAGAGGCTGCGGGCAGCCTCACAGCCCAGCGCTCAACTGCTGTGCCACCAGGGGAGGCCCATCTGCCTCATTCTTTTAAATGACTGCCTCAGTTTGTTTTATGGATGTACTGGAATTTTCTGGACCGTTGCTCTCTTGATAGACACGCTATTTCCTGGGTTGGGCTATTTTAATGCCTGTTGCTGTGCAAATCAACATGAATTTTCTGTCCTTTCAGCTTTGTGAGAAGAGAGTGGCCAACACTTGCTACATCCTCGTTGACCTGGCGCCTCCGATCCGCTTATCCCCTGGGCAGCGAGGAGGAAGGCTGAAGGTCAAGCTCACCGGCTGCAGAGCAAAGCCGGCTGAGGTGGGGCCGCCACCCAGCAGCCACGCATCTTTCTAAAACGCAGTTTTGAAGGTGCTGTTTTCTGATTTCAATCCTTTCTGGGATTTCCACTGCTTTGCAGGGGCTGGGAGGGCAGCGCTCTTCCGTCTTCTCCACATTTCAACCACACTAGATCTTTCCAGTTTTCGAACTTACCAAAGTCAGAATCCTGATACAATGCTGTTAGGAGAGCACCTTGGAAAATGGTCAGTAGCTATGAAACCTAAACACATACCTCCCCCACGACCTTGCAATTCTAATCCTACATTTCTAACCACCAGAATGAGGAAAATCCATAGCAGCTTTACTCAAAATTGTCCAAAAACAGGAAATAAACTGACGGTATTTTCAGCCTGCATGATGATTTTAAGATTCATTCAAATTGTTGTGTCTTTATATTGCTCTTTCCTTTTCAGTGCTGAGTAGTATTCCACGGTATAGCTCTGCCACAATTCGTGTATCTAGTCACCTGTTCTTGAACATTTGGGTCATTTCCTTTTTCTGCCTAATTCTGATTCCCATGCTGTTTGGGGAGAGGCAGCCTGAGTCAGGAAGAAGCAGGGAGAAAAGAGGGGCCAGGAGATGGGGACAACCACGTGTGGCGGCTGTCACCTGAGCACTGGGTCATGCCAGGCCTGGGGCTGTGCTACTTCTAGGGTCTTCAGCTGCAGCATCTAATAATCTTTAGGAATTTAAAAATATGCATTGTGGTAGGTGGCTGCACAATGCTGTCAGTGTCACGGAAACCACTGAATTGTACACTTTAAATGTGTAAATTGTATGGTGTACAAATCACATCTGAACAATGCCCAAATAAAATTATACAAGATAAAGACAATGCTAGAATCACAAAGACTATGCTAAAATCACATTTTACCAAAACCCAGCATAAGAGCAGCTCACTCTGTCTGTGGAGAGGGGGAGGCTCTGAGAAGCCTGAGGAGTAAACACCTTTACTAGGTGAGCTAGAGAAGACCTCCCAGAAAGGAACTGAGTATGATCCTTTAAATGGAAGACAGGGGCCTCCCTGGTGGCCTAGGGGTTAAGTCTCAGTGCTATTGTAACAGGGTGGTCCCCAGGAAAGGGGGAGGTTCCCTGCCCCACCCAAGGGAGGGTGGAGCTAAGCAGGAAGAGAAGAAGCTGCAGAAGAGACTGAGGAAGGAAGCAGGATGGAGCCAGGAGACCTGGAAGAGGCGCATGGAGCCTAGAGACACGTGAAGAAACTGCGCTTGTCTTTTGGTCGTGGACTGGGTGACACAGATGTGGGTGAGACCCGTGGGGAGGTGACAATGGCAGTTTTTATCTTGATGTTGATTTTGCTCTTTTCCTTCTGGGCTTGTCTGATTGTTTCTGACCCTTTGCTGTGGGTCCCCACTGAAAGGTGCTTTAGACTCATGGCAGGCTTTGGGGCCTTGCTCTGGGCCAATCCCATTTGGATGGACTTTTACCCACGAGGGGACGGGTAACTTTGGGTGCTTCATTTAGAAACTAGACTCTTTGCCTTACCTGTATTGTTTCCTAGTTTTATTAAAGTTCCTTCCCATTAAAGTCTCCTATGTTTTGTGTTGATGCGGCGGATGGCAGAACCCATTTAGAATAGGCAGGTTGGCGGGGTTTGGGCTGCCCCTCTCCCTGTCCTATAACACTATCACCATTACCATCTGAGTGCAATCCCTGGCCAGGGAGCTGACCCATGTGGCGCCTCAGACTTCTCTTCTCTTGCCCGCTGCTCCCCTCAGCAGTGTATTTCAGTAAATCCACCTGTTCTGCTCTCCACTGTCTCTGGTGAAACTGTTGTAGAGCAACCCCGATACAAAATGGGGTGCCTGACTGTGGGTCCTCACCCGCGCGCTTAAAAGGACTTATCAATGCTCTACTGCAGGCACACGTGAAAGGTTAATAAAAGGTTTATTTACAAGGGAAGGGGAAATGAGGAAATGTACAGCTCTGGGAGAAAAGTGGGAGACAAAATTTTAAATGAGTCCTACCCGATCCGCCGATCAGGAATCCCAAAATGGCGCCCTGAGAGCTGCCGCCAGCCAGGAGCCGTGAAGCCAGGAGGCGAGCGATCGCCAGAGAGCCCAAGGCCCACGTGTTTGGTTTTTATATCCAACCTGGCTGCCCAACTCCACCCTCAGGTCCCAGCCACCTTCCCTTTGGTGGTGATGGGATTTGTCTTTCCCAATGTCTTGATGGCTTTAGTCTGGAGTGGGGGTGGGGTCCACAAAGCCTGTATGGGATTATCTCAGGACATCACTTCCCCCTAACAATTCCTCTCATCCCTCGTACCTCTGGCCTACACCCCAGTTCTTCTATGCATAGACAAACAAACAAATAAATAAGTTAAACACAGGACTAAGAGTTAAGGTGATAGTACCTTCTAGTGCATGAAGACACACCCTCTCTTCTGGCACTGTCGAACGACTTACACCATGCCACTGTCGAATTGATCTAAATTATTTCATGACATCTATAGCATGGAGCCCACTTGTCACAAACATCTCCAAACAGGCCGGGGAAGTCTCTGCAGTTGTGATGCCTCTTGTTTGGTTTTCCAGAGTTTGACAAAAACTCTTCCACCATTCAAAATGAAAAACTCAAACAATAAACACAAATAAGAAATCCAGTATGTCAGCTTCAGACACAGCTGGGTTGTGGGTCTCAGGGATGTCACCTGATCTGTTGTTCTCTGCCCCTCGGCTCCACGCACCATGCTGACGTCACTCTCAAGCAGGTTGGCCCCCAGGACCCTCAGGGTTACAACCCGTCAGTTCAATAATTTCAGGTAACAGTGAATTTTTGTGGCACATCAACTTGGGACACACGCCCCGCTGTGGAAAGGTTTAGAGCTGGGGGCTTGGGGGGCCTGGGGACAAGAAGGGGCCATCTGGGTGGCATGGGACAAGAAAGGAGGGAGGAAAATCCTCAGGGTCTTCTTTCAGAGGGCAGAATAGGTACAGACAGAGCAGACCAGACCCCAAACATCAATAACTTAGTTTGGGACCAAGAGGTTTGCTCACACTGCAGAAACAGCCACCTAAGAAGCTGCTGTGAAGACCTTTTTTAATCCTTCAATTTCGTCTTTATAATCAGGACTATCCTTTTCCTTTCACTTAATGTTCTTTTTTTTTTTTTTAATAGAGGCATGCTTTATTTATTTGTTTGCTGGTTTGTTTGTTTGTTTTGTTTATACATGCACTGGGTACAGTCAGAAGCGCGGGAGGGTGAGAGAATTCACCAGAGCCAGAGCGGGGAGCAGAGCAGGCAGAAGGACCGAAGTACACTGCTGAGGGGAGCAGCGGGCGGCAGGAGAGGTCTGCGCACCATGTGGGACCCTCCTCTGGTGGCCGGGGAGCAGCCGGGGATCGAACCGGCGCCGCAGAGGCCGCGGGGCAGCTTCGCAACCCAGCGCTCAACCGCTGCGCCACCGGGGAGGCCCTCACTTAATGTTCTTTAAGCATTGTTCCTCCCTCTCCAGGAACATCCTCAGCAGCGGGTCCTGTTACCAAGAATGGCCCCGCCCATATGCCTGAGCATTCTCTTCTGAGATTGCCGGTCAGCCTGTAACTAATTACTTCCAGGCATTGTTCTCCGAGGTTCGCAGGTCCCAGCACTGGGCGGGATCAGTGACCCAGTCTTCATAGTCCGGAACAGCCTGACATTTAGACTTTTCATTTTTACAGGTGTTAGCAGAAACCTCCCCCATTGATAAGAAGACATGTCACCTTCGTTTTGTCCCATTACCAGGCCACCCCAGCTGTCCTGCGAGGAGAATGAACAACTTTGATAAACTCCATAGTCACCTTGTGACTCTCAGAGCTACGCCATATTGTATTTTTCACACTCAGTGTTAGTGTAAGCAGATCCCCACTGGTTTACTCCTCAAGGTTTTTGTTATTATAAACATTGATGCTATGAACCTTTCTGTACATGCACCTTTGGGTATATATTCCTGGATTCTATAGAAGATTCCTAGAAGGAATTTGCAGGTTAAAACTTTTCTAGATAAGACCAAAGCTGTCCCACATGTTCCCCTCCACCCCACCCCCACTGCCGCCAACTATATGGGGAGACCTGTTTCCCCACCACCTGTCACTGATACTATCCCAGGTTTAAGTGTTGCCAACATTGTGGTCAAAGAATGCTGATGTCTTCATCACTTGGACAATTTTAACAGAACGTCACTGCTTTCATGGGCTGTATACTCACACATCAGAACACCATTTAATAGGTATCAATAGCCGTGTCTATTTCCAGAGGAATATAAAAAGACTCCAGTGAATCAGCTAAATGTTAACTCAGCTTGCATCATCATCATCTATATAAGTGATGCCATGTTCCTTGTCGTAAATATTGGCTGGTTGTAAGCCCCAAACGGTAATTCTTCCTACAAATCACTGCTGGACTACATTTCCCAGCCTCCTTCAGGGCTATGGACAATCATGTGACCAAGTTCTGACACTCCTCCCCATCTCCCCCTCCCCACCCCCACCCCGCAGTAGAATATGGGCTGTGCTATGTTCCACTTCTAGTTCTGGTCTTTTGTGAGACATGTTAGGAAAGAGGTGCTCTTTTGCGCTGGGTTGCCAGCCTGCTGGGACACAAGCATAAGACACAGCTGCCGTCGCCCATCCTGCCACCATGTGGGAAATCTTGCCTGAGAATGAAGCCACCACGTGGGCACCTGACTCAGCCAGACCTGACCATCTACCCCTTTGTGGTTTAAGCCAGGTCGAGGTCTCCTAGGACAACCCTCCCACCGTCTTTGCACAGCATTGCTCACCCCTCCTGCGGAAGGATCACATTCCTCGATAACTCAGTGAGGGCAGATGGAATGGGCATGTTCAGCCTAGAGGATTCCCCTTTCCTTCTGAGAGACACCCATCTGTTCCCTCCCACCACAGGTGGATCTGATCAGGCACATGAGGCCCCCAAGTACCTGCAGCTGGGTGGCAACAGCCTTTGAATTTTGTGTGTCAGTAGGCAAATCAGCCGTGCCTACCTTTCTCCACATTCTCCAACATTCGCTTATAGTTAATCATGGTACCATTTAAATGTCCCATCTTCCTTATTCTTCTGTCTTATTCCCCACTGGGTTTATAATTCAGGACAGGAATTTGTATCTGTCAGAAGAGAACCCACTTCAGGTCTTTCCAACGGAAAAGGTTTAATATAGGAAGTTGGTTAAACAGGAGTATTAGTTATGTACTGCTGTGTAACAAGTTACCCCAAAACTTAACAGCTTAAAACAACAATCATTACATTTTACGGTTTCTTCAGGTCCAGAATTCGGGAGCAGCTGGGCTAAGCAGTGAGGATAACTGGGTCCCTCATGAGCTGCAGCCCAGACATGGCAGGGGCTGCCTCATCTGAAGGCTCGAATGTGGCTGGAGCAGCCACTCCCAGGACGGCACCTAAATTGGCTGTGGGTGGGGCCCCCTGCTCTGTCCATGTGGGCCTCTCCCAGAGCTGCTTGTGCATCCTCTTGACAGGCCGGCTGGCTTTCTCCAGAGGATGTGAGTGAAGAGAACAAGGGAGATGCCATCCATGACCTCGCATCAGGAGTCACTGTCGCATCTGCCACATTATCTGAGTGAGAAGTGAGTGACCGAGCCAGTCTGCCTCCCAATGCAGGGGAAAGAGAATTATGCTCTGCCTTTTTTTTTTTTTTTTTGAGATTTATTTTATTTTTATAAGAACCGGGGTACAGGCCAGATGCGTGGGAGGGTGAGAGGATTCACCAGAGACAGTGCGGGGAACAGAATAGGCAGACTGACCAAAGTACACTGCTGAGGGGAGCAGCACTGTTGAGAGGAGCAGCAGGCGAGACAGGAGAAGTCTGCTCGCCATGTGGGTTGCTCCCTGGCTGGCCGGGGATCGAACTCATGCTGCTGAGATTGCGGACAGCTTCAGAGGTTGTGTCTTAACCCCTTGCGCCACCAGGGAGGCCCAAAAAAGCAACATTTTAAAACTGAAAATGAGGAGAGAAAAAAGAAAGAAATCCTCCAGTCTCCTTTCACCTTCCCTAATTTTCATGAAGACTTTCTGTAGGCCTGGGAGGGAAGGCAGCAGAAAGCTGACCTGGCCTTTCCGTGCAAACAGCCTCTTGTTTTGTCTTTAAAACTTGCCAGCACCAGAGACTGACCCCTGCCAGTAATACAGACCCGTCACCAATTTGTCTTTCTTTTCCCTTTATTGAGGTAACACTGCTTTACAACCCTCACGTGTCTAACCAGTTCCTAGTCCCGCCGCCACCAGCATCGGATTCCAAGCTGAAATTCTGCCCATTGGGCCTCCCCTGGTGGTACAGCGGTTGAGCGCTGAGCTGGGAAGCTGCCCGCAGCCTCTGCGCCAGTTCGATCCCCGGCCACCTGCGAGGGTCCCACAAAAAAAAAAAAAAAAAAAAAGGAAATTCTGCCCATTCCTGGGACAGGCCCAAGAACTGGAAACACACTTCAAGACGCAAGCGCGTGTGAGAATGTTCGTGGCCACGCTGTGCAGCTGAGAAGCGAGAGCACCCACGTGCCTGTCAGCAGGAAGGGGGCTGGCCACGCAGGTCCAGCCACCAATGGGCCCGGAGGGGTGAAGACATGCCGCTGTGCGGTCACGGGCCACGCAGAGCAGGACGCCCTCCCAAATGCTCAGGGGAAGCAGAGTGCTGTGGCCGGGCCAGGAGGGGTGACCGCCGGGGCCCAGGGTCTCCTGAAGCTCAGTGCCAGCGGTGAGCAACTGCGAATGTGCTAAAACCACTGCCTATGTCTCCATGAAGCGAGGAGGGAGGGGAAGTCTGACCACTGAGGGCCGCCCGGTGGGTTCTGGGTGCGATGCCAGAGGTGAGGGCCATGGTCTCTGTTTGCCGTGAGCTGTGTTCGTGGCTCCCAAGCTCACGCCTGGTGGTGGGGAGGGCTGTGCAAGGGCACATTTCCTGGGGTGACCTGACAAATCCCGAGAGTCTGCGGTCATTGAATGTGTTTGTCTTCAGAGCCTGAAACCCTGTTGAGAGACACCTGATGAGTAATTGTGACAAAGCAGCTACAGAGAAAAACCCGGACAAAGGAGAAAATCTGCCAAGTTGTTGACACGGATTCTTTTTCAGATTTCGGTGGGTAAAGCTATCCTGGCCTCTTGTCCAATTTTTAGGTCACACGGTTAATTACCTTTATTTTGTTTATTTTTAAAGATTTGTTTATTTATACATACAAGAACTGGGGTCCAGGCCAGAGGTGCGGGGGATGAGGGGATTCACCAGGGACAGGGTGGGAAACAGAACAGGCGGATCCACTGAAATCTACCGCTGAGGGTACAAGCGGGAAGACAGGAGAGGTCTGCTGCGCCATGTAGGTTAGCTCTCTGGCTGGGGATTGAACTCATGCTGCAGTGGCTGCCAACAGCTTCATAGTGCTGGGACTTAACCCCTTGCGCCACTAGGGAGGCCCCTGATTACCTTTTTAATATAAACAGCAAACGTACGATGCCTCTGCTGCACGCTGGCTGTAGCCACCAATGTTTTCAGCAGTGGAGTGCGCTCAGCACGGCCTCCCAGCTCCCACTCCTAACGCTTCCAGCCAGTGCTGTGCCTCCTTCATAGGAATGACCCAATCCCTGAAGGCACTGGAATTCGGGTCCCCTGATTTATATAATAAAACCCCCACGATAGGCCATGCGTGTGGTCCCCTGAGATGCCCAATGGTCATATCTTAACTCCCTGCTGGTGGAGTTAGAATATTGAGTCAGTTCAGAAACGAACATTAACATTAATTTCTGGACAAAAGCCCACGGTTCTTTGCACCTTTTTTTTACAGGACTGGGTTGCTTGGGAGCTCCCAAAGGCTGTGACCGTCAGCTTCCCTCACTGTGACAGGAAACCTCTGTGGGTATTGTAAGCAGAAGAGACCTCCCAGGGAAACAGGCACATAAATGGGCTGGGGAGTGTGAAGGAGCAGGCTGTCAGCACAGGGACGTTCCTGGAATAACACGACTGAATGGAGGTGCTGGAGAAGCAGGGGTTTTGCCCCAGTCTGAAAGGTGGGGCTTCAGGGGACAGAGTCACACCTGCTCATGGTCTGGGAGCTTCCAGCTGGGAGCTGCACGTTTCTCCACACCCAAAGCAGAGCTGAACACTGGACCACTACTGCCCCCTATTGCCGGACGGGCCTCAGGGAAAAATTCTTCCGATGTGTTCCACACATTCACAGACATGCACTATATACACAGAGAAATTAGGAGTATCAGTCTTAAATACACAGCGTCTTTTTTTTTTTAAAGATTTATTTATTTATTTATACAAGCACTGGGTACAGTCAGAAGCGCGGGAGGGTGAGAGAATTCACCAGAGCCAGAGCGGGGAGCAGAGCAGGCAGAAGGACCAAAGTACACTGCTGAGGGGAGCAGCGGGCGGCAGGGGAGGTCTGCGCGCCATGTGGGACCCTCCTCTGGTGGCCGGGGAGCAGCCGGGGATCGAACCGGCGCCTCAAAGGCTGCGGGCAGCTTCGCAACCCAGCGCTCAACCGCTGCGCCACGGGGGAGGCCCTATACAGCGTCTTGATTAAAAAATACTCATTTAGGTGAAGATATAAAACTTTTCCAACATCACAGAAGGTTCCTTTGGGTTCTGTTTCGGTCTATAAAATAGTATGGTCCCTCCTTAGCCTTGGGGGATATGTTCTTAGACCACCAGTGGATGCCCGAAGCCATAAAGACTGCCAGCCCGTATATACTAAGTTGCAGACCTATGCTGAAATCTACCTTATACAGTTGGGGATTATCTGACCCACCGAGTAGCTCAAGTTGCATGGAGCTGCCACGGAGCAATAGACTATGAAGTAAAAGTTATGTGAATGTGGCCTCTCAAAATATCTTAATGTGTGGTACTCACCCTTCTTGGGATGACGGGTGATGACACAGCGCCCAGGTGTGGAGGTGATGTGGGTGAACGGCATAGGCATCGTGCTGTGGTTTTAGGCTCCTACTGACCTTCTGACCTGTTGTCAGAAGTGTCATCTGCTTCAGGCAATCCTGGATCACACAGTCATGAGGACATCGATGGCTGCATGTCAGGAGTGGATGATGCTGATGGTTGGGGGTCCTCCAGAGCTGTTTTTTGGGATTGGTATCTTTTGGAGGAACATTGTAATGGGAAGCTGTTGTCTGTTTAACTCGTCAAAGTGTTGCTGCAGAGGTTGTAATCCTTGGGTGATGGTGCGACTTTAATGGTGCGTTCAGTCCAAGGACGGTATTCCATGATTTCATCCTTTAATGTCTGTGCAATTTGAAACACTTTGGCAAATTACGGTAAAGTCCACATTGCTGGTGCTGCTTCAGTTTCTTCCACATCTTCCTCTTTCTTTGCAGGTGCCTCAATGAGTGCTTCCAATTCAGCATTTGTTAACACTTCTCCGTGGTCTTTCCTAGGTTCCTCCACCACATGAGGCTCCAGCCTGTGCCCGCAGTGTTGGCATCAGAACCAGAGTTAACCGGTCCTTCCATGTTTTATGTCTGGGGCCTCTTTGGCACCTTTATGAATGTAACTCCTCTTGGGCATCTTCTTCCAGAAGAACCCAGCTTCATCACAACTGAAGACCTGCTCTGGAAGGTACCCTTTCGCCTCATCAACTTCTTCACCTCCTCTGGGAACTTCTTCACCTCCTCGGCAGATGCAGCCTCTCCAGTGTGTGTCTTTCTCAGCCCAGGACCGGTGTCGCCATCCCTTATCAGCAGTGAGCGGCTTTGCCAGGCCGAGTCAGGGGACCCCTCGCCCAAGCCCTCACAGCGGCTCAAAGCTTTCTGGCCTAACAAGTTGTCATCCATGGGGACACCTTTTCCCTCCACGTCCTGCGCCCACAAAGGAACGCCCTCTCCGTCCCAGCCACGCCCCTGTCGCGCCGCCTCAGCAGAACTAGCACGAATTTCGTTTCCCCTCTTCACAGTTTCACGGACAGAAGCCTCGATCCGAGCTCCCTCAGCACTCGCCCGTTTTTTCCTTCCCGATTAAGTCGAGAACTTTCACTTTTTCACTAAAAGGGGGTGGCTGCCGACTCCTCTCCGGCACCTCCGAACGGCAGCCCCGCGCCCGGGCGAGGGCAGCGCCCGCGCGGCCTGGACAGTGCAGGGTGCCCGGCCCCGCGCTCGGAGGGCGCGCGATTTAAAACTCTGTCGGAGTCGCCCGTCTCTGGCGGCGGCCGGGCTGGGGCGCGGGGGCGGCCGCGGGCCCGGGCGGGAAGCGCTCGAGCTGCGCCGGCCTTCGCGGGCCTGGGGCGCAGACGCCAAGATTAAGCGGCCCCCATCTGCGGCCCCGCCACGCCTTCTGCAGCCTCCAGATCTTTCGCCAACTTGTGGGGCCGCGCTCGGAGGGCCCCGCCCCGGGAAGAGGCGGTTTCTCGATGGCGTCGCTTTCCGGCGCGGTCCGGGTGACAGTCACGTCGCACTCAAAATGGCGGGCGAGGTCGAGGGCTTTGGGCCCTTCCGAGCCACCGTTCGGCTGGCGTCGCGCGGAGGCGCCGTGTCCCTCGGCGGCCGCCGTGCGTCCGTTACGTGGCGGCGGCGGGCGCCAGCCAATCCGCGGCGCCCGCATCAGCCCCCGCGGGTGGCGCAGCCGGAAGGGGCGGAGCTGAGGCGGCGGCGGCCGAGGAGGTAGTGGCGGCGGCGGCGGCGCTGGAGGCCGCAGTCCCGGACGTGGCTTCGGCCCAGCCCCACCATGGTGACGCTCGCGGAGCTGCTGGTGCTCGTGGCCGCCCTCCTGGCCACGGCCTCGGGCTACTTCGTCAGCATCGACGCGCACGCCGAGGAGTGCTTCTTCGAGCGGGTCACCTCGGGCACCAAGATGGGCCTCATCTTCGAGGTGGCCGAGGGCGGCTTCCTGGACATCGACGTGGAGGTGCGGGCGCGCTGCCCGCGGCCGGGGCGGGGCGCGCGGCCGCCCAGGGGCTGGCGGCGCCCGGGGCCCGCGCGGGGCCGGCGGGGCGCGGCCCGGCCGCGGCGGCCCCGGGCCTGCGAGGGGCCCGGCCGCGCCCCGCCGCGGCGACCCCCAACGGCCCGCGCCCCCGGGTTCCGGCGGCGGCCCCCTCGGGACGCCGGGCCTGGCCCGGGGCCGCTCTCGACGGCCCGTGCCCCGCGGAGCCGCTCGCTGCGTCTTGTGGGCCCGGCGCCGCGTGTCAGCCCGGGCCGGGGCGCGCTCAGCCGGCGCAGGACCCGCCCGGGGCAGCTCCCGCCGCCCGTCCCCTCGCGGGCTGGCGCGGGCGCGGGGGTCTGGGGGGGTCCGAAAGCTTTTGAGGGACACTCGGCGGGCGTCGCGCGGGGGTGTATTTCCCGTAGAGACAGCTGAGCGTTTTGCACGCGCTTTGCGCGGATCCCCGGCCTCTCGTCGAGCCATTAAGGAAGAGGGGAGGGAAGGGGAGGATGGGGTCGTGCCTTTTGCGGGTAACGATTGCCGCGAAGTATTTGGGGAAAAGAAGCCACCAGCTGTCTGTCCCTGAGTTTCCCCCTGAATCTCTTTTAAAACAGAAGGAGGATTCGCCTGTACCACTTTCAGGAAACCAGACGGAATTAATTGAATTTTCTTGGCAGCTTCATTTACAGGGTTTAAGGGTTTTCCGAGGGGTGACCAACATCAGCAGGGCTGAGTGCAGATTACCCAAAACAAGTGAGGTCCAACAATAAGGGCGGCATGGCGGCAGTGACTTAAAAATTAGCTAAAATCTCGAGCTCCACTACCCCAGTCTCGGAAGTGTTAAGGTGACTGGACGACCAGCTGACTTGTAGGCGACCATTAAGAGAACCTGGTCCCCTGATTTCCAGTCTACTCCTTTCCCTTGAGCGTCCAGTCATCTCAGATAAGCTGATTCCTTCACTCGTTGGCAGTTGTCAACCAGAGAATGTAGCGCAATCAACGTTCTCAGTTTTAAAGACATGTTTTTTCTTGTTTTGATTTTACCAGGCACATGCCCACCTGTCTGGGGTGGTATTAGGCCACTTGGAAACAGTGTAAGGTGTAGTTTCTATTTTTGAGGGATTTATTTTTATGTGGGACAAAGAGGACAGTCAAGAGTTGAGAGACCGTGCAGTCCACCCTTGTTCCCTGCCTGCGGGACTGCAGCGAAAGTTACTCTTAGTGAATACCCTGCTGCCACAGAACTCACTTAGAACATTTATGATTTTCATCTCTCTTGATGTCTCAGTCATTTTTTTCCTGTCTCCAGATTACAGGGCCTGATAATAAAGGAATTTATAAAGGAGACCGGGAGTCCAGTGGGAAATACACATTTGCCGCTCATATGGATGGAACATACAAGTTTTGTTTCAGCAATCGGATGTCCACCATGACCCCCAAGATCGTCATGTTCACCATTGATATTGGGGAAGCCCCGAAAGGACAGGACATGGAAACAGAAGGTGAGACGAGCATTGGGCAGGTTGATGTTACATGCCGAGGTTCAATACTATTTGTGTACGTTTTGTCCAGCTGAATGGAGAATTTATTTGAAATTATTTTCTGACTTTACTCAATGTCTTTAAAACCACAAACCTTTTATGAAATACACATTTTATTTATTCAAATCTCGTAATTAACAACAAAGGTTTTGGAAGTTCATGTTTCTATTTTAGTTCTTTGCAGTTGTCCCTTGTAAACGTCTAGGTTATATGTGACTTAGGTTGTTTGTTCTGTTAATTCGCTAATCCTGGTATATACATACATATAGGTAAATATATATTTTTTGCTCATTTGTATATGTGACTAGTTTAGCTAAACTTTAATTTCTGTGTGTGTGTGTTTATATCTTACACTTTCCTTTAGGTGGTGGAGATACCTGGGATGGTATGTGGATTGCCTTTTGATAGCATCCTGATTTGTTTTGGATATTTTTGTTTGCTGCCATCTAATTTCTGCTTTCCTTTCTAACCTCAGTTTGTTAGCATGAGAGTGCCTTTTCTATTAATTAAAAAATAAATCATACAATTGATTAGATTTGTAGTGATTAGTTTTATTTTTTTGTGGGTTTTTTTTTTTTTTTTTTTTTTTTTGGTTGACAGGAGATATAGATGAGGTCTTTTTAAATTAACAGCACTGGGAATACAGCGATTGACATTTGAGTGGTAACATCCATTAAATGAATGCCGAAGGGTAGAAAGATTGAACTATAACTGGACAAGTAAGTCTTCATTAAACATAGCTAGTAGTGAACAGTGCTGTTGACTTAGTAGGAAGAAGACGTGTTCCATCATTACTGCATTTGTCTCTCTTGAAACTGGTTGGATATGAAATGCAGTTCTAGGAGTCCTGTCTAGACAAGGTGACAAAAACTGTCAGCCATATGTTGCAGTTAGCTTAATTTTCCTTCCACATCTGACAAGCAGTGAACCCTGAATTGATTCTTCTGGGTAAGTTACTTACAGGAGCCATCTCATTTGGATTTTGTTGTTGATGTTGTTAGCCACTGTGTCAGGATTTTTGGAAAGTAGCAGTTGAACATATTTCATAATATCAGCATAACGACATTTGCCTTAGATGTTGAGCAGTTTGTAGAGTACTTCTATCAAAAAGAAGGTGTACTGTTGACATCTGTAGAATTTTGGAGTCACACTACTTATTATTTCTGATGCCCACTTTCAGGACTGTTTACAGGAGTTGACTAATTCTCAAGGAGAATTAGGAGTTTTGGAGGACTTTGTCCCTTCTTATAAGCATGTAGGTTACATTGTGTGCATTGTTTGTTCTGTTAATTTGCTAATTCTTGTGTATACACCCAGCTGTATCTTTTGCTTTTTGGGAATTAGTTCTTTCTAAATTGTTAGAAAATGTGGCTGATGAATGTGAATGTTGAATTGTTCTTAATCCTTTAACACAATATCTAAAATACCTGCTTTTGCTTGTTAATGTCAGTGACTGACAGCTGTTAGATGAGGCCTTCCTCTGGAGTGGTGGTTCTGCAGTGAGGACAAGACATTTGTCGTTCTCGTGGCTGGGTGGTGACCCTGCAGTGCATCCCATGGCACACAACAGGGTTATCTGGTCCACAGTGTCAACTGAGAATCCCTGCTCTCTGGACGCTTCATGTAGTGCATGATGGGTTTTTGAAGGGAACTTGGTACGGGGTGATTTGAAATTCCAGCCCAGCTACCTTAAAATGGTAGGGATGCTTGGCATTTCTTAAGAAATTTAGAATTACCTAAATTTTTGGCAGTGGTGAAGACACCCATTCAATGGGACTCTTCCCCTATTGTATATGTTTTTCCTCCTTATTTGTTCATTGTCATGTTAAAATACTTAGAAACATCCGCTTCTTCAGAACTGTTTGCCTTGTATTCATTTTTTTGCTGAAGTACCTGGTTTTAAACCTTGTGCATCCTTATATGATTCTAAAGGGTAGATTTAGATTTTAGTTTAAATACTGTTTTAAAAAAGAAAAAAAGAACAAAAATAAATACTGCTCTTTATAGGATTGTTATAAGCGTATTACTACCGTTTTTGTTTTATGTTTTATGTTCTTTAGAGCACTCTGCTTAACAAATCAGCAGAGTGAGGTTCATATAGAAGTGCTTCATGGGAAGTTTCTTAAGTTGTTTTCTTTCAGTTAGTAAACATTATATAGTATGTTTCCTATCTTAAAATACTGGGCGTGGACTTAAACATATTTGGAGAATTGTCTCTAAGTGTTGTATGTTGGTCCACACTGATGTCCAGTTTCCAGTACTAGAAGTAGCTTCTCTTGTATGCCTTCTCTGAGGACTATTTTTACTGCTTTGTAAGTATCTTTCAAAAGTGCGTTGCCAAATATGTGTTGATCTGTTTTCAAATTCTTTTGTAGCTCATCAGAACAAGCTAGAAGAAATGATTAATGAACTAGCAGTGGCAATGACAGCTGTCAAGCATGAACAGGAGTACATGGAAGTTCGGGAGAGAATACACAGAGCCAGTAAGTCAGCGCTTTCCCTTTGCAGCAATGTCTTTGGTTACCGCAAAATGGTGAAGGTCGCAGTGGCCAAGGTCTCACTTGTATCTTCCTTATTTGGAACTTTTTAAAGATTTATTTATTTATGCATACAAGAACCGGGTATAGGCCAGTGGTGCAGGGGGTGAGAGGACTCACCAGAGACAGAGTGGGGAACAGAACAGGCAGATCTACTGAAATACACTGCTGAGGGGAGCAGCGGACGAGACAGAAGAGGTCTGCTGGGCCATGTGGGTCAGCTCCCTGGCCGGCCTGGGATTGAACTCAGTGCAGCAGAGGCTGTAGGTAGCTTCACAGTGCTGTGCTTAACTCCTTGCGCCACCAGGGAAGTCCCTGGTGGAACTTTTGCAACTTGGAACTTTTGCAAACATAATTATACCAAAACATCATTTAAAAAGCATTTGTGCAAATATATTTTGAGTATACACATATGTAGAGCTTTGTACTAGATTAGTTTATTGAGGGACATTCATTTGAAACCAAAAAATGCTGTTAAGATTCAATGCAAGTCTTCAAGCATCTTTAAAATGGCATGGTTAGCTAAGGAATAAACTAGTAGTTTTCTTAAAACTGGAAGGAGAAATTTGGTTAAATGGGCATTTTGTTGGTTTTTAATTGCATATCTGAAACTTTGTACCAGTGTGGTTAATGTTATATGCTGACATTTAGCTTTTTCCCCTAAAACTTAAGGTTTAGTATAGTTAAAATAGAAGGTACTAAAACATGAACACAGGTGCTTACCAGGTGAAGCACTTGGGTCCTCCCAAGTTTGGACACTGGGAGTGTATTTGTTTGGGGACACAGTGATGATTGGAAGGAATCCCATCTTAGCTTGCGAAACAGCAGCAGCAGCAGCAACAACAGAAGAACCCTTTAGTTCATGATACAGTATTAAATAGTATGCTTTCATTTATAGTCACCAGCATCATGCTGACGCATGGGCCATAGCTGTTCAGTGTCTTAATCTTCATTAAGGTTTATTTTGCATCTCAAATAGGCCCTGAAGTGTTTGTTTCTGGTACCTCTTACACCTCAGCCATGAGTAGTTCTGTGAGGGATAGTTCACACTGCAGCAAGTTAGTGCAAGTCGTTGATGTCAAGGATCTTTGTCCTAAGGTTGGGATGGGGAGTAGAGAGACAAGCACAGGTTGAATTTCAGGATGTGGTTTCTGTTCTTCCCTCTCATGTCTGTTCTTGCCATTGATAGAAATGATTCTTCAAGACCTAGAGCACAGAGTTCGCCTCCCTTTGGGAGTATAATGAGTAAATATAGCAGCACCTCTATTCTCCCTTTTTTGGGGTGCAGTGGGGTATGAGATGGACTCAGGCTTGTACACACGTCCCTGCCTCTTACATCATGATCCTCACTCTGGGATCTCTACCTTCTCTTCCTCACCTAGCAGGGACCTATTTATTGGCTCCCTGCTCCCAGGTGGGGGCCAGCCCATTCTCAGGTGCGAGCACTGAGCAAAGTCTGAGGGACCAGGACCCAGGACTGCCCTGGCAGTTTTAACTACTTCAGTCTGGATGGCTTTAAAGGTAGAGGAGATTCTTGGGTAGTGGAAGCACCGGTCTTCCAGGCTGTGGGGGTGCTCAGTCTTATTCTCTCCCCCTTAATTTGAGCAGCGATACTCCAATATTTCACATACAAAATGGAATTTTAGGCATTCAGGTTAATTTTGCATGTTGAATAGATCCTATAATGTTGGTTTATGGTACATCTTCCTAAAATACCCACTCCTCAGCTATGAAATGGATGGTCCCTCCAGCCCCCTTTTATTTTGTTAATATTACAGTGTTGTAATAAACCTGTGAATACTGTGTTGCTTCTAGATCAGGCTGATAAGTGAATGGGCATGAGGACAGTCTCATATAGACAGTTCCCTACATGCCTACCCTCCTGCTATTATGCCTCAGTGTGTTCCGCTCAAGCTTGGAAAGATGCATTTTTTTCTGTAAATGGAGAGATATAAAATACTTTTTTATAAAGGCTTATTTTTATTTATGCATGCCTGCAAAAACTGGGGTGTGGCCAGAGGTGTGGGGGGTAAGATGATTCACCAGAGATAGTGGGGAGCAGAACAGGTGGATCTACTGATAGCCACTGTTGAGGGGAGTAGCTGGTGAGTCAGGAGAGGTCTGCTGCACCATGTGGGTCAGCTCCCTGGCCAGGGATTGAACTCATACCACAGTGACTGGCAATAGCTTGATAGTGCTGACTTTAACCCCTGTACCACCAGGGAGGTAAATGCTTCTTTTTTACATGGTTACTTAATTTGAAGTATTTTCTCAGCACTTCCCTTTTGGACACAGTCTTAAAATGCTAGTCATTCATGGTTTTGCTAGGCATTGATACTAAGTTTTCAGCAGAAGTAAACTTCATGTCTCGATATTAATTAGCAAATTTTAATGTTGGTGGGTTTTAGAGTTTAGTTAATGTGTTGGGCATATGTCTATTCTTTTCCTGGAAAAGTTTTTTGTTTTAAATACTCTTAAGTTAATCTCTTGGAAATTCAATAATTGCTTTTCACTTCTTTTTGCATGATCATCTGCTCACTGTTACAATTTCAGTTAATTTTTTAAATAAATAGTATAGATATATCTAAAAGTAAGGCAGAAACTTACTTAACTAACACAGTTACTAATTTTTATTGTTTTTAGTATTGGCCATTTGCAGATGAATCAAACTAGTAATTTTAAAAAATTAAGTAAATAAAAAAAGTTAAGTATAGAGCTTGGTTGGAAACTTTCAGAATGAAATAGTAATCATGATTGTTACTTTGAGGATCATATTTTTTTTTTTTTTAAGATTTATTTATTTATACTAGCACTGGGTACAGTCAGAAGTGCGGGAGGGTGAGAGAATTCACCAGAGCCAGAGGAGGAAGCAGAACAGGCAGACTAACAAAGTACACTGCTGAGGGGAGCAGCGGGCGGCAGGAGAGGTCTGCACACCATGTGGGACCCTTGCCTGGCGGCCGGGGATCGAACTGGCGCTGCAGAGGCTGCGGGCAGCTTCGCAACCCAGTGCTCAACCGCTGCGCCACAGGGGAGGCCCTGAGGATCAGATTTTTAACTTTAAGAGTGGGATAAATCCTGAGGCTAGCGCTCGTTTGAAGTAACTGCCAATGTTTGTCCATGAAGCTGAGAAACCGTCCTTATCTGGAATAAGTGCTAAGGACATTGTAGGTGCCCAATAAATAAATACTTGCTGAATAAGTGTTTAATGAAAAAAATTCTTGAACAGATTTTGAATTGTAGGTAGTGGTTTTTGGGTGACTCTGATCTTAAAATAATCTTTTTAGTCAGTCTTCTGGTTCAGCAAAAAGGATTATGATGTAGAGGCATTTCAGTGGTGAGGGAGAAAGTTGTATTGGGTTTAGCCTGAGGCATGTGTTCTGTTACCTGTACTTAAGCAGAGCAGGTTGACTCTACTCTTTAAGTAAGGGCCTCCCCGGTGGTGCAGTGGGTTAAGCGCAGCGCTGTGAAGCTGTCCACAGCCTCTGTAGCCTCTGCAGCACGGTTTTGATTCCCAGCCCTCCAGGGAGATACCCACATGGCACAGCAGACCTCTCCTGTCTCGCCTTCTGTTCCCCGCTCTGTCTGTGGTGAATCCGCTCACCTTCCTGTGCCTCTGGCCTGTACCCCAGCTCTTGTAGAAATAAATAAATCTTTAAAAAAAAAAAAAAGCCCCTTGAAATCTAAAATTCCTTGCTTCTCAGTATGTTGAGATGCTTGGGGGGATGGAAGAATATTGTGAATAGTGTGCATTTATAGACTAGGGGACAGTTTGTGATGCCTATGTTTATTTTTTTGTATGTCTGGGGTGTTTGTTAAATTTTGTTTATTTGTTTGTCCTCACAGTCAACGACAACACAAACAGCAGAGTGGTCCTTTGGTCCTTCTTTGAAGCTCTTGTTCTAGTTGCCATGACATTGGGACAGATCTACTACCTGAAGAGATTTTTTGAAGTCCGGAGGGTTGTTTAAAAAGCCTTTTCCTAATGATCCCAAACTCATGATTCACTGTTTACCAAACATCTTGGTCATAATAATGTCATTAGTTTCTATGTTTTAATTTTCCAAACTGTACATTCACAGCTTATGTTTCTTTGTGATTAATAGATATTGGGGAGAAGATACCTTCTTAGGAAAGTTATAGTGAAAAATTGACATTTGATTGGCATAATTTCCTACTTGAGTTCTGCCACCATTTACAGGTCCTTCCAGAATGCCAATTCTGTAAATGAAATCTAGGCATACAGTCCTTCTTCTGTCTTCTTTCCCCTTTGTTTTCATGCAGCGCAGTTGGTTTAGGACAGGACTCTACCAGTAGTACCTTCCTAAGGCAACTGCATTCTTTGGAACCCTTATTCTGTAGTTCAAGTTATTAAAGATTCATTCTGTTGAGTTCTTAAGAGAAACAACAGTCTGGATCTTGGCATTTTCTGTCCAGCCTCATGGCAGAGCTCTGGGACTTTGGAGTATGCTGGCAGGTTGCTACTTTTATACCTTATTTTGTGTTTGTTTTAAAGATAAGATTTAGCCCAATGACATTTTCCCCCTAAATATTTACTTTGAACTGTAGAACTCAATCACCTCCACATTTAAATTGATGACACAAGCAGCTAATAACCAGTTTTTGGTTTCTGCCTAATAATAGAAATCTCTATTATAGCCAGTTCTCTGGGTGTTTCAGTGAATGGTAGTTCTTTCTATGCTGCCACGTCCACTTTCTCCACTCTTGGCACACAGGAGGTATGCATTCACGTAATTGGAAAAATCGGGATTTCTGATGCCAAAGGGTTAAAGCCTCTTGGATTTACATTGCCGTAAAATACAGCCACTATTTTATTTCTGATCAGTGGCATTTTGGCCACTGTTCAATTAGGGTACTGAGCAGCACTGTCAGTACTAGGGTTTTGTTTTTGTTTTTCTTAGGTCTTTCTTTTTTGGCACATGTGAATTTTGTTTTGTATAAAACGAAATGACTTTCAGTCTCTGATGATGGGTTTAAAATTAAAGGAGCATCGGTTTTGGTGTGGGGATGATCCAGGATTATGTTGTGACTGATGTATATTAGTTACTTGTACATTTTTTTGGATCTTTGCAAGGGGAAAACTACAAGTAACGAGTTTTATATACTTAATTTAAATTTGTTACAGGTTTTCATGTTCAGGATAAACAATTTTTCAACCTTGGGTGAAAATACTTGCAACAGTTTAAGGTGACTGTTTTACCTTAGAACAGCTGTTGCATGCCAATGTGTGTGTGTGAGAAACACTTCAAAATTGAATTAAAAGATGTAAATTTAAAATTGGTTGTGTATCTAATCTGCCCCAGGTTCAGTAAATAAACAGTTCTTTTAAAAAATAATCCTAGTATTCTGTGTTTTATATGTTGATTAATTCACACTAAAATACTAGCTTATTTGAGATGAGACATGGACATGTTTTTTTGAGTAGTTATGCCTGTCGTGAATGTCTTATTTGTCTATAAACATGAGGCTAGCGAATAGGAACCCACTTTTAGATAGGTCAATGTTAATATATTATTAGATTTTTCTTTTTGGGGAAAAAATAATTTGCGATATTTTCAGTGTCAACCACTTGGTTTATGAATGTGGGAATTAAGAGGAAATAAATGATCCCAAGGTCCACAGATGCAGTGATTTGTGGAACCAGCAACTAAATCAGCTGCCTTTACATGCCAAAGAAGCTGCTGTTTATCCAGCACTTGCAGTGTCCTGGCGAGTTGCTGAGCACTTTGGGTGGCCTTTCTCGGTTATTCCTTAAAACCTCCTCCGCCTTGGGTGCTTTTTAAATTCTCAATTTGGACATAAGGAGACAGGCTTGGAAATGGGTCTCAAACCAGAAAGCTCGTTCAGCAGAGCCTAAAGTGCAGAGCAGATGAGCTCTCTGCCTCTGCTTTCGGAGCTGGCTGCAAGTCCCGTTTTTAAGTTGTCAAAAAGGCTCTTGAGGGTGTGGTCACAGGACGGCGAAAGGGTCGCCTCAGGCCTTCCCCGTTACCTTTGGTCTGACCAGTCTGCATGGATACTCTTGCCACTTATCCATCCCCCAAATACTTGCGAGACTGCGGCGCGCTACCAGCCGGAACCGCTGGGATGAAAACGCAGAGAAAGATGCCCGTTGCGGGATCTCCCGCTCGGCGCTGGAAAGTGGCGCGCGGGTTTGAGAGCCGCGGGCGCGCGGTAAGGCGGGGAAAGCGTTCGTGCTCAGGGCGGGAGGCCGCCCGGGAGGGCGTCTGAAGGGCCTGGCGGCCGCGGGGCCCGCGCAGCCGGAGCCCGGCCCCTCCCGGCGGTCGGCGGGCGGTCGCGGGAGGAAGGTGCGCGGGCGGGCGGCTGCCCCAGGCCGGCGGGGAAAAGCGTCTCAGCTCGGACTCCGGCCGGGACGCGGCGGCAGCGTGGCGGACGCGGGCAGAAAGCGGGAGTGCCGGCTCCGGGCGGCCGGCAGCGGGCGAGTCGGGCGGAGCGCCCCCCCCCCCCGCCCCGGCCAGGCCGCGGGTGCCCAGGCGCCGCGGGCCCCGCCCCCGGAACCCGCCGCGCGAGCCCGGTTCCCGGCCGGCTCCAGTTCCCGGCCGGCCCCGGTTCCCGGCCGGCCCCGGCCCCGGTCGCCGGAAGCGGAAGTGCTCGCGGGCGGCGGCGGCGCGGCCATGGAGCGCGTGACGGAGGGGTCCTGGGAGTCGCTGCCCGTGCGGCTGCACCCACGGGTGCTGGGCTCGCTGCGGGAGCTGGGCTTCCCGCACATGACGCCGGTGCAGGTACCCGGCGCGGGCACGGGGGCTCTCCACGCCCAGGGCGGCCGGGGAGAGCGCGCCCGAAAAGGGCCAGTGCAGATGCCTCGGCGGGGGCTGGAGCTGCAGGAGCAGAAAGAAGGGCCTTGGCGGCCGCGGCATCCGGGCAGCGCAGGGGATGAGCGAGCCAGGTGCTGGCCGCGGAGGAGCTTGGCTCTTCCTCTGGGGTGGAAGAGCCCATCTCACGTGGAGAGCCTGCGAGGGCGGAGATGGGACTGCTGTGCAGAGACGGGCTTTCGAGCGGGAAGAGTAGAGGCGAGGAGGTCAGCTAGGAGGCCACTGTTGAGCGAGATGCTGGTGGTCTGAAGAGGAATCAGTGAATTTTGAGAAGTCAAGTTTGAGATAGGTTTGGGGTTGCTGAGGGACCGGACGTGGGGGTTATGAGAGGAATCCAGAGGAGCGACGCTGAGGTGTCTGTCCTTAGCAGCTGGGTGGGCGGTGGTACCATTTATTGAGATGAGGAGGGCAGGGGGTGGGGGACAGTTTACAGGTTTCAGAGGGAAAATCATGAGAAATGTTTGGAAATGTTGAGCGAGATGTCCACAAGATCCCCAGGAGAGAGGTGGAGGAAGCACCCAGGGCTGGAGGTAAAAGTAGGCAGTGCTGTGTGCCACACCTGGGTAGGTCCGTGCCATGGAGACTCATGTCTGCTGCCAGAGTTGGCAGTCTAGGGATGGCGAGGCAGCACTGGAATTCAGGACTCTCAGTTCCCTGTTAGCTCACCTTCCCCTCCTGCCGGCTGTGCAGACCAAGTCACATACCTGTGGGCCAGTCCCTCTGGGGACCGTGGCGACCCTCTCAGAGTCTGCTTCGTGTTGGAGGCCATGCGGGCCGCCCTGTGCATCCCAGGGCTGTGGCCACAGCTGTGGAGTCGTGTCTAACGGAACTTTGCTGACTCTCTCTCCAGTCTGCTACCATCCCTCTGTTCATGAAGAACAAAGATGTCGCCGCGGAAGCGGTGAGTACCTGGCCGATGCAGCCTGTCCTCATGCTTTCCCTCCAAAACAGGCTGCCAACCAGAACTGCTCCCCTTTGCAGGTCACAGGGAGTGGCAAAACACTCGCCTTTGTCATCCCCATCCTGGAAATTCTTCTGAGAAGGGAAGAGAAGTTAAAAAAGAATCAGGTGAGGATAGCTAAGTGACTTCTTTTCACTGGGTCGTTGTGAGCTCAGTTGAGTAAGAAGCTGGTCAGAAGCGTGAAGAAAGTCTGTCCTCTGGTGCATCTGTGTCTGTAAACTCGCCGGCTTGTTAAGACTTAGTAGTGTTCCCCGATTGGTGCTCACACCACGTAGCGCAAAGCTGGCGTTGCCTTTGAACAGGCGCGACATCCTGCGGCCTGGTTGCAGCGCCCACACTGAACAGGTGGGTCCCTTGACGGCTCCTCACTGCTGTGCTGTTTGCGTCTCCTGAGCACAGGAAGGCGGAACAGGCTTTCTGTAGAAGGCATGTCACAGAGGCGTGTTCCATGAGCTGCTTGCAGGAGGAGCAGTGGGGCTGTTGGCCACGAGTGTAATGTTCATGAGTCCGCTGTATCAAATAAGGTGTCTTCAGGCAGAAACGTTAAAACGAGGTGCTGTATGGATCTGTTGACAAAAGGGTTGTGTGTGACCAGAGGCTGGCAGGACCCCGAACCTATACGGTCCCCTAGAGCAGGGTCACATTCGCTGATCCTGAGTTCATGGCCATGTCACAGGACACAACAGCTGTGAATGATGAGTATCAACTACAGTTCAGAGTGGTCGGTGAGCACTGCCCAGGCCCGGGAGAGCTGCTGGCCTGGACCGTGCCTGGTGGGGTGCGGGCTACAGCGTGTGTGTGTGTGTGTGTGTGTGTGTGTGTGTGTGTGTGTGTTGGGCCCCCCATGACCGCGAGCTGCTCAGTGTCCTCCCCTCTGTGGGCAGGTGGGAGCCATCATCATCACGCCCACGCGGGAGCTGGCTGTGCAGATAGATGAGGTCCTGGCGCATTTCACCAAGCCCTTCCCCCAGTTCCGGTAGGTGGGTGACTGCTGAGAGCCCTGGGCCGGTGTCCTGCCCACCAGCTCACAGACTCCTTCCTTGTCGTAGCCAGATTCTCTGGATCGGGGGCCGGAATCCAGCCGACGATGTGGCCAGGTTTAAAGAACATGGGTGAGTTTGCTGGGCTCTGCCCCTCATTGCTTGCTCCTGGCACCACATCCAAGAGTTGACTGATGACCTAGGCCTGACAGGGCATTCCCTCATTCCTCTTAAAAAGGTCTTTTCTCCAGGCCAACCTGGAATTTTGCTCTCCTACTCCTTCCCATTTGGCCCGAGGAACGGCCCCTCCCCTGGGTCTTCCTGCAGTGAAATGAGGTGGGGTATGGCTCCCCCACTTTCCCCAGGCCAAAGACAGTACTTAAGCACCTTGCTTTTCCCCGTCTGGCCACTAAGTGGGCTCATTCCTCCATGGTAATCCTGAGCTCCACACAGACAGGTGGCCACTGTCTGCCCGGCATCTCCCTGGGGCCTCGCACCCTAGCGAGCACCTCTAAAACAGATGAGGGGGCTTAGGATTTTCCCAACTTGCATCTCATTTGGAGTTTGCCATTCATCAGTTACCCTTGGGGTGCCCCTGAGTCTGGGGTCCTCCTGGGCACTGGGTGCGCTGCTGAACGCACAACCAGTTCACATCAATGGTGGCATCTGTACGAGGTGACATCCTCATTCGCACAGGAATGGTGAGGCTCATAGTGAGTGGCTCAAACTATCTTCGTAAACAGAACCATCACCTCCTGAGCGCTCGCTGTGTCCCAGCTACCAGATGAACTGACCGGGCTTAGGTGCCAGCCCCTGCAGGGCCCAGAGGGCGTGGAGGGCAGTGACAGGCCTGAGTGGGCCTGAATGCGCTTCTCCAGCTGCCGTTGCATGCGGGACTCGGCTCAGTCATGGCACATTGTGAATTTTTTATTTTTATTTTATTTTAAAGATTTATTTATACAAGAATTGGGGTATAGGCCAGAGACGCGGGAGGGTGAGAGGATTTACCAGAGACAGTGGGGAGCAGAACAGGCAGACGGACCAAAAACACTGCTGAAGGGTGCAGCGGGGAGACAGGAGAGGTCTGCCACACCATGTGGGAATCTCCCTGGCCAGCCAGGAATTGAACCGGTGCTGCAGATGCTGCGGACCAGCTTCACAGCTGCGCTCAACCTGCTGCACCACCAGGGAGGCCCAGATTGTGAATTTTTAAAAAAAAATACGGAATTCAAGATTTCTGTGTGTTACTGCCAAATTTTTAACTGTCTGGCATGTCATTTAATGAAAAATGTCTTGCCAGTCAACCAATCTGTGGAGGTCCAGGCGAAATTTGCCCTTTTGTCTGCCAGTTTGTCACTGTTACATAAAATCATCTCTGAATCTGGTCAGTGTCATTTTATACACGAGTTCTGGCGGTCGAGTGGCCTGCTGTAGGTTTGCTCTGGGTTGGCTCGCCTTTTCCTAAAGGACCAGCTGGTAACTATTTCACTGTGAGGCTGCGCCCCCTGTCCTGACTGCTCACCTCCCTGTTGAAGGAGCCACGTGGGCGGAGGCCGTGGCTGTGTCCCTGTACAGTGTCACCAAAGCAGAAGGGCCGAGTGTGCTGACCCCTTCCCCAGGCCTTAGCCTGGAGTCTACGTCTGTCTCGTGCACAGCCCGCACTTTCCCTGCCCCCCAGCTCTCTCCACCCCCTCTCAGGGTCTCCTCACTGGGGTGTAGATGACTTGAGGGGCTACAAAGCTTGCTACAAGGAATCCCGAATAAGCCCACCGTCCAGAGGTCACGGTGAGTGTTGACTTGCTTTTTGCAGCGGGAACATCGTGGTGGCGACCCCCGGCCGCCTGGAGGACATGTTCCGAAGGAAGGCAGAGGGCCTGGACCTGGCCAGCTGCGTGCGGTCCCTGGACGTGCTGGTGCTGGACGAGGCGGACAGACTTCTGGACATGGGGTTTGAGGCAAGGTACTGGCTTTGGGCTTCACTGACCCCGGGTGACACTGGAGGAAAAGGGGCCTGCATGGCCTCCCCCGTCACTCGTGGCTGCCTTTGAATTTCAGACATCAGTTGGCTCGCGCGTCCTGTCCCGGCACCCGGTGTGCATCCCGTTCTTCTCTTTGATTTCTTTTTTGCTTCCTGGCTTTTGCGTGAGGGCTGGGATCCGTGGTGGATCTTAGATCTTGGTGACGTAGCCACGGCCAAGGCCTGCACGCCAGGTTGCTCCTCCCGCCTGCCTGTCCCCGCCTGGCCGTCCTCGGTCGCCCGCTGTATTTGAGGCTTCTGATTCTCTACCCCTGAGGCTAGACCAGCCCCAGCCCGGCGCCTGCTCGAGCACACGCTAGTCCTGCCCGGTCCGTCTCGGCAGCTCAGGGCGCCATAGATGGGCCAGCTGGCGATGGTGCGGGCCTGGGGCTTGCTTGGACCGGCCCGTGCCAGGCCTTCTCCTGGCCTCTGCTTCTTTACTTCTCTCCAAGCCAAAGAGCCAGTGTTGGCATCATTTTTACCACCTGTGGCTCCTCTTCCTGTGGCGTCTTCCACGTTGGCAGGTCCGTACTTGCCCAGAGCGTCCTTCGCTCCTGGCAGAGGGAACACTGGGCGTGATGACGTGCAGCGCGGCCTAGTGGAGGCTGGCAGGGGGTGGGCCGAGACGGCTTCCCGCTGCCACATCCACTGTGGCGGCCCGTGATACCCTCATGTCGTGCATGTCACCAGGTCAGAGTGAGCACCTGGAGGCCAGCGGGGCTTTTCAGCTCCCCAAAACCCGCGGTGTTGGCCGAGGATTAGTCAGCGGCGGGGAGAAGAAGAGGGTGTGCGGGTGGCACCTGGCAGGGAGGGGGAGAAAGGCCTTGGATGCTTAGGTGCATTTTCCTTCATGATTTCTTTTAAGGCTTCTGTGTTTCTTTTGTGATAGACGCATGACTGGGTGTAATTCGCATGTGTGTGTGTGTGACAGTCAAGTGCGCCGTTCACTGGTTTTTTCTCTCAGGATGCTTTATATCTTAATTTCACTCACTTTTATTAGCCCCCCCAGTATAAGTTTAATTATCTGCTTATATTGGGGACACCTTGGGAAAATGAGGGTACAAAGAAGTAAGTCGCCTGTTAACTTTTCTCCCGGTTGTAGCTACGGTCAGTGGGGTAATGGCTTGTCTTGCGCCTGCTGACGTACCTCTTTAGAATCATAAAACTCTAGTTAGCAACGGGGTTCCGAGACGTGTTAACATGGAGCCCTCTTTTTCAGCATAAACACTATCCTGGAGTTTTTGCCAAAGCAGAGGAGAACGGGCCTTTTCTCCGCCACGCAGACGCAGGAGGTGGAGAGCCTGGTGCGGGCCGGCCTCCGGAACCCCGTGCGCATCTCGGTGAAGGAGAAGGGCGTGGCTGCCAGCAACACCCAGAAAACCCCCTCCCGCCTAGAGAATCACTACATGGTGAGCGATGGGGTAGGAGTGGCGACGGGGGTCTGCGGACGCTGACTGTGGTTGAGGACCCTGTGGCGTGTTCACGAGGCAGCCCCTACTCTCCAGACAGCGAGTCCCTGGCGCCTCTGGGCTGCGAAGCCGGCGGTTGCTGTCTTCTGTGCAGAACAAGGCTGCAATCGGCGCTGTCTTGGGTGCCTGGAAAGGTTGCTGAAATCAGACAGGCTCGTCAGAAGGGGAGTGAGAGACAGAGCTGAAGGCTCTGCCGAGGCTGGGCTGGACGAGGTCAGGAGGCCTGGTTCAGGCGGAGGCAGGGCCCGGCCCACCGTGGGCGTATGGAGTGCGCCCCTGGAGGAAGATAGCCTGGGTACGTACTGGCTCTGTCCTGTACTAACGCAACCAGTACTGTCCGTCACCTGCAAACAGGGGCCTCCAGGGGCCCCTGCTCTGTAGGGCTGTGTGAGGATTAACTGGTGAATGCAGGTAGAGGCGTTCGGGTGCGTGCTCAGCGTGCTGTGCTAATCAGCTCAGCCCTGGGGCTCCCAGCACCACGTTCTGCATTCACCGAAGTTACTGACGCAGTGTTAGCACTTGAACGAAATTCCACCCAAGGGCTGGGTTTTGGTAAAGATGGGGTGTGCCTTCAGGGGGGTGTCAGTGTCTCCAATTTAGAGGCCTGAATAGAGCATTTGATTGAGAAGTTAAGAGACTGCAGTCTCTCCCCAAGGAGGGATTTTCAAATAATAGGTACATTCCTTTCTGGAAACTTGAATTCAACTTGGGGCTATGACTTCTGCACTCGGCTGTGCCTCAGGCTCTCCTGGAGCTCTTAGTGTAGGCTCCTGGGTCCACTCCCAGACCGATGGAATTGAGTTCGTGTGCTGCGCCCAGGAATCTGCATTTCAGAAGGCCACCTGGCAGGGGCGGTGCAGCCAACACAGTCCTATCAGTGTCCAAAGCGACGCGATGCTGTGACTTAGGAGGATGGCCTTTCCCAGTGGGCGACGCTTGTCCTGAGCTAAGCGGACTGGTCACCTTTCTGCTTGCATTCTGTGCTGTTCTTGGAGGAAATTAGATTCCTTATCTTTAGAGCCAAAATCGAAAATAGCCATGGGGTTGTTGCCATCGGTGTGTCACCGTTGCGTTGGTTTTCCTTCCCACTTGCAGGTTTGTAAGGCGGATGAGAAATTCAACCAGCTGGTGCATTTTCTTCGAAACCATAAGCAGGAGAAACACCTCGTCTTCTTCAGGTAATCCCTCCGCTCGAAGAGCGCCTGGCTCTCCCAGCCCGAACGGGCAGGTTGGGATCCTTCCAGGCTGGGCCTCCCGCTTGTGCGTCTGGCTGCGGGGAGCTGGAACCCCGCCTCTGGCTCAGCCGCGGCCTGCCCCTCCCGGGCGGAGCAGTGCGGAGCTGACCCTTCCTGCCTGGCGTGGAGGCGTTTCTGCAGTGGTCTTCTCCTTCCTGTGTGTCACCTCACAGTTCTCAGAGATCACAGTGACAGCTCTGTCACGCCTGCATTGAGGGCAGATGCAGGAGCAGGGGTGGAGGAGGGATAAGGCGGTGTCAGCTCCCTTGTATCTGCTTCATACCAGAGAGCAAATTCCCTCCCTGCTGGCGTCAGTTTGCATTTTGGGGGCCGCTCGCCACCCTGGCTTAGTAGAGGAGGGGAAAGGGAGCGTGCAGTGGGGAGCTGGGGAGGGTGTGGCTGAGAAGGTGCTCAGTCTCCCCCGCGTCTGTGCTGGGGTCTTGTCCTGTAGTCAGAACGTGCACGGGGCACAAGTTGCCTTATTTGGGCTTTTCCTCTTCCAGCTATACCCATCGCGGTATTTTTTGGTAATACCAAAAAAAAAAGTCTTTCTTTCCCATGTTATTCCCCCAGTAAAACTCTCTGGACTACCTGTGGTGACCACAGTTAGAAATGTAACCTGGCGTCTGCTCACACACTAGGTTGAAACTTTGTCCCCAGACCTGGCCCTCGGCTCGGTGGGGTGTGTTCTCATTTCCTCTGCTCTTCTGGTCCAGGGTCGCTAATTTGACTTCAGGACCAGGGAGCCTGTGGTCAGGGTCTGTGGGCTGTGACCCCCAGTGTGCAAAAGGCCTGACTGCACTGAGGGGACTGTGGATTAGGGGAGCGTCTGGTGGCAATCATACAGGTCCTGAAGAGGGGGTTGAAGTAGAGTCAGCCCCATGGGCAACACCGGGCCTAGGGGCGTGGGGAAGACACTGCTCTGCCTGTTGCTGCTCTGAGCTTAAGGTCCCTCATCTGGGGTCATCATGTGGGCGTTCCACCAAATAAAGGGGGCTTGGGACAAGCCCTTTGTTAGGGTGCTGTGTAGGGAACTCAGACTCAAAGGGAAAGTTGAGTGCTCAGCCTTTAAGAAAGATGGGACTGGGGAGCCCTAGAAAACGTAGGGGCAGAAATTGACAGACCATCTCTTCAAGGCTCACCCTTGGGCCGGCCCACTTGAGAGAGGATCTGATTGCCTAATGTAGGCTAACCGCCCTCCGGGTCATGCCGATGGGGGACAAAGCTCCCCAAAAGGGAAGCAGGAGTGTTTTGAAATCTTACAGGACTGTTTACATTGAATGTCTCCTGCAGCTTAATTAGCTTCCGGGGGCCAGGGAAAGTGCCCTTGCGTAACATCTTTCGGCAGGAGGAAGATATCCTTGGGATTTTAGCTCCTATTTGTGGGATCTTGAACAGAAGTCAGAAGACTGACTTCCTTGGCTGCGAGGGCTTTGGGTGGAGAGCTGCGCTGTGGGTGGCATTCATGGCCCTTCTCTGCTTCTCCCAAGAGGATCGGGTTGTGGCCAATGTGTGGCACGCATGTTTCCTACTCGCCCCGCAACCTGCAGAGGCCCGAGCTGGCCACTTTTGAGACCTCTGTCCCTCTGCAGCACCTGCGCCTGCGTGGAATACTATGGTAAGGCCCTGGAGGGTCTGGTGAAGAATGTGAAGATAATGTGCATCCATGGAAAGATGAAATACAAGCGCAATAAGATCTTCATGGAGTTCCGCGGATTGCAGAGGTGGGTCAGCAACCCGGCTGCTCTGTCTCGGGTGCCTCTGCCTCTGCACCTTCCGTGTGGCATTTCCGCAGCCCAGATCCCTCTTCCTCCTCCAACCCACTTCTCATGTCTTCTCTGCATAAAGCAAGCCCAGAGCTGTCTCCTGGTCCTGACCCCACCATTTGCTGGACTGACTTCTGTGGTCACCAGTCAACTTGTCTGCTAGATTTTTTTTTTTTAAAGATTTATTTTTATTTATTTATACAAGAACTGGGTACAGACCAGAAGCACGAGAGGGTGAGAGAATTCACCAGAGACAGAATGGGGAGCAGAACAGGCAAATGGACTGAAGACATGCTGAGGGGAGCAGCAGGCGAGGCAGGAGAGGTCTGCCACGCCATGTGGGTATCTTCCTGGCCGGCCAAGAATCGAACCTGTGCTGCAGAGGCCGCGGACAGCTTCACAGCACAGCGCTCAACTTGCTGTGCCACTGGGGAGGCCCTTGTCTGCTAGATTTTAGGCCTCATAGGAACAGGAACCTGTCAGTTGTGTTCACTCCCAGGTTCCCTGGCCTCTGGCCCAGGGTCTGGTCAGTGGGGGTCTGAGAACTCTGTGGGATAAGCAAGTATGCCACAGGGGTGTTAACCCTGTCTTGACTGTTAGGTGGGTGACTATAGGAGGGAACGCAGGGTCTGCTTGGGACCAGGGTATGGCTGTGCATGTGATCAGTACTTTTTTCTAATTTTACGCGCCTGGCTCTGCTGAAGCATTCTCAGCGTGGCGCTGCTGCACTGCAGTCTGGGAGGGAAGTGCTCGTTTGTCTCTACTAGGTTGCAAAGGATTACACCCTCTGTAGTTTCTTTTTCCCACACGGAAAAGTTATCCCAACTGGACGTGTTACTGCCATCCAGTAACACGTAAGGGTAGTTGATCAGTAAGGGTAGTTGATGGCGATGAAAATGGCATCTTCTCATTTTCTAGTGGGATTTTGGTGTGCACCGACGTGATGGCCCGTGGAATAGACATTCCCGAAGTAAATTGGGTCTTGCAGTACGACCCTCCCAGCAGTGCCAGGTACCGCGTGATAGGATGCCCGCTCTCTCTAGGAGCCTAGCCTGACAGGATGTGAACCCGAGGAAGGTGAACATGTTTATGAAACATTTCAAGTAGAATAAACAGACAAACAGATCCCTAATCATTAGGCTGCCAATCGTGATGTTGTGTGTTGAGCAGAGCTACCTTCAGGTGCTTCTTAAGGTTCTTACAGAAATGCACAAGACCTCTAAAGGAAAATTACTAACACCATGTATACAATTTTAAATTTTCCTCCTCAAAGTAAACATGCACCATGCTGCCAGACACAGGGGCTCCTTAGATGCAAGCCCCGAGCAGTCACGGTCCCCTCTCGGTGGAGGGTCACAGGTCACGTATCTGTTGTTCTTCTCGCTGTTTCCAAATCTTCCGGGGCTGTGTCTGCATCATCAGCTAGGCACACACGGAATGTGGTCCAGACCTGTGTGGTGTGTGATGGATGCTGGTGGCCGCGAGTGAGTGGACTGAGCTGCGGGGCTGAAGGCCCTTGCTCTGCACAGTCAGCGTCGTGTGGTGGCCTCGTGCCCGCCCTGTGTTCACAGTGCCTTTGTGCATCGCTGCGGCCGTACCGCCCGCATCGGCCATGGGGGCAGCGCGCTGGTGTTCCTCCTTCCCATGGAAGAGTCCTACATCAATTTCCTTGCAATTAACCAAAAAGTAAGCTGTTTTCTCTTCATATAAAATGCCTGGTGATGGAGGGGGTTGAAAAGTTCTTTTTGGGTAATCATTCTGGGACACAGATGAGGGGTCACAAGCCACGGGGCCAAGCTGGTGCTGTAAATGCAGGGACCTGGCTGGCTTTGAGGCCTTTTAGTGGCTCAGCCTCAGCAGGAGGCAGCCACCATGTGGCCCTGCTGTCTAGTTACTTGGGAACATGCACCTCACATTGCCTGCTTCCAACCAGAAAGAAGTTAGGAATGTCGTGTAAAATCTGATTAAAACAATTTGTAATTTTTTTCCCCAAAGATTTAAAGTACTTTTTGTACTTTATTTTGGGTTGTATTTAACTTCAGGGTCTCTGAAATCAAAGATTTGTTCTGCTTTGGTTTTGTTGGCACTGATGTGGGGGGACTTGGGAGTGAGTTGGGAACGTGGTCTCTCTGCAGTGCCCCCTGCAGGAGATGAAACTGCAGAGAAACACAGTCGACCTCCTTCCAAAGCTCAAGTCCATGGCCCTGGCCGACAGAGCTGTGTTTGAGAAAGGCATGAAAGCATTTGTGTCGTTCGTCCAGGCGTACGCGAAGCATGAATGCAGCCTCATCTTCAGACTGAAGGGTGAGTCGGACTTCTCACAGGATGCATCGCCGCCTTCGGTGGTTACGAGCCTTTCAAGTACAAAACTGCTTTGTCTTCTAAAAATGTTAGGCATGTTTCTAAACACTTAGAAGTCTTCCCAGGGTCTGAGGAGACAGACTAAACTGGCTGCTAAGTATTGCTTTGTAGTAAAGTATACTTATTTTATGTATTTTAAAAAAACCTATCTTACAGTGAATCCACTAGATCAATTGATTAGAAAAAGTTAGTGTTAGGAAGTTTCCACTGGTTGTTCCTCCCATGCCAGGTGTGCTAATTCCGATGTTTTGGTTTAATCAGACCTTGATTTTGCTAGTCTTGCTCGAGGTTTCGCCCTGCTGAGGATGCCCAAGATGCCGGAACTGAGAGGAAGGCAGTTTTCAGATTTTGTGCCTGTGGATGTTGACACAGACACCATTCCATTTAAAGATAAAACCAGAGAGAAACAGAGGCAGAAACTACTGGAGCAGCGGAGGAAAGATAAGACAGAAAATGAAGGAAGAAAAAAATTCATAAAAAGTAAAGCTTGGTCAAAGCAAAAAGCCAAAAAGGAAAAGAAGAGAAAAATGAATGAAAAAAGGAAACGGGAAGAGGTGAAGTTTTCAGTTTTCTTTATTCCTTCAATGTTCAACCTAGAATCCCAAGCAGATTTTACTGTATCTTTTCATAGAAATTGTGCAGGGTGCTCATATTTCTGTATTATGCTAGAGACTCAGGGTGGGAACAGTCTGTTTGCCAAGCTGTTCTGAGAGAGTAGTTCCTGATTAAAAATTGCTGGTTTCGCTTGAAACACCATTGCTGAGAAATTCAGTAGTTTGTTGTTCTCTTCTGCACTTAGGGTTCTGATATTGAAGATGAAGACATGGAGGAGCTTCTTAATGACACAAGGCTCTTGAAAAAGTTTAAGAAAGGCAAAATTTCTGGAGAAGAATTTGAGAAGGGGTTGCTAACAAGTGGCAAAAGGACCATCAAAACAGCAGACCTCGGGGTATCAGATCTGGAAGATGCCTGCTGACTCCAGGGTGCAGTGGGGGCGTGTATATGCAGGGAGTGTCCGCATGGCCCTGTTCAGCAGACTGCGACTGTTGGCTCTTGCTGGCCACCCAGTGGACACCTAAGAAGTCATCTGAGCGCCATTCTTTCAGACTAGAGAGGCGTGCAGGGGATTTCATACTCATGAATGTTTTGTTGCAAGCCCTGAAGAAGTATAACAGAGGAAAATGTGACAACACTGGAGTGAAAATGGGTCACTTATTATAGAGCTCACCTTTCTGTGGCTGTCTTAGCCTTTTTTAATGTAGGGATACTGAGGTTTACTCAACTTTAGCCTTGTCAGATCCTCCAGCGTGTCCTTACCCCGGCAGAGGGTGACTGACGTGGCTGGGTCTTTTCTAAGAATAGCCCTCAGTACTGTTTTATTGTTGAGTATCTGAAAAACAGGCACAGCAAGCCATATTCTGGAAAAGATCCTGCCTTTTGAATAAACGATGCCCTTCCAGGCGACTGTGTCTGATGTGTGTGAACAGGGCTGTGCGGTGCCCTTGCCACGGCGGCCAGTGGGTCTAGTCCCCAGAGTCAGCGTACAGGATGGATGTCCCCAAGTGCAATTTTAAAGAGCTGTTCATAACCCACTCATTAAAGGAAATTCCATCTTTTTTAGTTTGTGGGAGTTCTGGAAGGCATCTCGGTGGTTTCTGCCTGCTTTAGGTCCCCTCGGGAGATCCCCCTTCGTCTGGCTTGATCCTGGTGGGGGGACGGCAGCCCCTGGCTGGTGTTCACTTCTGGAAGTCTGAAGCAAGTTCCTCCTTTCGTACAAGTCAGGAACTCCTGCCTTCTCAGGCCTGCTGCTCTAGCATCCCTGTTTTGGAAAAGCAGTCTGGAGAGCTGGGAAGAGCAAGGGAGGGGACGTGGGCCTGTCTTCTTCATCAGTAAGTAGCCAATAATCTAACTTGTATTCTGGAAACTGGAAATGAAAGTTTCTGGAAACCGTAAGCACAATTTAGGTTGGATTTTAGAGGAACAATGAACATATCTGAGATGGGACTGAAGTGAATACAAAATTCTCCAAGGCTTATGACTTTGAGTCCTCATTCACAAATCTTCATACAAAGCCAATTCCGCTTTGGCCTTGTTCACCAAAGGGTCCAGAAGCTGCTCAGGCTGCACGGCCCCACCATCTGGGTGTGGCAGGGGCCGGTGGTTATAGATACAGCTTGATGAGCTCGTCGCTAACTGCCGAGGGTGTCAGCACTCCCAGGTCTGTAAACAGCAGTGTTATTAAGGAGGGAGAGGTGTAGTCCACCCACGGGTGCTCCTCCTTGAGGTCCTGTCCAGTCTGTGCAGACCTCAGAGTGTCTGCCTTGTACTGTGGAGACAGGAAAGGCACGTCAGTCGGCCCACCCATCTGGGATCTGAACCGGGGAGGCTGTGGCCTAAGTGGCCTGTGGGCTGCTCCTTGAAGGTGCTCTCCGGACATGGGGAGACGGCAGCTGTGTGGCCCCATGAGCCGCAGCGGCCAACTAGCCAAGGGCCACAATTTAATGAAAAACCTAAGCCCCGCATTCCCTCGCTACTGAGCTGGGCGGCCTCCTCCAGAACTCTGATCGCTTGTTGTCTCCGGACAACAAGGGCACCCGACACTGGGCATGGAGTGTGTCACAGAACCCTGTCAGTGTTACTGCCCCATTTCACAGATAAGTAAAGCCCACAGAACAGAAAATAGAAGGGCTGGCCCAAGGTCACATGGCTAGGGCCGAGATGGTGGCTAAACCCAGGCAGTTGAGCCCAAAGCTTGGACTATCAACCACGAGCTTTCCCTCTCTCTGCTCAGCCTGTATCTGCTGCTGCTGAAGTGAGACACTGAAGGCTGGACGTGTGCGGACAGGGAGACTGAATCTAAATCCAACCAGCAGCAATTTACCTTCGTAGCTCAACTGGTGGAGAAAATGGCAGTGGGAAGTGAATAACTTAGTGGAACGTTCTTAGCCCTGCATTCCCCCAAGGTTTCAGTTTAGCCTCATTCCCCTTCAAGTATCTGAAACTTGCCTTAAACTCATCCGGGACGTCTTGCTGGTTCAGTGGAAAGAGCCGCACGAACTTGAAACTTTCTGCAACCACATAAAAAGGCTTGTTCTGTGCTTTGGCACACACGGCCATCTGGTTGGTTCCAATCTGGGAAGTTGGAGGAAATGGAGAAGGATGAAATCTCACAGCAGCCTCCAGTGGAAGCAGCAGGAAGGTGAGTGGTTGTGACACGGAATGCTGGCTTTGAACTCAAACAGTTTTGAAAAACAACAAACAAACCAAAAAAATTTCTCCAAAGAGTCGTGGTCAGTGAGCGCAGGCAAAGATGCCCGAGACCCTAGCCACTTGGGAAGGGCAAGTTGGCCACTAGACGATGGCTGGGATTAAAGGGAAAAAGTGGTGAGTGCTGGCGTGGGTGTGGAGAACTGGGGAGGTCCATGTTTTCACTGCTGTGGGGATGGAAATGAGGCAGCCGCTGCGGAAAATGGTTCGGCAGTTCCTCAAAAAGCTAATCAGAATGACACAATCCGGCAACTCCGTCCTGGGATCACGCCCCAAAGAACTGTGAACAGGCACTTGGGCAGGTAACTGCGCCCATGCACACAGCACCACTTCCCACAAAAGCCAAAAGGTGGAAACCACTCAGTGTCCACGAGTGAATGGACGACAATGTGGTCCAGCCGTCCATGGAATGTCATTCGGCTGCTAACAGGAGCGAAGTCTAACACCCGCTACAGCACAGGTGAGCCCTGAAAACATCACATGAAGTGAAATCAGCCAAACCAAAAAGCACAAATCTGGTGTGACTCCATTTACATGAGGCACACAGGGCAGAGACACGTCTCTTATGGAGACAAGGCAGATTAGAGGCTGGGGCGGGGGAACAGGAAATTTCTCCTCAGTGATAAAAGCTGCAGTTTGGGATGATGGGACAATCTGAAAAACAGTGGTGATGGTTGCACAACATTGTGAGTGACTAACGCCAGTCGTCGTATACGTACAAGTGACTGATAGCCATGAATGGCAAATCTTTACCACACGTAACAAACGTTCACAAAATCTTTCTGTGTTAAGCAATGAATAGAGGGATTAGAACACAACTGACAGGATGATGCTGGAGTCAAATATGCTCAAGGGAAAAGAAAAGCCAAAACCCCAGTTCCGATGAAAGCATGTTTTGAGAAGCTATAAATTACATTCTCCCAAGTGATTCAATCTCCAAAACAGAAGGAAATTTCACCAACACTGACTGACCCCTGGTGGCCCAGGGGACGCAGAGGTGAGGTCCTGAGCTGAGCGGGACGAGGGGGGCAGTCCTCATGCCCCGTGCTGGTGTGGGGCCCGGCTGTGTCCCCGCGCCATAGGCAAGGCGCTCAGAACGGGTCAGCCTACCTTGTTAATAATTCCTCCATTCTCAACCACTCCCTCGGCGCCGACTATGACGAGATCCACTCTCTCCATGATGTAGCTAAGGAAACAAAAACAAGCTGTTTTATCCTCTTTTCCGGCTTTGTTAGCAGCAGCATCACCTGCGGAGATGACGCCTGCACCTTCCTCAGGATCAGCTCCTCTCACGACTTCACGAGAACATTGGGTGCCCGGGCAGTAGACCTGGCCCTGCAGACCAGGGGCTTAAACCGCTTTGGCCCTGACCGCACGCTGCTCCCAAGCGCGTGCCCACGTGTGACGGACACAAGGAGCTTTAATCAGCCTTTATCCTGACAGGGCGCAGTGCCCTCCACTTCCAGCTCTAGTTCAGTATAAGCAAACATTTCAGGCCTCTCTGGTGGTGCAACTATGAAGCTATCCACAGCCACTGTAGCACGAGTTCGATCCCCGGCCAGGGAACAATCCACGTGGCGCAGCAAACCTCTCCTGACTCACCCGCTGCTCTTCTCAGTAATGTACTTCAGTCAGTGTGCCTGTTCTGTTCCCCACTCTGTCTCTGGTGAATCCTCTCACCCCCCGCATCTCTGGCCTGTACCCCAGCTCTTGTATGCATAAATAAATCTTTAAAAAAAAAAAAAAAAAAAAGCAAACACTTCAAAGGCCCGAGTGCTCTGGTGCTGGGAAGAAGTGATGTGGAATGTAAGAATCTTCTCAGGAGGGTGAACACATTCCTAATTTACTTGCTTACCTGCCCTGTGTTTTTTCTTGCCAAGAGGTTACCGCTCCCGTTTTCTCTTGGGAGGGACAGACAACCCGCGGCACATGCGACCTCGGCTTTAGTGAGGAGTCGCAGGGGGTGAGACGAGGAAGCCCTGCGAACCTTGGGACAGCCCTGTGTTCAGGTGGAGGGAGCTCTGCCTCCACGGTGCCTTCAAGCCAGTCTCTGCAGTGGCCTCTTCAAAGATGCCACCGCAGGCGAAACCACCCCCCCAACATGCACACCCCAGTCTTGTCTCTGCCTCCACCGCCAAGACCTCGCAGGGGCTGGCTGGCGTACTGCTGCCGTCAATTAAGACGCGGGACGCTGCCCAGGGTACATTTGTACTTTTATGAGTGGGACTCAAACCTTCAATCTGGATACCCTGCTCCTCCCAGCCCTGGGTGTGGGCGAGGAAATGGGATCGTGGTCGGGAAGACAAGCTCACCCCACAGCAGCGTCCAGGACCACGGTGACCGGGACATTGAGGTGGCAGAGGGCTTTGGCCATTTTCCTCCTGGAAATGACATTTAAAAAATATTAGAAAAAGCCCAAGAAAGCCCCACAGCGGGGTATGATGGTCCCCCTAGACAGTGAAAATTCACGTCAGCTCACAACTCAGCTCATCAATGAAGGGGCAGATCCCAAGACTCTGGACGGAGGGAACAAGAATTTGGGATCTTTTGGAGGAGGTATGTGTTTCTGGAAAACTATAATCTTAGGTAGTCTTGGCAAGAGAGGCGAATTGAGGAATATAGAAAGTTTTCCTTTTATTACATCCTAGATAACATGTGAGTTATGTGCTCCTTGGTAAAAATCTTTCAACCCACACTCTCCTGTCACTCCTCTGACTTAACTACGTCAATCAAACCCTCCATCCCGGGCCATGACCTCCTGCAGATCCCCAGTTGTCTTTCTTCCAGAGGTAGGGACGGGCACCATCAAGGACAGAGCTGCCGCCCGACAGGTCAACGGGGATGTCCTGGCTCCTGGCGGTGAATTCTACCCTGCAGTGTGCTCTTTAAAGCGACCTCCAGGCAGACCCCCCATTGGGAAGATACTTGCCCTGACAAGTCAGGCTGTGACTCGGTGATGTACACACTGAAGCGCTTCTTGGCCACCACAGCCGCTTTTAGGACCTTCAGGACCACTCTGGAGTAGGCGTGAGTCAGTATTCTCTGTGGGAACACGAGACGGCGCTGTTAGGGGAGAGCTACTGGGCCCCCCGCCGCCTGCGCGCGGCTTCCTACAGCCTCTTGTACACTGTCTCACAAACCACTGTGGTCAGGATGGTTCCCTGCTTGGACTGTGACGCAAGCCCAGGTACAAGCCGAAAAGGTTTCTGTCAGGGATACAGGCTGGACTCCCAGGCCCACAGAGTTACAAGATGTAAGATATAAAAGCCTTTGTCTGGGCCTCCCTGATGGCGCACTGCACTATGAAGCAATCCGCAGACTCTGCAGCATGAGTTCGATCCCTGGCAGGCCAGGGAGCAACCCACATGGCGAAGCAGACCTCTCCTGTCTCGCCCACCGCTCCCCTCAGCAGTGTGTTTCAGTTAATCCACCTGTTCTGTTCCCCACTCTGTTTCTGATGGATCTCTCACCCCCTGCATCTCTGGCCTGTACCCTGGCTCTTGTATGCATAAATAAATAAATATTAAAAAAAAAAAAAAGCCTTTGTCATGGACGGCCCCCTAGCTCCTGGGGGTTGGTTCTGCTACTGCTTAGACATGACTGGCACACTTGGGTCCATGAGCGCCAGGCAGGCGACATGAATGGGTGTAGTGGGCCAGAAGGGCCCTCAGCGGCCTGAGAGGCAGCCATAACCTTGCTCCCAGCTGGCCCCGAACGCTTTGCTTGCAACTGGCTTTTGGACAAGTTCCACTCTCATCTGTGATGTCACTGACTTAATAACATACTTCAAGGGCTGGGAAGAGGACAATAAAACAGGGTAAGATTTCAGAGTCAAAATTTTATGGGCAGTGGAGGCTTCCTGGCCCCAGGAGTCTGTGGTGGCAGAGACACTGTGCCAGCTTTATTGTCCCTTTGCTGTAGCGCCAGCTTTTTCTCACGAGACCTGTAAATACTTGGTCGCACTGCTTCTCTGTGACAGTGTTTGAAATGAAGTTAAAAAGAGAACCTCAATCTAGTGCTGACCCTCGCGGGGAAGACGGCCACTAACCAGCACAAGAGCTATTCCGCGACTCCATGTTAATTTAGTGCAGACCCACTGATCAGAAAGCCTCGAGTTAGACGTCTTATTAAATGGAGATTCACCCACTGCTGTGCCAGCGATGCTCTCTGCCTGTTTAAAATGACAGTGTCTAGAATGGCAACGTCTGGGTTCCCGTGCCCACTGCATGCCAAGCCACAGGGCGAGGCCTGCACAGCGACCTTGTGAGGGTGGTCCTAGTTCTACCTGCACAGAGGTGGAAGGAACTTCCCAAGGTTACGCAGCAAGCTAAGCGGCAGAGGCAGGATTTCCCCCCAGGAGTCTAACTCCTAAGTCCCTGCTCCCCATTCCCACAGAGGACAGACAGCTACTCACCGCCCCATCTTTGATGAAAGTATGGCACAGATTTGAAATTTTCTCTCTCGACTGCCATATTCTGTCGGAAAAAACCTCTCCCCGCTCGATCATGATCTTTTTACATTTGGAGTAATCCTAGGAAGAAAAGAGCAAAATGAGGGAGAGGGGACGTTCCACGCCAAGCTGAGAATAGTGTCACTAACAGACACGCAGGAAGGTGACCGGAGGGAGGGGGCTTACCGAGTATTCCAGAGAGGTGAGACTGATGAAGCGCAGGAAGAGTTCCCCGCCCGAGGACACGGCCACGGAGGAGTCCACGCCACAAAGGGTTTTTATGGCACTGGTGAGATTCGCTCTCAGTCCCTGGATCGTCTCCCCTGCAATGGCCACACGATGGATGTAAGTTCAATGTGGAAGCACAGCCCATTGTGGGTCTGTGATTCATTCATTCATTCAACCAACCAGTATTTACTGGCGCCTACTGTATACCAGGGCCTATTCTAGATGCCAGAGACATCCATAAACAAGAGAGACAGGGCCCTGCTCTGAGGAAACTCCTTTTCTAGTGGAAGAAGCAGACAATGAACAAACACTCAAAAAAGTAAGCAAGTGAATCCATTACAGATCGTGATGAGCACAGCAAAAAGCAGAATGATGAGAAAGGTGGAACCCCCTAGACAGAGTTAGCAGGAATGGCCTCTTTGAATGAGGAGCCTTTAAACTAAGCAGGAAAGGATCCAGCCACTTAAAGACCCAGTGGGAAAGGCTCCAGGGCCAGACTGCGACATGTGACTCCCGAAGATGGGAATCAACTTGGAATGACAAGTGCGAGGCCAGCATGGCGGAAGCTCACTTCAGCAAGGGGCAGCCAGGAAGGAAATTAAGGCTCGGGGCAGATGAGTTCTGCAAGGCTGAGGTTGTCTTAGACACGCTCCAGGCCAGTCCTTCGGATGAAAGGCTCTACTATTATTGTTCTGCTTCTACAAAATGTCATGCCATATGCAGATGCTTACATTTAGGATGCCTGAGTCACACAGAATGATGACACTAAAATTTATTCTGGAGCATCTACACAAGATAGAAACTTCATGAACACTTATAAAGCTGTACTACTGCTATAATTTCAGCTTCATAGTTAACCTAATATAAAATGGTCACACTTAATTCAAAGCATATTTCACTTATGAAAGGAGAACCCAACAGGTAAAAACTTGAGGGCTCTCGCGACATTAAAAGGATGAAAATGAAGAACTGGGCTTGGGCTGCCTTACCTGTGTATCCACACACTCATCTCTCATTTTCTATGCTTCTAACAGATATTAGAAGACATTCCTAAGGCCCAGAGTGTGTGAGGATGGCCCTCTTTACCTTTGTCTCTCTTCAAGAACTCTAGTAAAGTCCGGATGGCAGCCACGGCTGAGGCCATGTCGGGATCTTTTTTCATCTGAGACTTAAAGTATTCAATTAACTCTGGGAAGGGAGAAAAAAGCGATTCAGCAACTTAATTTATAGACTGTGAGACCAGAGAGCTGGTCTATGAATTGACACTATGAAACAAACAAATTTTAAGAACACTTTCTATTCCAGCGTCTGGTTTCAGGGGCACCACAGATGTCGATGGGGAGAGAGACTATGCCACTTTAGTGGCTCTCTTTCTCATATCTAAAACGCTGTCTATGTACTGTGGCACGAACTTACTAAATAATAGTGAAATGTCATTCTCCCTTCTGTCCTTGATGCCAAGTCCTGAATGATTCCAAGGACCAACCATCTTACCAAATTCCCACCCCTGCAGACAGTCTATAACCATTCAAGCCTATTCACATACATATGTACGTGTACTGTGCACCCATAGGTCCATGCCCCGTACCTTGCCTAGAAGGTAACATTTGCACGCGTTCTTGCTCTCCACTTAATGAAACATCTTGATACTCACACTGGACGGGCGCATCAGTTGCGCCTTATTGTTTGGCTTCTAGTACCAGATCCAACAGGCCAGGGAGTCTCACTTATATCTCACATATGAGGAAATCAAGCGTGCGATTTCCTCCGAAATCGCACTTTTCTGGGGGGCACTGGAAAGCGTGGGCAGAGGGGCGTCTGCGGATACTCTCAGGGCCACCCCCTGAACACTGGGGCGGCGAGAGGGCTCTAGCTGGGACTGGAGGAAGCGAACCAGCCAGGCAGCCAGCGCTTGGAAAGTGACCTCCCCGGGAGCCCAGCCCGAGAGCGCGAGGGGAGGGATCCCGCAGCCCCGGCCCGGCCCCATTTACCCTTGTCGTCCATGGCGCCCTCCGGACCGCGGACCCCCGGCGCCCAGAGCCGCGCGCGCTGCCCGGAAGGGCCCGACGACCGCGCCGCCTCGGAGCCGCGGAGCCTGACAGCGCGCCTCGAGGCTCCGCACCCCACTTCCGGCGCTTCGGGGCGGGGCCGAGGGTACGGGGCGCGGCCTGGGCCAAACCGCCCGGCGCGTCACTGGCGGCGCCGGAAGTGGGCGCGCGGGATCCCAGCGCTCGCCGACGCCGCGGCTGTGCGCGGAGGGCCCGGGCCGCCATGGTCTCAGACGGTGAGGGCCGCGCCGGTGGACCCCGACGCGGGCTGGGAGGGCTCGGCCGGCCCGGCCCGGCCCGGCCCGGCCAGATGGAGTGTATGGGGGGGGGCCGGGTGAAATCCGCGTGGCCTTTGGAGGAGCAGCGAGTGTGTTCATTCATTCAGGGCATGGTCTGGGCTCGCGTCTTGCGGGCCCGGCGCTGCTTTCTGCGGGGGGAGTACGGCCGAGCGCGTGACAGGCCGGGGCCCTCGTGGACGTTACAGTCTAGTGGGCTTGCAGATAATAGCGAGCCGGTAAAAATAATTTCGAAAGGTAACAAGCGCGGTGAAGACACGATAACGGGGTGATGTGGTCGTTTGCATGGGGCTTGACCAAGGGGGAGCTACTAGACACAGGAGTCCGGGGAAGACCGTTGAGTGGATTCTGACTTGAATGACGTTGGAAGGTCTATGCGAAGGCCCTGTGGCAAGATGAGCCACTGCATTACACTGAGAAGACAGAAACGGAACTCGGGGGCAGGAGAAGCTGGGGTCAGACCACCAGTTAGATCCCGATGTCTTGCAGGATGAAAAAAAAGGCTGGTGGCAGAAACAAAATGCGTTAGAGGGACGAGCTCAGCCAGCTGCATGGCCTTTGTGGACCATGGTAAAGAGTTTGTGCTTTAAGTGCAATATGAAGCCATTATAGGGTGTTGAGCAAGGCAGTACTACTCTGATTTGCATATTTTATCCATCACTGGCTGGTGTGTGGAAAATGGACCCTGGGGCCCACGAGTAGAAATTAGATTCTTTTGGAGACTTTTAACACTTGCCCATGCTTCTCTTACCAGTTTTAATCCATACCGCAACTCTGAGGGAGGCAGACCTGGCATGACCCCCCTTTTTTTTTTTTTAAGGTTTATTTTAATTTATTTATGCATACAAGAACTGGGTGTAGGCCAGAGGTGCAGGGGGTGAGAGGATTCACTGGAGACAGAGTGGGGAGCAGAACAGGTGGATCTACTGAAATACACTGTTGAAGGGAGCAGCAGGGAGACAGGAGAGGCCTGCTGTGCCATCTGGGTCAGCTCTCTGGCCAGGGATCAAACTCAGGCCACAGTGGCAGGCGATAGCTTGACAGCGCTAAGACTAACCCCTGCACCACCAGGAAGGCCCGTGGCCCCTGTTTTCAAATGAGGTAGAGGCCCAAAGAAAGATATTCACAGGAACATTGTAGTGTAAGGAAACATCCCTCTCCTGACAGGCAACATTTTGTTTTTTATCTCACGCTTCTTGATGGTACAGGAATGGATGACCCTGAGCATTATGGTGTGGGGCCTAAGGGAGAATAAGGCCAAAGGCATGTGGACTTATGGGAAAAGGAGTAAAGGCTTGTGGGAGACAGTTATTAAATCCTGTGTTGCACACTTTGTTGTGTAATATACAGGTATTATGTCATTTCAGGATTAGCAACAATTTTCCCTTAAGGACTCTACAGTCTCATGGGCTAGATTGGGAAGCCAGATCAGAAACCCCACTAACTGAACTGAGGTAGTGAGTGCTTAGTGTCAATAGGAGAGGGCTGGTATGTGTGGACAGAAGTAGACAGAGGGGCAAGGAAGAGCCACCACATAGATCGCGCAGATCTGTGTTCAAAGCAGGATGTTGACTTTGCTTCTGGCTATGGTGTGGGGCGCAGCTCCAGACCCCACCTCTGGCGTCCCATGTGATTTAGAGCCGGTTTCATTTGCAAAATAGCAGTATTACATTTCATCCAAACTAAGCATATCAATTATGAAATGTGCTTTTATTTGATATGCCCCTAACAAAAAAGGCTGCCAATCTTAATTGTAAGTTACTGTTCTGATTTTGGCCATCATTAAATGTGAAAACAAGAGAGGACATGTGTCTTATAATTGTCAGCAAGCAGTGTGATGTGGAGTTGGGACCTGTTAGAAGACCTGGAGGGGCTTTTGGAAGAAAAAGGTAGACTGGTTTGAGGCTTTGGAGAGTAGGTAGGACTTTGATATGTCAGCAGAAATCAAAGATGGGGTGGGGATTATTCCAAGACTAGGAGACACGGAACTGATTGTTTTTTGCTAGTAAATGCACTGAGTTTTTGATAAGGTCTGAGTATCTGTCACCTCAGAATGTAGGTTCCTTGAGGACTCGACCCAGAATCCTCAACACCTCACACAACAACAAATGCTTGTTGAGTGAACTAATGTTTAGTTGTATCTGTCACTTTGGAAAGTATCCTAATTCCTTTTCACAGTAAAATCTTCTTTACGTTGCAGTTGCTTTTTCCCCTTTTAAAATTTGGTGCTTGTCTATTTCTGTTCATCTGCCTGTTCTGCTCCCCACTCTGTCTCTGATGAATCCTCTCACTCCCCACACCTCTGGCCTGTACCCCAGCTCCTGTGTGCATAAATAAATAAATCTTTTTTTTTTTTTAGAGATTTTATTTATTTATACAAGCACTGGGTACTGTCAGAAGCGCGGGAGGGTGACAGAATTTACCAGAGCCAGAGATGGGAACAGAACAGACAGAGCACCGAAATATACTGCTGAGGGGAGCAGCGGGCATGGCAGGAAAGATCTGTCACGCCATGTGGGACCCTCGCCGGTAGCCGGGGATCAAACCGGCACTGCAGCGGCTGCGGGCAGCTTCACAGCCCAGCGTTCAACCACTGCGCCACCGGGGGAGGCCCAATAAATACATCTTTTAAAAAAATAAATAAAATTTGGTGCTTAATTACATTTGGCCTTGCTGCCAGGTGATCTGATGGATTTGGGCCAAATTGATTCCTGTGTCTCCCTTTAAACCTCTGCCCATGCCTGAAATTCTACTAGTGATTCTCACTACTGTTGAATCTGTGTCGCTGTTTTTGTTTTTTTTTAATATTAAATTTTATTTTTATATTCCCCCATACAATTGCAAACGCCCCATTCTGACCCCAATCCTTCCCCTCCCGCCCCCCCACCCCCCAAAAAGTGTCTCTGGTTCATAGTTTTTGTTGATTTTGATTTTCACTTTCTTATAGTTATTCATTTTCCTGGTCCCTTATTTAAGTTTTCTAGATTCCTGCTATGAGTGAGACCATCCGGTATTTTTCTTTTTCTTTTTGGCTTATTTCGCTGAGCATGATCCCTTCCAGCGCCATCCATGTTGCTGCAAATTGCATGTGTTTATCTTTTTTGAATGCTGAGTAATATTCCATGGTGTATATGTACCACATCTTCTTGATCCAGTCATCTATTTTTGGGCATTTGGGCTGTTTCCAAAGCTTAGCTATTGTAAACAGTGCTGCTATAAACATAGGGGTGCAGGTGCTCTTTGGAATTGATGTTTCTGTGTCCTTTGGGTAAATACCTAGGAGTGGAATTGCTGGATCCTATGGAAGCTCTATGTTTAGTAGGTCCAGAAATCTCCACACAGCTCTCCATAGTGGTTGGACCAGTTTGCACTCCCACCAACAGTGCAGAAGAGTTCCTTTTTCTCCACACCCTCGCCAACATTTGTTGTTGCTAGTTTTTTTAATATGTGCCATTCTCACTAGTGTGAGATGGTATCTCATGGTAGTTTTGATTTGCATTTCCCTGATTACAAGTGATGTTGAACATTTTTTCATATGTCTGTTGGCCATTTGCATTTCCTCTTCAGAGAAGTTTCTTTTTAGCTCTTCTGCCCATTTTTTGACTGGGTTATTTTCTTTGTTGTTGCTGAGTCTCATCAGCTCTTTGCAGATTTTTGTGATCAGTCCTTTATCATTAGTGTTGGGTGCAAAAATGTTCTCCCAGTTGGTGGGGTTTCTCTTTGTTTTTGTTATTGTCTCTTTTGCTGTGCAGAAGCTCTTTAATTTGATGTAGTCCCAGCTGTTTATCTTTGTCTTCACTATCACTGCTTTGGGTGATGTGTCTGTAAAGATGTCTTTGATGTGCAAATCCCGTAGTGTTTCGCCTATATTTCCTTCTATGTATTTTATGGTTTCAGGTCTTATGTCTAGTTCTTTAATCCATTTTGAGTTGATTTTTGTGTATGGTGTGAGGTAGTGGTCAAGCTTCATTCTTTTGCATGTAGCGTGTGTCGCTGTTTTTGAGGGCCATTCAAGATGCATTATCTTTGGATTCATCCTCATGATTACTGAGCACATGCATGCTGTGTGCTAAGAATATAGAACAGTGACAGAATAGGCAGAAATCGCCTCCGCTCACTCGCTTGCTCCTTTACACACTCGAGTCCATGAAACATGTGCTGGCACCTGAAGCAGGAGAGGGCTTGTTAGGGGATTGCGGAACTTAAGATCTTTTACATGTTGAAACTGTTTGCTTAGATTCATTTTCATGAGGCTAATGTTTTTTATTTTCTTTTGTGTTGCTATTTACAGAAGATGAATTGAACCTTCTAGTTATCATCGTTGATACCAACCCAATTTGGTGGGGAAAGCAAGCATTAAAGGAATCTCAGGTAAGACTGCTCGAGGCGGCCTTTGGGTAGCTCTGTTTCAACCGAGCTCATACTGATTTTTAAAAACCAGTTTTATTCTCTGTCAGGTTACCCTTTGTTTTGAGGTGCGTGCTACTGAGATAACTTAGGGGTACAGATGTGGGAATGATGCGCAAAGGTCAGATTCAGGATATGATGTGGATTCACAGCTGGGAGCTGAGGAGAGGGCAGAACGTAATACATACTTGAAGAAAACCAGGAAAAATTGATGTCATCAAAAGCCGAGAACAGAAAGTATTTCTGAAAGAAGCAGAGGTTTATTTTTATTGCTTTTTTTTTGTTTTGTTTTTTTAAGATTTATTTATTTATTTATTTATGCAAGCACTGGGTACAGTCAGAAGCGCGGGAGGGTGAGAGAATTCACCAGAGCCAGAGCAGGGAGCAGAGCAGGCAGAAGGACTGAAGTACACTGCTGAGGGGAGCAGCGGGCGGCAGGAGAGGTGTGCGCGCCATGTGTTACCCTCCTCCGGTGGCCGGGGAGTAGCCGGGGATCGAACCGGCGCTGAAGAGGCCGCAGGCAGCTTTGCAACCCAGCGCTCAACCGCTGCGCCACCGGGGAGGCCCATTATTGCTTTTTAAATTAAAAAAAATTATTTTTTTAGAAGTGGGGTAGAGGCCAGAGTCACTGGGGGTGAGAATATTCACCAGAGAAAGCGGGGAGCAGAACAGGCAGATGTACCAAAATACACTGCTGAGGGGAGCTGCAGGCGAGACAGGAGAAGTCTGCGCGCCATGTGGGACCCTCGCCGGTGGCCAGGAATTGAACCGGCGCTGCAGGGGCTGCGGGCAGCTTCGCAGCCCAGCATTCAACTGCTACGCCACCAGGGGAGGCCCCAGTTTGTCCTTTTTTATGGCTGAGTAGTAGTCTGGCATGGTGTAGTAGTTGGTTCAGTCATTGACCGATTGAAGGTCATTTGGGTTGTTTCCACTTTTTTGCTATTACAATAAAAAACTGCTCTGAAAATTCGTATTCAGGTTTTAATTTCTCAGGGGTAAGTGCTAGGCAGTTATAGGCATGGCTTTATAAGAAACTGCTCACGGGCCAGCCGGGATCGAACCCGCACTGCAGAGGCTGTGGACAGCTTCACAGTGCTGTGCTCAACCGCCTGCGCCACCAGAGAGGCCCTGAATTTGCATTTTCTTAATGCCTGGTGATGTTGAACTTCTCCTAAGTTTATTTGCCACCCGGAGAGCCTCTTTGGTGAAATGTCTTTTCACGTCGTTCGCCCAGTTGCCAATAGATTTTTTTCAAACTCTTGAGTTTTGACACTTATTATGTATTCTAGATGGTAGGTAGGTCTTGAAGACTTTTGCCTGTATTCTCTGTGAAAGTTTGTATTTAACTCTATAATCCATTTTTGAGTTCATTGTAATAATGGGCTGTGAGGTTTAGTTTGAGCTTTGCTGTTTTGCCAAATAGATAGCTAATTGTCCCGGCACCATTTCTGAAAAGATTACCCTTTCACCACTGATTTGCCTTCACAGTTTTGTCAGAAGTCATCTAGGCTTTTGTGTGTGGGTGTTCTTCAGGGCCCTGTCTGTTCTGTTGATCTGGTGTCTGTCCTTCCACCCTTCACACACGTCCCTGTTTACTGGAGCTTTACAGTGCTAGACACCTGTAGGCCATCCCCTGAATGCTATGCACAGAATACTTGGGGCCTTTCAAGCCCTGACCTAATTACGTGGGTGCCTAACTAACCTTTTCTAATGTTGTCTGTATTTCAACAGTTTACCTTATCCAAATGCATAGATGCTGTGATGGTGCTGGGAAATTCTCATTTATTCATGAATCGTTCCAACAAGCTTGCCGTGATAGCGAGTCACATCCAAGAAAGGTAGGACTGTTGTGGCTGGTGTGACAACCTACTGAGTGCTTAACCTCTGATGTTTTGTGCCAGTTCGCACGCACCGTTCATGCTCTGTGTTGCACAAAAATGTCTTCCTGTACCAGTGAACAAAATAGCATCTAGAATCAGCACGGGGGCCTCTCTGGTGGTGCAGCGGGTTGAGCGCAGCACTGTGAAGCTGTCTGTGGCCTCTGTAGCACTGGTTCGATTCCTGGCCGGCCAGGGAAATTCCTGTATGGTGTGGCAGACCTCTCCTGTCTCACCCGCTGTGAGACACTCTAGCCCATCTCTGGCCTGTATACCCCTCAGCAGTCTATTTCAGTCTGTCTGCCTGTTTTGCTCCCCGCTTTGTCTCTGGTGAATTCTCTCACCCTCCGATGCCTCTGGCCTGTACCCCAGTGCTTGTATAAATAAATAAATCTTTAAAAAAAGATTTTGGTTGTATGAATATTGAAAACCTAGCAGGGACACTTCACGGGTACAGGCAGCTTAGGCAGATGCAGTTGAAAGAGAGGCTTATCAGAGTGCACAGGCAGTTCCCATCTCCCCTCATTCCACAGACCTCAAATAATAAACTAGTGCTGAGTTAGAATTCGGTATGGATCTCTTCTGACTGTCATCTGGGAAGGAAAAAGAGGAACTAGCATTTCTAGAGACAATGACAAGCACCCTGCTTATTTCTTCTCGTTTTTCAGAAAACAGTGTATTCATGCAAGCTTGTGGTAGTAGAATCGTGTTCGCCAATTTGCTCTCTTTTATAGGTTTGTTTATTTATTTTTATTTATTTATTTTTTAAAACAAGGTTACTCCTTCTCTAGGTCAACAGTTTTGTTTTTTTTTTTAAGATTTATTTATTTATACAAGACTCGAGGTACAGGCCAGATGTGCGGGAGGGTGAGAGGATTCACCAGAGACAGAGCAGGGAGCAGAACAGGCAGACAGGCTGAAATACACTGCTGAGGGGAGCAGCGGGCAAGACAGGAGAGGTCTGCCATGCCATATGGATTTTTCCCTGGCTGGCTGGGAATCGAACCTGCGCTGCAGAGGCTGTGGACAGCTTCACAGCACTGCACTCAACCCATTGCACCACCGGGAAGGCCTGTAGGTTTTGTTTGTTTGTTTTTTTTAAATGAAATGTGTATAGAGTCTTTGTGAGTCCAGAATTGGTGTGGTTTTGTTTACTTCCTCTGCTGAATACTTGTTGCTGTTCAGCAAGGGTAGGAGTCCTTTGTAACTTGCTTTTTCTGTTTCAGTCGGTTCTTGTATCCTGGGAAGAATGGCAGGCTCGGAGACTTCTTCGGAGACCCTAGCAACCCTTCTGAATTTAACCCCTCAGGGAGTAAAGATGGGAAATATGAGCTGTTAACAGCAGCAAATGAAATTATTGCTGAAGAAATTAAAGATCTAATGACCAAGGGTAATGGTGTTTTTTCCCCATCATTGTGACCCGGCAGATGTTGAATGTGGAGGTGTTTGGGGTTCGGGATACTGTCTGCTTGCAAGCTCTTTTCTTCTCTAGCATTATTTTCATCGCGCATTGTCTGCTTATCTCCAGTGTTCGACACTGTCACCGGCGCCTCTACCTCTTGAAGTACACTCTTTGGCTTCTAACACTATCCTTTTGATCTGGTTTTCCTCTTTTTTGAACTGTTAAAACTCAGCTGAGTTAATTTTTAAGGTTTTATTGGCTTTATGCAGTGATCTGGGAGTGAGGGCTGCACCCGGTCTGGCAGACAGGAGACACAAAGGAGCTCCGTTTCTGTCCCTGATTTCTGTCACCTCCCACTACATTCAGGGTTTTCATGTTTGACTCCTGTGTTAGCACACCCAGCATCTACTCAGCTATGAAATCCTGTTAGTTTAGCATCAGAAAGTAACCCCGAAAGCCCGTTCCTTCTTTGAACTTTTCCAGATAACACCAGTATTTTTTTACTATTTATTTTCTATTGTGGTGAAATAGACACATAAGACAGCACTTAGCATTGTAACCATTCTGAAGTGTACATTGCAGCTGCATTAGCTGTATTCCTATTTTGTACAAGCATCACTGCAGTCCATTTCCAGAACTTTTTATCACCCGAGACAAACTTGGTGCCCATTGGACAGCAGCTCCTCGTCCCTCCTTGCTAAGCCTCTGATCACCAGGAGGTTTTTCGTCCCTCCCTGCTAAGCCTCTGATCACCAGGAAGTTTTAAATTGAGAAAATGATTAAAAATAGCTCATTTAAACATTACTGAGAAAAAATTGCAGTATTTTTAAACCCAGTTTGAAAATATGGTCTGAATTTTATTCACGGAGGAGGTGGCTTTGGTCAAAAATGATTTTAGTTCAAGAAAGTTGTGCCTGCCTGGTGGCGCAAGGGGTTCAGTCTCAGCACTGTGAAGCATGTTGCAGCCACTGCAGCATGAGTTCGATCCCCAGCCAGGGAGCTGACCCATGTGGCGCAGCACTTTCCTGACTCCCTGCTGGTCCCCTCAGCAGTGTATTTCAGTAGATCTGCCTGTTCTGCTCCTCACTCTGTCTCTGGTGAATCCTCTCACCCCCTGCATTTCTGGCCTGAATACCCCAGGTCTTGTATGTATAAATAAATAAATCAAATGTTTAAAAAAGAAAAACCAAGTACCTAATGCTCCCTTGCCTTGTGTTTTCTCACTTGCAGGTGACATAAAGGGCCAGCACACAGAAACCCTGCTGGCGGGGTCCCTCGCCAAAGCGCTCTGCTGTATCCTTGCTGTCGCGGCCGTTCACGCAGTGGCTTCTGTGACCAACATGCTTTGACTTTTTGAGGTTTCTTAGAACTCTGGGTACCCATATTCAGGGACGGCGTGAGTCTCCTAAAGTGAGAATTATCAAAAGACAGTTTATCTGGCTTTGAAATGTTTTTCAGATAAGCTAGAACAACGTGAATCAGAAACTATAAGAAAACTCTTAAGTTTGTCCACCTTGTTCTGCTCACAGCAGGTGCTGCTTTGGCTTACTTCCTTGTTTCTCATTTTGATGAGGGGGAAGGGCAAGAAGGGAGGAGGAGCTTTCGCTTCTTTAATTTTTGTTTCCTTTGGGGTGGGGCAGGTGTTCACTGACCCTGGGCTGATAAACGAGTGAAGGCTCGGCCCACAAAGGGCTTCCTTACTCAGCATGGCCGGGCATCTCGGGCGTCTCGTTTCTCAGAGGGTCTCCTTTCTAACATAGTTTAATTTCTTTGTCTTGGACTTTGGGGGTGCCTGCGTGAGGCTTTCCTGTTGGTTCTCTTCTTGGACGTGGTTGTTGATTTCCCTGTGGCCCTAGTTCTCAAAATTAGGATGTGGCGGGTAGTCCCAGGACACCCATATCTTGGCAGTTTAATTTTCTGGGACAGAGAGCTTATTTTAGTCAGGTTACATTATAGGCCTGGTTAGTTGCTACCTTAGTAATCACAGAACCTCCAATAACTCATTTTGTGTATTGTGATAAATGGAATATTTCCTTTTTTTCCCTTAGCTAAGTGGATGCTGGGTTTATTTAACTAGCATTTGAGGTTTGTTTTTTTCTGTTTACTATGAATATTTATGAAATTAAGTAAAAATTTTTTCCTTAATGCTAGGAAAACAAGACATTCATAGAATGAACAAGGAGGTTAAAGGTAGGAGCCTGCATTTTCTATGAGAAATGTAATCCATATTTGCTACTGTAAATTTAGTGAACTGTTTAAAAATTAGAAAACTTTACAGTATGTTAATAAGATTCAGTTACAGTGGGTTTTTTTTTTAATCTCTATAGATAATCAGGAAATGAAGTCAAGAATATTGGTAAGATTTTTGAAAAATCAATACATTGTTTATCAGCTACACCCAATTAGAAAACATAATGAGTAATAAGACTAATTTACAATAGAAGCAATAAATATTAAATTCCCAGATTTGATTTAGCAAGCAATATGTAAAACTGATCAAAAAATAAATGTCAAATAGAGGAATTTCATTGTTTGCTTCTTGCTCAGCACAAATGAAAAGCCTAGCATTTCTCAGTGGAGCTACGAGCTGCCCAAAGGGTCCATGAGGGTGTTCATCAGAGCCTTGTTTAGGGCTGGAAACTGCTTAAATGTCCTCTGGACAAAATTACTTAAATAGTGGAAATCTGTGATGTCAGCACGAACAATGATAACACATCCAAATTCCTTGACGTGACAAGTTTTCTGCCCGTGTATTTCAGACAGAAAAAGCAGATTGCAAAACTGTGTGCGTGTGTACACACATAGGTGCTCTCTAAAAGGGGGTGCATCAACCTATTAACACAGATTGTCTCTTGAGTAGTATGATTGAGGGGAATCTTTGAGTCATTTAAAACTTAGATATTGTTGGGCCTCCCCGGTGGTGCAGCGGTAGAGCGCTGGGTTGTGAGGCTGCCCGCAGCCTCCGCGGCGCCAGTTCGATCCCCGGCTGCTCCCCGGCCACCGGAGGACGGTCCCGCATGGCGCGCGCGCGGACCTCTCCTGCCGCCCGCTGCTCCCCTCAGCAGTGTACTTCGATCCTTCTGCCTGCTCTGCTTCCCACTCTGGCTCTGTTGAATTCTCTCAGCCTCCCGCGCTTCTGACTGTACCCAGTGTTTGTATGAATAAATAAGTAAATCTTTAAAAATAAAAAAATAAAACTTAGATATTGTTAATAATGCTAAATAGGAAGACAACTCAGAGGAGGTGATGTCGCTCATAGTTGCAGTGACTCGTGATGGTGCGGGAGCGGGGCGCGAGGTTGTTCCTGGAATGTTCTAACGCAGCTGTGATCTTAGGTGATTAAGGCAGCAGAGGACAGCGCACTGCAGTATATGAACTTCATGAATGTCATCTTTGCAGCACAGAAACAGGTAAAGTGAGTGTCTTCTTTCTAAAGGATATTTGTTTTGTAATGAAGGAATAAGTTTCATTTTTTTGAACGACCTGCTTAGAAGGGTTTCATGACTGCATAGCCTTTATTACTGGGTTAGGAATCTGGATTCCATAGTTTGCAGTAGTCATTTATCTATTTTGGGTCCTGGACCCCTGGAAACTCTGAAGGGTTCCAAAAAAACATGCACTCAGGGTCTCCCTGGTGGCTCGAGGGGTTAAGCACCACACTGTAAAGCAATCCGCAGCCTCTGCAGCATGAGTTTGATCCCCAGGCAGCCAGGGAGAAATCCACATAGCGCAGCAGACCCCTCCTGTCTCCCTGCTGCTCCCCTCAGCAGTGTATTTCGGTCAGTCTGCCTGTTCTATTCCCCACACTGTCTCTGGTGGATCCTCTACCCCACCTCTTGTATGCATAAATAAATAAATCTTTTTAAAAAAACATGCACTCAGACCCAGTTTTGCATATAGTCTGATGGTGTGCACGTAACCCTGTTGACTCATCCTCAGAACCCCTGATTGTACGGTTTACAGCATGCTTGCCTCATTTTCTCTCTTCACTTCAGTGAGGTTAAAGACTTGCTGTTTTTACTTTGCAAATAGCTGAAATGGTCACATGAATTATTGCTAATACCTTTGCTTTGATCTGTTGAAAAAAAAGGCTTTCTTAAAATTTAAGTTTTGACATAACATGCAGCTATAAGCAGGCACAATATTCTCTGTTTTGGAGTGGCACAGAATGTAGTGAAAAGACCCTGGACTTTGGGGTGATGGCACACCACTTCAGGGGATGGCGGCTCTGCCCCTCTCCCACTCTAGCCCAGCCGGGAGTCACTGCTTCAGCTGCAGCAGGCAAGTCAGACCTGCCTGGCAGAGTTATTATGCATATTAAGTGGGCCATTTAAAGACTAGAGTCTGGCACCTAGTAGGTACTCAGTTAATGGTTATTAACCTATAATTTCAAAATGTTTATTTCAGAATATTTTGATTGATGCCTGTGTTTTAGACTCTGACTCAGGACTCCTCCAGCAGGTATGTCTTAAACGAGGTTTGGTGTCAGTGTGGGGCAAATGAGGTGTGTCTGGGCCCTGTTGTGAGATGCTTTCTCCAGGCTTCTCACGTTTTCAGGGATGAGTCTCTGAAGCTGTAGATGGCAGCACCCTCAGCAAGCTGGTCTCTTTAAAATTTTTATTTATATTTTACATAATGATTTTATTGACTTTGTAAAAGCGAGTCATACATTAAATGAATTCCAGCAACATAAACAGGTGTCTTTTTAGAAGGTAAAAGAAAAAGCTCTTCAAATCCCTTCATCCAAAAGTACCAGTGTTAACACATAAATGGCACCGCTGCTGACTTTTTGAAATGAGTCTCGTTTGCCTTGAGATGTGCTGGCTTTCAAAGACTTTGTGTGAAAAACAGCATGTAAAAAAATCTCATTAATGATTTTTATATTGGTTACATGTTAAAATAATAATGCTTTGGACATACTGAGTTAAATAAAATGTTATTAAAATTACTTTTATCTCTTTCCTTTGTTATGCGACTTGAAAGTTTTAAACTACGAATGTTACTTCCATCCTTCTGCTGTGGACAGTACTGTCAGGGCTCACCTTTTAATCCAGAGGAGAAATAAAATGAAAATAAGACTGAAGAAATTACCAAACTATTGATAAATGTTTCTTGCCCATGAGAAACAGGTTTCCTGAAAGGTCATTTATAAGCGAAAACTGGCAGTTCTTGTCTTTTAAGACTGTCTGTGTGGGTGCCTCTTTCCTTTTTTCCCTTCCTCAGTAAACTTCCCTGTGCTGATGAGTGGGAATGCCTGCTGAATTCTTTCTCAGAGGCAACCAAGAATCTCCGCCTCCCCCCCCCCCAAAAAAAAGCCTAAAACTATAGAAGACCTTGGGTGCAGGTGACTGCTGGGAATGAGGAGTAGGGAGTGGCTTCTGAGAATCTGGGGTTGTCTTATTTCTTAGGCTTAATGGTAGGTACATAGTGTTCTTTTGGAATGTAGGAAGCCTGAAACTGCTTCAGAGAGTTAAACAGAATTACCATGTAGCTCAGCAGGTCCCTTCCTAGATACACGCCCAAGGGCGTGAAAATGTTCACACAGAAGATGGTCCAGGAATACTCATGGCTATGCTAGCCATGATAGCCAAGGGTGGAACGATCCAGATGTGCAGCAGCAAGTGGATAAATAAATTGCGGCCCAGCCATACTGTGGAGTGTATTTGGTCATAAAGGAACAAAGTGCTGACGCAAGCCGCAACATGGGCGAGCCTTGAAGATATTCAAGGCAGTCCAAAGGACTCATGTCATTTGGCTCCATGTCTAGGAAATGTCCAGAACAGGCAAGTCTGCAGAGACAGAGCTGTTTAGCGGTTCCAGGGACTGGGGGAGGGAAGGAGAGAGAGTAGCTGACTAGTAGGTACTGGTTTCCTTTTGGGGGAGGTGAGAATGTTCTGGAACTACATACTGTAACAGTTGCATGACTCTGAATATAATCAAAACCAGGGAATTGTTCACTTTAATGGGGTGAATTTTAAGGCTTGTGAGTTATACCCCAGAGCTTTTATTTAAACGTAAGGAAAATGAGTAGACTTGGTAAGATTAAAAACGTATTAGCAGCAAGAAAATGGGAATAACGGTGTAGACTTTCTTACACTACAGTCTTCTTATGGCGAAAGGGCATGGACCAAGGAGGGGCACAAGGTATTTGAGCATCTCCAGAGGTACCTGGAAGTTTCCGGTCTCATACATTCTGGGAAAAGAGTCCTTTCATTCTCTGGTCACATCCTCTGGAAACCTGATGAATCGCAGGCGGGAATTACCTCCCTCTGCAAAGACCGAGTAAGAGCTGCTATGGCAGAGAGCCCTTTGTGTCTTGCAGGCTTGTGACATCACAGGGGGACTGTACTTGAAGGTGCCTCAGATGCCCTCCCTTCTGCAGTATTTACTGGTAAGGAGACGGCAACAGTGACCCTATCACCTTGGGCAGGGAGACCCCTGTTTCCTCGGGGACAAATGAGGACAAGATGGCTGATGCTAGTAATAAGAAAAAAGGAGTGGCTGGCACTCCAGTTCTTGTATGCATAAATAAATAAAAATAAATCTTTTAAAAGAGAAAAGGAATGACTGGGTGACTGAGAGGGTTCAAAGGTAAGAAGGGCAGAGCTCTGCTGCCTTTGCAGCCTGAGGACTGTGTGAAGCTTGTTTTATGAAGGTTTACAAACCTCTCTGTGGGGGCGCTCAATAATTGTTGAATGAATAAAACAGGGCACCTTTCAAAGCAAAACCCTAATGTCCCTGTTCTCCAGTGTTGATTAACTGATACCTGATATCTGTGTCCTGACTTCTGGCTATTTTCCCCCATGTTTTGTTTTATTTATTTGTTTTTTAATTATTTATGCATACAAAAACGGGGTATAGGCCAGAGGTGCAGGGGGATGAGAGGTTTCACCAGAGACAGAATGGGGAGCAGAACAGGTGGATCTACTGAAATAGACTGCTGAGGGGTGCAGTGGGGAGACCGGAGAGGTCTGCTGCGCCATGTGGGTCAGCTCCCTGGCTACCGGGACCCAACTCATGCTGCAGTGGCTGGTGATAGCTTGATAGTGCTGACTTAAACCCCTTTGCCACCAGGGAGGCCCTATTTTCCCCCATGTTTTATTTTATTTATTTTTTTAAGATTTATTTATTTATTTATACAAACACTGGATACAGTCAGAAGTGCGGGAGGGTGAGAGAACTCACCAGAGTCAGAGCAGGGAACAGAACAGGCAGACCTACGAAGTATACTGCTGAGGGGAGCAGTGGGCGGCAGGAGAGGTCTGCGCGCCATGTGGGACCCTTGCCTGGTAGCCAGGGATTGAACTGGCGTGGCAGAGGCTGCGGGCAGCTTCGCAACCCAGCGCTCAACCGCTGCGCCACCAGGGGAGGCCCTTCCCCCATGTTTTAAATAAAAGTGCCTTGGACCTCCCTGGTGGCCTAGGGGCTGAGTCTCAGCGCTGTCACCTCTGCACCCTCTGATCCCCAGCCAGGGAGCTGACCCACATGGCACAGCAGACTTCTCTCTCCCCGCTGCTCCCCTCAGCAGTGTATTTCACTCAGTCTGCCTGTTCTGCTCCCCACTCTGTCTCTGGTGAATCCTCTTACTGACCCCCACCCCTAGTATCTCTGGCCCACACCCCAGTTCTATGCAAAAAATAAAATAAAAAAAAATAAAGTGCCTTTTTTTTTTTTTAAACAGTGGGTTTTCCTTCCTGATCAAGATCAGAGATCTCAATTAATCCTTCCTCCCCCAATTCATGTTGACTACCGGGCGGCCTGCTTCTGCCATCGCAACCTCATTGAGATTGGCTACGTTTGCTCTGTGTGCTTATCAAGTAAGTCCATGTCCTGAGTCGGGCTTGAGGTTTTTTCCTTCTTTTCTCTATTGGGGTAGACAGAATGTATTTCAAATGTGGGGTTTTGAAACCATCCTGTTTGTTTCTTTTTTTTTTTTTCATTTACAGTTTTCTGCAGTTTCAGCCCTATCTGCACTACGTGCGAGTGAGTATCTTTGAATTAGGGTGCTGACCGCCCCCCACCTGAGAACAGAGCTTTGAGGAGTGTTTTCTGTGTCATTTCAGGACAGCCTTTAAGATTTCTCTGCCTCCCATACTGAAGGCCAAGAAAAAGAAACTGAAAGCATCTACGTGATTAGGGTGGTTTTCTCTCTCAGCACTAAGAGAGGTGTGATGGTGCCATCTTTGTTCGGAAGGCTTTGGAAAAAATACAGGTGTGTGAGCTGATTTGTAGAGAAGTTCCTCACAGGAGCTATTTCTAAAATACTATCCTCATCCTGTGCTTGGGGGCCCTGATTTACTTGAGGGAGTAATTCTATGCATATGTACCTTAAATCCTTTCTGACTGGTTTTTATCCAGGTGGGAAGAAAGCACAAACTTGAGACTTTCTTGTAATGGGGCAATCTTTTGTCAAAATCAGTCTGTCCTGACTGACTGTAGACTTTAGAACCAGTGACCCAAGTCTACGTTCTTACTGTGAAGCAGACAACATGTGAAATCTGGGAAAAGTGACTGTTTGTGAATTGATAATATTAATCAAGATAGAACATCTTACTTGAATTAACAGTTAACTTCAACAATAAACATATAAATAAAAATCCTTATTGATTAAACTGAGATCTGGCTTCCGCTATTAGCAGATACTTATTCTTTTTCTGCCATCATTACTTATCCAAATAATAATAATAGTTTGTCACTATAATAATAGTTTGTTCTGCCATCATTACTTATCCAAATAATAATAATAGTTTGTCACTAAAGAATCACAAAATCTGATTTTAAATAAGGAGAGTGAGTGGACTAGTCTGGTTGTGATTTTTTTCTTCAAAAACAGTCCTGGGGAGAGCTTGTTTGTGAAAGCTAATGTCTGAGTTCTAAGGGGGACTTTCCAGGAGAGAATGGAGTTGTTAGAATTAAGTGTCATCCCAGAGTTTTCCTTTTTTTTTTTTTTTTTTTAAATTGATATAACAATGGTTTACGGTATCATATTTGATCCGGGGGTACAGGCTCATACACCCTCATACATGTCCCACGCCACACCCACCACCAGGCACCAATCCTCCCCCACATCCTGGCTTGGCTCCCCCCCCCCCCCCCCCCCCCCCCCCCCCCGTCCCATAGCCTTAATTCTCTGGACAGATTTCTGTTGTTTATTACTGGATCAGTTTTGGTGGATCCTAGCATTCTTTCTTTTTTGATGAGAAGAAAAAAAGCATATTGGACACCAAGAAGCTTTGGACTTGATACGGCAAGCTTCTGTAAGTTCACATGAAAAGTTGTTCACAATTTCAACAATAAAAATTTTTTTCTATGTAATCTTGAAATTATTAAACGTGCTTTTAAGTTTCAGCATAATGGAGGGAGGTTTTCAGGATGGTGGTTGGTTTGATTTCGAATATAATTTTTTTGTTATTTTTAAAAGTATCTTGAAAAAAATTCCATTTGTGTACAAAATCTTGTATATGAATTAAGTTTTGAATTTTCTCTTTATGCCATCTCAGAAACAATTTCAGTCAAGTAATCTGGTGTTTGGTTAGATAATTATAGGTAGATTTTTGTCTTCTGGATTTACAGTTTTGTTAAGTTCACAAAGGTTTTTGTTAAGTTCACTTGAAAGTTAATCCTTGATTTTAAAAACCTGTTTTTCTTTTAAAAATAATGTTTAATATTCACTGCCTAATTAAGTATAATGGAAGTCAGTATTTTATGTGTAGGAAATACAGGATCATATATCTAAAAAACAGATAATTTCAAACAAGCTGATACGGTTTCGTTACTTTTTCATTTGAATTGTTTCATGTACTGAATGAGTTCTGTTTAAGTTTTATTGTATTTGTAGTTATTTTATATAAATTTTTATTGCTTATATTTACTTGAATTATTTTCTTACTCATAAAAGTTAGAAATGAACTATAAGAAAAAAGCAAGGGAGGGCCTCCCCTGGTGGCGCAATGGTTGAGCGCTGGGCTGTGAAGCTGCCTGCAGCCTTTGCAGCGCCGGTTCAATCCCTGGCCACCGGCCAGGGTCCCACATGGCGCACAGACCTTTCCTGCCGCCTGCTGCTCCCCTCAGCAGTATATTTCATCAGTCTGCCTGTTCTGTTCCCCGCTCTGGCTCTGGTGAATTCTCTCACCCTCCCATGTATCTGGCCTGTACCCCAGTTCTTGTATAAATAAATAAGTAAATAAATAAATAAATTTTTTAAAAAATTAAAAAATAAACAATCTAAAGGAGGAACAAATAAGACCCAAAGTTAGAAGGTAGGAAATAATAAGAGTGGAGAGAAAATAAGACTATACAAAACATCAATGAAACTAAAAGCTAGGTTTTTTGAGAACATAAACAAAGTTAGATAACCTCTAACTAGGCTAACAAAAAATAAAAAGAAAACATAAACTGAATCACAAATTAAAGAGAAATTATTACAGAGAGCACAGGAATACAAAAAATCATAAGAGAGTACTATGAACAACTAGACCAATATATCCAGTAACCTTGAAGAAATGAATAAAATTCTAGATCAACATAATCTGTGACGACTACCTTGGAAGAAACACATGAACAGACCAGTCACAGGCATGGAAATTGGAACAGTAATAAAAAATCTTACAAGAAATAAAAGCCAAGGGCCAAGTCTTTAAGATAAACTAATGCCCATCTCGCTCAAATTGTTTTTAAAATATAAGGAGGAATGGGGCCTCCCTGGTGGCACAGCGGGTTGAGCGGGGTTCAATCCCCGGCCACCGGCCAGGGTCCCACATGGCGAGGCAGACCTCTCCTGTCTCGCCCGCTACTCCCCTCAGCAGTGTATTTTGGTCCTTCTACCTGTTCTGCTCCCTGCTCTGTCTGGTGAATTTTCTCATCCTCCTGCACCTCTGGCTTGTACCCCAGTGCTTGTATAAATAAATCTTTTAAAAAAATTAAGGAGGAATGCTTTCTAATGTTTTATGATGCCAATATTACCTTAATAGCAAAGCTGGACAGACAACACAAGAAAATTATAGACCAATATTCCAGATGAACATTAATGCGGACATTTTCAACAAAATACTAGCAAACTGAATTCAACAGTATACCCCAAGGATTATACACCATGATCAAATAGAATTCATCTCAGAGATGCAAGGATAGTTTAATTAATGTAATACATCATATCAACCTATGGAAAAAAGTATCTTTACTTTTGTAAGTAAAGATACTTTTTTCCATAGAAGCAGAGAAAGTATTTGATAAGATTTAGCACCCATTTGTGATAAAAATGCTAAATAAGATGGGTAGAGAAGGAACCTACCTCAGTGTAATAAAGGCCCTATATCATGAACCAACCACCAATATAATGATGAAAAACAGAAAGCTCTCCCCAAAATATCCAGCGCGAGACCACAATGCCCATTTGTGACCACTTCTGTGTAACTTAGTATTAGAGGTTTTGGCTGCAGCCAGCAGATGCAGAAAGTAAAGGGAATCCAAGTAGGAAGAGAAGTGAAACTGTCATTATTTGCAGATGAAGATCCTGAAGACTCCATTAGAATGTTACTAGAAAAGATGACTTGCAAGGTGGCAGGTTACACAATCAACATACAAAAGTCTGTAGCCTTTTTATATTTAAAACAGTGAAGAAGACAAAAGAACTCCATTTAGAATTGCTTCAAAAAGAAATACCTTAGAATCAACCTAACAAAGGAAAAGACCTATCAAATGAGGACTATAGGGTGTTACTAGAGGACTTAGGACATCAGGCTGCAGAAGGTTATCCCATGTTCATGGATGGGGAGAATCAATATAATCCAAAACACTATCCTGCTTAAAATGATTTACAAGGTTAGTGCAATCACCATCAAAACACCAGCATTATTCTTCAAAGAAATGAAACAAAACAAAATGAAACAAAAGGTATTGACATTTATGTGGAACCACAACAGGCCTTGAATTGCAAATGCAACCCCAAATGAAAAGGAGAACTAGAGATGTTGCATTACCTGACTTCAAACTTTACTGTAAAGCAGCAGTATTAAAGGGCCTCCCTGGTGGCGCAAGGAGTTAAGCCCTGCACTACAAAGCAATCCGCAGCCTCTGTGGCCCGAGTTCAATCCCCGGCCGGCCGGGGAGAAACCCACATGGTGCAGCAGACCTCTCCTGTCTCGCCCACTGCTCCCCTCAGCAGTGTATTTTGGTCAGTCAGCCTGTTCTCTTCCCCACTCTGTCTCTGGTGGATCCTCTCATCCCCCGCATCTCTGGCCTGTACCCCAGCTCTTGTATGCATAAATAAATAAATCTTTAAAAAAAACAATATTAAAAATGATAGGGTATGTGCCAAAAGTAAATGCACGGACCAATAGAACAGAACCAAAAGCTCAAAAATTAATCCGTGTACATGCCAGCACCTAACCTTTGATAAAGCATCTTGACTGTAAAATGGGGGAAAGATAGACTCCAGTAAATGGTTCTGGGAAAATTGGAAAGCCACACACAAAGGAATGATGTTGGATTACTCGCTAACACCATATTCAGAAACTCCAAATGGATCAAAGGTTTACATATAAGGCCTACAACAATAAAATCATAGAAGAAAGCACTGGTGATATGTTCCATGAGATCAACAAGATATTTTCCTTTAATTTCCAAGGAAGTTTAAACACAATAAACAGTTGGGGTTATCTCAAGTTAAGAAGTTTCTATTCAGTGAAAGAAAATACAAGATGACTAAATAGATGCCCTACTGAATGAGAGAAAATATTCACACAATATATAAAACTGATAAGGAATTAATGTTCAAGATTCCCAAAAGTTCATATGATTCAATAATAATAAACCCAATGACTAAATGGGCAATAGATATTACTAGACAGTTCACCAAAAAGGATACCCTGAAGGCCAAAAGACATGAAAAATGTCTTAGCATCACTTCTAATATGAGAGATGCAGATTACAACTACAATGAGCTACCATCTCACACCCGTGAGAATGGCGCATATTAACACCCCCAACAAGTGTTGGAGAGCATTTGGAGAAAGAGCAACCCTATCACACTATTACTGAGAATATGAATACTGCAGCTATTGAGGAAAGAAATCTGTATTTACCCTAAAAATTGAAAATGGAAATATCAATATATCTGGCAATCCCACTCTTGGGCACAAATTTGCAGGATATGAAATTAAAAAATCCCGTGTGCTCCACAATATTCATAGCATTATTTACAGTAGTTACAACATGGGAGTAACTTAAATGTCCATCGGACATTGGATCACAAAGATGTGGTGCATACATACACCATGGAGTCTTCTACAGCCATAGGGTGAAATGCAGCCATTTTCAATAGAATTGGAGGGCGTTTGAGAGAACTATGTGCAGCAGTCACAATGCTAAATACTGGATATAGCAGACAATAATGTAAAACACTGTTCAAAAACACTTCCAAAAACTAGTGGACATAAATAGATACCCTGGGGAGAGGGAAGGAGGAGTAGGGGTGAAGATGGGGTGGAGTGGGGGGAGCACAAGGGAATCTGTTGATGGACCCTGGGTGCTTTGGTGGCAGGAGAACTATGGTGCCCACGCCTGAGGGGAGAAATCCTATATTGTGCAAACAATATGTAAAAAATCATCTGGAGGCTCTGAGGTTAAGACGGGGGAGGGAGGGAAAGAAACGGGGTACATGGGGAATGGAGGGGGAAAGAGTGTCTTCAGTGGACCTAAGAGGAAATGTTTTTGTTTGACATATTTGCCAGTATGTGTAACTATGTCAGGGTGTCTGTTTCAAATGCACAGCAGCATAGAAGGAATGTAAAGGTCTTTTCTAGACTCACTCTTGCACTCAGTGAAAATGGTTTATAGCACGCTTACAATAGCCAATGACCGTTTCTGTTTGCTTGAATTGTTTTATGTTTTACCTAAAGGTAAAAGCATTTTTGACCCAAAGATTAAAAATAATCCAACATTCCAGTTTTCTTCAATGAACATGGTTACTTTCTTACCAAAGAATGTCTGGTTCATTCAAAGACTCAAATATTTAGAACCAGTTGCTGTATTAACAAACTGATTCTGCAGAGGATCAAGACAACTACTGCATTAGAGATGGGATCACTTTGAGGGAATTTCAGAAGTGAAACAGTACATCGCTGTTACGCAATAGTTTATTGCGATAATGTGACAGCCCCAGTGGCCCAGCTTTGCAAGAGTATAAGCACAAGATAATGCTCGTGTGGGACCCTTCCAGAATGTTAGATCTGCTGGTCGATTAATACATAACATCGACACTTATGTGCCATTTGCTGCGTTTGTCTGGCACAGCGCTGACCACCACCCGTGGACGGACCTTGTCTCCCAACCTCTGACGGCGAGCACCGCCTCAACACTTACTGTTTACCACAGGCCAGGCATTGGCCTCAGCGCCCAGACGTCACCTCAAGTAATTTTTTAAAAAAAGATTTATTTATTTATACAAGCACTGGGTACAGTCTGTGGCGCGGGAGGGTGAGAGGATTCACCAGAGCCAGACCGGGGAGAACAGGCAGACTGACGAAGTACACTGCTGGGGAGAGCAGCTGGCGGCAGGAGAGGTCTGCGCGCCATGTCGGACCCTCCTCCGGTGGCCGGGGATTGAACCAGCGCTGCAGAGGCTGCGGGCAGCTTCTCAGCCCAGCGGTCAACCGCTGCGCCACCGGGGAGGCCCACCTCAAGTAATTTTTTTTTTTAAATTTTATACATTTTATATCATTTTTCATTTTTGCACAATGTATGCATTTTCATCTCGGTTATATTCCCCACACAATTCCCACCCCCCCTTGTTTTGATCCTTCTCCCCCCCTGCAGTGTGTCTCTGGTTTATAGTTGCTTGCTGATTTTGATTGTTACTTTATTATAATTACTCCTTTTCCTGGTCCCTTATTTAGGTTTTCTAAATTCCTGCCATGAGTGAGACATCTTTTTAGGGAGGGGCTGCCACCTTCACTTTTTTTTCGTTTTTCCACAGATGAGGAAGCCCAAGTTCAGAGAGGCCCGAGCGCGCCCGGGGGGGGGGGGGGGGGCAGCGGCGCTCACGGGCTGGGGCGCCATCGCGGAGGAGTGTTTTTCGGGGGTTCGGATCCGGCCCCACGCTGTCCGAAGTCCTGCGTGTTATCTGATTAGATCTGCTCTGGGTGGCTGGGGCCTCGGGGGGGCCAGAAAAACCGGGGTTCAACAGCTACACAATGACAGTAGCGCAGCCTCACCCCCAAGCCCCAGGAAACCGAGTGAATCCAGCGCTTGCTCAGGCCCAGGGCCCGCAGGCGCGCGCTTCGGGGTGAGGGAATCAGCTCGGGGCGGGGCGACCCGCGCCTTCTCCGCGGCGCGACCGGCCGTCGAGGGGCGCCGGAGCCGGGGGGGCCGCCGGCGGGGGCGGGCTCGCTCCTCCGCCGCCCAGTCACGGCGCCCCCGCCCGCCCCGCCCGCCCCGGCCGCCCCGCCCGCCGGCGGTTGCCATAGCTCCGGGCGTTCGCGTGACAAGATGGCGGCGGCCGGGCCGAGCGGGCCGCGTTCCTGCCTCAGCGCCGCGGCTGCCTCCTAAGGCCGGCCGCTTCCCGCGCGCGCCCCGCCGGGCCCAGGCATGGGCTTTCCGCGGCCGGCCCCTCTGCTCCTGGGGCTCCTGCTCCTGCAGGGCGTCCCGAGGCCGCTGCGGGGGGACCTGGGTGTGTGCGGCGGGGCCGGGGACCGCCGGGCGGGGTGGACGACGAGGCGCGCGAGAGGGGCCAGACTCGGGGTGCGCGGCGCTCGGCAGACCCGCCGCAGCTCAGGAGGGACCCTGCGCGCAGCTCAGGAGGGACCCTGCAGCCACTGACCCGCCCTGTCCCTGCCTTTCCTCCCAGCGTTCCTCCCGCCCTTCATCCGCATGTCCGGCTCTGCGGTCAGCGCGGCCCTGGTGGGAGGCACGGAGGACGTGAGGGTGTCCCTGGCCGTGCTGCGCGGCGAGAAGGGTAAAGGCCTTTCCCGCGGAGAGGGCGAGGGTTGGGCCAGGTCCAGGCCACGCGCAGGCTGGCGGGTGGCGTCCTGAGGGTCCCCCGCTGATGTCCACTGCAAACCCAGCGTGGGGGTGGGGTGGGAGAGCGGGCTGTGGGTCAGGTGAAAGACCGCTTGGGATCTTAATGGCTGACCCCGCACCTTACACTGGTCACCTCCTTGCTCCAACGAGAACAGCGACATCTTTCTCCCATCGAAGATACTGAAGTTGGGAGAGGTGGTCACTTGTCCAGGGTCACACAGCTTGTCAAGGGCCCAATCCTAGACTTGGAAAGGGCTTTCACCCTAGGGAGCTTTCTGCAAGAGTGCCCCCTTCACAGCTGGGCAGTGCCCCTTGCATCCTCATCTTCTCTCCCTTAGGGTTGTTGCCAGTTCCGGCTTGTGGAGGGCTGAGCAATGAGACTGGAGACTGGAATTTGACTGTGACGCCTGGTGTGGTGAGGCCAGAGGTCAAACCCTTTGGGGCATCTTTGGGAGGATGCGTTTTTGATTTGGCACATTATGGCTTTCTCTGTGCTCACTATGAAACTGTGAGCTATAGGGTCTAGCCCAGAGGTTCTCACCCTTGGTTGGGAGTCCTCAGATGGACTTCATGGGGTCTGTGAAACTCTGAAGTTTGCACAAAGTTATGTGTGTATGTGCATTTTTTTCCTCAAGAGTGTTGCCAGTTTCTGAGGGGTTATCAAATGGCTCTGAATCAAAACAGCTTCATAAACCACAGCTCTCACTCAACTCGTGTAAGGATGCTCAAGGATGCTGGAGAGACTGCACAGCTTCCACTTAATAAACGTTTTGTAGAGCGAGTGCCTCCTACAGGCGAGGCGTCAACTCCTTGAAGGCTGGGAAAGGCAGACTCTGCTTGCACCCCCGGAGCTAGGGACAGTTTCCTTTGACTTTCTTTTGAGATTGAATCTTCGCTGGTCGGATGATAAAGAAACCAGAAAGGTGCTAGACAGGCTGAGTTGACTGACCAGCCCATGTTTCCCTAAGTGTCCCCAGCTACCTGCTCCTGTGGCTACCTGTGCATTAGGAGTGGGGCTTGCGTCTTGCCGTAGGTTTATAGCAGGGCTTGAACAGAATCAGGTCACCTCCCTATCCAATTCTCCTTTTGTCTCCTTTTGAACAGAGGCTGATATGTGCTTTCCTTGTGTTTTCCATTGTGTCTTCTTGTAATCACAGGTGTGCTGTTGAGTCCCTCTGAAAGCACCATGATGTTTCCCTTGCAGGACGCATTGGAAGTGACCGTGAGGCTGAAGGGGCTTCAGCAGCTATGTTCCTTGAATGAAACAGATCCCTTCTTAGCATCCCCATGTGTCCTCCAAACCCTTCTGGTGTCAGCATCCAACGGGTCCTCCTGTTCAGCACATCTGCTCATCCAAGTGGAAATTTATGCTAACACTGCTCTGGCCCAGAATGCATCAGGCAAGTAAAGTCTATGACGATCAGGCATTGTCTGTTTGATGATAAGTACCGTGTGCTGCACTCTGGAGTCTGTGTTGCCTTCCTAAATGCGTTTTCCTTTTATTTTTTTTAAGTTTTTTTGTTTTGTATTATTTTACTTAAGATTTATTTTTTCTTGTTTTTCTATTTGTATCTTTGCAAGCTACCTTAAATCCTCTTTGAGAGGTGGTTTGTTTCTGTGTATTTCCTATGACTCCATTTTAAAATCACAAACACCTATAAGATTGTGAGTGAGTTTATAGAATACAGCAGATTTTCCTTGAAGGCTTTTGACCTCCAGCTCGCTTTCTCAATGGCAGTCTGCCAGCTTAGGCTTTACAGAAGCACATATTCCATTAAAAAAAAAAAAAACCAGTAACACACAGTTCATTCTTCTATACTTTTTAAAAAAACGTTGCTGAGATTGTTCCATATGATTAAATGCACTATAAGAGGAATCAATGGTAACCCACCACATTCTTTTTCATAGCTGCATAGTATTCCAACATGTGGCTACATCCCTTATTTTACTAGTCTGTGAAAGAATTTGAGTCATTTCTCTCCTTTGATACCATAACAAGTGCTACAGCATCTATCCCATTGTGAGCATCTCTGGACAGGAGAAAATGGTTTTGCATTATTCTCCCTTTTGTAGAGTGGCAGCGTTCTAAGAACAAAAGACCTCAGTTATACTGATAGTAAGGGGTCCCTCTGATATGTCCCACCTCCACATCCTCCGTCCTCTGCAACAAACCCTTCTCGCATTCTGGTGTCACCTGCCTTCTCACATTCTAGTGGTTCTGAGAGGTTAGGAGGATTAGCTAAGTTGTGATAAAGCTATTCAGCGGGCGACTGTGCTCCCCAGTGCATGTACTTGCTCAGAAAGAGCTCCAGGATACAGTGCTAATTGCTAAAAGCAAAATGAATGCAGACTCTGCTGAAAGTGGGGGAGGAGAGTAGATATTTAAATTTGCTTCTAGAAGCTCTGCATAAACCAGTGCTGCAGACTGGGTGGTGATGAGGGACAGATGGGGCTGAGGGAGCCGGCTCTCACTGCCACCCTTTTGATGTTTTTGAATCATGTGACTCTTATTCAGATGGATAAAGATTTTAATCATTTTCTAGTTACTAAAATTCAAAGCAAATCAAAAAGTCAAATCCAGTGGGTGTTTAAAAAGAAAATAGGAGGAAGCGGCCTTAGTTCTGCCACGCAGTGATGACTTTTATTATTATTTTTTTAAATGTTTCTCTGTCAGGTGATATTTTGGAATGCCTGTGTGTGACTTAGGTGAACCTTGGTTTGTTGGTAATGATGAGATGCCTGCTCTGACCCTGTGAAGGTATGGACAGTTTTGTACCCCGTCAGCCAGAGATCAGAATGAGGAAAAGGACGGACGCAGAGACAGGAGGTACATGGTGTCCTCAGGGACAAGGACGCTGGCAGGCAACGTAGGACACGTATAGACGCACGAATGTCTGTCTTTATGTCACGTAGTAGCATATACTCTAGAACACCCTGTTGATGTCATGTGAGCTTGACCACGGCGCATCAGACCCGTGACCCGTCCTTGTTCTTGTCCTCGAGACTGTCGGCATATTAGGCTTCTGCTGTGCTACCGCAAAGACCCTGTCAGTAGTTGTGTAGACGCTTCCACTGGCATGGCCTTAGTGGTCATTGCTACAGAGTTGGAGGAAACGGTTTTCCAGCATGGACCAAATCCCAGGACAGAAGTAAAATCCAGCAGATGGAAACTTTATCTGCACGATAAATGATTGCAGGGAAAGCAGAACTCTCGCTCCCTCCCCTCTCCACTTCTCTCTTCTCTTCTATCTCTTCTCTCGCTCGTGTGGAGCAAGTTTCTCCTCTGGCCTGCCCCACCCCCTCCTCTCTCTCTCCGGCCACCCCTCTTACTGCTGCCTGCCCGTGTCTGGACCTGGCTGGGCATCCTGCCCCTTGGCTGGGGTCTCCTTGAGGGTAAAGCTCCGCTAGGGACTCCAGGTGTCTTTTTTCAACCTGGAAGGCATCCTTCCGCTCACGCGCCTGTTCCTCCCCTCCCACTTCTTACCTGAGCAGACTCCTCTGCCAGGTGGGTCTCCCCTTTGCCCAGCCTAAGCCGAGCGCCCCCCTGGGTTTCTCTTGTGCCTTGGCCCCCTTGACGGCCATGTGACCTGCTCATCTGCCTGTCCTCCCTACAGGAGGGGGCTTCCCAGGGAACCAGCTCCTCCTCCCCGCAGCGCTCATGCCGTGGGCCTCAGCTGCCCACTCGTCCCGGAGCCCTGAGCTCGCGTGGGCCGAGTGCTTGAACGTCTGGCCCGAGATGAGCCGAGTGTCCCGGGCCCTGGGTTTGCAGGACTGTGTGAAAGGGCATAAAATCAGTCTGCTTCACGTGGGCTGCCTGTTGAAATGATAACATTTAGGGGCTACAGGATGAAGTATGCCACGCATATGTGACATGCATATTAATTAGTTGTTAATACATATTAATTAGTTATTAAATTAATCACACCTATTTTCACTTAGTATGGCTACTAGGCAATTTAAAATAATTTGTCTGGCTTATACTGATGCTACTCTATAGTGCTGGACCACACTTTTCTTAGGGAGATAGAATTTCCTACAAGAATTTGAGATAATTTGCAATTTTTCTCATGGGATTTGAGCTTCTGAGAGGACAGTTTCTCACGTCGCCCCAGGAGTGCTTGTGGGCTGAGGTCCCAGGTCCGTGGCCCTTTTGAAAAGAGTCTGTGATTATTCCCCCTTGAAACTCTATGATTTGGGCATTAAACATAGAGGCCCAACGTGCCTGAATTTGTCATACGATTTTGAGCTTTCCAAGTTTAATTCTTGGGGATTTTAAAAATTTATTACTGTTAACAGAAAAAGGGGTAGAAATAAAGCCTCTCGGGCCTCCCTGGTGGCGCAGCGGTTGAGCGCTGGGTTGCGAAGCTGCCCGCAGCCTCTGTGGCGCCGGTTCGATCCCTGGCTGCTCCCCGGCCACCGGAGGAGGGTCCCGCATGGCGCGCAGACCTCTCCTGCCGCCTGCTGCTCCCCTCAGCAGTGTGCTTCGTCAGTCTGCCTGTTCTGTTCTCTGCTCTGGCTCTGGTGAATTCTCTCACCCTCCCGCGCTTCTGACTGTACCCAGTGCTTGTATAAATAAATAAAAATAAAAAAAAATAAAAGACTGATTAAGATTCCATTAAAAAAAAAAGAAATAAAGCCTCTCTCTGCGCTACCTGATTTTTAGTCCTCTCACTGAAAGGTGAGCCATTGAGGCGCAGTGTATGTTTATTCGCGAGGTAACAGAACTTCTACAATGGACCGTGGCATCTGTGAGGACACTAAAAGCCACTGGATTCTGTGCCTTAAGTGGACCAATTTACGGGGGGTGAATCATACCTCACGGAGGCCCTTTTAAAGAAATGCCGTAGCCCCAAGAGCTGGTGTTGATGGGGATCCAGCCGCTGCTAACCAGGACTTGGCTGCGAAGTAAACAGGAAGAGCAGGCCCCATCCTGTGGCTCCTACCGCTGAAAAACCAAGTCACACACGCACATGCACACCGAGGCTGTGAACAGGAATCAGCGCTGGGAATGGAATTGTCATTGGGGGCGGGGGAGGGAGTATCTGCCCCAGCTCGCAGGTGAGGTCAGGTGAGGCCTTTCTGGGAGGTGACTTTCAGCCAAGGAGCCAGAGGAGGCAGTGGGGGGGGGAGAACAGCGCCCAGGGGCTCTGTCAGGAGAGGGGCTGGTGTGTGCAGGGCCACGAGGTCGAGGGTGGGGGTGAAAGGTGCCTGTGAGTGCCTGTAAGGGGAGGGGCACGTCGCCCCCGCTGTCTGCGTAAGGGATGGACAGGGAGGCTGGGGGTAGATTGCAGGGCACCGGGGTGAGGATTGGAGAGTTAGCAGAAGAATGATGTGGTTTAACTTGTGCTTTTTAGAAAGATCTCTATGATTGAGTGTGAGGAATGGACTGGGGGGCCTAGTTCTAGGAGCGGTGTCCAGCTTTGAGGTAGGCAGGCATGGGGGACTGGCCACGGGAGTTGACTTCTGGCAGACCAGAATAGCCTCTGGGTTCTTCCTTTGACCTGGTTTCCTCACACCTGAACCAGAATCAGGAGGCATGGAAATCCACCTGTGGATTTCCAGGTGGAAGGGCCCGAGGTTGTGCAGGTTGCGCAGTGAAGTGTGGCCTTCTGTGGTTGGATGGGGGCCAGGAATCTGCCTGGATTGTCACCAGGGCTTCAGTGTTATCTGCCCAAAGAGGCGGTGCGTTTGCAGGAGGTGACACTTCACTTCAGCCTGTGTTATGGGGAGGATTGCTCAGCCCAGAGAAGTGACGTCAGGAAACCCCATTTGTCCCAACTGGTACCTTTCAGCCCGTTGATTATCTTCAGGGTCAGCTGTGACTACTTTGGTCCAGTATCCCCAGTGTGCTTCCTTGTGTTAGGGTTTTGGGGTGTGGTCGAGATGGCCTCAGAGGACAGGAGCTGGCTTTATGGTCTCCCCAATGCGCAGTGTGTGGTAACAGCGACCTGTAGGCCGTGGCTCAGCTGGAACCGGAGACGCGGCCCTGTCCTGGCCTGAGTTTCATCACTGAGCTTTCCTGTTGTTTGTGCTTACAGAGAACACGACTGTCATCCCCAACCAGGTGTATCAGCCCCTGGGACCTTGTCCTTGCAATCTGACAGCCGGGGCCTGTGACGTGCGCTGCTGCTGTGACCAGGTGCGCCTCCTGAGGATGGGGTGAAAGTTGCTCCCTGCCAGCGGCTCTCTCAGTGGGCGAGCTCTCGAAACTGAGGCGGCAAGCTGCCCTCTGATGCAGCGTTTTCCCGCCCAGCATTGTCAGTCTATAGTTTGTGAGAGAAAACAAAGACGTATCTTTGGGTCAAGTCATGTTGGGATGATCATGTGGACAGGATGGTCTTGCATTTATCGAGCTGTGTGTCGTTACCCCAGTCTAGTTTTGTAGTGCTGCCAGCACCCCGGCAAGAGACTTTGTTGCACATACAGCTTTCTGTCTCACTGCTGCTCCCCACTTCCCTTCAAGGAATGCTCACCCGCTGCACGAGAGCTCTTCAGGGACTCCTGTTTCACTGGTGTTTTTGGAGGTGATGTGGACCCTCCCTCTGATCAGCTCTGCTCCACTGGTCCCCCGGCACATGGAAGGCCTGGATGGTTTCCCCTGCTGTGTGTGATGTCCCCCCTGGCCAACTCACCCTTCCTGGGACACTTCTACCATGGGGCCACGTGAGTGCACCCCAACCCCAGGACCAGGGAGGCCGCGGGACCTAGAAGGTGGGGCTCATCCTTTTCAGGACCCCACCAGAGGCCCCACGAGTTAACTGTTCATTTCTAGAATCAAGGTCAAATCTAGCATTCAGTTAGTGAGTTTAGTTTGTGTTAAGTATCTGAAAGACTCATTGAAAATGTTGATTGATACTGCAAACAGTTAATGGTGGTTTTCTGGCAATTCAGAGAGTGAGCAGGGGGTCCAGGCAGTGACCTGGAAAGAGGGGATTGTTGGGGGTGGGGGGCTGTCACTTTCTGTATTTCACCTTTCTATGTTGTTGAATTTTACAGTTTTCACATTATTATCATTATTGCAGTAAAATTCACATAAATAGCATGAACCACTAACCGCTTCAAAGTGAACAATTTAGTGGCATTTAGTACAGATATTATTTTTGTAATTAAAAAAGTAAAAAAAATTAAAAGGACAATTTTTTTTTTTTAAAGATTTTTATTTATTTATTTGTTTGTTCATTTATTTATTTAATTTATTTATGCAAGCACTGGGTACAGTCAGAAGCACGGGAGGGTGAGAGGATTCACCAGAGCCAGAGCGGGGAGCAGAGCAGGCAGAAGGACCGAAGTCCACTGCTGAGGGGAGCAGCGGGCGGCAGGAGAGGTCTGTGCGCCATGCGGGACCCTCCTCCGCTGGCCAGGGAGCAGCCGGGGATCGAACCGGCGCCGCAGAGGCCGCGGGCAGCTTCGCAACCCAGCGCTCAACCGCTGAGCCACCAGGGAGGCCCTAAAAGGACAATTTTTTAGCAGATAAAGCCAAGTGTTTCGTGATCCTTTCTTATGAATTCACAGTTCCTCTAGCCAGCCCTCTCCCCTGGGGGTGACCGTGCCCACCGACCCAAAAGGCGCCTCCGGCTTCGGATACAAGCAAGGGGACCCCATCAGGACCAGCGAGGCACACTTGACTATCCCGCAGGTAAGATCTTTGATTTTAACCTGCTGGAGACTTCTCTTATTTTCCCTATCCTATCATCAATTTAACTCCTACAGCTCTTAAAAATTTCTCCCTAAGTCCCATGGACTTTCCGGGGACTAGACTATTTAGTCTCCAAACTTTTTAAAAAAATATTCACCCTTAGATTGATCACAGTCTTTGCTAAATCTCAGCATGAACTTGCTAAACAAAACCAGAAGATTTTCGATACATTTTTGTGGAAGTAGCTATCACTCTTCATTTCTGTTAGTGTAACAGCCAATTACTAGGAAGCTAGAAAATGCCACCTCATATAACCTTCCAGAATTTTGAAATTATTTGAAGGCTATAGCACTTTATGTGAAATCGTAATACTTTTGAAGTTCAAAATTATGAGGGGAACATATTTGTGGGATGAAAACATGGGTGGGGTGCCAAGCCCTTTCTCTTCATTATGCATAGAAATCCATTTTTATATATTTTTTTAACTTCACAAATTTTTTTAATTTTTTTTTTTATATATTTTTTAGTTTTATATATTTTTTACATCATTTTTCATTTTTGCACAATGTATGCATTTTCGTCTTGGTTATAATCCCCATACAATTCCCGCCCTGCCTTGTTTTAATCCTCTCCCCTCTTCCCCCCACCCCCAAGTGTGTCTCTGGTTTACAGTAAAATCGGGCGGTAATGAGGGAGAGAAAAGACGTTGGACATTTTCTTTTTTTTTTTAAAGATTTATTTTTTTATTATTTTTTATTTATTTATACAAGCACTGGGTACAGTCAGAAGCGCGGGAGGGTGAGAGAATTCACCAGAGCCAGAGCGGGGAGCAGAGCAGGCAGAGGGACCGAAGGACACTGCTGAGGGGAGCAGCGGGCGGCAGGAGAGGTCTGCGCGCCATGCGGGACCCTCCTCCGGTGGCCGGGGAGCAGCCGGGGATCGAACCGGCGCCGCAGAGGCCGCGGGCAGCTTCGCAACCCAGCGCTCAACCGCTGCGCCACCGGGGAGGCCCCGACGTTGGACATTTTCTATAAAGCAAATGGCTCAGAGCGAAGAATCGTCTCTGTTTTCACTAGCGAAGCCTGTGGCGACTCCTCACCCAGTGGCTTCCAGACTCCAATGAGCAACCCCCCTGGAGAGTTTGCTGGCCTTGGCCGGTCCATCGTTCGTGAGCCAGCCCTCGTCCACGCTGCCCGGCAGCTGGAGCCGGTGCTGGGGGACAGGGCAGGGCTTTCCCCAGACGCCCCTGAGTTCTTCTGTTTGGAGGCAAGGCCACAGCTAGCGGGGCTTTCCCTCCCCTCAGGTGTCCCTGGCCGGGCAGTGCGTGCAGGACGCCCCCGTGGCATTCCTTCACAACCTCGACGTCCGATGCTTTACGCCTTTGGAAGTCTACCAGGAGCGAGGCGCGATTGACGTCGTGACCAACAGCGCCGCAGGCCACACGGGAGGTGAGTTAGGAGGAGTGAAAAGGACGCAGACCTGTTCTCACCATCTCACGGGATGTCCAGGGCATCTCCTGCTGCAGCGCCATCTCAGGCAGGGGTTTTCTTTCTTTCTTTTTTTAAAAATTAATTAATTTTTAAAAAGATTTATTTTTTTAAAAGCACTGGGTACAGTCAGAAGCGCGGGAGGGTGAGAGAATTCACCAGAGCCAGAGCGGGGAACAGAGCAGGCAGACCAACGAAACACACTGTTGAGGGGAGCAGCGGGTGGCAGAAGAGGTCTGTGCTCCATGTGGGACCCCCATCCGGTGGCTGGGGATGGAACTGGTGCTACAGAGGCTGGGGGCAGCTTTGCAACCCAGCGCTCAACCGCTGCGCCACCAGGGAGGCCCTCAGGCAGGGGTTTTCTTTGGAAAAAACTTAACAGCACATTGCATGTCAGTTCTTTTTTTAAAAATTGTGGTAAAATTCACATCATGTAGAAGTGACTGGTGTCACAGCTCAGTGGCTGTCTGAGCAGCCACGCTGTTGTGCAGCCACCACTGCCCTCTCCTTCCAGAACATTGAGCCCAGAAGGAAATCCCATTCCACCAAGCAATACTCCCATCTCCCCTCCCAGCCCTGCTCACCTCCTCCCCATCTCTGTGGCTTGGCCTGTCAAGGCTCCTCATAGAAATGACTCCTAAGTAGAAGGCCTGGTGTAGTGTTTTTTTAAGTTTATTTATGCAATTAAGAGCTGCGTCTAGGCCAGAGGTGTGGGGGGTGAGAGGATTCACCAGAAACAGAGTGGGGAGCAGAACAGGCAGACTAACTGAAATCCATTGCTGAGGGGAGCAGCGGGGAGACAGGAGAGGTCTGCTGTGCCATGTGGGTATCTCCCTGGCCAGGGATCAAACTCCTGCTGCAGTTGCTGCTGATAGCTTCATAGTGCTGAGACTTAACTCCTGTGCCACCAGGGAGGCCCCTTGCGGAGTGTTTTTGAGGTTCAGCCACCCTGTAGAAGGACCAGAGCCTCTTTCCTTTATATGCCGGACACGTGCACCTTGGTGCCCAGGCACGAGCTCCTGGCAGGCGGGGGGTCCGACGTCTGCTGTCCGGGTCCTTCTGTGAACCTTCACATGCAGGCGAGTGGGTAGCACACGTTTTCATTTCTCCTGGCCATGTACCTGGGCGTGGAGCTACTGAGTCAGGTGGCAGTTTAACTTTCCAGGAAACCACCAAATGGTTTCCTGAATTGAAAGCACTGCCCTGCACCCCTGCCTCACCGCCCTGCCCATTGGGTCTTACCCGAGCGTGAGCCTGCTGCCGTTATCACTGACCCCTGGGCTTCTGCTCCTCAGTTGCAATTAGATGCTAAGAAATGCGGTTCCCACTGTTTGGGGAGAGTTTGAGGCTGGCACACAGGGCAGGCTCCTCACGCCATGTGCTTGATCAGCATGACCTGGGTCCGGCCCCTGATCCCTGGGTCTTAATTTGTGTCATTTTAGGTATTGTCATACCCAATGTCACCTACGAGCAAGCAGCTGACCTGGACAAGTTCATCACCAGTACAGGTATTTTATTTTTTAATTTTTAAATTTTTTCATAGAAGAACTGGGGTGCAGGCCAGAGATGCGGGTATAAGAAGATTCCCCAGACACAGAGAGGGGAGCAGAACAGGCAGATCTACTGAAACACACTGCTGAGGGAGCAGTGGGGAGACAGAGTCTTCTGCGCCATGTGGGTCACCTCCCTGGCCGGGGATCGAACTGAGGCTGCAGTAGTAACAGCCTGAGACTTAACCCCTAGGCCAGCCAGGAGGTCCCCAGTACAAGTATTTTAATGTCCCACGTTTATGTTGTTTCGCCAGGAAACTATGTCGTTTCTTCCAAGGAACACGTGGTTCCGCACGGTTCTGGAGTGGAGTGTGTTTTCACTGAGAGTCGACAGAGGCTCACCAGTTAGATAGTCACCCCTTGCGTCGCCCTTGCTCCTGTTCCATCTCCCCTCAGGCCTCTCTGTGACCTGACCCGATGCTCGCTGTCCTGGATGTTGGGGCTCCGGGTCTCTTTTCAGCCTCTGGTGCTCTGAGCCTTTTCTAAATGTTTTTCAGTGAACGAATTCCTTAGCCCCTTTCCCTTCCCGCTGCCTTCTCTTTCCTGACAACTAAGCTTTGCAGCCGCCATGCAGCAACTGAGCTCTGGAGCCTGGCAGGTCACAGATCGTGTTTTCACGTGGGGTCCTGTTTGTGTTCCTTTCCCACGTGTGAGGATTCTCGAGTTTGTTCTTTTCTTCATCAAACACCAGCAGAGGGCCTAGCGCATGGCGGTGAGCCTGCCAGCAGGCCCGGCTTTTCTGTCACCACTCACTGAACAAACATCTGCCCAAGTAGGAAGCCAGGCTGGGCCCTAAGCCGGTGCCCGGATGCAGACAGAGAAGGAAGGACGCCCCTCGCTCAGGCCGTCGCTCTGGGCCGGAGGCAACCAGGGCTGGCTTGGAGGACCCAGGAAGGCTTCCCCAGGAAGGGGCGCCCCTGCTGCATTAGGAGCTGGAGAGGCAGGAAGAGTAGGGGTTGGGGGAAGGCCACGCAGGCGGAGGTCTTTCATTTATGAAAGTGTCTATTCATTTGCAGAAACACTTTTAAGTGTTGGATCTACCCCCAAAATTGTGAATGTGGAAGAACATTATATTTTCAGATGGAATAATAATACAATCACTGAAATAAAAGTCAGAATTATCCAGGCAGCGGTCAGTGCCCAGCAGAAAGGTAACTTTGTTGAGGGCTGTGGGGGTGCTTTCAGTTTAAAGCACTTTTTTCTCTCTTTATGATTCTTGTAATTACGTAAAACTAAGTCAGACCTGCTTCTTATGTGATTTACTCAGATTTTTTTTTTTGGTGCATGTCAAATGCAATTATAAGGGAAAGAAAAATAACACGCTGGGGACTTTTTCCCTAGTTAAATTGTGCTTCTGTTTTTATTTTATTTTTAGGAATCATGACACAGAGATTCACCATCAGGTTTTTGAGCTACAACAGTGGTGATGAAAAGGAATCATCTGGAAATCCAGGTGTGTACGTGATTGTGCTGACATCACAGATAAGACAAAGGAGGCTAGATATTGATCGATTTTAGGGGGTGACTGCAGTGGCCTTCCAGGCCGTGCTCTTCTGTGCGCGTGACATTTTCAGAATGACGCGTTGGAACAGTGGGTTGGAACACTGGGCTGGAAACACAGGGTTGGGCCCTCAACCAGCCCTTACCCTTGCTGGATTTACTGGGAGGTGGCGGCTTGGGTCTAGGTCTCCCTCGAAGCCTTGGGGAGCACGACCTGGCCCAGTCTGCAGGCTCTGCAGCTCGCTCTTCTCCCGCCTGAGAGCCCAGGCTGACTCCCGCCACCTTGTAGTTTCGCATTTATTTTAAAAATCACACAAATATCTTTGTTAAACAAAACCAAACGGAATGAAGGTGGTTTCCTCCTCTCAGCGCGGTTTTGGGGTCTCTGCCTGTGGATTCCCATGCGCTGGATCCCGCCGCCTTCATGTGGTCTGATGACACAGCACTGGCTGCTCAGAATCACTTTCTAGAAAGAGGCCAAGTCTCACTATTGTGTCTGCCAGGTTACCAGCTTGGCAAGCCCATCCGAGCTCTAAACACCAATGGAATGAAGAACGTCACGACTTTAAACCTTTGGCAACCAGGTAATCGGCTGGTGACTGGACTACCCCCTGGAAAATTGATTGGAAGTAGGACCACATTTTGAATAGAATTGAATAATCAGTTTAAAGCAGGGTGAGGTGGGGTTGTTTCTCATGCTTCTACAGTTTAAAAAAAAAAAAAGTTATCGTTGTTTGCACCCGAAGCGCTGGGCATTAGTAAGAGTGGTTTAGATGTGGGCTTGGCTTGGAGTCCACAGTCCTTTGCCTGTCACCCAAGGTGGTGCTCCCTGGAGGCAGGGACACTGCGGCCATGGTGATGACCCACCCCAGCAGAAGGCATTCAATTTCCTGCTGAGAACAAGCCCCCCACCCACAGGAAAGTCGCCTTTGCTCAGCCCAGGCAGGGTCAGAGAGCAACAATGACCCCAGTTCTAGAAAACCGGAAGTTTCACTGGCTGCCCAGTGTTTCCTGGCTGTTTTTTAAGAAAAGCTTTAAATTAAATCTTGGGTTTTCTTCAGCCAAAAATACTAAGAAGGTGATCCTTTTTCTGTAGCCGGGAGGGGTCTGTGCGCAGCAGCAGCCCTCAAGCCCATGGGGTTTGGCGAGAACGCGATCTCTGGGTGCCTTTTAGAAGTTGGGGTGAATGAAAACTGCACTCAGCTCAGGTGAGTGTTTCACAGGGGAACCTTTCTGTGCCTTGAAGGGGTTTTGTTTGCCCAAAATTAACCCACCTGGTGAGCACTAAAGGCAACTTGGAGGTGAAAAATTAGTCTGAATAAAAACTTGTGCAAAAGTGATAATGAATAATGAATAAATGCAAACTCTCAGAGCAGTTTAAAGTCAATTCAAACATCACTAGGAGGGGCCAAAGCCATCCTGTCCACATTCGTGCGAATTTCTCCACTGATTTGCTCAGGTCACCAAGTTCTAATGCTCTGAGAACCGTGGAAAGTGCGGGAGCAGGCATCATCAGTGAGGTTGACATTTAAAAAAAGAATACTTGAGCCCTGCAACCTAGTGTATCTAGAACTTTCCACTTTGTTGTCTCCGGGGCGGCATTTGGAAAGGGTTTGTGGGCACGCACTTGCATTCTTTTTCCTTTCAACCGAGGTGAATGCCACCGAATAGTCACTTTAAAGTGAACAGCTGAGCGGCACTTAGCTCAGGGTGCACGACCGCCACTTGATGCCGCTCAAATGCTGTCGTCTGCAAAGGGGACATGGTCCCCACTCCTCCTGCCCTCAGCCTCTGGCCTGCACCATCCTGCTTCCTGTAGGTTCACTTGTTCTGGAGATCTCATGTGAATGGAGCTTGGTGTGTCTGACCCCTTTCCTTGGCTTCGTTGCTTTTTATGGCCGCGTTGTCGTCCAGTCTGGACAGGCCCCTCTGCTCATCCGTGCACCCGTCCATGGACATCAGGCTGGTTTCCACTTTTTGGCTGCTGCAAACAGTCCCGTGCTGGGTTTTGTTTGAATGCCTGTCTCCCTTCCTTTGGGGCGTGTGCCCGGGAGAGCAGCTGCAGGGGTGTCTGGGATTTTTAGGTTTAATTTTTGGGGGAGCACCCATATTATTGTCCACAGTGGCTGCAACAGGCCTGAAAAGGGGCTGTTTCTTCGCCTCTTCACCAATGCTGGTCACTTTCCATTTTTTTTTTTTCCGGTAATAAACATCTGACCAGGTGTGGACTCTCACTGTGGCTCTGATTGCCGCACTGTTAACACCCACAGCATCTCTAACGTATCCCAAAGTGGCACAGTTCTTTGGAGAACAGAGAAAAATGGGGGACTCTGGGAAGGGGAGAAGAACCCCAGGTGTAAGTCACCTGCAGTGACCCTGATTGCAGGTGCCAGACCTGAGCCCACGTGAGAGTCTGCCCCCCGCAGTTCACGGGCTTCGTGTCCCCGAGACGTCGCCAGAGGCCGCCAAGTTCCAGTCCTTCATCTTCACTTAGTGAGCTGACATTCTAGCTAAACACTTAGGTGCCTCTTAATGGTGGATCATTGGGTCCTTGAATTTACCTTAGTAACTCGGTGTCATCTGCCCACCTCCCAAGTTTTGTGACATCAAGGGAGACTGCCTGGAGATTACATGACAGCACCCCAAGTCCAAAGTCAAAGATGCATCTGTGGGGCCTCCCCCAGCTGCTTAGTACCGTCCACTCTGGGAAGGCCCTGGAAGAGAAGCGAGACTCCTGGCCGTTTTTTTTTTTTTTTTTTTTTAAATAGAGGCATGTTTTATTTATTTATTTATTTGTTTGTTTGTTTTGTTTATACATGCACTGGGTACAGTCAGAAGCGCGGGAGGGTGAGAGAATTCACCAGAGCCAGAGCGGGGAGCAGAGCAGGCAGAAGGACCGAAGTACACTGCTGAGGGGAGCAGCGGGCGGCAGGAGAGGTCTGCGCGCCATGCGGGACCCTCCTCCAGTGGCCGGAGAGCAGCTGGGGATCGAACCAGCGCAGCAGATCTGTGGGCAGCTTCGCAACCCAGCGCTCAACCGCTGCGCCATCAGGGAGGCCCCTCTTGGCCAGTTTTTAATGCCAATTCCCCTGGCACTTTTTATTTGTATTTTTTTTTATTTATGCATACAAGAGCTGGGGTGTAGGCCAGAGGTGAGAGGGAGGTGGTAAGAGGATTCCCAGGAGACAGAGTGGGGAGCAGAAGAGGCGGATCTATGGAAATCCACTGCTGAGGGGAGCAGCAGGAGAGGGGAGACAGGAGAGGGCTGCTGCACCATGTGGGCCAGCTCCCTGGCCGGGGATCGAACTCAGGCCACAGTGGCCGGCGATAGCTTCATAGTGCTGAGACTTTAACCCCTGCACCACCAGGGAGGCCTTCCCCTGGCACTTTTTTATTCAGACATCCACGACCACAATCTGGGCATTCCCCGAAAAGGGCTTTGGGAGGAGACCTGCTGGGCGCGAGCTGAGGAAAGTCTGACTTTCTCACAGGGAGAAGGCCGCCCAGCGGCTGGAGGCGCTTGTACAAGCAACGCATGTTGCAGTGAGAGGCAACTCCGACTACACTGACCTCAGCGACGGCTGGCTGGAGATACTGCGTAAGTCAGGCCCTGTGCGCGGTTGACAGGCACCCCATGGAGGTCACCCTTCAGAGGTCACCCCTCAGAGGTCAGCTCCTGGGGCAAGGGCGCGTCACCTCTTATATCTGCCGGTGTTGTTTTCTAAGAGGAAATCCCCATGAGGTCCACATCGCCCGATTGTCTTACAAGCTGATAATCTTTGTCAAAAGGGCGTCTGAAGGAGGTTTGGAGATGGCCAGAGGGTTTTGTGGGCACGGCTATTTTTGGTTGCGAGGAGTGTGGGCGTTTAAGAATGGACTTTGTTATCTATGAAAGCAATTTTGTGAACTTACAAGAAAACGAGGGATGGAAAACATGCTGCTCAGTGAGAGAAGCGAGTCAGGCAGGACCACACAGCGGGTGGGCGGTGTCTGGGCAGGCAGGGCTGGGGACACGCAGGCTGCGGCGGCCGGGGACTGGGCAGTGGGAGGACTCGAGGGGTGGCTGGTGGTGAGAATGGGCTTCCTTGTGGGTGAAAATGTTCTAAAATGAATCAGGTGGTGGTCGCACAACTACGTGAATGTACTAAAACCACTGAATTGTCACTTTAAAAGGGCAGATTGCCTGGCATGTGAATTTTACCTCAGTAAAGCTGGAAGGTGAGAAGGAAATGAAGGTGCAGAGAGCGCATTCCGGCTGGGGCCACTGAGGCCTGTCAGCAGACTGGTGGTCAGCGCCTTTGGTCAGAGGCCTTTGCAGTGTTGGGTCGGCTGAGGGAGGGAGTGCGCGGAGGAGAAGACACAGGCCTGTGGCCTGGGGAGCCCAGCGAGCCAGACTCCTTGGCCCCTACCTTCCCCCGCCCCCCACGCAGAGGTGCTGGTGCGGCAGGGTCCCAGCCTCCTCGCCCTCCTCCCAGCTGCTAAGCTGCTGACACCCTTCCAGTTTCTCGGGGAGCCGCGACCGTGTCTTCACGGAACAGAAAAAGCTGCTTCTATCTCTCCCTTTCACGCAGTTGCCTTTTGAGGCCAGAAGGAGCTGAGGGACTGCAGCATGTGCTTTCCGAAGCCCTGTCCCTGCCACCGTGGTGCCCTCACCGCCACCCGCCTGGTGGGGCAGCAGCGGTCAGCCGGGTCCTGCCCTGCCTTCCTGTACCTACCGTCCTCCTCCTCAGCAGGCCGGAGCTACTGGAAGGCCCTTCAGGACCCGGGCCTGACTCTCCCGCCCCTGTGGTTAGGGTCTGGTCTCCTTCCCTCTGGCTGCCGAGGGTCATAAAACAGGCCTGTGGGCCCTCAGTGCCGGGATGGACCAGCCTCTGACTCAGAGGGGGTCCTCTTGCCTGCGGAGCCCCAGGCGGCGATTTGCCAGTCCAGACAGCGCTCCGTCCCTTGGCCAGATTCTAGTCTCATTTGCAAACAGAAACCGGGGCCTGGGGCTGCCAGCCCGGGCTTTGCCATCGAGGCCAGCCGGATGGGCTGTGGAGCGCCCGAGGGATGGAGGGGAGAGTCGGGCAAAGCCCCTGAGGAGTCAGAAACACGGACGGGTCCAGCCAGCGAGCGCAGCAGTTAGGCAAGAACTCAGAGGAGACGGCGTGTTGCCGCCTTCAGGGCCGGAGCAGCAACGCCTGCAACACGGCCGAGCCCCAGCCAGCCCCAGCCTGGTTCTCGGACAGAAGAAAGGTGGTTTTGGAGCAGCATCCCCGACCTGCAGGCCTGAGGGAATGAGGATCGCCGACCCCCCACCCCCGCCGCGAGTTTTCAAGATGAATGAAAACTAACTTTTGTTTCACTTGTATCCCTGTGACATGCCGGGAATCGCTTTGCCAGCCGACCCTCCGCGTCTCTCCAGCTTCTGGCTCCGCGTCTCTCCAGCCTCTGGCTGCGCGGCCTGGCCTGCGTGTGGCCTGGGGCCCACGCGCGTTTTACCGCAGCAGTTTCTGTTTCTGAGAGAGCAGCAGGTGGACTTCAGCGAGGAGCAGCTTGGGGACCAGATCATGGTTTAGGGTTCTAGGACGCGGGCCAGGGCGTGTAGAGCCACCAGCGCACATTTAACACAGAGGGAAGCTTCCTGGACGCTGGCGCCACCAGGACTCGCGCCCCGGCGCGTCCTATCTGGTGGCCTCTCCCTCTGGGTGGTGTCCTGCATTCCAGGGAAGCGGTTACTGTGTCTTCTCCCCACAAGACTTCACTCTGCGACAGGTGCAGAGGCCCCTGACCCGGGTGCAGGCCCGGCTGCTGGCGGCCCGAACGGCGTCTGCCCGGACATCCCCACTCAGCTGACCGTCCGCATCCTCTTCTCAGACACGGGTGCCGTGGAGGGGGTTCCTCAGCAGGAGATCCTGGGCGTGGAGACCAGGTAGGACCCATCCTGCGAGGGACGCTGCGCGTGCTTGCAGGGCCTCTGTAGCTGCGCATGTTAAGCCTGAGAATGTGGCAGGCAGTGTGCTTGGGGGCCCCCAGTGGTTGGTCAGTGGAGCTTTGGGGAGCTGTTTAAGGCTCCCCTCTCCCGTCCCGTCCCCCGTGGGAGACAGGGATCCTGGGTGATTACTTCACCTCTGCCGAGCTGTGCTGTCCTCTGTCAGACAGTGCCAGTGCCGTGATGTGCCAGGCTGCTCTCGACGGTAAATGCCAGGCCCTAATTACACTGATGTACGCAAAAGGGCGCTTCACAGGCCCAGGTTCTGAAAAGGCCACGTGCCACCAGCTCATGCTTCCCTGAGGCCGGGGGTCTTCCCCCATCTCTTCACTCCTCCTTGCTTTGGGTAGACTTCATTCTGGGGGGATTTCCCCAAGAAGTGGAAAGAAACATCCAGCAACTCCAGATATGTTGCAGGAGGCAGGGGGGCCTCTTTCCCACCTTTCTTAAAAATGTCTAGAAAGGGGTCTCCCTGATGGCCTAGAGGTTGGGTCTCAGGCTGTTACTGCTGAGGCCTGAGTTCGATCCCCGGCCAGGGAGCTGACCCACATGGCGCAGCAGAACTCCCGTCTTCCCGCTGCTCCCCTCAGCAGTGGATTTCGCTCAGTCTGCCTGTTCTGCTCCCCGCTCGGTCTCTGGTGAATCCTCTCATGCCCAGTGCCTGTGGCCTGTACCCCAGCTCTTCTACACAAAAATTAAAAAAATTTTAAAAAATGCCTGGACAGACTTTTACTGGTTCTGTTTGGTTTACGTGCTCCTTTCTGAACCAGCAGCTGTGGCCAGGGCGGTAGGCAGCTCTGATTGCCTAGATCCAATGATGGACAGGCCCCCAGATTCAGGTTGGCCCCCCGGTTGAGAGCGGGAAGGGGTGGTTTCCCAAGGTAAAGTTCGGATGCAGTTTCCAGAAGAAAGATGGCAGAAATAATACCACACGCTCCTTGTAGGGCTGTTTTGAGAATTACATGGGGCGAGTTCGCAGGGCATATGTCAGGCGCTTGGCGCTGTGCCCAGGACGTGACAGGCCCTCAAAAATGGTTGGCTGCTGCTGTTGGTTACATGGTGGTGAAACAAATGATCTTCTCCCCCAGGTTCTCCTTGGTGAGCTGGCAGTTCCAGTGCGGGCTCACCTGTGAGGATACGGCCGACTTCTTCCCGCTCAGTGCCTCCGTCCAGTTCATCCAGATACCAGCACGGTTACCCCGTCCACTTACTAGGTAACCCGGCTGTGACCTGGGTGACATTATTAGGAAGAGGAAAAACATGTATTTGGAGATAAGAAGTTTCTCCCCGCCTTTCTCCCCTTTAAAAATAATCACATTTACTCTACGGAGCAGGTTCAGTTCACAGCATGTCCAGGCACCCGCCAGGGACCCCTGCCAGGCCCCAGGGAGCAGAGCACGGTCCAGGCCGTGGCGTCCAGGGCTGGTTTATTTCCTGTGGAGGCTCGGCTTCTGCTGAGCTCTCTTGCATAGTCTGGATGCTTCTCACTGGCCCGGGAGCACACGCTCTTTCACAGACACCAAGAAATACTCCCCTGTGAATTTCTTGAACTCTCCAGCCAGTGATTTAACACAGAAATGTTTTGCACTGACTTGAACTTCACGCTTGGACTGTGGATAGATGTTTCTTTCTTGAGTCAAGTTCGGAAGCTTCTTATCAGCAGCGCGCTGGGTGGTGATCTCCCTCGATGTTTTATAGGTTCCAGATCAACTTCACAGAGTACGACTGTAACAGAAATGAGGTGTGCTGGCCGCAACTTCTCTATCCACTGACCCGCGATTACCAAGGTAGGGTGAAGTGGGCTTCTCAACCGGTTATCCTTATGCTGTAGCGGCTAAAGAGGCTGAAGAACTTTTTTTTAAAAGATTTATTTATTTATGCATACAAGAACTGGGGTACAGGCCAGAGGCTGTGGGGGGAGAGAGGATTCACCAGAGTGGGGAGCAGAACAGGCAGAGTCACTGAAATCCACTGCTGAGGGGAGCACCGGGGAGACAGGAGAGGTCTGCTGGGCCGTGTGGGTGGCTCCCTAGCTGGGGATTGAACTTGTGTTGCAGTGGCTGTGGATGCTTCATAGTACTGTCTTTAACCCTGTGCCACCAGGGAGGCCCAGCGACTGAAGAACTTTGAAAGTATAATTGTATAATTATAATTATTGAAAACTTTAAACAGTGAACTTTGAACAAGCGGAAATTGTGGCTAGTGTAGCCACTTAGAAATGACCACTGTCAATGTTCTAGCTCATTTCTACCTAAATATTGACCAACAAAGTCACGACAATTACGTGCTTCACAGGACTCATTGTCTTGCAGGGGAGCCTTATCCTCAGTGCGTCGCCAAAGGCTCACTCTTGGCGTCCTTCTTCATCTTAGCGGTGCTCCTCAGTCACCCCTGGACCAGAGTGTGCAAGGCTTGGAATCCAGCTGCCCTTTGACCCCTCCAGGCCGTGCACTGGACCTCAGGGCTCCATTGCAGGCCGACGTGCCTCTTGGTAAAACTGTAATAAATGAAATGCTTTATTTCTGTAGAAAATTTCCTTTAGTGCTCTGTGGATTTAAATCACATCTCCAGACACTGGAGCCATGCGGGGGTGGGGTGAGCACGCTCTTTCCTGTGCAGGTGCCACACACGGTCCGGAGGGTCACCCATACATAAGCACAATGAGAAACTTCACCCCAAATCCCTGGCACAGGCGTTTTGGCCCACAGATGTCATTTGCACCATAGAGAGTCCATCTTTTCCTTAACTTTTTAATATATTTCTGTCAAATGGGTTCAATTCCAGTGTTCCAGAGAAAGGATTGAAAAATGCATTAAAGCCTGAAAAAATGTCTGTAGTATATAAGGCAGCTGCGGGGGGAGATGCGGCGATGGGGCAGGACAATAATACAGGGGGAAAAGGCGAAACCCGGAGAGAAGGAGCCCATGAAAACCACGGACCCCGCACTAGCGGGCAGACGCCTTCGCTTCGTCTTGGGTTTCCAGACAGACAGGAGCAGAGGCCGGTGTCACAGAGGATGGAAAAGCAGAAATGAGCTGGTTTGTCCCAGTTGGGTCCCGGAGGACGCGGCGCTGTGGCTCCCGCGGGGCAGAGCGCGCGGGGAGGGGAAGGGGGGGGCTGCCTGCACCCCAGCCTCACCGGCCCGACAGATCAGGTTCCAGAGGGGCCCGCGCGCCGCCTGGTCTTGGAGTGGCCGAGTGGCCCTTCCCGCCACCAGGCCCGCCCGGGCGAGATCTGGGAACCCGGCGCCCGTCCTCGCCCACGGGAAGCACACGGACCCCCGCCCCCGCTGCGCCCCGCGGGGACCGAGCCCCCCTCCCGTTCCGGCTCCTCGACGGGACCGTGGGCCGGGGCGGCCCCTGAGGAATCCGCTCAGCCTGTGGCGGCGACACTCGCCGTGGAAAATGGCGGGTGGCCCGGCCCGACGGGTTCCCTCTGCGCTCGGAGGGGGAGACCCGCTGCGGCGGGGGGCGGCTGGGGGTGCAGCCTGGCCGGGTCCGCACGTTCGCGGGCGTGTGAGGGACCCGACGGCGGCCGCCGAGACTGTCCGGGGGGGCGGCCGGGCCCGCGGGGGGGGGCGGGGGCGGCCGGGGCCGCGGAGCCCGGGCAGGCCGCGGGGAGCGGGGCCGAGGGGCTCGGGTTTTATTCGCGGGCGGGGGCGCGGGGGCGCGGGGGCGCGGGGGCGCGGGGGCGCGGGGGCGCGGGGGCGCGGGGGCGCGGGGGCGCGGGGGCGCGGGGGCGCGGGGGCGCGGGGGCGCGGGGGCGCGGGGGCGCGGGGGCGCGGGGGCGCGGGGGCGCGGGGGCGCGGGGGCGCGGGGGCGCGGGGGCGCGGGGCTCTCACTGGGCTCGCACCCACTTTCGCGCTTTGCGGGGCATCGCCGCGGCTGCTGGGCCGGAGCGGGCAGGACCGGTCCCGGGCGGGCGGAACCGCAGGAGCCAGGGGATCCCCGCGGCCGAGCAGGAGGGGTCCGCGGGGGCAGACGGAGCGGGGGCCGCGCCCCTCCTCACTGGCCGCGCGGACGGTGCGCCCCAGTCGGGGGGCCGGGGCGGCGCCGGTTGGCCCCGCCTCTCCGCCAGGCGTGCGCCGGTTGGCCCCGCCCCGCCCCGCCCCGCCCCGCCTCCCCGCCGGGTGGCCCCGCCCCGCCTCCCCGCCGGGTGGCCCCGCCCCCGCCCCGCCTCTCCGCCGGGTATGCGCCGGTTGGCCCCCCGCCCCGCCCCGCCCCGCCCCGCCCCTCCGCCGGGCGTGCGCCGGTCGGCCCCCCCGCCCCGCCTCTCCGCCGGGTATGCGCCGGTTGGCCCCGCCGCCGCGCCGGCACCCCGGGCGCCCATTGGCCGGCCGGCGGGGGCGGGACCGGAACCGGCGGGGGGCGGGGCCTCGCGGCGGCGGCGGCGCAGCGCGGCCGCGGTGGCAGGTCGGGCGGCAGCGGGGCCGCAGCAGCAGCCGAGCCCGCGCCGCCCCGCCTGAGCGCGCCCCGAGCCGCCGCCGCCGTCGGGCGCGGCCGGGCCGGGGCGGCCGCCATGGGGTCGCTGTTCCGGAGCGAGCCCCTGAGCCTGGCGCAGCTCTTCCTGCAGGCGGGCGCGGCCTACGAGTGCCTCGGCGCGCTGGGCGAGCGCGGCCTGGTGCAGTTCCGGGACGTGAGTGCGCGGGCGGGCGGGGCGGGGCGGGCGGGGGGGGGCGCGGGCCCGGGGGCGGGGGGGCGGGGCGGGCGGGGGGCGCGAGGCGGGGGGGCGGGGCGGGCGGGGGGGGCGGGGGCCGGAGCGGGAGCGGGAGCCGGAGCCGGAGCCGGAGGTCGGCGGGGCCCGGGCGGGCGGCGCCCCTGCGCGGCGCGGGTCAGCGCCCAGCCCAGCCCGCCCCGGCGCCCGCCGACCCCGCGCTCCTCGGGCGCGGCCGGCGCGGGTCTCCGCCCCCGGGGCCCGTCCGGGAGAGGGAGGCCGGGCGGCTCGGCCCGCGGGGCCCCGGAGCGCCGCGCGCCGGGCTGGTGGCGGCGCCTCCCTGGCGGGAAAACGGGCGCGCGGCCGGGAGCGACCGCCCGTCAGCCCGGGAGGAGCCGCGGCGCCGGGGCCGGCCGTGTTTGTGCCGTTGCCGTGGAGACGCGCCGCTTCCCGGGGGTGCCCGCGCGGCGCCGGGCCGGGGGTGGGGTGGGGTCGTCCCGGTCGCCCCGCTTCAAGCCGTGGAGTGTGCCGAGCAGACGTGAAATTCCAGTTTGTTTTAGAGATTCTCTTTTTTAAAAAAAGATTTATTTATTTCTGCACGCGAGAGCTGGGGTGCAGGCCAGAGGTGGGGGGGTGAGAGGGTTCACGGGGTCAGAGCGGGAGCAGAACAGGCAGATGGACTGAAACCCACTGCCGAGGGGCGCCGCGGGCGGCAGCAGGGGTCTGCAGCTCCCTGGCCGGCCGGGGATCGAACTCGCGCTGCGGAGGCTGCGGCTGGCTCCCTAGCGCGGTGCTTGACCCCGTGCGCCGCCAGGGAGGCCCAAACTCCCAATGTGTATCTTTCTTCTGGTGCTTTTAAAAAAGTTCAAAAAAACTGAACAATATGAAAGTCACATAAGCCGGTTGCAGGGAATTTGGGAAACACCAGCGTCAGCTAATAGCGTTAGTAGCCCCAAGGCCCAGAAGCGGACACTTGCCTGCTTGGCGTTAGATCAACATGTTTCTTGTGTTTTAAAACATACATGTAGATGCATTTTTATATAATGGGAACCATATTGAAAAGATCTTTGTTTACATGCAGGCCGTGACTGATTTTCTCACTTTATTAAGTGTTCTATAATTCATTTAAATGTCCCAAGCTTTTATCTTCTAGAAGGTCAGTACGGGGAAGAGTGTGTGGCAGGGGTGAGGTCCTGTGTGCTCATAATGTAAGCTTGTGGCTGATCCTTTCATCCCTCCACGCTCCCTCTCCCCTCCTGGACAGTCATTTTGAAGCAAAGCCAAATGTATGATTTCACTCATAAATATTTCAGTAAGTATCCTGAAAGGTAGCAGCCCCTTAGACATCGTAACCGCAATACTCTTATCAGACCTAAGACTTTTAATGCTGGCCTCCTAATGTAACCAGACACCTAGTCATTTTAAAGCATGTTTCTTCTAGTAAATGTTTAGTATTTGGTTATAGGAACCACACTTTCTACACAGCTTTATGATGCGTGTCGTAAGATCCACCCATTTCAAGTGGACGGTTCCCTGATGTTTAGAAAGTTTGCCTACTTGGGCTTCCATGGCCACACTACGGATCTGGCATGTTGCCCAGATCAGATCCCTGGTGTGGTTCCTCCCCATTCCTGCCTGCCCCGCTCCCGCCCCCGTGATCGGGAATCCACTTTCTGCCTCTAGGTTTGCCTTTCCTGGGCATGCCATAGAAACAGGACCCTGAATACATCCATTAGCACCATGTTCTGAGAATCATTCATGTTGTATCAGAAGTTCGCTGCTTTTTTATTGCTGAATGGTATTCCACAGCATGGATAGAGACTGTAACTTCTTAATTCTCTATTGCTAATCATTTTTTTGTCTCTCTGAGGTTGACGTTCTTCTAGATGATTTTGTGTCCGTATCCATAGTTTTTTTTAAGTTAAAATCCTTTGTGGGGGGCCTCCCCGGGTGGCAAAGTGGTTGAGCACTGGATTGCGCATGCAGCTGCCCGCAGCCTCTGCAGCGCTGGCCGCCGGGCAAGGGTCCCACAAGGCGCGCAGACCTCTCCTGCCGCCCGCTGCTCCCCTCAGCAGTGTACTTCTTAGTCTGCCTGTTCTGTTCCCCACTCTGGCTCTGGTGAATTCCCTCACCCTCCCACGCTTCTGACTGTACCCAGTGCTTGTATAAATAAATAAATAAATCTTAAAAAAAAAAAAAGTTAAAAAAAAATCCTTTGTGGGGTATTGTTAGACCAAAGAGTATTCTGCAGGCTTTTCTCTTAACAGTTGCTAAAATGTTGTGTCAGTATATTCCTGTTAAGTAGTAGGTGGGGGTGGCCTGTCACCAAATCTTATTAATAATGTTTAGTTTTAAAAAAATCAAATTTATTTTTAAATTTCAGAAAAACCAAAGCCAAATTTTTCTTCTTTTTTTTTTCCTAGCTTAACCAGAATGTAAGTACTTTCCAAAGAAAATTTGTGGGAGAGGTGAAGCGATGTGAAGAATTAGAGCGAATACTGGGTAAGTTTATTTTGGAAACTTAAATATTTTTACATAGGCAAATCCTATTCACTTTAGAAAAAATTTAAAAAAATAGGCAAATGGAAAGGGGAAAAGAAAATTGTGTATTTTAATCATGCAGAGGTAATTACTGTTACATTGATTCTATTATTTCTCTCTGTTTTCTACTATTCATCTATAAAAGTAAGGATTTACGTGCACAGTGGAACAGGCTATTTTTTTCTACAGCTTTGCTTCTTACTTGATAATAAGTACTTAACATGTTTTCATGGCGGTAACCACAGATTGACCTATCAATTTTAATGACTGCATAGTATTTCATTCTATTAACATGCTAGAGTTTATTATTTAAGAACAGCATATACATGTTACCGTATTGGAATTATATCAGGTAACACAGGGTGGTAGACAGTGGTGCATAGATTGGTTGATAAGAATTTCCTTTTTCTTAGGGCTTTGTTTTTGAAGGTATGAGATTAATGTTCTCTGACTGTGAACCTTTAGAATTAAGTAGCGCAAGGCTACTTCCTTTATCTGTAAAATCTTTAATATTTTAACCTGAAGTAGTCATTGTCAACTCAGGCCTTGACGTTCTGGCTGAGATGGGGTGGGGGTGGTGTGATACCAGACAGTCGATTGGCTACAAACTTCATTTTCAGGAGGATGAAGAGGAGAAAACCGGTGGGCGAACTGGGGAAAAGAGGAGAATGTGGCTGTTGGAGTTTTTAATGGTGAACGATTATTGTGGATTTTAGATTTTTGAATTGAGTGTTTAAGATGGAAAAAACCTTTTAGTCATCTGAAATCTGTCCCTTTTCATATTGTTTGAGGTCCTAGTTGTTCGCGTGGCTCAGACGGTAGAGTGAGGTGACACTCCTGCCCTTGCAAGTGCTGTGAGTCATGTGGGCCAGGCCGCGTGCCTGGAATGAGGATTTTAAGAGCAGAGCAAGAATGATAAGGCGTAGGCCTTGTCCAGGACTTCCTGTAGCGCAAGCTCTTTCAAAAAGAATGTAGATTTAAAGAAAAAGGAACTCTCAGATAAACTCAGGTGTTAATAGGTTGAAAGAATTGGCGTCTAGTTCCAGAAACCTCTTAAACCCAGTGATTCCTTTGCTGTCTAGTGGGTGCGACACCCTCGCTTTTCTTTTTCCTTCAGTCTTAATAAAATAACTAGTAATACTTCTCTGGGAATTGTGACTTTTGTCCTAAGGAAAAGGAGCTTTCATGGAATTGAAAATATAAATGAAAGAGAGCAAGTTGATTTTGACTTGTTTGCTGTTAGTACCACAGATCTAGCTTTTAGCTTGAGCAGGGGTGCGTTCGTGCAAGTCTAAAGCTTAGGGCTGCCTGGGCACCCTGGCTCCCCCATGTGTCTCCGGGCGCCTTTGCTGATGGGGGTTGTGATTTTCCACGAGGTAGTGTTTGCTCCTCTGGGCGCAGGCAGGGAGTTCACTCTCGAGGGCACGGTTATCGCCCGTCAGTGGGGCATTTCCAGGTGTGTCCTGCCTGAGACTCCTGAGTTCTTTAGAACTGAAGGAAATTTGGGGGCTTCCGGAGCTTGGTCTGGAATCGTGTTCCTTTTGGCCTCGGGCGCGGTGTCCTCTTGCTGGTGCCCGGAAACAAGGCTGCAGGAGGCGGCCTGTGAACCCAGGGAACAAGCGGGCTCTGTGCATCCAGGCTTAGTTTTCACATGGCCAGGGGACAGGTCGGGATGCAGCATGTTTTGCTGAAATGTTTTGGAGTAAGTTTCTGAGTCCATTTGTTTCACCTTTTTTTTTTTTAAAGATTTATTTATTTATATAAGAACCAGGGTACAGGCCAGATGCGCGGGAGGGTGAGAGGATTCACCAGAGACAGAGCAGGGAACAGAACAGGCAGACTGATTGAAATACACTGCTGAGGAGAGCAGCGGGCGTGGCAGGAGAGGTCTGCTGCGCCATGTGGGTCCCTTGCCGGCTGGCTAGGATCAAACCCGTGCTGCAGAGGCTGTGGACAGCTTCTCAGCGCGGCACTCAACCTCCTGCGCCACCAGGGGAGGCCCCATTTTGTTTCGCTTTTATTTTCACAGCGTATTTGGTGCAGGAGATTCGGAGAGCCGACATCCCCCTTCCGGAGGGAGAGGCCAGTCCTCCTGCGCCGCCTCTAAAGCAAGTCCTAGAAATGCAGGTAACTGGCAGCTGTTGGGGCGCTAGTCGGGAGGCTGCTTCCTGACTTTACCTCATCCCCTTATCTCTGCCTTTTTTCTCAAACCCGTAGAATGAAAACTAAAGGACGGTGTAGGGTTAACACTCAGCATTTAACGCTGCTGATAAACGTTGACTGTAATTTAGTTTTGACTTTAGAAGCTAGTTCTACAGTCTTTAGAAGCTAGTCGGTGATAGACTGTTCCAGGTGGGCAGGAGAGTTCAGTGTCTGGGGTGCTGGGGAGTCAGTGTTCACCCGTGAGAATACTGCGGGTCTCGCTCGTCAGCATCCCCCCATGAATCGTCCCCTGGGGCTCAGCCTGACAGCTCGTCTGACAGTTCATCACACTGGGGCCAGACTCGAGCTCCTTCTGTTGACGCCTGTTTGGCTTACCTGGGAGGAAGTGATTTGACATCTGTCTGCCAGTGGACTTAGCACGAGACAGCAGGATGAGTAGAGAGCCGTCAGCTGGCTTGGCCTGTTTGCTGGGCAGGTCGTGTGGTAACTAGAAGTACCGCAGTTACTGACCTCTTAGAGATTTAGGCGGGGCATAAGCAGTGAATGTAGATTTGTTTGACTATGAGTTTTTATTGAGTTAATAATTTGTTTCACAGATTTTTGCTTCTGTTGTTTTAATATTTCAGAATTGTTAAGAATGCTTAGTATGTAACTAATCACTAAGGAAGATTTGTTTGCTTTAACTTTTATTCCCAGTTGATTGTGTAAGTGCAACTGCGTAGCAGCTTTGAAGTTAGAGATTAGGAATTTATATGTCCAGAAAAAAAAAGTCATCTGAACATTTTCCTGTTGCAAATAAAAGGAAACGTGGACTTGAAAGAGGAAGACATTTGGAGGCAGGATAATGAATGAGCAGAGTTAAAAGCGATAACGGAACCTGGGATTTGAGAATGGGCTCAGTCTGAGGGTACATGACTCCATCCCCGGGGGCTTTTGTCAAACACGCCACGGCCTGAGTTCACACGCAGCTGTCATCATGGGCCTTGAAAACCTTTGTGGGTTTTCACATCCTTGTCAAGCTACCAGTTCAGGCTTTTTGAAACTTCCCCTGGCCTTGGCGTGCTGTGAAGAGGTCACTAGAACCACACGTGGAGCTCATCCAGCCGCTGTCCCTGACCTTGTGTTTAGGAGCAATTACAGAAGCTCGAGGTTGAACTGAGAGAAGTGACCAAGAACAAGGAGAAGCTGAGGAAAAACTTGCTGGAGCTGATTGAGTACACGCACATGCTGAGGGTGACCAAGACCTTTGTTCGACGCAACGTGGAGGTACCGTCCTGGCCCGGGCAGCCTGTGGCTTTGTGAGAGCCTCCTGCCCGCCCGTTCCCCTGAATGTGTTTCCCTTGAAAAGAGACACATTCTGAGCTTGGCTTTGTTTTATGTGACATTAAAAGCCATAAGCCTTTTTTGTGCTGGTTGGTTTCAGCAACACCGATGCTTCCTACTTGTAAAAATGCTCTAGTTTGTAGACGGAAAAACTTTTAATGTTCATGAGAAAAAAATTCAACAGGGGAAATTAAATTCTAAAATTTAGGGTTTTTCCCCCCCAAATTGCTGAGAATAAAGGAAGTAAGAAAACCAATAACCTGTAATTTGTAAGAACACAGGTAGCCTGGGCAGTCGCGCTGTGCCCAGCCGAGTCTGCAGGGAGACGTCCATCCCTCCCGGGCCCACTTCTGCTGCTTGCAGGGAGGCCGCTGACAAAGCGACCCCTCAGCCTAAGGTGTGACATACAGCAGAGCTGTGCTTTTTGGCAAATGTCTTCAAGTGGTTTACAAATAAGGGATGGGCGGTGATCTCTGCGCGGCCAGAGCCGAGCCTCATGCTGAGTTTCCCTGGGTCCCCACCTCGTTTGGAAACTTGACGTGGGAACTAAAGTCTGGCTCTGAGAGGGACACATCTGTTTTTCTGTGTCTTTGCAGTTTGAACCCACATACGAAGAATTCCCTCCCGTAGAGAATGAGTCTTTATTGGACTACAGCTGTATGCAGAGGCTGGGGGCCAAACTGGGGTAGGTGACAACCGGGCCGTTGTATCCTAGGGCCCATCCCGACAGAGGGTGGTGTGGTGCCGGGGTGCACAGCACCGTGGGGAAGCCTGGGAGTGACTGGAAGAAAGAGTATTTAAGTGGACGCTGTAGCCTGCGCTTGTTGAATTCCTCAGCCATGTTCATCTTTTACCTGATGATGACGGCCACGTCTTCTGGTGGAATGAACTGGGAAAAACGATTCTTTATGTCACTCATGTCACTCCAAGAAGCCTAAAATAATTGCTCGTGGAAGCATCAAGTCCTCCTGTTTCGTTTGGTTGAAACAGGACTGAGCTGAGTTGGTTCATCTAGTCACCATATTTTAAGCGTCTCTGCTGTTACTCTTCGCTTACTGAACCAGCGGTGCCGCGTGACCTGAGGTGTGAGGATGGATTCCTCCCTAGGCGTTTCTCTTCACATTTATCAGATACCAGCCTGGGGGTCATCTTATGTTAATTTTCCTGTTTGGGTTTTTTTTTTTTTTTTTTTTAATTTGGTTATTTGGTTTTATATGTTTTTTTTTTTTTAAAGATTTATTTATTTATACAAGCACTGGGTACAGTCAGAGGCGCAGGAGGGTGAGAGAATTCACCAGAGCGGGGAGCAGAGCAGGCAGAAGGACCGAAGGACACTGCTGAGGGGAGCAGCGGGCGGCAGGAGAGGTCTGCGCGCCATGTGGGACCCTCCTCCGGTGGCCGGGGAGCAGCCGGGGATCGAACCGGCGCTGCAGAGGCTGCGGGCAGCTTCGCAACCCAGCGCTCAACTGCTGCGCCACTGGGGAGGCCCTTTATATGTTTTCTTTGTTGCATAAGTAGTATGAATTTAAGCCCCCAAACTGGGTGAATTCTAACCTGTGGTTAGAAACTCTCAAGAAATTCTTTCCCATTCTCTCCGGACCTGAAACTGAAGAAGTTACTAGCAAGGTCTGTTTTTCCTGGCTCCTCCTTTCCTGAAAGATGTAGCCCTTCTGACGGGGTGGGGAGCCGGGCATCCTGCCTTGAGGGGTAGAGGAGCTGGTGCCCTCTTCCTCGGGCAGACCCAGGGCCGCTCCCACTTGCAGCCGGCCCCGGAGCTCAGGGATCGCGTCAGGGTCGGCTGCTGAGTTCTGCTTAATCTTTAGTCTGTGGAGGTCCTTTTAATTACAGGCTCAGCTATGCATGTAAAAGGACATTTCAGAAATATTTTATCTGCCTTCTGGATGTTTAGCAGTTAGAGGGCTCTTGGGAGCACCTCATTTTCTCAGAAATGAGCCTCTATTTCCTTTTAGCGCTGCCTCAGGTGCCCTGTGGACGAGGGCAGGGCAGTGACCTCTGTGACCGCAGCTCGGGCGTGCTTGTCTCCTAGGTTTGTGTCTGGCCTGATTCACCAAGGAAAAGTGGAAGCATTTGAGAAAATGCTGTGGCGGGTGTGCAAAGGGTACACCATCGTGACCTACGCAGAGCTTGACGAGCCCCTCGAAGACCCTGAAACTGTGAGTGGCTGACCCACCCCGTTGGGGGCGCAGCCTTGAGTTCCTCAGATGGCTGGGGGCGGGGGGTGGTGGACCCTAAAATCCAGGACTTTTCCTGCCTGGTGGCAGCAGGACCAAGGCAGCTCGTGCAGACCTCTTGGACCACAGTCTCAGGGCCGCCCCAGTCTGTCGGTGGCCCCACCCCGGCGCTGCAGAGAGGCCCGGTGCAGCAGCTCGCTTCTGGGGTTGTCTGTCTCGGCTTCAGTCTCCTTTCTTCTAGGACAGTTTCTCCATCTTCCCTGACTTCATGACCTTGACACTTAAAAATGACGACTGACTGGTGTCGTGGGGCATGTCCCTCGTTGGGGTCTGTTTGCTGAGGATCCCTTCAGGCCAGCTTATGGGAGGCACAGACTTGTCACGTGTCCTGTCAGGGCGCAGGGCTCGCTCTGTCCTGCTCCATCTGGCGTGCTCAGACCCCTGGGCCAAGGTCGTGACAAGGGCTTCTCCGCTGCCGAGTGCCTCCTGCCCCTTTGTCATGAGCACATGTTTGGGGGAAGCACTTTGGAGCTGTGAGGAGCGCGTTCCTCGGCTGGTGGTCATCGCATTGTTGAAGTGACAGTACACGCTCGCGTCGTGTGTTTCCGCTGTGCGGTGTGGATGTGTGTGCCCTGTGGCTGCGGCCAGCGTCCTTCACTGTGACAGGGCCCCTTGTCCTGATTAAACCAGCCCTTCCCGCCCCTCTTCTGGCAACCCCGATAGGCCTTCTGTTCCTCAAGTGTGTTGTCTTTAGTTCATTTCTTTTCCCTGTCTCACCGCACAGGAGTGAAATCATCTGGTATTTCTCTTTCTCTGGTCAATGTCACTAAGTGTCATCCCCTGCAGTCCATCCATGCTGTTGCAAATGCCAGGATTTATCTTCGTGCGGAGTATTACTACACCACTTGTGTCTGCGTGTGTGTGTGTTGGCCACGTCTTTGTCCATTCGTCTGTGGTGGACACTGAGGTTGTTTCCAGGCCTGGGCTGTCGGGAATGCTGCCACAGTAATCTCATGAGATTTTCAGTGCATTGTTTCTTTCCTGTTTTGTGCTATGAGTTACTCATCTCATCCTGTCCTCCGGTCACCCTCGCCACCCTCCTGTGGCTTTAGGGTTCACTCAGGAGGGGAACAGAGGGGCAGGAGTGAGAAAGAGCCAACATCATCCTGTGTATCTGTGATTGTAAAGTACCTGTGATTTTTTTCTTAAAGATTTATTTATTTATGCATACAAGAGCTGGGGTACAGGCCAGAGGTGCAGGGGGTGAGAGGATTCATCAGAAACAGAGTAGGGAGCAGAACAGGCAGGCTGACTGAAACACACTGCTGAGGGGAGCAGCGGGCGAGTCAGGAGAGGTCTGCTGTGCCTGTGGGTAGCTCCCTGCCTGGGGATGGAACTCGTGCTGCAGAGGCTGCGGACAGCTTCACAGGTTGCGTCTTAACCCCTTGTGCCACCAGGGAGGCCCCTCTGTGACTTTTTTTTAACAACTTTACCATAACAATAACTGTTGCTCCAGATGTGAATGAACTGACCTAATAAAAGTAGAAGAGGAATGAGAGCATCTTACTTTTGAGAAAAGGGTTCATGTTTTCTCCTAAATTTTCCCCAGAAATTTTGGCTGCAAGGTTAGTACAGTCTCCGTGGTGTTTGAACACGTAAGAGGAGTCTGGCTGTGATGTTCATTGGGTCAGCCTGAGAAAATCATGTCGGAAAATTTATCAGCTGAGCTGTTCATTAACCACACACCTGTCATATTTTCTGCTCTTTGGGCCTTAAAACCTGCCGGTGGCAGCCTGTTCCCTGGCCTTAGTGTGACCGTTGTGACAGCTGTAACAGCTGAAACGAAAAATCCCAGCGTGTTCTGATTGTTTTCTTTGAGAGGACGTATCAGTCATTCTCACACAGAGCATTTGCTCAAGCTAAAGAAAATTCTATGCAGTTCTGGGCATGTTTGTGGTGAGTTTTTGCTAGATTTGTAAAGTGCATTTCACGTCTGTGGCAGAGGCCCGAGAGGCGCCAGGGACGGTGCGCAGCTCCCCCCTGCTCCGGCTTTCTGGGTTGCGCTCTGCAGACACCACATGTGCCTCTGTGCTGGGCCCGTTTCCACCAGCTGTGACTCTCAGTGTCCCGTGTGGGTGACTCTGAAATGTCAGCTTCGCAGGGACACCTTCTAGACCAGCCTCCCTGTCGCCCCTTCCAACCTGGCTTCTTTAAGCTCTTTCCTCCATTTGGCATATCATGCATTTTCTTTGTCTGTGTCTCTCATTGCTACTGGAATATAAGTTCCGTTCCCGCCCCCCCCCCCCCCCCCGCCACGTCCCCCAGCCATGGAATTTTGTCTGTTTCGTTCACTGCTGCATCCTTAGCATCTAGGACTGTGTGACAAATAGGCCAAAAGCCTATTGAGTTGTACTTGCAGAATTTTTCGTAAATGCAGCCAGTTCTCGTTTCTGGGGTGTAAAGGTGAGCAGACACTGGTCTCCCAGGAGAGACCTCGGTGGGTCCCCCCGGCCTCCGGACGTGCTCTTGTCACCCTGCCAGTACGGAACCTGGTTTATGTGTGTTTCTGTGTAAAGACTCCTTAGTTCCCACGTGCTGTCAGTCACTGACATGGCTCACGGCCATGCCCTGTCCTCAGCCCTCAGGGGACTCACCCGTCACAGCCGCATGTGCACAGGGCACAGGATCTTCCCTCAGCACCACTCCCAAGGCCATTCTAAACAATAAAATCAATAAGGGGCACAAAAACGTGAAAAATGTACACTAACCAGACCACGAAAAGGACACTTGCAGCGTGTGAGCTGAGGCCAGAGGGCAGGCCCCGTGCACCAGGCTCGGGGGTCAGGGTTATTGGCCGGAGGCTGTGCCGCGGGCGTGGCTGCCGGCTACTTTTGGGCTTGTGGGTGCATTTTAGCCTGTAGCAAGCTGGACTTGCTACAGAACCAGCAAATAATGAGGCTCGGCTGTGTTCGTTGAATGAATGAATGAATGAATGAAGTAACTCCGTGGCAGTCTGCGTGGCCAGGGTTTTCCAAGTTACAGACAGACCTGACAGTCGCCCTTATTTCTTCTCTTCAGGGAGAAGTCATAAAGTGGTACGTGTTCCTGATCTCCTTTTGGGGAGAGCAGATTGGCCACAAGGTCAAGAAGATATGCGACTGGTAAGAGAAGGAAGTGCTTCCTTTCCTTCCCCCCACCGCGAGTCACCGCTGATGTTCCGTGAACTTTCCTCTGTATTTAAGAGAAAGAGCAGGGGTGCGGAGGCTGTTGTTTTTGTCGGGGTGTAGGATAGCAGCTCCCCTCCCGAGGGCTGTGGGGACCCCACAGGAGGCCTGGGGGAGGCTCAGTGCGGTGGGCTGGCAGCGAATGTGGAGCAGCGACCCGGCAGGGACCTGGAAAAGCAGGTAGCAGCCCAGCGAAACCTCAGAACGCCCCTGCGTTTTCTTCCCATCTTTCTTGCAGGCGTGAGGGCGGAGCCCGGGCCCCGCTTTGCCGTGGCCTCACCACTTCCAAGCCCTGAGGCTGCAGCAGGGAGAGCGGGTTCTGGTGTGGCCCGGACAGAGGCTGTTCTTGGTGCTGCGTCATTTAACGCGGCTTAGAAGCCAGCACCGCGCCCCGATTCACCAGCATTACTGTGTAGCGTTTCATTTCAGTTTTAACAGTCAGAATTTAAAGAAAGCTATGGAACCTGGGATTGAAGTCCTGAGGGTGTGTGGGAATAGCTGCCTGCTGGGGGCACACCTCCGTGCCCCGGGTGGGGGGTCCTGGGGAGATGCTGCCCTGTGGTGGGGGGTGCAGGTGGGGGTTGACGTAGCTCATGTCAGATGCGGGCGCCTGTTCATTCTCTCCCTTCTTGAAGATGGTCGTTACTGTGTGTTCTTTGTTTCTGTTTTAACCTTCTTTAATGGTTTCAGTCCCAGAATGGTGATGAATTTCAGAAAGTTGGAATTGGTGTCTGGGAATCACAGAGGGTGGGAATGGGATTTGGAATCCAGGGCATTTGCTTATTTCCGTGGATGTTTGAGGAGCATCTGGGAGCACAGGCAGGCTGGGGGTGGGGGACTGGGGTGGGGGTGGGGGGGAGATAGGTGGGGGGTGGGGGCTGCTCCATTTTGGAGGGCAACGGCCTGGGTGGGCTTGGCGCCTTTCTAGTCCCAGCAGATGCCACACTGCTGCATTCTGTTTCCCAGTTACCACTGCCACGTGTACCCCTACCCCAACACCGCTGAGGAGCGCAGGGAGATCCAGGAGGGCCTCAACACCCGCATCCAGGACCTCTACACCGTGAGTGAGAGGGGCCGTTGCCGCTTAACCGGGGCTCATCACACGTTGACAGGCCCGCTCATGCCGCCTTTCTAACGCGGGGCAAAGGAGATGCTTTAGGGGGACTGGAATGCCCCCAGTGCCCTCCTCTCCACCTGGGCAGCGATGCCCAGGCCAGGATCCCAGAGGGCGCGCCAGCCCACCTAGCGGGCGGCTGGTTCACCTGCACTTTTTCAACTCTTGTTTCACTTAGATCATTGAGCACACTTAGGGGCGACAGGTGGGCCTGGCCCAGGGAAGAGGAAGGGGGTCTCTTGGCGGGCTGGGCTGGGCTTTGCTGACTCACAGGCCGGCAGGGAACATGAGAACTGGCTGCTCTCTGGGCCTGGCCGAGCCATCTTGCCACCACTGTGCCCTGACATCTGGCCATTTCTGTGTTGGGGTCGCGTTCTGTCTTTCCAGAGGGCATCGGCTTGACCTAGCCCAGGTCCTCTGCCCGCCCGCCTGCCTCCTGCTGGGACTGGAGGCCGAGGGGAAGAGGAGATGCCCCATAACTGCTCTGGGTGCGGTGGGTGCCCAGAGTAGTCCTCTGTCCATGGGGGACATGCCCTCCAGGGAGCTGTGACCTGGCAGCTGGCAAGGAACCTAGGGTGCTGAGCGCCGTGTCTGCCCACCAGGTGCTGCATAAGACCGAGGACTACCTACGGCAGGTGCTGTGCAAAGCGGCCGAGTCCGTCTACAGCCGCGTGGTGCAGGTGAAGAAGATGAAGGCCATTTACCACATGCTGAACATGTGCAGCTTCGATGTGACCAACAAGTGCCTGATCGCTGAGGTCTGGTGCCCCGAGGCCGACCTGCAGGCCCTGCGCCAGGCACTGGAGGACGGGTCGGTAAGGAGCGCTGCCCGCCCGGGGCCGCCTTCTCTCCATGGGGGTCACGTGCTGCTCACGTCCCATGTCTTTGCGGCCGCGGTGTGGGCTCTGCTGTCATGGTGTGCATCTGTGTGTAGCGCCCCGCTTGGCCAGTGTCCAGTAATCACAGCCTTATACTCTTTATACATGCTAATCCAAACCCAATGAGGCAAACACACACATCACATCCCGTGGAGCCCCGTGGCAGTGCCACACCTGCCCACCGGCCTGGCAGAGCCACCTGCAGGGTGAGCTCCAGGCACGGCTGCGCCGCAGTTCTGATACGTCGCCAGCTGGTGCGATTGTTTTGGGATGTCTGACAGCTTATGGATTGTTTTTTTAATGAACTCTTTTCGTCTGCTCTGCCCTCTTTCTGCTGGTGGTGGTTCTCCTAATTTCTAGGGACTTTTTGTAGCCCATGACAGCATCTGCCCTGCTGTTGCGCAGCTGGTCCCGGGTCTCTGTGTGGGCGGTGCAGGGTGGTGCTGAGTGCGGCTGACATGTTGTCTCGCTGCCGGCTTCTGGACTCGAGAGCCGGGCTTTCCCCTGTGTGTGGTCCCGCGAGGGTTCGCCGTGTCGTGACATAGTTCTTCACTGGGAAGAGCAGCCTGACGTGGCTTGGGTTGAGGAAAGAAGTTTTCCTGTGAGGTTTTGGTTAATGACGTGTGGATCCGTGAGGCACAGACCTAAGGTGCAGAGTCGTGATGGCGCAGCCCCGAGGGACGTGCGAGGGTTATCTGCTCTCAGGCCCAGATGGTTCTCATTTATCGAGGCGACATCAGTCCTAAGGACTCGTGTGTGTGTGTGTGTGTGTGTGCGCGCGCGTGTGTGTGTGCGCATGTGTGTTTGCCTGCGTGTGTGTCCTTTCATCTGTTTATTCAGTTCAGACACGATCCTGGGTCTCTCATGGCGCACCTGGCCTCTGCTCCCTCTCTTAGCTTCTGTCTGTGAAGGGATTGTGCTTCTGCTGCTTATTTCTCTGTGTGCTGTCACCCCTGTTCCTCCCTTCACCCCTATACTTCCCTTCCCTCTCCTCTTTCTTCTTTCCTACTTTTCATTTCTCCCTGGAATTTTCATGTTCTTGAAGGAAGACTAACTTTTATCGTCAGAGCCAACCAGTCAAACGTTGTGTAGTGTTGGTGACACCAGCTGGTGGCCCTACGTCGGGAGGGCCCGGGGGCTGACTGGTGTCTTGATGGTGACTTTCGCTGCCAGTGGTGCTGAGTTTTACTTGGGCCCTGACAGTGCTGGCTGCAGCGCCCCCCAGATGGCGCCTGCTCCAGGGGCCCTGTGACTCCAGACGCAGGCTGCCCATGCAATGCTGTCTCTGGGCTCTCGTGGAAGGAGCCGGTTCTCTCGCGCGTCAGCTGCGGCTCGTGCAGCAGGAGGCCCTGAGCTCGCCTGGGCTGGTGCCTGGATAGTTCCCACCACTGTAGTCGGAAGTTAGTTTTTCTAGAAATAAAATGCTTGGGGGCCTCCCCGGTGGCGCAGCGGTTGAGCGCTGGGTTGTGAAGCTGCCCGCAGCCTCTGCAGTGCCAGTTCGATCCCCGGCTGCTCCCCGGCCACCGGAGGAGGGTCCCACATGGCGCGCAGACCTCTCCTGCCGCCCGCTGCTCCCCTCAGCAGTGGACTTCGGTCCTTCTGCCTGCTCTGCTCCCCGCTCTGGCTCTGGTGAATTCTCTCACCCTCCCGCGCTTCTTACTGTACCCAGTGCTTGTATAAACAAAACAAACAAACAAGTAAATAAAAATCATAAATAAATAAAAATACATGCCTCTTAAAAAAATAAAAAAAATTAAAAAAATGTTTAAAAAAAATAAATAAAATGCTTGGATCATGATTTTTGTTTGTTTTGATTTTTTTTTTTTTTTTCCTGCCTAGAAGCTCAAAAACGTCTTTCTCTTTAAAGACTAATAATCACTTTGGGCCTCCCCGGTGTGCAGCGGTTGGGTGCTGGGTTGTGAAGCTGCCCGCAGCCTCTGCAGCACCCGTTTGATCCCTGGCCACCGGGCGAGGGTCCCACATGGCGCACAGACCTCTCCTGCCACTTGCCTCTCCCCTCAGCAGTGTATCGTCGGTCTGCCTGTTCTGTTCCCTGCTCTGGCTCTGGTGAGTTCTCTCACCCTCCCGCGCTTCTGACTGTACCCAGTGCTCGTATAAATAAATAAATAAATAAATAAATATATATATTTTTTTTAAAAAGATTAATCACTTTACCGGCCGTTCTGGGTTGGCAGTCTCAGATATACTGTGTGTTCTTTTAATATGTAGAAGGGGTGTTTTTATTTTAGAAAAGTTCTAAATACTAAAAACATGTTTCTTCAGTTCTCTCTTTTTTTTTTTAAAGATTAATTCATTTATTTACAAGCACTGGGTACAGTCAGAAGCGCGGGAGGGTGAGAGAATTCACCAGAGCCAGAGTGGGGAGCAGAGCAGACAGACCAATGAAGTACACTGCTGAGAGAAGCAGCGGGCGTGACAGGAGAGGTCTGTGCACCATGTGGGACCTTTGCCAGCGGCTGGGGATCGAACCGGCGCTGCAGAGGCTGTGGGCAGCTTCGCAGTCTGGCGCTCAACCGCTGAGCCACCGGGGAGGCCCTCTTCAGTTCTCTTGCTCTGATTTTCTTCATGCTAAACATTTACCTTTAAGTAAATTCTCTGCTTATTTCAGCCCTTTTTCTTGAATGCTTTCTGTCTTCACTTCCTGATTTGTAAAAATTTCTTTCACTTTATGTTTCTTTTATTAGAAAGTTTTTGTTTACTTTTGAGTTCTCCTAGGGTAGTTTCATTTCTGAAGTAAAGTTTTCTTTTCTTTCTAATTCTTCCCTGACTTCTGTTGTCTGCTTTCTGACCCTAGCTCTCATTTGTGGTGATCTTTTATCCCAGATACCATTTTCATGTTGCTTTAGCACGTCTTAGAATAGTAAACCACACCCTGACCTGTTGTGTGGACGTGCCGTCCAGTGAGCGGCCTCTGGCCGGAGGGAGGTGGTTCTGCTCTGGGTTTATTGTAACTTTTTGTAGTATTTGACCTCCCGCCTCCTTTAGAACACTTTGAAATAAAATTAGGTTTCTGGAATATGTTTAATACACTTAGGAAACTCTATATTGCATGTAACATGCACTCAGGTGTATGAGTATGTATTTAGGCTACTTAAGGAAATGACACAGCAGGTGTGGCATAAACGTCAGGGGTTTACAGGAGCTTCCTGGGTGGAGCATGGTTAAGACGCCAGTGACCAACTGGAAGAAGGCGGGTCCAGAGCCCGTCCTAACCGCCCCCGCAGCCTGGAGCCGGTGCTTACCAGAGCCCTTGGACGGTCACGTGTCTCTTCCTTTCTCTTTATTTTAACATGAAAGCGAGAGAGCGGTGCTACGATCCCCTCATTTATGAACACCATCCCGACGAAAGAAACGCCCCCGACGCTGATCCGCACCAACAAGTTCACCGAGGGCTTCCAGAACATCGTGGACGCCTACGGCGTGGGAAGCTACCGCGAGGTGAACCCAGGTGGGCTCTGCACCTGTGCGTCCTGTGCTTTACCTCACTGCTGCTCTGTCTCCGTGTCAGGGCGTGAGAGGCTGTGGAGGAGACAGGCTCGCCCCTGCTGTCTGGCTGTCTTCCTGGAGTACTAAGGGTCAGAGTGACCTGGTTCTCTCTGGGAGTTCTAGGGAGAGTTGGGACTGCACGGGTGGCTGTGTCTGGATTGCCCAGGCTTCCTGCCTTCCCAGCCTGAGCAACCTCTTGCCTTCCTGCAGCGCTCTTCACCATCATCACATTCCCCTTCTTGTTTGCTGTGATGTTCGGAGACTTCGGACATGGCTTTGTGATGTTCCTATTTGCTCTCTTGTTGGTGTTGAATGAAAACCATCCCAGACTGAAGCAGTCCCAAGAGGTGAGCGCACACCCCCAGCGCCCTGTCTGGCGCGAGTGTCTCCTGTTTGGCTGAAAGACGGAGACAGGGTCTGAGGGGTCACTCGGGCCACTGCCGTCTCCCCGGCTGAGCGTGAGAAGCGTGTGCGTGTCGTCCTGTGCTGCAGGAACGTCCCCGCAGGTCGTGTTTGAGGGCCCTGAGGCGGGGTAAGAGGGCACACCAGACCCCATCCCATCAGCACATTCCCAGCAGCTCCGGGGTGCTCACCGCCTCTGCTTTCCCAGATCATGCGCATGTTCTTCAATGGCCGCTACATCCTCCTGCTGATGGGGCTCTTCTCCGTGTACACCGGCCTCATCTACAATGACTGCTTTTCTAAGTCAGTCAACCTTTTCGGCTCGGGGTGGAATGTGTCTGCCATGTACAGCTCCAGCCACGCACCAGCGGAGCGGCAGAAGATGGTGCTGTGGAAGTAAGTGCCGCCTCCCCACCTGCCCCAGCAGGCCTCTGCCCGCCCGCCCGCCCTGAGTCACCCCCACTTCCCTTGCAGCGACAGCGTGGTCAGGCACAACAGGGTCCTGCAGCTGGACCCCAGCGTCCCCGGAGTCTTCCAAGGTCCCTACCCTCTGGGCATCGACCCGGTGAGTACGCCTTCCCGTCCGACCCTCAGACCGCAGCAGCCCCGGCCCCTGAACCCACTGTCTCTCTGCCTCACATTACTTCTGAGACACGTATTCCTGCTCTCCAGGTCGCTCACTTTGGCTCTCTTTGACTGTCACACGAGGGGGGATGGTTCTGGAATGAAAGTGGCACAGTCTGCCCGTGCTGTGTCGAGTGTCACCTCTTTACCCTCAGGCAGTTGAAGGTCTTCACGGATTTCCTTTTTTTGTTCTGTTTTTTCTTTAGATTTGGAACTTGGCCACAAACCGCCTCACTTTTCTAAACTCTTTCAAAATGAAAATGTCTGTGATTTTAGGAATTATCCACATGACTTTTGGTGTCACTCTGGGAATATTTAACCACTTGTAAGTACAGGTATTTTTTAGTGATGTTTATAAGCCAAGCCTGATATATATATATATTTTTAAAGATTTATTTATGCATACAAGAACTGGGGTACAGGCCAGAGGTGTGAGGGGGTGAGAGGACTTACCAGAGACAGAGTGGGGAACAGAATAGGCAGACTGAAGTACACTGCTGAGGGGAGCAGCAGGGAGACAGGAGAGGTCTGCTGTGTCATGTGGGTTGCTCCCTGGCTGGCCGGGGATCGAACTTGTGCAGCAGTGGCTGCGGATTGCTTGATAGTGCGGTGCTTAACCCATTGCGCCACCATGGAGGCCCACGGCTGATATTTCTTAGACTTTGCTCCTTGATGGGAGACCGTGTGGTCACAGGCAGCCAGTACAGTGGGGGCTCATGTGGGGTGACTGTTCTGATGATGCTGTTTCTTTGCAGTGTGAGTGATTCATCCATTCAGCAAGTATGTATTGAGCACATAGTTTGTGAGGCTGTCCTGGCCCTAGAGACTGAGCAGTGGGGATGGAACAAGGCTTCTGCCTCATGGAACTTACATTCAAGTGAGGGAAACACACAGCATGTCAGCTCACATTAAGGACAGAAGCAGGTTTTGTCACATCCTTTTTTTATTTTATAAATTAGAAGGCATTTTGTTTACTAGAGCTATAGCATTTAAGAACAGGTTGTTTTTGCTACTGGATCTGGCAGTGACTCGCTGGCCCCCTTTGCTGCCTGGCTGCTCTCCAGTGATGTCACACCGGTGGCGACCCTGGCACAGGAATTTAGGATGGATTCACCCTTGTTTCCTCAGCCCAGTCCTGTGGACGCACGGATTAAAACAGTTTTTTTCAATTTTCTAGGCATTTCAGGAAGAAGTTCAATATTTATTTGGTTTCCGTCCCGGAGCTGCTCTTCATGCTCTGCATCTTCGGCTACCTTATCTTCATGATTGTCTACAAGTGGCTGGTTTACTCGGCGGAAACCTCCAGAGTGGCTCCCAGCATTCTCATTGAGTTCATCAACATGTTTTTGTTCCCGGCCAGTGAAACAAGTGGTCTTTACAGAGGGCAGGTCGGTCCTCTTTTTGCTCTTGAATTAGGCTTTTTGATTTAGATACTTGAGTCTCGCTGAGCTCACGTTAGTTTACGGCGTTGTGTGGGATTCATGTTGACTTTTGTCGACAATGGTCACTGGCCTGTCGTTGCCACCTTGAACTAGGTCTAAGTAACTGCAAGTCTCACTCCTTTTTAAGAAAACGTTTTTGGTTGTGTCCTGAATGCCGCGTCCCATCTTCAGGGTGGAAGTAAGTTCCCTAGCTCCTCTCACTAGCTCGTCTAGCCCAGTTCATGTGTTCCTGTTTGCAGCGTTTTCAGAACATTGCTAACTTGAGTTTGACTCTATGTAGAATTTTCCCACAAATTCCTTGCTGGTCTAAAGAGCCTGGTATTCACTGCTCTTCCGTTAGTGCCGTTCGTCGGGCCTAGGATATAGCATGAGTTGGGGCAGGGAGCAGGCCCCTGGCGGACACCACCAGGCTGGCGCCCACCGCGTGCGCCTTGACAGGAGGCCTGCCCGGACTCTCGCTGCTTGTGCTGCTCGGCCGCCGGCCCGCTCACGCCCATCCCCTCTGCTTCCACAGGAGCACGTGCAGAGGCTACTGCTGGCCGTCACAGCCCTGTCCGTCCCTGTCCTTTTCTTGGGAAAGCCGCTCTTCCTCCTGTGGCTGCACAACGGGCGCAGCTGCTTCGGGGTCAGCAGGGTGAGTCTGGGTACGCATTTGAGATGTGAGCTGCGTCTATCTTCAGTGGCGACAGGGCGGGCACAGAAAATGACTTCAGAGCTGGCTTTGGCCTGAGAGCCCAGGCTCCCTGATCGGCACTGGGCTGCCCATCTGAGGTGCGCATCGTGGGGGCTGCTGCGTTTGGGTGGGCGGGCACCTGTGCGGCCCCCCCAGCCGCCTCTGAGACAGCTTGTCGGTGCTGCGCGCTCCCCCTGCTCTTGCCGCTTGACTTTTTAATTTTTTAAAAAATTAAATAGTAGAACTCAGTTGTCAGAACTGTGGAAAATATAGAAAACTAGTGCTCTGCAGCTCTCCCGCCCTGCTGTGACCAGTGTCACCATCTTGTTGAATTTCTTTCTAGATTAGCTCCCTGTGTGTCTAGTTATTTTATTTTATTTTATTAACTTTGATGAAAATAACTAGCATAACTTTTCCACCTTAGGCAGGCTCGGGTCAGGGCCCCCATGCTTTCCCCTGTCCCTTCTCAGGACCTGAAGACGTGTCCTGCCCCCCGTCCCACTTTCTCTCTCGGGGTTGACAGCCCTGGGGACCTCAGGGGAGGGAATGGCAGTGCTTGTCCCCTTGTGGCCACCAGCTCTCGCCGAGCCCGGCGTTGCAGGCTCGTCTGCGCCGCGGCACTGCCAGGACCTCCTTCCTCTCAAAGCTGATCCGTCCCCGCCCCACATGGTGGACTATGCCGTGCGCACCTCTGTCTGCCGTGGCTGCGGGCCCTTGCAGGCAACGCTGCTGTGACATGCTGCGTGCGCACCTGGCAGTTCACACCGAGAACGGCGGCCCGGGGTCTCCATGGCGCGGCGTCTCACGCCCTCCGCCCAAGGGGCCGTGTCACACCTCACAGCACTGTTGTCCTAAGCAGCCGTCCTTATGGCTATAAAATACTCGTTTTCTCTTAACTCTTTTGTCGATAAGGAGCTGACTCGTTAAGAGACCCAGCTCTGAGGTTGGCTTGTCGTGGCTAGCGGTGCCGGGCACTGACTCGTGTTCTTTTGGCTGCCAGAGTGGCTATACCCTTGTGCGGAAGGACAGCGAGGAAGAAGTGTCCTTGCTGGGCAGCCAAGACATTGAGGAGGGAAATAACCCCGTGGAAGACGGATGCAGGGAGGTCACGTGCGAAGAGGTAACATTGTCTGTTCCTTCGGTGATGCTGGGTAGGGACCTGGGCCGCGCAGAGCATCCCAGTGGTGACACTGTGACAACCGTCGCCGTGTGAAGCAGCATGGTGGTGGCTCAGAGCTTCCCACTGCTGCTTGGGCCCCACGGTCATCATGACGTGGGGTGCGGGTCAATGCTGTGTGGTTTCCGTGGCGCTGGGGGGTGTTCCTTTTATAAGCTGTGACCATGAGTGCCTCAAGGGGCCAGGAACATGGCTTCCCAATGGTTTTTATCTCAATTAGGACATTTTGTAGTTGCAAGAAAGAGTCCTGGTCCACGCTGACCTCCGGGGGCAGCCGGGCTCATGCACGCCAGGACGGAAACAGGCGCCCCAGGGTGATTAGGTCTCGGGCTCCAAGTTTAAGAAGCTGGGGTGGGTGTTTCTTTGCAGCTTTGCTTCATCCTCTGACACTGCCCCATGTTGGAGCCATGGACTCCTTACCTCTGGCCTTCCAGTCAGAGGGCAGCAGCTCTCGCCACTTGGCACTGTTGGGAATGATAGCTGACTTGGGAAGCAGTACGAGTGGCCAGGCTCACGGGCACCCCGAAACCTGTCTTTGTGGGGCTGGCAGCCAGATCCACGAGCGGGTCTTAAAAAGCAAACATTCAGGGCCTCCCCGGTGGCGCAGTGGTTGAGCGCTGGGTTGCGAGGCTGCCCGCGGCCTCCGCGCCGCCAGTTCGATCCCCGGCTGCTCCCCGGCCACCGGAGGAGGGTCCCACATGGCGCGCAGACCTCTCCTGCCGCCTGCTGCTCCCCTCAGCAGTGTGCTTCGGTCCTTCTGCCTGCTCTGCTCCCCGCTCTGGCTCTGGTGGATTCTCTCACCCTCCCGCGCTTTGGACTGTACCCAGTGCATGTATAAACAAAACAAACAAATAAATAAATAAACATGCCTCTATTAAAAAAAAATTAAAAAAAAAAAAGCAGACATTTATTTCTCATGGTTCTGGGGCTGGAGGTTCAGGATGAAGAGGCGGGCAGGCCTGGTCTCGCCTGAGGCCTCTCTGCTCTACTGCAGGTGGCCACCTTCTCCCGTGTCCTCTCTGGCCTGTGCTCCACATACCTGAGCACCGCTGGGGTCTCTTCGTCCTGTAAGGACACTGGTCCGATTAGGTCAGGCTCTTGTGGGTAAACGCCACTTACCTCTTGAGAGGTAACTTCCTTATGAGGAACTGAGGGCTGCAGTGGACGGGGTCCGGAGAGCGGGCAGTGGGCTCTCAGCGCTGTGAGTGGGACTCAGATCCGCAGGGCCCCACTCTCCGGCCTGTCCCTGCCAACCTGTCCCTGGGGGCCCTGGGGGTGGAGCAGACTCGAACCTTGTGGGGTTTGTGGGTAACGCAGCACTGAGGCTGCTGCGTGATCTCTCTTAGTTCAATTTCGGAGAAATACTGATGACCCAAGTCATCCACGCCATTGAGTACTGCCTGGGCTGCATCTCCAACACCGCTTCGTACCTGCGCCTCTGGGCCCTCAGCCTGGCCCACGCACGTAAGTTCTGGCTTAGACCTGCAGTTCCCAGGCCTGTGCCTGGACACCCCGCGGGCAACGCATGGGAGCTTGGGGTGCCATGGGGCACTTGATGTTTTCCAGGGAGAAATTGCCCCACCTTTCAGGTGCTGCGCGACGAGTGGCAGTATAGCTTCTGTGGACTTCACTGCTTGAGCCTGACCTCTTGGTAGTTCTTTGGGCCTCGAGGTGCTGTGAGAAAATGACTGAGAAAGGAGCTTAGAACTGAGACAACTGGTGGCCTTAGGCCTGTTGCTGTGGCCATTTTGTCTTTATTCTTACTGTTAATTCAGTCACTCCCGCCCCGCCAAGTATGGATGTCTGTGTCAAGCAAGTCCAGCAGCAGCACTGGTAGATAGTTTTGATTTTAGGTAACTTCCCGCCCCGCCCCATGGGGTTCTGATCATGTATGGATTTCAGGTGTCACGGCTTAGCCCCTCGTGCCAGGCGGGCTGCTGAGAAGTGAGGATGTGCCTAAGGCGGATGCCCTGTCGTGGCCTGCCAAGCTCGGGCGGTGTTTGGGCACTGAAGGTGCAGGGATGCGGTGCTGGGTGCTGACCCCACCGGAGAAGATGGGACAGTTGCTGAGTACAGAGGGGCTGGCTCCCGCCCAGCTGCCCTAGCTCGGCCGCACGGGAGAGGCCACCCTCAGTGCCCTGGACGGGTTATCCGTATGGCAGCTACGGAAGAGCTCATTCAGTGTTTCTAATGCTCTGAAAATAGGTTTGCTATTAAAAAAAGTCTCCTATGCATTTATAACTGACAGTAGGAGAGGTTTTAATGTTTTGACTAAAATCGTTGCCACTCCCGGCGGTCCCTGCTCTCTTCTTGTTGAGGAGGGCACGTGGGTCCCCCTCTGTGCACCGTGCTTCTGTCTCCGCCAGGGCGCAAACCCCTGGATGTGCACTTGGTTTTCCTTTCTATTTGGTGTTAGTTGCCCTGACGCTTAGAGAGTTTAGCCAGAGTCTGGAGTTGCGCGGCTGGCGGGACCCTGTGGTCCGACACTGGTTTCGCAGAGGAGACTGGCACCCGGGAGGGTCGTGGGTGAGCAGGTCACGCCGTCGGTCTACAAGTGCCGGCCCAGCCTGTGTGGATACAGCCAGCCCGAGCGGCTGGGGTCGCCCTGCCCAGAGGCAGGCGTGCGGGTGCTCCTCGTGGGGAGACGCTGGCAGAGCTGGCTGGCTGCACGGCCGAGCGTCTGTGTCAGGGGGCGCCAGGCTGTTGCATGGGCCACAGTTCGGAACGGTCAGCGGGAAGCCCCGTCCAGCCAGCCTCAAGGGTGTGACTCACTGAGGTCAGCGGCTCATCGGCCCGTTGCTTCCCCTGCAGAGCTGTCCGACGTTCTGTGGGCCATGCTGATGCGGGTGGGCCTCCGCGTGGACACCACCTACGGGGTCCTGCTGCTGCTCCCTGTCATCGCGCTCTTTGCACTTCTGACGATTTTCATCCTCTTGATCATGGAAGGGCTGTCTGCGTTTCTTCACGCCATCCGCCTCCACTGGTGAGTCTGCACGTCCGTCGGAACTGCCACGTGAGAGCCCAACCGCTGCCCCCAAATGTGCATATGACAGACCCTCAGACTCCCACTGGCGTGGGCCGGCTCTCCCTTCCTGACGCGGGTTCTGGGCTCCGCTCTCTGAGTTGAGGTTGTGTTTGTTGGTGAACTGTTGTCCCTGACTCGTGGGAGCGAGTGTGCATTGCCGAGTCACTCTGGATATTCATGCGTTTCCTTCACTCTGGGTCTGACAGGTGCTGCATCATGCTGACTCTCCTTGCATATTTCTTAGTGTTTCATAGTGTCTGTCAGGTCACTAGTCTGTGTGTCTGGTTACTGGGTGGCGGAGGCGGGTCCCAGCACGTGTGAGTGTCTGCGGAGTGGAAGGTGGCGTGTGCGGGTATTCTCTTGCGCATTTAGAAAGCACACAAGATGGTGGTTGTGTGTGTATTTTATCTCAATAAAAATATTTGCCCCAAAAGTGCCTACGAAGTGAAGCAACCTTAGACACGGAATGTTTTTTTTTTTTTTTTCCTTGTTCCTATAAATGTTGTTTTAAGAAACAGAGGGAATGTTTTGTTAATACATGGATTTTTTTGTTTTTTTAGGGTAGAGTTTCAGAACAAATTCTACGTTGGTGCAGGCACCAAGTTTGTTCCTTTCTCATTCAGTCTGCTTTCATCCAAGCTCAGCGGTGACGACCTGGCGTGAGCACATTGCTGGACCCAACAGGCTCTCAGATTTGTGGAGAATTATCATGTTCTAGAATTTCACTATGTCAGATTTATGATTGGGAAAATTCTGTCTTCATTGATTGCCTTATGATATAGCCAAATAATTCTGTAAGATATACCTCTTCCTCATGTTAAATATTTTGTGAAGTTTGTCAGTTTCAGATATATAAAATTCAGTTTTATGATGAGCGAATATAAGTTGATCCCAAAGGTTATGTTAAAGTTGTTTTTAAAAAATACAGGCTTGGGGGGGGAGAAGCCAAGTTTGATCATCTTAGGTATCTGATTCCTTTTCATTTTATTAAAGAAAAAAAAAAGTTATTGTCACCTAAGTTGTGAGAAGATATTTTCCAACAGCTGAAGTTAAGTATAGATATTTCAAAAATGGAATGATGGGTAATCAGGAGATTCACAGTCTGTTTAATTGAAAAGTTGGTTACTGTTTTTATCACAAGCTACTAGAATTACAAGTGGAGAATTGTTTTTACAGTTTTATTTTAATAACTGGGGAAAATGGAACAAAATGACACTCAACAAATGATTATCCCACTTATTTTTTAAAAGGCTCATACTCTGTTATCCTGACACAAAAACAGTTGTGATAATTGTATGTCTGAAAAACTAGGCTGTGTGCTGGGCCTTACCACACAGTGTGACTGCAGGTGAGACCAGTGGATTCGGTTTGAGCTTAGTGACCCGTGTGGCTGATGTTGCTGATGCAGAGGGGTTTTTTACTGAGTGAAAGAAAGGGAAAAAAATAGGAGTATTTTGTATATTTTTATAAGAAAATATAAATTAAGCTATTTTACCATGAAGAGGTTGCACCTCCCTTTGAGAATAGTATAATTTTTTATTCTCAGACTAGTTCTCAATAAAGGTCTGATTGACAAAGGCATTTAATTTAATCTTTCAAACACTGTTTAGATCAGTCAAAAGCTAATTCTTACTAAGTCATTAATTTATAATCTTTCATTTAAATTCGTGTGTTCAGTTGGCCTTTAGTTTGAATGAACCTGAGGCAGCCTTATGGAACATTTTGATCTGTATTCTTGTAAATTATGTTCATTTTCCATGTTTTACCTTAATTGATTTTAGATGATTATTTTCAAAAACAAGTCTGCAGTATTTTCACTTACTATCTCGAGAAAGACACACGAACAGGCCTCCTTGACCATCTCCCTTCCCTGACTGCCGGTGGAGGGCTGGGCCTTCCTGCTGTGCTGAAGCTCAGCCTGTCTTTCCAGGTGATGTCCAGGCCTGTTTGCTGAGTGAGAGGCCTGAACCAAGCGGCTGAAGCATCAGACCTTTTTCATTGTAGCCAGCATCCCAAGATGTTCCTCTGTGAGATGGTACCCAGAGCCTCTTTTGGTTTCTGGTGTCTGTTCCAATGTTAAAATAGCAAACATGAAATGCTGCTGCTGCGACTCTTGAAAATTCTGCTCTCAAAGCTCAGTTTTCCAGAAAGGTGCTCTGCCGGGCACACGCATTGGTGTGAATGTGAAGCCGAAGTGCCCCTTTCAGCCAGGCTTTACCTGCTGCTTTCCACTGGAGGCTGGCACCCCCACCAGCCGCCATTTGTACGGCTTTGCTCCAGGATCTGTTGAGATGATGTGGAATCTATCCCGGGAGCCTACTCGAGGCAGACTGCCTGCTGGACCATGACTGTCCCCGCTGGTCGTCATGGGGTTGCTTTTTATAATCCTAAGCAATACCTCTTACCAGGATGTCGATCAGGTGAAGCTGCATTTCCCAATGGAAGTTGACTATGTAATAGTCATGTAAATGTAGTTATGTACAAAAATTAACAACCCCTCTAACCTTTGTGGAAGAGCACTGCAGTGTGATGGTGTCTTTTAGCCCCAGGAGAAATTTTATTTCTTTATAAAGCCACTTGTTCCAGTGTCAGGTGACCGGAGCACCTGCTCTGCTGTTTTAAACTAACTGGCAGAACTTTCACACGAACGTTCTCCAGTCCCTTCACCAGCCAGAGGAAAACTGCCATTTGAGGCTAAATATCTTTTTATCTTCCCAAAGACCAACAGTCACATTTTCCAGTTTTCATCCCCCATGTTAGTGGAGCCCTAAAATTAAAATTCAAGGGGTTTCTTCAGTGAGGGAGGATTTGATTTCATCCCGCACAGGCCAGGAGTGTGGCTGTGGCCATGTGGTGGTGATTGGTCAGGGAGGTGTCCTGGGGGACCAGGGGGGCTCTGGGGCCCGGCAGCGTGGGTAGGACTTTGAAAAGACTGTTGGTCCCCCTCTGGGTAGGGTGCAGATCCCCCCACTCTGTTCCCACTCCCCCACCTGCAGCAGATGTAAGGCCATAGTGTAGGTAACGCTGGATGTTTATGAATTAAATACTGTGTCTTAGGGCCTGATTCATTTTTGGAAAACAAAAATGTCTACAGCTGTTCTGCGGTCTGCATTGGAAAACAATATGTTTATTACAGTTTCAAAGCCAGGCTTGCCCCATGCCCTCCGGTGCGTCTCCAGGAAGGCCGCTGAGACGTTTCCCGGCGAGATGAGGAGAGCCAGGCAGCGTGGAGGAAGCTTCCAAGCCCGAGGCCGTCGATGCTGAGCCTTGGTCTGGGATTTTAAGACACACGGAGACCGCTTGTACCTGGATGGGAAAATCCATCAAGAATGGCCGGGTTCTTGGGGTCAGCCCTGGGACCCGGCCTTGCACCCCGGGGAAGTGACGGTGGACAAGCAGCACAGCGTGAGGACGGAGCTGCGGCTTCCGACAGTGCCGACGTCGTTTTACTTACTAATGCAAAATAAATAACGTCTATATTTTTACAAAGCGGGTGTTGTGCTTCGTCAGACCAAAGCCCGGGCCCCTTCCCCCCAGGTTCCTCGGGGCCGCCCGCTGGGCGCTTCTGGGGGCCGGGGCGGGGGGGGGGGGGGGGGTGTGTGTGTGGGGGGGTGCCCGGCCCTTGTGGAGGCCCCGGCCTCGCCTGGCCCCGCGGGCGGGGTGGGCGCGCCCAGGCAGCGGCCCCGGCCCGGCGCGCGAGCGGGTGGGGCCGCCCCCCGCGCCCCCCCCCACCCCGCGGCCCCGGCGGGCGCCGTCGCTAGGGCCGCGGGCGCCGTCGCTAGGGCCGCGGGCGCCGTCGCTAGGGACGCCGTTGGCGCGGCCGGCGGCCATGGACGACCTGCGGGTGCTGTGGCTGCGCGACCGCGTGTGCGCCGCCCTGGGGCTCGCGGACCCGCGGCTCTTCGAGGCGCTGCTGAGCCGCGACGACGGCGAGGCCGAGGACCGCGTCCTGCACTTCCTCAACCGCGCCTCGGACGAGGAGGCGGCCGCCGCGCTCTTCTTCTACCGCGCGCTGGAGGCCGAGGAGGTGGAGGTGGAGATCGGTGAGGCCCCCCCCCGCCCCCCGCCCGCCCCCGGGGCGCCCCCGCCGCGCCCCGCCCCGCCCCGAGGGCCGTCCGGCGGCGGGGCGGGTCTCCGGGCCGCTCCCCCGCGCGCAGCCCCCCTCGCGGCGTGGAGACCGGCGGGGCCGCCCGCACCCCAGCGGCCGCCGGGGTTCCCCCCCACCCCCCGCCCCGGGCCGGCCTGCGCGCGTCTCTGGCGCGGCCTGAAACCCGGAGAACGGGCGGGTCTGCCTGGAACACTCGAAGGCGCGCGGGGAGTGTGCGGTGACATGGGGAGAAGCGCCCCCCGCGCCCGCGCCTGCAGGAGCCGCCGGCCCTGGCTGGGGCCTGTGCTGCCGGGCTCGTCCCCGTCGAGCGTCCGTCCGTCCTTCCATCTCTAGCTATCGCTGTTTGTCTTCATCATCTCTCCACAGAGAGAGCGTTGACTCCATGCAGCGACATGTAGATCCAGAGAGTTCCTAAAATCATATAGAGTATGGTAGTAGCTATGATTTTAGGACTTCTGCATATGTGGAGTAATTCTATATTATATACAATGTATGTATTAATTGTATGAATTCCATATATAACTTTGTGACTTGTCCCCCTCCCAGCATATCTTGAAGAATAACATTTTTCATGTCAACACCCCTAGGTCCTCCAAACTTTGTAGATTTCTTTTTAAAGATAAGAGCTTCCCACTTTTTAAAAATTTTTTAAAAAGATTTATTTATGCATATTTATTTATTTATTTATGGGTACAGGCCAGAGGTGTGAGAGGCCAGAGGACCCACCAGAGACAGAGCGGGGAACAGAACGGGCAGACTGACTGAAACTCACTGCTGAGGGGAGTCGCGGGCGAGGCAGGAGAGGTCTGCTGCGCCATGTGGGTAGCTCCCTGGCCGGCTGGGGATCAAACCCACGCTGTAGAGGCCATGGACAGCTCCACAGGTTGCGTCCCAACTAGGGACGCCCCCTAACTTTGTAGATTTTAAGTACGTGATGTAGCATATTTCATTTATCTACTCCCTAAGTCGTGGGCATTCACCTTTCCACAGTGTCTTAGTTGACACATAAGACAATAGCGTCCACTCTGTATTTCTGTAGGGTAAAGTCACAAATGTGGACTTGCTGCTTCGCAGTTGGGGGGGGGGGTCCTGCCAATGTCTGTGCCACCCGCCCTGGTGCTGCTGTGCCTGGGCCAGTTCATGTGTTCCCCACCACATGCATGTGCCAGCCCCATAGATGAGGGAGGGTCACGTCCTAATCCTGATGCACATTTTTACAACGATTAGCAGAACTGAGCCTCTCTTTCTGGAACTGAGCCTCCTCCAGGTAGGCTGTATCCCTCTGACCACGCTGTGTCCTCCGTCCTCTGGGAACCTGCCCCAGCAGGGGAGGCGCTCAGTGACTGAAATATTTCTGAATGTCTGTGTCGGTTGGCAAACTGGCCCCAGACACGTTGGACCGGCGGACATGGCAGAAAGAGGTGGGCTCCCCAGTTGGGAGGTGGCTGTGACCCTGTAGCGGCAGGATGGGCCAGAGCAGGATCTCTATGACCAGCAGACGGGTGAAAGAGGAGTTCTGGAGCCCTCGGTGGTTTTTGCAGGCTTTTTTGGGAAAGTTTACCAGGTACACAGCAGGCAGGGGTGCTGGGGGGCCGGGAAGCTGGCAGGCCCCCCGGCAAGTCTTCACTCTTTCTGAGCTCTCGGGCCTTCTCTCATGGCCGTGGCCTTTGCCTCTCTGCTCCTTTTGCTCTGCTGGCGTCTCCCTGACACAGCCCTCGTGAGCCCAGTCTCAGCCCAGGTGTACCCACCTATGCATGCCCACATTCTACCCTAGGTGCCCGCTATCAGGCATGCATTCAGGACCCCAGGAATCTGTCATCAGTCCTAATGGCGGGAGGGCGGAAAAGCCTGATAAACATTCACCATATACCCTATAGACCCCTGGAAGCCTTGTCCTGGCGGCTGAAGGCCAGTAGCTCAGGGCCACACTGGCGAGTGCTGGGACAATGTCGGTGGGGCCAGCCCCAGGGAGGGTCAGCCTGAGGTCACGACCCCGCTGTGACCTCCCGGGACCAGCTCTGGACCAGCTCTGGAGTCCATGTCTGAACCTCACCCTGAGGAGAGGGGCCTCGCCGCGCCTCTTCCGCACTGAACAGTCGCGTTCTGTTTTTTCTTTCCATTTACGTGGCTATAAAGACGTGGAACCACCCGTCCCGTCGGAGCAGGGAGAGGAGGAAGAGGACAATGATGCTCAGAAAATGGAGGCCTCAGAAAGCGTGTCAGGTGTGGAGGGGGCTAGCCTGGGAGGGGGCGGCGGGGCGGGTCTCCGGGCGGTTCCTCTCCTGGGGCTGCCCTAGCAGATGAGCGCAGACTGGGGGGGCCGAGCTAAGGCACTGTTCTCCCTCAGTTCTGGAGGGGGGGCATCCAAAACTGGGGTGCCAGCAGGCTTGGCCACGGCCACCACCACCCTGGCTGCGGGAGCACCTTCGGCGGCTCCGGTTCAGCGGCTTCGGCTGCTCCTGGGCCGCCCCGCGTGGCCCTGACTCTGAGGGGGTGTGAGGCCCCCTCTCCCACCTCTCATCTCAGGCCTGGACTGTCCAGGCCCACTCTCAGTCAGTGAGCGCCTTCCCCGTGCCAAGACACAGCTGCATCCTGAGGGGTGGGGTGGGGGGTGGAGTGGGAAGGTGGGGTCCTAGGCCACCCAGTGGAGCAACGGAAACCCAGCTCAGCCAAGAACCCTTGGAACCTCCCGCGACCCTGAACAAGGGGGGTCTGAGTTGCTGGGTCCACTCCTGTGTGGGTCCCTCCACAGGTTTATTGGTGATGAGGCCCCCGCGGTGTTTGTCAGGGCCCCCCGGCACGCGTTGTCCCGGGCTCCCATAAATCCTGAACAGGAGGGGCAAGAGGCTGCTTGCAGAGGAAGATCAGGGAAGTTCCCCGACAGAGATTGTTCCAAGTCAACCGTTATTTTTTTTCATTGTGTATATATGAAAATAGTTACCCCTAACCCCCCCCCCCACACACACACACGTAGAACACAAAATCACCTGCATGAACCTCGCCCAAGTGCTCGGCGCTGACTGCATTCCTGAGTGCTTTCTCGAGGGCGCCTAAGTGCTTTCACTTTGCGCAGCACCTTCCGAAGTCAGCCCCGGCTCGGCCAGGCAGAGCCCCCTCCTGGAGCCCCTAGGCTCGCCGGACACGCTTGGGGCTGTGACTGCGGCCCCGGGATTCCAGGTCTGCCCCGATGGACAGAGACTCGAGTGTCACCCCATCCCTTCATCTGGGTTACTTTCTACCCCCCCGTGAGTTTTGAGTTTCCTAGCAAAAGAGGAGGGAGTGCTGTCATGCTAGCTGTAATTCCCACCCAGGAGACAAAACCTCCTTGAAGTGAAAAATGTCGGGGAGACTCTCGCTGGACCACACGCACACGCGCTTAGGGCACTGAGGGCTGCGGTGCGAGGCTCTGGCGGGCGGGTTTGCAGGAGTGTCCGGACAGCCCCTGGGTCATGAGCCCACGAATAAAACAAGCTGTGGAACAAAATGCCGGCCTGGGCTCCATGGAGGGCCCCGGCGAGGCGGCGCCATCTTCACGCTGAGTGATGTTTTGCAGTTAAGACCCCGTGGTCGGCCACCGGCATCCAGTCTGTCACCGCGGAGGATGAGGAAGAGGCCGGAGAGACTGGAGAGAAATTACCCATGAAAGTATGACCGGTGCCGGGTTGTCCCGGGGGGCTGAAGGGGCTTCCTACCCTCCATGTGGTGCGGACAAGGAGCCCACCCAGTGGGGGGCACAGACTTCTGTCTTGGGAGCCCCCAACCACCTCCAGCTTGACTGGCCCGCTAGGGTGACTCGCAGGACCCAGAAAGGGTTATACTCACGGTTAGTTTGGGGCGGAAGAGGAGGAGGAGGCTCCCAGCACAAGAACGTCCGGCCCCTGCCAGGGGAGCTGCATGGATGGCCCTGGGTCCTCCCAGCAGCTCCGAGTGACGACACCGATGGTGTCTTGCCTGTTGGGAGGCTCACCCAAGCCCTGGTGTGGGCAGGGAGCGCCCACAGGGCTGGCCTTAGTCCCTCAGCCTCCAGTGCCTTACCCTGCACCCCCAGAGCCCCAGACAAGCAAAACAGGCCTTGACCACAGACACGGCCTCAGTGTAAACGCTGCAGCCTGAGCCCAAGGCCTGGAGCCCACAGACATGCGTGGCAGGCAGGGCTCCCAGGTTTCTGGCCGGTGAGGGTGCAGGGCCTGTGCGACCCAGGCCTGCCGTTAGCCCTGTGCAGCCACTGAGCCTCAGGGTGTGGGGTGTGGCCAGGCCAAGGTAGGGACAGCGAGCGTGACTGCTCCGGGCCCGCCACCTGCTCCGGCTTCAAGCCTGGTGCTGCTGCCGGGCAGGACACGCTCTGGACTCTCCCCACGAACTCACGGCAGAGGCGCTGGCCGAGGTTGAGGCTGGGGCCGCCCTCGTGCCCAGGGAGCCACGCCGCAGGGCCTGGGACTCCGACAGGCGAGCTGGTGCCCTGAACGGGAGGTGCTTCGGGGGGACCTCTATCTCTGTGAGACTTTTGTCTCGTTCCCTGAATTTCAGAAAATTGTGAAGCAGACAGTGGAAAAGATTTGTCTCCGTGTGCTTTGCGAGCCTGTCCCCGAGGAGTTTCTGGACCAGATCGTGGTGTTTTTCCTCAGAAACACGAAAGGTACATTTCTTCTGCCACTGCGTCCCGCAGGTCGGGGCTTTGCGCGGCTGCCTTTTACGGCTGCCCCTAAATTCTAGAACAAAAATGATGTTACTTTTTTTTCTATTTTGAGCTTGGATGGTGCTTTGGGCCGGGACCTCACCACCAGCCCTGTTTGTTCTATAGTTTGTTCTTCCCAAGTGGGTGGGAGCAAGAAGAAAGACGGGGCGCAGAGCCGGGTGCCAGGGCCCCCCCCTCACGTCCTCCTCCCGGAAGTGCCAGCAGCTGCATCCCCTGCAGGCACCGCTGGGCCCCGGCCTCCTCGGCGCAGGGCACAGGTGTTTCCACGCTGCTTCTGCTGGCGTCAGACCTCCTTGCTTCTCCAGGCTGGGCTGTTGGGCGTGGAAATGGTTTTATTTTAAGTGTAACTGAGTGAGGAAGCATTGGGTGGGAGAAAAATGATGGGGTCTAAAATATTATGTTGATAATTCAGTGTAGTTAAAAATAAAGGGGAATTTGCTCTAAAGAAACATTAAGCAAAGCGGGCGCTCCCTGCTAGCCAGGAATGGGGCGGGCCTGATGTGGGAAGGCGGCGGGGGGGGGGGGGGCACCACCTGGGTTGGTGGGCTGCCATGTCCTCTCGTTTCCCAGTCCTCGGGTCAGGGCCCAGCCACCTGCGGTGTCTGCCGAGCTGATTAAATTTTGTCGGTGATGTAAACTCACATCAAATAAAGCCAGAAGAGGGGACAGTGACGGAAAATGCCCTAAAATAAACAGACAAGATCAACCTGTGACAAAGGGAACTTTGCTGATGAATTGGGGAGACTCTCCCGGGATGTGGGGGTGCGGGCAATGCCAAGACCCCCACACATCCCCAGAAAACCCAGACCGTCTCCCCCGCCCTGCTCCCGTGTGTGGCTCTCGGGCGCTGGCCGCAGCAGGTCAGTTTGTGCCTCGGCTTCTTAGCGCCAAGGGCTGCTTGGACGAAAACCGGCCCCTGTCTGGTCGCGGATGGGTGTCTCGGGCCCAAGGAGCGGGCTCCATCCCACTTGGAAATGCGAGCCACTGCCCCTTCCCCACTCGCGGCCCCCTGGGGGTCTCCCCTTTCAGAGGCGGTCCCCGAGGCCACGGACATGAAGGAGACCATGGAGCTCATGCCCCAGACGATGGAGTTCGGGGTTCTGAACGCCAGCACGCTCAACTTCCTGAAGGAGATCATATGCCAGGTACACGTGGGCCGGGGCGTCTCCGGGCTGAAGATTCGGCCCCTTGGACGGTCTCTTCCACCCTCACCAGAGGAGGGGAGCGGAAGGTTCCCCGCCCCAGTCCTGTGCACGAGGCGAGGTGGCGGCCTTTTCTCCCCAGGCTTGTCTGTGCCAGGGAGAGCAAGCAAATGCTGTGGTGGGTCGGGGGGTGGGTGTTGGAATTGCCCCAACTGCACACAGAAAGTCAAGCAAACACAGGGCAAGGCCGGAGCTCAGCCCAGTGCTGACCCGGAAGTGGGTGCTCAAGTATGAACCCTAAGATGTGCCTAAGCGGGGAGCGCCCCCAGGCAGCTTGGCAGCATTGTGAGTAGGGAGAGGTGGGAAGGGGCAGACGGAGGCAACAGGGCTTGGGCCGGACTCGGGAGCAGAAGGAACCCCCCAGAGCTGGCGAGTACCCCTGGAAAGCAGGCAGCCAACTTGGGTTCCCCCGCTGAGACTGGGTACAGGATGAGAGTCGGGCCCGCAGTGACGAGCACCCCAGTATCTAGGAAGTCTTGAGTCAGACTAGGCGGGCTGCCAATTTGCTGGAAAGGCTGGACCCAGAGGACCTGGAGCTCCCCCCTCCACCCCACCCCGTGGTGACCCCGCTGTCAGCAGATTCCCAGAAGCTCAGGTTAAACATTCAGGATCTTCAATAATTTGGAAGCACCCGGAGATGAAGAGAGTCTTAAAAGCCACACATTTTAAGAAAAAGTAGGCAAAGCTAAAAAGCCAGACCAAACTCCACCCGTCCACCAAGTGAACGGGCATTTTTGTGCACCCCTTTTTATGTGGGGCAAGTTTTGTAATTGTCTTCAAGCCACTTCTGTCCCCAACTAAATGTCAAAAAGACCACGTCTCTGACCTTCTTGACCGAACCTCCACACATGCTTGTGAGGCCCTGAGCCCAAGGCCAGCACACCCCCCTCTTCCCTGGGCCCTGCTTCTCTCAGCCGCCCAGCCGGCAGCTACAGCCATCCGGGGCTATTGTCTGGGCGTGGCCTCGCGCCCGGTCAGGCCCTAGCCGGCATCGCTGGGAGTCCAGCAAGACTTCTCGCTGGCCTTTGCCCTTCGGCTGGGAGCTCAGCTTCAGGGAGACGGAAGCCAGAGGCAGCTGAAGCCCACGCGTGGGGGTCGTCGACTGTGTGTGATGTGCTTCCTCTACTTGGTGTTTCAGGTTTTTCTGCCGGCTTTGTCCTTCAATCAGCACAAGGAAGGAAGTGCGGGCCTCACACCTGGAGAGTTCTCCAGCACGATGGGGTTTGAGATGGACTTGGGTAGCCTGCCTGGGGAGACAGTAGAATATCACAGCATCCAACTGATGCGGGATGAATTTCTAATGAACCTCCAGAAATTCGCAAATAGTATCCAAAGGACAATACAGCAACTGGAAGGTGAGGCTCACGTTCCCCTCTAGCTAACATGGTGACTTTGCTTTTCAGAAGGCCGCTTAAGAGCTCAAGGGCTTTTGTTTTTTTCCCTGAATCTTGTTAAAAATTGCTGATTTGAAAAATGTTACTTCTGACTGAAGTAACATCACATGCCTACATGTAAGTTTCAGGTGTGCACCATTAAAAATCAACATTGCATGCATTACATTAAATCCCTATGAAAATCCAATTCCATCTTTCACTGTACAATTGGCCCCTTTTATCCGATTTACCCACCTCCCCTTCCCCCGTCCCTTCAGGCAATCACTAATGGGTTTTGTAGTCTAAGAGTTTAGATTCATTTCATTCATGTATTTGTTTTGTGTTTTCATAACCACGTGTGAGTGAGATCATCTGGTGTTTGTCTTTCTCCTTCTGACTTAATTCACTGAGCATCATCCAGGTCCATCCATGTTGTTGCAAGCGGCAGGGTTTCATCTTTTTCAGGGCTGAGTAGTATTCCACGGCATACTAATACCACATCTTCTTTATCCACTCACTTGTCAATGAGCACTTAGGGGCCTCCCCGGTGGCACAGCGGTTGAGCGCTGGGTTGCGAAGCTGCCCGCAGCCTCTGCAGTGCCGGTTCAATCCCCGGCTGCTCCTTGGCCACCGAAGGAGGGTCCCACATGGCGTGCAGACCTCTCCTGCCGCCCGCTGCTCCCCTCAGCAGTGTGCTTCGGTCCTTCTGCCTGCTCTGCTCCCCGCTCTGGCTCTGGTGAATTCTCTCACCCTCCCGCGCTTCTGACTGTACCCAGTGCTTGTATAAATTAAAAAAAAAAAAATCTTAAAAAAAAAAATGAGCACTTAGGTTGTTGCCAGAGGAGCTTTTGGATTTGAGTTTAAGATGGTTCTTGTTTACCTGCTCATGGTGGAAAAGGCCCTGAGCTGGTCATTGTGAGGGACACAGAGCAGTGATGAATACGTGCCCCCAGGCAACTGGATGAAAATCCAGGGCACAAAGAACTATGGCAGAATAGGCCTCGTCAGGGCTATCACCACTAGGGCCTGAGTGCAATCCCCCACCAGGGAGCTGACCCACAGGGCGCAGCAGACCTCTCCTGTCTCGTCCACTGCTCCCCTCAGCAGCATATTTCAGTAGATCCGCCTGTACTGCCCCCCACTCTGGCTCTGGTGAGTCCTCTCACCCCCCGTACCTCTGGCCTACACCCCAGTTCTACACAGGGTAAAAAAAAAGAGCTTTGGCAGAATAAGGGGCATGAGAAAGAGAGTAGGGCCTTTAGGGCACAATTTCTGCCCAAATAATTTGGGGGTGACTGACCATTTTTCATTCTACTAGGTGAGATCAAGCTAGAAATGCCCAGCATCAGTGTCGAGGGAGAGGTGTCTGAGCTGGCGGCTAACGTGGAGACTGTTGAAATCTTGGAGCAGTGTGTGATAAACTGGTTGAACCAGATATCCACAGCTCTGGAGGACCAGCTGAAAAAGACCCCTCAGGTAACGTGGGCGATACTTTTGAAACTCACCAGTCCAGTTCCTGCTGCCTCCTGAGAAAGAACCAGGAGTCTGGGGATCTGTGCGATCCAGTCTCTTTCCTTCCTGTTCTGTGACCTCCTTAAAAGATGAGAGTAAGATGTTATGTTCGGGCTTCCTGATGGTAGTGTGTTATCAGGCTACCGCCTGGGTCAGTACAGGTGATGTGGGGTGTCAGTCAGTCAGATGCTCCGGCTGCTGAAAACCAGAAACCCGACTCTGCTGACTTAAATAAGAAGGAGAATCTGTTGCTGAGGAAACCAGAAGGTCCAGAGGCAGGGCCAGTTTCAGGTACAGTTTGATCGGGATCCTGGCCCCGTGTTTCTCTGAGAATCAGTTGGTTCCAGCCTCCTCTCTGTGGTGGCTTCCTCCTCAGGCTGGTTTCCTCCATGGAAGCAACTTGCAGCAATTTCAGGACCCACATCCCCACACCATGTTGCCCAGAGGAAGATGGAGTGAAGGCGTTTGTCTAGCATTCCCAGTGGGAGTCTGAGATTCACTCTGATTCGACCGTCCTAGGTCAAGGGCCCACCTCTGAAGTCCCAGGAGGAAGCGATTAGCCCGAGTGGCACGGCTGGGAGGGAGGAGTGGGCGCTGGAGAAACCACTGCAACTGGACACTTGTCACTGACTCCGAGAGCCGTGTCTGTTCCTGTCATCTCTCAGGGCAACGGCCCTCTGGCCGAAATTGAATTCTGGAGAGAAAGAAATGCAACTCTTAGTGCCCTCCATGAGCAGACAAAGCTCCCAGTCGTCAGGAAGGTCCTGGAGGTGATCAAAGAGTCCGACTCCATGCTCGTGGTGAATCTGCAGCCCGTCCTGACCGACTTGTACAAGTACCACACGGAGGCCTCGGACAACGTGCGCTTCCTGTCCACCGTGGAGCGTCATTTCAAGGTACGCAGGGCCCTGTGGCGCCAGCTCTGGAATCCAAGCTCACCCAGATTTAATTTTCTTTTTAAAAAAACCCCCTTTGTGTATTAATGTCCATTTATTTTTTTACGTATTTTGCTTTGGCGAATCAGCCGTCAGTGTTGGCCTTTGACATTCTGACTTGCTTTACCACACACAGTCACCCCGAACTCTTCCATCTTGCTGACGGCGGCAGCATTTTGTCTTTCCCCGGCTGAACAGTGCTCCCGGCCTGGCTGTCCCGCCTCTCCACGCGCCGCTGTGGAGACATGCCCCGTGGCCCCGTGGACACTGGCTGGCATGTCTGGCTCCGAGTTAACAGGCTCCCGTTCCTTGGACGGATGCCGGGTCCTGCCTGTTTTCAGTTTTTTAAGTGAGCGCGGGTCACTTTCCACGACGGCTGCTCCGGCTCACGCTCTGCCTTCCCTCCAACAGCGGCTGGGGCGCTTCTTCCTCCGTGCCCTGGTGTTGGGGGTCACTTCCTCCAGGCTGGCCGGCTTTCCAGGGGCCAGAGGCAGCCCGGCCAAAGGCTGTGCTTGGAAGTGGTGCATCATCTTTGTCCTCTCCTGGGCCGAGCCCCTGCAGATTTGAGGGGTGGAGACATCACCCCGTCTCCTGATGGCCAGTCTCTTCTCACTAAGATCTTAAAATTGTCAATTTTATCAGGCCTTCCTGGTGGCGCAAGGGGTTGAGCACAGCACTGTGAAGCTGTCCGCAGCCTCTGCAGCACAAGTTCGAATCCCAGGCCAGCCAGGGAGCAACCCACAGGGCACAGCAGACCACTCCTGTGTCCCCGCTGCTCCCCTCAGCAGTGTATTTCAGTAGATCTGCCTATTCTGCTCCCCATTTTGTCTCTGGTGAATCCTCTCACCCTCCCCAACCTCTGGCCTGTACCCCAGCTCTTAAAAAAAAAGGTCAATTTTGTCTATTTGTGTCAGTTCTTCCAGACCAATCTCAAGCTCCTTGGGGTTGTCAGACACTTTCTCCCACGATAAGCAGGATATTTTTAGTCGAGAAGAGTGAAACTTGCCGCACACCTGCTCCTACGGTGTGATGTGGCCCAGGGGCTGGTCCTGCTCCTCAAGCAGCCCGTGTCTCTCTGCTCAGAACATAACGCACGGCTCCGGCTTCCATGTGGTCCTGGAGACCATCCCGTCCATGATGAATGCACTACGCATGGTGTGGATCATCTCCCGGCACTACAACAAGGACGAGAGGATGGTCCCACTCATGGAACGCATCGCCTGGGAAATCGCTGACCGGGTCTGCCGCGTGGTCAACCTGCGGACGCTGTTCAGGTGAGGAGCCACCCTGTGCTCCCCTAGGACCCCATGTGGCTTCATGGACACCCCACGCACATGCCTGGCTGTCCGCGCACGCCTGCCATCCGTGGCAGGGGAGAGCATAGGATTCTGCACCCATCCCCGCAGTCAATTGTAGGCTATTTTCTTTCTCCCCCAAAGAAACCCCCAACCTTTCTGTGGGATCCCCCACCCCCTCTTCCCAGGCATCTCCTTTCTGTCCCTGTGGTCTGCGCGTCTGTGCTGGTGACCCCACGCTGGTGGCCTTGCATGTTTGGCTTCCAGGTTCATCCATGTGGCAGTAGTTGTCAGGGCCTCGAGGGTGTAGCTCATTTTATTTTAACCAGGACCTTCTCCCTGGATCCCCCGGAGAGACTGAGGCAGAGGGTCGGAGGGTCCTCAGTCCCGGACTTGATGCCTTCAGGGGCAGCTGCCTCTGAGGATTAAGAGTTGAAGGAGGGCCTCCCCGGTGGCGCAGCGGTTGAGTGCTGGGTTGCGAAGCTGTCCACGCCCGAGGAGCCGGTTCGATCCCCGGCTGCTCCCCGGCCACCGGAGGAGGGTCCCACATGGCGCGCAGACCTCTCCTGCCGCCCGCTGCTCCCCTCAGCAGTGTCCTTCGGTCCTTCTGCCTGCTCTGGTCCCTGCTCTGGCTCTGGTGGATCCTCTCACCCTCCCGCGCTTCTGACTGTACCCAGTGCTTGTATAAACAAAAACAAAAACAAAAACAAGAAAACCAAACAAATAAATAAATAAAACATGCCTCTATAAAAAAATAATTAAAAAAAAAAAAAAGAGAAAAGCTATAGGTGAAGCAAGTGCCCAGGTCTTGGCGTTGTCATTTGGCTTTGGCATTGAACCCTGGTGGGGGTCAAAGCTGCAGAGCTGCAGCAGAGCCAACCCTTTCACAGGGTGGAGAGCTGGGGTGGGGCAGGTGCTGACCTCATTTGGGCTCTCCCATTCCAACCCCTTGGGGGTGCCCTCGGCTTCCCACCCTTGCCCCCACTGTCTCATTGTTGCTGCTCCGCAGAGAGAACCGAGCTAGCGCACAGCGCAAAACCTCAGAGGCCAGGAACACCCTGCACATGTGGAAAAAGTCCTACTTTGAAGTCAGGGCCAAGATCGAGGCTTCTGGGAGAGAGGCCCGGTGGGAGTTTGACCGGAAGCGGCTGTTCGAGAGGACAGACTACATAGCCACCATCTGCCAGGACCTCTACGACATCCTTCAGGTGGGCGGGCCAAGGGGTACGGCTGGAGTTTGGTGGACAGGGGCATTTGGCTCTTCAGCAGCGGCTTTCTGTGTCGGGGACAGAGAAGGTCTGGCAGCGGGGAGCACTTGGAAGAGCATGCAGTGCACCCCGGAATATTTTGGAAGATTGCAGAAGGCATCAGGACACCCCCAGACCTTTGCACCTTGTCCTGGTCTGCTGTGACACCCCTCCCCTCTCCTGGCCTTGGTTTTCCTTTGACCTTGGGTAGCTCCTTCTCAGAGTCTCGCAAAATCCTCCTCTGGGGAGGGATCAGAAGTTGAAACAAAATGGTTGGTAGAGCTCCCGGGCCAGGTGTGTTCCGTAGAACATTTCTTAGCCTTCTCTCTGTGTTTGGAGCAAGCTCTGGCTGGAAGGGAGAACGTGGTCCCTGGGAGCCGTCAGCATCCTTACTTATCTGCTGTGGATGCAATGCACTGGCCTCTGTTGGTTTTGAGTCTCCCCCAGAATTCTCTGCTTTCTGGACATGGGGTGCCATAGTGGACAGGGGGTGGGGGGCGGCAGGCGTACAGGCTCCACGCATCTCCCCTGCAATTGTGCATGCACACGGTCCCTTGGATGTTGTTCCCCAGAGCACGAGTTCAAAGACAAAAGTTCAAGCTGGACATAGCAGGGCTGTGAGCCAGCGCGGGGCCCTCCTGAGCCTGGACCCCAGGCGCCGGCCGAGTGCAGGCCCACGAAGCTGGCCCGGGCAGACATGTGCGAGATCTGTGGTTTTGGGGAACAGACAGTCTAGCGGAAGAGAGGTTGGAGGTGCAGCAACCACACGATACACAGCTGCAGTTGGCCATGGAAAGAACAGCTGAGGCGCTCTTGGGGGGGTCCAGGGCCTGGCCTGGTCTCAGGGGCGGACGTGAGCGACCGAGCGGTATTTAATGATAAGTGGTGTTAAGTAGGCACCTGGAAGGGCACGTGCAAAGGCCCTGAGACAGAGATGAATGTGGCTGGAAGGGAGCTGGGGTGACTCTGGGCGCCAGGGAGGGGCGGGCAGGGCCCAGGCGCGCCCGCCTGCTCAGCCGTGCCAGGTGTCTGGAGTCCCAGCTTGTGGGGGGCACAAACTAGGGGGATGTGATGCCCCCAAGCAAATCTGGATGTGCCCCCCGGGTGGCCAGAACAGCCAGGAGACAACCAAAAGCTGACCCCGCCACTCGGCTCACAGGTGGTGGAGGAGTTCTACAATATATTTGGCCCGGAGCTGAAGGCGGTGACTGGCGACCCCAAGCGCATTGACGACGTGCTGTGCCGCGTGGACAGCCTGGTCAGCCCCATGGAAAACCTGACCTTTGACCCCTTCAGCATGAAGTCCTCCCAGTACTGGAAATACGTGATCGATGACTTCAAGATCGAAGTTCTGGCAAGTAGCCCGTGGCCGGGCGCCTGTGTCCCCCTGGTTACCTGTGTGGGCTTGACCGCGCTGAGAGCTGTTGTCTGTTTTAAGCAGAAGAGGCGATCCCTACTTACTGGGAACAACACAGACGTCAGGTGCAGGTGGACACTCCTCCGTCCACTTGGTGCCCCTCTCAGGTGGGGGGGCGATGCCCGCTCCCCTGTGGTCAGTGGGAACATCCCAAACTCCTGACTGTCCGCCCCATCGGATGTGTCCTCCCCACCATCTTAGTCTCAGTGAGATAATCCTTTTAAAATCCTTTACTTTGGGGGGATGCAGGAAAGCATGACGCAGTCGCCCTCTTTAGCGGGACCCCCTCCTGCTAAAGCTCAGCGGGGCCCTAGCTCCGTGTCTGCTCTTTCTCGCCCTTCTGGATTCCGTGGGCTGATTCTGGGGCCCCGAGGACTGTCTTTTAGACTTGGCTGTTTTGTTTTTTTTTGTCCTGGCAGGTTATCGAGAAAGAAGCCAAAAATTTTATCGACGAATCTTTCAAGACGCTTCGATCTGCCGAAGCGGCATTTGACATGCTTTTAAAATTTAAGCATATTCGTTCGCGGGAGGCGATTAATCGACAGATGATGATGAAGTTTAACGACATCCTTGTGCAGTATTGTAAAGAGGTAACGGGCAGATCTGCAGCTGCCGTGCTGGTGGGGACACGCTGAGGGAATGTCACATAGGACAGGTGGCCCGATCAAAGAGGGTTTGTTTATTTTCAGAAAAATTCAGTAAGAATTTCTCAAGCACAACAGCATATCCTGCCCTCCATGAGGGGGTCATGGAAAGAACTGCGTGAGTGAGTCGTGGTCACACAGGCCGCGCGCAGGATGGGGATGTGTGTCTGTTGACTCAGGATTTACCTGGTGCTTGCCCCAGGGGCGCCCCGTGGTTTGAGGCAGAGCAGGAGCTGGACACAGCAGATTCTGCCTTCAGAGAGCTCACATCGAGTGGGAGAAACAGACCGAAAAATAGGCATATGGCTTCGTTGGGGAGATAAAATGAGAGGCTGTGACCTAAGTAGATGGAGTGTGGGTGGCTCCAGGCGCAGACGCCACCTCCCCCTGCAGGAGGCCCTGTGACCACACAGGCCGGAGTTAAAGGACATGCCTTTCCTGCCTCAGGTGCAGCCCTGAGGGCGGGGTCTTCCCCGGCTGGCTCTGGGGGTAAGTCAAGGCGCACCAGGGCTGCAGCCTTTTCTGGAGCTTCCAGGGAGCATCCTTTTCCTTCCTTTTGTTTTTCAATTCTGGATATTCCTGGCCTCCTCCCTCTTCAAAGCCAGGGAGGGGCTGGGCCTCCCCCCGGTGGTACAGCGGTTGAGCACTGGGTTGCGAAGCTGCCCGCAGCCTCTGCAGCGCCGGGTTCGATCCCCAGCTGCCTGGGGGAGGGTCCCACATGGCGCGCAGACCCCATCTGCTGCGCCCGCTGCTCCCCTCAGCAATGTATCTCGTCCGTCTGCCTGTTCTGCTCCCTGCTCTGGCTCTGGTGAATTCTCTCACCCTCCTGTGCTTCTGACTGTACCCAGTGCTTGTATAAATAAATAAATAAATCTTTAAAAAAAAAAAAAAAAACAAAGCCAGGGAGGAGCAGCCCCACACCCATCCTGCCCACCCTTTTCCATCTCCCTCTTCCTGTGTAAAGGCCCTCAGGATATGTAGGGCCCGCCAGAGAACCCAGGATAAGCTCCCCACTGTAAGGCCGGTTACTGGGCAGCCCTGACCCTACTGCTCCCACATTCCCCTATGCCACGGGACAAAACAAGGTCACAGTCCTGGGGATCCAGGCCGTCACGGGGACCTCGTGCTGCCTCCCGCACCTCAGTACCCAGATGGGAGTGTGGAAAGGCCACTTTTAAAAAGGAGGCCAGATCTATGGCCCAAGAGTCCAAGCAGAGTCTCGTAGACATGTTCACATGCCCAAGTTCATGGCCACCATTCCTGACAGCCAAGGGGCGAAAGCGGCCGTGCTCAGCTGGAGGTGGACGATGAACCAGATGTGGTCTGTCCACGCGGTGAGTGCTGGCCTCAGGAAGGAAGGGGACGCTGCCCCCGACTATCCCTGCTTCCCCTGCTGTCTCCTGCTGCTCCACACTGCCCCCGCTGCACCCTGCTGTCCCCCCATTGTCTCCCATTCCCTCCCCCCCCTCCGTGTGAGCCTTGAGGGAATCTGGTAAGTGAAAGAAACCAGCCCCCAAGAGTCTCCTGCATAGGATCCCACTTACAGCAGGTGCTTGGAGTGTCACAGTCAAGGACGCGGAGAGCAGAATGGTGGTTGCTGGCCTGGGCAGAGGGAGGGGTGAGCTGCTGATCAATGAGAATAGAGGTTCAGTTTGCAAGATGAGAAACACCCTGTGGACGGACGGGTTCGCTGGGTGTGGGGACTGGACTTCAGCCTCTGAACTGCGCACATAGCAATGGTGGGGACGGCACGTTCGATGTTGGGTGTATTTTAACCTGATTTAAAGATATTCTGTGATAAACAGCCGCGCAGCCCAGGGGCAGGTGCACCAGCGCGGGGCAGGCCCGGCCACCCGTTGCGTCTGCCTCAGCTGCAGAAGTTTCTAATAAGCCGGCCAACTGGTCGCTCATGGCGTGGGCTTGCCGGGCGGTGTGGAGCAGCGGGTGCGGCGCCGAAGGGAGAGGCGTGGAGAGGGTGAGAGAGAGCAGTAAGTGACGTGGAGGTCGTCAAGACACTCGCCCAGGTCTCAGAAGGTGCCGTGAGCATTTCTTTCAAGTCACAGCCTCCAGCTCCGTCTGCCTTCGTCCACGGGGTCACGTCTCCTGCTCACAGGTGCCTGCTTGGTTTTCAGATCGACATCATCAACAAGCTCTTTGTTCAGCACCAGGAGAACCCGCCACTGTACAAGAACCACCCTCCGGTGGCCGGCGCCATCTGCTGGGAGCGCTCCCTGTTCTTCCGCATCAAGCACACCATCCTCCGCTTCCAGGAGGTGGAGGAGATTCTGGACAGTGACCTGGGGAGAGAGGTGTGTGGCGTGGCCGGGGCCCCCGAGTGACCCGGGCCGCGGAGAGTGGCCTGCGGGAGAAGCTCCTGGTCTCATACCCGCGCCTGCCGCCTGCGAGGTCTTCCTGCGCTCGTTCACATAGCCCTGGGCCTTGAAACCGCCTCCATGGCCTTCCTCAGTGGCGTCTCTGTACACGGCAGCGTGTCCAGCTAGCAAGTGGGCTTCTCCCTGCACTTGACCTTCAGCCTCTGGCGAGGGGGGCTGCCAACTTTCACGCTGCTCTCCCCGCCCCTGGGCCTTTGCATGTTGGGCTGAAGGGATCGACAACCCCTTTCTTTAAAGGTCCGGGGAGTGAGTATTTCAGGGGTTGGCGGGTCCTGTTGCGGCTACCCAGTTCTCCTTGTGGCCTGCATGGATCGGGGTGATAAGGGAACAGGTGTGTCCGTGTCCCAGGGGAACCTCGCATGGGGTGCTGCAATTGGAACTTCACGTACTTTTCACGTGCTGCCAGCATTGAGGTTCTATTTGCTTTTTCTGATCATTGAACAAGGTCACAGCCATTCTTGGCTCACGGCTGTGGGTGCAGATTCCTGCTGGCCAGCCTGGACCAGTCACACCATCTCCAACAGATCCCCCCCCTCCCGCAACAGACCCGCAACAGACATGCAAAGATATCTGCTTCCCTTTGCAAAATGCATTACCAGGTCATCCTTTCTTTAGAAAGAGAGAAGACAATGTCTCCGAGGAGGAGATGGCAATGATCTGAATTTTTGATAGGTAAAACAGAAATATTTGGAAGTGGGCAGGACCATGAAGGAATACGAAGACAAAAAATACCAGTTGTGGAGAGAGAACACGGAGCAGATCCTGCCGACACTGATGAAGAAGAGCCTGCTCACCAAGGTGCTGCCTCAGCCTGCCCCAGTCCCATCAGTGACGCATCCAGCATGTTCTTGGGGCATGACTTGTGGATGCTCATGAACTTGACAGCTATTGCCCGGCTCAAAGGCAAAGAAGGGCAGAGGTTGGGTGGGAGGAGGGGCAGGGAGGAGCGAGATGGAGACAGAACAGACACGGTGAGGAGGTGGGCCAGGATCGGGCAGCCCTCCTGACTTGTGGGGCGAGCAGCTGAACTCTGAGCCTCAGTTTACCCATTTGTAAGGTGAGTTGGATTGGCTGACATGAACAGGAAGATTCTCCGTTGGTCCCTACATGGAGCATCCGACAATGGACCACTCGTTTTAACCTTCCAGGTGGTGCGTCCTGCTCTCTAGCACTGGTCTGGCACAGAGCAGGTGCTCTGTAAACAGACACCAGCTGTTGGGGCGGGAAGGCTTGGGCTTGTTCTTCTAGGTCCTTGGTCTCTGAAATCCCGACTCTGATGAGTGAAGGCGGTGAGGTGGGACCATATACTGGGAGCCGGACTGCTCAGGCCCCCGCCAATGGGCCCTGTTTCCAGTTCCAGCCTAGTCTTGCCATGAACTGTCTGCTGCTGTGACTTTCTGAGGGAGGCCAGGCTTCTGGCTTTTATGTGCCATCACCAGATTTTTGGATGTGGGTGACTAGACCGAGTTCTTGGAAGACAGTTCACGAAACAAAAGCTGTGTTCTGTCTGAATCCTGTCAGCTCCCTAGATGCCGGGTGTCCTGGGCCCCACGTGGGGGCCCCTCAAATTCACATTGAACTTGGGCAGGGTCTGACTCCCTGGACCCCTGCCCAGCCCAGACCAACGAAATGTCTCTTCCGCAGACTTCTGAGGACGCGGCACCCACGGACAAGGGGCCTGTGTTTGTGATCAATTTCTCACCTGCCCTCAAGGAGATCATTCATGACACTAAGTACTTGGAACAGCTGGGGTTCACTGTCCCTGAGTTAGCAAGGAATGTTGCACTTCAGGAGGACAAATTTCTTAGGTAAGAAGGCTCTTCTCTTAAATCAGCAGTAGACTTTCCGTTCTCAGGACCCCTTTGAGAACCCCCGCCCCTTGGAGAGTCTTCGTTTTTGTGGATTTTATAACTACCAACATTTGCCACATTAAAAATGAAAATGAGGGGCCTCCCCGGTGGCGCAGCGGTTGAGCGCTGGGTTGCGAAGCTGCCCGCAGCCTCTGCAGCACCGGTTTGATCCCCGGCTGCTCCCCGGCCACTGGAGGAGGATCCCACATGGCGCACAGACCTCTCCTGCCGCCCGCTGCTCCCCTCAGCAGTGTCCTTCGGTCCTTCTGCCTGCTCTGCTCCCCGCTCTGGCTCTGGTGGATTCTCTCACCCTCCCACACTTCTGACTGTACCCAGTGCTTGTATAAATAATAAATAAATAAATAAATATAAATAAATCTTTAAAAAAAAAATGAAAATGAGGGGCCTCCCCGGTAGCGCAGCGGGTTGAACGCAATGCTGTAAAGCTGTCCACAGCGTCTGCAGTGTGGGTTCGATCCTGGCCGGCCGGTGAGAATCCCACATAGTGCGGCAGACCTCTCCTGTCCTGCCCGCTGCTCCTCTCAGCAGTGTATTTCATCAGTCTGCCTGTTCTGTTCCCCGCTCTGTCTCTGGTGAATCCTCTCACCCTCCCGCACATCTGGCCTGTACCCCAGCTTTTGTCTGCATAAATAGATAAATCTTCAAAAAAAAATGAAAATGAGGAAGTGTTTAGAATATGTATTCATTCATCTAATAATAACCATAATAAATGATTACCTATTAATGAAGCAGCCAACAGTTTCCAAAAAGGAAAATGTGTGGGAGGAGCCGCTCATCCCAAACCTTGGCGAGGATCTTGTTCAAGGTTGTGGCTGTGACTGGTTCTTGGTGACAGCTCGGGCCGTAACGCGGGACTTCACGAGCCCCTCTGTGTGCGCTCACGGCTCCCCTGTCCCGCACAGGTACACGGACGGGATACAGCGTGTACTGGATCATTACCACAAGCTTGTAGGCACGTTGAACGAGGCCGAGTTGCTCCTCCTGGAGGACCACTCCCAGGAATTGATCAGAGTGTTTCGGTCTGGATACAAGAGGCTGAACTGGAACTCACTAGGTAACAAACCGCCTCTTGGCCCTTTAGGTCTTGGGGTGCAGAAATAGCTCTTTGAGAACATCTTAGTTGCATCCTGATGTTTGTGTGTTTATAGGGACAGTGAACAGATAAGCTTCGCGCATTAGTCAGTGGCACTTGGTGGGCCTTAGAACTCATCTTGAGGGTTAGCTGTGGTGAAGAAGGGGGTGCCGTTTTGACACTGCCAAGTCAAAGTGTTCTCCAAAAACAAAGTGTCCTTTGCTTTTTTTAATATTAAAAATTTAATTTTGACATAGTTATAGATTGGCCATTGGCCTTTCTCCCTGCACAGGTCTGCTGGCCATGTAGTGTTGCTGCCGGGGGAGGTATAAGCCCTGGGCCCCCACGCCGCCTCACGGCAGATGGGGCCACATTCCTGCTCCGTCCTGGTCTGCACCCATTCTGGGTGGGGTCCCCCTCCCTGCGGGGGCCTTCCCTGACCTCTCCACCACGCACAGGGGGCAGAGGGCCGGGTACCTCATCAGCGTCGGCGGGGCACGGAGGATCCTGTTTGGCCCCCACTGCATGGGGCCGTCACGTCTACGCTTCTGTGGGGGCGGGGTCCTTTCTTGGTGCCTTGGCTGGAGAGTGTGGGATTCTCTTGGGGCTTCTGGCATGCGGGCCGCTGCCTTCCCCAGCTCCAAGACTGGGATGGATGAGAAGGACCCCCGGGGCTCACCAGGGTGTCACCTCCGGGCCCAGCACCCTGGCCAGTTGGTGGCTCCACCTTTGAGTCTTAAAGTTTGCTTTAGCTGACTTAGCTGGAGGAGCAAGGAAAACACACCCACTCCCTTGTCCTGGAAGTGGAACTTTACTTTTTTACACAAGCAGCATTTTCTTCTTCTCTTTTCCTTCCTCCTCTCTCCCTTCTCCTGCGGCAGGCCTCCTCCTTCCTTGCTCTCTCATTTCCTTTTCTCCCCGTCTTCTCTCCTCTTTGCACAGAGAACCTGCATCTGGGGCTGTGGGCTCCAGAGCGAACCCCCTGGGTTAAGAGCCTGGCTCTACCCATGTGCCTCAGCCTCTGGGGGCTCAGTCTCTTCACCTGTAAAATGGGCCTAATCTTCGTGCAGGCTTCTCCTGCCACCCAAAGGTAGAATGTGCCGATTTGGTCTGATTTTGTAGGTTATTTGTGGGTCTAGGGATGTTATTACCATTAATATAGCAAGAAGAATCTGAGCATGCCCAGACTCCCAAAATAACCCCAAATCACAGCAAGTTGGGATGTTCTACCTGCGGACAGCGGGGTGCCTGTGCCCACATCACAGTGTTTAATGATGTTCCGATGGCATCATAAACACCACACGCTTAGTTCCGGCTGCTCTGTTTTAAACTCATGGTCGAGGGCCTCCCCGGTGGCGCAGCGGTTGAGCGCTGGGTTGCGAGGCTGCCCGCGGCCTCTGCGTCGCCGGTTCGATCCCCAGCTGCTCCCCGGCCACGGAGGAGGGTCCCGCATGGCGCGCAGACCTCTCCTGCCGCCCGCTGCTCCCCTCAGCAGTGTCCTTCGGTCCTTCTGCCTGCTCTGCTCCCCGCTCTGGCTCTGGTGAATTCTCTCACCCTCCCGCGCTTCTGACTGTACCCAGCGCTTGTATAAACAAAACAAACAAACAAACCAGCAAACAAATAAATAAAGCATGCCTCTATTAAAAAATAAATAAATAAATAAACTCATGGTCGAGCTGTCTACCTGTCTGAGCCAGAGGCCACAGGAGAGCGGGCAGGGGGGCAGGGCGGTATTGGGTGCAGGGTCCAGGCTGTGGGATGAGAAGCTGGCAGGGTGGGGCTGCCTCTTCCCTGCACAGCTTCATGCCAGGATTTGAGTAGAAGAAACAGGCAGTTTGGCTGACCCTGAGCCCAGGGCTCCTGCCCCCATCCCTGCGGGTGTGAGTGTGGGTTCTTCCCAGGAATCCAGGGAGGCGGCGCGAATCGGGGCCTTCCTTCTAGTGCAGGGAGGTGTCCGTGCTGCAGACGCACCAGGAGGGCTTGAAGAGGGGGGAGAAGGGAAATGACCACGGAACCCAAAGGCCCTTCCTCCTCCTTCCGCTTTTTCTCCAAAGGTATCCCTGACTACATAACCCGGTGCAAACAAGCCATCGGGAAATTCGAATCTCTGGTGCACCAGATCCACAAGAACGCGGACGATATCACTTCCAGGCTGGCGTTGATTGAGTCCATAAATCTCTTTAAATATCCAACATGTAAGAGTGAGGACGAGCTCCCAGGTGGGTGTGGCTCCTGGCCTCTTTGTAGACATCTCGCTCATGATTGCACGTGCGCATGCGCACACACACTCTTACACGCACACTCACACTTCCACACATTTAACACCTATGTGCTCCCTCCTGCCCCCCTCACATGGCCCTTGAGTCGAATTAAAACCATTGCTAGTGATCTCAATCATTTACTTGCAGTGCTCTCAGGTAATTTTTCTTCTTGTCATGTTTACATATTGCTCAGCTAATGTCACAGATTCCGTGTGAAAATCAGCCACACTTTTGTCCATCCCTGGTGGCAGCCAAGTGAGTTGTGTCTGAGGGGCTCAGGAGAGCTCGTGAGTGGGCCCAGCCTAGCCCGGGAGCCAGTCGAGGCTGTGAGCTTGCCCACGTTGGACACAGCCCCGTTCTGGGTGGCTCACGTGAGCGCGGTGCCAGCTACGAGCCTCGGCCACGTATTTCCCGACTAGGACGTGGCTTGACTTCTGCTGCTGACTTGTTCTCTGCTCTAAGTGGGGATCAGGGGCTGCGTTGGTGTTTCTAAGATGTACGTGTGACTTGCCGCTCGAGCCCCGTAACACTGCGTCTTCCTCCGCAGGCGTGAAGGAGTTTTTTGAGCACATTGATCGAGAACGGCTGAAAGACGTGGAGCACATGGTCAGGTGGTATCTCGCCATCGGGCCTCTGCTGACCAAGGTCGAGGGCCTGGTTGTCCACACCAACACCGGCAAGGCCCCCAAGCTGCTGCCCTACTACGAGTACTGGGAAAATAAGATTTATGAGGTCCTGACCAAGCTCGTCCTGAAGTAAGTTAGACTTCTCGGTGCGGACATCAAAGTACTTTACACGTCCGAGCAGGTCAGAGTTGAGCGACTTCGGAAGTCATGGTGTGGTCTAGGTGTCTTCCGATGAAGGGAGATCAGCCTCCCCAAAGCAGGAATGAGTGATTTGGAATATTTAGGCCAGAAAAATAATGTACATACTCGTTCCAGATGGGCCGTGACGACCTGAGAGTATTTATTCCTTTGAGGAGATTTTTCCCACGTGAGGGTGCTCTGGTCGTTCCATCAACTGTTGGGTTTAGTTCACTCTGCTGGGGACTGACTCTGTTTTTTATTAACCCTCCTAGGAATTTGCAGTCTTTCAATTCTTTAGTCCTTGGAAATGTCCCTTTGTTCCAAACGGAAACCATTCTGACTGCCCCCGAGATCATCCTTCACCCCAACGCCAATGAGATCGACAAAATGTGTGTCCACTGCGTCCGAAGTTGCGTGGAGATCACCAGGGTAAGGGCGGAGGGGCCTGGGTTGAGTCCCGGGGGGCTGGGCCAGTGACCAAGGTGCTGCGCTTCCGGGCCCACAGCCCACGGCTCCACTTGGCCTTTGTCCAGGCCGTCTCAGCCCCTGCCCGGCTGCTCCTCTCTGGTCTCCAAACCCTGGAGTGTCCCCAGATCGATCCTGGCCCCCTTCATTCTCTTGTCCACTCCCCACATCATCATGAGGAGTCTCTAGTCTCCTCCAGTACCAGTCATGAGAGGTAACCCCCATTTCCATCTCCCCCCCAGCCCTCTCTCACGCTCCGCACTCTTCTGCTTCCTAGTCCCTGCCCCTTGGACTACAGACGCGGCTTGTCCAGGGTGGACTCCTTGACCCTGCCCAGTTATCCTGCTTTGGGAAATGGCCCCGCCATCCTCTCCTGCCCCATCACCTCTGACTCTTCCCTGTCTACTGGCTCACTCTCCTGTCGGCTGCCCCGTGCCTACAGCCCAGCCCCCCCGAGACCGTGCACTCGGTGTGCTTGTCCACTTCTGAAGCCCCGGCTCCGCGGACGGCAGTTCACACGAACCTGGCTCTGGGTCAGCCTGGCTCTGGGTCAACGCTACTGAATGAATGTTTTTGCCAAAAATTCCAAAGTCTCATGACAATGGAAATGCAGGGCCATCTTTGCAGGCAAAGGATGTCAGGCCCCTCCCTCCACACACTGACATCGTCTTGTTCGGAAAGCCAAACATGTCTTAGGCTTTTTTTAAGCATAAAACAGAGTGTAGCTGTTACCCACAGGAAATTAGTTTTCACCACATTGGAAATGAATGAATAAGCTGAACGCATTTTGTGTCCTGTGCAAAATAGATTATTTATTAAGCTTCTTCTTTATCAGTTCTCTTAAGTTACAGATGTTACACCGTCAACTCTTTGAGTGGGAAAACAAAGCAGTTTCCAAGGGGCAAATAAATAAGAAAGGTGTTAATCACAACATTTCATGCTGATTTAACTGCCTCCCACCCCAGTAGATGTGCCTGGGGCTTCTGACGGAGCTAGACTTCTTTTATCTTCACAAATGCTTTCTTTCAAGGGAAAAGAGTTTTTCCCTGTCCTTGGAAAATGTTGAAAAGGTAGTCTTTGCAATAAACCTTTATGATGAGGTAACTTAGTGCGGTTTAGCCACAGCATGTTTTTCTACTTTGGGTTCACATTTCATGACAGAAAACAAAATGAGTGAAAGTTTTTAACTGCGATCCTCATGACCTCATCCCTCAAGGGGAACTGATAGTGCAGGCCAACCTCTGGCGCTGTTGGGAAGATTAGATGATGTGACACTTGTCGACAACTTAGTAGACAACTTTACGCCTTAGTGGCTGAAAATAGTCCTTCTTTTGCTCATGGTGCCGTGGGTTGGGTTCTGCTGAGCGGTTCTTCTGGTCTTGGCTGTGCTCACTCGTGCATGTGGCAGCGGGTGATCTCAGTCACATGTCTGATGATTGGCTGGCGGTTGCGGGGGACACCTGGCTTCTCCTGTGTCCGCGTTATTATCATCCTCTGGGCCAGCTCCAGTGCGTCCCTCTGCTGGGTGCAAGATTTCGAGAGCATGAGAGGGGAAGCTGCAGGTCTGCTTGAGCCCTTGGTTTGGAACTTATGCAGTGTCCCGTCTGGCCCTTTCTCTTGGGCAGGTTAAGTCCCAGGTTAGCCTGGCATGGGAGAACACATTCATCTCTGGATGGGGGGAGCAAAGCGCTGTGGTCATTTTTACAATCTAGCCCCACTGATAAAGCCCTTTCCGTTACTAGCTAGAGTTGTGTATGCTAGCGAATATAATACAGATGTGTGGCGTCAAATAGACACTAAAGTACTGTCCCCTTCCCCCTGTTCTTATTTTCCAGCATTTTGTCCGATGGATGCACGGCAGCTGCATAGAGTGCCCTCCTCAGAAGGGGGAGGAGGAAGAACTCGTTATAATAAGCTTTTACAATGACATCTCTCTGAACCCCCAGATAACTGAGCAAGCACTTATGATCCCCCAAAACGTCCACAGGATTCTGCTCAATCTTACAAAGTACCTACAAAAATGGAAGAGGTATCGCCCCCTCTGGAAACTGGACAAAACCATCGTGATGGAGAAATTTGCCGCCAGGAAACCCCCCTGTGTGGCATATGATGAAAAGCTGCAGTTCTATTCCAAGATTGCCTCTGACGTCCTGCGCCACCCTCTGATTAAGGACGAGCAGTGCGTCCGGCTGCAGCTCGGGCCGCTGGCGAGCACAGTGCGGGAAAATGCCAAGTCCTGGGTGCTTTCGCTTGGGAAACTCCTCAACGACTCAGCCAGGGAGGAGCTCCACAATCTCCACGAAGAGATAGAGGTGGCTGTCCCTGGGTTTCGTCCCAGTGGCTGTTCTTGGCAGTTGGGTCTTCATTCGACGCTGATTTTGTGTCCTTTCAACCTTGTTTCCTAGCACCTGGCCAAACAGCTGAAGAAGAGCCCCAGCACCCTTGAAGACCTCAAGCTTGTCCTTGCCACGATTGCCGAGATCAGGAGCAAGTCTTTAGTCATGGAGCTGAGATACAGGGACGTCCAGGAGAGGTACCGCACCTTGGCCATGTACAATATCTCCGTAAGTGGACGTCTGCTTTCTTTCTTTACGTCTTGGTTTATCAGTAAGAAAAAAAAATTGAGAGCTCCAGAGCGTTCCCCAGATTAAAAACAGTGGCAGCTGCGGCTGGTCCTGACACTGCCCTTATTATGAGTTTCTTATGGAAAGTTCTTTTATTGCACAACACCATGGAAATCATGCATCTTTTTATTATTTTTCCCCACCACCATCCCGGTGTCCCTCTGTCTCTCTCTATCCCCCCTCCCTCCCGGCCTCAGAGCCTCAGGGTGTTTGTTGAAGTCCGTTGGTTTTGGAAAGTGCTTCATGTTATCAGGTGCCTGCTATGCAAGTGTCCAGCATTTGTTTTTATCATTCTGACTTTGCTGCACATCATTCTCTCAAATTCCCTTCCGTTTGTTGAAAATGGCTGCCTTCCACCCTTTCTAATGGCTGTGTAGTACTCCACGGTGTGGCTCTCCCCCATCTTTGGGATCCAACCTTCTGTCCATGGACATGCAGGCTGCTCTGCGTCCTGGCTATCGTGCACACTGCTGCTGTGAACGGTTTTTTATATTGGTGGTTCACTATCTTTGGGTATTTGCCCAAGGCGGGGTTGCTGGGTCATCCAATTCTCTCCATTGCTTCTGCGTGTCTGCTGGCGAGGCCCTCGGTCGTGTGTCAGGAAGTCAGCTGTTGCGCTCCTTAATGCCGTTAGTTCTGATCATTGCTCCGCACACTTCTTTACCTGCATCTGTTGTCCTATGGCCTCTGTGTTTTGAGTTCCATAAGCATTGTTGCGACTGCGACCCTGCCCTCCTCTTCTGACACGTTTGCCGTCCTGCTAGCTCGGGGCGTCGCCCTGGGGACTCGTGGTGGTCTGTCTCCTCATTTTTCATTTCCTATGGGCTGTAATGGGGGAGATGTCCAGACTGCCGCCTTTGCTCCGGCTGAGGTACTCTGGGGTCTGGCACTGTGAGAGATGGTGGGTATACAGGAGGGTGGGCAGTGGGGCAGCCAAGGGTGACCCCTAGGAAACTCAGGGACCCAGAGACCCCTCTTCTGGGTGGTGTCTCCTCATCTGGGGGTCTCCACTCGGGGCTATTTTTTGGCACCAGCTGCGGGGCTGGGCGTGGGATGCAGGTGATAGGGGTCCCAGGCTGGGAGCTCCGCTCTTCTCTTCCAGCACAGCGCCTCCCCCGGGGTGTCTGCTTGTGCTAGACAAGCCCCTGCTTGGCAGGGGCTCGAGCTCTTGTTTGTCCAGGCGTTTCTTTGTCCTGGTTTCCGCCTGGATCGGGTGGATGGTGTGGGCAGCTCCGCCTGATCTTTGAGTAGCCTCATCTAGGGGAGACCCAGGTGCTCCACCTGCTTCTTCTGACCGATCGGGGTCCAGCTGTTCTGTGCCGAGAGCTTCAGGCTCAAGCCAGTCACCCTTGCTTTGCGCCCCCACCCCTGCGGCCCCAACAGTGCACCCTCCATCCTGGGTGCTGGCTCACACACCCCCTTACTCGGTGCAGGGTCTCAGGAGTCCCTGGCATTGGCGCGGGCCGCGTCAAGGCTGAGGGGGGCTCTGCGCAGCGCCTGCTCTCCATGTCCTGCTGCCGCTATAGAGTCTACTTCAAATATTTCCTGCCGCCTTCCAGTCCACGGACTGTTGCCCTGGGGGAGTGCTCTGGTGGGGGGTCCGCTTCCCCTCGGGGTGTGCGGCTGCAGTTTAGTTGTGAGAATTGGGAGGAGGGAGCCCCCGCCTGTCCTCCCGGCCCTCCGGACGCCCCTTCTGTTCTCTTAAGCATTGTACAGTCGGGGTGAAGACCGAGACCCTGTCAGAACTATCTCTCAAACAGACCCCCAGAGTCATTTCATGACTTTCAGTCACAAAATGTAAATGTCAAGCAAGCCTGCAGTAATTTGGAATAAAGGAAGCTTGGAGCTTGTTTCTGATCCTGCTCGGCGCGCACAGCGGTGCTGCCGCCTGGCCGTGACCGCGCAGCCTTTCAGCGCTGCCTCTGCCTGCTCGGTGTGCGTGCGCTCCCCTTGGCAAACAGCTCTCGCCCGCGGGCCGGCCATGACGAGAGAGATGAGAAGAGAAGCTGGTTGGCGGTAGTGCTTCGGTTCTCTTTGAAGCGTGGGTTTCGGGGAGCGTTAGACGCCCGTGGATGAGTTGGAGGGGGTCTGGCTCTTCCTGAAATCACTGGCACGCTGCGCGTGTTTTTGGCGAGGGGCTCTCTGCGTCCCCTCCAGGCCTAGAGCTCAGCGAAGGTGTTGAAACAGCCACATCACGGAGCTGCCGAAGTACAGATTTTATGCAAGTTCAGCGTTACAAAGGCGATTTGTTTCTTTTCTCAAGCTTTTCCCTTTTGCGTCTTTGTGGGTATGGGATGCCGTGGGTCTCAGCGACCCTCTTGCTTCTGCGAGGTGAACCACGTCCACCTGGCCAGGGAGCGCTCCCAGGTGCCCTGTGCTGAGGAGCATAAGTGCCCCCGGGTCAGCCACCAGGGGTCTGCCCAGCGCAGGATCCTGCGCAGCAGCGAGGCCCACGCTGACGAGGCCCCGGAGCCCGCGGGAAGCCTCCTGCAGGGACCCGAACACAAGGACCAGGGACTCTTGAGTTGTGTCTTGTGTGCCGACACTGGCCCCTCACTTGCTTTTTGAGCTCTTAAGGTGGGCATCGTAAAGATCATTTCTAGAATTCCCATTAAAAAAAAAACACTTCCTGTTCTCTGCCACAATTCTCAATTTTAACTTTTGTCTCCTTTATCAAGTCAAAGGTGTGTCTTGCTTAGGAAGTGGCTGGAAAGGGAGATGATACTATGACTCAAAGATCTGTTTTTTCTTCAAATACTTTTTCTCAGAGAGCTTTAGAGGTTATGTATATTGAGTTTGAGAGACTGGAAAGCTTTTCCCGCCTTCTCCTGTCCTCTCCCGGGACCCCATTCACACGCGGTGCTCTCCCCTTACTCCCTGCCTTGTCCTCCTGTCTTGTCCTGTCTTGTCCTGTCTTGTCCTCTTTCTGCCACATCGGCCCGACATTCAGTTCATTAATCTTCTCTTCAGTTGTATCTGAGCTGCTGATACTGGCCCCGTCACCTCTCTTTGGAGCTCTTAATTTCAAGCATTGTAACTGGCAGGCCTAGAATCTCCTTTTAAAACAATTTTCTGTTCTCTGCCAAGATTCTCAATTTTGTCTTGTTTCCCTGACTCGGTTAAAGTACAGCTGACTTAGCGTCTGTGTCTCCTAACTTCTGGTGCTCTGCTTGTTCTACGTGTGTCTCTTGACTTTATTTGTCATTTTTGTGTCCTTATACCCCTGTTATATCTGACTGCGTGCTGGGCATTGATATGACAGGTTACAGACAGGGCTGGAGACTCCACGTCACGTTATAGTTCATCAAAGGCGCCTATCTGTTCCTGACAGACATCGAGGCTGGGTCCATGAGCGTGTTGAGATGGTGCTAGTTTTTCAGGGCTTAGGTTGACTTAAAGCTGGGTTTTAGTTTATAAAGAGCTTATTTCTCTAGGTTATCTTTCTAGATTGTGTTTATTTTTTAAAAAATGTTCTGTCCTTCCAGCTGCATCCATGTTGCCGCAAATGGCATGAGTGTTTGGATCTCTGAGTAGCATTCCATTGTTTAGATATACCACAACCTTTTGATCCATTCGTCTGTTTGGGGGCATCTGGGTTGTTTCCGTCTCTCGGCTATTGTAAGATAAGGTGGTGGGTGAAAAATGGGGACCACGCGAGGTAAGGGAGAAAACATTTCATTAATAAATAAAAAAAATAAATATAGAACAGGATAAAATGAAATGATTTTATCCTGATGTTACTTTAGTTAATATTAATAAAATTACTTTAATATAATCTTTATAATTAAACCAACTTTTTTCTTTTATTGGCCCAAAGAACCTCACCTCCAGAGATTTTAATTACAAATTGCTGATCATTTATTCTTTGTTCTTTGAACAGCCACCTGATGCAGAGAAAGAACTGGCTAAAATGATTGAGAGCCTGTGGCAAAATCTGCTTAGCGATTCGATGAGTGTGGAGCACTCTCTTGGGGGCATAAAGAGGACTTTCACAGAGGTACCGTCTGCGTTTTACTTTCCAAGTGAAGACGGTTACCGATGTCCAGGGGCTGAGCTGATGCAACTCTGCTTTTCTCAGATTACTCGAGGTGAAATACTCAACTATAGACGGCAGATAGAGGATTTTGCGAAGCGCTTTTACAGCGAAGGGCCTGGTGCTGTCGGGGAAGACCTTGACAGAGGTAAGAACGTTCACGTTGTTCTTGCGGCAGAACCCAAGGACATCTGCTTGAGGATTCAGTGGCGAGTGTGACGATGCTGTGATTTCAAGACCTATTTTTCCCCTCACAAGCTTTTCTCCTGGTCTGGTGCAGTGGTCGCATACAGGGAAGCTAGAATGCTGGGCCTCTCGGGCTCCAGGACCGGCCATGGGGAGGCGCCCAGAAGAGCGATATCGGGCCAGGCTCCCCGCCCCCGGGGATGCAGTTTCTGGGGGAGCTCAGCCCCAGCACCCCTCTATGAACCCCACTTCCTCTAGCCTCTTGCATTAACACGTTAACTCCTCTGGTGCATTTGTTCTCTGGACTAGACCCTCGACCACTTCATTTTGTCTTCTGTCCTCCAAGTAACACAGGCCTCAGGGTGAAAAGGTAGGAAGGTACACCTTGTTCTAAATGGGTTTAGCACATTCACGGGACGGCACCACACAGGCGGCTTGGGGTGCAGGTGTCGTCATGGACAGTGGTCGAGGCACGGAGCCGGGCGTGGGGGGCGGGAGTGGAGGTCAGCGTGTGAGGAGGGCTGTCAGTCTATGGTGAGGTTCTCAAGAGAAGGGGCGAAGGAGGTGGTGGAGCCACATGGGGGTCAGCTCAGACCCCTTCCCCCTGACCCCTGACAACGTGGATGCAGGTCTCAACCTCTGTTGCCTACAAGCTGTGCGGCCTTGGGCGAGATGCTTCAGGCCTACAGGTCGCAGCTTCCTCTCCTGCAACCGGGCGGGACAGGCCCTGCCTCACAAAGGTGGAGAAATCCAGCCCGAGGACAAAGGGTGCAGTCATGTCCCCGGGTGGCAGATGTGGGCACGTCATTCATTCCCTCTGCTACAGACAGGTGACTGCCTCTGTCTGGATGACCCACCAGGCCTCAGCGGGTCATTCCAAGGCAGGTGGGCTGAGAGCTGCTCCTGTTTCTGGGGAGAAACGAGGTCTGGAGAAATAACCAGCCTGCTCCCTGCTCCTCATGCTCATGGGGCTCTGTCTCATTGGGAACTGGACCCCAGGCCCCAGGCTGACCGCACGGAGGTGTTAGGCCTTGCTGGGGTCACACGTCCTCTCCCACAATAGGATGCCACTTCCGCTGGCCTTGGGTCTCAAGCCGATCCTGCTGGGAGGCCTAGTCCTTCCAGCCCGGCCACAGGGTCACTGGGCCAGAGGGGAGTGAGGTGGGGTGGCCAGGGTGGAGCACAGGGCTTAGAACATTTCGGGCCATACACAGGTCCTCAGTAAGTGCCACCACCGGCACCGCCAGACCCCCCTCCCCCTCCCTGGGACTGTGGCCCTCTCTCTGCAAACTCCTCAGTGCTGGCGGCCGCGCAGCAGGCGCTCAGCAAACGCCGCCGTGGCGGATGCATCTCACACGCGGCACCTTGCAGGTATTTGGAGGATCCGATGCTTTTGGCACAAGCTGGAGGGGCTGCGCTGTGGGTCATCTGTTCAAAGCGGAAGGGTTCCGAGGCACCCAGGGGAGGGGCTGACACATGGGCCGGCAGACGCGGGGTCTGGCAGACGAGATGGAGCGTGTGGAGAGGAGTCACCGGCAGGAAGTGGCAGGGGCTGCAGCCGCAGCCCAGCACCCGGCTGTGTTTTTAGGAGTGGGGAAGGAGCGGCCGCCTGTGCCCTGGACTCCTGGGGTCCTGGAAGCACCCCCAAGGCCCGGGGTCCAGGCCCTGTCTGGCCCGTTGTTCTGGAGGGCGGTCTGCACGCGAAGATTTAAAAAACCCTTGTGAGGCTCAGGTGTGCAGCCCAAGCCGAGCCCACTCAGCGGAGGGATGACGGGGCACAGTTCTCAAGGGGGAGCACCGAGATGGAACCAGCCCCCTGGCTTCAGTTAGAAGGGTGATGAGGTGAAGTCTGCTCACTCTAGACGGCCTTCCTGGCGGGGTCTGCGGCCCAAATGACAAGCAATGTACTTGTTTATGATTTCTCATTTCATGTTATGTATCTGAAACTGGATTCTCTGTGTCTGTCCGTCCACCCACCTGTCCATCCCTCGTCATCCGTCCATTTGTATCTGTCTAGCTCCCCATCGATCGATCACTTATTTATCTGTCAGGAACAGACCTTTTGGTGATGTTTGAAAGAGAGCTGGCCAGACACGAGAGGAGCCGCCAGGAGCTCGCCAACGCCGAGAAGCTCTTCGACCTCCCAATCACGATGCACCCCGAGCTGCTCCAGGTGCAGAAGGAGATGAAGGGGCTGAAGCTGGTCTACGAGCTCTACGGTGGGCTCAAGGTGGGCGTCCCCCGGGGCGGGGTGCTCGGGGCCGGGGGCTGCAGCCAGGTTTATGTAAACTGCGGCAGCGTGTGGAGCGAAGGGACCTGCTCGAGTGAATTCCGGTGGGGGGAGTGGGGGTGGAGAGGCGGCCTCAGGCTGACCTGTCATGCGGGGGGAGATGCTGACCTTTGTTTCCCCAGGGACACGTGATCCTCAGCAGTGAGTGTGCCGGGCGGGGTGCTGGCTAGGGGAGGGTAGTGGAGCAGAGGAAATGGGGGTCAAGGGGAGGGGGGGCCGTGGGGTCACGGAGCGTGGGGTGGCCTGGCCCATGGAGTATCAGGCTCTGCACTCAGACTGGCCAGCGTGGTGACGGGACGCTCTCCTGTCCTTCCCCAGGCTGCCAAAGAAGAGTGGTCTCAGACCCTTTGGGCCAACCTGAACGTTCAGTTTCTCCAGGAGGGGATCGAGGGGTTTCTCAAGAACCTCCGGAAGCTGCCGCGGCAAGTGCGAAGCCTCCCGGTGGCCTACCATCTGGAGATGAAGATGAAGGCATTCAAAGACTCCATCCCCCTGCTCCTGGACTTGAAACACGAGGCGCTGAGAGACAGGTGTGCTTTGTCCCCTGCACTGACTGGCGGGGAGGCGATGTCGGCTGAAGAAACTTGTGCTCAGGTGTGAGGAGGAGAAATAAGGCCCCACGGGTGGTGGAGGGCAAGGAAGAGGCCAGTAACAGCTCTTGGAGGGTGTTGGCCGTATCATTTCTATAAAATAATCAAGCGCCAGATTCTTCTATTAAACACCAACACCAAACAAAACCCCACCAGTCCTGTGAGGTGTAAAGGGGCAGGGAGAGTAGCTTCATTTGAAGAAAGAAAAAATTGCTGGGGTTCTGCTGCGCTCCATGCAGCAGAGAGATGCCTCCCAGGCGGGCGTTTTAAATTTTCTCGAATGTTCGCTGTTTCCTCTCGGTGATTGATTTGATTGTTCCTCCGGCAAGAGTGCTCGAGCTTGTCCCCAGTTTAGGCCACACTCGTGCTAGCAAGTCCCATGTGGCTGTGCCGGTGGGTGGGGCTTTGTGCTGTGGGCGCTGCAAGCAGCTTCCTTCCCTGGCTGCTGTGTCTTCTTCTGGTGTATGTGTCAGGGGTGTGTGTGCTTTTGCTCTACATTAAAAAGGCATCAGAACAAGCTGGGAGGCCCCCTCCCATAAAAACAGAAATAAAATTTCCTAGCAGCAGTACTAAAAACATAAAATGGTGAGATTAATTTCCATAATATATTTAAATTAAAAAAAAAAAAACCCAAAACTGATCATTTCAACATGTAATTGTTGTAAAACACGATCCACGAGACATTTCCATTCCCCTTACAACACACCTACGCCCCGGGGCACGTTTCGCCCCCCAGGTGTATTTCTGTCTGGACTCGCTACAGGTTGCAGGCCCAGAAGCCCCCGGGCCTGTGGCCACCAGCCAGCTGGCCTGGACAGAGCGGCCTTGCTGGTTCCCTGAGGGTGGAACCAGCGGGGTGGGGGAGGCTCACCTTCTTTGGCTGTGGCTCCACCCCAAAGCCCCAACAGGAGCTAGTGGGAGCTGGTGAGCGTGCTGCCTGGGGCGCCCCTCCGTCCCCCCACACGTCACACTCAGTGGCTTCCGATGACTTCATTCTGCTTAGCAGGAGAGGCACTGCCATTTCAGTTCCTACCAGTCCTTGATTGCATCCGTGAGAAAATCTTCCTTCTGTCTCTCATGTCCTCGACACCTGTCTGAACCTCTCAGTCTCCCTCATGACCCCCAGGCCTGGCGACCCACTTCTTTTTACATAAAGGCATGTGCTCTAAAAGGAAACCTAAGCCACCACCATTATGGAAAGCCAAAAGCTTTGGCTATAAATAGAAAATAATCACAAAAATGAAAAAGAAGTTTCTCTGGAGGCTGTTGTCTGCCCTGGAGTGGAGGAGGGGCAGCGTTGAGCAAGACTGTCCCCACGCTTTGGCCAGGAGGGCCAGGAGGGCGGAGGGCACTGAAACTCAAATCAGTCTCCCTGAGACTTGGTGTTGAGCCCTGTGGCATCTGGGCGCCCTGTGAGCAGCCCCACCCCTGGGGTGTGACACCCCTACTTTGCTTCAGCTCCTGGGCTAGACCCAGGAATAGAGCGAGCTGAAACAGAAGGGTCTCCTCCCTGCCCATTTTGCTGTGTGTGTGTGAGTGTGTTTACAACAAAAAGTCAGTGATCCAACACTTGCTACCAACACGCTGGCCGCCTGGCGTCCGGCTGGTCTTGAGGCCATGTCGGCCGGCCGCCTCACTGACGGGCGTGCCCTACGAGCAGGACCATAGAAACAGGCAGACGCAGGCCAGACGCAGACCTGAGCAGAGGCCGAGCTGGGTGGGAGCTGCAGCTGTTGGGTCTGCGCCGCCTCCCAGGGCCCGCGCAGTCCAGGCAGACCCTGCTTGCCTTTGACATCCTCTGTCACGCGCAGTTCTCGCATCATCCTTAAGACAATTTGCAGTTATTTAGGTTGTTTTGTCGTCCCCTCACTGCCTCCCCAAGTAGGTGGTAGGGTCCCCAAGGGCCGAGGCTTGCTGTCTAGTTGCTGGATCCCCCTACCGCCTGGCACAGAGTTAGCACTTGAGGAATACTGAGCATATGCACACGCGTGTGCTCATAATTTACACCAGAGCCTCAAAGGGTAGACTGGCTCCACTGTGGTCGACACCCTGGGCTAGGGACGGTGGCAGAAGCAGTTTCCGAAGAACTGAAAGTTGCATATTTTCTGAGATGCTTGGAACCACTTGCCAGTGGTGCCTGGGCCTACTTCTGGCATCCACATTTGGCATGGGATTTTGGAAAACTTGGGAAATGTAATTCCAACAACGTCATATTTCAGAATTCTGTCACAAGAAGTTTTTAGCACAGGATTTCTGCTGTGGTTGAAGCAGGGATAGTGGAATTCACCTCTGAGTTCAGTGAGCATAAAGATAAGAAGGTTTTAATGATGTGCTTATAGGCATTGGAAAGAGCTTATGGAAAAAACGGGGGTGTTTTTTGAAATGACGGAAACTTTCACCTTGGAAAATATGTTTGCCATGGAACTTCACAAACACGTGGACGTTCTCAACGAGATCGTGACGTCAGCCATCAAGGAGATTGCCATCGAGAAGGTAAGGCTGCTTTTAGACGTAAGACCCCAGAGAAAAGGGAGAATTATTTTTAGCTTTCAAAGGTCCTGTCATGCTTGAGTAACAGAGAATTATTCACTCTAGAAATAAAGTTTCTGCCCTAGCTAGCTTTTTTTATTGTTCTTAATTATAGTTTCACTTTTGATTTATTTATTCAAGAAATATGAATGTTAATGGTAGAAAAATGAGAAAATAAACAAATCACTTATAATGCCACGATCTGAAAATAATTAACATTTCACGTATAGCATTTAACACTTAAAAATACATATGTATGTGTGTGTACATGTGTGCACACTGGACACAGATCTACACACGACACACATGTATAATGTGTGTTTGTCCATAGACACAAACACACACATAACACATCATGGCACACATATGTGTACATAAACACCACACACACATATACACATGCACATACCCATCATCACATGTACACATACATGTCAATGTGTTTTGCTAAAAAGGAATAATAAATAGGCATATTGTTGTGTAACTTGACTCTCTGGATTAGCAGCGTAAGCTGCACAGGGTCAGGATCTTGTGGGGTTTGGCCCCTTGCTCTGGCGCTCAGTAGCTGGTGAGCTTGGAAAGCCGCTTTAGCTCCTCGAGCTCCCAGTTTCCACCTCTGTGAAATGTGGTAACAATCCCTTGCTCACGAGGGTGCTTTGAAGACTAAAGGGGTCCAGGTGGAGCCCTGCAAGTAACACGTGGCTCCCGGGGACAGCAGCTGATGCAGAAACTCGGCCAGGATGCCGCTGGGGGTGCTAGAGGGCGCGCGCAGGGCGCCGCACGGGGTTGGGGTCCTGGGCTGTAAATTTATGTGCCTAGACCTTCTTTTTCCTGCTCCTGAACAGGCTGTGAAGGAAATCCTGGACACGTGGGAAAATATGAAATTCACTGTGGTCAAGTACTACAAAGGCACCCAGGAGCGAGGCTACATTTTGGGGTCTGTTGATGAAATCATCCAGGGCCTCGACGACAACACGTTCAACCTGCAGAGCATCGCGGGGAGCAGATTCGTGGGGCCTTTTCTGCAAACTGTTCACAAATGGGAGAAGACCCTTTCTCTCATCGGGGAGGTCATTGAGGTGAGAGGACAGATGAAAGATGATGGAGACACCGTTCATAGCAGGGAAGGGTCTTTGTATGAGGCTATTGTGCTCAGAAACGAATGACCCTTTTCATGTCTTTTTTTCCTCTCTTGATTTATATTTATTTTGATTGTAATGTATTTTTTTAGAAAAGATTTTACTTATTTTTGCATAGAAGAACTGGGGTGCAGGCCAGAGGTGTGGGGGGGGGGTGAGAGGATCGACCAGAGACAGAGTGGGGAGCAGAACAGGCAGATCCACTGAAATCTACCGCTGAGGGGAGCAGCATGGAGACAGGAGAGGTCTGCTGAGCCCTGTGGTCACCTCCCTAGCCAACTCAGGCCCCAGCAGTGATAGGCTGAGACTTAATGGCTAGGCCACCAGGGAGGCCCATGTGTGTACAGTTTGTTTTTGAACCCCTGTTCTCAGTTCTTTGGGGGTGTCTCCAGGAGTGGAATGCAGGTCATGACACCGTCTTGACTTTGCCTGGACATCTGCGTGGCCTGTTCTTTCCCTGCCTCCTGTCCTGGGCTGCTGTGGAAAGACGTCTGAGTGTGGCTGTGTTTACAACATCCCGTCGTGCCTTCCCCGCCTCCCCTGGGACTGGGAAAGGAGAAGGAGGCCGCGCCTGTGCCGGCTTACCTGGAGGCCCCTGGCCCTGAGCTGATTTGAGTCCGGCTGGCCGGTGGGGGGTAGGGGGTTTCGCCATCCACACCCTGCGTGCCGCCCCTGGGCTGATGCCAGCCTGTGCACGTGCAGATCTGGATGCTGGTGCAGAGGAAGTGGATGTACCTGGAGAGCATTTTCATCGGCGGCGACATCAGGTCACAGCTCCCTGAGGAGGCAAAGAAGTTCGACGCCATCGACAGGATGTTCAAGCGGGTGAGTGACCAGTGCTGCGGATCCATTCACAATTGTTATGATAGTTTTTTAGCTTATAATTTTCCATCCCCTATATTTTATCTTATAATTTTCTCTTTGTATGATGAGGAACATATTTCATATTATGAAACATTTGAGAATATTTGTGTGTGTGTGTGTGTGTGTGTGTGTGTGTGTAAGACCTGGGGTACAGGCCAGAGGTGGCGGGGGGTGAGGGATTCACCAGAGACAGAGCGGGGAACAGAACAGGCAGAAGGGCCAAAGAGGAGCAGTGGGGAGACAGGAGAGGTCTGCTGCACCTTGTGGGTAGCTCCTTGCCCGGGGATCAAACTCAAGCCGCAGGGGTAGACAGCTGAGACTAACCCGTAGGCCACCAGGGAGGCCCCTGAGAAAATGTCTTAATGCCTTTATTTAATGCCCCGGAGAGCTCTGATGTTAGCTGGATGGTGCGGTGCTGGCCTTTGGGGCCCTAGCAGAATCCGACCCCAGCACGGCGGGGTTCCTCTTCCCCTCCTGACGGCGCTCTCTTGGCCCGGAGCAGATCATGGCGGAGACCCTGAAGGACCCGGTCATCAAGAAGTGCTGCGAGGCCCCAAACCGCCTGGTTGAGCTGCAGAACATCAGCGAGGGCCTCGAGAAGTGCCAGAAGAGCTTGAACGACTACCTGGACTCCAAGAGGAATGCCTTCCCCCGGTTCTTCTTCATCTCCGACGACGAGCTGCTCAGCATCCTGGGCAACAGCGACCCGCTCTGCGTCCAGGAGCACATGATCAAGGTGGGCCGCGTGCGCAGCCCCCGTGCAGGAGCCCGTGGCCGCGTGTTCTATCCCGGTTCGGAGGTCACGCTGGGAGGTGCAGGCTGTTCTCGGGCCCCGGAGCCCCAGGCGAGTCTCACAGCGCGGCTTCTCCGCCGTTTCAGATGTTTGACAACGTCGCGCTGCTGCGGTTCAACGACGGGGACAGCGGAGAAAAACTGGTGTCTGCCATGATTTCGGCGGAAGGAGAGGTCATGGAGTTCCGCAAGATCATCCGAGCAGAAGGGCGCGTGGAGGACTGGATGACGGCTGTCTTGCGTGAGATGCGGAGAACAAACAGGCTGATCACCAAGGAGGCTATCTTCAGATATTGTGAAGACAGGAGCAGGTGAAGGCATCAGTGCGACCGCGTGGCTTTATCCCATGGGCAGTTGTAATGCATTCATTTTATTTTTTTTTATACATGGATTTTATTAGGATGAATTCTTTTTTTTAATATTTTATTTTATATAATTCTTACATCATTTTTCATCTTTGCACAATGTATGCATTTTCATTTTGGTTGTATTCCCCATACAATTGCACCCCCCTCCCCTTATTTTGACTCTAGTTCTTTCTCTCCCCGCCCCCCCCCCGCCCCCTCCCCCTAGTGTGTCTCTGGTTTATAGTTGCTTGTTGATTTTGATTATTACTTTGTATTGCTTCATCTTTTTCCAGGTCTCTTATTTAGGTTTTCTAAATTCCTGCTATGAGTGAGACCATCTGGTATTTTTATTTTTCTTTCTGACTTATTTTGCTGAGCATGATCCCTTCCAGCTCCATCCATGTTGCTGCAAACTGCATGTGTTTATCTTTTTTGATTGCTGAGTAATATTCCATGGTGTACGTGTACCACATCTTCTTGATCCAGTCATCTATTTTTGGGCATTTGGGCTGTTTCCAAAGCTTAGCTATTGTAAACAGTGCTGCTATAAACATAGGGGTGCAGGTGCTCTTTGGAATTGTTGTTTCTGTGTCCTTTGGGTAAATACCTAGGAGTGGAATTGCTGGATCCTATGGAAGCTCTATGTTTAGTAGGTCAAGAAATCTCCACACAGCTCTCCATAGTGGTTGGACCAGTTTGCACTCCCACCAACAGTGCAGGAGAGTTCCTTTTTCTCCACACCCTCGCCAACATTTGTTGTTGCTAGTTTTTTTTAATATGTGCCATTCTCACTGGTGCGAGATGGTATCTCATGGTAGTTTTGATTTGCATTTCCCTGATGACAAGTGATGCTGATCATTATTTCATATGCCTGTTGGCCATTTGCATTCCATCTTCAGAGAAGTTTCTTTTTAGCTCTTCTGCCCATTTTTTGACTGGATTATTTTCTGTTTTTGTTGAGTCTTATCAGCTCTTTGTAGATGTAATGGATTCATTTTGAAGGGTCAGCGTAGCCTGCCGCACCCACGCGAGGCTTCTCTTCACTGGTTACGTGAGCTCATCTAGATCTGTCTTTATTCTGTAAATTTTTAAATTTTGCCATGTAATTTCTTCTTTTTTAATTTTTTTTATCACTAACATTGGTTGATGACACTGTATATGATTTAGGGGAGTAGGTTACTCCTCTTCAGATGTCTGCTTCCATACCACACCCACCACAAAGCCCCCCAATCCTCCACCCGAGCCCCTTGGGCCCCTCTCCATCCCTCTCTGGCAGTCTCACTTCTACAGTCAGCTTTCTAGGGTTCATCTGGGTTTGAGTTTGCTCTTTGCTTGGTTTATCGTCCACATCCGAGTGGAATCGTTGGTGTTTGTCTTTCTCCTCCTGACTGGCGTTGCTTGGCTTCCTCCCCTCCAGTCCCACCCATGTTGTTGCAAATGGCAAGAGGTCACCTTTTTAAAAATAGCTTCGCAGTGTCCACCTGTGTGCCTGGACCACCTCTTCTTGATCTGCTCACTGTCCTGGGGCGCTTGGGCCGTCTGCATGGCTTGGCTGCTGCACACAGCACGGTGCACGTAGACGCGCAGGTGTTCCTCTCCATCGCTGGTTTTGTGTTCCTGGGGCAGGTGCCTACGGATGGCTGGTCAGAGGGCACATTTATTCTTAACATCTCTTGACAAGTCTCCACGCTGTTTTCCATGAGGGCCAGGCCGGCCTGGTCTGCCCTCCCTCTGACAGTGGAGGGTTCCTTTCCCCCCACACCCCCGTCGGCACTTGTTTCTGGTCTATTTGACACGGGCCTTTCCCACGGGCGCGAGGTCGTAGCTCATGTGGGTTTTTTTTTTTAATTTATTTTATTTTTATGCATACAAGAGCTGGGGTACCGAACAGAGATGCGGGGGGTGAGAGGAGTCACCAGAGACAGAGCGGGGAACAGAACAGACATCAACGGAAATCCACTGCTGAGGGGAGCAGCGGAGAGTCAGGAGAGGTCTGCCGCACCATGTGGGTGGCTCCCTGGCTGGGGATCGAACTGGTGCTGCAGAGGCTGCGGATAGCTTCGTAGGTTGCATCTTAACCCCTTGCGCCACCAGGGAGGCCCTCATGTGGTTTTGAGCTGCATCTCCCTGGTGATATGCGACAAGGAGCATGTTCGGCCTGCGCCTGCGGCCGGCTGCGTGTCTTTGCTGGCGACGTGCCTGTTTAGCGCCTCTGCCCCTTTGGTTGGGTGCTTTGTTTTCTTGTCGTAGAGCTGTGTCATTCTCCACACACCTTGGCTACCGCCCTTGTCAGATGTGTGGTGCGCAAGTACTTCCCCACTCAGCAGGGTCCTCCTGTGTTGGTGCTAGTTCCTCTCACGGTGCAGAAGCTTTTTGGTTTGCTGTTGCCCCAGTCGTTTACATTCCCTCTTCTCTCTCATTTTGGAGACAAATCCGCAAAAAACGTCACTGAAGCTTAGGTAGTGGCATGTGTATGAAAACCCATTCTCCACACCGCGCACAAAGATCAGCTCAAAATGGACGAGTGCCTCGGACGGGAGACCTGAGACTGAAATAAACTCCCGGGGACACAGAAGTCTGTTCCTAGCGGTGCCGCCCCGGCCCCCAGGGTACCAGCTGTGGGTGGGACCTCATGGGCCAGCTTTCCCTGCAGAGTCGACTGGATGCTCCTGTACCAGGGCATGATGGTGCTGGCCTCCAGCCAGGTGTGGTGGACGTGGGAGGTGGAGGACGTCTTCCGCAAGGTGCAGGCTGGGGAGAAGCAGGCCATGAAGGACTACGGCAAGAAGCTGCACCAGCAGATCGACCAGCTGGTCACGCGCATCACACTGTCCTTGAGCAGGAACGACAGGAAGAAATACAACACAGTGCTCATTATCGACGTGCACGCCCGGGACATCGTCGACTCTTTCATCAGGAGCAGGCAAGGTGCCCCCCTCCGCCCCCCAGGCGATTCCTGGCGCGTGCCTGGGCTTCCCGGGGCGCCTCTCTTTGCCCCGCCCCCCCCCCTCACTCGCTCCTCTTTCTCACCTGCCAGCATCCTCGAGGCCCGGGAATTTGAGTGGGAGAGTCAGCTCCGGTTCTACTGGGACCGGGAGCCGGATGAGCTGCGTGTCCGCCAGTGCACGGGCACCTTTGGCTATGGCTACGAGTACATGGGCCTGAACGGGAGGCTGGTCATCACGCCGCTCACCGACCGCATCTACCTGACCCTCACCCAGGTGGGAGCTCCGGCGTGCGGCCCTGCCCCCTGGCTGGCGGCGCTCTCAGTGCAGCCCTGGCAGGCGTGGCCGTGTGGGTGGACCCGAGACCCCCCGTTCATGTCCACTTGACTCGGAGCCTGGGAATGTGACCTCAGTTAGAAGTAGCCTTTGTACATTTCACCAGTTGGGGGGTGGGGGAGATCATTCTGTGTTAGGGCCTGAATCCAAAGACCGGCGTCCTTGTGGGAGGGAGGTACCGAGAGGCAGATGGTGTGAGATGGGGCAGCGGTGGGGGTGCAGCCACCAGCCAAGGACGCCGGGAGCTGTGGGCACCAGGACCTCCTGGGGGGCACAACTCTGCCAGCACAACTCGGTTTCAGGTGTCTGCCCCTTCGAGAGAACACATTTGCTTTCCACCCCCAGTTTGTGGCGCCTTGTCCGCACGGGGGCGCGGTGAGGAACGGCGTGGTCCTGAGCAGGTGAAGGAGTTTCAGTGTGTGACAAAACATAACTGACACCTTTTGAGGCTGAGCCACTGCAAGTTCAGGACACCCCCGAATCCACCCCCGGTTCGGTCATTGGCTAAAGGGCTCACAGATTCGGTGGTGTCATTTGGATCCCGACTTAGGGCTGCTCACAGCTAAACCAGAGGCAGGAAAGGTGCGGCCAGACTCAAAGCTCCCGTTGCTCTGTCCTGGCTCTGCTGGGTGGCGGCTCTCTTGTCCCCCAGCCCCCGTGTGCCGCTGCGTGCATGGGGCATTGGCTCCCGGGGCTTAGCTGAGCCTGGTGTCCTGGCTCTTAACTGGGGCCTGGTGGTGTAGACGTGACTGACCTTGGATTCCGGCCCCTCCAGATCGAGCTGATACCAGGCTCCTGTCCTAAATGACAATGTGGGGTTATCTGTGTGTGGCCGAGGTCCAGCCAAACAAGGTTGCTCTTCCCAGGCAGGTGTTCGAAGGGCGTCGAGGTCAAGCTCCTTTGACCTGGAGACAAAGGGCAAGATCAGTCACTGACCGCATGGACGTCCATGCGTCCATGAGCCTCCACTCTGGGGACCACTGGGGCTCTGTCCTCGAGGAAGGGACAGATTCCAGCAGGTTGCTCAGTCTCTGGTACACTGGTCCCTGGATAATGGGGCGGGGGGGTGTCAGTGGAGGTCCATGGGAAAATACAGAAATGTTAAAAATGGCGATGGCCGCAGAGCTGTGCGGAAACTTGTTCGTTCTGCTCTCCTCATAGTCCGGGAGAGGACGCTGCTTCCCCACGTGAGCCTGACAACGAATTTTTCGCCTTTGGCTTCTAACAGGCGCTCTCCATGTATCTGGGCGGGGCCCCTGCTGGCCCGGCAGGGACTGGCAAAACCGAGACCACCAAGGATCTCGCCAAAGCCTTGGGCTTGCTCTGTGTGGTCACCAACTGCGGCGAAGGCATGGATTACAAAGTAAGGCCGCGGCGTCCCTGCTGGCACTGATTGACTAGGCAGAGAGCTGAAAGGGAAGGCTCTCCCCTGAAATGACAGGGTAACAGCTGGAAGAATACAGAAGAAAAGCTGTCACATCACAGCCTCAGAACTTGGAGGGGTCTGTTTTGTTAGCCACAGATGGAGCGAGAGCCCCAAACTTAAATGCCCACCAGCATCAGGAAGAGAATGTCAGGGAGCACAGCAGCTGACAGAGACACCAGGGAGTGGTGGGGACTGCGGCAAACTGGAGCTTGCTTTGGCTAAAGGGGGAGCCGCTGTTCAGTTGTGGCTAATTTTTGCCATTTGGGGAAGTGGACCCAGTCCACTAGATATTCCAGTCATTAATTTAATATTTGACTGTAATATTTGATTGCAATATTTAATTTGTAAAGTCCTGGGAGTGGAGCTGACTCCTGAGAAATCTTAGAAATCTTGTCACAAGGATCCATCAGTGGGGGTTGGGGGTGTCTGCCTGACTGCCTCGCTTCCGACCTGACGATCACTGTCTGCTTTAGTTTTGAAAATGTACCCATAAATGGTTGCTTGCAATTTTACAGATGACGATTGCCCGTGTGCTGACATTTCTTTCATTCCAGGCTGTCGGGAAGATTTTCTCTGGCCTGGCCCAGTGTGGGGCTTGGGGCTGCTTTGACGAGTTTAATAGGATCGACGCCTCTGTGCTGTCCGTGATCTCATCTCAGATCCAGACCATCCGAAACGCCTTGATCCATCAATTAACCACGTTCCAGGTGCGGGCAGGTGTGAAGCCACTGGTGTCATGGCCCCAGGGCACTTGCTGTGTCACCTCTGAACATCAGATGGTGGTCTCCAGACCAGGCTTCCTGCAGATGAGGAATACTTGGATTTATTTTTCAAATCGAGATGGTTGGGCTTCCCAAAATCATCTGTATTTTTGATAATTAAGGTCTGTAATATTTTAAGCATTTCAAACTAATTGCAGACATAGGGCTAGCGGATCTAAGTGAGTAGGGCGATATTCTCAAATCAGTGATGAAAAAGACCCCCTTTAAAGTTAAAAAATATTGCAGATTTTCCAAATTTGAGAAAAAGTGACTTAAAAATTAATATTCCTCTCAACCAAAATACCTTCAGCAGAAAATATCACAACAAGAAATTTTGCCTTTGTAACTGGCAAAGTTCTGGCATTACAACAAACAGGATTTTGAGGTTATTATCAAAGTCACTGCAGCAGGCCATGCCTCATGAAATTAAACTTTCCTGTCTTCTGTCTGACTGACGGAATATTGAAGGAAATAAAATAGTAAAATCTTAGTAAAGACAAAAGTTCTGACCATTAAACTCAGCTGTGGGGCCTCCCTGGTGCTGCAGCAGTTGAGCGCTGGGTTGCGAAGCTGCCTGCAGCCTCTGCAGCGCCGGTTTGATCCCTGGCCGCCTGGGGGAGGGTCCCACATGGCGCGCAGACCTCTCCTGCCACCCGCTGCTCCCCTCAGCAGTGCACTTCGTCAGTCTGTGTGTTCTGTTCCCCGCTCTGGCTCTGGCGAATTCTCTCACCCTCCCATGCTTCTGACTGTACCCAGTGCTTGTATAAATAAATAAATCTTAAAAAAAAAAATAAACTCAGCTGTGGGTGAGAGACTCAAAAGACTGAGATTTCTGTGCTTGGCTGGAGTCTGGGGGCAGCTGGAGGACTGGTCTTTGGAAGGGAGCTGAGGGGTGCTCACGCCCACCATGATGGAGATGGGGCAGGGAGGGCAGGACAGCCATGTGGGAATGGAAGCCCGCTCTGTGTGAAGCATTGGCTGAGAGCTTCCACACACGCTATCTCTCGCTCTGTGGCCACAATAGTGCAGAGAAGGAAACTGGGGATCAGAGAGGTCAGGTGACCCGCTGGGGTTCACACAGCACCTGGAATCAGCCCCAAGTTGCTCCCTTTCCCAACATCAGCCACTTCTTAAGAATCCTTTGACTCAGGCCAGAGTTTGGGGGTGGGCCCAGCTTGCCCCCAGAATACTCAGGATATAAGAACAAGGAGTCTGCATTAGTACCCAGAAAGGGGAAGGAGGTGCAGGCTGCCTGTGGAGGTGCAGACCTCAGCTCACCCACCTCCTCGCCTCCGTCCCCCTGGGGAGGGCTGGTGCAGCCTAACACCGCCCCCCCCCACCCCCAACAAACACCTTGTCCTCTTCCAGTTTGAAGGGCAGGAGATCTCCCTGGACCCGAGAATGGGCATCTTCATCACCATGAACCCCGGCTACGCGGGCCGCACAGAGCTGCCCGAGTCGGTGAAGGCCCTGTTCCGGCCCGTGGTGGTGATCGTGCCCGACATGCAGCAGATCTGCGAGATCATGCTCTTCTCCGAGGGCTTCCTCTGGGCCAAGGTGAGCGCCCTCCATGCGCGTGCGGGTGGCACCGGGGCGTCTGTCCTGAGGCGGCTGCTCCTGCTTTCTGGGCTTTGTCTCTGCTCTACGCCCTCTTTTTAGAACGGCAGCTCTCACTGCGGGAAGTGGTGACAGGCACCTGAGCCCCATGACCCCTTGTCCAGCTCCTGCTGTGGCGACTCTCTCCTGCCCACAGGACCATTGTCCAAGCCAGGACAGAGAGAGGGGCACAGCGCCGGTAACTCAGGCGCAGACTCAACCAGGCTGTACCTTCTCACTCCCTCTGCTGTGTGTGTGTGTAGTTTGGTGACATTTTATCACGTGTCTAGAGTGACTGGCACACCGCGAGCATACAGATACATAACTCCTGTGTTATCTTTTGAAGCGTGTATGAAAACAGAGACATGAACATTATTCCAAAAGGCTCTGGAATGGTACACAGGTTGCTTCTCTACAATTTTTAAAGCGCACTTTTTCTGCCCTTCGTGTCATCCGGCTCTCAGGCCGGCGCTGGGGGCTCAGTTCTTGTTTCCAGGACCAGCGCCCCCATGCCACGCTTTGGGGCCAGCAGAGCCCACGCTCGGCTCTCGTGACAAACCCTTAGTGGAGAAGCTTTCAGACGCGCCTGGGTCAAGTAAACCGCAGCGTCGTTTTGGAGCCTAGTCCCCGTGACCTCGGTCAGATGGGTTTTGTTCTTGAGTTTGTCCTCAAGAGAGTCTCCCACTTTGCAAAGGCTGGTGTCTCAGTTAGAAGCAAAGGGCCCTCCCGGCCTTTCTGTTGGGGATGAGATGTGCTTGTCGAGAGGCAGCTTCCTCCCAGACTGAGTCCGCTCTGGTGCTTTCCGGACATTTTCTTTCTTTTTCATTTTCTTCTTTAATCACAAAGACTCTGGCCAAAAAGATGACGGTCCTGTATAAGCTGGCCCGGGAGCAGCTCTCCAAGCAGCACCACTACGACTTCGGGCTCCGGGCCCTGAAATCGGTGCTGGTGATGGCCGGCGAGCTGAAGAGAGGCTCGCCTGAGCTCAAGGAGGTAGGCGCCGGCCCGAGGTCCGTGGGTGCTCCTGGGTGCGTGGGGATTGCGTCCGTGAGGGGTGGCAGTCGTCTGACCTTAACTTGGTCTCTTGCCCATGATACCATTTTCGTGAACTGGACCTGTTTCCCGCAAGGTCAAGTTCAGTGTCTTCTCTGTGTCCAACTTTGTGACGCTTCAGTCAGCCTCTGCCCGCAGGATGGCGGGCCGTGAACGCAGGAGTTTTCCCCTCTTTGCAGTGGAAGCAGGAGGAGCGATTAGGATTCTTTCACCTGGGTGTCCCCAGTCTGCTCTGGGGGCCGGAGGCTCCCGCGTCTCTCTAGAGGCTGCATGCGGGTGTCCTCGCTTTCGACCCCGTGGGCGGCCTTCCCGGCCCCGGCCCCTGGGTGAGCGATGCCTCCGTGGACTCTGTGTTTGGTGCCGCCCAGGACGTGGTGCTGATGCGAGCCCTCCGGGACATGAACCTGCCCAAGTTCGTGTTTGAGGACGTCCCGCTCTTCCTCGGCCTGATCTCGGATCTGTTTCCCGGACTCGACTGCCCGCGCGTGCGCTACCCGGACTTCAACGACGCTGTGGAGCAGGTGCTGGCGGAGAACGGCTACATCGTCCTACCCGTCCAGGTGAGCTGCGCCCGGCGGGGCCCTCTGCCTTCTTCCGGGGCCTTTTCATTGTTTCATTTTTTAAAAATGTGGTAAAGGACATGGGGCGCATGCCCTCACCGCCGTTTCGCCTCCGTTTTTAAAAACCGTGGTCTTGACTGTTTCTCTAGCGGTGCTTGTTGAAGAGCAGATGTTTTATGGAGGGACCGTTCAATGGTGCAGCTGCTTTGGAAAAAGCAGTTCCTTAAAAAGTTAAACGGAGAATTGCCCTCGGAGCTAGCAGTTCCGCCCCCAGGTTTATATCCAAGAGAAGAGAGAGCATGTCTCCCCACAACACCTGCACATGAATGTTCACCGAAACCCCAAAGTAGAAACAACCCACATGCCCGTCAGCGGCTGAATAGAGAAACAACATGTGGTCGCCGGGCCAGTGGAGCATTCTGCGGCCATAAAAAGGAAGGAAGCCCTGAAACCTGCCACACCATGGAAACACCTTGAAAACATGTTCAATGAAAGAAGCCAGACACACAGGGCACATGCGGTGCTTCCACCGGGGATGTTCCGTTTCCGTGTCGAGAACCGACAAATCCAGAAGTAGATCTGTCCTTGTCAAGGGTTTGGGGATCTGGACTTGGACAACATGCCTAATGGGAGTTTTGGGGGGGTGGGTGGGAAGGGTAGTGAAGATGCTCTAAGGTGGAACGTGGGGCAACATTGTCCTATGCAGCGCTATAAACCAATGTTACCTCGATAAACATAAAAAAAGGAAAAGAAGAAAAAGGAAGGTGGTGACGGTGTCGCAATTTTTGAACGTACTAAACCCCACTGGATTGTACGTGTTAAGTGGGTGAATCGGGAGGCACGGGAATCACAGCTCCGTACAGCTGCTGGCATTCCTCCCGCAGGTGGACAAGGTGGTCCAGATGTTCGAGACCATGCTGACCCGCCACACGACGATGGTGGTGGGGCCCACAGGAGGCGGCAAGTCTGTGGTCATCAACACGCTGTGCCAGGCCCAGACCAAGTGAGTGTGACCTCTGGTGGGGGGTCCGGGTGCTGGCCGTGTTAGCTGGCCCCAGACTGTCCTCTGACTTCCCGGGAGGGAAACAGCACGAAACACTCCTTAAATGTAGTGCGCGTCTGCTTGTTTCTTTGCTGATTTATTTATTTATTTATTTATTAAATATTTATTTTTTATTTATTTATACAAGCACTGGGCACAGTCAGAAGCATGGGAGGGTGAGAGAATTCACCAGAGCCAGAGCGGGGAACAGAGCAGACAGACCGACGGAGAAATACACTGCTGAGGGGAGCAGCGGGTGGCAGGAGAGGTCTGCACGCCATGTGGGACCCTCCTCCCGTGGCCGGGTAGCAGCCGGGGATCGAACCGGTGCTGCAGAGGCTGCGGGCAGCTTCGCAACCCAGCGCTCAACCGCTGTGCCCCCGGGGAGGCCCCTTCTTTGCTGATTTAATAAACCATTTTGGAAGGTCAAGCTGTGACCCTTTTGAGCTTCAGACTATCCCAAGGTTATTTGTGAAGTGAGAATGTCACGAAACTCTCTTATAAGATATTTTGATCATCGGGTGTTAATGTCCCAGCAAAACTCTGCAGCAAGCTGTGGAAGCTCATGACCTTCACCTTCCCAGATGGTCTTTACATTCTAATGAGTGATGGTCAGATCCTCTTTTTGTTTCTTGTTTCTGACTCTAAGTGGCCTACGCCGGGGCCACCCCATATTTCACTCTTCAGTTCACTCATTGCTATAGATAATTTATGCAACTAGCACACACAGACATGTGTAGCTGGATGCCACTATTATTTTTATTATGTTAATGATGAATGGTGGTTTGCATGGCATTTAGTTTTTGTGGATGGACTGATCCTATGGCACCGTGGGAATTTATAGGCATCCTGGTGGGAAGTGCCCTGCTCACGTGATTTATAAAGTCAGCAACACAGAGCAGATGACCTGTAGCAACAAGGGGCTGGACAGTGAGTACCACAAAGGCCTGTTAGATCATACTGGGTGACTAATAATATAATACACTGCTACCTCCTGTACGCTAATTATGAAATGTTTTCCTAAATATGTCATATGCATGAATATATAATACACCTGAAGATGAAATATACTCGATACCCAGCTTCTCGTTGCAAAGCCGCACCTTCAGGTCAGACCTCGCATGTGTTGGCACCACACCTTCAGTGAAACATGCTCCCCTTGCGTCTGTGTAAGCCCGTGGGTGGAAAAGCCCCGTGGAGAGCGTGTAGGAATCCCGTTTTAAATTTTGGATTGGATCCCAAATGTCTAACTCTGCACATTGGCACCCAGTTTCCTAAAGCTAGTAGCCCACGCCTGGACCACGGCTGAAGCCTCTCCTTTGATTTAGGCTTGGGCTGACGACGAAGTTGTACATCCTGAACCCCAAGGCTGTGAGTGTCATAGAACTCTACGGCATCCTGGACCCCACCACCCGTGACTGGACTGATGGGGTGCTGTCCAACATCTTCAGGGAGATGAACAAACCGACAGATAAGAAGGAGAGAAAGTGAGTATCTCTGTGAGCAGGGGAGAGCCGGGCTGGTCCACGGTCACTGGCTAAGCTTGGTGAATAAGCAGGCTGGTGGGGGGCCCCCGCAGGTGCACGCTCGGAAGCGGTGGACCAAGAGGCCCTGCTGATGACGTGCCAGGGGCCATCCTGGTGGGCTTTTTATGTGTCCCCTCCATCAGCTTCCTCCGCTGTGTTTGCCCAACTTACCACGGAGGAAGGGAGGCCTAGGGCAGGCGCCAATCGCCCCCGATCAGGGCTTTGCACGTGGGCTGTCTGCCTTGCCAGGCTGCCTGCTTGGCAAGGTAAGTCAAGGAACATTCTCCCCTGACCGGGGGTCGACCCAGGACAATGCCTTGCTCAGTTGTTCTGTTCCTTGGGTGGCCTCTAATTTTGAGCAGTGAATCATGTTTTTTTTATTTCTTATGGCCTTGAAGCTCTGGAAGTCTCCAGGTCAGCCACTGGACAGCATGCCCTCCGTTCTTGCTTGTGGTTGGATTCAGGCTGTGCATTGTTGGGGGGCCCCATCTCATCCAAGGCCATATGTTGGTTTGCCCCATTATTGCTGATTTTAGCTGTGACCAGCTGGCTAAGGTGCTGTTGGTACACAGCCTATGGGAAGCTGCAAATACCCCTTCCTCGTCAGAACCCAGTGGTTCTGTCGTCCATTGATGGCCGACTGAGGCTAGTCTTCCAGTCACGAGTATGAAATGGGACAGTGGTGACATCTTGGGGTGGGCTGCAGAGCAGAGGCCTGTGTGTGTGCCAGATAATGATCTTGTATCGCCGCTCAGTTTCCTGAACTTGATGATCACACTGTGTTTATGTGCGACATGGTGCTTGTTCTTAGCATATACATCTGAAGTATTTGGGAATAAAGGACAACAGGTCTATGACACACTCTCAGGATCCAGAGAGACGGAGAGAGCAGCAGCTCACATGTGGCAAGAAATTAAACACTTGAGAATCTGGTTGAAGGGCATGAAGGGTGTTCTTTGTAATGTTGTACTCTCTGTAAGCTTGGAATGATTTAAAAAAAGTTAAAAGGGAAAATGTTGAAGTGTCACAGAGCTTAAATACAGAGTTCTTGAAGGCAAAGCAGGCCTGCTGCCGGGACAGACGACATGTAACCGGGACCAATCTCAGGTTCTCCCAGGGACCGAGCAGGTCAAACACTGTACATGGCAGTTCAGCACATGTTGGGTGGCTTGGAACAACATTTATTTTCTCCCAGTTCTCTGGTGGTAGGAAGAGTAGAGGACAGAGGGGCCTGCACTTCGGTGAAGCTTCCAGGGGAAAGTCCTTCCTTGCTTCCTCCAGCTCCTGGTGCTCAGGGCTCCTGGTTTCGTGGCCACATCCCTCTGCTCTCTGCCTCCAGCTCCACATCCCTGTGCTCTCTGTCCCCTCTGTGGTGGATGAGGCCGGCTTCTCCCTCTCTCAAAATCCATAATTTAACTACATTCACAGTGGCCTTTTTTCCAAACAAGGTCACATTCACAGGTTCTGGATGGACATATCTTCTTGCTAGAAAAGCAAAGTAACGCAGATTTTTGTGATTCTTAAATGTTGGTAGCTGCCAAACAGTTTTTATGCTTTATCATTATTTTTTTATTTTGTCACTCCTCTGGACCAAACAGGAGGCTCTGCTACAGGTCCTGGCTAGAAAACCTTGGGAAAGACATTTGACACCGATGAGGAGGTTACACCGTGTTCCATAGCCTTTAGGGCCCACGGCTCACTGTTCTTTGGCTGCCGCAGGTATATTTTGTTTGATGGCGATGTGGACGCGCTCTGGGTGGAAAACATGAACTCCGTGATGGACGACAACAAGCTGTTGACACTGGCCAATGGTGAGCGCATCCGGCTGCAAGCACACTGTGCTCTCCTCTTTGAGGCAAGTGGAAATGAAGAAGAATGTTTTTTTTAATTAAAATTTTAAATGTTTGTTAAATAAATAATAAATATAGTCTACTGAAAACCCCTAAATAAGGTAGAAAAGTTCGATGACGAGCACAACTCTTTTTTTCTCTCTGTGTTCCTCTCATCCCTCCTTAATTTATGCCAGAGGCTAACTGCTTTTCACCATTGCGTGGCTTCTTCTGGTGGTGCCCCAGTATCTCTGAGTAACATACTTCATGCGCTACTCCTTCCGATCTCAAGTGTATATTTTATCTACTGACTGCTGTGAAAAGCACTGAGGGTTCATCATTTATACCCGTAGTCCATCTTCTCTCCTCAGAACACTATGTTGTTAAATCACTTTAATCTATAAAGAGTGTTTACATCACAGAGCCAGCTAGTAGACCATGGTTCTCATCACTTCCTTTTAGGGCCATTTGTTTTGTTCCAGAGTTTGTAATTGCCTTCCTTTTCCTCTCATGCTATTTGCCTTTATCTCATCCTCATTCACCCCTCCCCCAAACTTTCCAGTATGTCAAGAATTCTACTTGGGCCCCCATGTTTTCCTGATGACAACTTTCCAGGCCCTCCATCCCCTGCTTACAATAAGGACTCCTTGTTCTCACAACTTATTTCATAGTTGTGGTCCTGGGACTTGCTTTCATTCTAGCTTAGTGGTAATGCTGTTGCTAACTTGGTCTGCAGAATTCATTGATGCATGAGTATTTGTGTACATTGTTATCTTTTTTTTTAATAATAAATTTTATTTTTATATTCCCCATACAATTGCAACCCCCCATTCTGACCCCAATCCCTCCCCTCCCGCCCCCCACCCCCCAAAAAGTGTCTCTGGTTCATAGTTTTTTGTTGATTTTGATTTTCACTTATAGTTATTCATTTTCCTGGTCCCTTATTTAAGTTTTCTAGATTCCTGCTATGAGTGAGACCATCCAGTATTTTTCTTTTTCTTTTTGGCTTATTTCGCTGAGCATGATCCCTTCCAGCGCCATCCATGTTGCTGCAAATTGCATGTGTTTATCTTTTTTGAATGCTGAGTAATATTCCATGGTGTACGTGTACCACATCTTCTTGATCCAGTCATCTATTTTTGGGCATTTGGGCTGTTTCCAAAGCTTAGCTATTGTAAACAGTGCTGCTATAAACATAGGGGTGCAGGTGCTCTTTGGAATTGATGTTTCTGTGTCCTTTGGGTAAATACCTAGGAGTGGAATTGCTGGATCCTATGGAAGCTCTATGTTTAGTAGGTCAAGAAATCTCCACACAGCTCTCCATAGTGGTTGGACCAGTTTGCACTCCCACCAACAGTGCAGGAGAGTTCCTTTTTCTCCACACCCTCGCCAACATTTGTTGTTGCTAGTTTTTTTAATATGTGCCATTCTCACTGGTGTGAGATGGTATCTCATGGTAGTTTTGATTTGCATTTCCCTGATGACAAGTGATGTTGAACATTTTTTCATATGCCTGTTGGCCATTTGCATTTCCTCTTCAGAGAAGTTTCTTTTTAGCTCTTCTGCCCATTTTTTGACTGGGTTATTTTCTTTGTTGTTGTTGAGTCTCATCAGCTCTTTGCAGATTTTTGTGATCCGTCCTTTATCATTAGTGTTGGGTGCAAAAATGCTCTCCCAGTCAGTGGGGTTTCTCTTTGTTTTTGTTATTGTCTCTTTTGCTGTGCAGAAGCTCTTTAATTTGATGTAGTCCCAGCTGTTTATCTTTGCCTTCACTATCACTGCTTTGGGTGATGTATCTGTAAAGATGTCTTTGATGTGCAAATCACGTAGTGTTTCGCCTATATTTCCTTCTATATATTTTATGGTTTCAGGTCTTATGTCTAGTTCTTTAATCCATTTTGAGTTGATTTTTGTGTATGGTGTGAGGTAGTGGTCAAGCTTCATTCTTTTGCATGTAGCAACCCAGTTTTCCCAGCACCATTTATTGAACAAACTTTCTTTGCTCCAATGCATAGTCTTTGCTCCTTTGTCAAAGATTAGTTGACCATAAATCTGTGGGTTTATTTCTGGATTTTCTTCTTTTTTTTAAAAAATTTTTTATTTATTTATTTATTTTATAGAGGCATGTTTTTATTTATTTATTTGTTTGTTTGTTTGTTTTGTTTATACATGCACTGGGTACAGTCAGAAGCACAGGAGGGTGAGAGAATTCACCAGAGCCAGAGCGGGGAGCAGAGCAGGCAGAAGGACCAAAGTACACTGCTGAGGGGAGCAGCGGGCGGCAGGAGAGGTCTGTGCGCCATGTGGGACCCTCCTCTGGTGGCCGGGGAGCAGCCGGGGATCGAACCGGCGCCGCAGAGGCTGCGGGCAGCTTCGCAACCCAGCGCTCAACCGCTGCGCCACAGGGGAGGCCCTATTTCTGGATTTTCTATTTGATTCCATTGGTCTGTATGTCTGTTCTTGTTCCAATACCATGCAGTTTTGATGATTATGGCTTTGTAGTATAGTTTGAAGTCTGGGAGTGTGATGCCTCCATTCCCTTCTTTCTTTTTCAGGAGAGCTTTGGCAATTCGGGGTTTTTTGTGATTCCATATGAATTTCATCAATAATTGTTCTATTTCTTTGAAGAATGACATTGAAATTTTGATTGGAATAGCATTGAATCTGTATATTGCTTTTGGTAGGATGGCCATTTTAATAATGTTTATTCTTCCAATCCATGAGCAGGGGATGTCTCTCCATTTCTTTGTGTCTTCTTCTATTTCTTTTAACAGTGTTTTATAGTTTTCTTTGTATAGGTCCTTTACCTCTTTTGTTAGATTTATTCCCAAATATTTGATTTTTTTTGTTTCAATAATAAAAGGGATGGTTTTTTTGATTTCTTCTTCTTCAGATTTATTGTTTGTGTATAGGAAGGCTACTGACTTTTGTGTGTTAATTTTGTATCCTGCCACTTTACTGAACTGATTGATGAGTTGAATTAGTTTTTCCGTGGAGTTTTTGGGGTTCTCTATGTATATTATCGTATCATCTGCAAATAGTGATAGTTTGACTTCTTCTTTTCCTATTTGGATTCCTTGGATGTCTTTCTCTTGTCTTATTGCTCTGGCTAGGACTTCCAGTATTATATTGAAAAGCAGTGGTGAGAGTGGGCATCCTTGTCTTGTTCCAGATCTTAATGGAATTGCTTTCAGCTTTTCACCATTGAGAATGATACTGGCTGTTGGCTTGTCATAGATGGCCTTTATGATGTTGAGGTATGTTCCTTGTATCCCAAGCATTTCAAGGGCTTTTATCATGAATGGGTGTTGCACTTTGTCGAAAGCTTTCTCAGCATCTATTGATATTATCATATGGTTTTTATATTTCTTTTTGTTGATGTGTTGGATAACGTTGATTGATTTTTGGATGTTAAACCATCCTTGTGCCCCTGGAATGAATCCTACTTGGTTGTGGTGAATTATCTTATGGATACATTGTTGGATTCTGATAGCTAAAATTTTATTGAGGATTTTTGCATCAGTGTTCATTAGGGAGATTGGCCTGTAGTTTTCCTTTTTTGTGTTGTCCTTATTCGGTTTTGGTATTAGTGTAATGTTGGCTTCATAGAACGTGTTTGGTATTGTCTCTTCCTTCTCAATTTTTTGGAAGAGTTTGTGGAGGATAGGCACCAATTCATCTCTGAATGTTTGGTAGAATTCGTTTGTAAATCCATCAGGTCCTGGGCTTTTGTTTTTGGGGAGGTTTTTGATTACCATTTCAATTTCGCTGCTTGTAATTGGTCTGTTTAGGTGTTCTATTTCTTCTTTATCTAGCTTTGTGTGATTGTAGAGTTTTAGGAATTTGTCCATCTCCTCTAGATTGTTGAACTGGTTTCCATACAACTCTTCATAGTAGTTACTAGTTATTCTTTTTATTTCTGCTGTGTCCGTTGTGATTTCTCCTCTTTCATTTCTGATCCTGTTTATTTGTGCTTTCTCCCTTTTTTCCTTTGTGAGCCTGGCTAGGGGTTTGTCTATTTTATTGATTTTTTCGAAGAACCAGCTCTTGGTTTCATTAATCTTTTGGATTGTTTTTTTAGTTTCAATTTCATTTATTTCTGCTTTGGTTTTCATTATTTCTTTTCTTCTACTGGTTTTGGGGTTTTTTTGTTGTTCTTTTTCTAGATCTTTGAGCTTCGAGATTAGGTTGTTTCTTTGAGTTCTTTCTTTTTTCTTGATGTGAGCTTCTATTGCTATATATTTTCCTCTTATTACTGCTTTTGCTGCATCCCATACATTTAGGATATTGGTGTCCTCCTTGTCATTCAATTCAAAGAATTTTTTAATTTCCTCTTTGATCTCCTCATCAGTCCAGTGGTCTTCCAGTAGTGTGGTTTTTAGTCTCCATGAGGTAGGAAAGTTCCTTGCCTTCTTTTTATGGTTTATTTCTAGCTTGATGCCTTCATGGTCAGAAAAGATGGTTGGTATGATTTCAATCTTGGTGTATCTGTTGATGTTTGTCTTGTGCCCCAGTATTTGATCGATCCTGGAGAATGATCCGTGTGCGCTTGAGAAAAATGTGTACTCCGTTTTTTGGGGGTTTAGTGTTCTATAGATGTCTGTTAAGCCCAAATGCTCTAGGTCCTTATTTAGAGCTTTAGTTTCTTTACTTATTTTTTGTCTTGTTGATCTATCCATTGTTGATAGTGGTGTGCTGAAGTCTCCTACTACATATGTGTTTTCTCTGATGTCTGTTTTCAGAGATGACAACAGTTGTCTGATATATTTTGGTGCTCCTTCGTTTGGTGAGTATATGTTAATTAGTGTTATTTCTTCTTGAAGTATTGTCCCTTTGATCACAATGTAGTGACCGTTGGGATCCCTTTTTATTTTTTTGAGTTTGAAATCTGTTTTATCTGATATAAGTATAGCTGTTCCTGCTTTCTTTTTTGGTCCATTTGCTTGTAGGATTGTTTTCCATCCTTTAACTTTGAGTCTATTTTTATCTTTTGTAGCTAAATGTGTTTCCTGGAGACAGCAAAAGGTTGGGTTTTGTTTCTTAATCCAGGCTGCAACTCTGTGTCTTTTTATTGAAGAGTTTAGTCCATTTACATTTAGAGTTAATATTGATATGTTAGCATCTGTATTTGCCATTGTGTTTGTCTTTCCTTTGATTTTATTTATTCTTTTAATATCTTTTTTTTCCCTTGCCTTCTTTCATTGTTATTCGTCCCTCTGAGGTTCTGGCTTTAGGATTCCTTGTAGTATTTTTTGGAGTGGGGGTTTATTGGTAATGAAGTTCCATAGTTTCTGTTTGTCTGGGAAGGTCCTTATTCTTTCTTCATAGAGGAAGGAAAGCTTTGCGGGATAGAGTATTCTTGGTTGACATCTGTTTTCTTGGAGTCTGTTGACTATGTCCTTCCACTCTCTCCTTGCCCGTAGTGTTTCTTCAGAGAAGTCTGATGTCAGCCTGATTGGTTTTCCTTTGAATGTTATTTGTTTCTTCCCTCTTGTCAGCTTCATTATTTTTTCCTTGTCCTGGATTCTTGGGAGCTTCACTATTATGTGTCTTGCTGTATTTTCCTTTCGTCATGGAAGTTTGGTGTTCTTCTTGCTTCTTGTATATCAATTTTCAGCTCCTTCTTCACATTTGGGAAGTTCTCTTCAATTATCTCCTGGAATATTTTCTCTGTTCCTACATCTCTCTCCTCTCCTTCTGGTATTCCTATAATTCTTATATTTCCTTTCCTCATGGTGTCAGATAGTTCCTGAAGTCTTTCTTCGTTCTTTTTCCTTCGTACTTCTCTTTCCTTTTCTGTTTTGGTTCTTTTTATTTCTGTGTCTTCAAGAGAACTTATTCGTTCTTCCATTTCATCTATTCTGCTTTCATTGCTTTTCCCAGAATTCTTTAGTTCTTCCATTAATTCTTTGATCTCCTGCATTTCTTTTACTTCCCTCTTTAGGGACTCAATTTCATTCTTCTGATCGTTGATTATTTTTCCCTTATCATTGTTTTCCTTTATGAGTTCTGTCATTTTTTTAATCATGGCAATTTTAAATTCTCTTTCTGGAAGGCTCAGAAGTTCTTCCAAGTTACTGTTGTTGCAATCTGGGGGCTGGTTTTCTTTTTGTGGTGTGCTTCTTCCCTGAGGAGTTGCTATGTTGCATGTGGTTCTTCTACTCCCTACTGTCTGTTTTCTAATTTGCCGTATGCATTGGGACACTGTGTTGCTGGGACTGGCCGGCATCTTGAGTGAGCTTCTCTGCTCCCCTCTGGCTCCTCCGGGAGCCATCTGTCAGTTTGCTGAAGAAAGGTCCCTGTTCTAAAATGCTGATGTGGGGACACACTCCCCTGTGCTCCTGGTCTGCCCCGGCGGTGGGTTCCCTCTCCCCCTCTGGGCTTGGACTGCAGGCCAGAGGTGTTCTGGTGTGGGCGAACTTCCCCAGCTCACCTCTGGCTCCTGAGGGAGCCTTCTGCAGGCAGTCTTTACTGAAGAAATGTCCCTGTTCTAAAATGGCGATGCGGGACACACTCCCTGCGTGTCCAGTCTCAGGCACACTCTTCTGCGCGCCTGGTCTGCTCCGGCTTTGGGTACTCGCTCCCCCTGTGGGCTCAGACTACTGGTCGGCAGGGGTCCGGCGTGGGCTAACTTCCCAGCTGGCCACTAGCTCCTCCAGGAGCCTCTGCTGGTTTCAAGTCGCTAGGTGGAGCCAGAGATCTCTCCTAGAGCCCTTGGGGAGCTGTTTTTTTTTTTTTTTCTTCACCCCGTGGGACAGGAAACAGAGCGGGAATGGTAGGGTAAACCTCAACGGCTTTGGGGTGCTGTGTCTGCCTTGTACCCCACCGTCGTGGAGAACTCACGCCCCGAATTTTGTACCCCGGATCTCAGTTCCAAAGCCCTCAGGTCCAGGACGTGGGCAGTAGCCCAGTTCAGTGTCCACAGAATGGCGTCTTTTGCATCCCGCTCCCGTGCCTGGGTGCCTGGTTCCTGGATACTCAGTGAGGCACTTTCACCTCAGTGAGGGTCATCGCGCACGTCTCCCTGCAAGTCTAGGTCGCAGGCGCAGGGACCTGGGCAGCCGCGATCCCAATCCGTGTTTGCTTTTCAACCGCGCTGCTTTTCTGCGCTATCCCGATCCCGATCCGCGTCTGCTTTTCCAGCGCACCGCTTTTCCGAGCAAGCTTACCGGGGGCCCGGGGCTGTGTGCTGGTCCTGGCCTCCTCCTGGGGGGCGGGGTCTCTGTTTAATGGCGCCCGGAGCTCACCTTCGCGGTGAATCCTGCAGGGTTCTCCGCAGCTCCCGTTCCCGGGGTGTGGTGGCTGCAATAGTTCCTTTCCACTCCTAGTCCCGCTTGCTGCGTAGCTTGTTCTTGTTGGTCGTTTTGGTTTGTTTTTTTCCTCCTCTGCCGGTCGGAGAGTGCCGCCTCTGTGGGCGGGGGAGGAGAGCAGAGTTCTGCGCTTTCCTCCCTTCTAGTCCTCTTTTATGGCCATTTCTTCTTCGGGCAGTTTGCTGGCGTCACCCGTTTCTTCTTCGGGCAGTTTGCTGGCGTCACTTCCGTGTCCCAGTTCTCACTGGGACCTGCCGCTTTTCCTCCCTATTAACTTTTTTTAATGGGAGAGCTTACTCGCAGTGTCTCCTCGCCGCCATGTTGCTCCGCCCTCCTACATTGTTATCTTATTGGCTGAATGAACTGTGTCTTTTTTTTCTGTAGAAAAGGAGACATGTATGTTAATATTGCTGGTTTGGATGCATGCATACTAAGTTTCATACTATTTTATCTCAATTCCTAAAAAACAAACTGAAAGGAAAATACTCCAAAACAATGCTTATTTCTTTGTGGTGGAGTTTTGGATAACTTACTTTCTCCCTTACGCTTTTCTATTTTTGGTAGATATTTCACAACATATTAATTTTGACATTAATTTTATACTAAGAGAAAACTTTAAAAGGAGGTAGATCAGAGATGTGTAAATTTCCTATGACAAACCTGTGTGTTTGGCTAGAAGCCTCATGAAAGCTGGGCAAATGTGGGAATGATTTGGGTTTCTACTGTTGTAAAACTTTGCACAAAGACCTTTAAACATGTTCGGTTGTTTATAGCCATTGACGTGACTGATTTTAATTCTCCAGGTTGGAGATCTACAGTATGCCTCCCCTGCAACTGTGTCGCGATGTGGAATGGTTTATGTGGATCCTAAGAACTTGAAATATGAACCATACTGGAAAAAATGGGTTAATCAAATACAAAACAAGGTGAAAATTATTTCTAAAATGAACTTAAAGTTATTAGTGTTAGTGGCCAATTGGATAGATATAACCCAGAGGGATGTTTACAGTTGAAGGTTATGGCATTGATCTTGACCTACCTATGATCTTGAGTGCTTAATTATCAATATATAAGATGAAAATATGGAAGACACGCTTTTTATTTCAGTAATCTAGACCAGGAGCTGATACTTTTCCCCCTGTAAACACTAGAGAGTAAATATTTTAGGTTTTGCAAGTCATATATATATATATATTTTTTTTTTGCAAATACTTTACTCCGTCATCATGGCATAAAAACAGCCACAGTGCTTTAATGGGCATAGGTATGTGCCAATAAAACTTTATTTAGAAAAACAGATGGCAGAACATATTTGGCTTGTGGGTTATAGTTGGTAACCCCTGGTCCAGTCAAGTCCTGCTACTGAGACACACGTCTTAGGTGGTGCCTACACTCCCCGTTTGCTCAGCTGGATGAAGCAGGTGTGAAAGGACCTAACTTGGAGTGTAACTGAGATTAGATGGGTCCAGCTGAGCTTCTACCATGGGATGTGCCATGTGGCTGCCCAGATTGTGTGTCATCTTAACGACAGACTTCATGGAAAGGTGCAGAGATGATGTGACCAGGCCCAGGAGGCCATGACCACATTCTCAAAGGGATGGTGGTGGCCTGGCTCTGTGTCTAGAAGAGTTACTAGGCTGGTGGTGAACTGGAAACCAGAATGGTTGGCAGTTCCTTGAGAGGGAGAGGCGCCTTCCACTGTTTGCTGGAGCACTGGGGCCCTGTCGCTGGAACTCTAAGATGGTCGGCCCCTTTTCTGTCAAATGTGACCTCTCTCCCATGTGGTGGGGTGAACCCTGGGGCAGTAAAACGAAGCACTTGAACATCTCTCTGGAACTCTGAGATACTAATGATTTTATAGGGATTTGCTCACTTGCCAGATTGATCTTTCATCGGAAGGTGTTTATCACCCCCTCTCAACAAGGAGAACTTCCCAGCAATTTCCGTTTGATTAAAGGAGCCCTTGGCAACATGTTGGCATTCTGCTCTTTCCTAGGCCGAGCTAAACACTTTGGATAACCTCTTTGCAAAGTATGTGCCCTATCTCATGGATGTGATAGTGGAAGGAATAGTGGATGGAAGACAAGGAGAGAAGCTGAAGATGATCGTTCATCAAACAGACCTAAACATGGTAGGAAACAGTCACTGTTGGCAAAGAAAATCTTTCCCTAAAGATGGACCCACACAAGCTTTCAAGGAAAGCACATGTCAGGTCAACAAAGAAGAACCAGCACTTCCTGCGTGATCCTGGCCAGACGAGCTGCTGGGCTTCATCGCCTGACCCAACATGGCGGCCGTGTATTCCCATCACGCTGGGGCCTGAGATTCAGGACTTATGACCAGAACTGGTCCTGGGGCGGGGAAGGACAGGTGCTGGGGGGCCAGTGGAATGTATGGGGGCTGACCCAGGTATTTTCCTGTGAACCAGGTGACCCAGTTGACCAAGATGTTGGATGCATTACTGGAAGGGGAAATAGAGGACCCGGACCTGCTGGAGGCCTACTTCTTAGAGGCTCTGTACTGCTCTCTGGGCGCCACCCTGCTGGAGGACGCGAGGATAAAGTTTGATGAGTGCATTAAGCACATAGCCTCTTTGCCCACTGCTGACACAGAAGGGGTCTGGGCCGGCCCCGGGCAGCTGCCAGGTAGGACCTGAGAGTGTTTGCTTTGGTTGGGTTTCACAGGACATGGCCTTGCTTTTCTACATGAGGCTTGTGGTTTCCCAGCTCTGGGGGTCAAGAGCCCCTGGTGGTCGGTCCCCTCCAATGTCCAAATGCACGGACTGCGCGAGCAGAAGCCTAGCCCCTTTGGGTCCTTGCTTGTCGAGGCTTCACGTCCCTCTCTGAGCTTAGACCTCTGCTTCCTCCGTCCTGTTGAAGCTCTTCCGGCGTCCTTCCCATTCTGTGCTGTTGGCCTGCCCTCAGCCCCTCGCTGCGCTCCTGACCCCTGGCCGGTGGGCCTTGTGTGGAGTCCCTTTGATGAACCCCGAGTCTGCTCTCCTGTCCAAGATCCGAGCCTCGCGCCTCTTGAATTCTCTCCTGTTCCCACAGGGGCCATTTACCTCCTTTTGCCACGAATCTCCACCCTGCCCTCTTCCCTCTCTGTCCAGAGCACCCCTCTTCTTGCCTCAATGGGGAACACAGACATCCTGGACTGGGAATGGTCCCTCTCAGCAGTGAAGCCGCAGAGAACACTCTGCACCCCCATCTCTGTGCCTCTCTCCCCTTGTCCAGAGAGGGGGGGCCCTGACCAAGTCCAATCTGCCCCCTGGACTTTGGGGCCTGTCCCTTCCCCCCTCCTGGGCTCCTGGCTGCACAGCTTTCTCCTCTTTCCCCCGAAGCTTTGCCCTCCCCTCCCTCCCCCTGCCTCCCTCCCCCTCATTCTCCCCCTCCCCCTCTCCCAACCCTTTCCTGCAGCTGGCCCATCACTTCCTGTTCCCTGAGACTGTCAGCCCCCACCCTGCCCCCCACTGCTGCCCTCTCACCTGGGGCTGGTCCTGGATCCTCCCCCTACTCTCCGAGTCTGCTCTGAGCCTTCTCGTGGGCCACAGCGTCTCACCTCCGGTCTTCCTCCCTCAGGGGCCTCCCCGGCTCCCCAGGCTCAGTTATGTTTGACTCTGTTTCCACTCTCTGTCCATCCGTCGGTCCGTCCGTCCATCTCTTTCTATCTTAACTCTGTCCAGTCTGTCTGTCTGTCTCTCCTCTGCCCAGCTGTCTGTCTTCTTTCTTCCTTCCCACGACTTGTCTCCGCCATCATCCTCTGCCTTGTCCCTGCCTCCCTCCACACCAGTGACCTCGACACCTTCTTCCCTCCCCTGTCAACTCTACCCCCTCCCCCAGCCTCTCGGGCCCCCACAGCCTCTGCCCGGAACAGGGCGGGCCTCATGCAGATCCGTTCCCCGAGCGCAGCCGTCTTGGTCTTTGACCAGTGCCGATCTGGCCGCGCCTGCCATCCAAGGGCTGACCGCAGGGGCTCCCAGGGCCGGCCAGGAGAGGACTCGCACTTTGAAATGGCCCCCGGGCTTGTCCCGGCACCATCGCGCCTGCCCTCCGGCCCGCTGCTCCTCCGCCCGCTGCCCCCTTGCTGCCTGGTCCCCTCACCTGTCCTCTTCCTCTGCCAGTTGCTGTCCTCTTGGGTCGGGGTCACTGGTGCTGACTGTGGGAAGGACTGAGACTCCCCCACCTACCTGAGGCCCATCCTGGTTAGATGCCGTCATGGGGTTCCTGTGGCCCCTGAATTTCCTCAATCACAGAACTTACTGCTCCGCATGGAGCTGGCTGTTCACTGGCCTCTCCGCCCCCTTCGACCCCCCAACCCCGGTAAGCTCAGGGCCAGGACCTCCAGGGTCGCTGCTGCCCAGCCGGGGTCCTGCCAGGCAGGAGAGGCCAGGACAACAGCGGGGGTGTGCGGAGACTGGAACTTGGGACATGGCGGCCTCCAGCCCCTAGAAACCACCTCCCCGTTAAGAAAGGAAATGAGGTCATGTGGCTTGGGGGCGAGGGCTGAGAACAAAGACGTTACATCATAGTGACTAAAACGGTGGGGGTGAAGCAGTGTGGGCTCGGCTGGGGGGATGGATGAGCCCCAGGGCACCCCACTTGGACGTCAGAAGAGACTTTCTCCAGATCACTGGACTTTTCAACTTCTGTTTGTGGGCCTCTGCTCCCGGGTTCTGGGGTCCCTGTGGGTCTCAGGGCGACAAGTACGCCCCCAGGCTTGCCATGTCTGTGAAAACGAGTCTCAGAGAAAAGTTCAGGTAGGTTTCTTTTTCTTCTGTCTCAGGGGCGGAAAGCGACTGACACCTCAGGCTTTGTCTCCGGGGGTCGTGCTCCCAGGAGGGGCTGGGTGGGCGCCTGGCGGGGCGGGCAGCGCTAGTCCAGAGGCTCAGCGTGTCCCTGACCGTGAGCGAGTAGCCTTGTGCCTTGTGCCCCGGACTCCCGTCGAGTGCACGAGAAGTGCCCTTGCTGCCCTAGTCCATCCAGCGAGGGCCAGCGGACGCGGTGTTTCCACGCCTGTGGGGGACGCGACACAGCTGCTTGTACCCTACAGGCCACCTGCCCACCCTGTACAACTTTCACTTCCATCCAACTCAGAAGAAGTGGATCCCATGGAACAAACTGGTTCCCGAGTATGTCCACGATCCCGAGCGGAAATTCCTGGACATCCTGGGTGAGTGAGAGCAGCCCCTACCCCCCGCATTTCTCCTTCCACGAGGAGGTGAAGAAGACCCCGAGGCTTCCGTGGTCCTCTCCAGTCCACCCCAGAGTGGAGGTCACGGAGAGCGAGCGGTGGCCTTGCCAAGAGGGGGGCATTTTGATTCTTTTCATGTGCTGCTGGCGCCAGGTGACTCGGCTCTATTCGCAGGCAGGCGGGTGGGGTGGGGTGTGGTGGGCGCAGCCCTGTTCTCGCACGTTTCCATGTGCCCTTGGGCCCCCAGGACTGGCTGGGCTCCAGAAGGAGCAAGTAAGTCAGCGTTTTAGGACTGCTGTTGCCTTGAGGTACCACGGACCGCGGGTGTCTCTGTGGTGAGATGTCTCTGTGGTGAGATGTCTCTGTGGTGAAACTCTGGTGAGACTCTCTCTGGTGAGATGTCTCTGGTGAGACATGTCTGCGGTGAGACGTCTCTGCGGTGAGATGTCTCTGTGGAGAGACCCTCTGTGGTGAGCCATGTTCCAAACGCTCCTCTGGCTGTGTGGGTCACACAGAGGCTGCATGTTTTCACCACACGTCAGACTTGGTCCTCACGGGGTGACTCAGCATGCCCATTTCCCAGGAGCCAGTCAAGATTCAAAACTGGCCACGCAGGAGGAGCCAGACCTGACTTGTAGGCTTTATGCTCTCCTCAGTGGGGCTGTTGGCCAGGGAATCCTGCAAGGGGGGCCGGTGTGAGCAGTGGGGAAGCTGGGCTGCTGGCTCAGGCGGGGTTGGGTGTCCCTCGGCCGGGTCTTCAGCCGGCAGGGCCGCAGGGCCATGGCCTATGGCAGGCTCCTCACCCTGTGTGCTCCCCGTGGGTGGACTTTGTGGGGTGTGAGCAATACCCCCATGAAGCGGTCACAGTGAGGGTAGGGTGGGAGGGCTCCTGAGTAGGCCTTTTCCACACCTCAGGCCACCTTGGGGGTTTCTGCTGTCGCTGCTTCCCCACGGCATTGTTCCCATGACGCCCCCTTTCCTCACACGTCCCTCAGTTCACACGGTGGACACCACCTGCACCACCTGGATCCTGCAGCAGATGGTGAAGATTAAGCAGCCTGTCATTTTGGTTGGTGAATCTGGTACCTCCAAGACCGCCACGACCCAGAATTTCCTCAAAAATCTGAACGAAGAGACTAATGTGAGTCCCTCTTGCTGTTCACATCCACTGTCACGGGCGCTTCGCGATGTTTTGGTCGGTGAGGGGCCATGCACAGGACAGCGGTCCCCAGGGGTACCCCATCCAGCCCAGCGTGTCACGGGGGCACCTTTAGGCTTGTGCCTCCCGCTTCAGGACGTTCGCACAATGACCCGACCACCTCATGGCAAATTTCTCAGAGGTGTCCGTGTGGCTGAGCCCTGTGCCTGTCCAGCTGTGTGAGGAGTTGCTGGACACAGAGCGGCTGACGCAGCTCGCTTGTGACCTTGTCTGTTGTGTGTGTCAGGGCTGTGGGAGCGGCCTGGCGGCACTTCTGGCCAGAGCTGTAGATGGTTGCCAGAGGCTGGCCGGGCCTGTCCTCATCCAAAGACTTTCCCGAGACCAGAGGAACCTCTTCCAAGATGGTGGGCCCTCGCCCCCCACCCTGAGGACCTCTCCCAGGGCTGCTGAGACCCTCTTGACACAGCAGCAGGCTTCCCCCCTGAGGGAGTGTCCGGGACAGACGGCAAAGCAGACGCACCCGAGCCTTTGATGCCCAAGGAAACCACAGGCTGTCTCTTCTGCCGGCTGCTGCTGGCACCACCCCATGCTGTGTGCTGTGTGGGGCACCCAGGGGTGTTTACAAGAGGGGAGGGTGATTGGGAATTGTCTGGGAGCAAACATGAATCATGACATGCACCTGCCCCCCAGGGCTTCAGGTGAAAAGAAAGGGGCTCTGAGAGGTGACATGACTTTTTGGAGGTCCCCTCCCTAACACCGTGCAGAACCAGCCCCCTGCCCCAGGCCCTTTGTCCCTAAGGCCCACAGGTGGCACCTGTCACTGCCTCATGTAACCTTCCAGAGGGAAAGAATTCTTGCTGTAGTTCTTCGAAAATACCCACGGACGCTCTCACTAGCTTACAGACAAGTCAGTTCAGGTGCCAATGAATCTGAGAAGCCAGGCGTGCATGGCCTCCGCTGCGAAGCAAAGCCGCTGCCTGGAATCCTCTGTTGCAGATTGTGCTGGTGGTCAATTTCTCCTCCCGCACCACGTCCATGGACATCCAAAGAAATCTAGAAGCGAATGTGGAAAAGCGAACCAAGGACACGTACGGGCCGCCCATGGGGAAGCGCCTCCTGGTGTTCATGGACGACTTGAACATGCCAAAGGTAGGGGCTCCTGGCGGGGGCAAGAGCTGTGCTCGGTGGCCGAGTGGGCCTGGGGCCGGCGAGTGTGAGCAGCCAGCGTTGATGGGCACATCCCTGGCGGGCCTTGGTTAGGGCTGTGTGCTGGGGCGTTCCCCACGGACTGTGCTCCCCGGTTTCTTTTCTTTGCTCCCCGGTTGAAGGAGTAGAGCTGGCAGCGGTCAGCCTCTGTGCCCAACGTGTGCTTGAGCTGAGTCGTCTCTGAAGGAGCTGTGCTTTTGATAATAGTTCTGCTCTCAGCTCCAGCTATTGGAAATCACAAGGGAAGACACGCCCCCAAATTCCTCTGGATTTACCAAGGAAGGGGAAACTTAGCATGCCTGGGTCAAAGCCTGAGAAGAGCAAAGTTTTCTTATACTGGAATTTAAATTTATATCATTTCCACAAAGCCATTTCCCCTGGATTTTCTGAAAATCTAGCCTCCAAATGTTCTGTGTGCAAACTAAGCATCCATCCATCTATCCTCCATCCATCCTCCATCCTCCTGTCTGTCCATCCATCCATCCACCCACCCACCCGGTTAACATGTATATATGTAATATATATATATATTATATATATTATATATAATATATATATTATATATATATATACACACACACACACACACACATATTTTTTAAAGATTTATTTTATTTATTTATGCATAGAAGAACTGGGGTACAGGCCAGAGGTGCAGGAGGGTGACAGAATCCACCAGAGACAGAGTGGGGAGCAGAACAGGCAAATTGACCGAAGTACACTCCTGAGGGGAGCAGCGGGGAGACAGGAGAGGTCTGCTGTGCCATGTGTGGGTCAGCTCCCGGGCCGGGATCGAACTCGGGCCACAGTGGTGATGGCACTGAGACCAACCCCTAGGCCACCAGGGAGGCTCCGGCATATATATTTTTTGAGCACCTCCCATGGGATTGGTGTGTGCAGTGGTGAGCGAAACATACATAGTCCCTGCCTTCATGGCGCTTATAGTCCAGCAAGGAAGACAGAATTTTAAAAATAATGAGAAATGAATATATAATTGCAAACTGTGAGAAACCCTGCGAACCTGCAGCCAGAGCGCTCTGAGAGTAAGAGGAGTAAGAGAGTGTGGATGGCCAGCAGAGACTCCAGAAGGTTCTGTCTTATAACATCACGTTCTCTCGTTCCTTACACGTAACCCGAGGTGGATGAGTACGGCACTCAGCAGCCGATCGCCTTGCTGAAGCTGCTGCTGGAGAAGGGCTTCCTGTACGACCGCGGGAAGGAGCTGAGCTGCAAGAACATTCGCGACCTTGGCTGTGTCGCTGCCATGGGGAAGGCTGGGGGCGGCCGCAATGAAGTCGATCCGAGGTTCCTTTCACTGTTCAGCGTCTTCAATATTCTGTTTCCTTCCGAGGAGTCTCTGCATTTAATTTATTTCTCCATCCTGAAAGGCCACACCTCGGTAACTTGGTTTTCATTGGCGGTCGAGGTGGGCAGGCCCGGTGCTGGGCACAAGCATGGGCAGGCACACCGTGGCCACCCGCCTTCAGGACGTTCTAATTTCGTTCAAGCCCAGGGGAAAACACAAGAGGAATATAATCCAACTGGATTATATTCCTACTGATACTGTGAGTCATGAAATCCAAATCTAATGTGGTTTTAGGGAGAAGGGGGACCCTGAAAGTCATGACTTGCCACCTTGCGCTCAGCAGGGGGTCAACTGGGGGCTGGCGATCTGGAGCCAGTCCCCTATCTGTGCTGCTGGCAAGTCCCTTGAGCTCCCCTAGGCCCCACTCTCATCTCGAATAGGGAGATAGGATGGTGCTGGGTCCTCTGGGTTAAGGGGGAGCAACGCATGTGGAGTGTGAGGCGCCCTGCCCAGCACGCAGCAGATCCCCACTACCTCTGAGCTGCAGCTGTCATCATTATGATTTAGTTGGCACCATGGATGGAGCCTGTTCATTTAAGTAAAGACGTCCCGATCCTGGCCTTGCACAATTCGGGCGCCAGGCGGCCAAGGCCAAGGCCAAGATGTGGAGCGGCCGCTGTTGTCCATACGAGTGTGGGCTCCTGGTGGGTCCATGTGTGATCCTAGGCTGAGAGCGGGCCTGGGGCATTGGTTCACATCCTGTGGGCTTGTCAGCGAGTGTAAAAATCTAGGGAACCAGAGCACATGGGACCATGAGTTTCTCTGGTCTTGTCATTTTGTTTCCTGATTCCCTCTTTAAAAGTTGTGGTAAAATTCCAGGTCAGTAGCACTTAGTATGTTTAGCATGCTGCACAGCCACCTCCCGTCCAGTGCCGAAACATCATCACCCCCAAAGGAGTAACCCCGTCCACCCTCCAGGCCCTGGCGGCCTCCAGTCTGCCTTCGTCTCTGAATTTGCCTCATCTGGACATTTCACGTGCATGAGCTCAGATGACGGGGTGCTGCGGGCCTGGCTCCTGGCACTTGGCGCCCACATGGAGCAGGCAGGTCACCTGGGGACCCTTTCATTTCCAGGTGTTCCACGAGAGCATCGTGGCCATGACCGACACGCTGACCTTCTGCACGCTGACACTTTACAAAAGCATCGTGCAGGACCTGCCTCCCACCCCGTCCAAGTTCCACTACATCTTCAACCTTCGGGACCTCTCGCGGGTTTTCAATGGTCTCGTCCTCACTAACCCAGAGCGGTGAGTTTGTCCTGACTTGCTCTGTATGTTGCGCTTACCCGGTACCTAGGTTTGGCCTTTTTTCTTTATTCTTCTAAGGCAGAGGCCGTATGAGAGAATTTGATGAATTGATGTATCAGTTGATCATCCGAAGTCTTTTGGTTTCTGCTAAATGAAGGAAAGAGTGCTTGGCTTAAGGCCTGGTGGCTTGTAAGTGCTGGAATCGAAAGACAGGTGGCGTGAGGGCGTGTGGGCAGGTGTGTGAACCCCTGGCCTCTCTGCTGCCCTCTGCTCTCACTTCCGAAGTTGGGGTTTGCCTGCGTGGAGACGTCTCGTTCGGCCCAATTGTCCTGCCTGCTGGTGGGTTCGGCTGTGTGTGTCTCTGAGAGACGTGAGCACAGAGAGGGATTGAGGTCTAGGTAAAGCAGTTTCCCCTTTAAGACCAGACTTACATAGTTACACTAGTATTTACTTTATGTAGGTAGATCTGCAAGCACGATTTTGTGGACTCACACTAGGGATCCCCAAAAACTGAAAAATGAGTGAATAAAGGACTAGTCCTGCATCCAGCCCTATTCTCTGGTGCTTTGAGGGTGTGGCATGGAAAGTCAGGAAGGGCAGCTCCAGGTGTTTTGGGTGGAGCCAGGGACCTTAGCCAGAGACCAGAGAATATTCCAGAACTGGGGCCAGAAAGAGGAGGTTTTTAGAAAAAGGTGCTGCCAGTGGCCCCAACGCCAGTTTTAAGCTCATCTCTTCCAGCAAGTAGGAGCAAGTGGTGTCAGGTGCTGCTTTTATATCATCGTGGCATCTATAGGTGATGTCTCTCCTTCCCCCACAGTGGGTAGGTTACGAGCGATGACTTTACTCTTACATCTGTGCCCACTAACCAGTTGATTCCTTTCATGAACGTGAGACCAGGGGAGTGAAGGGCAACAGAGATGTCCTCCTCTGCCTCTTAGGCGTCCATCTGAAAATAACACGGCCCCTCTTTCTGGATGCCTTTGTGGCTGTTCTCACCCCTCCTGCCCACAGGTTCCAGACGGTGGCCCAGATGGTGAGGGTCTGGAGGAACGAGTGTCTGAGAGTCTTCCACGACCGCTTAATCAACGAAACGGACAAGGAACTGGTCAGTGCACAGAGTGGGGTGCAGGCAGGTGTGGACCCACCCCCCGGTGAGGGTTAGCGCACTGAGACGGGGTGGAGAAGAGTAGGCACTAACAGCAAGAGTCAGCAGGTAAAGGGGCTTGGGTTATCAAGTATCTTGCAGCAATTGGGGGAAACATCGAATGCAAATCACTTCAGATGATCCCAGCGCGCTCTCTGACAAGCCTTAGCAGCACTTGTGCACTGAGGCTGGGTCCTCAAGCTGTCTGATGTCATCAGGTACAAAGACACATAGAAAACCTGGTGACGGAGCACTTCCCGGATGACGTGGAGGTGGTGATGAGGGACCCGATCCTGTTCGGAGACTTCCGGATGGCGCTGCAAGAAGAGGAAGCTAGAATTTATGAGGACATCCAGGACTACGAGGCGGCCAAGGCGCTGTTCCAGGTGGGCGGGGCTCACGTCCCCCTCCCCGGAGCGAGCACGAGTCGTGGCCCGAGGGTCGCCTGGGTGCCCGGGATGGGCGTCCTGTCCCCAGGTTCAGAGCGTGGCTTTGGGAGGTCCCGCGCCCCATGGTGTGTGGGAACGACCGTGGTATGGTGCCCCCCCAGGATTCGCTTTCTCAGCCCCTGGGGAGGGGGGCTCGGACTGATGCGCAGCGTCAGGAGTTGCTTGTTTCCTGACATTCGCTCTCTGCTTGGTGGGTGAGTGGAGGCTTGTGGGTACCACAAACCAGTAGATGGGAATCCCAGGGGTGGTGGGGGGAGCGCAATTTCCGCCCCCCCCCGCTCCCCCCCTGCCCCACGCAAGCGGTTTGATGGCGTCCATGACTGTGGCATCCAGAAAACTCTCTGCTCTGCCCTGGATCATGGACAAAAGGGAGTGGAGGGGAGGTCTGTCCCTTAAAATCCAGCGATCCTTCCAACGTCATTCTCCACTCAGGAAATTCTTGAGGAATATAACGAAAGCAACACGAAAATGAACCTGGTGCTCTTTGACGACGCCCTGGAGCACCTGACGCGCGTGCACCGCAGCATCCGCCTGGACCGCGGCCACGCCCTGCTGGTCGGGGTCGGGGGCTCGGGGAAGCAGTCCCTGGCCAGGCTGGCCGCCTTCACCGCCGGCTGTGAGGTGAGTCCACCGCCTGCCCAGGACTAGGTCTCTCGAGCCTATTCTGGCGCCGGGAGCACACGCAGATGTTGAAGTCACCCTGCAGCTCACAGCTCAGTGTCTTCATAGTCGAATCCAATAGACCCTGTGACCGTGGCCCACGGCTCATGCCCTGGCCACGCAACCAGCACCTGCTGGGCCCTCTGAGGACCAGGCCGCACCAGCACCCACCTGCAGTGCACATTGCAAAGATATTTTGGGTATCTTTAGAAAATGCGTGCAGTCATCACTGCTGTCTACTTTAGAACACTTTCAGCACCCCCAAAAGAAACCCTAAATGCTTTAGCATTACACCCCTCCGCCCCGTCTGCAGGTATCGACAGACGTGACTCACTGTGCGGCCTTGGTCTGTGCGACTGTGCGTGTGGGTGACTTGAGGGTGAGAGCGTGTGGGTATGAATGTGCGTGCGAGATCGAGGGCGTGGCTGTACGTTTGCAAAAGCATGTGTGTGAGTTCACATGTGACTGAAAGCACGGGAGTATAAACAAGCGTGTGATCGCCAATGTGTGTGCATGTGGGTATGTGAGCTCATATGAGTGTCAAATGGATCACTATGTGAAAGTGTGTGGACATGCACATGCATGTGCACAGTGTATGAATTCATGTGTGTGAGTGTGTCAGAGTGTGTACAAGTGACTGATTGTGTGAGGGTTCATGTGCAAGTGTATGTTATGTGCGACTCCGCGTGGGCATCTGTGTGGCTGTGTGGGTGTGTAAGTGTGTGGACGTGCATGGTGTGAGCTTGTGTGAGCGTGGAGGTGTGTGCGAGGGGGAAGAGGGGAGGCAGGACAGAGGGGCCAGCTCTTCAGTGTGAACCTGGGCGGTTTCCTGTCTCCCCAGGCGGAGGAGTTAGACTCCTCCCCGAGCCAAGAGAAGCGCGTGGCCGAGAGGCCGTGACTTACACGCCAGCCCCTGTGCGCGTCCCCAGCTTGTGTGCAGCAGGGTTACTTCATTAAGATTTGGTTTCGTTGCACATCCCCGCACTTGTCGCGGGCTCGCCCAGGTGTGGGGTGCGCACACAGGCGGCGCTAGTGTGTCGTCTTCCTTCCCTGTCCTCTGCCTCCCGGCCCTGAGTTAACTCATGACTCACTTTCACACTGAGGGTGTCCTTCCCACACCTGCAACTCCCACCCCCGACCAGTGCAAGCACAGAATGTGGGGCGCGGCCCCTGTGCTCCCACTCCCTGGGTCCTGAGCCCGGCCCAGGTCCCCGCTCGTGTCCCGCCGTCCCTCACCCCTCTACCCACCAGCCGAGGGCCGGGCTCCGGGCACCTCTCAGAGGCCGCGGGCCTGTGTCGGCAGGTGTTTGAGATCCTCTTGAGCCGGGGCTACTCTGAGAGCAATTTCCGGGAAGATCTGAAGAACCTTTACCTGAAGCTGGGCATTGAGAACAAATCCACGATCTTCCTGTTCACCGACGCGCACGTGGCCGAGGAGAGCTTCCTGGAGCTCATCAACAACATGCTGACCTCGGGTAGGGGCCGCCCGCGGGTGGGGGTGCAGGCAGGGAGGGCCCCGGCAGAGGGGGAGCGGGTGCTCAGCACGAACCACGTTGTTGGCGGGGGAACGTGGAGGGAGCCCCTCTAACCGACGACGGCGGTAGGGACCCCCGTCCAGCTGGGGGCCAGTCCCCATCAGATTGTTCTGGCGGCGCAGACTGAGCCTGGCGCGTGAGCGTCTTCTGCCCGGGAGCCCATCGGTATTTAATGAAAAGATATTTTTATTTTTAATTTGCTTGTGGTCGAGAGACCGTCAAGTCGGAGCTGGACGAGCGGGAATCTGGCCGCTCGCGCGTCTCGCGGGCTCTGCCCTGCGCACCTGCCGCCGCTCGCTGCCCCCCTCGCTCCCGTCAGGCCTGCACCGTGGGGCTGGCGCGAGCCTCTCCCACCGAGTCCTGCTTTCTCCGTGTCTCGGAGCCCGGCCCTTCCCTCGTGTTCCCGTCCCTTCTGGCCGGAGCTCCTCTTCTCTCCCCCCACGCGTCCCTTACTCTGACCTTCTCCCCAGCGCTGCTGCCCCTCACAAACCTGAAAGTCAGAGGAGCGCGTGTCTTTGGAGCTGGCGGTTTCACAGCCTCTGGACGACGCCCGGGGTGGGGGGCGGTGGGGGGGGGGTCGCGGGGACCCTTGGTATTTCCAGTTTCCATTTTTTAAGGTCAATCCAGATCATCTTCCGTGACGGCTGCTCCGGTCACATCCCCATCTCCTGCTTGCTCTTCTTTCCGACCCCGGCTTTTCTCCGCCCTCTCCGTGTTGGTCTTCCTGCCTCCCACACCACCCCTCTGCGCCCACCCCTGCTCCCCTTCCCCGGGCAGGAGGCCCCGGGTCTCTGAGGACTGGCTTCTCTGCGCCTGGCCCTGCCCCTCCTTTCCCGGGCACACGTATGCACGCTGCTCTGCACGGTGCCCACGCCGCCCCCACTGCCTGGCACCTCTCTCTCTCCCTGTCTTCATCTGCCTCCGCGCCGGCACGTGAGGGACGCGTGGCAAGGGGCCCCTGTGGAAGGCAGGGCGCGGGAGGCGGAAGGCCGTGCTCGCTGGCAGAGGCGGGGCCTGGTGGATGCGGGCGCTCAGGTATTGTCTTCATGACTCGTCTCTGCCCTCCTTGGGCTCTGCCGTTTTTCTCTCCCACTTGCCTTCTTGGCTTGTCCTAACAGAATCTTTGAAAAAGGCCGCAGAAGCCCCAGGCCCGCAGCTCCTCGCCCGGCAGGTGGGCCGCGTGGCTCCTCCTGCTCTGACACGCTCATTGCAGGGCTCTGATTGGGCAGGCCTGGGGTAGGTCATGGCCACCCAAACCACCCAGACGTGGGTGGGTGAGGATTCTCCAAAGGAAAAGGGGGACCCCTGGCAAGGAAGGGGGGACACAAGCAAAGAACCCCTCTTTCCTGTCTAGCACCAAGCCCCACCCTTCCTCCATATCTTCACTGTCTCGTGGGGTCTCCCCCTCCTAGGAAGCTGCCCGCCGAGTTGTTGGGGTCCTGGCTCCCCGATGCCCGGCCCCTCTGGCCCAGCCTTCTCATGGCCAATCACGCCACCTCCTGGGCTGGCATCAGAGTTTGCAGGCGTGTCCCTAACTTGTAGGCGAGCTCGTGAAGGCCACCCCCGCCGTCCTCTGCATCTGCAAGCGGTGGCCGTGAAGACCGCGAGGGCTGGGAGGGCCTCTTTTAATAGGCCTCGCTCGCATGGTGGGGCTGCTGTTCGCTCAAGCCCTTGCCCTTGGCAGCGCAGTGGGGCCTCTCGACGTTGGCACGAGGGGCATGGTGGCTATTTGTTAGGGGTGGGCCTGGACACCTAGGACACCCTGCAGATCTGCGCCTCTGCTGCCGGAACCAGGGCCAGGTGCTCTCTGTCTCTTGCAGTCTTGGGAACTGAGTCAGATGTCTCATAAGGGGACACAATTGCCCCCTGCCTCCACTGAGAGCCCCATGGAAATGTTCACCACAAGTGGGAAGTGCTTATCGCCCCTTCTCACTGATGAGGAGGCCGAGGCTCAAAGGGGTTTGTTTACACAGCGGGCGGGTGAGAAGGCCTTGGGCCCCAGCGGCGGGGCTTGGGTGCCGCATCTCCTGCTCTTCCCGGACACGGTGCTGCTGTCACTTCGGGGCCAGAGAGAGAGAGCCCCGAGTGCCCTGAACCCGGTGTGCATTTCGTTTCTCAGGCATCGTCCCTGCGCTTTTCCCCGACGACGAGAAGGAGTCCATCCTCAGCCAGCTGGGCCCGGAGGCCATGAAGCAGGGTGTGGGCCCGGCCAAGGAGTCCGTGTGGCAGTACTTCGTGAACAAGAGTGCCAACAATCTGCACATCGTGCTGGGCATGTCGCCGGTGGGGGACATCCTGAGGACCCGCTGCAGAAACTTCCCAGGTGCCCTGGGGCTGAGGCTGCCAGCCCCACTGCGCCTTCTCCAGGGCCCTGCATTGGGGCATGGTGCTCCCCTGGGGTTCCTCCAGCAAAGGAAAACATGAGGTGGTCCTGAGGTTGGCACGTGGGTCCTGCAATGTGGGGTTAGCCCCGCCCCACCCACGGGAGGGGACATCCCTCGGACACCCAGAGATGATGCTTGCGGTGCCAGTGCTAGGCCTGTGGCACCTGCAGCTTCACTCTGTGCCCTTTACCATTTGGGAACACTCTGGGCTCGTGGCAGTGATAAAGGGCAACCCCGATGTAAAACGGTTGCCTGACTGTGGGTCCTCACCGAGCCCTCAAAAGGGACTCACACTGCAGGCACACACAAAGTTAACAAAAGGTTTATTTACAAGGGAAGGGGAATGAGGAAATGTACAACTCAGAGAGAAAAGAGGGAGATAAATTCTTAAATGTGTCCTACCCATGCCGCCGAACTGGAATCCCAAATGACCAGCTGAGACCAAACCTGCCTGGCCAAGAGCGCGAGCCAAGTGCACCCAGACCCCCCCCTAACGTGGCTGGTTTTATTTACAAACAGAGAAAATGGCTGCTTAACTCCACCCTTAGGTCCTTGTAACCTCCCTATGGGGATCATGGGATTTGTAGTTCCCAGTGTCTTGATGGAGTAGGGGTGGCGTCCACAAAGCCTGTACAGAGTTTGCTCGGGCCATCCTCTCCCCCTAACAGAAGGGCCAGTACCTGCCTCTGGAGAGGGGCGCTCAGTTGGGACGAGCCCCGCCCGAGGAAATTTTGGGCTGTTACATGGGGCTGACGGGACGGGAGGAGTGCGTTGCTGCGATCTAGCTGATAGAGGCAGGGACGGCAGTGAGCAGCCCACAGGCGCAAACAGGCCCCTCCAGCAGGAGTGCCCCGCCCAGCTGCCCATAGTGCTGAGGCTGAGACTCCCTGCGTTGGGCGCATTCTCCTTGGGCCTGTCCCAGGCGTCCAACCGTCTGTTGGATGCCGAAGACGGTGTCTGTCCTTGAGCATTCTAGGGTCCCAGAGCGATCATCTCTCCCTCTGCTCTCTTCCAGGTCTGGTGAATAACACCAGTATCGACTGGTTCATGCCCTGGCCTTCCCAGGCCCTGCAGGCAGTCGCTAAGTCATTTCTAGGTGAGTGACCACTGAGACGGGGCCACATCCCCGGGGTAGCATGATTCTGACTTAGAATTTTGGTCCAGTCAGAGTGTTTTGTTTATGTTGTGTCCTAGTCCAAAAGGACATCAGGCGACTTACAAGGACAGTTTAGGATGACGATGGATTAGGTGTCATGGAGAGCAGGGCCAGCAAACCACAGCTGGGTGTGGCCCCTGCTTGTTTTTTGTAAGTAAAGTTTTATTGAAACACAGAGTCACATGTCATTAACATAACATCTATGCCTGTTATGAGTGCAAAGCTGAGTAATTGTAGCAGAGATGTAGGCTGCAAAGCCTAAATGCTGTCAGACCCTTTCCAGAAAAAGTGATGATTCCCCAGTCGAAGACCATTGAAGGGCCTTGGGTAAGCTCATGAGCAGCCAGCACTAAATGTGCTCTAAAATGTCAAATACCTAAGGCCTCGATTAGTAATGATAATCTTCAAAATAAGGAAAAAAGCTTTTTATCTGGACCTACCGGAGCAAATTTATGACATGACCCTGGGCACCTTGTCCATATTGCCAACCTTATAAATATGTGTTCAACGAAGAAATAAGTAGTTCCCCTACGCAGACAGAAGCCGTTAACCATAATGCCCTTTTTGGGGACAAGGGAGCTAAGGGGGTGACTCTTCCCTGATGATGTAATTTAGGGCGGGCAAACTTCTCTCAATCCCAGAGGGTAAATATTTGCAGCTCAGGGGTCCCGTGCTATCTGATGTCACTGCCATCACACCCTGAGAGCAGATGTAGACAACGTGGAATTGAATAGGCTTGTGCCAGTAAAGCTTTATTTATAAAAGCAGGCGGTGGCACAGATCTGCCCCGCGGGTGACAGTTTTCCCAGCTGGGGCCCGAAGCGCTAGTTCTCCTGGGCACGTTCACCGTCCCTTGTGCCAACACTTCCGTTTGCTTTCAGAATCCAGTGGCCTGTGTCGCCCACAGCCCTGCACAGACTTTGCGTGACCCTCCCCCTTTGAATATATTCCCTGGACACTGTTGCCCGCAGTGTGAATCCGTGCGAGGCAGAGCCTTCCATGTACCCACGCCCGGGACTTGTTCGTGACCCCGTGCAGAATTCAAGACCGAACCTGCAGAATCTGGGGTCACCTTTCTGCCCCTTTTTTCCATTTGGACCATATACTGCCTTGAGGGGAAAGTGTTTTGCAACCTGTGAGATGTGCTCATGGCCCTGGCAGTGACCCTTCGTCCTTTCCACAGACTCAGGGGAAGACCCCCCTTGTGCTGGGGTGGGGGTGCCGCCGGTCACCGGGTGGGCAAGCCCGCCCAGAGCAGGGCCATTGTGCTGAAACCCCAGCCCTGCACCGTTGTCCTTCCCACCGCATGGAGGAGAATGGGCTTTCTGACGCAGAAATTGCCAGAGCATGGCTCAGTAGCGGCGAGCCAGCGACAAGTGATAACTGCTCTTTTTTTTTTTTTTTTGATAACTGCTCTTTTTTTTTTTTTTAAGATTTATTTATTTATTCATTGCATAGAAGAACTGGGGTACAGGCCAGAGGTGTGGGGGTAGAGGATTCATCAGTGACAGAGTGGGGAGCAGAACAGGCAGATCTATTGAGACACACTGCTGAGGGGAGCAGTGGGGAGACAGGAGAGGTCCGCTGTGCCCTGTGGGTTGTTCCCTGGCTGGGGAGCGATCTCAGGCCGCAGACTGGTGATAGCCTGATAGCCCTGAGACTTAACCCCTTGTGCCACCAGGGAGGCCAAATAGCTGCTCTTAAAAATCAGAACACAGTGTATCATCTTTTACTGTGGTGCTACCCTGGAGACGCAAAATCCCACTACATTTTTCTGGGCTACCTAGTGGCATTGATCACGGTCACAGTGTTGTTCAACCACCACTGTCCACCTCCAGACATTTTTTTTCATCTTGTAAAGTAGAAATTCTCGCCCTTAAACACTTGCTTCTTGCCCCCCCCCCCAGACCCTGGTAACTGTAATCTACTCCCCATCGCTATGGACTTGCTTCTTCTAGAGATTTCCTTGAAGTGGATTCTGCAGTACTCAACCTTTGGTGCCTGGCTTTCGCCCAGTATGTTTTCGGGGTGTATTTATGTTGTGACTTGTGTGGAGTTGCTTCTCATTTAAGGCTGGGTGAACTTCCACTGTGTGGACCCCCCACCCCATTTTCTGCATCCATTCACCTGGGATGGGCACTCGGGCCCTTTCAGCTGTCAGTCACTGTGACTGATGCTGGGTGTGCAGGCTCCGTGCGGGCCCTTTCTCTGCTCTCCAGTCCACACACCCCAGTGGCAAGCATTTCTCATCTGGGAATGATGGGAGAACTTTGCAATCCTTCAGCTGCATCAAGGAAGCATCATTCTCTTAGCTCCCTTGTCCCCCAAAGGCACATTATGGTTAAAGTTATGGCTTTTGTCTGTGTAGAGGGATTATTTAGGTATTTATTTGCTGAACACATATTTATAAGGCCGGCCGCATGTCCAAGGTCATCCGGGGTCATCTGTCATAAATCCGGTTGCGCCAACACCCCACTTGGTGGCTTTCTCTTTCCTTCTTCAGGGGATAACCACATGATCCCGGCAGAGAATCTAGAAAACCTTGTGGAGCATTTTGTCTTGGTCCACGAATCCGTGGGTGAATTCAGCAAGCAATTTCTACAGAAACTGAGGCGCAGCAATTATGTAACTCCCAAGAATTACCTTGACTTTATCCACACCTATTCAAAATTACTGGAGGAGAAAACCCAGTATAACATAGGTGAGGCCAGGGGCACGGAGCGGCTGACGGGCCTCGATCACCCACAGGCAGGGCCCCCAGAGTATCGCTTCTGGCTCAGACGCTTCCTGGCTCCTTCTCAGGACTGGGCAGAACATGTTTTGGATTTTATATTTCAGAGCGATTCAGCCCCCTGTGGGGCTGGGCCCTGCGCTCTCATTTTTATTTTTCAGTGTTGGGCCAGCACTTTGCGACCTTCCCTGAGGGAGCACGTTCAGTGGCTGGAACGTGCTGGGCTGGGCAGTGGTTTTTAATGATGCCCTGGTGCTGGCTGTTGGCCCTGCGGGCGCTGTTTTCAACCTTTTTGATGGGTGCTGTCTCGGCACTGCAGTGGGGTCTCGAAAGGCAGTGGACACCCCAGGAAAATGAACCTGAAGGGGACCAGCCCCGGGGGCTGCTGGAGCCCATCTGCCCAGCACTGAGGGCCCTCTCCCCTCAGCTCAGTGCAAGCGCCTGGAGGGCGGGCTGGACAAGCTGAAGGAGGCCACCGCCCAGCTGGACGAGCTGAACCTGAAGCTGGCCGAACAGAAGATCGTGCTGGCCGAGAAGTCGCAGGCGTGTGAGGCCCTGCTGCAGGAGATCGCCACCAACACTGCCATAGGCGAGTGGGGCTGCCGGGCAGGGCCTTCAGCAGGGCAGGCTCCGTGGGGAGAGGGGGCGACCCGGAGAAGCCATTGTAAGCCTTAAAAGAGCGGTTTTTCATCTGTCCAGTAACCGAGACGTCATGTCAGGCACAGAAAAAGGCAGTGTGGTATGATGTGGTGTGTGTGTGGTGTGTAGTGTGGTGTGTGTGGGTGTGTGAGACTCAGCTCTACTTTGAGAAACTCGTGACTGCGAGCCCCTGCTGCCTTCCTGGCTGGGCCCATCTCTGCGGGCCCCCTGCTGGCCTGCCTTCCTGGCCTGCTGGCCCTGCTGGTGGTTTCTCTACCACGTTTCTGCTCTGGTGGCTTCGCGCTGTCGTCTTGCCACCCTCCTCCGATGCGCCCATCCTGCTGCTGCTCCACAGGAAGCCCCGGGCGGGACCCCCCCAGTGTGCACGTAGACACATGCCCAAGAGAATGCCAGGCCACATTGGGAGATGCCTGGGCCCCTGTGTGTCTGCCTTTGCAAGCCCGTTTGAGGGGTGTCAGCCTGGATCGCAGCAGGTCCCAGGAGCACGACACAGCAGAGGGCTCCTGAGCAGGGCCATGGTGCTAAGGGCCAAGGGTTCAAACCCACGGCTTCGCCCCTGACCTCAGCCCTCCCCCTGCACCCTCCTAGCCAGGCTCACATCTGAGCGGCCAAAACAACTGACACCAGTGCGGTGACAAAGCAGCAGAAATACTCTCCCTGCTGGAGTGCGCAGCGGCTGGGCAGGGTGGGGCAGTGCTGGGTGACATGACCTCCTAACGAATTCCACCCATGTGGACTGGGTTCCTCGTGTACATGAACTTTGGGGAAGACACTCTTCAAACTAGTACCCAGTCTCTGAACAACCCCACATGTCATCTCCACGTTGGGGCTATGGCCGGGGTGGGGGCGGTTTGCTCACGCTTTGGTGAGTGGAACAGACCGTCACCAGCCGATCGTGGGCTGAAGGGCCAGTCCCCATCAGTGTCATGAAACAGTGAGGAGCTGGAGAGCGACAGGTGGCAGCTGCCTTGGGGCTGGGAGTGCCGTGGCTGGGGCATGGATGGGGGAGGGGGAGTCGGAGCCTCCCTGGCACTGGAGGCCTGGGCACCGTGAGGACTCTGTCCTGCCTGGGATGCCTGGACCTCCAACTGGGCCAAAGCGGTGGGAGCCCCACAGCCCAGCACCCACCTCTGAGGGCTGTGTGCTATTTGGGCTCCAGAGCAGGGTCCCTCCCCAAAGCTGGAGACTTTACTCCCCCTTCCCCGCCCCCTACCCCCAACAGCGGAGGAGAAGAAGAAGCTGGCGGAAGAGAAAGCCATGGAGATAGAGGAGCAGAACAAGGTCATCGCCATCGAAAAGGCTGAGGCTGAGATGGCCCTGGCTGAGGTCATGCCCATCCTGGAGGCCGCCAAGCTGGAGCTGCAGAAACTGGACAAGTCGGACGTGACCGAGATTAGGTAAGCTGTGGCCCCTCCAGGCTCCTGCTGGCAGCCGCGCCAGCATGGCCAACGGGCGTGTCCGGCCACCGCGCTGGCACTTTCCGTGGTGTGGATGGCTGCCGTGCGGGTCTGTGAGGGGGAGCGGGCCCAGGGAGGCGAGGCCTCCGGACCCCTGCCAGGCCTGGTGGGACCTGCTGACCAGGAACCCAGGCTACTCACGGAAGGAGGAGGGATCTCGAGTGGGCCTCATGGGAGCCACGTACTTCACGGGTCAGTCCTTGTCACGGAAGTGTAACCCCTGCATCTGCCCTAAACAATGGGGGGCACTCAGCACACAGGCCAGCCCCCTGCTGAAAACGGCGGGATGGATGTGCCGCCGCTGAGAGCGACTGAGATCTGCATTAGTCATTTCTAGTAAAACATGCTGGCAAGGGATCAAAATTCACTTCCAGAATTTGAATTGCTGGGCTCCCAAAGTGCATGGACCCCACAAACTGTGGCCTCTGTAGGGGTGGATCCAATTTACACTCCCACAAACACTCCAGAGTCTGCTTTTTCACAGCTTCACCAACAGAGGGCGCTGTTGGACATTAGGATTTTCTCGTTTCCTAAATGAGAACTTGCTTCTGCTGTTTTGTGAGGGAGCTTGGTATTTTTTCCATGTCGGTAAGAGCCTTGTGAATTTCATTTTCTGCAAACTGTTATGTGCTTTGCCGATTTATCTGTTGCTGTAATTGTTGCTCTTGTCTCATCCATTTCTAGAGGCTTTTTAAAAAAATTTATTTATTTATACAAGCACTGAAGTACAGGCCAGAGGTGCGGGAGGCTGAGAGAATTCACCACAGACAGAGCAGGGAGCAGAACAGGCAGAAGGACCAAAGACACTGCTGAGGGGAGCAGCGGGGGAGACAGGAGAGGTCTGCGCGCCATGTGGGAATCTCCCTGGCTGGCCGTGAATCGAACCGGCGCTGCAGAGGCTGTGGACAGCTTCACAGTGCGGCGCTCAGCCTGCTGTGCCACCCGGGAGGCCCTCTAGGGGCCTTTTATATTACAGGGAGATGAACTTTTTTTTTTTTTTTTTTAAGGATTTATTTGTTTGTTTATACAAGTGTTAGTCCCAAAGCTATTTCCATATAGGCTTTGTGGACTCCTTTTCCCCCTAACACAAGCACTGGGTACAGTCAGAAGTGCGGGAGGGTGAGAGGATTCACCAGAGCCAGAGTGGGGAGCAGAACAGGCAGAATGACGAAGTACACTGCTGAGGGGAGCAGCGGGTGCGGCAGGAGAGGTCTGCGCACCATGTGGGACCCTCGCCAGCAGCCAGGGATCAAACCGGTGCTGCAGAGACTGCAGGCAGCTTCGCAGCCCAGCGCTCAACCGCTGTGCCACTGGGGAGGCCCGAGATGAGCTTTTTATCTGTGAAGTGAGTTGCAAATATTTTTCCCAGTTTGTCACTGGCCATTTGACTTTGTTGATGAGGTTTGTGTGTGTGTTTGTGTTGGAGGTGGATAAGACTTTTATGTGTCAGACTTTAGCAAGATTTTGTTTTGTGCCTTTTGGATATTGTACCTTACTTCAAAGGCCTCACAAATGCAAGATTGTAAACTAACTTTCCCAGGGTTTCTTCCTGTATTTTATGGTTTCATTCTTTGTATTTCAATCTTTGACCTCTTTGGGATTTCTCCTGGGGTCTGGTGAGTATGATGAACCAGAATTTCACAATCCTTTAATTCTTTAAATAGCACTTCCTTCCTGTAATGCTCAAGTCCTTTGTAGAAACCATTAAATGTTAAGGCTGGAAGATTAAGAGCCATGACAATTAGAAATGGAAATTCCTCTGTATATTACAGACTTGCAATTTGACTTTTTCCCTCTTGTTGGGTGTCACCGGGTGCCTGCCACCTGCCCACCCTGTGCCGGCTCTGGGGGGCCCAGCCTGGGGGAGGGGGCAGGGCTGTCATACATGTGCAGTGAAGTTATCTGGGGAAGATGAGAAGGGGAGACCTCTGTGATTGTGGGCACTGGGGGAACCTGAGCTGGTGGGGGGGATAGTCAGAAAAGGAAATGATGCTTAGCTGAGGTGTGGCTGGAGGCTTAGGGTTCACTGGGTTTGGGATGTAGGCTGAAAGGGGTGCCCCTCCCCCATGGGAAGACCTTGGCTTGAGGAGCAAGCAGAGACATTTGGAATATTTGGGGTGGGGGGATGGGTAGAGGGACATGGGGCCTCCCCCCACCAATTTCCTCTGTGATGAAAGAACAAAGGAATCAAATGAAGCAGATACATTTCTGCTGCCCGCCGCGGCCACAGTGCCCCAGTGCGGGGGTCACCGAGGCTCTGGGAATGGCCCCTGAGCCCACAGCAGTGCCCCTCGCAGTGACCGTGGGGCTCTGCTTCCCGGTTTTGTAGATGGGAAACCGAGAGCGGGCGGTGCCTCACCTGCCCCAGGGCTCAGGACGCTGTCCCCGAGGCGAGGCCAGGCTCTGTCTCACCCACTCTCCTCCGCCAATTACCGGGAGAGCAGCGGCCTGGGCCAGGCCCTCATCAGCCCCCAGAAGCCTTTAACAGCCCTTGCCAGGAACGAACGTTTGGCTTTCGTCAGCCGGACGCGGCATAATTGAGCCTCCCCTGACTCACTGGGCCGTGACTTCAATCGCCCGCTGTGCCGGGGCTTGTCCGCCCGCAGCTCCCCCGGCTCTCACCTCCGCAGGGCACGGGGCGTGGGTGGGAGGTTTGCCCAGCTCCGGGGTCCCTGCTGGTCTCGTCTCCCCTCTCCCGCCCGCCCCTCCCCTGCAGTCAGGGCAGCCTCCCAGGTCTGCCGGGTCCGCCCTCTGGGGCCGCTGCCATCTGTGCCCTCCTCTCTCCCCTCCCTTTGCCAGCTTCCTCCTGCTCTCGTCTCCCCGCGGCGGTTCTTGTGGGACCCCTACTTCTTGGCCCTTGGCACCAACATTGCCGTCCCCTCTGCTCCTTCTGGGTGTCCAGCTCCCCAGACGTCAAGGGCACTGGCATTTGAGGTCCGGGGCAACAAAGGCTGGCCCAGTCTCGTTGAAGACCGAGAGAGCAATTGGGGGCGACCTGGCCTGGGAAGAGCCCAGGGGGCGGACCTGGCTGTGCGGCTCTGGCAGGCTCCCCGTCCCTTCAAGGAGTGACCTGAAAACAGGGCGGTGATGGCAGCGACACAGTGGCCTCCTGAGAGTCTGAGGAGTGACCCCAGGGTGTAATTAAAAAACACACCAATTCTCAGGCTCCACCCGACCCCCCCCTACTAGAGGCAGGGGGGCTGGGTTAGCATTTGAATGGCCACCCCTCATGGTTCTGATCCTGGTCAGGCTCCTGGAGACCAGACCTACCCTCGGAGGAGCTCCTCCCTCTCCCCCCAGGCTGGGATGTCTCCCTGAGGGAGGGCTCCTGCCCCAGCCTTTCTCTCTGGGACGCTGGTGCAGCCTCGTGTGTCTCCTCCGCCAGGTCCTTCGCCAAGCCCCCGAAGCAGGTGCAGACCGTCTGCGAGTGCATCCTCATCATGAAGGGCTACAAAGAGGTTAACTGGAAGACCGCCAAGGGCATGATGTCCGACCCCAACTTCCTGAGGTCCCTGATGGAGATCGATTTCGACTCCATTAGCCAGAGCCAAGTGAAGAACATCAGAAGTGCGTGCAGACCTGTGGGCCGGCACGGGGCCTCGGGGTGGGGTGCCGCCCGGAGGGGGCTGGGCGCGGGCAGATACCCCGTGGGGGTCCCTCGGCCCTGCCGCGGCCAGCAGGTGGAGCAGGTGGGATGGCCATCCCAGCAGGGTGCGGGGTGCAGAACGGGCTGCAGCAGCCACCACTGAGCATTGGGCTCAGCGATGGCTCGTCTCCCCGCTACCAGCAGCGCCTTCCAAGGGAGCCCAGCCGGCTTGTCTTCTTGCGTCGGGTTGGCCGGGCTGGGTGGAGCCAGGAGCTGGCCTGACCTTGGCTCTCCCCAGTGCCCCTCGCCAGCTCAGGGTCTCCCTAGGCCCCAGGGCTGGGTGGGGAGCAGGGATGCATGGCCAGGCCGCCCTTCTGTCTCCAGTTCCTTTTGGCCGGGTTCCCGACGTGGCCCAGGCCTGAGCCGGTTGGAGCGTCACGGCTTCGTTGTCAGCCGGCTCTGCAGAGCGCCATCATCAGATGCTCTTTTTCAGTTGGCAAACAAAGGGAGCAACACCTACAAATACCCAGAGGCCTCTCTTTACCCAGTATTAGTTGAACAGGCTCGAGTTATGTGACACCACCCCGGGGCGAGGCGGGAGGGGGTCAGGGCCACTCGGGGCCTCTGAGTTCCAGCTTAAGACCTGCTCTGAGCCGCCTGTGGGCGTCCAGGGTCCCCAGGGCTGCCGGCGCCCACGGAGCACACGGCGGAGGTGGCTGGGCCACGGCGTCCTCAGCGGCTGTGACCGTGACCCCCATTCACTTCCTAAACATCCACTCGCCCAATGCCCAGGGCTCCGGAAGAGCCGTGGGGCCCCGCCGGGCACAGGCAGACGAGGAGCTGGTCGCGCTCACCCTGTCCACGGTGGGCGATTCCCCCAGGACGAAGCTCAGCGCTCACGAGAGTGTCATGCCTTTAGGTCTCCTGAAGACGCTCAACACCACCACGGAGGAGATGGAGGCAGTGAGCAAGGCGGGCCTGGGCATGCTGAAGTTTGTGGAGGCTGTCATGGGCTACTGCGACGTCTTCAAAGAGATCAAGCCCAAAAGAGACAAGGTACTGCCCGCCCTGAGCCCCCAGCCCCCTGCCGAGACGCCTCCGAGGCCCAGAATGAGTGTGGCCCAGCTCTGCTGCCAAGTCCGGGCGCAGTCCTGATCCCCCCAGTGATGACTGAGAGCCGCAGTTGCACTGACAGAGCCCCAGCTGGTGGGAGAGGGTGGGCTGAGGTGGCAAAGCCCAGCTGGGGGCTGAAGCCCCGGGTGCTCAGCCTGCTGCTGTGGACATTTGGTACTTGACAGTGCTGGTGGGGGGGGCTGTCCACGCTTGGTGGGACGGGGTCCCCGGGCTCCACCCACTCGATGCCGTTGTCCCCGCCCCCTATTTGTGACCAGACATGGGTCCAGACAGCCCCACATGACCCTGGGGGTGGGCGGAGGCAAAACGGCTCCCATTTGGGAACTGAAAGTCACTCCTGGGTGGCACCTGCGAAGAGGCTCCTGATGGGGAGCTGGGGCCTCGGCTGTGTGTTGACTTTGCTTGTGACTGCACTCTGGCTCCGAAGACACAGCCCAGTGGTCAGACCCGGGGGCCCTTCCGTGCAGGACCCAGTGACATTGTGCTGTGCCTTAGGGCTCACGTGAGCTAACCACCTGCCAGGGGGCCCGGGCCTCTGACCCCCACTGGTGCCCCTTCCCCCATGGTCCTGCCCCGCCTCATGCAGGTGGCCAAGCTGGAGCGGACTTTCTTCCTCACTAAACGTGAACTGGAAAAGATCCAGAATGAGTTGGCGGCCATCCAGAGAGAGCTGGAAGCTTTGGGGGCCAAATACGAGGCGGCCATCCTGGAGAAGCAAAAGCTCCAGGAAGAAGCCGAGATCATGGAGAGGCGGCTGATTGCCGCCGACAAGCTCATCTCCGGGCTGGGGTCCGAGAACGTCAGGTCAGCGGGGGCGGAGGGATAGAGGGGGTGCGGGACCCCCAGCCCGTGAGGAGTGGCTGGGGCCAGACTTGGTGGCTTGTGGGTGATCATGCTCAGCAGAACCTCTCAGGAGCCTTCCTCCCCTCCCACGGCTGCGCGGAAAGCTCCAGCTTACTGTCGTCACGTTCAGGGTGGCCGATGGCCATTTCATAGATTCTGTTATTTTTATTATTTTTATTCATCAAGTGATTGTTTGGGGTTCGCGAGGCAGCAGAGTGTGAAGACGGGGGGCGCCAGGCCGGGTGCCCTGGGGCCTGACTTTCACCTCCCTCTGGCGGTCTGGAGGCGCAGCCGCCTCTGGGACCGCGGGCGCATCTTGGGTCCCGTGGCTGGTTTGGGGCTTCAGTCTTTAGTGGCGGGGCTGTTGGGGCTTCGGGGCCGTGGCCCCGCGGCCACAGCTCATCCTCTGGATGTGACAAGAGCCTCTCACCTGGCACCTTAAACATGGTGTGGAACACACGGCAAATGTCGTTATCTGGAACATACAGTTCCCGAGATTTCTAGAATCTAGACGACCTGGCGCCCAGAAAGGGTTGGCTTTTGGCTAGTCCCATTCGCAGTGCAGCACGCTGGTCCTTCTAGAATGCTCCTTTGCGTTGTGCCGGAAGGTGACTGCTGACGCAGCCCTTCCCCCATGCCAGGTGGCTGAAGGACCTGGCTGAGCTCATGCACCGGCGGGTGAAGCTGCTGGGGGACTGCCTGCTGTGTGCCGCCTTTCTGAGCTATGAAGGCGCCTTCACCTGGGAGTTCCGTGACGAGATGGTCAACCAGGTGTGGCAGGCGGACATCCTGAAGCGGGAGATTCCCCTGAGCCAGCCCTTTCGACTGGAAAGCCTGCTCACGGATGACGTCGAGATCAGCAGGTGCGTGCGCCACCCTGAACCAGGAGGATGGGGGCGCTGCGGGGCACGGCTGGAGCCCAGTGGAGCTGACCACAGAGGTGGGGGAGTGGGTGGGGTCCCTGCAGAGCCGTGACTCTGAAGAGGGCCGAGCGGTCGCAGCCTGGTCGGCAGTTCTGGAAGGTGATCCTTCCACCTTTCGTGTTTGGTTCACATCTGGGCAAGAAGAACCGGTTTCCTCGGGGCTGTGTCTTCCAGGTGGGGCTCCCAGGGGCTGCCGCCCGATGAGCTCTCGGTGCAGAACGGCATCCTCACCACCCGGGCCAGCCGCTTCCCGCTCTGCATCGACCCCCAGCAGCAGGCGCTCAGCTGGATAAAGAGAAAGGAGGAGAAGAACAACCTGCGGGTAGGCCGGCTCCCCGGCGTCCGGGGCTGTCTGGCCTCCTCCTCCCCAGCTGCGCGGCTCCGGCAGTGCCGCCCGCCTGCCCAGCTCCCGGCGCAGCGCGGGCGCCCTGGGATTCTCTCCTTGCTTGGGCGCTCAGGTTGGGGCCACTTGAAGGTCAAGGTCACGCTTTGCTCATCTCTGTGACCCTGACCAGACTGTGTCCTTAGACGCGCTGTCAGTTCTCCCTGAAACCTACATCATGTTATAAACCCATGTTACCACCGCACAGATTTATTTTTATTATAAAAAAAAAAAGGGAAAACAGTAAACCAAAAGCTTTCGTGGAGCGGGTTGAGACCCTGGCCTGTGGGAGCTGTAACCAAGTTCTCTCACGACTTCCTGTGGCTGCTGAAGTTCACTTTTGAGTGAGAGGCTGCTCGGAGCCAGGGCGGTGTTGACTTCTGGGTTTCCTTGGGGTGCAGGCCCTGCTGTGCTCCCTGTCTCCCCGCCCCCCCATCTCCCTCTGCGGTGCTGACATGGCCAGGGCGCAGTGGAGGGGCCGACCCTCAGCCCCCGCCTCCCCCTTGCAGGTGGCTTCCTTCAACGACCCCGACTTCCTCAAGCAGCTGGAAATGGCCATCAAGTACGGGACCCCCTTCCTGTTCCACGACGTGGACGAGTACATTGACCCTGTGATCGACAACGTCCTGGAAAAGAACATAAAGGTCTCCCAGGGGCGGCAGTTCATCATCCTGGGGGACAAGGAAGTGGACTACGACTCGAACTTCAGGCTCTACCTGAACACCAAGCTGGCCAACCCCAGATACTCGCCGTCTGTGTTCGGGAAGGCCATGGTGATCAATTACACGGGTGAGGGCGCGTGGGGCCCCGGCCACGCATCGGGGCGGTGGCCTCGGAGACCTCGGTGGAGATGGAGGCCCTTCGTGGTGTGCCCCAGGGCCGTCCTTCACCGTCACCTCCTGGCTGCCTCGTTCTTAATGGCGAAGCCACCCCCGGGGGGCTTGGAGTTCCTTCGGGCGGTCACAAGCCCTGAGGTGTGTGGCCTCTGACGGGGGCTCAGAGGCTCCCCCGAGCGGGCAGGCAGTCACCTGCCATTTGGGTATCTAGATGCGCGTCCTGCCTTGGGCTCCCCTCCCCCGTTGGCCGCGCCTTCCCGGCGGGGACATCTGGCTTCATGCCACCTTGGCTAGGTCTGGGTTTGCTGCGACTGGGCCCCGGCTGCGGGAGCCCTGGGCTTTATTTTCATCTTTACTCTTTTCATCCCGCGTCTGGGGGGTTCCCTTTGCTCAGTGTTTCTCACCTCCTGGCTGCGAAGTGATTTTGGCAGGAAGACGGAGGCTTGTGTCCCCGCAGCGGGGCTGGGGAGGCCCACAGCTGGGCGGGCGAGGAGACACGGGACCCGCCTGTGGGGACATGGCAGTGAGATGCCCCCCCCCCCCCAGTCACGCTGAAAGGCCTGGAGGACCAACTGCTGAGCGTGCTGGTGGCCTACGAGAGGCGAGAGCTGGAGGAGCAGCGGGAGCACCTCATCCAGGAGACGAGCGAGAACAAGAATCTGCTGAAGGACCTGGAGGACTCTCTCCTCCGGGAGCTGGCCACCTCCACGGGGAACATGCTGGACAACGTGGAGCTGGTGCATACGCTGGAGGAGACCAAGTCCAAGGCCATGGAGGTACGGGGGCTGGGGGACGGGCACCGAGCTGGCAGGGGGCTTGCCTTGGAGTATTGCGCTCCAGGCCTGGTCACGGAGGGCGTCGGGCTTCGTGCTCCCAGGACCCACGCGTGCTGTGGGCCTTGGGCGCTGAGGGGCGCTGGGTGGGGCTGACATCAGACTCGGGCTTTGGGTCGTCTGAGGGTTTGCCTGATGGGAAAAGGCTGATCTCTTGGGGTTGCTATGGGCAAAGGCGTCCGAAAGGTGTTCCCAGGGCCTCTGGTGCGTTAGGCGAGCCTCTGCAGTGGAGGGTGATGGAAAACTGAACCTGGCTTGCAGGTCAAAAGGGAATTTATCGACTTAGAGAACAGGCAGGGCTGGACCCAGGACTCCAAACACGCCATCGGGACCGGTGGGGCCTCCTGCCAGTCGGCTCCCTGCTCTGCCCCCACATGGAGCCAGGCTCCCCGCGGCCACAGGGTGGGTGGACCTGGCCCCAGACCCGCCCAGCTTCCAGGTCCGAAGGGAAGCATCCTGCCCCCATCAGGAAGGTCCTGAGTCCCAGGTTTACCCTGCGGTCTGGGATGCCGTGCGTGGACTGGGTGAGGCTGGTCTCCACTCCTCTCCTGGAGTTGGGGTGAGGCCTCATCAAGGGAGTGAAGGGGGAAGTTGTGAGCACCCAAGCAGAAGTTGGGACTGTGGTTAGAAAAGGGGGGCTGGGTTCAAGGGCGCCAAGCCACCACGCCCACCAGATCTCACGAGATGGGGAGTCCCTGCTGCCCCTTGTCACTTTCAACCCCCTGTGAGCTTTGCAGGGACTTTGCTGCCCCTTCCCACCCCCACCCTTGGCCCCGCTTTCTCATGCACAAGTCTTCCCGGTAGGGGTTAGTTCTCCCCGTTTCCACGGCCAAAGGCCCGTTTCTCTTAGGTCACAGAGAAACTCAAGCTGGCGGAGAAGACGGCGCTGGACATCGACAGGCTGCGGGACGGCTACCGGCCGGCTGCCAGGAGAGGCGCCATCCTGTTCTTCGTGCTGTCGGAGATGGCGCTGGTGAACGCCATGTACCAGTACTCCCTGGCCGCCTTCCTCGACGTCTTCAGCTTGTCGCTCAAGAAGTCCCTGCCGGATTCCATTCTCATGAAGCGCCTGAAGAACATCATGGACACGCTGACTTTCAACATCTACAACTACGGTTGTACAGGTGAGTGCCTGGTCCCTGCAGTCCAGACAGGTGTGCCGGACAGGTGTGCAGGGAGGTGTGCAGGACCGCTGTGCTGGACAGGTGTGCAGGGTAGGTGTGTAGGACACGTTCGCAGGGTGCAGCTGTGGAGAAACCTGGTCTTTGAAAATGGAAACACACCAAGCAGCGTCTATGCCTGTGACTGTTGGCACAAGAGGACTTTGTTCAAACAATAGCTCTGTGGGGATATATAATTCACACAGCAGACAATTCACCCTTTAAACACGTGCAGAACTCCGTGTCCTCACGGAGTTGTGTGGCCAGCACCACTCTCTGGTTCCAGAACATTCTCACCTGCCCATAAAACAAAAGCCACACCTCTTAGCCGTTGCGCTCCATTCCCTCTGCTCCCGACGCCTCGCAGCCACTCACCAGCTGGAGGGAGAGGTGAGCCAGCTGGAGGGAGACCGGCCGTTTGGGAGCGGAGGGGCGTGTGCCTGCAGGCCGCCCCCATCCAGGCTGCCAGTAGAGCCGTGTTCTTTGTGTTCAGGTGTTCACGGGTGTCGAACGCCAACAGGGCCAACGAAGCTCGAATGCGTGGTTGGGGGTTGCATTTCATCTCTCATCCATGAAGCTCGCCGTGTGTAAGAAACTCAGGTTTTAAACGGATTTACTTGCTCAAAACCCATCTGCTTGTCTCCCTGCAGGGCTGTTTGAGAAGCACAAGTTACTCTTTTCTTTCAATATGACTATTAAAATCGAACAAGCGGAAGGCAGAGTCCCCCAGGAAGAATTAGATTTCTTTTTGAAAGGTAATGGATTTGCCTCGTTTCCTCCCTCCCAGCTCCCCTGGCCCACGCGGCGCGTGCGTGGGGTCTGCTCGGGAAAGCAAGCGACGGACGCTCTTGAGACCTGGTTCCCGCCTGCCTGGTGGTGGCGGCCTGAGGCAGAGCCGCTCAGCAGCTGCCGGAGGCTGGGGGCCACGAGGACCTCGGGTGGGGGGGGGGGTGCCGCGCCATCGGCTGCCGCGGACCAGCACAGCAGTAGACGATGAGGCCACCTCAGAGTTGAGAGAAGCGTGCAGGGTGGTCAGGGCGTCGGCGAAAGAAATGACAAACAGACACACTTCAAGAGTGAAAATCTGAGTGTCATTTTCTTTGAGTTTGTGACCAATATGTATATGTTTTCCAAAAGCACAGGGCAAAGAATATCAATGGAATCAGCTTGCTCATGGGCTCAGTCTATCACCATCAGGGAGGTGATCTACATAACAAGCAATGACCATTATAGAAGAAAGAAGGAAGTTTAGAAAGACAATAAGGGATTAAAGTTTGTAGTTCTAGAAAGACGGGATAAGATTTTTAGCATTCTTGTAGTGGTTCTGTTATAGGACAGGGAGAGGGGCAGCCCAAACCCCGCAAACCTGCCTATTCTAAATGGGTTCTGCCATCCGCCGCATCAACACAAAACATAGGAGACTTTAATGGGAAGGAACTTTAATAAAACTAGGAAACAATACAGGTAAGGCCAAGAGTCTAGTTTCTAAATGAAGCACCCAAAGTTACCCGTCCCCTCGTGGGTAAAAGTCCATCCATATGGGATCGGCCCAGAGCAAGGCCCCAAAGCCTGCCCCAAGTCTAAAGCATCTTCCAGTGGGGACCCACAGAAAAGAGTCAGAAACAACCAGACAAGCCCGGAAGTGTTGTGCCCAAGATCAGCAGACTCGGCGAGCATAGCCTCCAAGAATCCAAAGACAGCTGATGCAAATGCAAAAGGGAGTTTATTACGGGCTCGAGACCGGGCCCTCGACACGCACCGATGCAACGGCAGAGGTCGAGAGCCCCGAATAGAGGAAGCAGGGGTATCTTATAGGGTCGCGAGTGGCGCGAACTCTGAAAGAAGCTGGCAATTACTCATTGGCTACTACAAAGGCATTTTGGCGCGCGCGGTTACAGTTTCAAACTGACTGGACGGTTAGAGATGCTGTCCCATTTATGGACAGGACTGCCCTCATTGGCGGCTGGGGTGGTCTGCTTTTTCGCCACCAAGTGGAGTGAGGGTTGTGACTGCTGAAACTATCTCCGGAATGCGGCTGGACAAGGACTAACATATCAAGGTGGAGGATATACAAAATGGCGAAACCTTGGCTAAACTTGGTTCCACATTAGGAAAAGAGCAAAATCAACATCAAGATAAAAGCTGCCATTGTCACCTCCCCACGGGTCTCACCCACATCTGTGTCACCCAGTCCACGACCAAAAGACAAGCGCAGTTTCTTCACGTGTCTCTAGGCTCCATGCGCCTCCTCCAGGTCTCCTTCTGGCTCCATCCTGCTTCCTTCCTCAGTCTCTTCTGCAGCTTCTCCTCTTCCTGCTCAGCTCCACCCTCCCTTGGGAGGGGCAGGGAACCTCCCCCTTTCCTGGGACCACCCTGTTACAGTTCCTGGTGGTCGTTATCTTTTGATAAGCTTCTGCCTTTTCAGGGAACTTCCGCTGCACTTCCTCTGCTTCAGGGTGTTCCCCCCCCCCCCCTTGCCCAGCCGGATCTAGGGACCGTGGGAAAGCCATTCCTAAAGATCACTGCGGGGGGGGGGGGGGGGGGAGGTGCAGCAGCAGGTATGTAGGGTTTTGCTGTTCTCCCCCTGCGCGCTGGTTGCCCAGCCGGACCTAGGGCCGGTTAGCCCTAAAGGTCACTGCAGGGGGAGGTGCAGCAGTCGTCTCTGCCCCTCCCTGTCTTCGAGGGCGGAGACCCCCAGAGCGAGAGGTCGAAGCGCGAGCTGCGTGTCCCGATGGCTCCTCTTCCGTCACCATTAGGAAACATTTCCCTGGAGAAGAGCAAACAAAAAAAGCCCTGCGCGTGGCTGTCCGACCAGGGGTGGGAAGACATCATTCTTCTATCAAAACTGTTCTCGGCCACCTTTGGGACTCTCCCTAGCGATGTCGAGAACCACCTGTCTGTCTGGCAGGAGGTGAGGCCCTGTCCTCCCCCCTCCCCCTTCCCTCGTGTGAGTCACCGTGGGACGTAAGCTCAGCCGACCCTGTGAGCAGGAAGACACTCCTTTGAGCAGTCAGTCAGCATGTGATCAGCGCCCCCCACTCCCGGGATGTGGCGTCCTGCATCGCGTTCAGCTCGCTTCGTGCGAGTCTGTAACTGTGCCCGTCGGTCCTTCTGTCCATCCAGCATTTACCCAGCATCCATCCAGCCGCCCCATCCCACCCAGTCATCAGGCCATCTGCCTGCCCGTGCCTTCACCTGGTCACACACCTGTTTGTCTGTCCCTCCGACCCCCCATCCGCCCATCATCCGCCCATCATCCGCCCTTCATCCGCCCACCCAAAGACAATTTATTCAGTCTCCAGCATGGACCATACCCTTTGGTGGACACTGGGGACTCAGCAGTCTCTAAGGCTCAGCCCCTTCCTTCTTAAAGGTCACAGTTTTGGGGGGTGGGAAAACGACAGTGATGACTAGAAGTGACTTTGAGGTTCACGGTGCTGTCGTCCTCACCCCCTTCTCCTGGCCCGTGGGAGGGTCCGCTTCCCAGCCGACGCGGCGTGTTCTCTGCTCCCCAGTGGTATGACCTGGATTGGCTCGAGCAGGCCCCGTTCCCCCTGGGCTACGACGACAACATCACCCCTTTCCAGAAGTTGCTGATTCTGCGCTGTTTCCGCGTGGACCGGGTATACCGGGCGGTGACCGACTACGTGACCGTGATCATGGGGGAGAAGTAAGCATGCCCCACTCGCTCCCGAGCCTGGGGGCTGCCCGGCCCCGCCCGCCGTTCTCCCCAGCGCTGCTGCAGCCCGGCGGCTCCGGCCCGGGGAGGGTGAGCGCAGCTTTTCCAGGAGTCACGTTCAGAAAGAAGCAGGCGAAGTTAGTTTTGTTTTCTCTAACTCGGTACACTGACATTTAATGTCAACACGTCAGCGATGTAAGTGAGCTCTCCCGCACGGTACTGGTACTGGGTCTTGAACATCCGGCCCGCGTTCAGCCAGGCTTCCAGCGCCCGCGAGCCGCGCTGCCATAGCTGCCCCGCAGGCGACCAGCTCCAAGCCAGGGGCAAAGCAGACAGACAGCGGGGACTGCGGGCCGGCAGGGGATGGGCGTGGGCCAGGCCGGGTGGGGGCCCGGCCCCTCAGCTGCCCCTCAGCTCCTGGGGCCCGATGCCAGGGATCAGTGGGGACCCAGCTGGGCCAGACCCTCTGCTATAAATTCGAGTTTCTGCAGGAAAACCCCCCTTCCTTATATGTCGGCGACTAGTTTTAGAAAACCTCAAGATGTGGATCATTTGGGATGTGTCCATGAGGCTCTTGAGGTGGAGCCTCTGGGCTCTGTGCCAATGGGGTATCCCCCAGAAGGCCAGAGTGGGGGCCCCTGCAGGATGCCACCGACTCAGCATGGCTCCACCAGAGGCACCGTGGAGGTACCCTGAGCTGTGCGGGGGCCGGGGACACGGGCCCGGGAGTTCGTCATCCAGCGCCAGATGTGCCGGGAGCTGTGCTGGGCTCTGGGAGGAGACCCTGCCCCGGCCTGACTCTCTTCCCAGGAGTCACCCCACTGGGCTGCTTTCCCCAGGTACGTGCAGCCCCCGGTGATCAGCTTTGAGGCCATCTTTGAGCAGAGCACCCCGAACTCGCCCATTGTGTTTATCCTGAGCCCTGGCTCCGACCCTGCCAGTGACCTGATGAAGTTAGCCGAGCGGAGTGGTTTTGGAGGAAACCGCCTCAAATTCCTGGCCATGGGTCAAGGTCAAGAAAAAGTAAGTTGTTGGGAGGAACAACCTGTAAACTGAGGCGAGGCCCCGCGCGCCGTAGGACTGAGCCAGCGTCTGGTTTGAAGCGGAGCGTGCATCCATGCCCAGCCCGCTGCCCTGCGTCTCGGGCGGGCGGCAAGTGGCCCCAGAGCTGAGCCGAGGCGGCGGAGGGGCAGGCCTCTCCCAGCCTGGCGGGACCGTCGCGTCCGGGTTTGGAAGTCCCTGCGCACCTCCCCTCGGGGCTCTCTCTCCTTTGGGTCTGGCCCCCTTAGCGCTGGCCACAGGCCTCCCCCACGCGGGTCTCATGCACGTGTCCGGGCCAGAGGGAGCCGCTGTGGTCCTGGCTCGGCGTGAGCTGCCCTGTGCGGTGGGCAGAGCCCAGACTGAGGGCCCAGCGGCCAAGCCAAGGGCACCAGCAGGGGGGCCCAGCTCTAGGGCCACAAAATGGAAAGCAGCTGTTTTAACGCTGGCGTTGAGTGAGTTTTCAGTCTTTTCACACCCCTGGGTTCTAGGGGTGTTTAGCTTGTTTTTACTATGACCTGTGCAGACTCTGGGGCTTCTGGCGTCCAGTCTGGACCTCAGCCCTGGCAGGTTTAGCGGATTGTGCAGCGTAGCTGGGCGGGGGCAGCGCGGCCGTCGCAGAAGGTGGTCCCTGAGCGCACGGTGCCCCTCACCTTCCGGGCGGGAGCAGACCCAGCAGGGGCCTGCTGGACTCTAAAGAAGTCTTTCTTTGGGGTGCCCTCTGTGGCTCCTGGATCACCAGCTCGCCGGGGAGCCCCGTGAGAGGATCGCCGTTCCCTGTGAAGGGGCCCGAGTGGGTCTCTGGGAGAGGGGCTGGCGGCTCCGGGACCGACTGCCCCCTCTCTCCCCTCGGTGCAGCTGGCCCTGCAGCTGCTGGAGACGGCAGTGGCTCGCGGCCAGTGGCTGATGCTGCAGAACTGCCACCTCCTGGTCCGGTGGCTCAAGGATCTGGAGAAGTCCCTGGAGCGCATCACCAAGCCTCACCCCGACTTCCGCCTGTGGCTCACCACCGACCCCACCAAGGGCTTCCCCATTGGCATCCTGCAGAAGTCCTTGAAGGTCTGGCTCAGGGCCCCGCCGGGCTCTGCCGCCGGGCTCTCCGCTCCCCGCCGTGCCTATGATCCCCCCGCGGGGCCGCCAGGGCCTCGGGGACACCCTCCCTCAGTGTCACATCTCCCACCCTCTTCGGGGAGGGTGCTGTGCAGAGTGGGGGCGCCCCACTTCCACGCCTGCGTAGCTAGACTTTATGTGTAGCCAGAGCAGCTGCCAGGCCTGCTCCCCACCACGGCGAGGCCCCCGTGTCCCTGCAGAGCGGCGGGCGCGTGCGTGGAAGCTCACCGTGGCTTCACGCCCCCCTGGATTTATCCTCCGAGATTTTTGGGTACAGGTGTTGTCATCTCTCCCCGAGTCTGGGGCAGGCGGAGGGAAAACGTGGCTTTCAATTCACCTCCAAAGACCCCAAGGTTCCGGGAACTTCTCGCCGTCACTTAGGAGCAAGCTCGGGCCGGGACAGCAGCTGCCTCCCTCCCCTTCCCGGGGCCCGGAGCGGCTGCATGAAGATGAGGGAACAGTCCCGAGGGGCCGCTCTCCAGAGCTGCGCCCCCCCCCCCACTGACTCCTCCCCGGACAGGTGGTCACGGAGCCACCCAACGGGCTGAAGCTCAACATGAGGGCGACTTACTTCAAGATCTCTGAGGAAATGCTGGGCCAGTGTCCCCACCCGGCCTTCAGGCCCCTGGTGTACGTGCTGGCCTTCTTCCACGCCGTGGTGCTGGAGAGGAGGAAGTTCGGCAAGATCGGCTGGAACGTCTACTACGACTTCAACGAGTCCGACTTCCAGGTGGGGCCGCTCCCTCCGCCGCGCTTTCTCCCGGGTTCACGGCGCGAGTCCCGGGCACGTGTCGGGACGCGCGTGGGGAAGGGAACGGCCCTGCGGGCAGGGGTGCCGACCCCCCCGCCCCTGCCCGCCCCCCCCTCCAGGTCTGCATGGAGATTCTGAACACGTACCTGACAAAGGCCTTCCAGCAGCACGACCCCCGGATCCCGTGGGGCAGCCTCAAGTACCTCATTGGGGAGGTAGGAGGGTCTGGGGGCCCTTCCGCCAGCCGCCCCCCGAGCCGGAGCTGGGCTGTGGCCTGGCACCTGTCACCTTCACCCCCGGGCTCTGCAACATCCTCCTGGCACCTCAGCCGGACGGAGTTTGTGCAGAGAGCGCGTTTGCCTACAGGCCCCGGATTGGCGGCCCTGGGGCCCGTGCGCTCGGGGCGGGCAGGACAGGCCAGTGGCCCGGGGCGCAGCAGGCCGGTGGGTGAGGCGGTGCGCGCTGGAGACCGTGGCTTTATGCCCGGCTCTGGGTGGCTCCCCCGGTGATACCCCGAGTCCAACGCCGCTTCCTCGCTCGCTCGTGTCATTGTCCGCGTCCCTGCTGGAGCCGAGGGGGGCAGCCTGGCTCCCGGCGCTCCCCCCGGGCTGCCCACCACCAGCTCCGGGCCCAGCGCAGCAGCCCTCTGCAGCCCCCGGCCAGCGGCCCTGCGGGTGGAGGAGGGCGCGGGCTCCGGGCCGGGGCGGCTCTCACTCGCGGCCGCTGCAGGTCATGTATGGAGGACGGGCCATCGACAGCTTCGACCGGCGCATCCTGACCGTGTACATGGACGAGTACCTGGGAGACTTCATCTTCGACACTTTCCAGCCCTTCCACTTCTTCCGCAACAAGGAGGTGGACTACAGGATCCCCGTGGGCGACCTGAAGGAGAAGTTCGTGGGTGAGACCCAGACGTCAGGAAGTGCTTCTCAAGGCTTGTTCTTCTTCTGTTGCCTGTGGGGGGCTTCCTGGTTCCCGGGCCTCTCCAGGAGGGGGCCCCTGGGGGTGGCAGGGCCTGTGAGCCTTTGGGGGACCCAGGGGCTCTTCCTCACCTGGAGCTGACGCGTGGCTCAGGCTGCCTGTCCTGGCTGCTGGCCAATCCCCGGGTGGGCCTCGGCGGGCAGAGGGACCCTGAAGCCCACCAGCCGCTTTCATGAACGGGCACACGGCTGGGTGAGCCGCAGGGGAGGGGCTCATTAATCACCCCGCTTGGTGGTGGGAATTAGCCTCGCGTGTCTGGGGTTTCGAGGCCCCTCAGACATACAGGGGTGCGGCCGTGTCCCCCGCTCTCCCATCACAGAGGCCATCGAGGCGCTCCCGCTGGCCAACACGCCCGAGGTGTTCGGGCTGCACTCCAACGCCGAGATCGGCTACTACACGCAGGCCGCACGGGACATGTGGGTGCACCTGCTGGAGCTGCAGCCGCAGACAGGTGAGCCCCGGACAGTCTGGTGGGGCTGGAGGGGGGCCCCCCGAACACCGCCGCCGGCTCGGGCAGCTCCCCCGCTTGGCCCACCCCAGCCCCCATGCGGCGCGCGCCCGGCTTCTCTGAAAAGGGCCCTGGTTGTAGGGGAGAGCAGCAGCGGCATCAGCCGTGACGACTACATCGGCCAGGTGGCCAAGGACATAGAGAACAAGATTCCCAAGGTGTTCGACTTGGACCAGGTCAGGAAGGCCCTGGGGGCGGACGTGTCGCCCACGTCCGTGGTGCTGCTGCAGGAGCTGGAGCGCTTCAACAGGCTGGTGCTGCGCATGGCCCGCTCGCTGGCCGAGCTGCAGAGGGTGAGCCGTGCCCCGCCCCCTGCAACCCCCGTGCACCCCGTGCCCTGCGCCGCGGCTGGCTGCCCTCCCAGCCTGGCCTCCCCGACAGCCCTGCCTCCGCCCAGGCCCTGGCAGGAGAGGTGGGCATGAGCAGCGAGCTGGACGACGTGGCCAGGTCTCTCTTCCTCGGGCAAATCCCGAGCATCTGGAGAAAGCTCGCCCCGGACACCCTGAAGTCCCTTGGAAACTGGATGCTCTACTTCCAGCGGCGCTTCAGCCAGTACACGTCCTGGGTGAGTGGGCCTGGGTGAGTGGGAGGCTGCTTGCGGGGGCCGTCGCCTGCCGCTGCCCGCCGGAGCCTGCGTCTCCCTCGCTCTGGGTTTTCTTCCCAAGACCCAGAGTGTCACCCTGAGCGGCCGCCGCGCCCCGGGGGAGTCTTGTCTTGGCCACAGTCTGGCAGGCACCCCACCCTCCCCTCTCGGGGGTCATTTCACAGGCAGCCGCCTCCATCCCCGTGGGGGTGGGCAGGAGGCACCTCCCGGGCAGGCTCTTCCCCCGGGCACCTCGGGTCTGGGGCTGGGATGTGCGCGTGGGAGCCAGGGCCGCCCAGCCCCCGCGGTGTGTCAGCGCTGGGTCTCTGGGGCCTGGCGCTGGCGGGCTTTCTCCTGGCGAGCGCGGAGATTTCATGCCCTGCAGACATTTCTCGCTTCTTCCTCTGGGAACTGTCCTTCTGCATCCTGATTTGTTTTTATCGAGTTCTCCATCTTTTAAAACTGATCCTTGGCAGCCCCCCTCCCCTGGGCCTGCGCAGGCGTCTCTTCACCCACCTGCCCCCTTGGCACAGCCGCGCCAGCTCCCCCCCACCCCGGGCCGTCCGCCGGGCCTGCGCAGGCCGTAAGCAAACCCGGCCCTTTCCACGGCAGCTCTCCTGCCCGCAAGGTCTGTGCGGGCGACCTCCCTTCTTTTTATAATAAACCTACCCTTTCGGGTACTTAAAAACAAAAACAAAAAACCAAAGCCCAAAACTCGGATCCGTGGAGCCCTCTGAGTGTGGAGGCGTGACCTCCGGGGCCCGCGCGGCTGCCTCCTCCTGGCGGTCCTCAGCCTCCGCCGTGCGGCACCGCTTCCCACCCCCGAGGGCTGTTTTCATGGGGTCGTTTCCCTGAGTCTTGTGTTTCGTGACTTCTGGGCTCGGTGCTCCCCGCGCCAAGCCTGGGAAGATGTCTCTGGAGATCTGCCGTGGTGGTTGGCTGGCGTCACCTTTGCAGCCACACCCGCTTCGCCCCCCCGGGGTTTGACGGTGGCGTGGCAGGCACAGCGCGGGGTCCCTCTCGATTCCCGCAGACGGGGGAGAGTCCAGGAGCCCTCGGTGGATTTTACAGGCTTTAGTGCTCTCAGGGAACCAGGCGCACAGGCAGGGGCAGGCAGGGGGGCGGGCACGGGCTGGGCAGGGGCAGGCAGGGGGGCGGGCACGGGCTGGGCAGGGGCAGGCAGGGAGGCCTCCGAGCCCCCCGCCCCTCCCCGCGCCCATGCTCTTCCTCTGGGCTCCCTCTGGCGTCCTCTCGCCGTCCTGCCTCCCCCGCAGTCCCTTGCCCTTCGCGGCCGTCCTTACATCCCCGGGCTCCGGGCCCAGGTGTGCGCACTCAGGCTCGCCCACGCGCACGCTCCAGGTGTCCACACTCCCCGCGCCGCCTGCACCGACACGCTCGAGGCCGCGGGTGTGGGCCACGGAGGCCGGCGGCGCACCAAGCCCGGCCGGTCCATTTACCCTGCGACGGCCCAGCTGGCTTTTCCCCCCGAGCCGTCCCTCGTCCCCTCGCGTCCCGCGGCCGCTGCGACTCTGCCCCCGAGCTCAGCCCCGGCCTGCTCTGACCCCGGGGCCTCCTCCTCCAGGTCAGCGACAGCGAGCCCGGCGTGATGTGGCTCTCGGGGCTGCACGTCCCGGAGTCCTACCTCACGGCCCTGGTGCAGGCCACCTGCCGGAGGAACGGCTGGCCGCTGGACCACTCCACCCTGTTCACGCAGGTCACCAGGTTCCAGGGCGCTGATGAAGTGAACGAGCGGGCAGGCCAAGGTACCCACGGCGCTGGGGGCGGGCGAGGGTGGGCAGTGGGTGAGGGCGGGCGTGGGCGGGCCAAGGAGCCCGCGCGGGGGCGAGGGCCGGGCGGTGCCGAGAGCGGGCAGGCGCGGGCCCTGGGCTGGGGTCTCGGCGTCCCCGAGGGAGCAACATGTTCTCGCAGCTTCTCCCTGGAGCCCGGTTTGACGCCCCATCTACCCGGCCGGCTGGCAGGGAAACGGGCTGCGGCTCAGAATTACTTAGATCTCCCAAAGAACCAGTCTCTGGAGGGGTTCCCCGGAGACTTGGGGAGCGCGGGGTCATGGAGCCCGAGAGTGGGCGGGGTGGGCACAACCACTAGCTCTGCTGGCACGTGGGGCCCTCAGGCCGCGGTGACCGGCTCCGCGCGTGGTGGCTGGAAAGCGAACGTCACCGCAGGCCACAAGGCCCGGGCTGGGGGGGGGGGCCGTGCGGGGGGCATCTGAGCGGGCGCGCTGCTCGCGGTGGATGGCCGCCGGGTGCCGCTGGGGGCGGGTGTCCCTGTCCCAGCCAGCCCATCCTCCTCCTGCTCCCCGTGCGGCTGCCATGTCCTCCTCCCCAGAGGCCGCTTTCCAGCCAGGCTTGGACGTCCGGCTCCCAGTCTGCGGGCTGGGGGTGTTTTGGTGGGGCCGGGGAGGTGGGGTGGCCATGGTGACCGCTGACGCTGGCGTCACCTCTTTATGGCCTCGGAGGCCCAAAGTGGTCTGCTCTGTCGCCCTGATGCCCGCTGCAGGGGAGGCGAGAACCGCCCACTTCGTGTGGCCAGGGGGCGGTCTCGGGATCTGTGGATAAAGGCCTGGGCTGTGCCTGCGCTGGGGGTGGAGGCCCCCTCTTGTGTGCCCAAGGCGGAGGTGGCACAGCCGCAGGCAGAGCCTGGGTCGGTCTCTCCTGCCCCCCTCCAGGATGCTTTGTCTCGGGGCTGTATCTGGAGGGCGCCGACTGGGACCTGGAGCGGGGCTGTCTGGTCAGGAGCAAGCCCAAGGTGCTGGTGGTGGACCTGCCCGTCCTGAAGATCATCCCCATCGAGGCCCATCGCCTCAAGCTGCAGGTGGGCGCCCTGCCCCGCCCCAGCCATAGGCTGGCCCTGAGCACTTCCTGGGCAGGAAGGCGCCCTTGAGGGGACAGCAGGGCTGGCGGGGGACATGGGCGCCTGCGTGTCTGTGGGGACCTGGCAGGCAGCTCAGGTGCACGTTCGGAAGCCGCCGTCCGGACCAGCCTCAGCTTCGATCTTGTGAAACGCTGTGGTTGCTCTCGAGTTACAGTGTGGTTAGATGTGGGGTGCACGGTGGGCGCCTCCCGCTAGGCCCAGCCCGGCCCGCCTGCGAATGTCTTACCTGGGCTGTGCCTGGAGGGGGGAACCCGCAGCCCTGGCGCCTGTGGGCCCCTCACACGCTCTTCCTCTGCAGAACACGCTGCGGACACCCGTCTACACCACCTCCACCAGGAGGAACGCCATGGGTGTTGGGCTGGTGTTTGAGGCTGATCTCTTCACCACAAAGCACATTTCCCACTGGGTGCTGCAAGGGGTGTGCCTCACCCTGAATTCTGACTAACCCCGTGCGCCCCCAGCCCTGCACCCGTGTCCTGAGTCCCCGGCCCTGAGCCTTGGGCCGACGCCCATGTGTGGGCAATCAGCCATTTTAATGCCTTTTTGGAGAAATTACCTGGATTTTTGTAAAAACTATTTTTTTTTTTTTTTAGAATTCTGTATATTTGCAAAGTAAATCCCGGCGAGCATTTTAAGACGTGTCGAGTTCTCTTTCCTTCCCAGAGGAAAACGCCGGACCCAGCAGTGCCTGCCCGGCCTGCCCGGCACAGAGGGGGTTCCGACGCCAGCCTGCAGAGGGCGCTGTGCACAGTCCAGTCTGTCAGCTGCGCGCTCTGCAGGAGCTGCCCGGCAGGGCGGGGGCAGAAGGCAGGGCCGAGCCCTCCGCCCTGGGTTGCCGGTGCCGGTGCCGGTGCCGGGCAGTCACACATGGCCACTCCTCCCCGTTCAGAACACTCTGGGTCGGCCCCTTTGACTCTGGCCGGCGCGTGGGTGAGGCTGTGGAGCCTAACTCCTGACGGCTCCTACCTGCAGCCTGCGCGGAGCTGCGTGGGGCTGGGTGCGGACCTAAAGCCTCCGGCAGCGCCCAGGTGCCCTTTCCGTCTGTGCGCCGCGGGGCTAGCGGGGCCCTGGGGCTAGCCTGGGGCAAGGCGTGGCTCCCTCTAGGGGAGAACAGGGGTGAACTTAGGTCACGAGGGGGGCTGGCCACAGGCAGAAGCAGCATTTGCCGGGTTCTCAGCGGGGAAGAGGAGTGTGCGGGGGATGGCTCTGGGCAGGGAGGTGACAGGCCTCCTCTTTCTGGACGGCCCCGGACGGGCCCTGGGGAGCAGGCACCTGGGTGCGAGCAGGGTAGTTGCTGGGGGTGAGGCGCGCTCTCCCCTCCACGACCTCCTCCCCGCCCGTCCCTCCACACGGCTCAATAAAAGACACAAGGCAGAAAGAAGGCGGGTTTGGAAAATAAAGTTTGTTGGGATCTTGAACATTTTGGATCAAACTAATAAAAAAAAAAACCACAGCAACTATGGACACACTCAGGCGGTGGCGTGCGGAGTGACGTCATCCTATGTAGTTCCTGGGACGCGCGTGCAGCCGCTCGGAGCCGGGCGCCCCCAGACCCCGGGGTCAGGTCACGGTCGGTGTGTGTTGCTGGACTCGACAACTGGGCGGCGGCGGCGGGTGGCGGGGGCCGGGCGGCGACACGGCCGGGCCTTCGGGGCGGGAAGCCAGCGGGGCTCGCGGGGCTGGGCCGCAGCGCGGAGTGGATGGGGCTCTGCGGGGGGCGCGCGGCGAGGAGAGGCGTCTTTGGACGGGCCTGAAAACAACTTTGGCATGCACGGGCGACGGGGCGGCGCGGGGGGCTCCTCGGTGGTCACAGTGCGCGGCGGTCACACAGTTCTGTCCGTCCCTGAGTGCTTCCTCGCCACCTTGCCGCCGTTCACCTGGTCCACGGCCAGCGTCTCCACCTCGGCCGGCGCGGGGGCCGGGGCCGCGTGGTGGATGCGGTGGGCCACCCCGACGTGGGCCTTGTGCGGCGGCTTCTCGCGGGCCGGGCCGGGCTGCTCGCTGGCGCCGCGGTCCGAGGCGATGGGGGGGATGACCAGGGGCCGCTCCTTGATGAGGTGGACTTCGGCGGACTCCCTGGCCAGCAGGAACGGGGTGGGGTCGGGCATGGCCTCCACCGGCTCCCGCAGGAGGAGTTTCCGGCCCTCGGCCCCAAATCGGTAGACCTCCTCAAATTCCGGGTGCAGGGGGGCCGAGAGGCTCTTTTTCATCCGGCGGCGGGGCGTTTCGGGCAGCTTGTCCTTGGGGGGCGCCGGCTTGTAGCTGGCCAGCACGGGGCTGCCGGACGGGCTGCTGTCGGACGTCCCGCTGGCGCTCGCGAGCTTCTTCTTGGCGGCGTGCAGCTGCGCGGTCAGGTAGGCCACGGCGCCGGCCCGCTGCTCCAGCTCGCCGGACAGCAGGTTCAGCTTGTGGCTCTTCGCCTTGAGCTCCTCCAGGTACTTCTTCTCGCGCTCCCGGGCGGTGCTCTCCAGCACGGCGATCGCCGCCTTCTTCTGCTCCAGCGTCTGCAGCAGCTCGCTGTTCTCCGTCTCTTTGCATTTCAGCTGAGCTTCCAGGTCCTCGCACCTTTTCTTGAGTTCGCTGCTTCTAGAAGACCCGTCTCCTACGAGACAAGCAGAGGGAGGGCTCAGGGGCCCCGGCGGAGCAGGGAGGCTGCTGGGGGCCCTGCGGAGGCCGCCCCGTGCCACTGAGGGGGAGCTGCGGGGAGGGGGTGGCCGAGCTCTGCCCGGCCCCACGCCCCCAGGTCCTCCCCGCTCAGCGAGGGGGCTCGGTGGTGGGTCTGCGGGGCACCTTCCGGCTCGTAGTTCTCTGGCTCGTGACAAAAACTGAATGTCTCCAGAGTTAAAAAATGCTGAAGCTCCAACGGGCACCTTGCAGTGGCTCGGGCTGGACCGTGGCGGGGCCGGCGTGCGGCCGCGGTGCCCGGCGTGGGGGCCGCACGGGGAACAGATTCTCAGCGTCTGAAGCCGCGAGGCCTGCCACAGTCCCTCGTCTCACTCTGGGGGGTGGGGGGGGGCTTGCCCTCGCCCCCCAACCCCCTCCCCACTCGGCCACTCTGCTGCCCTGTCCCACGTCGGCCCCCAGCGAGGTGGGCGCTGCTCCCCCCCACCTGAGGGCCCAGCTCTGGCGCCTCTCCTGGCTCCCCGCGTCACACACGGGCCTGCTCAGGCCCTGGGCCCCTCCCTGCTCCCTGGCTGGCTGTCGTCCTCGCCTGGTCTCGAGAGCCGGGAGCTGCCCGCGTCTCTCTGGACTCTGCCCTGCTGGTCTGGAACCCACCTGGGGTGGCTCCCGAGGGTCAGCCCTGCGGGTGATGTCCGCACACACGGCCCTCAAGGCTGGCTGGCTCTGCCCCCCTTCTTTGTTCCCCAACTCGACCGAGTCTAGACGCGTCACAGCTGTGGGGGGGGGGGGTGAGGGTCGCTGACTGGAGGGGACTCCCTGGAGGCCCAGCTCCTGGCCGGGCTGTGGAGGAGGCACCGGAGTCCTTTCCCCACAGTGAGACCCCAGGGGGCTCCTTACCCCACCTCCCACACTCTGCTGCTGAGGGGCACTCAGGAGACGGCGACTGAGGATGGAGGGGAGCGGAGCCCTCAGGCTTGGTGACGCGTGTCAGGGGCCGTGGCTGGCCTGTCCCCGCAAGGGCCGACACGCTCGTGACAGGTGCCACCGTGGCCCTGTGAGACAAACGCCGGCCTGGGGTGTCCAAATCCCGCCCTCTCTGGGGAGCAGCGGCCCAGCACCCGTGACTTTCGCTGCTGTCCCAGCTGCCGCTACGCGGAAGGTCCTGTGGGCTCCCCCGAGGCCTGCGGGGCTCTGGTCAGGGGAGCCCTGATGGGGGCTGCGTCCGGGGTGGGGGGCCCGGCCTCTCCTTTCTGGCTGGAGTCTCTGTGTCTTGGTCACAGAAGGAACACGCTCTTGCAGAAAAGCCAGAACGTCCCGCAAAGCACGTGACGGACATTCTGGACACACGTGTCACCCGAAAGCGGCCCCTCCTCCCGCCGCGGCCACCGCCCGCCCGGCTTCCTCTGGCCTGCGGGGAAGGCCCGTGGGCTTCTGGAGAAGCCTCCTTACCTGTCTGGTCTGCACTTTTGAGCGTCAGTTCATATGTTAAATCTAGAAAGGAAGCCATACGTTAATTCCGTTGGGCACCCCCGAACCTCCGAACCCCATCAGCTCCGCAGGTGCAGAGCTGAGGCCCAGGCGTGGCCTGGGCTCCAGACGGAGCCGGCCGGGAGGCAACTGTGGCCCTATCTCCCCCCGGGGACACACCCCAACAACCCACAGCTGCTCTCCCCGTCCTGTAGGCCACGTTGTGGCCCCCCAACGCCTTGCAGATGGGCCCTGGCGCGCCGTGCCCCTGGAGGCCTGCAGTGACCCCTGCTTGGTGGCTGCCTTGCACGCAGGGCACCGGCGAAGACGGAGTGAGCCGCACGCCAGCACGGAGGAGGCCGCACCCGCCGGGAGCCCGGCTGCTACCTGTGCAGTGCTGCTGCAGCCGCCGGATCTCGGCGTGCAGCCCCTTGAGGGTGCTGGCGTGCTCCCGCTGGAGGAACAGGAGGTTCTTCTGCGCGCTGTGCAGCTGGTTCTCCAGGTTTGTGGCCGCCATGTTGACATCCAGATGACCTGCAGGGAACAGGTCCCGGTCACCCACCCCGACTGGGAGGGTCACTGGCTGCCGGGCGGGCAGGTGGGTGGGGAGAGGGCGCGGCGGCCGCAAAAGGCCTGGCTCTGCACAGAGGGGAACCTCAAGTCCAGGGCACCTGACTCTGCTGGACATCACAGGCTGACCAAAAGGACTGAGGCCGTTTCACAGAGCGAGCGGAGCCCTACACCCACCCGGGGGCAGCCTCGCGGGCACAGGGCAGCAGGAGCCTGCAGGCCACCCTCTGGCTCCTCACCTCCCGGGCTCTGCTCTCCGTGCCCGAGCCGGCTGGAAGGGCTGCTATCGAAAAGTCAAGTAACAGGAAGTGTTGGTGAGGATGTGGAGGAAGGATTCTTGCACACTGCGAGGCGGGCAGCATACTGGCCAAGCCTCTATGGGTAACTACGGAGACGCCTCAAAAAACTAAAAACAGAATGACTATATGATCCAGTCATCCCACTTCTATCTGCCTGAAGAGTGTATGAAAAATTTTTTGAAGATTTATTTATTTATGCAGACAAGAGCTGGGGTACAGGCCAGAGGTACGGGGGTGAGAGGATCCACCAGAGACAGAGTGGGGGGCAGAACAGGCAGACGGACCGAGGACACTGCTGAGGGGAGCAGCGGGGAGACAGGAGAGGTCTGCTGCGCGTGTGGGTTGCTCCCTGGCTGGGGATCGAACTCAGGCCTCAGAAGCAGAATAGCATAGAAGTGCTGAGACAACCCCTGTGCCATCAGGGGGGCCCCAGAATATGAAAATGCTCATGGGAAAAGGTATCCGCAGCCGGTGCTCATGGCAGTGCTGTTCACAATAAGGAAACGAGCCAAGTGCCCAACAGCAGACGAGGGGGAGAGGATGTCCGGGCACGCGGGCACGCAGGCACGCGGCGCAGCCGGGGAAGGCAACACCTCGCCCTCCGAGACAGCATGGGCGGGACCAGAGGGGATGGCGCCAGGTGACGTACAGGAGAAGCAGGAGACAAGTGCGCCGCGCGCTCACTCGTGTGGAATACGAAGAAGCGAGCAAATGAATGAAACCCAAACCAAGCCTTAGAGCCGGACTGGAGACGGGGCGGCCTTTCTCCTGCCCGGGCTGCTCTGGACGCTCCCCAGTTCCAGCCGCCCTGCTCTCCCGAGCCAAGGTCCACCTCCCCCCAGGAACCCTCTGCCTGTGCCCGGAGCCTGGACCAGTGGCCTGCGCTGTTGGTCTGCGCTAAGCCAGGCCCCGAGGCCCTCTGCCCTCTGTGCATGTGGCACCAGGCCTTGCCCAAACTTCAAAACCAGTTTCGACCTGCAAAGTCACACAGATCGAGGCCCAGACACAGAAATAAGTACGTACTACTGGGTCCTCCGCGGGGGCAGGGCGGAAGGAAAGGGGGCTTCGCTGCCCCCCCATTCCAATGGTCATGTAGCCTTACATTTCACTTGTGACAAATTTAAATATGACTCGGAGAAGCATCCCACGCTGGCTGCCTTGGCCGCCGGTGACTCTGACTCGCATTTAATCGGTAATTCATTAACGCACCAGGGACCCGCAGACATACAAGCGTGCCCTTGAAGCGCCTGCCTGGGCAGTCTTGGGAAGAAGGTGAGCGCAGAGTGGCTATAGGAGGGGACAGGCCAGCATGAGGCGGTTTGCGAGCCCCCTACCGCCTGGGCAGGGCCGTGGGGCGCACGTGGGGCTGTGGGGTGCACGTGGACAAGGCACGCAGGCCCCGGCAACAGCCGCATCTCCACCCATCCCCAAATTCCTAAGTCATGGTCTCCTCACAACAAGCCACGGCCCGGCAGCCTGGTGGGCTCCCCAAGGATGGGCAGGGACGGGCTTCCTGCGGTCAGGTGGTTCAGGCCGAGGAGGCCCAGCTGCGGGTCCGGGTCCGGGACCGACTGCAGGGACGGGAGGGGCAGGCCTGTGAGGCCTGGTTCAGTACGCCCCAACTCTGGGGGGCGGGGCGGGGCGGGGCTGAGGGAGCCCCCGACTGGGGAGGGTGGGCGTGGCGGGTGGAGGGTGACAAGTCACTCACCAGCCTCCACCAGCCTCGGGGCACAGGCCACCACAGTGGGCCCCAGTGGGGAGGAACTCCAGCCTGAGGCCTCTTACCGCGCTTGTCTCCCACGTCTCTGTGTGCACGCAGACCTCGCCGCCACTTTCCTTTTCAACACGGGCTGACAGGCACGTCCCTCAGCTGCTCCTGGACTGGCCGGCTTTCCCGGAAGCCCTGGATGGCCTGTCCCCATCCGCCGTCCCCGGCCCCTGGGGTGCTGTGCTCACCCCCACCGCTGGCCTCCCAGCCCCCGCACAGCATGTCCCACTGTCAGCCCCGCTCTGGGCCTGTGACGGCCCCAGCTCCCTTCATATCTGCGCTCACGCCCTGGGTCTGGGCTCCAGGGAGCTCCTGCGGCTCCGGCCGGGCTGAGCAGGATGGCCAGGAGGGAGCATCGCTCATCACGCAGCGGCCACCCCTCGGAGCGCGACCTCACCCCACCGCTCGGGAGCGAGAGCTCACCGCACCCCTGGGCTGCGTTCTCAGGCTAAAAGACATGGCGAGTTTGATAGGCAAGGGTCTCACCGCTTAAAAATGGGAAACAGGGCCTCCCCGGTGGCGCAGCGGTTGAGCGCTGGGTTGCGAAGCTGCCCGCAGCCTCTGCAGCACCCGTTCGATCCCCGGCTGCTCCCCGGCCACCGGAGGAGGGTCCCGCATGGCGCGCAGACCTCTCCTGCCGCCCGCTGCTCCCCTCAGCAGTGTCCTTCGGTCCTTCTGCCTGCTCTGCTCCCCGCTCTGGCTCTGGTGAATTCTCTCACCCTCCCGCGCTTCTGACTGTCCCCAGTGCTTGTAGAAATAAATAAATAAATCTTTAAAAATAAATAAATAAATAAATAAAAATTAAAAAAAAAAAATAAAAATGGGAAACTGCTTTGTTCCCAGGCAATCAAAAGCAGACTCATCGTGTGGCTCCACACAAACCAGCAGAAATAGGGTAATCATTTTAGAATCTGAAAAAAACAAAACAAAACAAAAGCCAAACAGCAGCAGCAGCAGCAGCAGCAGCAGCAGCAGCAGCAGCAGCAGCAGCAGGCGTGGCGCCGGGACACGCAGCCGTCACCACGCGCTCACACTGGGTTCCTCGTCCCGTGAGCCCTCGGCCGGCCCCACCAGGAGCCCCGGGCCCTGCAGTGTCCGGTGCCCAGTGTGCCGGGGCAGGGAGGCAGCTTTGCCCGCTTTCATGGGCTCCAGGTGGGAGACACCTTCAAAAGCAGCTGCTCTATCACTTCTTTGTTTCAATATGGAGAGACCGAGGCCCAGAGGAGATTTGTTTACACTGCGGGGTAAGAAAAGACCAGAAGGGACGAACTTCTGAGGCGCTGGCCGCTGCTTCCCCGAGCGTGCTCTGCGGCACCCGGACCGTCGCCTGCGGCTCTGGCCCACGGGAGCTCTTGAGGGAGGTCGGGATGTGATTCTGACCCTGACCTTGGTTCCCAGTCGTGTAAACATGCCTTCCAGTCGTTCCCTTCGCGCCCCTGCGGTGGCCGGGCGTCTCCTGCACACCAGCTAAGTGAGCGCGTGAGCCAGAGAAGCTCCAGCCCCTCCCCAAGGGCACCGTGAAAGGCACGCGCAGCCTCTTCTGCTGACTGGCATCTGCCGCTCTCCCTGGAGAGGAGCTTCCAGCCAAGCAAATAAAGACAGGCAGGCAGAGCCGCGCGCCCTCGGGACAGCAAAGCCTATTTCTTACTTGGAAACAATCTGTAGTTCTCTACCAGGAGCTAAAAAAAAGGTCTGAGGCGAATGAGGCTCCTGGCTCGCGATCTGAACGCCTGCTTTCAGGGAAGCGGCTGGGCTGCCCCGCCAGCAGGCCGCCCTCGCATCCTGCTTGTCCTCAGGTTACGGCATCCCCCGGCCGTCACTGCACACCCAGGCCGGGGCACCAAGGACGAGGCTGTCACCTCAGGGCGCGTGGCGTGCCCGCCGCTGCCGGGCAGACGAGGGAGCGCCAGCTCGGGCAAGAGCTGGGCGTGAAAGCGCAACGATGCTTTAAAGGGACAAAAACCTCGGGCATTACCGGGCCCTGCAGAATGGGGTTTCTGAACAGCGGGTGGGCCGGGGGACGCTGAGCGCTCAGCACGGGGGTGGAATCCGGGGCTCCCACTCTGGCTGGGCCACTAAGTCGCGGCCGCACTGAGCCCCCACTTTCTGCGAGAAGCACAGGACCCGCTGGGCGCGTGGCCGGGAGGGCGGCACCAGGTGATTGGGGTGGCACCTGGCAGCGTCTGGTGTGACCCCATGCCATGAGCAGCAGCAGTCAATGCTGTGCTCCTCCACTGTGAGTGCGCGGATGGAGGTTTTTGTGTGAGGCCCTGTTCCGGGAGGACAAGTCTCTGACAGCTACGAGAGGAAAAGCCTGGTAGAAACAACCACCCAAAAAGGCATTTTTCTGAAAGCCCGAGGCTGTCTGACAAGGGTGTGCCTGGCACATCGAGACTACAGTCATCAAACACGGTGCAGGTCTGTATCGATGACAAATGTGTCATGACGGGTTCCTGACAGCGACACATACGTGATGTCACGTTCTGCGTACGTTACTCCAGGAGGCACTTACGGGGATACACCGAAGTGTCACAAGTTATTTCCTTCTAAAGAGTGGGCTGTGGGTGGTTGATTTTACTTCTTAAGAGTCCTACTTTGGCACGACCGAAAGCTCATTTAATGACATCTGTATCAGAAAACTACTACAAAGCAATTTCTCTCAAAAAAAGATCATCACTAAGTGACGTCATGCATTTTAGCGACATGGTTCCGGGGCCAGCTCGGGTGGCTACAACCGCGGCGAGGTCGCCGGCACCAAGAAGAATTGACAGGAAGGCAGTTTTTTACCGAAGCCACAATTCAGCATCCCCAAGACAGGCAGAAAGTGATCGCGACAGCTCTTGAGCGCCCGCCCCCGCGCTGACGCATTCCCGCAATTCCCGACGTTGCCCGTCACGAAACACCAGGCCCATCAACCACACGAGCTGCTGACAGCCATTTCCTTCTGGAAGAATGTGCAGCCTGACATTCAAGTTGTAATAGATGCGATTAGAGAGACTGGCAATTAGAGCTGGAAACACGAGCTGTCCTGTCTGGGAGCCGCCGTGACGGAGTCACTGACCGCTTCTCTGCGGTCTGATTAGCTCATACTTCATGACTCTACTCGGCTTCTGTTAAAAGCCATCCCGGCGTCTGCCCACTGGCAGGGGCGCGCGTGAAAATGTCTCGCACAGAAAGCCGCATTCCCCAAAGGGTCTTACCCAAAAGGGTCTTCAAGTGGGATGTGCTGGCCGAACGGGGCTAACGCCTGAGCCGCCGTGGGCTGACACCACGTGGTACCGCCTGCAAGTGCCCTCGTCTCATGGAAAACAGGGCGACTGAGAGGGCCAGAATGCCAATGCCCTAGGGCAGGCCGCACCCCGGAGCTGGGCTGCCAGCACCCCGTCTCTGTCCCGGCTGGGCTGCTGTCAGGGCTGAATGCCAGCCCAGAGGCAGCTGGCACTTTCTATTTCACAGAGAGGTTTAGAGAGAAGCTGCGTCCGGGGAAGCAGGGGGGCCCATGGGGCCGTGCTGGCTCTGCTGGGCTCCCGGCTCTCCCCGCGTCCCCCTCCTGCCCTTCCTGGGCCGCCTCCAGGACAGGCTCCCCGAGGAGCCCCTTTCATAGCCCCGGTTGGGACACACCCAGAACAGCGATGCCATTTACCAGCGTGATCCTGGACCGGCAACTTAGGGCGGCGCAAGTCCCGCGACAGTCGCAGACACAACGTTCCACCTGGTGACGTTTTCCCCGGGGAATGGGACAGCCAGCTCCCAGCTGGCTAGTGTCCCCACCTCCACACTTGCCTGTGACCACCACAGCCTCACTGTCTGCCGGCTGATGACTAAAGCAGCAGTGACCCAAATGCTGGGCTGTCTTTTCATACCAAGGGCAGAGGAGACGCTCCTTACAGCTGAGCGCTTGACAGCCGCACTCTGAACTGCATTTTCTAGGCCCCAAAGACATGGTCCCTTGTTTTTAAAACACCTCTCTCCGTGGTCTGCCAAAGAGATGAGCCGCTTCAACTGAGTGAATGGACAGGACTTCTTCGTCCCCCTCTGCGGGCTCGCCCAAGCATCACAGAGGTTTTAAGAACAAAATGTTTTATTAGGGCCTCCCCTGGTGGCGCAGGCAGTTGAGCACCACACTGTGAAGCTGTCTGCAGCCTCTGCAGCGCCGGTTCGATCCTGGCCCGTCGGCGAGGTTCCCACAGGGCACAGCAGACCTCTCCTGTCTCGCCCGCTGCTCCCCTCAGCAGTGTATTTCGTCAGTTCGCCTGTTCTGTTCCCCACTCTGTCTCTGGTGAATCCTCTCACCCTCCCGCGTATCTGACCTGTCCCCAGGTTCTTGCATAAATAAATAAATCAATCCTAAAAAAATAAATAAAAAGAAAAAAAAGTCTTATTAACTGAAACTCTAGTCAGCCATATTTTGTCCTCATTACTTACAAAAATGGGAAGTAGTAGGCTGCTTCAGTCACTCGAACAGAGCACATTTACCCAAAGCTTTTATCCTGGGGTGCCGTGGGGAGGGCCCGGGGCCAGCAGGTCCTCTGCACAGGCTGTCCTGCGGCCAAGCGGTCAGGCAGGCACCGGGCGCCGCCTCTGACGTGTCCTTCTACGAAACGGGCCACGCTGACTATCTCGGAAGAGCTTCAAGAGGGGCGGAATCAGAAACCTTTGAAATGATTCACTTAGTCCAACAACAGTCAATTCAGAGACGACAGACGCCACGGCCAGGCATTTACTTTCCGTAATCACCTAACCTGGGTTTCACTAGTAAGAACGTTTGCTTCTGCTGGGCACACACTTCCAGGAACAACGGAGCTGCAGCACCGGCATTTATCAACCAGAAACTTAGAACTGGACAAAGGCTTTTACCTAGACCTCCGTTTCCCAGGGCCTCGGTGTGGAGGGCCTCAGGATGCCCACCGAAGGGTGCGCAACCGCTCAGCCTCCCATCCGACGAGCTGCCAGTCCCCGCAGACTGTTTGCCCCCTTGAAAGTCTCCTTTCGGTGAGCGTCCTGGGCTGTGGAGCATAAACGAGGCACTTTCACTGATGACATTTCAGGCTGACTCCCAGAAAGTTCTTTCCACTCACAGTGATTCTTTATTATGTCAGGGAACAAGAGAATTCCCGGAATGCTGTGTTCCAGTTCTCTGTAAGTCGAGCCTCAAGCTGCAGGGAGGAGGGACACTCCCCGCCCGACACAGACCCATTAGGAATTGATCCGCTCAGGAGGTCTGTCGTTCAAACCCGGCGGGTTCATCTGGGGTCCGGCTGAAGCCGGCGAGCTCAGGAACATGCCTGGGTGCCGGGGCTGCGCGCGTGATCTGAAGGCTCCTCTCTGCGGCCCAGTTCGGGTCGTGTCGGATGAACGAGCCTGCGCGCACGCGGCCGTGGGAACACGGGAAAACAGCGAAGTAAAACATGACACTCCAGCAGCTGGGGGGGAGGCGGTAGCAGTTGGGGCAAGTTCCTCCCCCCGTCTTAAATTCACTAGGATTTTTCAGAGTGGGTGCGCCCCCGTATCCTGCTGTCCTGTGCCCTGTTAAAGGCCACTGTTTCCCTCTGCGCGCCGTCACTTTTTCCACTGGCACAACCGCCAGGCGTTTGTTTTCCTCTTGTTTGACCTCCTGCTCCCACAATGGGATAAATTATAATCCTGGGTTTGCGACGCGTTTTTTCAGGGCCCACTTTTAATTTTTTTTAATAATAAGCACCCAATGTATCCACATTTTTGGGGACTCGACGGTTTTGGTGTTAGAGTGCTCGGATTTTCCACTGGAAGCCCCAGAGTCTTGCCCTCCCTCCTGCCTCATTGCCCCCTTGGAGCCCTCTCAGCCCCTCTGTCAGGTGGGGGTTCCCGCTTCTTGTGGCTGATCCAACACTGGCGAGTCTACTGGCCAGTCAGGGGCCTTGGGGTCTGTGTTCCCTCTGTCTGAGGAGTGGGCTGCTGGCGGGGGGAGCGCGCGAGCGGCTGCCATCCTGCCTGTGATACGTTCGGCTGGTGCCACCGGCTTTTCTTGGGTGTGATCCACAAACGAAGGTGTGCGACCAGGATGGTGCTGGGTCACGATCCATGCCGTCCCTCCCAGCTCTGTCCTGACACCCACTGGGTGAGCCTAAGATCTGTGCAAGGAAATACTCAAAGGCGTTTTGCACTCATGACGAGATGGAAGTTGTTCATAAAAGTAGCGACGACCAAGGGTCTACGAGCCAGGCTCACGGCCGATCCTGCCCTTCTCTTAAGGCGCTGAGGCTCAGAGAGAAGGGCCCTTGCTTCAGCTACAAACTCTAAGTGCGTAGGTGCAACGCAAGTCAGTTTCCAAGGCGCCTTCTCTGCCTCGGGTCCTCCCACGGTTGTCCAGTCCCGACTGTGTGGGGGTTTGGAACCGGCAGGTCTCAGGGCAGCTTCCTCTAGTTGTGCCCCGTGGCCACCGCAGCCTGAGGCCGCTGGGGATAGTGGCCGCTGGGGCCGGTGCTGCCACAGCTCCCCTGGCCTCTGCACGATGCCCAGCGACAGGCTCGCTGCTCGCCGGAGCCCAAACCCGCCAGCTTCGGTTGTGCAGACATCACGAGCTGGTGTTCTCTGGGGCCTCCTCCCTCTCCCCCTCTTTTGCAAGCAGGACGCAATGGTGCTAACACAGGTCCGTGTTTTAGTAGGAAGCTGCCTAACCGTGGGCCCCAGTTAAAGCCGAAAACAGGGCCTGCCCTGCGTGCTGGCGACGGTGACGGGGTTGGGGGGGGCTCCGGGTCCAGGCTGCCGCCCTGCACCCTAGCTCTGCTGCTTACCAACCGCCCAACTGGGCCAGCTGTGCCACGCTTTCTCCCTCACCTATCTGCAAAATGGAGAGACAAGATTTCCGCTCCACCAGGTTGCTGAGTGGGTTTTATCATCCAGAGAGGCCTGATCCAGCAGATCTCAGTGCCAGGACGGGAACATTCTCCACCGTCCAAGTAGCCTCTGAGAGCCAGGAGCAGCCACCCCGAGCACTGGCTGTGCTGGGGACGTGGAATGTAGCTCTGCAGTGTCTGAGGCAGGGTTTTTCATTTTATTTATTCTGACTGGAATTAACACAAATCCACACACCCCGGTGAGGCCCGGGGCCACCATCCCAGCGACACAGATGGCAGCGTTGAGAGCTCCGTGCAACAGTGATCACTCCAGCGCGGGGCATGGCCCAGCGGGCCTCCTCGGGCCTTGGGGGGACCCGAACAGGGCGGCTTGGCCTGTTCTCACTTTGCACCGCGAGAGAAACTGAGCAGCTTCAGCCCGCTGGCCATTATTGTCCAACTACCCCGTTCGGTCTTCACAACGCCGACCTCTCTCTGAGACGATGTTGCTCACGTATCTCCGCTCCGATGCCAGGATGTAAACTCAGGAGAACAAGGGCCTCTCTGTCTGCCCCCGGCTCTATCTCCCGCCCCAGAGTGATGAATGCTCCTTCTAGTAACGTGGGCTGGCCCCTGAGAAAGGGGTCTCTGTGGCTGAAAACCGAGGCGCTCCGGCTCCATCTCCGGTCTGCCAGCCCGCCCATCGGGCAGCACGCGTCCTGCCGGCGAGGGGAGAACTGCTGATGGGCATGCGGAGCGCACAGAGGGCCGAGGGCAGCGCCTTCAGGCAGGCCTTTGAGGACTCTCTCCACCAAAAAGTCCGAAACCAAAGCAATCCACGATCGCGCCTCATGCAGACGAAGACATCCCGGCCGCAGGGCACGCGTGGGCTGCCGGGGTGCGTGGTTGGCGGCCGGACGCATTGTCTGGGCGCATCTCATTCTACCTGGAAGCGCGTTTCCGCCGGCTGTGGTGTCGGCTCTGAGAGCCGCTCCACAGGCGCCGCATCAAGCTGAGAAGTGGCTGTGCCGGGTCAACCCCGGGCCCTGCTCTCGTGCCCCGGCTTCCCGGCGCACAGCAGGCCCGGAGATTCAGAGGCGCTCGCGCCCAGCGGCCGCGGCTGCTCGCCCGGGCCCCTGCAGGAGGGGAAAATCAAGGACGATGCAGTTTCCATAAAGCCCACTTTATTCATCCAAGGAAAACCCTGTACTTCACCTTGGAATTTCCCAGATGAGAGCGGGCGCAGCCCCTCGGATCCGCAGGCCGGGAGCCCCTCCCGCGGCCAGGAGGTGACGGCGATGGCGGAGGCCTCGCTTCGGCAGTCCTGTCCCTCAGCTCACCAACACTCGCAGCGCCGCTGGTCAGGGGCTGGGCAGCCAGCGGCCTTGGAAACGCGCCCCAAGGCGGGCGGCGGCCAGCAGGGGCGGCTCCCACGCAGCTCCTCGGGCCACCGCCGGGGCCCAGGGCAACAGCGCACATGGGGCACCCTGACTGACCCCCACCCCCGGCCCGGGCCTGCCTGCTCTGGCCTGCGGGTGCATCGCAGACGGAGAGGGCAGCAGGACCCGTGGCCAAGATGGGTTTGTGCCGCAGACTCTGCTGGGGCCAGGGCTTGAGGCCAGGCAGGGCTGACATGGAGGCGGCACTTCTGGGAGAAACGCTGAAGTCGCAGCGGGACCATGACTCAGGCGGGGCGCGCACGGGGTGGGGATCGAGGGGTGCGGGTGACTGCGCCGAGCCAGCCTTCAGGGCAGCTGGGAGGGAGGGGATAGGAAATGGGGGAAGGTGGGGTTTTCATGTAAGAGACAAAATTTCCTCTAGCGAGCCTGACGCGGACGACGAGGGGGGCGGGCGGGGAGCTCAAGGGAATGCGGGTGAATATAGAATCGCCTTGTCCTGAGGGCCCACGAGCCGAGCACGCAAGGGGTTCCGGTACCTTATTTCATGCATTAACCAAGCAGCTAAAGGCGCAGCTAGCGAGTGGCTCGGCTGGACTTCACCCCAAGCCAGGCTGATGGCGAGCCCAGGCACCCGAGGACCCCCTGTGCACCCCCCGCTGTGGGAAGGCGCACCCCCCATGCCTGAAGGCAGGAGCCCTGCGGAGAGAGGGGCTGCCCCCCCCCCCCGTGCCCACGTCCTCCCCACCCTTTGCTTTCCCCCAGTTGAACTTTAAGCTTCTGGGGTCTGTTCCTTTCCGCGGGGCGTGAGCGAGCAGAATTCTAGTGTTTCTTCTCGAGGACGCTGCTTGTGGGAAAAAATCTCAGACTAGGAGAAAATGTTTCTTTGCTTGCAGAGCTGCAGAAAAGCAAGCACTGCTCTGGGTTAAGAAACTGCTCCGTGGGAGACGGTCAAGCGCCGCGGCTGTCCCGGGTGGGCTGCGCAGGTGCGGACGCCCGGCGGTGTCTGGAGACATCTAGCCTCAGAGAGCGCTGCTCACTCACTCAGATGCGACCGTCAGTGTCCAAAAGGCTGCTTTCTTTTTTTTTTTTTAAAACAGGACTTTTATTTTTTAAGTTTTATTTATTTATTTATACAAGCACTGGGTACAGTCAGAAGCACGGGAGGGTGAGAGGATTCACCAGAGCCAGAGCGGGGAGCAGAGCCGGCAGAAGGACCGAAGTACACTGCTGAGGGGAGCAGCGGGCGGCAGGAGAGGTCTGGGTGCCATGTGGGACCCTCACCAGTGGCCGGGGATCGAACCGGCGCTGCAGAGGCTGCGGGCAGCTTCGCAACCCAGCGCTCAACCGCTGCGCCACCAGGGGAGGCCCCAAAAGGCTGCTTTCTTTATTGGTCGCCCGACTTGATAATTTATTGTCTTGATGCCAGTGAAGATTACAGAAACTTCCACAATCTCCTGGTCAGACAGAGAAGGGGCTTGGGGTCTCTCTCCACACAGATTAAAGCAGACACAGATGCTAGTAAATTCTTTAATCAGTGGCGTTTGAGTCTTGCTCATTAAATCAACAACTGGCGCCGTGACCGGCTGCACAGGACGGGAAGACGGCCACGCCAGGACACGGCACGTATGTCCTTTAAGGAGTGGCCTGAGTGGTGCCCCCCTCACCTGCTGAGAGCCCCACCTGGCGTCCACACTGGCCCCCCGGTCCCCAAGAACCTGCACGGTCATGGCTCTGGAGCTGGAGCAAGACAGGGTTTTTGGGTGCAAAGAGCAGATGGAATTACTCTGCGAACTTTACACTGCGCCAGCGGGGAGCAGGGAGAACCGCCGCGAACGCAGGCATGCCGCCCCAGTGAGCCGCTTGCGAGCTTGATCAAGCTGGACCCGGGTTCTCATCTGGGTGCTGGCCAGTCTAGAGACATCTGAGGTTGTCAGAACCAGGGCAGGGCTCTTCTGGCTTCTGGGCGGAGGTCAGGGCAGCCCCCACCACCACGTAGAAAGGCCTGGTCGGGAGCATCAGTGCCGCTGGGGTTGAGAAGCCTGGGCGGGACGAGCTCCAGCTGGAGGCGGGCCCTAGTGCTGGGACTGGAGCTCTGTGCTGCCCTCCCGGGGGTCCCGGTGGCCAGTAAGCGCGGTGGGGGGCAGCTGGGGGAGCTCCTGCGGCTTCTTCCTAGAACAGAAGCTGCTGCTCTGGAGAAGTCACCATCCGCGAGGCTCCCAAGATCCATGGAGTTTCTCCTCCACATCTGAAGCTCCTGGCAGGCAGGTGGCAGGGAGGTGCCACCCATGGCTCAAGGCCGGGCCAGGTTTCCACCTGTCCTTTCCTCCTTTGAGCTGGAAGAAAGGGCTGCGTGTGAACCCCGATCTAAGAATGTGAGAACTTTCTTCCTAACGGTCCTGTTGTTTGACAGCACAAGGTTTTGCTTAAGGAAACGGAGAACGGAGAGGTTGAATACAAGAGAATTCTGGAACCCCAGAGAGGGAGGCTGGCATGAGAGTTACAAGAGCTGTGCATCTCCAGGACATTGAGACACTAAACTCTGAAGTTGCTCCGATATGCACTTTCCACAGGACAGCTGGGGAATCTCCAGGAAACGTTGATATTTAAAGGTTTTAACATTTGTTGACCACAAAGGAATTCCTATTTTTAAGGACATCACTAAATACTTAACATATATCTTATGAGGATTTTGAAGACTCGCAAACTTATAAAATAATGCCAAAACTCTTCCTATGCCATACGTGCTAGCGCTGTAAGAAAAGCCTTCCTGGTCAGGAGACAGGAAAGTGCAGGCAGGTTCCCTGGTCACCGGGAAAACGTGTTTAGAAAACAAACCATAATTCAAACTTTGTAATTTGCATGAGTAAGTTCAACAAACTGGTGTTGAGCTGGTAAATCTTAAAGTGGCTTTTCACTTGGAAAAGCTCTGATCCAAAGTAAAAAGTTATTCGGGCTACAAAACCCCAGTTTTTAGAAGCAAAGATGAAAGATGAAAACCATTTATCTTTTTTTTTTTTTTACTATTTTAAGTCCAAGAGTGATGGAATTCCAGTGTGACATGGTACTGGTGAGGCAGAGCCACACAGTCCCAAGGACTTGGGGTGCAGAGCAGGCTGTATGGCCCCAGGGAGGGGGGGCAGCACGGGCGCACAGTTCGTGCTCTCACCGAGGAGAGTGCCTTTCTCTGCGTGCCTCTGAGCCACTGGAGAGGTCAACTGGAATCCACCAAAGAACGAGAGCTATAAAGAGGCTGCTGCAAAGATGCCAAGGGCCCTGGGCGGGGGAGGGGGGCAGGCTGACCTGTGCATATGAATCCACACAGAATGGTGGGATTTTGGCACAAAAGCTAAATTAGACTGGTGGGATTTTGGCACAAAAGCTAAATTAGACTGGACGCCACGCGCTCCTTACACTGGCCTTACAGAGCATGATCGGGGCAGGTGACCCTAGACGTGAGCGCGTAGCTAGGGTGAGTGTAGCCCAGGAATCAGCATCTCTGTAATTTGCTTTTTACAAACTCCAGGCAGCATCACGTGGCCCGTTAACCCACACAACCAGATGACCCCGGGGCTGAGGAGCGGAAGAGCCCACGCTTCCCTGGCAAATTCTCAGTATCAACCGCGACAGCGCTCGCTAACGTAAACTCTATAGATCTTCTGAAATCCCTAATTCCTTTCGGACCAGCAGAGCACTGAGGTAATTAGTCGTCTATACTTACCTAAAGATTTATAAAGATGTCAAAATTCAAATTAAAAAAAATACTATCACCTGACTGTCCCCACGGGGACCCGCCAGGTGGTTCGGAACTGGCTCTTCAAGCTCCAGTTAAGACGGTAAAATCCACGCCCAGACTACGGGCTCTGACGTGTCCGATGACATTTACGCACCGCCCTCTCAGAGCCTCAGTAATCTGCCGTCGCCTCGCGCCGCTGTCGGAATGGCGACGTGTCCTCACCTAGCGGGACGTGGACGTGAATCCGCGAGAACTTGTGTATAAAGGACGAGCAAAGACTAAGGAAGGGCTCACGGGAAGAAAACCCATCTCTGGCCCGCACTCTGTTCTCCCCCACGGCGCAGCTGTGCTGGCCTCTGCCTCGCGGGCTGCCCAGAGGCCAGATGGGGCCCCAGGACACGTGGTCCTGCTTCTTGCTCCTGCGCCTTTGCTCTGCCCGCAGCCATCGTGGACACAGGGGAATCCTCGCTCGGGGGAGAAGGGGGTTCCACACTCCACCGGTCTCAGGACTGTCCCTTCTGTCCCTCGGCCAGACGGTCTCAGGCTTAGCCCCCCTCTGACCTGTCACCCTTGTCGCCCAGACCGGGCCCTTCTGGCAGCCCCTCCCCATGCCGTCCTGGCCCCGCGTCAGGGCCTAGTAAAAGGGGGCATTCTTGCCACCAGGCCACCTTTGGCAGCTCCATGGGACGATGTCCTCATCCTGCTCCTGTGCCCGTGGCCTGGCACCGTCACGGGAAGGGCTGCCAGGTACGACCGGACACAAGTGGCTCCTGACTTCGTCTGCATGAGCCCCGCCATGCTCCCAGGAGGGCGGTGATGGGAGGACTATGAAGACAAAGGGGGAGCCTTTGGGGGTGGCATTTGTAAATATGTTCAAATCGGCTTTATTCTAAGGCGGAGAATGGCTTCCAAGTGAGCATTTGAGCAATTTCACCGACCGCAGTGGACTCCCGCGTACAGAGGCCACAGAGGACTGTCGAAAGGACTCTGAAATGTTTTATTTCCGGATCTGGCACGTTGGCTGTGTTCCTTGGGAAGAGGTGTTCATGGAACGTACAGGCCATGCTAGAAAAGCGCCAAAGGGCCTGGCGCGGCCCGAGCCTTCCCTGTCCCGTTAGGATGGGAATAGGTGGGGCGGTGGGGGCTGCGGGAAACACCCTGGGGGAGCCCGCAGGGCCTGGGCTGCAGTGGCCAGAGGCCCAGCCATGGACTGCAAACACCTGGTCTCAACTGTCAAAGATCCGAGACCGGAGAGGACGTCCAGTTAGCACCGGAGTCGCTGCCCTCGCAGCTCCCAGCATGGCGTGGCCTGCGTGTGCGTGCAGCTGAGGACGCCCAGGGCCGCAGGCTCACCTTAGGGCGAGGCCACGCCCAACACGGGGCCTTCCTGTGGGACGCCCCTGCTACCCGCGAGGACACCCCACCACTCAGGTCTCCTCTCCACTCCACCATCTCAGGCGCGGGAGGGCACCTGCTCAGGTGGCCCTGCGCCCCCTTGGGCATGCTCTGCTCTGACCACAGCCTGCTGGCCGGTGGGGGGGGGCACGCGTTCTAAAAGGAGCCAGCGAAGTCCCAGCGGGCACAGAGTCCCACCCACCAGGCCTGGGACGCGCAGGCCCTCGACACACAGCAGCAGACAGCCTCAGCCGCCCGTCCCCAAGAGGGCCGCACCGGCTCTGTGGGCCCCGACGGAGGTCTCTGTCTGTCCCCCGGAGACACCCGCCCCACACCTGATGGCCCGGGCTTTGCAGGCCCGGTCTCGAGTCCACAGCCTCGCTGCGGACAGCCTCGGCCCGGCAGACACAGACTTGGCCACCTTCTTGATAGAAATGAATCCCTCTCCGAAGCCCGCATGGCTGCCGAGGCCTGGGCAGAGGAGACCCGCTTGCACCCAGTGGCTGTGCCCCCAACCCTGGCCCGGGCACCAGGGTGGCCAGAGCAGCTGCCTTAGTGGCTGGAGCTGCTGCTCTGTCACAGGGACCCAAACGGCAACGGTGACTCACTACTGAGGCCAAAGCTGGAGCCCCTGAAAAGGCAGCCCCTGGCCCCAGTAACCCTGCCGTACGCTTGTCTGTGCAGACACCTCTGGAAACAGCAGCGGACCCTCCCGGCCTCTTGCCGGGTGCAGGGGGATCTGCTGCCCCAGGCACCAGGCCGGAGGAAGGCGAGGGCCCCTAGCAGGAACATGGCTCTGCAGGCCAGAGAGACTCCAGCAGAGCTGGCAGGAGCAGGGGCCGGTGCCCCCACAGCGCAGAAGGCGCCCTGTCGAGGGGACGTGAGCGCCTTGCGAAGACAGTGCTGGGAGGACACTGGGAGTCTCCTTGATGGGCAGCAGCGCTGCTTAAGCAATGCTCCAGAAAGTCGGCTTAAGAGATGCCCCTCAGCCCTCCTCCCTGCCAGTGAACAAGAGGGGCGCAGGGTGCGTGGAGAAGCAGGCCGGGAAGGAAAGCTGAGGAACACAAGCTGACGGGTCTCGCGCAGACCCAAAGGTAACTGCTCAGAGCTGCCCACAGGCAACAGAGAGCGAGAGAGCGAGAGCGAGAGAAAGGAGAGAGAGAGAGAGAGAGAGAGAGAGAGAGAGAGAGGGAGAGAGGGAGAGAGGGAGAGAGGGAGAGAGGGAGAGAGAGAGAGCGCCGCCGCCAAAGCAGAGGGCTCGCCTCAAATACCTCCCTAAAAGTAGTGGGTGGCCCCCACTCACTGCGAGCGCCAAGCAGCTGAGCCTCGCTCGTCCTGAGGCGGGAGCCGGAGCTGTGGGATGTGGCCAGTGGGGAGACGCCAACAAGGGAGGACTTGCCTCCTGCTGCACAAGGCGGCTCTGACAAACCGGTACCAGGAGCGGTGGGGAAGGGGTCCCTCGGCCTGGCCTTCCCGAGCGATGCGGAGGAGATGGCCCGGCCCCTGGCTGCTCAGAGACGAGCGCTGCCTCAGGTGGGGCCGGGCGCTGCCGAGCTCAACTGCTCCCAAGGCTGTTTTCTACCCGGTTGCCTCACCGGGCAACTTGGTGTCCTGGACCTAACATTTAAAGCAACATCTGTGGTTTTCCCTCTCTCCTGAAGGCATGAAAGTGGGATGGTTTCTTGTTTCATTTTCAGCTGGCCGGAACTCGGCCCCTTCTCTTCCCCGCCTGCGCCCAACGTGAATAAGCGACGCATCCCTTGGGCAAAGCGAGTCTTTTGTCTCAGTTAAATGGTCACACCCTAACTTATCAGGTGGATGATGGGCACAAAAGCCTGAGACAAACTCATCTTCTAAAGAACAGGAGGGAGAAACTAGTTCAAAAAGGATGGAGAAAGAGGACGTGCGCGCACACAGCAAGGCAGGATCCTACCTCCTCTCTCGTCTTCCTAGAGTGTGCTGGAGCGGCTCGGCTGGCCTGGTTACCATCACGCACCCCTGACGTCCTTGGGCAGAGAAGGTGTGGGGTCCTCTGGGGTTCACAGGAAATTCTGTTCAGCTCCTTGGCCACAGAGCCCCAACCCCAATGACCAGCTCCATCCGGGTGTCGTGACTGATCTGGGGAGCTCACTGCTCCTACTGCCCATAAACTGTCATTGGCAAGACCGGATTAGCACAAATGGGACACATTTCTTCATTCTTCAAGCACAAAGCTCCGATTCACCCAGTCTTTTTAGTAAACTAATTCTACTTCTCAGCTTTGTTATACTCTCAGCCGCCAACAGATATTTAAAAACCACACAGACATACTGGAAAAAGGGCCAATGCAACTTACTGTAGGTGGATATGACTGGGCTTTTTGCTGTGAAATTTGAGTCATGTTTGAGTAATGAAGTAAACAGAAACTAAAATGCAGAGCAAGCACAAGAATCAGCCCTTAATCAGTGTCTTCTAAAAAATAATTTCAGCCAAGGGGAAAAAAATCTATTCACCTTCACAACCTGCTGACTCTCAGAGGAACGATGGACTGACATCATTCCATTTGGACAAAGAGCTTAAAAAAAGACTCCGCTGCTTGCCTCCATAGAAGATGGTAATTTTCCTCTTGATTAAATAGAAAACAAGAGCCAAAGAAAGAAATACAAATCTCTTACAATGAAAAAGTTTTTCAACAAAACAGGGTGGGAGAGTCCCTGCAAAGCCCCACAGGAATGCAGAGTAGGGCAGAGCCACCTCTGGCACCCGGCTGCCCCCACCCTGGAAAAACCTCCCAAGGGGGCAGGTGGGTGTTGGGGGGTGTCGCTGCGCCCTTACATAGAAGTCAGCATAAGAAATAAAAAAAGAACTGCGATGCCCTCCAGTCCAGCTGCCTGGGGACCCAGGCTCCCAGGCCCCAGACCTCCTCACCCAGCCGCCTCCGTGATACCTCCTGGCAGTCATTTTCGCCCAGCAGGGAACCACCTTATCAGGAAACGCCTCAGGGAAAGGGCTGCCTTTCTTTCCACTGCTGGAGGCTGTAATCATAGGCAACTTTTGCTTTTATGTCAAAGTGAAATCTGTCTGCCTGGAAGTACTGCTCAGTCTCCTCTGAACTCAGGCGTTAGAATTCTTTTGCTACACAACAAGCCCGGAATAGCTGAAGACAATTAGGACACATTTCTTTTCCTACTCAAACCTCTCTGTGGGTTTAAGCATCAAGGCTGGAGATGTGAACACTGGAGTCACCAAGCTGGCAGCCACCTAATCATCTGGAAGGTTCACCTGACACAAACATTCACTGCACCCTTGGTGTGGGGAGCAGACACACCCCACTAGGGGTCCCCGACCATTAGGACGCTCAACTCAGCAGCATGTTTAATCTTAGTAAGCAAACACATGCACTCATTACATATTAGGAACTATTTATGGCTGACCTCGTTCTAGATAGGAAAGGTCCGTCTTTTCTTGCCAGAAAGAGGAGAAAATGCAATATAACAGAAACAGAAGTATCTCTGCAAGGCAGCAGCTCCTGTAAGTGCCACCGGATTCGTTGTGACTGCATTCCGCCAATTAGATAATGATGATGTTAAAATGAATTTCGCCAATGAATGACAGATGACAGAACCCCTACTGAAAGTAAAAGAACTTAGTTTTTAGTAAAGAGTGAATAAAAATATCTAATTTCCAAGGAACCTTTTTGTTAGGTGATATACTGACATGCGGTACAGTAAACCAATACAAATAATTGTGCCGTATTTTAGATTTTAAATATATGCGCAGGAAATTAACTGGGTAATTACACACGATACTGAGGAACAGCACAAACTATTTTAAGGTTTTTCAGCAGTGTGTATGTATTTGCAAGGACAGGTACCAATACGTAATATGCAGCACAAGTCTTCCGATATATTTCTCAGGTTAATGTTTCACTAAATGAAATACATACACTCAGAACAGCTCTGGAGGTGTGAGTCCCTTTAACCGCTGGCATTTCCCCCTTACAAGTCAATGGCAAGAAAATGCAGGGAAATTCCTGACTGCAAAAAAGACAATCATTTAATAAAATAACGAAACTCTTAAAAACGTTCCAATGTGAAAGAGCCTTTAAGAAACAACCATGCTGGGGGCTTCCCCTGGTGGCGCAGCGGTTGAGCGCTGGGTTGCGAAGCTGCCCGTAGCCTCTGCGGCGCCGGTTCGATCCCCGGCTGCTCCCCGGCCACCGGAGGAGGGTCCCACATGGCGTGCGGACCTCTCCTGCCGCCCGCTGCTCCCCTCAGCAGTGTACCTCGGTCCCTCTGCCTGCTCTGCTCTCCCCTCTGGCTCTGGTGAATTCTCTCGCCCTCCCGCGCTTCTGACTGTACCCAGTGCTTGTATAAATAAATAAATAAATAAATCTTTATAAAAAAAAAAAAAAAAAAAAAAAAAGAAACAACCATGCTGGCGTCAACACGCCCCAGGCAGGTTTCTGGACATGCATAACCCAGGGAAGCATTAATGGCCTGGCAGCTTGTGTCCTGTTCTGAGACCGATGGCTGCGGTCTAGATCACACCGCACGACTGAGTTTCCCCTTAGGCCCCTCATTTCCCTCATCATGTTAGGGGGAAAAGGATGTCCCAAAGCAAATTCCATCTAGGCTTTGTGGACTCCACCCCCACCCCAGGTCAAAGCCAAAGACACTGGGAACTCCAAATCCCATCTCCACCCAAGGGAAGGTGGCTGGGACCTGAGGGTGGGGTGAAGCAGCCAGGTGGATACAAAAGGCAGACACGTGGGCTTTGGGGGTCTCTCCATTTTTGGGCTCTCGGCCAGCTCGCAGCGTCCGGCCAGCTCTGGGAGTGACTTTGGGTTTCCAGGTCGTCGGATCGGGTAGGACGCATGAAAGACTTTATTTCCCTATTTTCTCCCTGAGTTGTACATTTTCCTTATTTCTTTTTCTCTTGTAAATAAACCTTTTATTAACCCTTTTGTGTGTGTCTGTAGTAGAGTATTCATAAGTCCCTTTAAAGCGCGCGGGTGAGGACCCCCAGCCAGGAACCCGTTTAATATCGGGGTTGCTCTATAACAGCTTGGCGAACCCCACCCTCAGGTCCCAGCCACCTTCCCTTGGGTGGAGATGGGATGTGGAGTTCCCAGTGTCTGTGGCTTTGGCCTGGGGTGGGGGTGGAGTCCACAAAGCCTGTGTGGAATTTGCTTTGGGACATCCTCTTCCCCCTAACAATTGGACTAGATCGCAGCGTTAAATAGCGAAGCTGGAAATGAGCGACGCAAGTCGGCACGAAACCCAAGTTCAGATAAACGAGAGGAGCCGCCGGGGCGGCCGGCGGGCCCAGCCAGGGCGCCGCGCCTCCCGGCCCCACGCTCGGCCTCGCGGGCCGCAGTCACATCGCCGCTCCGGGTGAGCCGCGGCCCGTCGAGGCGTCGGCCGGGCTGGAGGCCGCGCACTCTCGGCGGGGTGTCCCGACGGGGCCGTGCGCCCCCCGGGCGGGCTCTCGAGGTGCCCGGCCCCGCGCGCTCCCGGCCCCGCCCGCCCGCCCGCGGCTCCCAGACAAAGCCGGGCCCGGCCGGCGCCCCCGCCGCACCTGCAATGCGGCTGCTCCTCGCGTGCGCCCCGCGGGCCTCGCCGCCCGGGTTGGCCGGGGCGCGCCTCCCGGCGGGGTCCGGCGCGGGCGTCGCCTCAGCGGGCGCGGGGGCCCCGCCTCACGGCCGCCCCCGCCCCCCGAGGCGCCCGGCCGCGGCCGGCCTCGCCCCCGCCCGCCGCGGGGCTGAGGGACGAGCGCGCCCGGCGCCGCAGGCCCGGCCAGGTGCGGCGGCCACACCCCGGGCCCCGCCTCACCTGCGCGCGGCGGCCGGTCCCTCAGGCGGCGGCGGCGCTGGGCGCCGAGCTCCGGGCGGGCGGCGCGGCCCGGCGGCCCATGGGCGGGGCGGGCGGGCGGGCGCGGCTCCGGCTCGGCCCTCCCGGCCGCGGCCCCGGTCAGCGGGCGCCCGCCCGGCGCGCCCGTCGCTCCCCCGAGCGCTCGCCGCGGGGCACGCCGGGACGGGGCCGGGCCGGCCGGGCCGAGGGGCGGGCGGCGGGGGCGCCGGGGGGCGGCCGGCCGCTCGATACTCACTTGGCGGGGAGGGGGCGACGCCCCCCGCCCCCAGCCGTGGCGGGGCCGGGCGCGCACCGCGGGGAAGGAGGGTCCGGCCGGCGGGACGCAGGCGCACGGCTCAGGTGCGGCCGCACTGCGGTTGCCCCGGGTAACGCGGGCCCGGGAGGGGCCGGGGGGAGGAGCGAGGCCGGCGCGCGGGAGCGGGAGCGCGCGCGCCGCGCGGGGGCGCGCCGCCGGGACCGGCCGGGAGGGGGGCAGGGCGCGCGCGGGCGGCCGGGCGGGGGGGCGCCGGGGCGAGGGCCGGGCGGCGCGCATGCGTGCGGCCTCCGCTCCCCGGGGGCCGGCCGGCGAGGCGCGTGCGCACGCGCGCGGTCCCCCGGAGGCGTCTGGGTGAGCGGAGCGCGCGCGCGCGGCTCGGAGGCGCACCTGTGAGGCGGCCCCGGCGGAGCGGGCGGGTGGGCGCGCGGAGCCGCGGCCGGGGGCGCCCCCACCCCGCACTTGCAGTGAGTTCCGGGGCGGCCGCGCGGCCGTCGCTCGCCGGCTCTTCGGGCTGCGGGGCGGGCGGGCGGGGGGCGCGGGGCGGCGGGGGGCGCGGGGCGTCAAGAAAAGGAAACAGCCCGTCCCTCGGCGCGGCCTCGGCCGGCCCCGCGCCCGCGCCGGAAGGTCAGCGCCGCGCCCCGCCGGGCCCCGGGCGCCCCGCGCTGGCCTCGGGCCTCGGCGGCGGCCGCGCCCGGGCGCGGGGCCGGGGTCGGCGATGGCGGCCGGCGGCGCGGGGCAGCGGCCGGGGCGAGGCCGGGCGGCGGCCCGCGGGAGCCGGCCCGGAGCCGGCCCCATTGTTGTCGCGGCCGCGGGCCGGGGGGGCGCGAGCGCCTTCGCCGCCCGGGCCGCCGCGCCTTGGAGCGCGGCCAGGCGGGTCCCGGGAGAGGCGGCAATGGCCGCGCGGGGCGCGGGCTGTGTGGGCTGCTTGGGGCGCCCGCGGCCCGGCCGAGCCCGCGAGGGCCGAGCCCGGCGCCGAGGAGCCCCTCGCGCCCCCGCGCCGCGGGCGGCCGCCGCCGGACGCCTCCATTGTCTGACCAGCGCGAGGCCGCCGCTCGCCCCAGGTAAAGAGGCCGCGCCGCGGCTCGCGTCCACTCTCCCCTTCCAGGACGCGGCTCGGGTTTCCTGCCCGCGCCCTGCGGCTGATTAACTCGGTGTCCCTCAAAACTCGGCTCCTTTGTGAGCGCCCTCTCGCCAACTCTCGCCGCGGAGTCTCCGGAGGAGCCCGCCCCGGACTCTCCTAGTTGCTAGTTTGTTGGTGGGTTGTCTTCGGGCGACAAAGGAGCCCCGGCGTGTAGAGCAAAACAGGAGTGCGCGATTGCCTCTCCTCGGGGACGTTTGCGGTGTGCGGGCCGAGTGTGGTCCAGCAGGGTGGGCTGTCTCGGCTTACTCTCCCGCTCTTTGAAAGGGGGCCCCTGCTTCCTTTAGAGGGGCTGATGCAGCATTTCAGAGCAGAAAACCGACCTTGTTCGGCCCACAGGTTAACTCCAATGTTTACAATAAAATTTAAGCCAGTCACCTGATGTATTTTCTTTGTAAAAATTACAGTGCCACATGCACGGCTGAAGCGTGACTACCAGGTCCTCTCCGCAGAGGCAGCAACTGTTACATGTTGGGTGTGTGTCCTTGTGGATCTTTTAAAATACTCTAAGTGTGTGAGTACTTGTGCTATCTTTGTTGTAACAAGTGCTAGGGTTTTCTGTCTTGATTCTCGCTTATGATATGCTAACTCATTTTGGAGAACTGCTGCATCATGTCCCATAGTTTGGGAATACCCTAGTTTAGCCGTTTCCTGGATCGATGAGAATGTAAGTTTTAACATTATTTTTAAAACAGCCTTTGCTTTTTTCTTTCTTTTCTTTTCTTTTTTTTTTTTTTTTTGGGTGGTGGTGGTTCTCTAGTGAAATGAAATTTTAATGAAAGGAGCACAAGTCACTAATTACAGACACTGGGCGTTTATGATGGAAGTTCTCTTTGGTTAAGAAATTGACATGGGAGCCGCGCCCTCCCCCATTTAATTATGAGTCTACTACTTTCAAGTCCTGTGACCTTGGGGAGGGCACTTAATCACTCCTCGCCTCAGTTTTCTTTTGCTCTATCAACTCCATAGTGCTCACCCACAGGATGTATGTGAAAGTGCTCTGTAGCTATAAAGTGGAATATAAGTGTAGGTTTCATTAGCTTTTGTGATCCAAGAGGATTTTTGATTTGCAGTATAGTTGACATTTTCTGTTTTGTCCCGATGTTTGTGTTACAGAATACTAGACTTAGCCAACATTTTTCAGAAGGCTTTCTTTCTTAGACAACACCCTTCTAATGCATAATTTTGTTATATTAATTTTTGTTAAGCACTGTTATTACATTAGACTTCTTGAAGGGTATTTTACAAAGCATTTTTTTCCTAGTGCTTTATGTGCTTTCAATTATAAGGCGTAGAGATTAGTTGATTGCGAAGAAAGTGTCAATAAATTGAACACTACAGAAAACTTATGATATTTAAACAAAATGTATTTCCTAGTATTGTAAATTTTTATGTGTGTTTTCCTGTGGCAACAGCAGATTCAAGCTAGCTTTTCTGTCCTTCAGGTAAAACGGATTCTTAACTGAATCTTTAGGCAGTATCCAGAGGAGTTGTAATAATTTAAATAGTGATTTAATGATAGTTATTGTTTTAAATGTAAGAGGTACAATTAGGAGCTGTGTAGGTAGTTTTTTTCATCCAAGTATCTATGACTGATTTTGTAGCATGACCGACAAAACCACCTTGTCCCTGTTCTCTTGGAGTTTATAAACTCGGGGTGCAGGGAATCAGAAATTAAACACAGTCACAGCGACATGTATAATCACAAACTGTGATCTCTGTTCTGAAAGTTAAGTAGCCCCAGCAATAACAGACAGTATTAAAAGGAGACCAGGTTTTAGAATGAGGTGACAGGACCCAGGAAAGACCTTTTTGCAAAAAGATTTGAGCTAAGTTCTGAAGGGTAAGTAGGTGTTACTGTGGTGAAGTGGGGGATAATTTCCCAGGCAGGAGAATGGCATGTGGGAAGGCTCTGGAGGGGGAGAAAGCATTGCCCATTCCAGAAACTGAAAGATTGACTTGTGGGTAGATTGAAGTGGGTGAGGGGGAAGTGTGGCTAGGCAGGGGGCCAGATCATGTAGGGTCTTGTAGGGCAGGTTAAGGATGTTTTATTTTATTCTGAGTGAAATGGGAAACCATTACAAGGTTTTAAGTAAGGGAATGACATAATCAGATTTGCATTTTTTAAACAATTGCTCCAGCTGCTCAGTACAGAACGTGGGGGTGAGTTGGGGGTGGCAGTGGAAGTGGGGGAGACTAGGTAGGCCACTTCAGAGATCTTAGGTAGAAGAGACTTGGTCTTCCCCTGGAGTTCACATTTAAATTCAAATTACCAACAAGAATAAGGTCAAAATAGGTATTTGATTAAAATAAACTAAGCCCTTGTTTCTTATTTCCAAAGAATTGAAATAGAAAGACACTTCTTTAATGCATAATATACACATAAATGTTATTAATTGTTCATGCTAAACAGAAAAGTATCAGTTAGATTCAAAATTGGGATACTGTTTAACGTGATCGTGGTAAGTCTTGCCAAAGTACAATACATGAAATAAGAGTAATGGAAGCTCTAATATGAAGAGATACGTTTGTAGATACTTTTGACTACGACAATGAGAGTAATAAGGCACAGAAGTTAAGGCAGTGACTGCGCACAGAGTGCATAAATAAAATTTATAGCTTTCTGATTACTAGAAATGAACTGGCCAGAGCTAGAATGGAAAGAAACCACTAGACTACTGTAATCACAATGCAGCATGAAGCACTAGGCACCATCGTATTGAGACCAGCACCATCGTATTGAGACCAGTGCCATCTCCCTGGAAGAGAGGGGGTGATCCTGGATGTGCGGGCTGTGCTCCTAGGGGCCGTGTGTCAGCATTGCAGAGATGTCCTTTTTGGTAAACTGTGCAGAATAATTCTGAGCAGTGAAGCAGGACAAGCCCGTCTAATATTTAAACAAGTTACAGTCACATTCATTAAAACAGGCATGTGACTTGAGAGCATCTGTATAGCTTAGTGGGAGCTATTCAGCACCCCAAAATAAACAACTGTATGTGGTGATGTAAGAATGAGAAATCATCCTGAATGCGCCCGCATCATAAAGAACATATGGAAGTAAATACTGAACATCTGGAATGAGCTCTGTATGCTGAGGTGGCCGGAGCACAGGCTCTGCCATCAGACACACCTGAGCTGGGGTGTTTTCAGTGAGGGGATACTACCTACTGTGCAGGTGTGGTGAGGGATAGGGACAGGGCCTACACCCAGGGCCAGTCAGGTCTGTTATGAGTTAGAATCTGAATTAGACCACAGAATAACTTAAAACTTCTTTTAAGAAGAAAGGGAAAAGAGCAACCTTTGGATTAAAAGCCAAGCCACAAAATAGGAAAAATATTTTCTTGTGACAAGGAACAAACCCTGTAAGTGAAGAGTTAATGCTTTCAGCATGTAGAGAACTCATAGAAATGAAAATAATGAAACTCCACACAAGTGATTATAGGATGTGGATACACAGTTCACTGGCTAGAAATAGAATTTGTTAAACATTCGGAAAGGTATAATCTCACTAATAATAAAATGACTTGCAGTTACTCTTACAGAAAAGTAGGATTCTGTTCTTAATAGGAGCAAAACTGGAAGACATTTAAGGATAAGACTTACACATATGAAAGTTTTATGAATAAAAGTGAAATCTTTATAAAAAATTAAAAGTAACTTAAATGGACAGACATGTTTTCTGGAGCAAAGGTATTGTAAAGATTGCAATACTCAAGAAATTAAACTATAATTTCAGTTGAAATCCCAGTGGGAATTATTTTTGGAATTATTTTGGACACTTGGTGAAATTCTTCTAAAACTTATCCAAAGGAGGGCCTCCCCGGTGGCGCAGCGGTTGAGCGCTGGGTTGCGAACTGCCCGCCCTCTGCAGCGCCGGTTCAATCCCCGGCTGCTCCCTGGCCACCGAAGGAGGGTCCCACATGGCGCGCAGACCTCTCCTGCCGCCCGCTGCTCCCCTCAGCAGTGTCCTTCGGTCCTTCTGCCTGCTCTGCTCCCCGCTCTGGCTCTGGTGAATTCTCTCACCCTCCCGCGCTTCTGACTGTACCCAGTGCTTGTATAAACAAACAAACTAATAAATTAATAAATAAATAAATCATGCCTCTAAAAAAAAAAAAAGTTTAAAAAAAAAATAAAACTTATCCAAAGGAATAAATGCTAAAATAGCCAAGAAATTTTTCAAATAGAAAAATAGTGGTGGAAGATTTGCTCTGCTAGATACACCAGAGCACAGGGCAATACTGCAGTGGTGTAAATGGTGAGCACAGGAATGGACAAGTCAGAGAGGAGCAGCACTGACTCCGGTAACAGACCTGCTTATGTGTAGAGATTTAGTTCAAAGTTGGTATTTCAAGCACCTGAGAAATAATTGTTCAAGGTAGTACGCAGCAAAAAATGACTATTTGAAAAGAAAGTCCTTTCTTCCCAATACGTTAAATTACTTCTATTTGGATTAAAGAACTAACTCAAAAACAAAAACACTCTATGCAAATTTTATTTTATTTATTTTGTATTTATTTTTTGAAAGATTTATTTATTTTTATACAAGAACTGAGTTGCAGGCCAGTGATGCAGGGGCGGGGGGAGGTGAGAGGATTCACCAGAGACAGAGCCGGGAACAGAACGGGCAGATGGATCGAAGTACACTGCCGAGGGGAGCAGCAGGCGAGACAGGAGAGGTCTGTCCCGCCTTGTGGGTTTCTCCCTGGCCGGCCGGGAATCGAACTCGCGCTGCAGTGGCTGCGGATTGCTTCATAGGTTGCGTGTTAACCCCTGCGCCACCAGGGAGGCCCTCTATGCAAATTTTAAAAGGAAATATAACAGTTTCTTATCTTGGAGGATCCATTATGTTGGAAAATGTTTTGTGGGTGTTTAGGCAAGACCAAGACCCAAATCATGAAAGGTTGATCAATTTGACCATCTGTGATATTTCTGTGGGACAAAAGATATTGCAAGGTGCACACAGGGAAAGCTTTTTGTAACATGTATAAAGGATTAATTGAATTGATAACAATGAAGAAATGGAGGAGGATATGTATGGATCCTTTCTCAGAAGGGAAAATGAAAGTGTCAAGGCAATGAAGAGGAACTCCACCTGCCTCGTGATTAGGGAAATGGAAATTCAAGCAACAAGATTTTTTTTAGGACTATCATGCAAAAGCTAAAAAGATACTCAAGGGTGTACTATGGAGAAGGCACATGACACATTCTTGAGAAGTCAAGAGTTTGCTTTTAACACTGCAAGGAATGGCAGAGTCAGCATGAACTCTTTGTTGTAGCATCACCTAAAATGAAGAAAAGTGGAAATGAATCAGGGATAAGCTTCGGTACCTCTAGGCTATGCAGTGTTACTTAACTTTGATGTATTGACATAGCCTGAATGAGTGAACCCCCTAAAAAGCAAGTTTATTTTTTTTTTAAATAATAAATTTTATTTTTATATTCCCCATACAATTGCAACCCCCCCATTCTGACCCCAATCCCTCCCCTCACGCCACCCACCCCCCATAGAGTGTCTCTGGTTCATAGATTTTTGTTGATTTTGATTTTCACTTTCTTATAGTTATTCATTTTCCTGGTCCCTTATTTAAGTTTTCTAGATTCCTGCTATGAGTGAGACCATCCGGTATTTTTCTTCCAAAAAGCAAGTTTAATTTCATTATTGGAAAGTTACAAAATGAAACATTTAAGTATAGGTACCTGTTTGGAATAAAAAAAATGAGGAGGTATAGGTGGAAAACACTGTTACTGCTTCTAAGGAAAGAAGCATGGAGGAGGCTGATGTTTATTTCAACAGCTTTGCATTTTTGCAATGAGCATTTGCTTTTGTTTGCTTTTGTAGTAAAGATGTAACAGTTTTTCCATATCAGTTTAACAAAGGCCTACTTTTATTTTTTATTTTTATTATTTTTTTAAAGATTTATTTATTTATACAAGCGCTGGGTACAGTCAGAAGCGCAGGAGGGTGACAGAATTCACCAGAGCCAGAGCGGGGAGCAGAGCAGGCAGAAGGACCAAGGTACACTGCTGAGGGGAGCAGCAGGCGGCAGGAGAGGTCTGCGCGCCATGTGGGACCCTCCTCCGGTGGCCGCCATGTGGGACCCTCCTGTGGTGGCCGCCATGTGGGACCCTCCTCCGGTGGCCGGGGAGCAGCCGGGGATCGAACCGGCACTGCAGAGGCTGCGGGCAGCTTCGCAACCCAGCGCTCAACCGCTGCGCCACCAAGGCCTACTTTTAGATGAAACAATTATATTTAGATGAAACAAATACCTTGTCCTGAAGAGAATGTGATAAAAATGTGACACATTTCTGTTACATTGACCACATGTATCCAGAGTCTTAATTCAAGCCCCAGATGTAGCAACCATCTAGAAATGATCAAAGAATAAATAGAAGGAGATTATGTAGAATTATTTTAGGGTGCATTTGTAGGACAGCTAGGTTATGTTCATTAGATAATACATGGCCATTCAAGTGTTTATGAATAAAGTATACTGAGATGCTTTTGACTGTGTTAAGTGGAAGAAAATCAAGGTACAAAATAGCATATTTATCTAAAGCTCATAGTTAAAAATCCCAACAGTCCTCCAGAGAAACCAATGGTGGAAAAATGGCTAGAAGAAATTAGATAAAAATCTTAAGGAAATTGTGGACTTCGGGCATTAGAATATTGGGTGAGTTAAAAAAAATTAGCTTTTAAAAATGTTTTTGAAGATGATTACATTTATAATGGTCTGTTTAGTTTCAAAAGGCACATTGTATCTAGGACTTAGGTGAACAATATGATTTGTAGGTATATACACTTTAAAAAGCAGATTTGCCTTGTCACAGATTAAAGTATATTCTAAAGTATATTCTGAAAACTAGTGTCTAAACATTTTTTGTGTGTGACATTGGGAATAATGAATTTTGTTGCTTCCACTATTTGGAGGAAAATTTCTTAGCATTATCCAGAATCAGAGTAGTTCTTGCTTCTAAATTTATATCCGTGGTGTAAATTCGGAAACTTACACATGGGCATGGAGTTTCCTAGTTAACTTGCAGTGTTGCTAACACACAGAGATCTTGTCAGAGCAAGTTGTCCTTAACTGGGTTTTTCGGGACCAGGAGGCATTAGCAGCTGGACTGAGGCAGGAGCTTGGAGATGCTTGCTGCTGGCTTGCAAGCGCCTGCTGCGTGGGCGAGCCGGAGGGGGAGCCTGGAGGCGGGTGTGCCCTCACTTCCCCAGGGCTGTTGTGGGCATGCGGCAGGTGCTGGGGAGAGGTGAGCGGACATGTGCGGGCTCCGGGAGCACGTAATGGAACACGAGCACAGATGTACACCCAGAGTCAGGGAAGACTAGAGAAGGGGAACCTAAGGGGAGGCCTGAAGGCAGGCGGGGAGGGACCAGCAAGTGTGAGCCCTCGGCCTGGAGATGAAAGGAGAGGAGGGGCAGGAGGAGGAGAGCAGCTGAAAGGAGAGGAGGGGCAGGAGGAGGAGAGCAGCGTGGTGAGGTCTAGGGGCAGGTGAGACCTGGGAACTTGACGCTTGGTGCAGCTGGACCAGAAGGGGGTGAGGGTGGGCAGAGGTGAGCGGTCAGTAGGAGCACCCGCCACTCAGAGTTGATAAGCCTGTGAATAAATTTGGAAATAATGTTGACAGTTAATGGAAGATATTAAGTGCTAGTGGAAGATACTAAGTGGAGTAGTAACCCATTTTTCAGTTTAGAAAGACTGCGTTGGAGTGGGTCCTAGCGTGGGGCTGGGGGGGCTGGAGGCCGGCGCAGTGTCCGGGGAGATGGCGGAGGTCTGGGTTACGGCTGAGATGGTGCAGGGGGATTCCGAAGGGGTTCGGGAGGCAGAGGAAAATGGGGGAAAGGGGGTAGAAGGGGGGTTGTGACCGGGTTTCTGACTCTGGCAGTTGGCTTTGAGGGACTGGTGGGTCCACTCACTGTAGCTGAGGGTGCAGCAGCCGTTGGGGAGCTGGCAGGTCCCGCTTTGGTCCCGCCGAGTGCAGAGGACTGAAAGGCCACACGGTCCTTCCTGAGAGGTTTGCGGAGGGTGATGTTACACGGCAGACACATGCGCCTTGAGTGGCTGGACACCGCACTCAAATCCTATGTTAAAATCAATTTCTAGATGTCGGATTTTTCTTGAAATATAATTATGTACATTGTTTCAGGCCAGGGACTGTGTCTGCCTGAGACCGGACTGTTAGCGGAGCCAGGACCGCCCGGCCTGACGTGGCACCATGGTGACTGTCTTCGGGGCTCGTCAGGCCTGCCCCCGGCGGCGGTGGCCGTCCCTCCCGAGAGTGCCAGGGCCCTCGAGCCTGTCCCGTCGCCGCGGGCCTGGCGGGTCGGAGTCATTTTTGTTGATGCTGCTGAACTGGTTCCTTCCACAGGGCGGGCCAGGACGGAGGCTGCCCTCGCTCCGCATCCGCCGGGAAGAGCCTCCTGGCATCAGGAGCGGCCTGGCTCCCTTGGCTGCGGGGCCAGTTCCGCGGGGACGGGGGTCTTCGTCCACAGGCAGGCGTTTCTTTCTCGCAGTTCAGAGGCGGGGAAGTCTGAGGGGGAGGGGCTGCCAGGTGCCATGTCTTTCTGTTCACCACGGCATCTTTCCACTGGGTGCTCCGTGGCAGGGGGGAGAAGGAGGTCTCTGGGGTGTCCTTTGTAAGGGTGCTGATCCCACCTCGTGACCTCATCGCCCTTCTCACCCTGTGCCCTGGGGATTGGGTGTCGGTGGCTGACTGGCTGGGGGCGATGGCTCTGTCTCAGCACAAGCTTGGGCTGGGATTTGAGAATCACCCGCCGGGTCCGTGCCAGGAGGCTGGTCGTGGAAGCCGTGGCCATGGCAAAAGCAAGTAGAGCAGGAGGAGGAGGGGCAAGCCCGGGCGGTCCGTGGGGCAGGTGGTGCGCGCCTGCAGAGGGGCCGCTGGGGCCTAAGGGGGGGTCTCAGCCAGAAATGAAATCGTCAGAGATGCCGCAAGTGGAGGATTTCGGAGGCACTGCCGTGGCACCAGGGGAGGGGTCTTGGCTGGTGGGATGTTCCAGGAGCCGCGCACGTGCACTGCCTTTGCCTCTCCAGAGCCTCTGGCCCCTGCCAGCTCACCGTACAGACCTGTTTTTTCCCTTCCTAATTCTGAGCCCCCAGGGAAGAGACTCCTGTCGGCTTTGTTGGGTGCCCGCTCCCTCCCCCCCCACCCCAGTGCCTGCTGTGATGGGGCCTGTGGAGCAGATCTGTCTGGCCCACTTGGGCTGCAGTGGTTTTAAATGGCCCAGAGAGGTGGCCACGGGCCCACGGAAGTCATCTTTAGCCTGGGGCCGAGTGTTGCCGGGTCCCTCCAAGTGGGAGGATCACGAGGTGCGTAACCAGTGCCCAGGCGGGCGTTCACTTATACAGAAATTGGGGAAAGGGAGGGTTTTGTTTTGTTTTTTAAAGAGGTCTAGTTTTGGGGTTGTATTATAAGCTTTCCAAGTTTAATTTCAAAAAAGGAGTAGTTTGTATTCCGTTCTAACACTTAAAGCATGTCCGTGCCTTCGTCCTGACTCTAGAACTTGACGTGTCTCTCGTGTCACCTGATATGTTCTAAGAAACTCAGTAAAGCTGTTCTGGAGCGCATGTATTTTTTTATACCATGCAAGTTCGTGAAATAATCATCGCCCGTTTCCACGGCCTCCCGTGATCGCGCCTTCCAGGGTGTTGCGGCAGCTCTTGCAAGGAGTTCTTTGTAGTCAGCAAACCTTTGTCCCAAAACTATCAGCCTTGCCTCTGTGGTGAACGATAACACAATTTATAGAAATAGCTGGAACCCTTTCCTTCTGCTGAGTAAACTCCCGTTATGCCCCTCTGGCTTTGAAAGTTATTTCTAGATGGCCGTTCAGACGCGTGGAATTAAGCTGGATGGGCTTTAAGACCATTTCACCAGGTCACAGCATGGGCTGGCGGGCTTGCATCCGGCTTCTCGGCAAGCCAGTATTCAGGAACTTTCTACTCCATCTCTACACGGTGATGGGCTTAGCGCTGCGTGGCCCGTCTCCAGATTCCGGGTTAGAAGCCGGGAGCCGGGGAAAGCGGGCGGTAGCCGTCCACGGCTCAGCTCGGCTCGGCTTCCGCTGCCTTCGCGAGACCAGCTGTGCCGCTCGCAAGTGTGGGAGCGCCCTCTGGGGGTGTGACGCGCTGTGGAGGCAAGGCCGCCTGTGAAAGATTTTCTTGAACGGCCGAATGTGAGAAGTAGCGGGCTTGATGGTTAAAGCCAGCCCGGCTGGAGCCTGGGAGCAGAGGGGGCCGAGTGGGAGCCCCGGGAGGCCGGCGCGGGGGCGGCCGCGGGCCAGGTGGCCTGAGTAGAGGTCTCTGCAGCAAGAGCAGAGGCAGGCCGGGGAGCCGCCGGGGAGCACGGGCAGCAGTGTCCAGGAAGGTGGGGGCGGCCCGTGCCCTCGAGTGTGAGCAGGAGGCACGTCTGTGGTGTGGCGGTGGAGGAAGGAGCGCGCGGCGAAGGAGAAATCGGGAAAGTCAGTCATTAAGAAGCCCGGGTAGGGAAAACGGAGAGAGAAGGCGTGTGTAGCAGCCTGAGAAGACATCCGGTGCATTGTGGGTTTTCCTTGATGCAGAAGAGACTTCGCCTTGTGTCTCAGTGCTGGGGGGAGACGCTAGCAGCGTGAGCGCGAAGGTGAAAGGTGTTTTGGGGGCGTGGAAGAGAGCTGTCCTTAAAGCTCCTCGCTGAGCTAGTTATTGAGGGGAGACAAAGTTGCCTGTCAGAGGGACTAGGACGGGGTGAAGCTGGGGCTCCCAGCTCTCAGGGGGGGCCTGTCGGGAAGTGTCTGCAGACGGAGGCACAGCTCAGAAGACGAGACCGGCTGGGCGGGAGTGTGGCGTGGGCATCACTCAGGCTAAGCGGGGCTGAGCTCAGCGGTGGCACTGGGACCTGCCCTCAGGGCTCGCACGTGCCTGGCAGGGTGGGTCGAGGGGCTTAGTGAGGCCCGAGGCGTGTGAGGGTGCGCGGGGAGCTGGGGACTTGGAGGCTGGTCTCCCCAGGGGTCAGAGCCCCTGCAGGGACAGCTTGAGGTGTGCCTGGGAGGGCGCCCAGGGGGGCGGCTTGCAGAGGGGTGGGGCAGGGAGTGGGTGTTGAGGAGGCCGAGCAGGGGTCTCGAGGCAGGGCTGTGAGGGCTGGGTGCCCCCAGGAACTGTTGTGGCACCGAGCTGCTTCCTGGGAAAGCTCCATCCTCAAGGGAGCTAAAGTCACTGCTGTGATTAGGGACCTCGTCTTGCAAGGAGCAGAGATTCATTCAGGTCATTTTAAGAAATGGGCTTTGGTGTGAGGACATGCCCAGACCAGAAAGTTGTCGGGGACTGAGGCCGCTGAGGGAGCAGCCGTCCTTCTGGGGACTTGGGCCTCTCGGGGCATCTCGTTTCCTCTGTAGCTCCCCCCACCCCACCCCTGCCATCTGCCTTGCTCTCTGCCTACACAACCTGTCTCTCCTGTACCTCATCTAGAGGTGGCTCCTCGCGACAGAGTTTGCAGTAGCCCCTCAGAACCTTCCCACTGCTGCCTCTCTCATAGCCCATCACTTCATTCCCGCTCATAGAGTCCAGAGAGCGGGATGGGGGCATCTGCCTTGGCTGGTATTCCTGCTGGTGTCCTCAGCGCTGGGCCAGGTGTGTACCCGGGGCGCAGCCGTGGTGGGGAGTGGGGTCCCTCAGGCCCAGCAGCCCTCTCTGGGCTGGCAGCCAGCAGGGCCCTGGTTGGCTGTGGCTCAGGGAGGAAGACAAACCGGGCCCATGTGCACGCTGAGCTTCTTCAAGTCTGTTCTGCCCTTTAAAGTAGAGCCTGTTAGCTGCCTTCTTTTCCAGTAAAGCCCTTCCTTCCCTTAGAGAAACAACCCCCCCCCCCCCACCCGTGCTCAGAGAACAGCTTCACCTTCCCATGGTCTTCTCCCTGCGCTGGGGTCCCTCGGGGCGCCCTGCAGGCTTTGTCCCTGTGTTCGAGATTTCTGCGGGAATCCATGCAGCTGTTTCAGAGAGCTGCTAGCACGCGGGGGAGATTCCACTTTGCTGTTCACTTGTGTCCTCCAAATTTCTGGGGAACCACATACAGTGATTTAGCACCATTCCCGGATTCACAACATTTAGAACTATCAGATGTCCCGTTGAAATGTAAACATGGGACAGTGGAATAAACACAGCGTGACAGGATAGCTAATCTTTGATAGACCTTAACTTTTTCCAGGCATTATTTTAAGTACTTGTCGTGCTTGTTTAATCCTTAAACTACTCTACAAGGTCACCTCACAGGCCAGATCCTTTATTATCTCAGTGATTCTTGTCCTAATCTCTGAGGTGAAGGTTGCACAGCTGGTCTGCGGAAGGCTGGGCGTGATCCTGTTCAGCCCCAGGCCTCCTGTCCTCTTCCAGGCTGAAAAATGAGTGAGAAAACTCTATCGATTTTAGACTCTCTGGGGTTCCAGCCAATCTGAGGCAGTTATGCAGTGTTCAATACCTTTGAACCAAAAGCTCGACTTGGAGACAGTTCTTACCGAAAGTCTAATGATGACTCTCGGGTTCCCGTGTCTCGGGCACAGCCGTGCAGACTGCGCGGGCTTCCTTCCTGAGCTTCCTCGGGTCTGCTCAGCCCCTCTGTCCCCGACATGCCTTGAATTCTGTATGTTTGTGTGAATCGCAGCTAGCGGCGGCTCTCCCCTGTCTTCGGAACTGAGACCCCGCTTTTGTCCTAGACAGTACTTCAGGAAACATTGTGGCCCCGAATTCTTCATGGCACAAACCTCCTGCTCTTCTCTCTGCCTTTCTGCAGCCCAGCAGCAGCCTAAGACTTCTCAGCCCTCCAGCCACCGTGGCCCTGCTTCTGCCGCCTCTCCTGAAAGGACTTGGGATTTTTGACTCCTGTCACTGTGGTAAGTTTCCTCATTTTTCCCAAATGAGAACCCGCTCATGGGTTTCTAAACTGCAGGTGTCTCAGCGTGTGCCCTTTAGGGCTCAGTGAAGAAAAAGCCTCCCCTGCTTCATAATTTTCTTAAACTCCTGCCTTTATCTGGCTTTTGAGTTCCCTAGACCTGGAACAACCGTCCTTGTTCACGCTCAAGGCGGCAGGAGCGTCTTGTCCTGTCTGTGCTTCTTCTGACTTTGGCTCCTCTTCTGCACGTGTCCCCTCAGCTCTTAGGCTTCCTGCTGCTGCCCCGAACGCCTTCTGGACTGCAGACCTGCCTTCTGAACTCCTGTTCTCTGTTTTACTTCCCCAGGGTGTCTGACTTCTCTGAGATATTAAAACTGTGAGACTGGATCTGTTACTTAAGTTTCTGGCATTTTCCTCTAAAGGCTGAGTAACAGCCTTCCCCTTAAAAGTGAGTCCCTGGACGCTATCTCCCCTGGAGAGGGTGGGCTCACCCCACTTCTGCTGAGACTTAGCCTGGGAAGCTTGGTCTTCCTGGCACAAGCTGCTTCCTTTGTGCTCTTTATTTTTTTTTTTTATTTTTTTTTTAAAGATTTATTTTTTTTTCCCCCAAAGATTTATTTATTTATTTATTTATACAAGCACTGGGTACAGTCAGAAGCACGGGAGGGTGAGAGAATTCACCAGAGCGGGGAGCAGAGCTGAGGGGAGCAGCAGGCGGCAGGAGAGGTCTGCGCGCCATGTGGGACCCTCCTCTGGTGGCCGGGGAGCAGCCGGGGAGCAGCCGGGGATCGAACCGGCGCTGCAGAGGCTGCGAGCAGCTTCGCAACCCAGCGCTCAACTGCTGCGCCACTGGGGAGGCCCCCTTTGTGCTCTTTAGAGCCGGGGCTTGGTGGTCATTTTTTAAATGACTTTTCCCCTCTCTTCAGCTCCACTCAAGAAGACAGCATTCATGTCTCCTAGGACAGGGGTGTGTGCGTTTTTATCTGGTCATTGCTGAAATCCAAACACCGTGCCGCCTGGAGCTCTGTGTTAGAGAATGAAATTGTGCATTTCCCCAAGCTTCTGGGAAGCGAGAGAAAGGGACGCCCCGCCTCGGCAACCGGGCCTGGGAGGGGACCGGCCCGCGGCTTCCATCTTCCTCGCCACCGAAGGTGGGCGTCTCGGGTTCTGGGATTTTCCTTTCCCTGATACCATTTCCTCGCTTGATGAGGACAGTTGGCTTGGTGTGAGGGAGAGGATTTTTCCATATCGGGAATGCCTCTGTCCTTTCAGGTCCACTTGCGGTCCCCAGGAGAAACCCATGGGGACGTGTGGTACCTTTTCTCCTGACTAGGCGACCAGGCTGGTGAGGTGAGGCTGCTCTAGATAGAGGGGCCTGATCAGCTTTTCCAAAGGGGCCTTCTTTGGAAACCCCAACGTATGGACAGGGCTCCTGAGCACAGTGGCAGGGGCTCGATCTCTGCCTGTTGGGCTGATGTGGGTCCTCTCGGCAGCCTTCTTCATTATTGGGCCTGGGGCGGGGGCTGATGCAACCTACGACGTGGGTCTGGCAGGCCATGAGTTCCTGCTCATGGTCGCAAGCGCGGGGGCCCCCACTAGTGACGGGGAAAGGCGTTCCCCGTGGCCTGGAGCTCATGGAACGCTGCGTGGGGTGGATTCCTGGTGCAGCTAGTAATGATGTGTTGGTGGCTTTGCATTTCTAGCTCAGTCTCGTGGACGTTTCAGTCTAGAGCTCCTGGAAGCAAGGGATGTGTGCTGAGACCACTGGCCAGATTCGCTATCAGAGTCACTATAGTGCACATTCTAGAAGTAACGCGCTGTCACCAGTCCCCTCCCTGAGCTCTGCTGTTCTGCGTTTGTTGTGACTAGTTGCTGGCTCTCGTTGAGAGCAGGCAGCGATGCCTTTCTCTTCCTGACAGCCCTCGCTTCTGACTGTGATGCTCCTTCCCTTGCTCGTGTCGGCTCCAAGCAGTCAGCGCTTGGTGCCTTCTCGGAGAGCCCCCCCACGGAGCCGTCTCCTGACGTGCTTGCGTGGGTCTGTCAAACAATACGAGTTATGAGTTGTGACCCAGGCATAAAAATAGCCAGAATCTGAAACATGTAAAGTAGTCAAGTACATCGACACAGAGAGTAGAACGGCGCCTGCTGGGGCTGTGGGGAGGGGGTTGTTCTGTGGGTACGGAGCTTCGGTTTTGTAAGAGAAGAAAGCAGCAGTACAGATGTATTTACTACCACTGACCTGTGCACTGCAAGTGGCCAAGATAGCAAGTTGTATGTGTGCTTGGTGCTTTTTATGTGTTTTGGGTTTTTTTTTAAAGATTTATTTATTTACTTATACAAGCACTGGGTACAGTCAGAAGCGCGGGAGGGTGAGAGAATTCACCAGAGCCAGAGCGGGGAGCAGAACAGGCAGACTGACGAAATACACTGCTGGGGGGAGCAGCGGGCCGCAGGAGAGGTCTGCGCGACATGTGGGACCCTTGCCTGCAGCCGGGGATCGAACTGACGCTGCAGAGGCTGCGGTCAGCTTTGCAGCCCAGCACTCAACTGCTGCACCACCAGGGGAGGCCCTATGTGTTATGTTTTTACCACAATGAAGAAGTGCATTTACAAATACCTGTAACTTTTTGACTTGCCAGCTGCCATGACACCCCACTCCCAGTGTCCCTGAGAAAAGGCCACTTTTTGTTTCTGCCGACACCTCCAGGGCCTGTCTCTTCTCTTCTGGGTGTTGTGACTTTGCCCCGTGTGGCCTGAGGCATTTCTCCCCTCCCAAGGGTGGCTCGAGTGTCCCTCTCTGTTCCTTTACCTCCCAGGCCCGCCATGGTTTTCTCCTCGTGGCTGCCAGTCCTGGTAGTAGGAGAGGAAGTAAGCTCAGTCATTCTCGCTGTGTGGGGACCTCACCCTTCCCCTGCTCTCACGCCGCCTGTCCTGTCTAGCTCCTGCCTGTCCCAAGAGGAGGACTGCCCCGGCGCTGGGGGAGGGCAGATGTCACGGGGCACCAGTGCCGGGGCAGGGACGGCAGCCCCTCCTCACGTGCGGGCCTGTGTGTGGGCGGCAGCCTGCTGCTCTGCGTCCCGAAAAGATTTCTTTTTTTCCCGTCTCCTCCTGTGCTGCTCCTGCTTGAGGATAGAGTGAGCGCTGGAGCATTGGTGTGCAGGTGCGTGACGAAAGTGGGCCTTGTGGCCATTTTGTGGGTGAATAAACTGAGGCCTATAGGACCAAATCAGCTGAGGTCATTCACACAGTGGTTTAGTGTTGGGTCGAGAATTTGAACCTAGGACTTGTGATTGCAAGGGCAGTGCTCCGCCCCCAAGTCGTGATGACCCTCAGTGCCGATGGGCTGCAACCCGCTGGCCGGGTCATGCTGTGTGCGGCGTCCACGGTGCCATCACGGACGCAGATCTTGCCCTGCCCACTGCGCTGGCGTGCAGGAAATCAGGGGTTCGGCCTGTGAGGAAAGTCCCTAAAACAGTCCTGCAAGTGGAGGGCGAAGGGGCAAGAAGAGCAGGGTAGTGACGGAGGCGCGGGAGACAGCGCAGGAGCGAGAGCAGCATTTGGCTTTGAACAGACGAGGAACCCTAATTACAGGGAGACCGGGCGTCAGGTCCTGGGAGCCTCTGCCTGTGGAATGACGTTCCTGGCACATGCATGAATGTGTCATGTGCTAATTAAAATCAGGGAAGCGAGGAAGCACATGTTTATGTAGCCTCAGCTATGCTGCTGGTCGCTGATAGGTCCTTTGCATTTATTATCTCCTTTAATTATCCCAGGGCAGCGTAGAAGACGTCATTATCCATCTCTCACAGGTCAGTCTGAGATGAGCCGCAGCCGAACAGCAAGGAGCAGACCCAGCCACCCGCCCCCGCCCACCCCTTGGCCATCCCCAGGCAGTGTGTGTGGGAGGACCAGCGAGGGCGTGGGCCTCTGCCCTCCTGTCTCTCCTGGGTGGCAGGTGCAGTAGCCTCAGACCAGAAGAAGACTTGGCATCGTCCCTGCGATGCTTCTCGTTGCTGCTCTGTGGACTTCATCTCTGGCCTTTGCAGTAGCTTCTAGTTAAAGGAAAATCAGACATGACTTGTTTTATCTTTTGTGTTTTCTCCATTAGGAGTCATTAGACCAAGTCACACGAAGAGCAATTTTCCAAGTACAAAATGGGAGCAGCTCTTGTCCTTGTAGCTCGTGAAATCCAGCGCCCAGGCTGTCGGCCATTGAGCTTTGTTAGGGGAGAGATGGGGGCTGGGACTTGCGTGCAGGCCATGCGGAAGCCCAGGCAGGAATAAGGGGGGACGGAAGTGGGCCCAGGTAGGAAGTGGTCGAGGGCAGGGACAGCTCGCTTCCCCAGGAGCTGGGGTCAGGGGCGCGCTCCAGTGCCCTGGGGCCAGCTAGTGGTCAGGAGCGGCCACGGAGGCTTTCTTCAGCAGAGGCTGTCCTTTTGCCGAAGGAGATACCAAAAGTTTAGTCAGAGAATCCTGTTTGGAGTCAGTGACCAAACTGAAAAGTTGACTTCAGCACCCTTGGGGAAGTTGCTCTCTGAATTCCAGAAGTAAAAGCTCACCAGAGCACACTCAGCAGCGCTGCGTAGTGTCTAAGCGCGGGGTGGGGCTGTGACTAAGGAGCTGCCCAAGGGCAGGCAGCCGGGCTCAAGACTGATGGGTCCCCGAGGAACCTGCCCCCGGTCATTCCCGCTTCCCAGCATGCAGGGTGCCCGGGTGACCTGGTGGGACTTGCAAGTACCTGAGCGCGTCCTGGGTGGGACAGAAACCTGGAGTCTGTTCTGAGGCTGGTGTGTGGGTGTCCTGGATGTGTCCCTGGGAGATTGGGCCTGGAGCAGTGGTGCTCCCTTGGGCCCCTAGAAGTGAAACTTCCCCTGCAGCTTTGCCTGCCTCCTCCTTCCCTTACTGAAGTCAGTCAGCAAGATGAGGTGGCCTGGGTGCATGCCCTCTGTGAGGCAGAAACACCCTGCAGAGGAGGGCCTGGCAGTGGGTCGTCCAGGGTCGCGTCAGGAGAGCAGGTGATGAAGCGTGAGGAGCTGACCTGCTGGGGCCTTAGTGGCCTCTTCAGAGCAGTGGGGATGGCAGAGGGCCTTTCTCAGAGACTCTGTGAGCAGGTCCCCACGGTGAGAGGCCTTGGACCCTGCCAGGTGGGGTTTCTGTCACCCGCCGTCACAGAGGTGGCCCAGGGCATGTGCAGAGGAAAGATGGCCCTGGAAGCCCTCTGGGGAGCGGGCTGCTGGGGCAGCTGGGCAATGGACGCACCTGTCTGGAAAGTAAGCTTGCCCTGGGCAGCTGGACGGCCTCTTCCTGTCTCTCCCAGGACTGCTGGTGTTGGAAGCAGCAAAGAAAAATGGACTTGGCATTCAATAGTCCTTGCCAGGGAGTTATGTGAATCCTAAAATGTTCTGTCACTAAGACCAGCACGGCAGAGATGAGGTGAACTAGGCCTGAGAGTGTGAATCTTTGTTAGCTACTCTGTGTGTTAGACCGGAGCTTCCTGAGGGCAGACTTGGGCCCGGCCTCTGGGTGCCAGGCCCCCGAGGCAAGTGGTGGTGACCTTGAGCAGGACAAATAGCCTCTGGCCCTGTCCTGGCAGCAGTCAGGCACCTGAGCGTGTGGCTTCCTGCTGAGGTTCATGTGCCAAGGCCCTCAGAGAAGAGCCCAGCAGAGGTGCCGCTGCCTTTGGAGCTGATACCTGACTGAGTTGATTTCTGGGACTTCCTGGTCATTTATGAGGGGGGAGAATTTGTAGCCAAACTGAAACAAGCTCCGTGTGCTCCCCGTGGGCGGGGCCCACTCTGGGCAGGGGCGAGGCCCGAGAGTCGGAGCTGCAGGCTGTGCCTGACAGGAGAACTGCTGAGCACCCCAGGGCGTCTCCGCTAGGGCTGCTTCCTCGGAGCATCGCCTTTTGGTCCTCTTGTGTACAGACTTTACTCGGGTTATTCTGGAGGAATTTGGGTGAGTGTTTCTTCCATCCAGAGTAATAATGGCAGTTGATGGGAATTACTAACTCTAAGTGTTCATTTACAGTTGTTCGCAGACTTTCAGCCTTTGACAGAAAGTGGGGTTAAGACAGAAAACTTCTCAAGTCTCTGGGTCCTTCTGCTCTTTAGAAAGAGTTCTTGAGGCCAGTGGGAACTTTCTGTTCCCGTGGGTTGTAGGTAGTCATGTTTACCGTGATGGCAAATTAGAACTTTACGAAAGTATTTGTTGAGTAATTTATATTAAAATGTAATGATAAAACCACTACATACTAACACAAGTGACATTTTTATGAAAAACAACCCTTTTCTAAAGCAAACATTTAGTAGGAAGAGTGGCAATATTTACATTTCGGCAAATGTCTTTGCATGTATGCAGCTTAAATAAAAGACATCTGTTTCTGTGTTCAGTCTCTTGCAATATGTTGTTTTGCGTGAAATAAATGAAGAACCCAGCCTCGCACAGATAACGGAGCCGGAAGAGGGAACCTCGCAGCCTTTCCGTCGCTGTGAGTTCATCTGTGACGTGGTGCTGTGAGCGGGCAGGGCCCCGGAAGGCGGCTGGCCAAGCGCGCGTCCCGCCATGTGTCACCCGCGGCCTCTCCTGCACTTTGAGGAGCTCTTTTGCCCGTGATGACTATCATCTCACCCATGGTCATTTGGAAGACGTTCATTCACTGAGCTACGCGAATCTTGCAAATGTTCATGTTTTATCAGATAGAATACGTGAAGACAAATCACTTTTGTTAGTGTCACCATCAGTCTCCTCCCAAGAGTCTTCAAGCGCCGGGAGGCTGCAGGGTGCGTGGCGGCGTGCGGGTTTTCCAGAATCCCAGTTTCCCCGGCTGTCCGACTGGGCGACCCAGGCCGCCAGGTGTTTCCTGCTGCCCAGTGCCTCACCGCACGACCCGCAAGTGAGAATGACCTTCTGTCAAAAACAACAGTAAACCAGAAAGACAGTTGAAGCGACAGCAGCACTTCCACAGGCGGTTTTCCTGGCGGCAGCCGTCGCACTGTGGCCTGCGCTGGCCGTGGCCTGCTCCGCGCCCCGGGCGCAGTAGTGTGGGCCTGAAAGCCTATGTGTCCCCTGGAAACCCAGTGGGTAAGAGATACAGTTAGTATAAGAAACATGAGGGTTTAGATTTAATAAAATTACTAGCTTATATTGCTTTTACAAGATATTCTTTAATGGAACTTTTTTAAGCTGGGGTCCGTGGGGCGGAAGCGCACACCCGGCCCCTCTGCCCTGTGCCTCGGCCCCAGCGTCAGCACGACAGACAGGCGGTTGCGGAGCAGATGCTCGTTCATCCTGCCCCACACCTGGCTCGGCCTTACCACGTGTGCTCTCTGTCCTTTTTCAATTTCTGAAGCACTTTAAGACACATCTCACGTCACTTCATCCTGCAGCTGGGGGCTATCTCTAGAGTACAGGACGTTAGCCCCCATCACTGCGGTGGCACCATCCCACCTGGCGCCCCAGCAACACCGCGTCACCTGCTGCTGGCCCCACTCGTGTCTCCTTACCGTGTCCTCCCTGCCGCTGCCTCGCTGGCCAGGCCCCAGAGCAGGCCCTCGGTCCGCCAGTGCCTTGCCGCCTCCCCTGGCTCCGAGCGCTAGGTCACCTCTGGGACTGTTGCGGTTCTTCTGTCCCTGCTTTTCCTGCAAATAGAAGAGCGCTCCAGAGCTCCCACCATGGAGGAAGCGGCTCACTGTGGCTTGGTTTTCTGTGTTCCTGGGCACACCTGGGTCGGCTGTTCTGAGTGACACCGGCTGGTCAGGGGGCCCAGGTGACTGGCCCCCGAGGCCTCTCGTCCGATGTTTGCCCATTTCTGTCATGACCCAAATGCCGTATTTCAGTGGTTCACACTTTGCTGGCTCATTCCTAGAGGAGCAAGAGGGTGCGTGCCCAATGTCCTTGTCGCTGCGTCTGCAGGGAAGATATTGATGCCCCCCGCCCCCCCAGTGACTGCCTGAGCCCATCTGTCTGCTTCCTCTCCGCTTCGGCCCTGGAAACCACTGTTACTCCTGGCGTGTGGAGGTGTTGATGTGTTTCAGTGGCGTGTTCATTATCCTTGGGTGCTGCTGGGCCTGTTTGGGGGGTGGGTATCTGGGGCCTTGGGCTTGCCCTCTTGCCCTGTCGTGGCCCCATGTACCAGGCTCCTGTCCTCCGTGTTGCTCAGGCCTTAGAGCCAGCGGATCCCCAGGACCCTCCAGGGGTGCTGATTGCGCCACTTGTCATCACCATTTTGGTGCCGGAACCAAAACGACATGCATCGGAACTGGCATTTCTAAATCCAGCTTACAGATTTTGCTTCATAACTGATTTTCTATCATGTCTTGTTTCTCTTACATGGAATCTAGGTTCCGAACAACGTTAATGTTGCTTACATGGTCCTGCTTTGTGCAAACGCCAGTGTTAACTGTCGCAGCTAAACTACCGAAAGAGGTTTGGTTTCTTTGCAGCTTTACTTAGCAACGGAAGCTGTTCCGGGGCACGTGTGTGTGTGAGAGCTACACAGGCAACCTCTCCGAGGCATGTGCGAGTGTGAGTGTGCTGCACACGCTCTGTGTCACGCGGGAGGCCCTGGGGGCTGTGGCTGGGCCTTGGGTGGCCTGTGAGTACCGCCCGGCACTGTCACTCCCTATTTTTGCCAGTATATCTTGGGCTCGATCTCTCAGATTGGGATTGCTAGGGTGAAGGGTTAGATCCGCTCTTACTATTTCTGGGCATTGATTGTACTTTGCTGAGATTTTGGTGTCAAGTAAAATTCACCATTCTAACACTTTCCCCTGGAAGCACCCCCATTTACTTTTCATCTCAGTCATAAAGGAATCTCCCTGGCACCCTTGTCTTTGGAACGTATTATTGAAAGTGTTATTTTAAGGCCATCAGTTGATGTTTAGTTACTTGACGTGTCGGGAATGCGGCCGGCGAGCAGATTGCTCAGGCTGGGTCCCCAGCCCAGGAGGGTTTCAGATGGAATGTTTTGGGCTTTATTTTCTTCTTTTGTTTCCACATCCTTCTGTTTGTTGTTTATTTTGCCCCATGTTAGCTATCAAAAGGCTGATGATGAGGCAGGGGGAGATGTCCCTGTACCGGCTACATCGTCATGAAGCTGGCGTGTGCGGGGGGTGGCTGCCGTGATGTGCTCTGCCGGTGCCCCCAGCGCGTGTGAAGCGAGTGCCTCCCCTGGGCCAGGGGACAGCAGGGACAGCTCAGAGTCCCCTTGGCGTGTGCATCCTAGTGCAAGAGACATATCAGACATTAAGGAACAATCCGATAATTGCAAGTCCTCTGTGCTTGGAAGGGATCAAAGGAGATTAAAATAGAGCTTAGGCTGGGGCCACCTTTGGGCAGGTAGGGGAGAGGCGGTGGCACACGAGACCCACTCCGGGTAGGGAGAGCCCTCCAAGGCCAGGGAGCAACCTTCCCAAACGGCTGGCGGCGGGCCTGGCGTGTGAGAACTGAAACCGAGGGCTCCGCGTCTTGGGCGGAGGTGGAAGTGCAGGTTGACGCAGGACCTTGGGTTTTAGAGTGAAGGCTTGGATTCTGTTGTAAGCACATCAGGAAGCCACGGAGGACACTTAAGCCAGGAAATGGCAATTGATGCCGGTGTCACACGCGTGTTCTTTCCGTGGATTGGAAAGCCACGCAAATGCCTGTTTCAGCTTCAAGAGCAGCAACATCGTCCTGTCCGCAGTTCAGGGTGGGGCAGTGTCCTCTCCTCCCGCGCAGGACAGCTGCTGCTCCTGCTGACGTGTGGTCTCCTGCGGGGTCCTTCCGTGTCCGTGATACCCCCTGGGTGTGGCTCAGGTGACATTCTTGGACTGTGAGCAGGAGTGTGATACCTGCACATTCTCTTTTCCAGACCGGCAAACCCACGGCGCCCATCTCTCCGCGAGACACAGGACTTCTTCCTCGAGATCGAGATCGAAAGAGGTCGGTGCTGCTGCTGTCCTATCTCTGTGGAACGGTGTTCTGGACAAAAAAGAGGGCATGTTCAGTGTGTTTGTATTTGTGTGCAGGAGCCTGGAGTGATACCGCGTGGGGCTCCTCGAGAACGTGGACTGACGTGCTGGGGCCCGAGGAGCTGCTTCCTGGGGGCTTCCTGGCCCATGTGTGGGGGGCACAGGATCGGACTGACGCCGCCTGGGGGTCGAGCCCAGCTCGCAGCCTCACGCCCTCCGCCTCGGGGGACGCCGTGCGGCCTTTCTCCCGCGAGTGTGAAGTGCGAGGTTACTCTACAAGAGGAAGATTCTAGGGGCTTAAAATCGCAAAGGTTTGCACCTTGGAAGCCCCTTGGAATGTTGACAGCTCAGGATCTAAAAGAATTTTTTGTGTTAGTGAGTCACAGAATTTATGTGGAAGTAAATGTCACTTTATAATCGATACTAATACTGAGTGAGGAACACTATGCAGGAAGAAATCTTCCGTAGAAAGACAGGCAGGGAAAAGCTTAGGCCGACCTTACACCTACCGGATAGAGCAAGCCTGAGATAAGCCGCCAGGATGGCCACATAAGAGACTGTGTGAGCCAGCAGCTCTGTGACTGTAGTAGCGCTTAGGGAACGTTGTCCTCTGAGTCACGATACCAAATAGGAAAAATGATCTACAAGTGCCCCATGTGCAGGGAATTTTTCTCTGAGCGAGCAGATCTTTTTATGCATCAGAAAATTCACACTGCTGAGAAGCCCCATAAATGTGACAAGTGTGATAAGGGTTTCTTTCACATATCAGAACTTCATATTCACTGGCGAGACCACACTGGAGAGAAGGTCTATAAATGTGATGATTGCGGTAAGGATTTTAGCACCACCACAAAACTTAACAGACACAAGAAAATCCACACAGTGGAGAAGCCCTATAAATGCTATGAGTGTGGCAAAGCCTTCAATTGGAGCTCCCACCTTCAGATTCACATGAGAGTGCACACAGGCGAGAAGCCCTACGTCTGCAGTGAGTGTGGAAGGGGCTTCAGTAATAGCTCAAACCTTTGCATGCATCAGAGAGTGCACACCGGAGAGAAGCCCTTCAAATGTGAGGAGTGTGGGAAGGCCTTCAGGCACACTTCCAGCCTCTGCATGCATCAGAGGGTGCACACCGGGGAGAAGCCCTATAAATGTTACGAGTGCGGGAAGGCCTTCAGCCAGAGCTCGAGCCTCTGCATCCACCAGAGGGTGCACACCGGGGAGAAGCCCTATAGATGTTGTGGGTGTGGAAAGGCCTTCAGCCAGAGCTCAAGCCTCTGCATCCACCAGAGAGTGCACACCGGGGAGAAGCCGTTTAAGTGTGACGAGTGTGGGAAGGCCTTCAGCCAGAGCACCAGCCTCTGCATCCACCAGCGGGTGCACACAAAGGAGAGGAACCATCTCAAAATATCAGTTATATAAAGCGTTTTGCTAAGCGTTAAAAATCTTAAAACCCATAAGTGCCACTAGGAAGGAAACCCTGTAAATACCTACATTGACCCAAGAAATTTTTACAGCAAGCCCCAGCAGAACATTCATTTTGAAGAGGCATATGTGAGGTTGATGTTCGGATTCATGCCAGGTGTGTTCCGCAACTTGACTTTGAATCTGGAATCCCTTTGAGTGTCTGCCCAGGACGGGCTGTGAGGCCCCAGGTAGAGGCGCGCCTCCGGTCACGGCATGATGCCTCCGTGGTGGAGATCCCGCAGACCCACGGCCGTGGCCCAGCCTCCGGAGCCCCCTGGCCATGCTTACGTAGACGCCCCCACACTGCCCCCCCGGGAGCAGCCCGTGCCTCGCCCTCGAGACCCAGGTCTGCCAGTCACTGCATCTGAAGGGACAGCTCCGCTGAGGCGGCGGTTTGGTATTTCTGAGGTTACCGCTTGATTCAGGCCCACACGCCTTTCCATGCGTCCCGTTATTTCTGACCCATTTTACCTACATGTCCTCAAGCACCACGCCTTCCTGGATGGCATTAACATTCATTTTAGAGTTTAGGTGGCTCATAATTTCCCTTCACCTGGCCTGGCAGAGAGCTCACTGGCAAACCCACGCCTTTGACCTTCTCTTGAACTTTCTTTTGATTTTGAGGATTCTGCTAATCACTGTCTCTATGTTAGTCAGACTTAATTTCTAGTGGCTCCATCACATATTTTTAACTTGAATTTTTTTTGGAAATAGCTGAATGTAAATAGGGAGGAAGAAGCAAGCAAAGTGAGAACTTCTCTCCATCCAGAATTGCCCTCTCTGGATCCTTTCGCAGCGCTCGGAGCTCCTGGCTAGGGAGGGGAGTCCGGAGTGGCGTGGCCGGCAGGGCGCTGACGCTCGGGCCTGTCATTTGGGCAATAACGTGTAGGAGTCCTCAGGGCCCCTTCCTGGAGGAGGCCGTAGCGGGCCCTTCCCGGGCATGGCTGGCTGCTGTTGATCGCATTCTCTCCATTCATCCGCTCAGCCAGCGTTCCGTTCCCTGGGCACCTCCCGTGTGCGGGCACTGCGGGGTGCTGGGGACACCACGGACGCAGGCAGGGGCCCCGCTCCGTGGAGTCGACTTCCGGTGGAGGAGACGTGAGAAGCAAGTAAACACATAAGTAATGTAGTTCGAGATAGTGATTCAGTGCTATGAAGAAAATAAACTAGGTGGTGGTGTAGCTGGTGGGTGGGGGGAGGGCGGCGTTCGTAGCGGTCAGGGAGGGCCTTTCGGCGCGGCGGCGGGGCGGGCGCTCCAGGGCGCCCGAGCCGGAGCTGCGGGGGGCAGCGGCCGAGGGGCTTGGTATCCTGGTGTTCATAGGCCTTTTTTTTTTTTTTTTTTTTTTTTTTTTTTGGCTAGATTACTATTAAAAACTCATGTGGAGGAACTCAAGGAATGTTTAGAAGACCCAAAGTCCCCATTGACAAGAACAAAAGCAGCTAACTGTTACCCTTGTTTCTCTTCTCGTTCCTGTTTTCGTTGATTCCCACATGCAGTCCTTGCTCAGGAAGTCTTTGGGGAAGTTAAGGACCTTGGAAGCTCTGAGGGGTGGTCAGGTTGGTGGTGTCCGCCGGCCGTGGAGGAGGTGGACCGCGAACGACCCAAAACAGTCACCGAAACGCTGAAACAAAGCTTGATTTTTCTCTTCGTATTTGGATTAATTTCTTCTGCCGACTGGAAGGGGCTTTTTACGTAACTAAAGCAGCGTGAGGGCGCTCAGAGGACCGCGGCACTCGGGGGTGGGCCGGTCTGGGTTTTCACCCGCACGTTCCTGTTAGCAGCGGGGAGGTCGCCTCGCGCTCACGGCCCCCTCAGAGGCTGCCGGGTCACCGAGGAAGTCCCTTCCAGGCCGGCGCTGTCCACTCGCGGGGTCTTCGCGGCGCGGCGGCGGGCGGCAGAGGAGAGCCTAGGCCTTTAGTTGGTAGAGAACCAGTTGAAATACCATGGATAGAATTTTAGTTTTAGGGAAAATTGGTTTGATTTCTAGCTTTATTACTATTAGGTATGTGAGCTTGGGCAAATCGCTTAATCTTTGAGTCTAGTTTTCTCGCAAAATGAGGATATTAGGCTACATGATTTCCGAGTTTCCAGCTAGTCCTAGAGTTCTATATTTCTACATAGTTGAATTATTTTATCATGCTGTTGCTGGGGAATATGACTAACACTTTTGAAGCTACTAATTTTATGTCAAGCTTTAAAGTCCATAATTGTTATCTTCAGAAAATATTATTTGACCTACAGTATGTCCAAATCAATTTAATAAAATCACTTTATAACAGGGTTCTGTGCTTAACATGTCGGGGTGTGCCTTTGGGGGGGTGGGGAGGGGGCTGGCGCGTCCAGATAGAACCATACGACTTACCGTCCGGACCGGGCACTTCAGGGTGGAGGTGTGCTGGCTGCTGTCAGGACAGCAGGCCCGACTGGCGCTGACCCTGAAACCACGTTGGGAGGACCCCCTGGCCCGGGAGTCACAGCCCGAGCTTACGAGTGACTGGGTTGTGTCCGGAGCGATGGAGGGAGACTTAAGGTCCATGGCAAACCGAGACTGCCCCTCTGGGACGATACCCCTACTTCCTGTAGCCGTTAACCCCCGCAGTGGGACACAGGCCTGCAGGCCCCATGTATTCTGCTCTTTTAAGAATACAACACAATCTACATTTCTACACAAAAATGGGGGCAGTAACTCACATTCCCTGTGTGACCCCTCTGGCCCCTCTGTGTCCTCTGCCAGGCCTTGGGCTTTTGTTCCCCTTTGTGAGCTCTGCTTTGATTTTGGGGCACAGCCCCTCTCGGGAGACATGGCGTCCATGCGACTGGGTTAAAGTCCGCTGCTCGCAGCAGACCTTTTCCAGCCAAATGGTGGACTGCTAAAAATCTGTGCATGAGTTGGCTACAGAAGTGTAGCCAACACTGGAGTGACCCCGGGGCCGAGGGGGAAGATGTGGACATGTCCCGGCAGAGGGGACCTGGGCGGCGCCGGCTCCGCCATTTGGGGTGGGTGGGGGTCAGGTGCCAGGCCCGAGAGAGGCCACTTGTCCAGAAGAGAGCCGTGGACCTTTGTTCCCCTAACAGCGCAGCTCTGCAGGGCAGACTGTGTTTCTAGAAATAGGAGACATCAGTCATTCCAGTCACATCGGGGATGTTCATCTTGCATCTCGGGAGTCTGCAAACCGGCTGGACTCGCGCTGGCCACCAGCCCCGCCTGTAAACTGCGCGCCACAGCCCTGGGGGCAGCCCCAGGACAACTGCATTTCACACCAGAAAAAATCTCACCCAAGCTGTGGATCCGCAGGCTGTGTTCTCTGACTGACTAAAGCTGCTGAGGAAGAGCCGCGCACCCTGTGCTCTTGGAAATGAAAAAAAGTTTAAAAAGAGAAGCAAATCAAACACCCCCCTCCCTCAGGTGAACAGGGAAAGAGGAAATGAAAACCCACACCCACCTCAGAGAGGAATGTGGGGCACCGTGCCCCTGGCTCGCCCCTGGCTCGGCGTGTTGGTGGGGCCCGAGCCAGTGAGACTGTGTCACTTTCGACTCACTTAGCAGATAAGACACTAAGAACAGTCCGGTGCGGGCCTCACTCAAGGCCCAGCATGTCCCTGGCCCTTGCTGCAGCCCTGCCAAGTCATTTTGATTTTTTTTAAAAAAAGATTTTATTTATACATACAAGAGCTGGGGTGTAGGCCAGAGGTGAAGAGGGTGAGAGGATTCACCAGAGACAGAGTGGGGAGCAGAACAGGCAGATGGACTGAAAGCACTGCTGAGGGGAGCCGCGGGGAGACAGGAGAGGTCTGCTGCGCCCTGCGGGTCAGCTCCCTGGCCGGGGATCGAACTCATGCTGTGGTGGCTGCCGATAGCTTCATAGCACGAGACTTAACCCCTGCGCCACCGGGGAGGCCCAGTCTGCTGAGTCATTTTAGAAAATTTTCCAAATGCCTTTGAAAAATCAGTGGCTTACTTGATGATCCAATTTTAGGAAATTTGCACGTGTCACCTTAAACGTGGTCACCGAGGACTTAGCGCTCAGAAGCTTCTGGGGCTACACAGACCCCGCGGCGCACGCGCGATACTCGGCCAAGTGAAGGGGACCAGGGCCTGTCCCTCGGGCTCGGAGCGGGCACCGTCCGGGCGGGGCTCGTGACCTTCGTCTTTCCCCGAGACTCACACGCCCCTTGAGATTGTTTGCCCTTGTGTTTGCACAACGCTGTCTCCTGCATAGAAAACAGCACCCCTTTTTTTAAAACACTGTCAAAATATATTTCAGAGAAGTGCGTGACTCTCGCCCTCGCCCGCACTCTGCCTGCCCCCCTTCCTCGCGGCGCCCCTTGCCTGCGACCTGCCGCCGCTGTGTCCATTGCGGGGTCATGGGCAGCCCCCAAAGAGCCAGACTTGGGGTTCGCTGGTATTTTCCTGCGATCTTAATAGTTCTCACTCTCATTACCAGCCTCACCTTCCTGTCCTTGGTTTTATTTTACTCTTGTCTAGTTTTATTTTCAGCCGAGCGTCCTTGCCTCCTTGTCCAGTCATGAGGAGGGTCGCTGCGCGCTGCTGGACACGCCCTGCCCGCCTCTGGGGGGGCTCGCGCCGGGCGCTCCTTCCCGACGATGCCCCGAGGCTTGGAAACCCTGGCGGCCGCTGCTTCTGAGCCCGTTTATTGGTGGTGGTTTATACCTCTTGGGCCCCAGAATTATTTGGAAGAGTTGGTGGAGTTTTTTTTCTTTTTCTTATATCCTTTTTTTTCATCGATGACTCTTAGAGCACCTGGCCTGTACGATCACTGCTTTTCAGACCGACACGGCAAAAGGGAATGAAGGCTTCCCCTGGGAGGGCTGGAGAAGGGGCCCGCACCCCCAAAATAAGGTGGTGGTTCTGTCCCATAGGGCCTCATAGTAAAAGTCAAATTCTGATTAATTAGAATAGAAAAGTAAGGTCATTTTTTTTGCACACCTGGGTTTGTATACGGAGATTTACACCCACCACACAGACCAATGTGCTGGTGGGTTAAGGGGAAACCTTGTGGCTTTGCTGCTGCCTGGGCAAATCAATAAAAAGTGGAAAACATAATTCTCGAAGCTCCTGCCTCCCTCTCTCCTTTGACAAAGCAATGAATGTCGCCAGACATCACTGAGTCCTGGGAGGCGTTAGCTCCAGAGAAAGTGGCGGTGGCTTTTGTTCCAGGCCATAAAAGTGGAAATTCGCCAGGCAACCCCGCAGGCAACCTCAAAGAAGCTTGCTTTCCCTGGTCGGGCGGCCACCCCAGGGCGGCTCCGCGTAGCCACCTCAGGTCTTCCTGACCCGCGGCTGAGAATGTCTTCTGTGGTTTTGTTTTTGTTTTTTTTTTAAAGAATAATTTGTGAATGAGAAAACTTCATGAAACCCACGTCCATGTCGTTAAGGACCTGGTCCTGGGGCACAGCCGTGCTGGGGTCATCTGTGGTCTGCGCCACATCGGAGCGGAGCTGAGCTGAGCTGCGCCCCCAGAAACCTGAACAGCCCCGGGGCCTAATGCACAACACTCTGCCTTTCCCAGAAGAGTTGCCCAATCTTTGGCGGCTGGAATATTCTAGAGGAGGTGCGGATGGAGGCCTGTGCTTGCAGAGTAAGAAGCGCACGGAGTTTGCTGAGATGAGATGGGGAAAGGAGCAGTGGGCCCCTGAGGTTGAGGCCTCCGAGGGGCGGGCCCGGGGCGGGGCGGGCCCCGGGCTCCCCGCATCGCCATGCTGTTGTCCTGGGAAGGCGGCAAAGGCCGTGGCGTGGGCTTGACCGTGGGCTTGACCGGCAGGAGGGAGGCCCCGGCGCTCAGTCGCCAGCTAGCGGGGCCTCCGGCTCGCAGACCAGCTAGCGGGGCGCCTCCGTGCAGCCAGCCCCTTGAGAGCGATCTGTCCGTGTCCCCTTGGGTCTGCTTCTCTGGAGAACCGCTGTGAGAGCAGCCCCCGTGCTGGGGGCGGGGCCGGGGGGCGGTGCCCGCGCGCGGAGGGGGCTCCCGGGGCGCCGCACCCCGCCCGGCCCCCGCCCGCCCGCCGCGGAGAGAGGGGCCCAGAACCCCCGGAGTCCCCGAAGCCCCCTGGCCCCCCGAGAATGGCCTCTGGATAGTGCCACGATTTTAATATTCAATTCCAACGCTCGGACGGGGGGCGGGAGTCACCCCGCGAGTATGGAGTGATAAAGCGGGCAGTTGCTTCAGAATTAATTATATTTTATTTGCCTTCCTGAGGAGTGAGGCGAGACCAGCCCCGTCCTCGAGCACGCGCCGCGGCGGGGCGGGGCGGGGCCTCGGGCGGGGCGGGGCCGGGGCCGGGGGCGGGGCCGGGCGTGGGCGTGGGCGGGGCCGTGGCGGGGGCGGGGCCGTGGCGGGGCCGGGGCGGGGCGCGTGGCGGGGGCGGGGCCGGGGGCGGGGCGCGCGCCGGGGCCGGGGTGCCGGGCGCGCCCTCTGGCGGCCGGAGCGGGCGCGGCGGGCCCGGGCGGCTCTACCCGCTCCGCGGCGCGCGCCGCCATGACACCCCCGGCCGCGCGGCTCCGGCTCCCGGACCGTCTCCTCGAGGGCTGGGTTTTTTGATCCGCAAGGAGTTTTCCATGAATACTGCGTGAGCCGCCGCGACGGCCCCGCCCCACCGCACGGCCCCGCTGTCACCCCCGCGCCCTTCCCGCTAATGCGCGCGTCGAGGCGCCCGCGGCCCGTCCCGGGGCCCAGGTCCCCGTCGCCCGGCCCCGCCGTGACATCCAGGCTCTCTTCGTGCCCGCGCGTGGGCGTCTCTAAAAAGGTGATGATGCTGACAAGGCTCTTTTGGCGGCTACTTTAAAAAATGAAGCCCGGCTGTGTCCCCGGCCCCGAGCGCCGGCCCGGCCCGCGCGCCCCGGCCCCCCCCCGCCCCCCCCCCCGCCCCCGGCCCGGCCGCCCGCGACCGCGGCGAGGGTCTGTGCGCGGAGCAGCCTCCTGCGGGCCGAGCGCACCCCGGGACCGCGCGCTCCAGGGCGGCCCTCGGCTCTGGGAAGCCCCGGGGGCGTCGCTGTCCCGGGGCTCAGCGACCCGAGCGAGCCCCCTTGACTCGGGGCGCTGGACACACCCCGGGGCAGCAGCGCGGGAGGCGGGCGTGGGGGTGGCCAGAAACACCCCCTGCCGCCCCCCTCCCCGTGAGACCCCCACGCGGGCCCCGAAGCCCCCGCGCCCGTCCCCACACGCCCGCCGCGGGGACCCCCGCCCGGAGGGGCGCGTCCGTCTCCTCCGACGCCGGACGCGGGGGGCGCTCGGCGACTTCGGAGGTGAGGGGCGCGGCAGGCCCGAGCCCGAGCCCCCTTCGGAGTCCGCGCCCGAAAGAGCCGCACACAGCAGGGCGGGGACGCGCCGCCCGGCGGGCCCGGCGGCCTCATCCCGCGGCGCGAGGGCAGCGCGCACGGGAGGCTGGGCGGTCCCGACGGCGCGGCCGCGAACGGGGCGGCCAGGGCGACGCCCGCTGCGGCGCGGCCGGTGGCGGGACCCGAGGGCACAGCGCCGAGCGACGCCCGCCGACACAGGACAGACTCGGGGGACGCGCCCCGGAGGGCGGGATCCCCGCGGCCACGAGCCCGGGGCGCGGCGGGGCCGGGGCGGTGCTGGTCGGGCAGAGTCGGGAGCCTCCGCGCAGGCGGCTCCGGCCGCTCCTGCCCCGCGTCTCTCCCCGCGGGCGCGGCCCCCCACCCCCACCCCCGCCCCGCCCCGCCCCGCTGCTCGCGCGCGCCGGGCCCCGGGGCCCCGGGAAGGCAGCGCCCGCGCCCTCGGGCCGGGGCGGGGGGCGGCGGGGGGGCGGGGGGCGCCCAGCCGCGGCCTCCTCCGCGCGCCCTGGGGACGGCACCGCCCCCCCGCGGCCGCCAGAGGGCGCCCGTGCCCCGCGAGCGCCGCCGCCGCCGATGCGCGGGGGGGGCGGGTTTGGGGGGGTTGGGGGGCTCCCCGCGGAGTCTAGGCCGCTGCGCCGGGGCCTTGGGGGATCGAAAAAATGAAACGTCTTGGGAAACCACTTTTCCAGCTTGCCCGCGAAGCCCGGGGGTGTCGCCCTCGGCGGTCACCGGCGGCTCGGAGGGCGGCCTGCTGGGCCCCGCGTCCCCCGGGGGGCAGAGGGGGGCAGAGGGGGGCAGAGGGGGGCAGAGGGGGCGGCGGCCCGGGAGACGCCCGGCTGGGGCCTCCGCGGCGGGTGGACTGACCCTCCGGCGGCGGCTTCGCCCCAGGAGCTGCTCGTGCCGAGGCCGCAGAGGGACCGCGCGGGCCCTGCTGGAGGGTCCCCCGGGCGGCCGCGGGGAGACGGGACGAGAGGGGCGGCGTCCGGGCCCCGCCGGTCAGAGCGCCCGGCCCCGCGTGTGCCCCGCGCCCCGCCGACGGCACCAGCCGCGGGGAGCGCAGCCTCGACGCCCCTGGCCTGCCAGGTCCTCGCGGGGGCGGCGCGGCAGCCCCCGCCCCGGTGGCCTCGCGGCCCGGCCCTCGCCCGGCCGGGCTGGCGCGTCCGGCCCGGACACCCTGACGCGGCGCGGTCGGCACCGGCCCCCTCCGCGGCTCTGCCCGCCTGCGCCTGCGACTTGCCGTCTTGGCCACGGTCAGACGCCCCCGCGGCGGCGGCCCGTGGCACAGCTAGAGGCCCCCGCAGAGGCCGCGTGGCCGTGGCTGGCCCTGCCCGCCCGTCCTCCTGCTGAGCTGTGGTCACCGCCAGCCGAGCCCCAGGGGGAGCCCCTCCCGCCTCTGACGTCCCCGGACAAGGCCTGCTGGGTTATTTGATGAGGTTTTGGACCAGCCGGGCTGGTCCAAACGACAGAAGTTAACTGGGTCCCTTGAGCAGAACTGGAACTTTCCAGAAGGCCCCAGAGACCATGGGAGAGCCGGGGGTCAGGTTTGAGACGAGGGCAGGACCCAGAGCAGCGGTGGGTCAGCCGTCAGACGGGCTGCCGAGGAGCGGCCACTGCTGGCCACCCCCCAGGCACTGGTCACATCTTCCTGGGTGCCCGGGGGCCGGTGGGCACCAAGCTCCTTGCGCTCCTTGCTGGGCACGGCTTCCAACGTGAGCTCCTGCTCTGGGCCCCACAGGGGGGGTGCAGGGCCCAGGGGCTGGCAGGGGATTCCCGGCTCAGGTGTGACCAAGTCCGTTCTCCCCGCCCCCAGGTAGGAGCAGGGGGCCTTGACTGGACCCTCCAGATGGAGGAGCCTCAGCCGAGCTCGTGCTGACTTGGCGTCTCTGGCAGGAGCTGCTCTCCCCTCGGGTCTGGGCGGGGGCTCCCGAGAACGCAAGAGCAGCTGGCCTGTTTCCAAACTGCAATGTGTCGTGACCGTTTTGTTTATGTGGGCCTGGGCCCGGGGAGGATGTCAGCCACAGAGCAGAGGCCCCGCGTGGTTGTCTCCGGCCCAGCGGCCGCCCCCTGCCGAGCGCGGTGGGGATGGGGCCCCTCAGAGCCCGCCAGGCCTTTGCAACCTGGCGCTCTGGCCGCTGCCCCAGGGAAGCTGTTTGAAGTAAGTGCCCTCCCTCGCTCAGCCCTGATTTTGCCTTTAAAAGCAACTCTGCTCTCGCATCTTTTGCCTGTGAAGTTAAGGTCAGGAGTGCCGGGGCTCCCTTCTCTTCTTTCTGGCATTTTCCTTCCCGTTGTTTCCAAACCTCCTTTGCCTTGTGAGCACTTGACCTCGTCCCTCTGCCCCTGACCCTGACTCACCTCCCCTGAGGGCCCCGGGTCACTCGAGCTTCATCCCGGCCCCAGCATCCTGGCCTGTTCGAGTCTCCCCCAAAACTGCGTGAGCACCGATCCCCGACAGCATTGGGGTGTGGAGGGTGTGGGGGGATGGCAACGGCTTCCCTCAGGACCCCCAAGGAGTTGTTATTTGAATCTTGAAATAACATCACATTCTGAGGAACTATGGGTCAGGGATCTGCGTGTGGATGGGCCCATCACACTGCTCATACGTGCCCGGATGGACAGACGGACGGAGGGGTGGGAGGACGGATGGACAGACAGATGGACGGATGGGGGGATGGATGGACAGGGGGATGGATGATGGACGGACGGGAGGATGGATGGAGGGACAGATGGATGCAGGATGGATGGGTGGATGAGAGCAGGTGACTGTGTTTGGCACAGAGGCTTTTTCCTAGGAGCACGTGATTGTTCTAGATTTCTTGCCTCTGTCTTTTTTGCGGCACTGTTGGACTAAGAAGCCTCAGTCTGCTGCCGGGAAGGCAGGAGAGACGCGTCCTCCGTGTTCAGCTCTTAGGTGCTGCAGCTGGTTTCACTTTCCTCCCTGGCGGCCGAGGAAGCCGCGCAGAGAATGAGGCTGACGGACACGGGCGGGGAGGCGAGGAGGGCGATTTGGACCTGGTTTGTCTGATGTATGTTCGAGCTCTTTATGCTGCCAGGTTGACCCTGAGCCCCAAACTGACCCCGAGCCCCTGGCTGACCCTGAGCCCCAGACTGACCCCAAGCCCCTGGCTGACCCCAAGCCCCAGGCTGAGCCCGAGCCCCCAGCTGACTTGCGCCTCTGACTCTGCGTCAAGCTTCGGGCTGAGCCGTAGTCTGCATGGCTCGCAGGCAAGCGAGGGGCCACGTGCTTGTGGAACGGTCTGCCGGTGGGATTTGGTTGGTGTCCCCTCTAACGAGCCGACCCGAGCTGGCAGCGCACAGACAGTCCGTTTCTTTATTTCCCCGGGGGCGTCAGTCAGGGCGGCGAGCTCAGGCGCAGCCCGGACCCCGGCTTAGGACGCGGCCTTAGTTCCCGCTCGGGCCGCGTGTCCCCGGCGCCCCAGCGGCGGTGACCTTGTCCTCTCTTCCTGGCACCCAGGAGGCGGGGGTGCCTCTCTGGGAGGGCACCAGGCGTCACGGAAACGGGGAGAACATGGCAGAATGTGCGGTGGCTCTTAAAGCCTCTGTCCAGAAGTGGCAGGCGCTGGCATCTATCTCGTTGGTTTACGCGGTGCACGTGCCCTGGCCCGCCTCGGCGGCGCGGGAAGTGGACTTCTCCTTCTGGGCGGGACACCGGCCCGCGGGCACAGCGATGGCGTCTGCAGGTGGAGTGTAGACGGCACAGGGTGTGTCGTTTCAGCCTACGCGGTCACTAAGCCAGAGAGTGGGTGTCAGCTGAGCTCCTTAGCGGGGCCCTCAGATCCCCGAGTGAGCCAGCTCCTGAGCTCATCAGGGGGAAAAGAAGCCACTCGCTGGGAAGGCCGGGGCAGGCCAGCGGGCCAGTGGGAACAGAAAGAAATGAATAGAAAAGGTCCTGGAGGGAGGAGCCGGCGAAGTGGTGAGCAGCTGGAGTTTCCGGGGCCGGGCAGGTAGGGGGCTGGAGTGGACCAGGGAGAGTCCATGGGCAGGGCCCCTGGGAGCTGTTGCTAGGGACAGCCGCGGAGGGAGAGCTGCCCGACCAAGCAGGAGACCGCGGGAGGCTGTCATGAGCGAGGGGAAGGGAATTAAATCAGAAACCAGCAGCACATCCAAGGGCCAGACAGACGCACTCACTGTGGCGACTGGCATGGAGGAGCTTCCACACCCCGCGGCGAGGCTGGGCCGATCAGTAGTTTAGGGGAAAAGCGACTCTTTGGGGAAAATGGGTTAAGCGTCTCCCCTCATCCCAAACCCCAGATCAAGTTTCGTTGCATCAAGGAACCATACGTAAGGAACATCATGGCTGACGAGGAAGCCGTGGGCTTGCTGGTGTGAGTGTGCTGCGTGTCCGGAAAGGCCTCCGCCCGAGTGTAAAATCAGGGAAAATCCTTAAGGAGAGAAATGAGTAGCTGGGCCATTTAAAAGCCCATCCCCGTGTGTGTGTGTGTGTGTGTGTGTGTGTGTGTGTGTGTGTGTCAATGTGTATATCTTTTTCTTTTGCAAAATGAAATGGGGTGGGGGGCTGCGTGGGGAAGCCCTTCCACGTTCTGTTGGGGGTGGGGGGAGCTGGATGCCAGAGACCAGAAACCTCTTTGATCCAGTGACTCACTTCTGGAAATCTACCCGGGAGCTGCTATTTATCCCAAGGAAGTCATCAAAGAGGTGGTGGAAGATCTGAGTACAAAGAGGATTGCTAAGCTATTCCTCACAGCGTCAAAATTCTGGGAACAGATAAAACAGCTAATGCCTAGGATTTGATTAAGCAAATGGGGTGCAGCCAGGAATAGAACCGCGTGTGACATGAAAAAGGATCTTTTTGTAGAAAATGTCTCCTGGGGCTGCGTGGCAGCGAGGGGCGCGGGGCGTGCTGTGACACACGACTCCAAAGGAGACACTTTCCTTGGAAGAAGGGGCAGAGGCGGCCCCCTCCTCTCCTGCTCCAGCCCCCCAGCCTGTCCAGAGACGGCCAGCACCTCCTGGCTTTCCTGCCCCTTCCAGCCATAGTCTGCGCTGGGCTTTTAGCTTGACAGGCATCTGGGACAGGAAAGGCGATTTGGGGGCAGAGACGATTCCTGGCTGTTCTCAGGCTGAGGGAAAGGAAGCAGCAGGCTGGGAAAGGTTGGAAAGAAAACGAGGGACTCTGCGCTCTCGCTGCTGTCGCTGCCAGTAAAAGGAAAGGGGAGGAGAGTCGGAGAAATTTGGATGGGGTGGGAGGAGGGGGCTGGTGTGAGGCCATGTCTCAATTTGGCATCCAGCCCTGAGGATGAATAACGGACTGCCCGCGGGGAGGTGCCCTGAAGGGATGCTAAGATGGCAGCTGATGCCCCCGGGGTTGCTAGGCAACCTGAGCAGGAAGATTCCCAGGCTTCCACGGGCTGCGAGGCCTTCCCCACAATATGGCGGACATCTCCCTGGAGGACGCAGGATGGGGTGGGCCCCAGGGAGAGGTTTCTGACAGGGTTGGGGATGCTCAAGGGAGCGGTGGACGTGCTGGGTCGATGGGAGGACGGGGCGTCGGACTTACAGCCCTCGCTTCAGCCCCGGCCTCGCGGGCGTCTGACACCCCAGCAGCTCTCAGACCCAACCCAGCTGATGTCCTTGCTCTGTCTATGAAGTCCTCTCCCCTAGAAGAGCACAGGGGCCAGGCCATTTCAGAAGCCTGGTATTTCATTAGCCCTGTAAGAGGGGTGTCGCCTGTGTTCCCTCCCACAAGTCACAGAACATCAGGGAGACAGGTTATGTCAGCAAATCCTAATCAGTTTTTTTGGGGGGGCTCCGAATTTGGTAATGCATGTCATCGCAGCCGCAAGTGAGTGTAACAGGTAATCGGCCCCTCTCTGTGATTCTTTCCAGAATAAACCAGGGTAGAATTTTAACATTTTTTTTAAACAAATGTTATTTTTTTAGATTATCTTTTAAAGATTTATCCACTTATGCTCACAAGAGCTGGGGTACAGGCCAGAGATGCAGGGGGCAAGAGGATTCACCAGAGACAGAGTGGGGCACAGAACAGGCAGACTGACCGAAATGCACTGCTGAGGGGAGCAGCGGGCGAGACGGGAAAGATCCGCCTCGCCGTGTGGGTTGCTCCCTGGCTGTCTGGGCATCGAACCCGCGCCGCAGAGGTTGCGGACCGCCTCGCAGCACGGTGCCCAACCCCCTGCGCCCCCAGGGAGGCCCTAAACCAACGTTATTAGCTTTGGTGAGATTCTTCAGTTTTAACAGCCTACTGACTAGCAATCCTCTCGGGAAGGGCGTGACAATTAAGGAAGTCATTGTGTACATTTGTAAATATTTCGTCCTCGGGGCTCCTGTGGATCCCCCAAACACAGGTGCTGAGACAAGTACATGGGGCAGGTGTTTGATCCAGGGATGGGGAGCCCAGGGGCGGGAGTGCAGGGAGCATGTGCTGGGAAGGGAGAAAACCCCAAATGGATACGCTCAGTTGCTGGGGGCCACTCTGGGCGACCGGGGTCAAGCCCCTTTGGATCTTCAGGGAACAGCCTCAGAATTGTCCCTGTGAGGGACGGGCAAGGGGTCCCTTTATCCACTGACTCTCACTCCTTATTGTTCAGCAGTTTGCCCAAGCGGTCTCTGGTCCCCAGTCCCTCCCAGCCTCCGCAGGGACAGGCAGAGCAGCCTTCAGAGAAGCAGAGAGGCAGGCACGGGAGGAGACCAGCTGTCAGGTCCTCCCGCACCTGCCGGAGACGCAGGGGGCCTGAGCCTGCTCCCGAAAGCCCCCATCTCAGGGCTGAGCTGGGCACTGGGCTTTGTGGGGAGCTTGAGTTGGGTGCATGGACCTTAAGAAATTTCCAGGCTAAAATCAGCATGGCCACATGCAGCAAGACAGAACTGCGAAGTCTAGAGGCTCTTTGGTGCTTGCTCGAGTTGGCTTTTAAGGCTGAATTTGATTCTGGATGCACGCTGTCTCACCCCCGAGCAGCGCTGCAGCTTCCTGAACAAGCCCAGGCCTCGTCAGGCTGCTCCAGCTCATGCACCACGTCAGGGACCCACTTATCACCGTCCATGTGGAGGGGTGCTCGCCAGGCATATAACCCTGGGCTCACGTGGCCCGCCTCTGCAAGGACATCTTCATGGACAGCCAACTAAGGGCGCATGGTTTTCCCTGGACCTCTGGTCTAGGAGCTCAAGCTTTTGCTACACAGGGTGAGAAACAGTAATTTTAGGTTTCCCCAGCCAGGCAGTTTGTGGCAACTATTCAACCCCAGTGTTGCAGCTCAGAAGCACTCACAGACAGTGAAGGGGAATGGCCATGGCTGTGTGCCAATAAAACTTTATTTACAAAGCCGACTCTGGGATGGCTTTGACCCTCAACTTGTGGTTTGCAGACCTCTTGTTCTAGGTGTTCTAAATGCTCGCGCTGGACAGACGAAGGTGACTGCTGGTGCTGTCCTGGATCATGGTGCGCTGGCTGCTGCAGGACTAACTCACGTGACCTGGCGCAGGCGATTACTCGCCACTTACCTGTGGTTAGAGGCCTTGACTGCCTGGCCAGGTGCAGGGATGGGTGGCGAGGGGCTTGATGGGGAAACCGCCCAGTCACAGTCACCCTCAAGTTCACCTTCACAATGTTTTAGGAGACCTCAGGCCTGACCTTTTCTTTTTTGGGGAATACCTGGGACCACTCTGTAAAGGGCTTATTATTACATATTATTACATATTTTAGGGACCCTCTGAGTTGAGTGGTATAACTTGATTTTCATTTTCACTGTGGCTTCTAGGAAATTCCAAGTCAAATTCATGCATCCACTAGCTCAAGTGTGTCCTTTGGGCTCCAGCCCTGAAGGAGCCTCATTCTTGGACTGGGATCAATTTCTTTTTCATCTTCTCCTAATCCATCACGATGAGTTGTCTGTTTTCCACGTGAGCTGCCCCGAATCCCTCTTGGAACCAGGCAGGAGCGAGAGAAGGGAGGGGGAGGAAGGGTGTCCCTGAAGTTTCCAGGCTTGGATGCTGCGTTTCTCTTTTGTGCCCAAATAACCGCAGTCTGGTTCCCAGCCTGGCACTGGGAATTCGGTGCTTCACCGGGGTCCTCCTGCCAGTGTCGCGGAACCCCCAAGGGATGCTCTTGGGGCCACACATCCTTCCCTGGGGTCTCTCCAACTGGACTGTGTTCTCTAACAGGCCACTCCTGACAGCTCATGACCACCAGGCCCTGTCTCCCCGCTGCTCCCCTCAGCAGTGTCTTTGGTCTGTCTACCTGTTCTGCTCCCCGCTCTGTCTCTGGTGAATCCTCTCACCCCCTCACCTTTGGCCTGCACCCCAGTTCTTGAATGCATAAATAAATAAATCTTTAAAAATAATAAAAGAAGCAACATGGATGGAGCTGGAAGGGATCATGCTCAGCGAAATAAGCCAGAAAGAAAAAGAAAAATACGGGATGGTCTCACTCATAGCAAGAATCTGGAAAACTTAAATAAGGGACCAGGAAAATGAATAACTATAAGAAAGTGAAAATCAAAATCAACAAAAATCTATGAACCAGAGACACTTTTGGGGGGGTGGGTGGCGGGAGGGGAGGGATTGGGGTCAAAATGGGGGGGGGGAGAAAAGAAAAGAAAAATCGCCATCAGAGAAATACCTGCTCATATTCCAAAAAATCAAATCGTCTAGAACAGCCTGGAATAGTCTCGCTCCATTCCCCACGAGCCTGCTCCTGGCCCTGCTTTTGGAGCTGACCGTTACTGGACCATCCAGGCTTTGGTGCTGGTGCCTCTGAAGGACAGGTTCTGTGGGTCATTGGGGTTTCCCAACTTCCTGTTGACTTCCTGCTCTCCCTGGCAGAGAACCCCAAGCTTCAAATGACAGTGTGGTCTTGATTCAGCCTGATGTGACCCCAGCACAGAACCTAGCCACACCCAGACTTGGGGGGGGTCAACTTTTAGACCCCCAAGTCAGTGCTAATTAATTCCACAGCATACAGGGCTAACGGGACGGGGGCTGAAGCGCGCTCACCCTGCCTGCTCGCCCGAGCCCTCTCCCCCGGCCTCTCTGCAACATCAACCCTTCCTTCCATGTCCTCCTCTTTTTCCCGCCAGAATAGGTATGTCATCCTGACCCCCATTTTTTTTAGAAACTCTCCAGGTCAGTATAGATTCATCTGCCATTTTTTCAAATTCCAGAGGCCATCTTCAACGCATACCTATTTTACTCCCACTGCGGTCCCTTCCACGCCCTTGACCTTCCTTCTGTCCCGCCCTCCTAACCTCAGAGACCTGCCTCATTTACCTCCACCCACTCATTTTCTAAGCACTTTGTTTTGTGAAATCTTCCACTATGTAAATGTCGAAAAGTTGTCTCTGTCCTTCCGACTTGCTTTAGTAGACACCCTGCCCTCCAGCTCCTTCTTTCTGCTGCAAATGGCTGCGTTTCCCCTTTACTGTGGCTGAATAGTATTCCATGGTGCGGCGCCCCTACTCCTGGATGCAGCCCTCTCCCAGGGGCACCAGGCTGTGCCCATATCCTAGTCCATAAAGAATGCTGCCGTAAGCACTGAGCAACATGCACGGTTCTGAGCTGATGGTTTCCTTCTCTTCCAATTTGTGCCCAACAGTGGGTTGGCAGTTGTGTGGGTTTTTCCATTTTTGTTTTGAAGGTAAATCCAGATCACCTTCCATAATGGCTGCAGCTTGGTTCTGTAAGTGGCAGACATTTTGCTGGCTATCTGGCCCTGTCACAACCAACCTGTCCTTGCAGCAAGAGAGCAGCCATAGATGTAGGCAAGCAGAAGAGTGAGAGGTGTGCCAATAAAACTTTATTGACAAAAGCAGGCTGTGGGCCCACCGGCCCCGGGTGCCACTCCACCTGTCCACCTCTGTCTGAGGAACCCTCACTCTCACCAGCTGGAGACGTGCTCTCTGCTCCATTTTGGGAGTCTATCCCCAGTTTCTAAAAAGCAGATTTCTGGTGCCTGTGAAGTGATGGGGAATCCCAGAATACCGGGACTCATTGCTGCTTGTCAGTGACTTTTGAAATGGTTTGCTTCTACCCATTTCCGTTCCAGTCAAAGGAAGATGCCCCTGGGGACGGGAAGACGGAGACAGCTCCGGCCTTTATAAATCAACTCAGGCCCCACCCGCCCATCAGCCTCTGGTCAAGGCCACAGCTGGAAGTGTTTTCCCGGGAAACTCAGTTGTCAAAGGCCTTTATGCTGCGTGTATCGTAATTGGTTAATTTATGCTGTATTTACCTTGTGGATGTTAAAGTGGGGTAACGTCTCCCCTTTTCTATGTTGTCAGGAAAATAGATGTCTTATAATTAAAAAGAGAGAGAGAAATGGAGCTTGGGAATACATTTTCCAGCGCTCACACCGTGGTCTGTGATCTTTTAAGTCAACTAGTTTCTGCACAGATCGTCCAAATGTCTCACCTTGGGCTGCAGAACTTGGAAAGAACCTCCCCAGCTCAGCGAGGCTGGAAGTGTCCCGGGGCCCTGGGGCAGCCAGGCTAGTGCCGGGCAAGGATGATTAGAGATACGAGCAGGCTGCCTAAGATGGGGGGCCGGCGCTGCGGCCCTGCGCACCTCCCACACGTGGCCGGCAGGAGGGGGGCGCAGAGTCCTGCCGGGTCCAGGAGCTGCCAAGTAGAATTTGCATTTAATGCTGCTCATCATTTCCAATTGTCTTCCAAATAAAACAGGCCCGGAGCCGCCTGCGAAGGCATTTTCCACTGGGTGTGGGTCCAGGATAAATATCAGAGAGAAATGTGCCCCCTCAGCACTTCTCGGAGATAGCCTTTCGTCCAGGCCAGCTGGCAGGCCCGGCCCTGCGGAGTAGAGCCCGGAAGGCCGGAGCCAAGCTGGCTCGGCCCGAGGACGGCCCCGGCTTGTCATCCTTACCTGCCGGGGACAGGAGCAGAGCGGCCAGTCTCCCCTCGGCTCCCTTCCGCCTCTGGGTGCCCCTTCTGGCCCCTCTTTCCCTCTTCCTTCCCCCCCCCACCTTCCCGCCTTCCCTCACAAGCCCTTCTCCCTGGGGCGGGGAGACCCGCTCTTGCAGCAATCACAGACTTCACAGAAGCTGCAAGAACAGACCTCACTGTGTGCCTCTCCCCGCCACCCCCAGCCCCAGCTCCATTTCACACAACAGCTGGGCCCCCCTAGATCTGCCCGAAGCCCTTCAGCTTTGCACTCCCTCTGCCCCGAGGGTGACCGGCTGCAGGGCTGGGGTGGGAGAGCTGCGCGCTCGGTGCGTTCTTCCAGGTTCTTCCAGCGAGGGGCGCTCTCTCGCCTCCACTCTGCCGCTGTCCCCAGCGGGCCCGCGCCTGACCCCGCTCTTTGGAAGTGCCCTCACATACCTCGGCCCACTTGCTCCCCATTTATTTTCATTTAATAAGTGAGAGGAGATGAAACTGAAATGAATCCACCTCGCTGCTGGCAAAGCTCTGATTACAGCCCGGGTGAGCGCGGGGCCTGCATGAGCTCCGGGGACAGTCTGCGCGTCCTTCAGGCGCCCGGCGGCCCGTGACCCGAGGGGTGGGGGGGCCCAGTGATGCCCCGCAACCCGCCTGCATGCCTGGGTGGACCCTGCGGTAGCGGCAGAGGAGACGCTGGCCCCCGGGCTCGCCCTGCGTGTCTGGACACAGGGCGTGGGTTCCCTGCTGGGCCCTCCCGTCGCCCTCAGGCCTGACCACCTCTCCCCAGAGCGGGGTCTGGCAGCCGCGGGCTCCAGCACACACGCCCCCAGCCCCCCAACAGCCGCCAGTGCCCAGCGCAGGTGCAGGCTGGCAGGCTGGCCCCGGGGCGTCTGCCCTGTACATGGACGTCCCCAGGGCCCCTACTTGGGTGCTCCTGTTTTGCTGGAGCAGCTCAGGGGATCCGGGCGCACCCTACTGATAGATGGCCAGCTTGGGAAGAGATGCCCTGGTGGGAGGGGGGAGGCCCCCCCCGAGGGCCACAGTTCCGGGGCCCCTATTCACTCACCCACTGCTTGGCTCTCCGCCCCCCTGGGGTCCCTGCTGTGCAGGTGTGGTTCACTCAGCTCTAGCCCTCCCCTTCCCTGCGAGTGGGGTGGCCGGACAGTTCCCCTGGCAATTCTTGGGGGACTCTCGAGAATCCCCTTATTCACAGAAGCACAGGCAGGGGGTGGAAAGGGACTGGTTTTGACTGTCCAAGCCCCCTGGTCAGGCATTGCTTCGGAAATTCCAGGGTTTTAGGAGCCCTGAGCCAGGAATGGGGCGAAGTCCGAGTGTATTTCTCATTAGTTGCAATATCAGAGATGGAACCCACGTTTTTTGCGTTGTGGCAAGTCCGAGTCCTCAGGAATCGGGGCGACCAGGTGGTTTCTGTCTCTTGGGCCTTTGACAGTAAGCTCAAGCTGCAAGCAGAGCTGGGCCTGGCCTGGGCAGCCGGCGGGAGCGGGGAGGCCCTGGCTGCCCTGGTCGTGCCCCACTGTCTTTGCCTTCACAGGCCCTGGTCAGCCTCAGAGGGGGTCAGGGTGCCCCGTCCCCAAGTCTCTAGGGCGGGGCTCCCGGGCCAGCTAAGAGGCTGGAGAACCCGCAGCCCCTTCAGTCCCAAATGGTTCTTTTTCTGGGACATTTAGCTGCGATGGATGAGTGGCCTCGGCGCTGTCTGTGTCCTGACCAGACTAATAAAAAATGAAGCAATCTGGCTCCCGGGGAGACAGGGCCCAACGATCTGAAAACGAGCCCTGTTTGCCTTGGCGGGGAGCGCGTTACCTGGATGGGGGGAGCTGGCCCTGGGAGCCGCTTCAAGTCAGGCGCCAGTGGGGCGGGTGGAGGGAGGGGGCGCCTTCCCCAGTCACCTCTACCTGCCCTGGAGCCTGACAGGCGGCAAAGCACCTGCAGAGGACGCTGTTTGGGGGGGGGGGGCGTCTCAGGGAGTCCCTTTTCTTCACACTTTCTTCACACTTTCTGAGTGAAGCCACCGGCTGGGAGTCCTACAGGTGAGCTGCGCAGAGGCAGCTGCGGACAGGCCCGGCGGGAGGCGCTGGTGGAGACGCGCCCCCTGATGTCTGAGGCCCAGGATGTCCGCGCGGGTGACCGGGAACAGGCGGCCCGGGAGCCGAGGCCCCACGGGTGGGGGATCCCCTGCGTTGCTTCTCTCTCCTCCTCGGGGAGCAGGGTACGGGGCAGAATGCTGTGCACCATCGCACTCGGCACAGTGTCCCGGAATACCACTGCTCCCACCCGGCCCCGGGACTCGCGACTCTGCCCTGTGACCTGGCGCGGGGAGCTGAGGTCGCGGCTGACTTGCGGACAGGGAGAGCCTGCTGGCTTGGGTTGGGGGGCGCTTAGAAGTGGAAGTGGGAGGGCCTCCCTGGTGGCGCAGCGGTTGAGCGCTGGGTTGCAAAGCTGCCCGCAGCCTCTGCAGCGCTGGTTCGATCCCTGGCTGCTCCCCGGCCACTGGAGGAGGGTCCCACATGGCGCGCAGACCTCTCCTGCCGCCCGCTGCTCCCCTCAGCAGTGTCCTTCGGTCCTTCTGCCTGCTCTGCTCCCCGCTCTGGCTCTGGTGAATCCTCTCACCCTCCCGCGCTTCTGACTGTGCCCAGTGCTTGTATAAAATAAATAAATAAATCTTTAAAAAAAAAAAAAAGTGGAAGTGGAGGCAGGAGAGGAGATTGGAGAGGCTGGAGAAGGCAAGGGTCTGAATTCTGTCCTTGAGGCTTCTGGAAGGGGGAGGGAGGGAGGGGGCGGGAGGGAGGCCTGTACTGAGCTCAGCCTGGTGATCCCGCGTCAGGCTCTGGAGTTGGAAGACGGGGCATCTCTGCTGCCCTCAGCCGGGTTGTGGCATCTGTGACCGCAGCCCCAGGGAAGGAAGTCAGGGGCCGGCAATAACCCCCCTCTTGGCTTGCTGCAAGTGTGAGAGGGACGTGGTGTGGGAAGCGCTCAGGACCTGCGTGGCTCAGCACCAGGGGTGGCGGTGGTGAGGGGGAGAGGCTGTGTTTGCCCTGGGGGACGCCAGCCCGGACTGCTAAGAGGCTGCTGTGTCAGAAGCGCGAGGCGAGCGCGCACAGAGGGGGTCAGCTCTGGCTAGGCTGGGGGGCTTGGGGGGGGCGTGGGGGCCTGCCCGACTCCCTGCGGTGAGCTGGAGCTGCAGAGCTGGCCTGTCCACACGGGCAGCCACATGTGGCCGCGGGGTCCTGGGGTGGCACTGACCTGGGCAGGCTGCACGCACGTGGGAGGGCACGCGGGATCCCAAACACTGAGGACAAAAGGGAACGCGACGATCTCATTAATAATTGATGGAGTTGCGAGTTGAGGTGGAAGCTTCTGGAGGGGCTGTCTTAAGTGACTCCTATTCAGTACAGTAAGCTCACTTGTTTCTTTGAATTTTTTTTAATGCAATGTTAGAAAAAAATGCAACTCCACCTGCGGGTCGCATGAGCCGGTGCTGCCCCCCCACCGGCCACCCCGCGTGGCTGTGACCTGGGCCAGCGCTCTGTCCCCAACGGGTTTGTCTCCTCGTTTGCAAAGCCAGGCAGTGTCTGAGGTCTGCTTCCAGCAGCCGGGATTTGGTTTCCGGGGCCCCTGGGAGCAGAGATGGGACCATTCCAGCAGAAGGTGCGGGGAGAGGCCTAGAAAGCCGGGTGGGACCACCTTTGTGGGGAGGTGGGCAGTGCAGGCGGGAAGGAGACAGGCTGAGGGGCTGTTGTTCATGCTCCTGCCGGGACAGGCAATTTACCTTCCATGCCGGGGAGGTTAGGTGGGGGGACTGAGGGAGGACCTCTCACCACCATGCAGAGACTTCACAGCTGGGCAGGGGTTAACCTGGGGGGTGGAATGAGCAGGTGAGAAATAAATGAAACAATTAGCACACTTATTAAAACTGAGTCAAAGCACAAATGAAATAGAATGGGTGCCCGCCTGGCTCAGAGGCTCTGTGGGCAGAGCAGGGGAGGGGGGCTTGCTTGCAGGAGGAGGGTGACCCAGCAGGGCAGGTGCGTGCAGGGAGGGTCCGGGTGCAGGGAACGCCCAGCCAGGTGGGTAAAGCCCATGTGCCACCATAAAAGTAACTGCACCCCCAGTTCCAAAGAAATGCAAAACCAAAGACAAAAATCAGCGTGTTCTGCTCTCAGGCCCCGTCCAACCGACTTTTCCACGGGGGCGGGGGGCTGTCTGGAGAGCGTGACTGCGTGAAAACCGACACGGGGCTCTCGGGATGCCTGGTCTGCGCCCAGGGAACCGGCACTTGGGGCAGAACATAGAGCGGCTGCATCTGGAGAGTCGTGGAGGGTGATGAGAGGAAACCGAGTCCTCACGACGGGCTCCACTCCAGATGCCTGCTGTCCTGCTAAGAGGAAGAGACGGGCGTGAGGACACGGCAAGGAGCACCTCAGGCCGCGGGGAGGGGCCGCCGGCGCCCCCTTGCTCTTGGGCTTCTGGCCCCAGCTCCGGGAGACACGCGTTTCTATTGCTTAAGAAGCTTTTCTGTTACAGCCGAAGTGGACTAGAGCGGCTCCTTCGCAGGAACGAGTAACGGTGGGTAAAGCCCTCAGCACACGGCCAGAGTCGAGCAGGGCTGCCTGCCTTCCCACCGCTGGGGAGTTTTCTGGAAGGAGCAGGAGAAGGAGGCCAAGTCTCTGTGTCCCCTCTGCAGACACATCATTTCCCTGCGGCTGGTGGGGCCCGGGGGGGGGGGGGGGCGTGCGCTCCTGTGCCCCCGGGTGTCCAGGCCACCACGTGGCTCCTGCGCGTGAAATCCCGGGTGTCACAGACTTGGGCAGTGGGCAGAGCCCTGCCCCTCCTCAGCCCTCCCCTGACTCCCACGGCGGGTGCTTCTCTTCCCTTGGGGGGTCTCCTCGGGACTCACACTGTTTTGTGCCATCAAATCAAATCCCCCTCAAGGAGACCGTCCTGGTCAGAGTGCCTGTTCCCGCAGCTCAGAAAGAGATGATATTCTCTTAAAACTCCCCCAGATCTTTTGGGGCAAATCACCAGTTCCAGTGCCAGGGTGAGGGGTGCCAGCAGGACCCCATCCCCGCCTGAGTCTGGAGAGAGAGTCCCGTCTCCCTTCCTGCCTGCTGCCGCATGCTGGGCCGCGCCATTTCTCTCCAATCGTCGCTTCAGGCGGAGGCTGGGAAAATGGCCCCGAACCACTTTCTTACCTTCACTCTGGGCCGGCCCTTTGTGAGGGCCCCACCCTGGGGCTCCCCTGGCGGGGCGGGGCAGCGGGCACACCTTTCCCGGGTGGATCAGGTTGTCTCTCCCCAATCCGCCCCCAGGCAGGGCCCCCTGGAGCCGCGGCCACCACCTCCTGCCGGCCCCAGCTGCGAGGCTGTTCTTCCCCCACAAGGCAGCAGGGAGCCGGGAACCCCCAACCCCACGGCTGCAGCCTCGGGGCTCTGTGCAGAATGGCTGTTTGCTCCTCGAAGCCCAACCCCGCTTTCTCCTGTGGCCCCGACTTGAGGACGGTCCGTTCCTTCACGGGCCTCTGGCCAGGGCGAGCCTGGCATTTCCTGAGCCCAACCCCGAGGGTCCCCCCCCTGTGAAACGTCAGCCTCCCAAGTGTGGATTTTCCTGCTATTTTTAAGTTCAATCAGATTGGGTTTCCTTGCCGGAAATACCGCGCCATTCTCCCCCCCCCCCTTCTCCTCTCGGTGCGGGGGGCTGCTCGGGGCGCCAGGGGCGCCCAGTCAGACTGAAACAATATATGACGCGGGCGCTCGGCTCCCCCCTTTCCAAACAAACCTGCCCCCAGATGGAAAAATCCAGCTCTCCAAACACCGCAGGGCCGCGCCGGCGGGCGCTGGCTTGGGTTAGTCCAAGGACACGTTTACTCTGCAGCCCGGAGCGCGGCGGGAGGTTCAGCCTGCCCTCTGAGACGTGGGGGGCATTAGCCTGCCCTCCGAGACGTGGGGGGCATTAGCCTGCCCTCCGAGACGTGGGGGGCATTAGCCTGCCCTCCGAGACTTAGGGGGCATTGCTTCGGCGACCTTGGGCCTCCTCTCCCCTGGTCCTAGCTCTGGGCAGTGGCGGGGTCACCACCCAGGTGCCCGCTGCCTGTCAGCACCCCGCCAGCTGTGTTCAGGAAGAAGGCACTGGCTGGGGTGGCTGAGACGCCCCACTTCTCTAAAAGGGTAGGTGTGGTGACCCCCCAGCCCTGCGACCCTCCATGGGACTGATTTTTTCTTTTGAAAGCTGGAACCCCGGGTAGCACTGGCATCTGAAGCTGTACCCCCGCACCCACACAGTTGACCTTCATCACGATAGAAATGGTGGCAGCTGTTGAGAGGGGGCGTCGTGGCGGGAACCGTATGCCCATAATGAGGTGCGCCCCTGGCGTCGTATGGACCCCACCCACCTCCACGCCACCGCGGCCCGGGGCCCGGGGCGACATCCCCCATAGTGCCAAGGATCTCTTGACTTCCTCAGGGTGGGGCAGGGCACCTGGGACCTCCCCTTCCCTGGGAGTCACCCCGTTTCAACCACTAGGTTCGGGTGTCGTCCTTGCGAGTCAGGCCGTGGGAAGTTTCTCGTCTTCTGGCCTCTCGCGGATGCTGCTGCGGACAGATCTGGACCGTGGGCTGCGCTCGCCTCCCCGCGCCCACCTGCGGGCCTCAGGCGTCGCGCCTGCCCTCGAGTCCGCCTCCTCTCGGGGCACGACCTCAGGCGGCATCTTGGGCAGGCCAGACGGAGCTGGCCTCAGGCGGCATCTCCGTCGGTCAGGCCAGACGGATGCTCCGGGAAAGGTGCTGGTCGCCAACACCAGGGCCCCAGGGTGGGAATTCGTGTTTTACAACAGGGCGGTGCTCACTGAAACGGAGCTCCCCCGAGACCTCAGCTGCTCCGCACCCCAGTGCTTTCAGGATGGGGGGCAAGCCCGCTCTGGGTGCCTGCTTCCCGGGGGGCTTCGGCTTCGTGCTGTCCGCCCCTGAGGCTGCTCGGTCTGAGCTGAGGTGGAGCCCTGAGCTGGGGCCCTCGGCCCTTAGAAGTCCCTCCCCGGGAGGCCATCCTAGGCCTGGTCCCCATCCTGATTCTGAGCCAGGAGCCCCATGGAGGTTCAGAACATCTCCCGGCCACGGACACGCACCCGCCTCTGCAGCCACACCTTGCTCACACCCCCGCAGGGAGGGCTGGCCGCTCTCCACGGAACAGCTCATCACCCCATCAGCAGGGAGTTTTCTGTGGAAAGTTCCTGACATTTGCACTGCACTCTGCAGACCATGGGAGAGTCTCTGGTGGCCTTGGTGAGGCAGAAGGGCCCTGCAGGGAAGGGGGTGGCTGGGTCCAGGGCTTGGGCGGGGGCTTGGCCTGTGTGCTGTCAATGGAAATCCTGGGGCAACTGCTGCGGCCGTTTTGTTTTCCTTACTTGAGTATGGCCCTTGTCACATTTTCTTCCTCTGAGTTCAACCTGAGACGTGAAGCTGGAGGAAAAGGCGCCATCTTGTAATTTTGAAAAGACATTCCACCATAAACTGATGGAGAGAATGGGCATATTCTATTGGCTTCCAGAAGCCACACATGGAAGCTTTGGTGAGGAAGATCTTGAGCCCGTAGAATGAAGTTATTCTGTCTCAGAAGTCAGTGAATCCTCTGTCAATAGCGATACTCAAGCAGGTGTGAAGGCCCATTGGTGGGAAACGCGGGAGCACACGCAGAAAATAGCGAGGTCCCCTTCCACTCTGTCTCAAGCGTAATGGATCCATCTTCTGTCTCTTGATTCTGCCAGAAAGAGGGGAGAGAGAGAGAGAGAGAGAGAGAGAGAGGGAGAGAGAGAGAGAGAGAGCGTTATGACGCATGTCCCTTGTCTTCTTTTTTAAAAGATTTATTTATTTATGCACACAAGAGCTGGGGTACAGGCCAGAGGTGCAGGGGGTGAGAGGATTCACCAGAGACAGAGTGGGGAGCAGAACAGGCAGACTGACTGAAATACACTGCTGAGGGGAGCAGCGACAAGTCAGGAGACGTCTGCAGTGCCATGTGGGTTGCTCCCTGGCCAGTGGGGGATCCAACTTGTGCTGTAGAGGCTGCAGACAGCTTCATAGGTTGTGTCTTAACCCCCTGCACCACCAGGGAGGCCCCCCCTTGTCTTCTTAACCAGGATGTTAGACCTCAGCTCACTCCCCTTACACTCCGAAAGTTGGTGGATGTAACCTTTAAAATTGAGTTCAGATTCCTCCAGCCCCAGGTTCGTTCTCATCAATCTCTTTCTTCTGTGGTTTTATGAAAAGGTCTTTTGTGTGTATTAAAAATGCAAAATATCTACCCAATGCCAAATTCCAGAAATGCACCAAAAGGACTCCTTTTTAAAGGTTTCTCATGACAACTGCCATAGAGGCCATTAACATGTAAATTCCACTGGCTTAGAAGGTTGACTTTTGGCCATAAATTGCCTCTTTCCTCCTGATAATCCTGTCTGACTCTACAGCTGTCTAGACAATGGAAAAATTAACCAAGAAACAGAATAGTTGAAGAAACTTTGGTGAATCCCACACCTCTGGCCTACACCCCAGTTCTTCTACGAATAAATAAATAAATCAATCTTTAAAAAAAAAAAGAACTTTTGGAGACAAATCCTTTTCTTTAAAAAAGAGTCTTAAGTCCAGGGTGAGAAATGTGAGCCCAATTAGGTAATTATGCACAGGAATGGGAATCACTCTGGAGAGCCGACCTTGAATAATAAGGCCTCACAGTTTGAATCGCGTTTGAATACTTTGAAAGGCTGCTTTTCCGCACTTATCCTCTGTGATCCCTGGAATGTGTGACTTTATTTCTGTGACCTTGCTCCAGGGCAGTGAAGACCACCAAAATGTGACGCCTCAGCTCTTTAGCAACACCACCCCTGTTCTCTTCTTCAACGAATTAATTCCTCTCAAGAAAATGCAACTCAGCTCATTCAGACGGGTCAATAGGTAACCTAGTTGAGAGAGAAGAAAATGACACATCTTTTTTCTTTAACTCTTAAAATCCTCCATTGCTTAGGATCTAGCCCCTCCCTCCATTTCAATATGGCTGAAGACCCTGCGTGATTTGACAACAGCTCACTATTCCCCAACCTCATTTCCTGCTGCTTTCCCTTGACCCTCCTTCCAACTCTGTCCAAACAGGCTTTTTGAAGTTCTTCTGTGTGTGAAGCCTTTCCTTACCCTTAGTCCCACCATCCTTCCATGCACCCCGTCTTCTGGTTAACTCCTCTTTCTTCAAAGTCATTTCCTCAGAGAAAGACTGCCCTCCTAACTCCCAATACCAAAGTCGATCAAGGCTAAATCTGGCCCTCTGCTTGATTTTGTAAATAAAGTTTTATGTGCACACCATTGCATTCATTTGTTATGTATTCTTTATGGCTGTTTCTTATGGTTTATTTTTGTCCAGTTTTATGAAGGTATGATTGGCAAATTAAAAAAATTTATTTATTTTGCTCAGCAGATGGCTCGATATACACATGCATTGTGAAATATGACCACACACAGCCTAGCAAATTAATATATCCATCACCTCACAGTTACTATTTTTTGGCATGGTGAGATCACTTTGTTATAGAGCAACCTCGATATTAAACAGGTTCCTGGCTGTGGGTCCTCACCCGCGCTCTTTAAAGGGACTTATGAATACACTACTACAGACACACACAAAAAGGTTAATAAAAAGTTTATTTACAAGAGGAAAGGAAATAAGGAAAATGGACAACTCAGGGAGAAAATAGGGAAATAAAGTCTTTAATGCGTCCTACCCGATCCGACGACCTGGAAACCCAAAGTCACTCTCAGAGCTGGCCTCACGCTGCGAGCTGGTGGAGAGCCAAAAATGGGGTCCCCCAAAGCCCACGTGTCTGCCTTTTATATCCACTGTTGTGCCCAAGATCAGCAGACTCGGCGAGCATAGCCTCCAAGAATCCAAAGACAGCTGATGTAAATGCAAAAGGGAGTTTATTACGGGCTCGAGTCCAGGCCCTCGACACGCGCCGATGCAACGGCAGAGGTCGAGAGCCCCGAACAGAGGAAGCAGGGGTATCTTATAGGGTCGCGAGTGGCGCGAACTTTGAAAGAAGCTGGCAATTACTCACTGGCTACTACAAAGGCATTTTGGCGCACGCGGCTACAGTTTCAAACTGATTGGACGGTTAGAGATGCTGTCCCATTTATGGACAGGACTGCCCTCATTGGCGGCTGGGGTGGTCTGCTTTTTCGTCACCAAGTGGAGTGAGGGTTGTGACTGCTGAAACTATCTCCGGAATGCGGCTGGACAAGGACTAACATATTAAGGTGGAGGATATACAAAATGGCGAAACCTCGGCTAAGCTTGGTTCCACATCCACCTGGCTGCTTCACCCCACCCTCAGGTCCCAGCCACCTTCCCTTGGGTGGAGATGGGATTTGGAGTTCCCAGTGTCTTTGGCTTGGGCCTGGGGTGGGGGGTGGAGCCCACAAAGCCTGTATGGAATTAGCTTTGGGACAGCCTTTTCCCCCTAACAACTTGAGATCTACTTGCTTAGCAAATTTCAAGTGTAAAATACAGTAGTATTCATTAGTCACCTGTACATTAAATCTCCATTTTATTCCTGTTGCATTATACTCTCTGACCAACATCTCTGCCTTTCTCCCCAACTCCCACAAACCCCCATTCTACACTCTGTTGCTCTGAGTTACACTTTTTTTTTTACAATCTGCATATTAGTTAGGTCATGCAGGATTTTTCTTTCTGTGTCTGGCTTATTTCATTTGGTGCGATGTCCTAAGTGTGTTGCAAATGGCAGGGTTCCCTCTAGAGAGTGAATAATATTCCACTGTTTATATGTATATATTTATTTATTTATACCACTTTTTTTAAAAATTCATTCCCTGTTGATGGAACTTGGGCTGGTCCCGTCTTGGCCACTGTGACTAATGTGAACAGTTACTTTCTTGCTACCAGGGTAGAGTGAGTAGTTGTCACAGAGGCTGACACAGAGACCGTCACACAGTCTCAAACCCTTACTCTCTGGCTCAAATCTCTTACCATTTGTTCAAATCTGCTGGCTTCTGCTTCAGAGCACTGAGCTTGGTTTGCAGCTATAACTCATCATAAAGACTTGGAAATGAACTGCTACTTCTCTAGAGCATTGGTTAAACTTGTCAGTTGCTCAGTAACTTTGTTGAGTGAATGGGCCAAAATGAATGAAAAAAAGAAGAGAGGAAGAAAAGAGAATAAAAAGAAAACAGGAAAAAAAAAGGAAACGCAGGGAGTTATGCTTCTCTGGGCCGGCAGAAACTCTCCTCTTTGGAGGTAAGCAGGCCCGCGGGGTTTCCATGAACTCTCGGCCAGTGTTCCGGGTTCTTTTCTGAGTTTTTCTGACAACTGAGCAAAGTTGTCAACAGGATGGCCTGAGGCCAGAGATGGGGTTGAACGCCAGCAAGGGGCTCGGTACTGCTCAGGGCATGGCTGTGTCCATCTTTTTCAGGTCTCCTTGCAGGAACGGACTCACCCACGCCACAGTATCCCCCGGGGCTCAGCTCCCCTGTCCTCCACCCCCCTGGAAAGGGGTACAAGAACAGGGCCACGTGCTTTTGTCTCCAGAGAGACCAGCTCTTTTCTGCGCACTAAGGGCAGAAGCTGTTAACACTGGGGGTGGTGGATGCAGACACAAGTGCTTTGCCCCCCCCCCCACATTGAGACATGGGGTCCAGGTCTGCTTTCCTGGAAGGGGGGTGTTCTTGTGATTGACCAACAGATATGGTGGAAGTGAGCTCAGGGCTTCCACGACGGGGTCATGAAAGCCCACAGCACCCCCACTTTGTTCACCAGGGCGCCGCGTTGGGGCTTGGGGTCTTAAGCAAGTGTCATAATCCCCCACAGTCCTCTTCTGAAACACAGCGCCCAGGAGTGGGTAAGGTGAGGTGCACCCTAGGACCCCCAAACCTGCCTGCTCTAAATGGGCTCTGCCATCTGCCACTTCAAGAGAAAACAGACTCTAGCGCCTAAGGCTTCAATGGAAAGGACTTCACCACAACTCGTGTGCGACAGAGAGAAGAGAAAGAACAGTTTCCAAATCTAGCACCCAAAGGTGCCCATTCCCCCGTAAGCGCCCAGCTAAAGCAGGGCCGCTGAGACCCAAAAGCCTGGCACAAATCTAAGGCACCGCCTGGTGCTGACCGGCAGGAAAGGGGCAGAAGGCGCCTGACAAGTCCAGGAGGAAAAGGGCAAAATCAAAACCCAAGTCCAGACACAGGCTGCGCTGTCGCCTCCCGCGGGCCGCCCCCACGTCTCCTCAGGTGTCTCCTGCCGTGGCCCCAAGTCCCTGGTGCGAGCGCAAGGCCAGGAAGCCAGTGCAAGGCCAGGAAGCCAGCGCGGCCTCCTCACCTGTCTCTGCCTCACGCCTCCCCAGGACCCTCCTGGCTCTCCCTCCTCCCTCCTTCAGCCTCCCCCCAGCTTCTCCCCTGCAGCTCCCCTCCCCGTGGGGCAGCGAAGCTGGAACCTCCCCTTTCCCTGGGGACTCCCCTGTCACAGGAGGATTTAAGTGACTTTGCACTCCTGTCCCAACCAGGGACAAGTGTGCACAGTCCCTGGCACCCCGCTGGCTGTAAGAAGTGATCCCCGAAGTCCATGCGCGGTGACAGAGGAGCCTCCAGCGTGAGTTCGGGAACGGGGCCCTCCATCCGCCGTTCCCGGGCAGGCTCAGCTTCAACAGCAGCTCAGAGCTGCGCTGGAAAAATAAAAATAAAAATAAAAAAGCGGGCGGGAGCCGGGCGGGAGCTGGTGCGCAGCTCACAACACACGCTCCGCCACGACAGGCCGGGGCTGCCCAGCCGGAGCCGGTTCGGAGCTGAAATGAATGAACCAGAACTAACGTGGCCATTTCCTCCCGGCACCGCAGGAAAACGAAGTTCGGCCCGGATGCCAGGGGGAAGCGCGTCTGCCCCTTGCAGAGGGCGCCGCGAGGGTCTGGACGCTCCTGGCCTGGCGCTGCCCCGGCGCAGCCCTGCGCGGCCAGCCCGGCCCCCCCAACCCCCGCCCACGGGCGCCCGCCCTGGGGGGTCGGCCCGGCCTGGGCTCAGCAAAGCGGCTGCTTTAGCTCCGGGGGCGCCCTCGGGATGCCGAGCAGGGGGGGGGGGGCTTTCCCTGGTCCCCAAAGGGAGCAGTCCTGCCTCCGGGGCAGGGCAGGTAAGAACCCAACCGCTCGGTGTGTGACGGGGAGCCTCCCCCCTGCCCCCCTGGTCTCCGCAGGCGGGCGGGCGCGGCGCAGCGGCTCCAGGCGCAGCGGCTCCAGGCCCGCGGGCTCGGGTCAGGCCCGGGAGCGGGTGGGCGCCCCCCTGCAGCGCGGGGCTGGCGGGGGCGCCGGGGGACACCGGGAGGAGAGGAAAGCGCCCTCTGGAAAAATCGATTCGTCCCGTCCCGGCCTTTGAAGCGGCCACGACCCGGGCAGCTGCGATTCCACTTTCCCGCCCGGGACCCGCCCCGGCGCCCGGCTCTGGGCAGGCTCAGCTGGGGGGGGGGGGGGCGCAGGGCAGGCCCCCAGGGGTGCTGTGGAGAGGCTGTGGGGCGGGGTGTGACCAGAGACCTTCAGGTCTGCGGGTTCCAAAACGGCTTTTAGGAGGGCCCCAGGGGGGGCTGGGGCTGCCCTTGAACTTGGGGGGGGGGCGCCGTCCCGCCCCTGTGCCCTCCCTGCAGCGCCAGCGTCCTGGGGGTGAGGCCCGCGTGCCCCCCAGAGCTCGCACTGGCCTCGGGGGCCCACAGGCGGGGCTAGAGGGCCCCAGGGGGACATTTAAGGAGGGGTTCACCCTCATCCCCAGGGGTCACCGGTGCAGGGCGCCTGACAGCGAGCGCCTCTTCCACCCGCCGCCCTCATGCCAGCCCTGGCCCCAGACAAGCCCTGTGCGCAGGGCCCTGAGGATCCCCTACCAAGGGCAGAGCTTGGGGAGACCAGCCGGCAGGTGCGTGCACCCCCTGACCCGAGAGGTGGCCCAGAGGCTGCTTTATGGGCAGTGTGGGTGGGTGGCTCGGGGGGTGTCCGGCTTGTGGGGGTGTCCGCTGAGCAAGCGGGAGGCCCCCTGCGGGCACACGGGCACCTCCGGTGCCGGCTCTCGCCATGTAAGTTCCCGCCGCGGACGGCGTGTGTGCTCACGCGTGTCCGCGTGTGTCCGTGTACAGCCCCACTTTCCTCAGCTACAAACAATTCACAGTCGGATTTTCCGAAAGCCCCTGACATCTCTCCAGAGGGCTTTATGCGCGACGGGGTGTGACCTGAGCGAGCTGGAGGGTCGGGGCCGTCGCTGCACCCCCTCTTCCCTGGCTGGGGCGGGAGCGCGCCTCGCTGGAGGTCGCTGTGTCTGTCACTTTCCTCAGCGGCATCCCAGGAACCCGGTGCGGAGTCGCGTGGGGCTCCGTGGTCTCCCTTCTGCCCCCCGGGGCTGTGGGGTTTGAGGGTGATGGCGAGGGACGTGCCGATGCCCTGGGCCCCGCTCTCGTGTTCTGCTGCCTGGTTCTGGGCCTGCGGGAGCGTGAACCCCACACAGAAGCTTGGGCCCGCGGCTGTGATAAAGGGGTGCATTGGGGCGGAGGCTGTGTGTGTACACACGCATGTGCGTGGCGTGTACATGTGCGGTGCCTGTGTGCACACACGCTACGGAGCAATGCCGGTGCGCGTGTATTACGCATTGCTGTGCACGCGCGTCTCCTGCACACACGCATTGTATTTATGCACGTGCACTTGCATTGCGCACGTCTGCACGTGTGTGGCGTGTTTGCACACGTGTGCGTGTGAATGTGCACGAGTCTAGGCATCCTGGGGTCTGTGCTCGCTCCTCACAGTGGCCGGAACGCCCGGCGACACCTCACGGGGCGTGGGGTTTCACCCCTTCCCCTCGCGCATCTCGGGCCTGAGCTCTGCAGAAGGCGGCGGCCGCCGAGGCGCGTGTCTCTCCGGCCCCGAGGGGGGCTTTGCTCCTCGCCCCGCTCGGCTCGCGCGGGGACGGACACCCCGTCCGGGTCAAGCACGAAGCATAATCGAGTGTCCTCTGACTGCACTGGCCGGCTCCGGCTCGGCCTGGCCGTAGGGGTTTCACGGCGGCATGAAGCCGTGGTCCCCGCTCTTGAGCTCCCCGCCGGCGCCTCCACGTTGAGTCTGCTCGGGCTCCTCCTCGCCCAGCCCCGCTTTCTCGGCCAGGCGCCCAAGATGGCGGCGGCGGCGCTCTTCGCGGAGAGGAAGCGCCGTGGTCCCAGCATGCCCTGCAGCACGCCCTTGCTTCTCATTGGTTCCTGCTGCGTCACGTGCCCCCACAGCCAATCACGTGCTCCCGGGCCCTGGATCCCTGCGGCCGCGTGGATTCCCTGAGGGGCTGGGACGAGTTTGTGGGGCGGCCCGCACCCCGGTCCGCTGGGGCCGCAGATGATTGTGATAAGATAGAAACAGTGAATTCTCAGCTCTGCCTGGAGCCGGGGTCCGCTGGGCTCCGGCTCCTCTGGGCGAGGGTGACCTTGGTCTCCTGGGGGCAGGCCCGGCCCGGCCTCCTCGTTCCTGGGCTCCCGTGAAACCCCCTCGCGTCAGGGCGGGGTCCAGGCGGGGTCCAGGCGGGGTCCAGGCGGGGTCCAGGCGGGGTCCAGGCGGGCCGGGGCGCTTGCTCGGTGCATGAAGTCAACGGCTCAGTACTGGGGAGCGCGGTGGGGGCGCAGAGCACACGGTTTCCATGCAGGGCGCAAGAGGTTTTAATAGACGCGGCCTGTGTTCCAAATTAAAACAATGTTCAATGCCTTAGTCACCCTAGCAGGGGGAAGAGAAAAGAAAAACTCCTCTTATTTCCAAGTCACTACCAGTGGAATTTTAAAAATTATTTACACACTTAGCCGTGAGTCCCTTTATACATGACAGGTTTGGCAGGAAGGCCTGGAGCAATAATTTAAAACAGGCTGGGCGTGTGGATGGGGAACCCCCGCTCTTTCCCAAAATACATGCACTACCCGATCCACAAAGGTGACTCTTCCTAAGAAAAGGCTGTAGCTTTGGCAGTGGGGGCTGGTCGGTGTGGTAGGGGGCAGCCGACAGCAGAGTGTGGTTCTTTCCGTGGATTCTGGACTGATACGTTTATTTCTTGCTTGACCGTGGAGAGAACTGTTCCTCCTCGCAGATGGAATTTCGGTGGATCTTCTGTGCATTTGGTTCCAACTCACGTGCTTTGCTGGGATTGCAAAAATAGGGCCCTGTGTTGTTTGGCCTTTTTGTAACAGGGTGGTCCCCAGGAAAGGGGGAGGTTCCAGGTTCCCTGCCCCACCCAAGGGAGGGTGGAGCTGAGCAGGGAGAGGAGAAGCTGAAGAAGGGACTGAGGAAGGAAGCAGGATGGAGCCAGGAGACCTGGAGGAGGCGCACGGAGCCTAGAGACACGTGAAGAAACTGCGCTTGTCTTTTGGTCGTGGACTGGGTGACACGGATGTGGGTGAGACCCGTGGGGAGGTGACCATGGCAGCTTTTATCTTGATGTTGATTTTGCTCTTTTCCTTCCGGGCTTGTTTGGTTGTTTGTGATCCTTTTCTGTGGGTCCCCACTGGAAGATGCTTTGGACTTGTGGCAGGCCTTGGGGCCTTGCTCTGGGCCAATCCCATATGGATGGACTTTTACCCACGAGGGGACGGGTAACTTTGGGTGCTTCATTTAGAAACTAGACTCTTTGCCTTACCTGTATTGTTTCCTAGTTTTATTAAAGTTCCTTCCCATTAAAGTGTCATATGTTTTGTGTTGATGCGGCGGATGGCAGAACCCATTTAGAATAGGCAGGTTTGCGGGGCTTGGGCTGCCCCTCTCCTTGTCCTATAACATTTTGAGTTCACCAGCCAATACCTAGTGAACTTGAACTTTACATTGAATTTTGCTTCAAAACGCCATGAAGACTTGATCGCTGCCTGCCGATGTGGACCGTCCAGAGGGGACACAGAGCCTGTCACTGGGGCAGGGAGCAAAACTCCAGGGCACCCCGTCGAGGGATCAAAGTCAGTGGTTACATAGGTTAGGGTTTCACGGACGTGTGCTGGGAAAGGCTCTGCCAACAGGGAAGGGGGACATGGCACCGAATCCTCTCAGATCTGCCCTGGCTGCCTCCCAGATGGCGCGTCTGGAGAGGTGCTGTGGGGGCCCCACCGGATCTCCCCCACAGTCGTGAGCTTCCTGCAGCCTCCACCAGCTGTGCCTTCAGCCTCTTCCCCCTAAACCATGGAGGTCACTCTGCCCCTGCAGTGGGCGCAGTGCTGGAGACTTGCCACCCCCCAGGCCCCTCCAGCGTTGGCCGGGGCCATGTGTGCCCTTGCGCCACAGGTGGGCTTCTTTCAAAAAATTTCTGGGGAATAATTTTGGATTTACAGAAAAAGAAAAGGTGCAAAATAGCAGAGAGAGTTAGTTCCCTTATGTCTTTCTCCCAGCTTCTTCTGAAATCTCACACATCCACAGCAGGGGATGGAGCACAGAGAAGGGGCTGTCACTAACAACACACTGTATTCCAATTTCACAAGTTCTTCCAGAACATTCCTTTCTGTCCCAGGATCTCTTCCAGGATGGCCCCTGGAGCGCAGGTGTTTGTCCACCAGGTCTCGAGTCTCCTTTCTCCGTCTAGTTTCCAGTTTCTCAGTTTCTCCTTGTCTTGACCTTGGCTTTTAGAAGAGCGCTGTCAGGGATTTCTGAGACAGAGTCTCAATTCGGGTTTGCCTGATGTTTTCCCAGGTTAAAAACAGGTGAGGAGGGCCTCCCCAGTGGCGCACCGGTTGAGCGCTGGGTTGCGAGGCTGCCCGCAGCCTCTGCAGCGCTGGTTCGATCCCTGTCCGCCAGGCGAGGGTCCCCCATGGGGCGCAGACCTCTCCTGCCGCCCGCTGCTCCCCTCAGCAGTGAACTTCGGTCCTTCTGCCTGCTCTGCTCCCCGCTCTGGCTCTGGCTCATTCTCTCACCCTCCCGCGCTTCTGACTGTACCCAGTGCTTGTATAAATAAACAAATCTTTAAAAAACAAACAAACAAACAAACAAAAAACGGGAGGACATGGGCCGTCCACGGGCCTCACACTGGTGATGTGAACCGCCATGGCTGGGTTAAGGTAGTGCCTCCCAACTTTCTCCTTTGTCGGATTCCTGTTTTTTCCTTTACAGGAATAACTCCCAGGGAGACACTTTGAGACCTTGCAGATACCCCGGCTCTCCTCAAACTCTGGCCCATGATTGGCACCCAGTGGAGTGGGGGGGTCTTGCCTGCAGCAATGCCTGGGGTGGGGGGCTAGCAGCGATTTTGTGTTTCTTTCCCTACTTTACTTGGAATTTATGATTTCATGTAATGACTGATAGGTGAGCATGGGGGTGTGTGCGACTTGCTGCATCTGTCGGCTGTCTGAGGGAGAGCGGTGCCTCCTGGTAGGTCCTTCTGGGGCAGGTGCTTTGCTCTGTTTCAGGAAGTTTCCTCGTGTGGGGGTGGAGCTGTGTTGCATACGCTTGAATGGGGGCCCCTTTATGGGCTTCCTTCCCTTTCCCCGCCTCACTCCGCAGGCACCCCCTGGCATCACAGCCTGCAGCTTCCTCCCCTCCCTCCCCTCTCCCTTCCTCTCCCTTTCCTTCCCCTTCCTCCCCTCCCTCTGACCCTGGGAGACCCCAGGCAGCTTCTCTCACAGTAAAAACATTCTCTCCCCCTAACCAGTGGGGACCCCAGTGAGGGCGGGTGGAGCTGTGGTTAGTTGAGCATCTACACAGTGACTTTGATTGGGAAGAGTCATAAAATCTGAAGGATACATCGTACACCCCTTAATTTCCCCTCCCCCAAATTTGGCCTAAATAAATGTAGCCCCACAGACCCTATTTTAAAATCTTTGGACTATGCCCAACTGAAAGTCTTGAAGAGAAGGGGTGGTTTTTGCACATCAATGCCACCTGCTGTGGTGGGCATGGGTCCCACCCCCTGGGCACTTAGCTTGTTTTCTAGAGAACTGAGGATGTTCCCCAGACACGGCCAGCCAGAGCTGTGCGTCGCCTGGATCCCTTCTGTTCCATTTCAGGCCTTCAAATGGTTGCGAAAACAAAGGTTTGGTGCTAAGTGGCTGCAATGAGACCTTGGCAACAGGCCAGAGGGTCAAGGGATTTAGGAGACTTTGGAGTCAGGATCAGTTTCCCATGCACAGCGTCAGGCAGGATCTGCACCTTTGGTTTCTAGAAAACTCGGGAGCCGGGGACACAAGTGCCAATGCTGTCATGTCGTTGCACTTGGCCCCCAGCACAGGTGGACCTGAGCAGCCTCCGTCCCCTCACCCAGGGAGCAGCAAGGCTGCGGGGCTGATGAGGACTTAGCTCAGGCACCTTGTGGAGGGGGGCGGGTGTGGCTCCTCCAGCCGCGGACCAGGCTCTGCAGACCGAGTGGTGAAATGTGTCTGTCATTTTAAAGTTAAAGTATCATTGATGGGAAAAGATACCCTTTCACTTTTAGGTTCCTGGGAGGAATAAGAAGGAAAATGAAGATGCAGCGAGACACGCAAATGTGCAGTACACGGTCCATTTCCCCAAGCCTCGGTGTTCGCCACAACCAAGTGTGTTAAGGGAATGGGATCTTTTTACAGTTTTGAAAAGTAATACGTTCCATGTACCGCAGGTCACGGGACCCTCCCCGCGGGGATGGGAGGCGTGTGCCCTGTCCGTCTGTTCTGCTGGAAATGGTAGGAATATTCACCCTAAGCTGGATGAAGACCATGTGGTCAAGTCAGCTTCCGTTTAGCTGCCACGTGTCTTCCGAGGACGCTTTCAGCGCGCAGACCTGCGTGGGTGCGGGGCGTGTGCATGAGGGGTTTGGACCCGCTGCCGCTTCCCCGCCTGACATCAGGACTGCGCCTCGCCCGGGAAGCCCGCGTGGGGTTCCTGCTTTGCCGGGAAAGTCTGCATCAACATCTTTGATCGCACCAAGTGGAATCTGGTGCAAAAGTTGCTCCCCTGACTTTGGAAGCACACGTGCTTCGGGGGAGAAGCCGCAAAGTGGACGGCCGCGGCTGCCTCGGTGGAGGAGGATGTGTGTGAGCCGCAGAGGCACGTGACGCAAGGCCTCCTGGGTTGGCCTCCTCCTCCCAGGTTCTGACCAGACCCCCCCCCCCCCCCCGCCGGCGCTGGACTCCCCCCCCCCCCCCCCCCCCCCCCCCGGTGCTGGCCCCCCTTTGTCATGGCTCCGGGCACAAGGTGCCTGATTCCGTGGAGGGTGGCAGAGAGGAGGGCAGCTGTTGGCTGCAAATGCATGCTTCCCTGCCGGGAGGAGAAGCAGACATCCACCGTGGGCTTATTTTTGTTTGACCCCCACATCCTTTAAGAGGTGTGCGTGGTGACTGGAAGCTGCTCGGTGCCTTGGAGAGAAGAACCCAGCGGACAGATAAATAGGCCTTTGCAAATGTAAGGAAATGCAGATCCTTCTCTGCATGAAGACTTTTAAAATGAGAAGCCGGCCAGGGCCCTCCCTCCCTGTGCTTTCTAGGTTTGTCAGTGACCAGGGGGACAGTCAGCCGCAAAGTGTGCGCCCTGAGGGCTCATGGGCCCGAGGGACAGCACGGCTTGTCCTGTCCCTGCTGCCACAAATCGACACAAACTTTGCAGGTTAAAACACCCAGGTTGCTTATCTTGTGGTTCTGGGGATCCGAATGCATCCGGCTCAAATCCGGGTGTCCGCAGGGCTGGATTCTTCTGGAAGCTCTGGGGAGACTCCGTTTCTTGCCTTTTGCGGCTTGTCTGGCCTGCGCCTGCTCTCTGTCTTCCATCTCCTGCTTCTCTTCCTAAGAGCAAGCCCCCTTCACACTTGATCTCCTTCCTCCCCATGCGCGGGCAGGGTCCCGACGCTGCTTTAAGCACAACGTTCCGGGGCAGATGGAAGTGCTTTCTGGACCAAGAAGAAAAAGCAGAGGTGGAAGAAGTGTCCACACTGCGTGTCCCCGGGCCCTCATCCTCAGAGCAGTGGACGAGGGGACCCAGATGGGAACAGACCTCACTGGAGTCCCCTCGGTGCATCCAGCCCCTGGCCCAGGACATCCCCTGTGCCCTCCTTACTGGACGGGCTGGTTGCCCCGCAGGCCGCTCTGGCCCCCCAGGCTGCTCTGGCCCCCCAGGCCGCTCTGACCCCTAGACTGCCCTCCTGCCACACAGGCCCCTCTGGCGGTGGCTTCGGTCCCGGCACCTGTCACCCTGGGCCTTTTGGCTACTTCCCTTCCTTCCGAGACAGCTCCTTTTGTGCAGCCATGTACTGAGCAAACAAAGCTGCCAGAGGCAGACAGAACATTCCAGAATTCCTGGCGAGTCTTGCCTCCTCTGGAGCCGAGCTGTGTGTGCCACATTTCACAGTTTACAAAATGACCTCGGGGGCGTTTTCACAAGGAAGGTTCGAGGGAGAAAAATCATTCTCCCGTGAAGTCTGACCGTGACGCCCTTCCCGACAGTCTCCGGGCCACAGTGGTCTGGCAGCGCTCGTCTGCAGCCGGACACGGGTCCCACCTGTCGAGAAAGTCCTGGACGGCCGACGGGGGGCCAGGACAGAAGACATGTTTATTTTCAGTCTAGAGGGGAAGCCACTAAAGCAAAGTGCAAGTCACTCAGTGCCGCCTGCATTCCGCCAATCGATTGCTCAGTGAGAGGGTCAGGGCCGGAGGGGTGAGAGATGTTTCCTTTACCCTGGGGGATGGAGGCTGAAACCTCCCGGGCAGGCTCGGGCCTGGTTAGTGCCATCGCCCCACGGACAGGCCACCTGCCGCGCTGGCTCACTTCTTTCCACTTCTCACCCTCCCCTGTTCTGGCTCAGCTTCCGCTTCTGGCATGTTCCTCCTCTTCATTTACTGTTCAAACAGCCCTGGATTTGCAGGTAATTTTCCATCTTTCATTTTAACCCTCTCTTCTTCCCCCGCCCCCCCAAACCGGAACCAGGCCTTTATTGTTCTTTGCAGCTGACATTGTCTTGGAGCTTTTCATCTTAAACTACACACACACACACATACACACACACAAAATCAAGGAGATTTTTATACGTTACAAATTAAAAGAAAGCAAAAAGGGTCCATGTCTCCCATAATCTCAACTTGCATAAGAAACAAACTAAAGCGTATAAGGCTTGACAATTCAAACAGTACAGGAAAGAACCACATGGAAAGTGAATTCCTCTCCCTTTCCTGTGGACCCTCCTGCCAGAGCTGCCAGATTTAACACATTCAAATGCAGGATGCACAGTTAAAGGGGAATTCCCCATTAACAAGTACGTGGTAAAAGTCTAGGTATGTTCCATACATTGCATGGGATATACCTAGACTCAACAATTATTTGCTGATCTGAAGTGTACATTTGACGGGGCACTCTGCATTGTGTCTGGCTGCTCCCCGCCCCATCTGGACCCACTCCCCAAAGGGATCCACTGTGTGGATACTTATGAGGTGGGGTGCAGGATCAGAGGAATCCAGCAGCCTTTAGGCTTGGGTGGGGGAGTTACTGGAGTATTGAGCATGGGCTGTACTCTCCTTGCCTTCTTGGGGAACGTATTTTTTTTTTTTTTTAAATGCTGGCAACAACTGGATCCTTGCAGCAAGGAAACAGTCCTCAAGATGAAAAGACAAACTATGGAATGGAAAAAAAATACTTGCAAACCATCTTTTTGATAAGTGGTAAATATCCAAAAAAATAAGGAACTCCTATAACTCAATGGTAAAAAACAAAAAAGGAAAAGATTAAATGGGCAAAGGTCTTGAATAGACATTTTTCTAAAAAGGCATCCACATGGGTCAACAAGTGTATAAAGAGGTGCTCATCATCATTCATCAGTAGGGAAATACAAACTAAAATCACAACAAGACATCACCTCTGACCTGTTAGGGTGCCTGTTACATAAAAACAAATGCTGGTGAGGATGTGAAAATAAGGGATCCCTGTGCACTGTTGGTGGGCATGTAACTTGGCACAGCCCCTAGGGAAAATAGCATGGAGATTCCTCCAAAAATTAAGACTAAAATTACTATACAATACAACAATCCTATTTCCTCTGGATATTTATCCAAAGGGTACAGAGAGCTCTGCTCCCCTCTGTTCACTGCAGCATCGTTTATAATAGCTGAGAGGTGCAAGCAACCTAAGTGTCCACTGACAGATCAATAGAAAAAGAAAATGTGGTCAGAGCAGGCAATGGAATATTACCCAACCTTGAAAAAGGAGATCCTGCCATTTGCAACAACATGGATGCACCTGGGCATTATACTCGGTGAGATAAGTCAGATACAGGAGGACACATGCTACATGGTACCACTTATAATAAGGGATCTGAACTCTCAGACCAGAGGGTGGGACTGTGATTCCTAGTGATGGGGGCTGGGGAGATGGGTCACAAAAAACCAACAGTCTGTGTGTGCCAAGTGCCAAGAGTTAACGGCCTCAGCTCATGTACTTAAAAATCTGCTAAAAGGTAAAGCTAATGTTAAGTGCCTTTATTGCACACAAACAAAATGATAAGTAAGAAGGCAGACGGGAACTTTTGGAGGTGATGGGTATGTTGATGGCTTCCCTTGGGGTGATGGTTTCATTCATTAGTTAAAAAAAAAGAGGTGATTCTTGATCTCGGGCCGAGGGGCTACTGGAGTTGAGAATGAGCAGGTGAAAGTCACGTGGGCAGCATTTTAGGGAATGGGTTCATTTCAGCTTTATGGTTTGAACAGTGTCGGTCACTTGGAAGTCGTGAGAGGACTGGCTCGTTGAATCTTGATTCATTCAAAATGTGACGCTCTGACCCGTACACGTTTCTCATCGGCACTGGATTTTGGTTGTGCTGATTTAGTGGAGAAGAGCACAGGCCTTTCTTTTTTCTTCTTTAAAATTTACTCCCAAGCCCAGGCTTCTCTGGAACTAGCCAGAAGCTGAATGTCATTATCACCCCATTCGATCTTGGGCCCTCACCACCTCTCTTCCGCAAGAGTGTGTGCAGAGTGCATATTCACACGCCTCCACTCTTTGTTTTCCCATCAAATACGTAAGAAGAAGCAACAGTTTTTTTTCCTTGCACAGTTTGCTCTTCCTTGCACAGCCAGGTGAATGGGGTAAGCCCAGGCACCCACAGGCACCCAGGACCCCCACCCCAGCCTCTCCTCCCCAGGCCCACTGAGAACGCGTGGTCCTTAACCATGCCTCTCGGCTCTATAAATAATCACAGCCCGTTTTAACCTCATCTCATTTGAACATTCCAATCCATTACACTTACACATGTCCAGAGGTGAGAGTCAAAATATTTAACATCTGGTAAGGCCTGGGACTGGCCCATTAGAATGGGGTCTTAAAGCTGAGCCAGGTCTTGGAGTCCCCTGCTGTGCCAGGAATTAACCCTGCCCTTGCTGAACAGGCTGAGGGCTGGGAGGGGCTGGGCCCGGGCCTGTGGGCTGGCAGCGGTGGCCAACCAGCAGAAATGCATTTTTATATTTTTATATTTTAACAACAGCCATAGTTGTAAATAAATGAAATCCGTTTCCTAAAATGTCATGGGTCTGGTGACCTATATGTCATTGAAACACAGTTTCAGAAAACTCTACTTGGGGTCCCATCTCTGCAGGGACAGGCAGAAGCTTCTGTCTTATCCCAGGCCGTTCTTTCATTAACAAAATGCTGGCTCGGAGTTTCTAAGCTGATTTCCTAACCCACTAATTGGTGGTGACCCAAGATTTGAAATGCTCCTCGAATCTGGGAGTTCTCAAATTTCCTCACCCCCAAGAACTAGCTGGGAAAATTGTTAAAAATCTAGGTCCGGCAGTTGGTTCCCCCGCCTCGGCCTGCACCCTGCAGTCCTCGCCGTGGATCTGATGCAGGTGGCTGTGGAGGTACTTTTGCAGAATCACCCTGCCACCCTGGGAGGGGAAGCGCACACACACACATACCCTTTTTGGGTGCTCCATGCTGTTCAGTTTGTCTTCGTGTCCAATCTGTATTGAAGCAGGGAGGATACTTTAAACTCAATTCAAGTGGAATAAAACCACACAGTCAACTTGTTGACCTCTAACTGAGGTGCCAGTGCCGCTGGCTCAGGCAAGGCAGGACGCAGCAGCTCAGAGGCACCTACTTTTTCTCTCTGTTGCTATCACTCTGCTTCTTAGTGCTGGGGCCACTTTGACCTGAAGCCAGGAACTTCCAAAGCTCCGTGGTTCTGGTTGTTTTCATGAAGGGTCTGGCCCCAGGAGGTAGATAGGCCTGTGTAAAGGTGATCGGACAGTAGTTCTGGCCTTAATGCAGGAGGAGGGAAGGCGTAGGAGGTTACAAGAGGCGGAGTGGGGGAGGGTCAGTTGAGGTTCCTTACGAAGGACCAGATTAGAGCCAGGCACCTCGAGGTCGACAGTGACATCCTGGCTAAGGGAGCAGGTGGAGGAAGGGGTGTCTGGGAGTCAGGAGACTGGGGTTCTCTGCGTCTTTTGCCGCATCACCCATGAATCACTCCTCGGTAAGGGCAGGTGGAGGGTGGTCTGCAGATGGCATGAATCTGGACATTACCCAGAGTCCTTTGCTCCATGTGGAGGGCATGGGGTCCCCATCCATCCACCAGCCGAAGACTGTCACTCACCCCCTTAGGGGATCCGGAGGCCCCACGCAAGGTGGTTTTGTCTTGAGAGGCCGGAGCTTTCATTCCACACAGATGACCTCCCAGCTTCCCAAATGAAAACTTGAGTCACTGTGCGTGTCTTTCTTCTGCAGACTCAGCTCCTTGGGTCCTTGTGGCATGAGCTCCCCAGGCTCACCCCGCAGCCCCAGCCCCAGCCCCATCCTCGCCTTTCTACTGCTCCTGCCCCCACCCCTTCCGTCCCAGGCAGACAGAACTGGGTCTTGCCCCCAGATGATGCAGTGTCAGATAGAGATCGCCAGCCTCGTCTAAAAGGGGGCTGACAGTGGCGATGTACCCCGTGTTCCGAGGCCACGCTTGCCCAGACCTGAGCGCCGTGTGCTGCGCGTAAGTATTCCTGGGGCCTGAGACTGGGGGTGCCGCGGCAGCTGGGCATCCCCTCCCGCTGGGGTGACTCTAAGCAGACCGCATCCAGGTCCTCAGACCTTCAGCCACCAGCAAGGGATCCTGCCTCCTTCAAGGATGCACCCTCGGCGGGGCGGCCTCTGCCGGTGTCGCTGGGCCTCTGAGCACAGAATCAAAGATGCCGGCCACCTCCAGCATTTTTGGAAAGAGAAATGAGGTGAGAGGTGCAAACATATGTCACCACGGGCGGGGGGTTGTTTGTTCTGACTTGTGATGATCGCAGGTGGGACTTGGAGGGTCCGGACAGACACTCGACTTCTGCCTGGGCTGGCTGGGAGGTTTTGCTCTGCGGCTTTGCGGCCAGGATTCAGGATCGATGATGGGGTGAGGTACCACACCGGGGATCCCAGGAGAGGTTGTGTGTCCCAAGAGCTCCCTGTTCCTCTCTTTCTCTTTCAGACCCACTGTTGAATCAGCTCAAGGCTGTCTGACCCCTGCTGTTTACATGTGACGCGGACCTTCTCTCAACATGGACGGAGCTCAGATCCGTTAGAGAAACACCCAGAACGTCTGCGCGTGGTTATCTCTGGATTGAGCCCAGCCAGGAATCCGGCCCGTTTTTGTTTCAGTCTTATCATTATTGGCATTTGATCAGATACAGACTGGCCGTGCGAAGCTGCTTGTCAAGGCAAGAGCCCACAGGACTGGGGGAGAAGGAATTTCACATGTTCCTCATTTAGAACAGGTAGAGCCCGCACCAGCAGAGGCCGAGCTTGGAGCTGGCTGCCTGAGGAGCCTCTTTGTCAGGCCGGGCAGGGTGGGGGTGGGAACATGTCAAGAAGACGCTTGAGGCAGGAAGTGGTGGTTTTCTTTCTTTCTTTCTTTTTTTTAAAATTAATTTATTTATTTACACAAGCACTGGGTACAGTCAGAAGCGCGGGAGGGTGAGAGAATTCACCAGAGCCAGAGCAGGCAGCAGAACAGGCAGACTGACGAAGTAAACTGCTGAGGGGAGCAGCGGGCGGCAGGAGAGGTCTGTCACACCATGTGGGGACCCTCGCTGGTGGCTGGGGACCGAACCGGCGCTGTAGAGGCTGCGGGCAGCTTCGCAGCCCAGCGCTCAACCGCTGCGCCACCAGGGGAGGCCCAGGAAGTGGTTGGTTTTCAACCAACTGCCTTGAGCCCCTTCCACACCCACCCTCCCACCCCGGTAATCCAGGTAACTCCTGGTCTGCTGCGGCCAACCCGTGACCCCGTCCATTTTGCCTCTTTGTGGCTGAGAAAGAGACATGTGACCCAGTGGGGTGTGAGGAGTCTCCTGGGGGCTCCTGGGAAGGGCGTCCTGGCTCCTCTAGAGACACAGAGGAAGGGACGGCCCCTCTGGCTGTTGCGTGAGGGTGTTTGCCCGGAGCTGTGGCAGCCGCCTTGAGACCAAGAGGAGTAGCACTGGAGAGGACGGTGGAGAAAGGTGGGCCCGGAGGCCTGGTGTCCCCACTGAGCTTTTGAGTTCCCCAAGCCTGGAGCCGGTGTACGGCTCGGGGGAGATGGCCTGTCTTCCTCGGCAGAGCACTGCTTTCGTGTTTCGCTCCTTGCTACCAAGGGCATCGGGGTAGAAGCAACAGAGGAACGACTGGTTGGTAAGCTGAGTCCAGGGAGGCTGCCCTGCTCCCTCGCCCATCAGTGCTGGCCTCAACCACCGCGCCTCGGGCGTGAGTTCCGCCTCCTTTCTCTGTCCAGACCACGGCAGCGCGAGCCCTGGCCGGCCGTCGTGAAGGCCGCACGGGGGAGCGGATGAGCAAAGGATAGTCAGGAGCTGGGAGCGGTGCGGGCCCTTGGGCAGCGGTCAGCAGACGTGGCTGTTGTGTTTTAATGAATTCTCCTTCTCTCGGATGGGGAGTCCTTAGGAGCACGCGGGCAGCCTACATGCCGCCCGATCCTCCCCGGCCCTGAGGAGTGTGCTCCCCGCGGATCGCAGAGCTGACAGGGGGGAGGGGAGAGAGGGCAGGTGACTGAAGAGGGCGACATGGGGGGACAGGGGCGTCTCCTGGAGCCGGCCGAGCCCTGACTGGACGAGGGCCTTCGGGTGGGGTGGGGTTGCCAGGTGTAAATGTCTCTACGCATCTGCCCCCTTGGGCCCCCGGTCCACCTCCCTCGCCGGGCTCCTGCCCCGAGCCAGGGGTGTCTTCCATTACAAACAGCTGAGACCTTTCGCAACATGGATTGTTTTCAGAGCCTCCTTTTTCCTGTGGCTTCTGTTTTTCTTATTAAACTCTGCTTCTAAAATTGTAGCTCAAGGAAAGACAGGGAGACTGCCCGGGAGGGCAGGAATCCCGGCTGGCCTCACGCCCCGCAAGGCTCCGGGAGAGGCGCGTCCAGAGCGGCTTCCCGGCCCGCAGTCGGCACGGGAGCTGGCAGCGCGGGCCGGGCCTTCGTCCCAGTGTCCAGATCAGGCTGCTCTGAGCGCCCAGAGGAGACACCACGTCTGACTTGCCCGCGGCGCTTTCTTCCCGGCTGGCCCTGCGGGTCTGCTGCTCCTGCGAGATCTGGAGAGCGTCTCCACGAGGAGAAGCCTGTTGTGAAAACGGCTGTGAATGGATGTCAGCTCGGCTGCCGCCTGCGGCATCAGGCCACACGGACATGGTCTGAGACCCCCGGGGACCCACCTCCACCCTTGCCGAAGCAGAAGCAGAGGGATCGGTGAGGTTCATCCTTAAGCCTTCCAGGTTTTGGTCTCTTCCGTCCCCCCACTTTGGTTTGCTTTTAGTTGGGGGCCAAATAATTCCCCCCAACTGATAAGTTAATACATCTCATGGGGTATTTGGTTCCAATCTTGTCATTCCCTGCTGAGTCCTTCCTACAAATGACAAACTTACAACAGCTTCTCAAAGAAGTCTTTCTCGGGTCTCCCTGGTGGCGCAAGGGGTTAAGACGCAAACTGTGAAGCTAGCTGCAGCCACTGCAGCACGAGTTCGATCCCTGGCCAGGGAGCAACCCACATGGTGCAGCAGACCTCTCCTGACTGGCCCACTGCTCCCCTCTGCAGTGTATTTCAGTCAGTCTGCCTGTTCTGCTCCCCACTCTGTCTCTGGTGAGTCCTCTCACCCCCATACCTCTGGCCTAAACCCTAGTTCTTGTACGTACAAATAAATAAATCTTTTTTTTTTTTTAAAAAGAAGTCTTCCTGGACCCCATACCCCTCTACAGCTCTTGCTGCATCTCTCTGCTCCCTTTTACAGCAAAAATTCTGTAAACATTCATCTATGCCAGGGCTGCCTGGCAGGACTATAGCAGCACATCTTGGCCTATGTAAGTGGCCCTGAGTTGTGCAGTGCACAGCCTGCACAACTGCACATGGGAGGCCTGGTCTGGACTTGCTGCTTCCATTCCTTACCTGTCATCTCTTTTGAGTCTACTCCGAGCAGGCATCCATCAAGAACCTTGTTTCCACTCCTCTATAGAGCCAACTCTTGTCGAGGCCCCAGGCACGTCCACCTTACCGGATCCAAAGGTAAGTCCTGAGTCCTCACGGCAACATTTGTCAGTCACACCTCCTTCTTAAAATGCTTTATTGCCTCTGGCTTCTGGGACTCCTCCTACTTCAGTAGTTGCAGCTTTTCAGCCTCTTTTGCCTGCCCATCTTCTGCGTGATGGCTTCGACAAATGTGGTGTATACTCACAAGTGCTCAAGGGGCTGATGTCAAATCACAGAATTTCAGGCTTCATGATCCGTCGCTGATATCTGGGGGCTGTTTCTACTAACTTCTAAAAACACAATGGAAATGGGCCACAAGGGTCCCTGCAAGTCTTTCCACAGGACACTGGGTTGGTCTGGCTCCCTTTTAAGATACAGGGGGGGCCTCCCCGGTGGCGCAGCGGTTGAGCGCTGGGTTGCAAAGCTGCCCACAGCCTCTGCGGCGCCGGTTCGATCCCCGGCTGCTCCCTGGCAACAGGAGGGGGGTCCCACATGGCGCGCAGACCTCTCCTGCCGCCCGCTGCTCCCCTCAGCAGTGTACTTTGGTCCTTCTGCCTGCTCTGCTCCCCGCTCTGGCTCTGGTGAATTCTCTCACCCTCCCACGCTTCTGACTGTACCCAGTGCTTGTATAAATAAATAAATACTAAATAAATAAATAAATAAATAAATCTTTAAATAAATAAATAAATACGATACAGGGGGAAGGTGATTCACAGACATGGAAACAACTGAAGTGTCCAGAAGGATAAGTGGATAGAGATGCGGTGTGAGTGTGAGTGTGTGTGTGTGAGTGTGAGTACAGACACACACACAGGAACACAAGCCACAGGCAAGCAGATCCTGCCGTTGCCACAGCGTGGAGGACTTCATAGGCACAGCGAGGCCAGTGAGCCAGCGCAAGACAAACACCGGGGAATCTGCCTTACGTGTGGAGCCTAAAGATCCAAACCCTTAGAAACCGAGAGCCCGGTGGGTCCCCAGGGCGGAGGCTCCCTGCGATGACCGGCTTCCCCAGGGGAGCGTCAGCTGCAGGGACGGGGGTCGTGGCCATTCCCACTGCTGCTGCCCCGAGCTGGCTCCAAACACGTGGAGTACACGACTGATCCCCTCAGACCTAGGCCTTTTCACCCCAGATGAGTCCACGAGTGGAAAGCTTGCTCCTAAGTTCAGCAGGGGGAGGGTGGCTGGATGCCGCTGGTCCCAGCCGGTGTGGGGAGAGGAGCGCCAAGCCTCACCCAGCGGGGCCCCAGGAGCCAGGAGGCCTGAGGAGCTGTGACCCCCTCCAGCGGCGGAGCCTGGGGTGGGCTGGGGGTGGCTGCTTCAGACGAGGTGCTGCTTTTGAAAGAGGATATGAGAGCGATGAGCCTCTCGCACGCAAGCCCACCTGACAGATGATTCCAGAAGCACCGCCCAGGATGGCCCTGCCGCCTCCGCTCTCCTACCCAGGCCGGGGCGCAGGCCTTGTCCACCATGCGCACCATGGCAGGAGGGTCCCTCGCTCCAGAGACCGTGGGAACATTCTTCCAGAGCTAGATGCTCCCAGTTTTGGGGGGGTGCTCTCTTCGGGGGGTTTTTGGGGGCCGTTTTTGTAAATGCAATCTGTTTATCAGTCTGTTCCGCTGTTTTCTCAAGCCCAGCACCTGACACAGGCCGGGGAGAGAGTGTCTGGGGGAGGATAACGCGCGCCCCTCTGACCCCTCTGCCAGCTTCGCAGCCAGGAGGGCCTCGGCGGGCCAGGCTGGGCTGCAGCTGGGAAGGAGAAGGGGAGTGGGGCACGGGCCGCAGGGGTGGGGCATGGCGGGGAGGGGACTTTTCCTCGCAGCTCCAGGAAGCTAGATTTGGGTGTAGCTGAAGGAGGCGCTCCATGGCAAAGTCAGGAAAAAAAGCAAACCCGCCATGAACAAGCAGCGCGAGAAAGAGCTGTGGCCTGGAACCAGGAGCCCCAGCCCGGGGGTGAATTCCGCCTCCTGCGCTCTGGCTCATTTTTGCTGCTTTCACATTGGGGGGCAGTGAAAAGACAGAACCCCAGGATCTGACTGAAGTCTGCCTCCGGCCAAGGCTGTGTGACTTTGGGAAAATTGCTCCCCCTTTCTGGGGTGGCACTGCCCTCGCCCGTGCTGCAGAGGGGAGGGAATTACTGAGGTTGTGGGGAGCAGTCACCGCGGGGTTAAGAGGACTGGGGTTGTCAGTGGGGCCAGCACCTCGGGTCCGGGTCCGGGGCAGGAGGGAGCCGGGCCCCGGGGAACCTCAGGGCTTGGGATCCTGAGTCTCTGTTCAAACTTTTAGACGTTTGTTGTGAGGAGTAAAGTGACTCCTCTTGGTTGAATTTAACTCATACGTTCAGGCAATTGCTTAGAATTTGAAAAAGATTCACCAAAATAGCAGAACTTTCATACCGAAATCAAAGACTATCTACTTCATAAAAGTCCCGCTCTCAGACACGCTGTTTTTATAAAGATGCAGCTTTTGCTTATGACTCGGAGAGGCTGAAAGGGGTCTTTGCTAAGGGGATGTTAAAAACGATGCTTTGGAGTGCTTTTGTTTGTTTTTTAATGAAGAGGGAGAAATAGTTTGTCCAGGGAAGAAGTGTTTTATGGACAAGGGGTCCACCGGAAATCTGAGCCCCAATCCCTCCGCAGCTCTGACACCCCCACTTCTCAAGTGACTATGAGCTCTGGCCTTAAGTGGGTGCTCGCCCTGGGGGACTCTTCGGAACTAGGGAAAATCACCCGCCCAGTCCCCAGGCTGGTCCCAAAGAGGCGGGTAGAGCTGGCAGGGAGGGCGTAGCTGGGGCTTGTGCTAATTACGAAGGCCTTGACCCTGACTTTCAGCCTCTTTAGCCTTGAGCTGAAAACACCTGCGGACAGCACACCTACACCTCCTCCCTGCCGCTGGTTCCTTTCCCTGCCCAGGAAGCCCTCAGGTCGTGGGGCTCGAGATCCATCACTCTGCTAACAAATGTGCGGACCCAGGGCAGGCAGTGGGGTGATTTCACGGGAACTCACTGTCGAGGGGGCTGCCTTTGCCGAGACTACACACCGCAGTTGTTAGGAGGCTGCTAAGCGCGGAGCTGTCAGGTGGTGTGGGGGACTCGCAATGAGAAAGAGAGGGGTGATCCGCACTGAGTGAGGGTGACAAACAGGAATGGAGCTGCTGCTGTCAGGTGCTGGGTGTCATTTCATCCTGCCCCAGGCCCATTTTGGACAAGAGAAAATGGAGGCTAGAGGGTGTAAATAATGTAGATGCTTGGGCGGCTACACGGAAGGGGACTGGAATAGCAATGGGAATTGGTTTGATTCCAAAGCCCCACAACTGACTCCCCAACAAAACCTTCCAAAGGCCACAGGTAGGTCATTACAGGATGCTCTCCACTCCCCGGCTTGGGGTCCGGGGTTCAAGCCAAGGCTAATGGAAAACACCCCATGCAGCTGGGCCTGCAGTGCTCAGGTCCGCCCCGGAACTACAGAGCTGCTGCTTGTGCCTACGCCCTAACCCACACGGAGCAGCGAGTCCGTAGCCCTGCTAGCGTCTCAGGCATCACAAGTGACCTGGGGGTGACTCAGCGGGTGTGCATAAGCCAGGGGCAGGTTCTTCACCACTTAACATAAGGGACTTCGGTTTTGCCTCCTTGGGGATCCCAGAACCAGTCTCCTGTGGATACTGGGGGTTGATGATAGTGAATCACATGGAATTTTTTTTTTAATCATATTCAGTTTTTTTCACAAAATATTTTGTTAAGGCTTAATCATGTCCTTAAATAGTCTTTGGAAACATGATTTTAATTGCTGTATTATATTCAAAGATGTGACTATACCGTCCTTGTTTACTCTCCCTTATAGGGTATGAGATTGTTTTCCTTCATTAACATTAATATGTAGCCGTGTAACTCACCTAGGTGAGCTTTGGCTTACATCTCTGATTATTTCCTTAGAACAAATTTCTAGACATGGAATTACTGGACCAAAGGGTAAGACTATTTTCAAGGCTTTTGCTGTTACCAGATTTTTTCCAGTGGAGACTTCAGTTTATAGTACGAGCACCCCTTATCTGCATCCTCACCAACACTATTTTTGCTTTTAATTGAAAACATCCTCAGTATGGTAAGCTTTTTAAAAATTGTGTTTTGTTTGTTTATTAGAAATTTTTAATTACACAGGTGAATCTTTTTAGGCATTTATTAGACGGGTGCTTCAGTTCTCAAATGTGTGTGTTTTGTCCACTTCTCTGTTAAAGTGACTGTTTTTGTCTTGTTTATTTTTAAGAACTTTTTATATATGTAGGGCACTGATTATCCATCATCAATGTTACATCTTCCCCAGTATTCTTGCTGTAAAATGTTTTTGTCATTATGATATTCAGAGGTTTGCTTTCATATAATCAAATCTATCAGCCTCTTAGATGTCTTCCATGGCATGGGGCTTAGAAAACTCTGTCCCAGCCAGAAATCATGGAAATATTTACCTTTGTTTCTTTCCTGCTTGTTTTGGAGCTTTATTGTTGTTGTTATTATAATTTTGCCTTTGCTGCTTTTATTTTATTTTGGTCTATCATAAAGGGGAGCCAACTTAATTTTATAAGTGCCCATTGTCTGTATCCTCACCATATTGTCCCAGTACCTGTGACTGATTCCTTCTTTCTGTACTGATCTGTGATGCCACGTTTATAGTATATCAAATTTCTATATGCATTAGACCCTAGAACATGTAATATCTACTGCTTTCATATCACTTATTCCTCCAGAGAGAGGTTTTCAATATAGAGTGAGTCTTACTGTTTCCCTATTTAAAATACTCGCCCCCCTTCAGCCAGGATAAGATGCAGATCTCCTGGGACTTGGGTGCTTCTTGGCCCCACTGGCCTCTCTCTCTGCTCTTTAGTTCCAGATCTGCCAGGGCCCCATGACCTACTCACTCCTTCAGGCTTTGTCCTTTTTTTCTCCAGCACCCCCAGCCCCCTTCCAGTCCATCACTCGACCTACCTCTCATCCAACCACTCTCCACCACCAGCCTCCACCCCCTCACCTGGGCGTGGCCTCCCCACTCCTGGAAATGTCAGCCCTCCCCTCCCCCACCTTCCTCAGCACATCCCCACCAGTTGGAGAACGGCCTCAAGCACACAGCAGAGCAGCGGGAGCGCCTCCCTGCGGACAATGCAGGGCACGTCAGTGGGGGACCTAGGTGGGCAGGACAGGAGTGGCCCCTCAAGCACTGCAGGATTTGCCAGATGGTGGGCTTCGAAGCAGGGGCAGCCGGAAGCTTGAGGGTGCCCTCCGAGCCTCTCGGCAGTGTGGGGTCCCCTTCCCAGGATGGAGGTGGGCGCCCTGGGCAAACGTGGTGAGACTGGGGAACCTGAGGTGTCTCCATCTCTCATGGAGGAGGGGCTACCCCCTTGCGGACAGACCTTGAGAACATTGGAATGTGGATGTTAGAAATGTAGCTCAACATGGGCACCGTCCAAGAGGGAAGAAAGCAGCCCCTAGGGAAGGGTTAGATGAACAATGAGAGGAAGAGCCCAGCCCCGGAGTAGCTGGGGACCTGCTGTGACATCACCGCGTGGGGTGTCACCTCCAGCACCCGCTTCCCCCGCGGCGGCTCCTGGAGAGCCAGAGCCTTGCCCGGGTCTCTGCCGTCTTTGGGTCACTGTGCCCCCCGCTGCCACCAACAGGTGTTCAAGGAATAGTGGTTGATTGAAAGACTCAGAAAGATGGAAAGACATGAGCAGCCTGGGGGCTCAGGGAGGGAGTGAGGGTGCCCTGCACCCAGTTAGACCCTGGCGTCTGCCCCTGGGGACTGCTGGCTGTTTGTGCCTCAGGCTTTCTCCATCCCTGAGGATAGTGGAGAACTGACCGCTATAAATGAGCAAGGCCTCCCTGGTGGTGCAGGGGTTAAGTCTCAGCACTGTGAAGCTTTCCGCAGCCTCTGCAGCACAAGTTCGATCCCTGGTGGCCAGGGAGCTACCCACAGGGTGCGGCAGACCTCACCTGTCTTCCCCACTGCTCCCCTCAGCAGTGTATTTCAGTAGATCCACCTGTCCTGCTCCCCACTCTGTCTGGTGAATCCTCGCACCACCACCACCCTCCCCCCACCTCTGGCCAACGCCCCAGATCTTGTCTGCATGAATAAATAAATCTTAAAAAAATTAATGAACAACGGCCCCTCCTCGAGATGGCTGAAGCAAAGCCCACACGTGGGGTGGCAGGCCCCACCTGGAACCTCTCCCGGGCACCGCCTTGGTGGAGCTGGGCTCCAGTGCCCACGTGCTCCCGGACTGTCGGCTGCTAGGGCGTGACTAGGGAGCCAGATGGTCTCTGGAGAGGCCTCGCCGGCCCAGGAGAGGTTCTGAGATGGTCATTTTGTCTTGACAAGAAGAATGAACCCCTGGGGATACACTTTTCAGAGAGCAAGCCCCAGCTCTGGTGCGCAAAGGCCCTTCCCAGCAGCTCCCGTGTGAAAGAAGCCCTTTCTCTACTTCACGCAACGCCATGCTCACTCCTGGCTCAGGGGTGCCTGCTTCGCTGGCTCTGCTCCGCATTCGGGGTGTATCTCCCGTGCTCCCCTACACCCCCTTCATCCAGCGGCTGTCTACCCCAGCCTTGCCCAGAACCAAGAGGCCGGTCTGAGGTTTCACGTCACCTTCCCTGCAAACCCCGCAGACGTGTCCCTCATGCCCTCGTTGACCATTCGATTCTGGCGCCCACAGTTTTAGGAAAACCTAAAGAGAAAAGTCATTGGGGTTGTTTTTTTTTTTTTGGTTCCCTTCTCAGCGTTTTGAAATCCAATCTGAATCTCAAGTATGTTTTGAGTTGTGTTCAACTTTTAACATTCTGTGAAAATTTGGATTTAATTAATTTCGCTGGCGTTCTGAAATAGTGCGATACTTTTATTTTTTGTTTCCTGGACCGAAGCCTTGCCACATTTGTGGAAAAACTGAGGGGGGAATATTTTCTTGTAAGAATGAATGTAAAGTGGATGGAAATGGCTGCTTTAGGGGAAATGACTGATTTCTGGCCTCCGGGCCGGGCCTGCAAGCACCAGCAGGCCCGGGGGGCTGGACGGGAAAGCTTTGACCATAATGTGAGACTTGTCACGTCCTCTGGACCCCTTCCCGGGCCCACTGTCTCTGTGTCATAGCCTGGGTGCCCTGGTGGCAAAGCCGGCGGGCTGGAGAGAACGTGGGCGACTTTCCTCTGCGACGTCATGGGTGTGAGGTGCGTGTTGCTGCTGTCACAAATGGTCACAAACTCAGTGGCTTGAGACGGCCCAGCTTTGTCATCTTGCACCTCTGAGAGGTCGGCACTGTTCTTCCTGGAGGCTCCAGGGGAGAATCCGTTTCTGGACGCATCAGTTTCTAGACGCTGCCAGCACCCCTTGCTCCTGGCACCCACTCCCACCTCTGCTTCTGCCCTCCCTCTCCTCTCTGACCCCCACCCCCCGCTGCCCTCTTATAAAGACCCTGGGCCCTCGTGGCCCCATTCAAGACGCAAAGTCTCCTCTGCCATGTCAGGACGTGTGTTCACAGGTGCACCTCTTGGGGGGCATGCTTCTGCCTGCCGCCCCCTCCCAGGGCTGAGACATCCCAATAATGGCTGTCAGCCTTTTAGCATGGGGCCTCCACCACGGTCTCTTTCTAGAGTGCGCTGTCCGGACACTTCTAAAGCAAGTGTCACGTGCTTTCCTGGGCAAGGACTCCCTCCTTCCTCCTCCCTCCTCCCTCTCCCTTCTCCCTCCTCCCTCCCCCACCCTGTCCCCACCAGGGTCTTCTGAGGTTCAGAGACCCAGGATTGAGTTCCCAGGCAGCCGAGTTGCCCGAGCACTGGGCTCTCCAGCTGCAAGGCAGGCATGCCAAGTGCTCTCTTGGCATTCTGAGGGAACGGACGTGAGTGTGAGGATCGTGAAGCAGCTCACACGTGCCCTGTGACCACGGGCACCACCGGAGAGTGGCGGCCGTTGAGGTGGGGAGGATTGGTTGATATGACACATTTATCATGAAAAGCTGAATCATCCACCTTTTAATTGTCGTTTAAAAAATGCAAACAAGCAGCCTCCCTTAAGAAACAGTTACCCAGGAAGGACATCCCCAAGTCCCCACCTCCCTTCCCCCTTGGAGGGGCAGGACTGGACACAGCGCAGGTTTTCTGATTCAGCAGACGAGGTAAAGGAGTCAGAGTCCTCAGTGGCTTTTGCAGGTTTTTTATTTAGATTTACCAGGTACACGGCAGGCAGGGGTGCTGGGGGGCTGGGAGGCTGCCAGGCCTGGCAGCCTCCCAGCCCCCAGCAAGTCTTTACTCTATCTGGGCTCTCCGGCCTTCTCTGCTTCTCTCTTGGCTGCTGCTGCTGCTGGCGTCCCTATGACGCCGCCCTTAAAAGCCCAGTCTGAGCCCAGGTGAATCCCATCTCCCTAGGCCCACCCCCTACTCCAGGGGCCGCCATCAGGCCTGCAGTCAGGACCGCAGGATCCATCATCTATCCTGATGGCGGGAGGGCAGAAAAGCCTGACATTTTTCCTTACCCTACACCCCTGGGCTGTTGCTGAGCACCTGACCCCACAGTGACACCTGGTGCTTGTCTCTCTCAGCACAGCGAGAGAGAGAGAGAGAGAGAGAGAGAGAGAGAGAGAGAGAGAGAGAGAGAGAGAGAGAGAGAGAGGAGAGGAGATATGGTATAAAGGATTAAAACAAATTAGCAATGGGTTTCATCCCCTTAGTGGCCACGATGAGCAAAATAATAAGGAAAAGGGGGTGATGCTATCGAGAAATGCAGCAAGTGGGGCTGAAGCACACCAGGACTGCGGTGACGGTGTCAGTATAATCAGAATGTGGGGACACCGCCCCGCTGGCCGTCATCGACCAGACTGACCTGGCACCTCTGACGGCTCCCTTTGGGGGTCCCTGGGCCAGGAGACTGATGGAGGAGGAGGGGGGCACCGGCCAGCTGGGAAAGCGACTCAACACCAGGGAAAGAAGCAGACACCTGTGGCTGCCACCGTGGCTGCGGGTGTGGTGAGGGCCACGCAAGGGCCACCCTGGGGTCGCGGGCATGTGGCCAGTGGCCGTCCTGGGAGGGGCTTCTGTTTGAGATTTATTGTAGGGAAAAACAACCCACTAGCTGGGCCCTGAGAAGCTGGTTCTGCTGACAGGAACGGATCCCAGAATAGGAACCAGCTGGGGATTCATGTGGGGAAAACAAAGGTCCTGCTGGTTTCATTTCCTCTCTTCTCTTAGGTTGGCAAAACAAACAAACAAACAAACAAAAGCGGGGCGGAGCTTCAATGGGCCCCACCGTGAGACGCAAAGCCTAAAATGCACGTGGGGGACAGCATTGTGCTATGCCCTCCGCGCCCCAGGAGAGTCACAGGGACTGTGACAGCCGTGCCTACCAGGGACACTGCTCTACCAGGGACAGCCGTGCCTACCAGGGACACTCGCTCTACCAGGGACAGCCATGCCTACCAGGGACACTGGCGCTGCCCATCACGCCCACAGGAAGGGCACTCGGTGCCATCTTGCAAAATGGCGGCCTCCGTGGCTGGGCCGGCTCACCTCCACCCCTCATGGCTATTTCACCCAGAGAAGGCAGCCCCCCGGCCAGCGGCTCAGAGGCTGCGTGCTGGGGGTGACCACAGGTGTGTCTCCCCTCGTCCACCCCGGAGACCCTCCCTGTCCTGCCCAGTCTGGCGTGGGCCCCCCCGGCAGCGTCCCGGGCCCAGTGGGCGCGGTGCGGGCGGCTTCCTGGGACGCTGGAAGACGGGGAGCCGTGAAGACAGGACGCGGGGAGGGACTGCGATCCTCGGGCCGCGTGGATGTGTGCGCTCTTTATCTGGCACTGGAGGGCCTTCAGACTGTTTCAAATTATCTATGAATACATTTCCCTGCGGATCCCCAGGCAACCGCGCAGGAGTGGAGGATGGCGCCCCAGCCAGCGGGCCCCTCCAGGAAAATAGCTGCCAGACGCAGGAACTTGGCTCCAGGTTGGGTCTTAACAGCCAAGCTCGGGCTTAAAGATCTGAAATAGGGGTTCTAATCGCAACCAGGTGGACTGGGATGGTGCCGCAAACCAGCGCCCACCAAACTCCAGGCCTGAGCAGACATTCATCCAAGGAAATCACCAGAAAATCAACCCCAACATTTTATGGGACTATCCTGCCATCAGAAAGATGGAGAACTTTGCCCTGGAGAGGAGCAACACACTCTGTTAAAGATTTACTGTGGGGTAACGGAAGTAAACTGGAGAGAGAGTCTGTCTTGGGTTCACAATAAAAGCCAAAGACACGTGATCTTAAAATGGCGGAGGGGGATGAGAGAGGCCCTGGATGGCAGGGGAGCCGGCGGAGGAGGCCGAAACAGTGAGTGACCGGTGTGTCTAGAAAGGGTGTGAGGAGCTAAGAATACCTGGAAGGATGGTCGGCGGCCGATAGGCCGCGGAAAATGGACAGGGGACGGGAAAGCCAAATCCATGGTGCCCAGCAATGTGGAGGGATCTGGTGGCCGCGGCTGATCAAGAACCTTGCCCCCCACCTCTTCCATGCTAACAGAACCTTTATCACATCATCTTTCTTGAGGTCCTGTGCCCTTCTTGGGGCCAGACACCGGCCCCTCCTTGGCTCCACCAGGTGAGTCTTGATTGATTTAACCACATGGTCTCGTTGCCTCTGCTCAACAATGTCTTGGGCCTGGTCATGGAGGCCCAGCTAGTCAGGGACCCCTGCAGGACTTGTGATGCAAGGAGGACAAAGGAACACACAGACACACACACACAATGCTCCCCCCCATATACCACATACCACACACACACCATACCACACACACACCACACCTCCCCACACCATACGCACACCACATACACTACACCACATACCACACCCCCCACACCACACCACATCCCACACATACACATACCATATTCACACATTGCATACCACACACAGCACACACCACACCACACACACCACACCACATACCACACACACACATCACGTCTACACACACACCACACCACACACACACCACACCACATACCAAACATACACACCACACCCCTCAACACACCATACACGCACCACCCACTACACACACAGCACAGCACACAGCACACACACCACACACACACCACATTCATACTAGTTGTTATGGACTGAACTGTGTGCCGCCCCCGACTGACCTGCCGGACCCCTGCCCCCCAAGGTGACTGTGCTGGGAGGCGGGAACTTCAAGACCACCAGGGCGCAGTGAGGTTGACCGGCGGGCCCTGATGCCCCAGCTGGAGGGCCCAGCGGCGAGTGTGCTGGGGGTGCGCGTGGGGCTGGTAGGCGGGTCTGTGAGCGGGATGGGGTGGCAGGAGGACCCCCCAGTCCTGATCCTGGGCATCCAACCTCCAGACTGTGAGGACATGAATGTGCGGTTGAGGGCCCGGGTCTGTGATGCCGTCTCGGGGCAACCGGAGAGACCCGTGTGGATTCTGTGCGGGACGGGGCACAGGGGCAGCACAGAGGCTGAGGGGTGAGGTGCCTGCAGAAACCCTGGGTTGTGTCGAAGCCACCGCCGGATGTCCCCGGTGATTCTGGGGACCCTGCTGGAAACGGGGATGGTGTGGCTGGCACCCGAGGAAAAGTCTGAATAGCAGAAAACCTCACTGGGTCGCGTTCTCGCTCGTGGGGGGCAGAGGTCGCGGGTGGTGAGCCTGGATGTCCAGCTGAGACGTTCCGGCGGCGCGGAGGCCGGCTGGGCCTTCCTCCCGCAGATGGTGATGTGTGAAGGCATGAGGAGCCGGCACTTGAGGGCACATGAGGGTTGGGAGGCTTCTTAGCCTCTCCGTGCTGTGACCAACGAGGAAGCGTGTTCTGGAGAGACCCCCTAGGGCGTGGCTGGAAAAACCATTTGATTAAGAAATCGGGGAGCAATTTGCGGGTTTCCTCAGCCCTCTGAGCAGAAGCCAGGAACAGACGGGCCCTCCTGCCAGCCGCCACCCCGCAGGCCGGGGCTGGAGGGCAGAGGCCACGCCAAGTGGGAAACGCCTCAGACCTCGGGGATCTTCCGGGAGGGGATGGCCGGGTGGCGGGGCGGTAGCGTGTGTTGTCCTTGCGGGACAGGGAAGACGACCTGGGGATGATGCAGAACCACCGGCTGGCACCGCCGGGCGATGCTGCCCAAGCACCAGGCGGGAGGCGGAGGAGGGCAGCGGGTCGCGGCGGGTTATCGCCAGCCTAGGGGCTCACACGATTGGCTCCACTTTGGGACCCTCACCCCTTCCCTCTTTCCGCTGCTCCCCTTTCCGAGAGTGGCGTGCCACTGTCGTGGTCACGGCCCTGCCTGGTCTGGGTCACGGGGAGCAGGGCCCCAGCACGGAGCCTGCCCAGGCCCCGGAACTCAGCTCCATCACACATCGAGCTGGAGCTGGCCGAAGTCAGCCCCGGGGCCGCCGTGTCTCGCGGCAGACGGCTGCAGGCTGGATGGCAGCACTGGAAAGTTCGCCCAGACTCATCCGGGGAAGCCTGGCCCCTGGGATGGTATTCGGGGGTGGGGTCACTGAGGTTCAGTGAGGTCATGAGGTCAGAACCTAACCAAGCCTTCCTTATAAAACAGAGGGAGACCCCAGAGGGCCCTGCTCACAGCAGGGCGGAAGGCCCAGGAGCCCCAGGAGAGGCCACACCCACTCACACTCGACCCAACCCGGGCCTTCCTGCCTCCAGAGCTGTCAGACTTTGTTCTTCACGCCATCACCAGTCCTTGTGAGTCACTGTGTTTGCGAACTCACCTGCCCCCCACAGTTTACCTGTGATCCCCAAACCAGTACCCGTGGCCGCTCTGGCCGTCTGCAGACGGGGGCGCGCAGCTCCAGGTACGGTTGGCGAGGCCGCGTCCTCTGGCCATCACACTGCGAACAAGTGTCCCGTGTGCAGTCGGTTTAATGTCACATTTGTTGCATTTCTGGCCCTTTGGCTGCTGTCTGCAGCGGCTCCAGGCGCAGCCTGTGCATGTGGAGCGTGGCGCGTCCTGGAGAAACCAACTCAGAGAGTTAGTTTCGTTCAGGTGGGACGGAGGCCGCGAGTTCAACGCCAGGGACTCAGTCGTAGGGATGAAATAAGGCATCTTTAAACAAAACCAACACAAAGTAAGGCTCTGTATTGACGGTTGGGGAAAATCGTGACCGGAGGCTGCCAGCACCTCAGCCCCTAGTCCCAGGAGCAGGCGGCAGTGTCTGCCAATCCCTGCCGGGGTGACAGCACAGAGCCCACTGCATTTCTCTGTGCTCCCCTCACGTGGGAGCCGGATCCCCGGCCTCTGCCTGCCTCTGGAGTCCCGAGCACAGAACCCAGAGTGGGGCCCAGCACATGTTAGGGGTGCGCACTGATTGTGCAGGGGGCGTCCTGTGGGCCAACTGTCCGGATTGAGGGTGAGCGTGCTTGGTTTTTGGAACGGACTGGAACATTCCCCGGCTGGTTCTGCACCCCTTCCCACGTGCTGCTTCGTGTTACTCACTCCGTAAGAGGGAAAAGATGAAACCACCTCCCTGCGGCCCGCGCCCGCCTCCCAGGGGCCACAGGGAGGATGCGGCCTCTGCTGTTACGCCACCAGCCTGCGTTATTCTTTGCAGCATTTGCTGCAGGCCAGTTTATTAGAAGGCCCAACCTGAAATGGGACCTGGCTGTTTTGAATCAGATTCTGTTAAAAGCACAGACTGAGGTTTCCTTCTCTTGTTGCCTCCCCCTGGCCCAGGCCCTGGTCCTCCTCCCTCCCCCTTGCCACACCCTCTGGGTCCTCCAAGCCTCCTCTGTTGCACCTACAGACCTCCTCTCTCTGTGCTCAGCGGGTTGGCAGAGGCAGGCAGGGGAGGGGCAGCAGCCAAGGGGCCCCCATGGGGCAATGAAACCAGTGAGTTCCTGTTTCTCAGGCTTGGCTGCTCCTCCGTGCGGCCTGTTGACAAGCAGAGGTTGGCCAGCAGTGGCCTTCCTGGTGGTGGGAGGGGGCCTGGGGCTTATTAAAAACTGGGTTGAGCTGTGGGGGAGGGGAAGACGGGGCGGCTCATTCCAAGAGCCTCAGTTCCCATTAATTGTTGGATGGAAGAAACAATACATGTGTGTGCATATGTGTGTGCCCATGTGTGTGCACGGTGAGCGCATGTGTGGCTGTGCCTTGCGTGTGTGCACGTGTGAGTGCACTGTTAGTGTGTGTGCTTGTGTGAGTGCATGCGTGTGCATACGTGTGTGCCTGTGCCCCTGTGCGTGTGCACAGGTACGTGTGGGGGTCGGGGGCACTGCCCTGCAGATCTGGGCTTGTGAGGCAGCCGCCGGGCGGACACGGTGGAGGAGGAGGGTGTGGCGGGTCCGGTAAGTTCAGCCACAGCAGAGAAGCAATCGCCCAAGAGTCTGGCCTGCATCCCTCCCGGGCAGGGGAGAGACGTGCAGCTTAGCGTGGCCTGTGCCTCCCTGACGTGCAGCAGATGTCCAGGGGCTGGTTTTGCGGCCTTTGGGCTGGGCTCAGGTCTATGAGACATGTGGGTTCCCCGGAAACTGGAGGCAAAAGGGAAAGCGGATTGATTCTCCCTGTTCTCTCTCCCTTGTCACGCAGCTGCTGCGTGGACCCGACGTCGGAATCCTGTGGGACGTGGGATGGTGGCCTGGGGGAGGCTGGGGAGATCTGAACACGGCGGGACGTTGGATGAGACGGGGAGTCAGTATCGAGTTAGGGCCGAGAAGGGCCCGCGGCAGGTGAGAGGAGCCCCTTTCTCTTTGGGGGCCCCCGCCAGGGCGCCAAGTCAGCCCTGCCGCCTCTGGGGTGTGTCTGCTTATCTCTAGACTTGAAAATGTTCGTAGAATTGATTCACGTGCTAAAGAAAAAAGCAGTTGAAATAAAAATCTAACATCTTGCACTGAAAAATAAACCCTTTGGGGTTTTCTGAAAGCAGAGCCTCCATGTCCCTGGGCAGGACCCTGGGAGCCCTTGTGTTTTGTGGGTGCCGGAGGAAACACTCCAGGCTGAGCTTCAGCAGCAGGAACTTGTGTTGTGCAGGCCAGAGTGAGGCAGACCTGGGGACCCAAGCCAGGCTCCCAGCTTGGGGTTTTGATTTTATAGGGAGCCATACATATTCACAGGGAGGTAGCACCCACACATGGAGGAAGCAGGGGTATTTGTAAGAAGGCACAGATGTGCACCCCACTTCTTTGTGCTGTTACATTTCCTTGCAAGGGCAGCGGCTTTTCTGCGAAGCCGTCGGCACCTGCACGTGGCTGGGGCCCCGGGGATGGAGGAGCCGGTCAAGGAGCAGGCGGGAGCAAGGCGCACTTCCTCTCCACGGGCTGCGCGCCCCGGGCGACGTCTCCTGTTCTTTTGTGACTTTTTCTCCATTTTGAGGCTTCCCTGCTTTTCTCTCCCAACCTGCCCCAGCTTGCATGAAAATGCGAGGGCGTGAACTGCCCACACGTGTGCTGTCCGGGGGGCCCGGCCCCCGCAGAATGGCACTGGGCCGACCCTGATCTCGCGGGTCCCTGCGTGCCCAGCATGCCAGGCGTGCAGCATGTAAACGTTGACTCGACTTCCGGCACCCCACACAGGGCCATGCATCCACCAGGCGTTCAATAAATATTTGTGGAAGCCACACATTGGGTTGAAATGCCTGACGCGGTAGAGAGAATCATCGAGAGAGCTCCTTGGTCGCCACCCTGGAAACGCAGTGTGCAAATCTGGGACCATCTGTCGGGCTTCTGGAAGGCTTAGGAAAAAAGCCATCGATTTTCCCGAAATAGCACAAACAGGATTTCCTGGAGGGAGACAAGCCGGCTGCATTTGGAAATGGAAAGTGCAGCCTTGCTTGCAATTTGGGGCGACTGGCTTGATGACTGCCGGCAGCCAGAAAGCCCCTGCACCCTGGGGCACCTCTGGTCACTCAGCCTTGCCTCCTGAGCAGGTGCACGAGGAGGCGAACAGATGAACAGCTAATCCACCTGGAAGATCTTAATGTGACTGTTGATAAAACCGTGATTTCCTGCAGGTCACCCAACAGAGAGCTGGGCTCTGCCCGCCGCTCCAGGCCCTCCTCCCTCTCCACGGCCCTCACTGCCCGTGCCCTGTCGTCTCCACCTGGGACTGGCCCACCCCCCAGGGGCAATTGTTAGGACGCTCAGAAGGTTGGGCTGCAGATCCAGGCATGCGATCTTGTGGGGGTACCCATTCTGAGCCTCAGTTTCCCCACCTGTACAGTGGAAAGTCTGCCTCATGGGGGAGTTGAGAGGATGACTGAGAAAAATAAAGCATTTAAGGATGTTTGACATGATGTATGTTTGGTCAGCGATCACTGTTTGTTTGTTTTTTTAAAGATTTATTTATTTATGCATACAAGAGCTGGGGTACAGGCCAGAGATGCTGGGGGGTGAGAGGATCCACCAGAGACAGTGTGGGGAACACAACAGGCAGACTGACTGAAGTACACTGCTGAGGGGAGCAACAGGGAGATAGGTGAGGTCTGCCTCGCCATGTGGGTTGCTCCCTGGCTGGCTAGGGATCGAACTTGTGCTGCAGAGGCTGTGGATTGTTTCATAGTGCGGTGCTTAACCTCTTGCACCACCAGGGAGATCCTAAATGATCACTGTTTTTATGTCCACAGTTAGACAACTTCATGCCTCCCTCCAGTGACTCTGCTGCCCCATGTCCATCATTTGTCCACCCTGAAACCGGGGAGTCTGCCGACCATGTGTCGGAGGCTGGTGTAGGCGTCCCCTGTGGCTGCTGTGGTCACAGGCGGGTGCTCATCCCAAGCCCACGTATCTCCTTGCAGTTCTGGAGTCCAGAAGTCCAAAATCGAGGGGCTGTGCTCCCCTCCCCCGCCCCGCAGGCACCAGGCACTTGCCTCTTTCGGCTGCTGCTCTAGGTGTCCTTGGCCGATGGCTGCACCTCTGCCCTTCCGTGGCGCTCCCCTCTGTCTCCGTGTCCCTCCATGTCCTCTTTTCTCAAGACACCTGTCATTGGGCTCAGAGCCCGCCCTGGCATCCAGGTGCCACCACAGCCCCAGATCCTTAACTCAGCCCATCTGCAAAGACCTTGTTCCCAAAGAAGGTCACATTAACAGCTTCTGGGGACACGGGATGTATATTTTCAGGGACCCCCGTTCAACCCACAACAGCCATTGGCTCTGTCTCCAGGATGACGTGGGAACCTGTCGTCCTCTCCCTTTCTCTGGATGCCAATCCTGGCCTGTCAGCTCCTGCCTGAGTCTCTCAGAGCTCCCCAGCCTCCATCCCGCCGCTCGTCTCCATACTTCCAGGCAGGACGCTGCATCTCCTACATGGCGGCCGCCGGCGCGGCGACCCCCGGGGCCTTGGAGCTCGTGCGGCTGGCCCCGACGCGGGCAGTCAGGGACGCCTCGGTCTCCCAGGCTTCGTGTGAGAGAGAATGTAAGAGACCCAATGTTGTCTATGTTGGTTCTGTTTTGAGTGAACTGTATTTTGGATACACTGGGCTAAGTAGAAATATTAAGGTGAATTTCACGTGTTTCTTTGTACTTTGTTAACGTGGCTACGGGAAAATTTAGAATGATAGTGTGGCTTGCTTCATCCTTCTGTTGGGCAGGGCTGGGCTGAGGGGTGCTGCTCTCTGATGGTCTGTATCCGTTGTCTGTGCGTGTGTGACCCCCGAGTTCCAAAGCTTCATGGTTTGAAACAATGAATTTCTCTTGCTTTTGTGGGTTGGCCCAGAAGACACCCCTGCGGGGTTTGCTCAGGTGTTTGCATTCAGCTGGGCATGCTGAGGGCTGAAGGTCCACGACAGCCTCGTTCACGGGGGGACAGTAGCTGGCGGTGACCCCGAGGCCTCCCATCCTGAGACCAGCAACTTCGCGTGGCGATCTTGGGGCGTGAGCGCAGAGGGCAGGAAGCACCGGGGACCCCTGAAGCTTAGACCTCACTACAGCGTCACCGCCAGTAGCTCCTGCTAGTCAGTCAGTCACTCGCCCAGCCCAGATTTAAAGACACAGAGAAACGGACTCCCCCTCCGGGAGGCAGGCGGGACAAAGCCACATTGCATCCCGGGAAGGGGCGAATCCACCACCACTGAGCCGAGTCCTGCCTGGTCCCTGGCTCCTCTCCGGGCAGCGTCCAGCCGCGGCTCCCTCCGTGGCCCTCACGACTCACAGGCCATGGAAGGCCCAACGTCCCTCCCGGCCAACGTCCCTCCAGGCCAACGTCCCTCCCGGCCTGCCTCGCCAGACCTCCCCGGCCCCCTGGCCCACCCCACGCGCGGCCTCGTCCACGTGGGAGCAGAGCCCGGCTCCTCCTTCGGAGACGTGGGGGGAGAGAGGTGGAGGGTCCCGCTCTCCGTCCCTCCCGCGCCCTGTCCACGCCCCGCCAGGGTGTGCTCCGTGTCCCGCGTGTGTCTGCTCACGGGGGTCGCCTTTGTCCACGCGGACGCGGCCCCTGGGCTCCGAGGGGCGCCCCTCGCGGGGACCCGGCCGTGCCCTCCCGACCTCGGCCCCCTCAGCGGTGGCTCCGGGGGAAAGCTGGGCCGCTGGGTTTCCCGGGCTGAGCCGCGGCGGCGAGAGGCTGCTGTTTGTTGCCCCTGAGCTGGCCGCCGCGCCGCGAGGGACACAAAGGGGCCAATGTTCGTCCCGGGCCGAGCGCGCCAGCTTCCCCTCCGCTCGCTTTATCAACACGCGGCGGGCACGGCGCCCGCTCTGTTTTCTCAGGTGTCGTGTCCACCCTCCGGGCGCTGACGCGAAGGGGCTGGCAGCTCGGCCTGGGAAGCGTCCCGGCCGCCGTTGCATACAGGCCTTTTCATAAGCGCCGGACGGGCCCGGACGCCGTGTTGACACAGCCCCGCCGGCACTGCCGCGACCTCAGAACGCTCAAAAAGTCACTTCTTTTTCTTGGATCGCGGGGTCTGGGCGGGGAGGGGCTGAGTCCAGCTTGCAAGCAGATTTTAAGAGCGAGTGGGCAGGATGTGGTGGTTGTTCTTCCCGGCAGGAGGGGCGCGCAGGGGCGCTGGTGCTGGGGGCCGGGAGGGGGCTGCAGGCTGGGTGTGGGGCCCTGGGGGGCGGGAGGCACAAGGTGGGCACACAGCCTCGGACGCAGGCACCTCCCTTCCCGCCTCCCCCTCTCCTGTCAGTGTGCTGCTCCCCTCTTGCTCACCCCAACGGCGAAGAACAGATCCTCACCCTAAAGAGCGCACGACGGCCGAGCACACCGTACCCGGCGCTGGACAGCAGAGCTTGGCGGGGCTTATAAGTCTCATGACCACAGCCCTGGGGGAGGAGTACCCCGAACCCCACTAACGGTCCCAGGGAGGTGGCTCTGAGGAGCAACATGGACCAGCGAGGGCAGTGGGAGAGGACTTCGTAGTCACTAGAGGGTACAGCGGCCCAAGGGCACCCCAAAGGACAGCTCTGATAACTGGGGCACGCTGGTAGCTCAGTGGGGGGGTCCCTCTGGTGACAGCAGGGGCACTTGTAGGCCCGTGGGGCTCGGCGGAGCTCGGCAACGTCCAAGCAGTGTCTTCAGGTCTCCCAACACAGACAGCAAGCTCCTTCGGTAAAGCGCCAGCTAATAAATATTTTAGACTTTGAGAGCCAAATTGAGGATATTATGTAGGTCCTCATCTGCTAAGAGACAGAACAAATTTCCACAAATTTTTAATGATAAAATTCAAGATGTAATAATAAGGAATTGACTACATTGTTTTTCACGCAAGTCTAGTAATGAGAAGAATGAAATTCCCTTTTTTTAAAGATTTATTTATTTATGCATATAATAACTGGGGTGTAAGCCAGAGGTGTGGGGGTGGGGGCTGGGGGCGAGAGGATTCTCCAGAGACAAAGTGGGGAGCAGAGTAGGCAGATCTACTGAAATACACTGCTGAGGGGAGCAGCAGGTGAGGCTGTAGAGGTCTGCTGTGCCATGGGGGTCAGCTCCCTGGCCAGCCAGGGATCAAACTTGTGCTGCAATGGCTGGCGATAGCTTGACAGTGCTGTGTCTTTAGCCCCTGTGCCACTAGGGAGGCCTCCTGAAATTATTTTTTTGAGGGAAGGAATGTAATTTTACTGAATTGGAGTTCAAAATGAGTGTTTCCAATCATCAAATCGATTGCAGCTGTCTATTTATAAATTCATCTTTGGCTCATGGGGCAGTGCGGCAGTTGAATTTAGCCCCTGGACCATTGCTTGCTAGTCTCTCATTTAGACAAAACTTTGCCTAAGCTAAATGTTGCATTTGACTATGGATGGACGAGGCAATAGCTTTATCCTCAAGATGCTCATAGTCTGCATGAGAGGGGAGAGTCATATGTAAAGAGCAGGGACAAATCAATATGCTCAGTACTTTGCCTCGGGTGCACTGGCAACTCTGATGAGGGGATTCTAATGCTGCTCAGTAATATCAGAGAAGGGTTCCCAGAAGAGGTAAAGTTAGGTGAGGGAAGGCATGCATGCCAAGAAAAGGTGTGGTAAGTAAATCTAGCCAAGGGGCCAACTTATGCAAATAGGAAAGTCACCTGGAACCCCACAACCCTGGGCAGAGGGGCAGAAAGAGTGGTGGGAGTCAGAGGAAGGACCCCTCACGAGGGACTCCAGGGATTCATCCGTGTTTGTGCATCTTCAGTGATCCACATTTGTGCCTTCGGAAGAGCAAGGGATGGAGACAGAGAGGGGTGGAACTGCAGTGAGCCAGTGGAGAAACGAGCGAGGCTTCCCCTGAGAAAGAGGTGTGGAGACCGGAGGAGGGGAGGCTAGAAGTGTTTGCAAAGTTCGATCAACAGTAGAAGGGAAGCTGGGGCTTTCGGGGCCTTTGAAAGGACATATGGGACGTCCACAAAGAGCAGAACTGAATAAGGAGGGGCAAAGGGAGGGCCTGGTATTTGGGGGGTGAAGGGTGTCCTGGAGTCAAAGATTCCAGGGGCGAGGCAGATCGGACCGGATGCTATCGCTGGCGTGGGCTCAGGCAGGGTCGCTGCAGCAGATGGAAAGGGAGGAGCCTCAAAGGGAAGGAGCCAGGGCTGGTCCAACTGAGAATAGCAGGTTCTTTGCTCTTGTGGTGCTGATGGGGTCCCGCCCGCCGCAGGGGGGCCGAGCATGAGGCTCTGGGCCAGGTGGTGAGCTCAGGCCGATCCTCTCTGCGTAGCCGGCGTGCGCGAGCTTAGTGGCCGAAAACACAACGTTAGCTTATCTTGGACAGTTTGGTGACTTGCCTGACTCGCTTGGGGACACTCCGCCCAGGTGACCACAGTCCTCTGTCCTTTGTGCCTTTGCTCAGGCCTCACCCAGCGGGTCTTACTCTGACCAGCGCCCTGCCCCACGCTCCCCGCCCCAGCCCTTGGCCTGGGCACACCCATCCCTTTCCTCTTACCCCCCATTTCCTTGTTTCCGTTGCATTTTGTCACCTTCTAGGTTTAGTAGAACTCATTTATCTGGTAATTGCTAAGTGCTTAGCTCCCTTTCCGGTCAGGGGACCAGCTCTGTGAAAACGGAAATTTGGTCTGTTTCATCTACATGTTCCGACGCCCGGTCAGTAGACAGGGTGCACGAACAGATGTCTTCTTGGTCCCAGCCCACCTGTTACCTGATCGGTAAAGTCACTCTTGCCTTCACATCCTCCTGTCTCAGTGTGTCACCTCTGGAGAGGCACCACCACGGTCAAGTGGAGCCCCCGTTTTTGGATGGACTGGCTCCCTGTCTGCCCCCTTGCTGGAGCGTACACACCAGGATGCCAGAAACCCCTCTGTCTAGTGTTGTGTCCCCAAAACAGTGCAGGGCACATAATAGATGCCCCATGGCTATTTTCTAGAAGTTTCTATGCTCTGCACTATCAACCTGCTTCCTAATAGCCTAGGAGCATATTCCCGGCCACACCTAATTTAGGGCCTGGTGCACACCAGCCCTTGGTCAATATTTGTTGAATGAATGGTATTTCCGGTTACCTGCCTCAAGACAGAGGGCTGGCTGGAAGGCTCCAGGTCCTCCCTTCCGCACGATGGTTCTTTTGGATGGAGGGAGACTGCAGGCAGGAATGTGGGAGGCCCCAGCTCCCTCCTTCCCAGCCTGTCCACAATGTTGCTTTTCACATCTTCTCAGATGCAGTCGTGTGCCAGCCCCAGGGAGCCGCCAGACCAGCCCTTCCCACGCGGCGGGACCCACACTGAGGCCTTGCTTCTCCTCAGACTGAGCCCCACTGGCTGGCAAAGCCCTCCTGGGCTCCGACTCTGTGGCACAGAACAGTGCCCGTGTCTGCTTTCTGTCTCGAGGCAGCTTGTGGGAAGGGAGGGCTGGCTGGGAATGTGGGACAAGCATACCTTCCCATGGGAATGAGCAGTGCCCCCCCAAGATGCCCACTCCAGTTTGCCCCCCACCCCCTGCACTTCACACCAGTCTTACCCAAGGACCTGCAGCAGCTGTATGTATCCTGCCTTTCCCTATACCCCTCTGCCCTATACACTGTGCCCATGCCAGGGGGTGTGGATCTGGAGGGATGCAGAATTCAGGTCACATTTTCAATCTGCCGGGGTCAGATACGGTCGATTGTCTGTCCCGCCCCAGCTCCTGGCTGTCCTCGGCATGGTGTGGGCTGCCCAGAAAGTGGCGCTAGCACTGCCCCGAGCCTGCCTGAAGCCTGCTACGTCCTGGCCCACGCCTCTGGCCATGCTCCAGTGGCCTCTCCCTTATCTGTGGTCTCACTCCTGCAGTTTTCGTCACTTGAAGTGCAAAAACAGTGACTGCAATATTATATTTGGAGAGAGATCACATTCACGTAACTTTCGTTGCTGTAAATTGTTTTAGTCCTTCTAGTTTGTGATCCACCTCTTCCTGCTCCTGTTGTATGAATAAGCCTCATCATGGTGATGTCTGTAAGGAAAGGGCACCCTGTACACAGGGCTTCTGCTGGGCCCGGGGTGTCCTTCCCTAGATAAGGATGGATGTTGTGTTGGCTTCTGACTTCCTCTTCAAAGGTGGAGAATCACACACACACACACACACACACACACATACACACACACACTCACTCACTCACTAGACCTCTCACCTGGTTGGCTGGTCCTAATTCAACCTATCCCCTGGCAAACTCGCCAACCAACCCCCCTCAATTCTAGGTCCTTTCACAGCTTCACGGGCATGTACCCAAGCTGAAAATGTCAGGGTCACCCCAAACCCCTCACTGTCCTCTCACCCCTGCACACTCAGTCAGTATGCAAGTTCTATTTTACCACCTAAATGTTTTCCAGAACTTCTCGCCATGCCCGAGCCTGGAAACTGAGTCTTGGCTGCGTGTGGCTGTAGCTCCTCAATGTGTCCCCACCTCTAGACCTGCCCCCTCCATGGAATCAGTGAATCCACCCTTTGTGCCAGAGACGAGACCCCAGGCACATGCTGGCAATATCACTTGATAAACATTGAGAAACCCTGTGCTGCTCAGTGGGATGACAACCAAGAATGAGGGACTCCTGCCCTGTGAGTCTCCTCTTCTGCCAGGGATGTCCCGGGGACACAGAGGACAGGGTCTCTAGGGAGGGGTGAGCGGTGTAAACCGCTATTCTGAGGTGGTCGATGCTGGGAGTCCCTCCGCAGCTCCTCTTCCCTCGGGGCCCTGGCACTGGGAGAATTGCTACTGTGAACCCCCGCCTCTATTTTACTCCCCAACTCAAAATCCCTCAGAGACCCTCTGCCACTTACAGAACAATGTCCAAAAGCTGGAGCCTCTGAGCTGGTTACTTTTGCTGCACAAGCGACTGCCCACAGTTAGTGGCTCGGGGAGAATATATCTGCTCCGTGACGTCGGGCCCCACCAGGAAGCCTTGAAGGCTACCAGGGACTTGATAGTGTGAGTGTGAAAAAGCCTGAAGACTCGTTCACTCCAGAGTGGATGGCGCCCACTGGCTGGGCCCTCAGCGAGACTGTCAACAGGAACACGCAGGGTGGCCTTCCCGAGTGGTTGCTTGGGCTTCCTTCTGCGTCTGAAATACAGTCTAGGTCTCTCCGCCTCCCTGGCAGCAAGGTAATGCGAAGTGATCAAGTTCTAGCCAATGAGATGCAAGTGGAACAATTACGTGTCATTTTTAGGAAGTAGCTTTAAGGGGTCAAGGGGGCTGGAATGAGGATTTGATGGCTGGAGCTTAAGCAGCCCTTCTGAATCTTGAGGAAGCAGCCAGTGCACAGAGTGGTGTGGAAACAGACCAGGAGGAACCTGGGCCCTGACGTCACAGGGCACCACAGCCATCCCAGCCGCAGGTTTCTATTACATGGAAGAGGGATTAATGCTCGTGTTATTTTAGGCGGCTTCACCTGGAATTTCTTTAATATGAATATCTCAGAGTGTAAATTTTGCAGGTTACCAGGGTAAACCCTCTCTGATCAATCTTAATGCTATAAACCTGATGGCGTGTATTTAGCATTGGCTGGGGGGGGAGGGGAGAAGCCCATTCAGTCTCTTTATCCAGCCCGGAGGGGGCTACCCCAGAAGGGGGCAGGGCAGATGCTCAGGCCCCCAGGAAGCCACTACCCAGTTCACTCTCTTCCTGGGCTGGGGCCAGGACAGCTGACCTGAGCAGAAGCCTGGCCTTCCTGGGCCTTGCCCAGGCCTCTAACTTCTGGACGGCTCCGTGCCCCTCGCGCCATCTCCCCACCCACGGTCTGCGTCCGCCCGTCCCCCACCCCACACAGAGACGCTTTAGACAGACGTAACTCCCCTGAGATTTGGGATCCGAGCCTGTTCACTCGGGCTTTAAATTCCTTCTTCCCTCTCCCTTATTCCCAACCAGCAGAACAGGCCCAGCTCAAGAGAACGTGCCTTAGCTCTTCCTCCGGACCTCCGGGCCTGTTTCAAAGGCAAAGGAAAGCACTCTAGGTCCTGAAAATCAGGAAGATTCATGGAAAACGGGAATTGCGCGGCGTCAGCATTCCGCTGGGATGCCACTTGGCCATTTTATGTGTCTGTTTGAAGCTGGCAGGCGCGTCTAGAAACATCTCCGGCTTTGTTTTTGTGGCGTTTTGTTTATTGAGCCCAACTCGGGGGACCCGTTTATGAGTCCAAATGAGCGCTCCTTGTCCCACTAGCTCTGCGTACAGGCTGGTTTTGATCTTCCAAAGCTGTTGCAAGGGAACTTCAAGGGACATTTTCATAGTTAAATGGCTTGAAAGGGGAAGCAGCTTCTGCAGCAGGGAAGGGAGTTCTCAAGTTGCTTGTCTGAAGTTCTTTTTGTTGCCTGGGGAGTCGGTCTTTGCCTCTGGCTGTGCTGATACACAAGCTACAAGCAACTCTTAAAATGTAAATTAAACAAAATTTAAAATTCAGTTCCTGGGTTGCAGTGGCCCCTCGAGGGTTCAGTAGCCAGATGATGAGTTGGCTACCAGCTCGGACAGTGCAAGGACAGAACGTTCCCATCCCTGCAGAAAGTTGGATGAGACGGTTCTCCTCCCATTGCCAAATGTCCCAGTTATTATTTATATGGTGCTAATTGCATTTTTTCCAGAACCTTTCATCCAGGATGAATTAAAGTCTTCACCCCGAAGCTGTGGCTCTTCAAGCAGTTTGGGGTGCTGGAGGTGCCGTGGGGGAATTTTATGTCATCCCCCTGATGGACAGACCGCGACACAGAGAGCGTGGCCTCCCAGCCACCAGCATTGTGCGAAGTGGCAGGGAAATGCCCGTCGAGGCCTCCAGCTAGCCCTTCTCCTCCCTCTGTTCGCAGCAGAGCGTCCCCGCTCACAGCCGAGTCAAGAGAACCACTGAACCACTGAACCGGCCACGGGAACCGAGATAAGCCAAGGGTGGCTGGAAATTGACTTCCGTGGAAACTGAGCAATTAGAAAAGAACCAATCTCATGATGTAAGAAGTTCACTCAGTGAAATCTTTCAAACGTGCCGATTTTACGGAACAGCCGCGCCATCCGTCCCTTTTCCGCGTGTGCACGGAGTTCTCACTTGCTTGGACGTTTAGCTGAGCTGCGGGGCCCAGCATCCGGAGCTGGGGGGTGGAGGGGGGGCTTCCACAGTACTGATCGCTGGTGGAGAACCCATGGCTTCCCAGGGTCTGGTGGGGTCTGGCCACCCGGCCAGTGCAGAGCCTTGCGAGGGAGGGAGAGCAGATGGGCGATCACTCACGGGTGGGGCGGAAGGTGGCTGGGGCTCGGGGTGGAACGGAGAAAAGGTGGGCCTTGAGTGTTTGGGGTGTGGGTGTGTAGGCCCCCTGGGGTCCACCTCCCGCCTGCCTTATCCCTGGGCAGCTACGTCACCCATTTCCTATTCTGGAAGGAGGCACCTCCCCCTTCCGCTCGCTGTTTGGAGGGCAAGAAGGGAGAAGCACAGAAGTGGTGTGAACACGCGTGTCAAGTGTGCGCCGGTCACCTGAGCGCAGCTGTGTTTGCCGGGGGCCGGGGCCAATTCAGCTCAGTAACTCAGACTTACAGGAGGCAAGCAGGTGCCACGATTCTGTGAAGACCGGGAAGAAGAGACTTCGCCCTGCAATTTTTTTAGAAATAAAAAGACAAATTCCCTGTTCACATGTGAGCACCGGCCTGACCCCACCCGTCGTAAAGTGCGCCTGAGAGTGAGACACGGGCTGCTTATCGGCTCAATCAACTTTGGAGTTTGGACACTCAGTCCTGGGAAAGTTGCAGGGACACGGGCCGCGCTGGCCGCTGTGGCAGCACGCGTGGAGACTTTCTCGAGCGTCCAGTAAAATCGCCAACTTGGAAATCTTCCTACTCTTTGTCTCTCTGACACCATTTCTAGAACTATGTCCTACGCCGTGATCACAGATGTCCACAAAGATGTTCACATCAACGTTTAACTCTGAGTATCTCTGGAAAAATCACTTGTTATTTGGGTAACTTACTTTCTTCTTTTTGCCCTTCGATATTTTTTCAGAGAATCTTTCCATGCATTGCTTTTTAAAAAAGATTTATTTATTTATGCACACAAGAACTGGGGTACAGGCCAGAGATGCGGGGGGTGAGAGGATTCACCAGAGACAGAGTGGGGAACAACAGGCAGACTGACTGAAATACGCTGCTGAGGGGAGCAGCGGGGAGCTGGGAGAGGTCTGCTGTGCCATGTGGGTAGCTCCCTGGCTAGGGATCGAACTCGTGCTGCAGAGGCTGCAGATTGCTTCATAGCTTCATAGCCCCTTGCGCCACCAGGAAGGCCCCTGTATTGCTTTTACAATCAGAGTAAAACAAAGAGCAAATTCTTCCATGTTTCTTGGAAATAATCCACGAAAGAATAAATCCAAACTTCTTGAACAAATGTGTGAAATCTTTTCATTCAAACAAGTGTTTTCCTGCAGAGTAATGACCTTGAATGGGTTTATGCTTCTTCTAGCAGAGGCGCTGCTATTAATATTATCTTTACAAATTCCTTTTCAAGGCACCCTGAAAATTACACATGAAAATCAATCTTATTGAGCTAGCCCTGCTTTAATAATGACATCATTAACAAGATAAATCGCTGCACGCACTCTGTACCAAGCACCCAATTACTTCAGGCTGTTTACTGAGACCGAGCCACCTTCAAAAGGTTGAAGATTTGTCAGAATTGCAGATTTCTCTACAAGAATGTAGAGTGGATTTGGAACATTATTCCAAAAAATGGTAGGAGCCAAACATTTCTTTCTTCTTTTTCTCTTCGCCCTACCTAGCCCTCTGACTGTCTGTGGAGAACATAACCTTGTGCGAAAATGTCAAGCTGCCCGCAGGCCTGCTCTTCAGAGTAATGCGTTTTTTTCATTAGTCTTCACTCAAAGGTGAAGGCTCTTCCCACGTGTCAAAATTCCAGGGACCCTACTCTGTCTGCATTACTCTCCAAAGTTTGCCAAGTGAATCCAAAATGAGCTGCTTGGGTATGGCCTGAGCAACTATAGGCTGTGGATACAGAGAAATGAACCTTCTTGCTGTGCATGCACATGTGGACACAAAAACATGTACACACATACACAATCATACACAAGCGTGTGCACACACAGGTCCGTGCACACATGCACAAAGCAATTCATGCCATGCACAGAGCCCATGCTTGTGCACACACATGTACACACAGGTTCATGCACACAAGGCACCAGCAAGCACATGCAAGCCCCTGTGCACAGGTCCAGGGGGACTCTGGGGGTGGCTGGAATATCAGCCTGAAAGGTCCCCAGACTACGTGGGTCCCTGGATTGGAGACAATGGGTCGGCCAACCTGGGCAACTTTGAGCGCAGTAAATCATTTCATCTCGGCCCCAAACGAACATTCATTGGTAAATTTTAACCTGTCAAGTGGTAAAACATTCAGATTCTCCTTTAATGCCCAAAACTTATTCACCCCAGGGATCATAAATGATTCAAAAACCTACTGAGAAAAGACCTTATCTGGCAAGGAAGTCCTATTTTCTTTTCCCCAGGTTGTTGTCTTATTTTGACTTATTTTATTTTATAGGTTTTACATTGAAAAATAGCACAGCCCCCCCAGGGAGATGCTGCGGCTCTTTTCACACCTCTGATAAAACCAGTATCACGGGAAAGCGGGTCATGCAGATTTTCAGTTTCCCGGCGGATATAAAAGTGACGTTGGCACCGCACTGTCATCTGTCAGGCCTGTATAGCATCAGATCTAAAAAAATAATGGACATGCTTTCATTGAAAAATACTTTATTGCTAAAAAGTGTTCACCAGCATCTGAGCCTTCGGCAAGCTGAAATCTTTCGGCGGGTGGAGGGTTATTTTGTGAAAAATACATTCTCTGCGATAATGCGTTCTGCACTATCATGTATTTTGCACGATTCAGCAAGGCACACCTTGCGGCAGCAACGTTAATATAATCAAGCAGTAATGATCTGATCATCCCATGCAGAGAACATTTTCTTTTTCTTCTACTAATTATGAAATAAAAGTGTACGTACGTGTTGTATTCACATATCTTCACTCGACGAGGAAATATTTCCCTGTGCTTCCGTGTGGCCTTCAAAATGCCCTTGTACAACTGCCATATGTCCTCACGTCGCTGGATCATGAGGTATAAAACCATTCTCCCGAGACCTGGCAGCGGGATGGTTCCCAAGCGTGGTCTTTTGCAGATAAAGCTACCACAACACTTGTACACCAAGACATGTTGCTTCTATTGGATAATTTGTGTATAAAAACTATGAACCCTCAAAAGAAGGTCTGATTCTTATTTGCATGACATAAGTTTGGAGAGCTCATTTGTGTAATCATTTAATTGTAGGATCCTTTTATTTATTCATGAACTGCAGATGCACACGCTGATTTTATTAATTCATTCTCTATGCTGCTATTCAGTTGATAATTTATAAATCCTTATTATTGCTAACTATAACTTTTTAATCATAACCATTTTTATCTTGAGGAATCGCTTGCTTCACACAGCCCCTTATTAAATAGGAAACCCTTTCCTCTTCTATAAATTTGATTGAAAATTTCCCGTCATTATCGTTTGCCTCTCTGTATAGATTTGCTTTTGCCCACTTGGAGGGCTTATGCCTTTGAATGGAGAAATTTGGACTATTTCCATGTTAGGATGGTTTTGCTTTTCTTGCTGAAGACTTGATTTTGTTTTCTTCCATCTTCCTTTCTTATATGATTCTAATTTGTGAGTGTTTTCTTTTCATTTATATAAAAGTATATGCAAATGGAAAATGTGTGCCTTTCAACTTCAGCCATGAGAAGAGGGCTCTTTTTTCGTTCTCAGCTTCTCGCTGCTGGTTTAGAATTTGACTTTTTTTTTTTTAAAGATTTATTTATTTATGCACTCAAGAACTGGGGTACAGGCCAGAGGTGTGAGGGGGTTGAGAGGATTCACCAGAGACAGAGCGGGGAGCAGAACAGGCAGACTGACCGAAGTCCACTGCTGAGGGGAGCAGCGGGGAGACAGGAGGGGTCTGCCGCACCATAGGGCATCTCCATGGCCGGCTGGGATCGAACTCGTGCTGCAGAGGCTGCGGACAGCTTCATAGGTTGCGTCTTAACCCCTTGCGCCACCAGGGAGGGCCTAGAATTTGACTCTTTCAAGCCTGCTAAGTCAGCTGTGACTAAACCATCCCTCCCTCAGTTTCCAAATCACCCTTGCTCTTTTCTCCCCTCTCCTCCTCTCTTCAAAGGTCTGAGTTTTTTTTAAAAAGCCCAAACTTAAACCCCCAAATGAACATCCATGTAGTTCTAATGAGGTTTCGGGGGAGGACAAAGCCAGAGGTTTTTGTTCCACCACCCATCTCAGCCCCAAAGTGGTCCACCCCACTTCATGTATTTTGTTTAAAATGTTCTGGTCTTTACATGTTCTTCCCAAACGTGGAAAGAGTTTTAAACCCTCGTCTCCCCTTTTCTCCCTTGGAGCCCTTGACGACACTCTGCCCGTGACGTCTGATGAAGCGGCTCCTGGCTGGGGAGTTCTGTGACTGCTGGAGTAGGACTGTCTCTCTGACGCGGCCACCTGATGGGCCACGCTCTGCTCCCGCGGGAGGAGGGTCCCCGGACGCGCCCCACTTGATGCGTCTCTGAAGGAAACCCATCTTGTCTACTTGGGGGGGCTGGAGAACTTTCATCCTCCCTCTGTTCTCATCTCTGGCCATTTCTTCCTCAGTCTTGTCCATGCTTCTGGGAGCTTCTGTTTCATCAAGTCCTGGTGTCTTGGGTCCCCTGCGTTGAATGTCTTCTACCAGGGTTTGAAATTCTTCATTTTGGGGCTTCTCCTGCTGCCCTGCTCGCCCCTCGGCCACTGCGATCATGTCCCATGAATCGCCCCGTTCTGCATTCTGGGGCCAAACCAGGTAAGACACAGAAGGCGCCAGAACAGTGTCTGGCACGGAGCCACAGCTCCCGGAGGGATTACGGTTCTTTCCTAAAACTGTGGGGCCTTCCTGGATGTTCTTTGATTCGTGGGTAGGGCTGACCTGCCAGCCTCCCCTTCTCTTTTTCCTTTTCCTAAGGAGCCTTTTCATCAGGGCCCACGTTTCCTCCACGAGGTCAGTGTTCCGGCAGTTACCATGCGAATTCCCGGGCTGGCGCCCGCGGGACCCGCTGGAGTCACCCCAGAAGGCCTCGGGCCCGTTTGGGTGGGAGAGGATTTGCCGGGGGGAATTGAGTCGCCAAAGCCAGGCCCACTTTGCTGGCTGGAGTCCAGGGAAACCAGCCACAAAGGAAAACTGGAGGGACCCCTGGAGGGACCCCTGGAGGGACCCTTCCTCCGCAGGGCGGTTGCTGATACGGTCTTCGTGAAAGGAGGCTGTGAGCAGGACCCCCAGCCGGGGGAGAGCGTGAGTGGGGCCATTGTCTCCCCCTTGCTACTTCCCCTTCCTGCCCCAGTCTTCGCTGAGATTAAGAGGGGGTCACTCCCCTTGCTACATCCTTTGTTTCGGAAAACAGAATTATTTGTTCTGGAGAAAAGTGGCGCTTCCGTCAAGCGGTGGGCGATCCCCAGTGTTGTTTGAAAACGAATACGCAGCCGCGTTCCTGGTTTCTCCCTCCTCCTCGCCTGCGGGGAGCACCGACAGGAGGGCGCCCGGAAACCGAAGCGTGGGACTTCTCAGGGAGACTTGGGGTTGCCAAGAGGCTTTCCTGGGGCTGCGCGGCAGCTCCTACAAAATTGGGGTCTTAACACAATGGGGCCCAATTCTCTCCCAGCCCCAGGGCTGGGGTTGAGTTAGTGTCTCTGGGCACAATCAGGTGTCAGCAAGGCCAGGCACCCCCAGCCTGCAGCTGGGCCTCCTCAGCATGTGGCTGCGTGGCTCTGCTCTCCCCGCGGCCCTCTCCTCCAGTCTCCCCAACCTTTCGCCACCAAAAGGTGACCCTTTCTCCAAATAAGACCACACCTGCAGGTTCCGGGGGTGCGAGCGTTGATATACCTTTTAAAGGGTCACCGTTGAGCCCACGGTACCCTGCCTTGAGCTGCTGTTCTCGGACCTTCCTCCGTGTCAGGCTCTTCAGCAACCCAATTTGTTTTTCTGCAGCAGCCGGGGACAGGGGCTCACACCCCTGTGGGGTTGTTAGGGGGAAATGATGTCCTGAGTTAATCCCATACAGGCTTTGTTGACCCCACCCCCACTCCAGACTAAAGCCATCAAGACATTGGGAAAGACAAATCCCATCACCACCAAAGGGAAGGTGGCTGGGACCTGAGGGTGGAGTTGGGCAGCCAGGTTGGATATAAAAACCAACCACGTGGGCCTTGGGCTCTCTGGCGATCGCTCGCCTCCTGGCTTCACGGCTCCTGGCTGGCGGCAGCTCTCAGGGCGCCATTTTGGGATTCCTGATCGGCGGATCGGGTAGGACGCATTTAAAACTTTGTCTCCCACTTTTCTCCCAGAGCTGTACATTTCCTCATCTCCCCTTCCCTTGTCAATAAACCTTTTATGAACCTTTCACGTGTGCCTGCAGTAGAGCATGGATAAGTCCTTTTAAGCGCGCGGGTGAGGACCCACGGTCAGGCACCCCGTTTTGTATCGGGGTTGCTCTACAACAGGGTCAGGGGCTCAAGGCCGGGCGTCGGAGGCTCTCTCTGTGCCCCCAAGGGCGGCGAGACCCTCTGTCCAGCCCCCAAGCTACTGCCTTAGGATTTTGTGGAAGTTTCTTCTCCTGTGACTTCCCAAGCTGATGTGGGCAGAGAAACCGCCTGTCTGTCCCCCCCCAGGAGCCTGTGGGACCACGCGGCCTGTCAGCTACATCTGACTTTCTCTTATTGAAAAATTATGAGCCAGAACTTTCTCTGGTTATCAAACATCTCTGTCCAAAGGCGGTTCAGTGACTGAAATGAGTGAGGATCACAACCATATGGAATAAATTCCTTGTAAAATAAACACGGGTTTTAGGAATGGCGGCTTGGAAAGAAACTCAGGGCGGCGGACTCAGGTTTTTGCAAGGGCTCGGAGCGTCCGTCAGGGCGATGCCGGTCCCTACCCAACCACCCCCAGCCCAGGGCCAGGTTAGTCGCTCAAGTTCACCCTCAGTCTCCTTGAGTTCGCATTCCGGGTCTATCCTGTGACCAGCTGTGTGGACTTGGGGAAATACCTGTCCCTGGGGCCAGTTTCCTCGCTCGGCACCGGGCCGGGGCTGCAGTCGCCCGGGCGTGGGTGGATGCACAGATGCGTAGATGAGGCGGACGAGGGACTCCCAGGACGGGGGAGTGTGCGGGAAGACCTTCAACTGCTGGCTCTCTTGGAAAAATCCACCTTGGTTTGTCGTCTTGGCCAGTATTCGTGGAGTCAGTGTTCTCAGCCCCGCCCGGCCCAGCCCTCCAGGGAGAGGTCGCTGAAGGCGGCGCTGCGAGGTCGCCTCCAGGGGCGGCCGGAGCCAACTTTAGACAACGCAGTTCGCCTCCGTGACACCCTGGGCCTTGCTCTCCGTCGGGGAAGAGCTCGCTTACCCAAAAGGCAACCCATTCATTTTTGAGTTCTCATCGTTGGCAAAGCCTCCGATAAAGTATAACGGATGGGGGTCTCCCCTGGAGAAGAAGGGGCCCTCCCTCCGGAGCCCAGGCGAGCAGGACGCAGGAAGGGGTGCAGACAGTTCTGCTGCGTGACTTTGGACACGTCCTTGGTCTGCTCCGGGCCCCCAGGCACGAGAGTGCGGAGAACGTGACAGTTGCCCGGGGCCGGCTGGCTGGGGCTTTGCTTGCAGCCTGGCCTGAGCCGGCCACAGGTATGGAACTTTCTCTCCTCAGCGCAGCCATCGCCGTCACACAAATGCGCTTAGAAGTCTTTCTACAAAAGTTCCAAAACAGCCCAGCCCAGAGACCAAGCAGCAGGTCACCAAGAAAAACAAAGGACAAAAACAAGAATCACCTTATTCTGGGAAGTTCAAACGTGGGCCAGAGCCTGTTCCTACGATTTTAGAGCCACGAAAGAAATGGAACATTTCGCTCCTGCACGTCTTTTGGTGAAAGCCCCCCTGGGGCCGTGGTTGCTCAGGGGCAGGGGCCCCGTGGGGCTGCAGAATGAGTGTGAAAGTCACACGCAGCCTCCCGCTCCCTCATCTCCAGATACGACGGACGACAGGTGGCGGCTGGGTTGCACCACGGGCTCTGCGGGGCCAGGCAGGCTTGCCGGCTCCCTCGTGATGTTGGAGGCTGGTGAAACTCGGGGGTGGGGGCCCTGGCACCTCCCTGGCTGGTCCTCTCACAGGGAGTGGGATCTGTGCATGGTCCTGGGAGTGAGTGTCGGGCTCACTGGGGCTGGCTGAGTTTCTTTGTCCACAAAGAGCAACCAAACTCTCAGTCCCCCTAGCGAGTGCGGAGAGGCCCCTTCTTGCCCCCCTCCTCGGCCCCACAGGCGTGGGTTGCCGCTGAGGCCACGCCCGCCCCTGCTGCTCCCAGGAGTCACCTGGGCCCCTCTCCCGCACCCCCAGGTCCAGCGCAGACAGTTCTGCTGCGTGACTTGCCAGATGCTCGTTTCTCCACCTCTCCTGCTAGTCCCAGAAAGGACCAGGGACAGAAACCTCCCCGCTGCGTTGTGAACACGCGCCTGAGTCACACACAGGCAGGGCTGTGACTTCTCACACAAAAGCAGCTTTGGATGCACGGGCAAGTGTGAGCCGTGAACCCTCAGCATTGAGTCCAGGGGATTTTGACCTTGCAGGTCACTTTTCTCTGCCCAGGAGGCCCCGCTGAAAGCAGTCGCTGCCCCTCACCCTCACCTGCCTGCACCAGCCTCCTCACCTGCACAGCAGACGCAGCCTCCTCCGGAGCCCCCTTGCTCTCCCCCTCAACACTAACGTGACCTTCAAAAGACACATGTGGGGATACGTCACTTCCCAGATTAAAGCCCCTGATAGCTTCGTGCTGTGGCTGGAAGGCCTGGCGTGGCCTGGCACCTGCCCGCCCCTTCCCGCTAGCTTCCTTTCCTCCTTGGACGAGGCCAGACGTTCCTGCCGGCCTTCGCTTTTGCTGTGCCTCCGCCTGGAACATTCTCTTCTGCTTCTTTGCACACTTGGTCTCTATGTTTGTTTCCTGGAGCTGCCGCAGTAAGTATCACAACCTGGGGCCTTCAGTTAGCCGCAGTTCACGCTCTCACAATTCTGTAGGCCGGCCGTTGAGGTCAGCTCCTTCTGGGGGGGCTGCGGGGAACCTGTTTCAGGACTCGCTTCCGGTGCCTAGCCTGCAAAGGATGGCTGGGCTCCCTGCCTCAGGTCCATGTGACCTTCTCCCCAAGTCTCCTTCCGCCGGCTGCCCTCTGTCATCTGCTCGTCTCGCGAGGATGCCCCCATGTTGAATTAGGGCCCCACCTGGACGGCTGCTGCCAGCTGCCAGTGGCTACAAAGGCCTCGCTTCCCAATAAGGCCGCACTCGTGGGCTGGGGCCTGTCTTATGCTTTGGAGGATGTTAGCAACACTGCACGCCAGTAGCATCTGCCCTCGCCCAAGGCCCAGACACTGCCAGGTCCCCAGGGGCGCAGCCACCCCAGAGGGGAGCCGGAGCCAGTGGAACGTGATCTTTCCCACTCTTTTCCCTTAATAAGAGCAAGAGAAGACAGGGCAAGTGGCCCGGGGACAGGTGGGCTCATCCTTTCTGTGCCCCCTTGGCAGGGACTGGCTCAGCGCTCCAAGCTGTCCCCCTTGCTTTCTCCACCTCGGTGGCTCTCAGAGTTGAGTGAGTACCCGAAAGTCTAGGAGCCTGTGCAAACCCAGGTGACTGGGCCCCGTGCCTGAATTTCTGACTAGGAGGGTCTGGGATGGGGCCTGGAGCTGCTGCTGGTGGAGCAAGTTCCCAGGAGACGCTGCTGGGCTGGGGAGCACACTCTGAGAACTGCTGGTCTGATTCCACGCCTAAGCACAGATGGTCTACATTCTAGACTATTCCTCCATCTAGGCTGCTAGTGTGCGAGTGTGTGTGTATATAATTTGCAGATAATAGCATAGCAGTCTCCCAGGGATAAATCCCAGCCTGGTTCCATCCCAGGGAGCGAGACGCTGCCAGTCTGGGGCATCTAGGGGAGCCCACATCCCTGGTGTGCTGCCACCCACAGACCCACTCCTCAGTGTTGCCCGAAGGTAGCCCAACGGGCTGCTTCTCCCCAGGGCCCATGAGAGAGCAGAGGGACAGCCTCACGCAGGCCCAGCTTGAAAAACATCCCAGTGAACCACACAGGCAAGGGAGAGAGGCTGTACTCACCCTGGTTAATTATGCTTCCATTTGAAGGAACATAACCATCCCTGCAAAGTGGAAAAATTATGGGTTACTGGGCAGTCCGAGGTAATGCGGGCCAGTCATCAGCCGGTGCACCAGTGACTTTTGAATTGAAACTGGTATCTATCCCGGGTCCTCCATCCTCCCTCTAGAAGCTCACTCACTCTGCTCAGACACAGACACCACCAGGGAGACAGGAATAGGAATAGAGCGGGCTTAGCTCAGTCCACAAACAGCAGCAGATGTCACAGACGGGGAAAATAATTAGCTATTCTAGGAGATCTATTTGTTTTCATTTCATCCCCAAAGTTAATTGTGAGAAATGAAATTCCTGTTTGTTTTTCTTTAGGTATATTTGAATTTACAAGCTTTAAGTCTTGGGGAACTAGGTCAGCCAGACTTTGCCTATGCCTACACCTCAGATGAATGAGCCCTTTATTTACATGCGTCCTCACTTTGCTCCAAAAAAGAATGAGGCAGCTTATAACAAAGAACATCATTTGAAAATAAAATGAAGAGGATTAATATGACAGAAACAGAAAGGTGCAGTGAAAGGGGGAGTACTTAGGTCAATGTCAAGGATTAACAGTTTCGGAGATGAAACATGTGAATCAGTCTTGAGCTTCCTGGTAGGCAGGTCAAAAAGGGAAACACGGGAAGTCTCGTCTTTCTCGTTATAGAAAGAAGGAAATAATAATTCTTTAGTTTATTTCTGATACCAAGCTCTAAAATAAATTTCTTATGTTGGGCTTTATATAAAGTATATCAAGTTACAGTACTGTTGACAACGATTTTAAAGCAAATGCAAATATAGAATTCTCATGATGGCTTCTTGAAATAATCTTGGATGACAGCCAATACAATGAACCTTTCTTGCCCTAGGGGAGGAAATTCTTCAAGGAGCTAAGCTGACATGGCTTATGTGTGAAGATGCCTTGTGACCTCATTTGATCTGAAGATGGACCTTTTTGAGGAGCAGCGCGACGGTATTAATACTACTACTTCAGCTATTTTAGTTCTAAGAAAAGAGGCCCATACTGGTTGCTCAAGTAATGGGAGTATCGCAAGGCTGTTTAATGCCCCCCAAATGCTTGTCAGTACAATTAGAAAAACTCTACAAGACCCCACACAATCGGGCTCTGTCTGGGAAAATTCCTGTCTCAGGGCCTTTGCACGTGCTGTTCCTCCACATGGAATATGCTTCCCTTGGTTCTTCACAAGCTTGTGTAGTACCTGGCACAGAGCAGAAGTTAATAAGTACTTATGCAATGAGTGAATGAATGACAAATCAATATTTATTTCCACACTTGGACTTTCTGCGGTTATAGTGAGAAGGGTCCCTGCTGGTTCATCCAGTGACAAGGAATGTGGGGTGACGAACCTGCCCCAGCTTGCTGGGACTCTGCAGGGTTTAGCACTGAAAGTGCATGTCCCTGGCCCTCAGCACACAGGGAGGCAGGCTCCCGGGGCTGTCGTCCAAGAGCCTCGGCACTCACGCTGCACTTCATGGCAGTGGCTCCTGTACAGCCCTCGTGAGTGCCGGGTGTTGCTCTGTGCACCTGTATAAATCACTCCATTAATCTTGTGCTCGTCCCATTTGGCAGATGTGGAAACCGAGGCACAAAGAGTCAGGTACTAGGGAGAAGTGATGAATCCTCACACTGCACCTCCAATATCCAGCTGTCCAAAACCAGTCCCACGCCAGCCTGCTTCGTGATTAGGCCCGGGGAGCCCTGTCCACACCCACGGGGCCCAGCCCCTGCTGCCCCTGCCCAAACACACCCCCCAAGGAAGGTCCCCTGCTGCTCAGCACGCCCGGGGCCACTGCGGCTGCAAGACCCCTGCTGCCTCTTCCGTTTTCCTCACTCTAGCTCCTAATGAAGTAGGTAAAAAAATGATGTCCGCAGAAATAACTAAAGAAGGTGGCAGAGTAACAGTCAGCGGCAGCAGCCGTGAATAGTCTGCAGGTCGGGGACCTTGGGGAGCGGTGGGGGGACTCCTTGCAATGACCAAGCACTGGTTGTAAATGTGAGAGGGGCGGCTTATGAGCTGAGAAGGAGCCAGTCCTCATGGCCTGGGGCAGCGCAGGCCCCATCACGAGGGGCATGTGGTGGGGTGGCTGCCGGGAACTCACCTGCCCCTGGGTGGCCTCTCCAGGGGCACAGTGGCTGTCCTGGGTTGGGGCCCCAAGCAAGGGGCCCAGATGAGCCGTAAGCACGATGCTGAGGACCAGGGGGAAGGGCAGAGGTTACAAGGCCACTGGCACAGAGCTGAGCTGTGCTGAGGTGCCTGCAGGGCTGGCAGGGCGCTGGTGACACCAAGGGCATAGCCCTGGGTACCGTCCCCGCGGGCATCTGGGAGCTGAAGGCACTGGTGTCTCAGCGGGGAGCTGGCCTCCTGCGTTTGTTTGCTTGGTGAGAAGTCGGCTGGTATGTGCCCTGTGTCAATAGCCTTTTTAGCCAGCAGAGAGTTAGGACACAGCGCTGCTTTGTGATTTGACTCAGGACGGTGTCCTTTCCACCTGCTTCCGGTTACAGATACCACGCAGCTCACCTGCTGATTCCTTGGGCCTGCAAGGAAGAGGCTCCTTTGTCTCCACATGAAATCTGAAATCGATTCCACCAAGATCTGGCTCACCAGATAGGCTGGCAGACGCTGGCGTCCCCCTGGCGGCTCGGATGTCCTGAGGTGGGGCATCGCCAATCGCCTGGCTACCGAGAGTGGCCTGCTGGCCTGAAAGTGGCCCACAGCCCGTCATGTCCCAGCTGGAAGTCACAGGCTGCCCTGGCCAGGTGCGCAGCCCCCAAAGTTAAGGACAAAGACATTTTTAGAAGAGTGACTGAGAAACATTTTGGCAGCTTCTCAAGATCTGCTCAGGCCTGTAACTTACCTCAGGGTCTAACTAGAAGGTATTTGCAGCCCATAAAATTGACATGAGGCATCTTATTACCAGTGTTATTCTTGGACTGAAATTGCATTTGAGAGACACGCTAGACCCAGGTATCAACTCCCTGGTTCACAGATCTTCCTCCAGGGGGAAGGGGAGCATGCAGCAGGGGCATTACCTGGATGGCTAACAGGGTCAGGGATTCCTGGGGGCCATGCAAATTAGCTCAGAAAGATCCTTTGCAAGGTTTACTGTTTTTCAGGTGTGGGGAGCGACCTGTGAACCTGAGCCCTGGTCAGGGTCAGCCTGGTCTGTTTGGTACAGATCAGAGGATGAAAAGAAGGTGCCAGGTGATGAAGGAAGGAAGGGGCACCCGCAGCAGCAAGAATGACATGTGCACAGGCCCTGTGGTAGGAGCAAGCAGGAACAAAGGCAGGAAGGCCTGGAGGCCTGGAATGCAGACGTGTGGCCAGGGGCCAGACCCCGGGGCCTTGCAGCCCTGTCGGGAGCTTTGCTTTATCCTGAAGTCAAAAGGAAATCACCGAAAGATGTGAAAAACAGTTAGAACTGGGGTTGACATGATCGGAGCTGCTTTGGGGAAGCTCATGCTAATTTCCCCTAGTTTACAAAACTCCCCTCAACTCTGGGTTTAGGAAAGAAAGGGCCAGAGACCAGTTCTGACTCTCATGTTGATGATCCAGCTGAAGAAATGGAAATAAACCAAGGAGGGAAGATGTGACGAGGCAAATGCATCACCCAGAGTAGCACCATCCCCTAGAACGACACATGAGCCACCAATGCCAAGTCACATAGCCATTTGAGACCGTCGTAACCACAGAGAAAAATTATCGCTGCAACAAAGGCTTATAACATGTTACAAATCAACATCTGTATAGTCTACGTTATCATCCTCATGCAAACTTTAGTTTCCATCTTTCACTAAACAGTTGCCTCTTTATGTGGCTGGCCCATCCCCCCGCCCCTTCTGGTAACCACTATTTTGTCCACGCAATTTAAAATTTGTTTTGGTCTTTGTTTATTCATTGATTTTTTTTTTTTCCTTAGCTGGCCACACATGAGTGAAATCACACTGTGTTTGTCTTTCTCTGTCTGACTTATTTCATTGAGCATAATTCCCTGTGGGGCCACGCATGTTGTCAAAAATGGCAGGATTTCATCTTTTTTAAAAATAGCTGATTAGTGTCAGTTCTGTGTCTGTTCCACATCTTCTTTATCCCTTTCATGGGCACCTAGGCTGTTCCCAGCTCTTGGCCACAATTTTTTAAATGTAAAAACAGGTGAAATGAATTTGAATAAAAATTTTATTTAGCCCAATATATGGAATACTTTTTCATTTCAACATGTGACTGTTACGGAGCAGCCCCGATATAAAACGGGTTCCTGGCTGTGGGTCCTCGCCCGCGCTTAAAAGGGACTTATGAGTACTCCACTGCAGGCACACACAAAAGGTTCATAAAAGGTTTATTTACAAGGGAAGGGAAATGAGGAAATGTACAACTCAGGGAGAAAATAGGGAAATAAAGTCTTTAATGCGTCCTCCCCGATCCGCCGACCTGGAAACCCCAAAGGCACTCGGAGAGCTGCCCGAGCTGCAAGCTGGTGGCGAGCCAAAAAAAAAAAAGGGAATCCCCCAAAGCCCATGTGTCTGGTTTTATACCAAACCTGGCTGCTGAACCCCACCCTCAGGTCCCAGCCACCTTCCCTTGGGTGGAGATGGGATGTGGAGTTCCCAGTGTCTGTGGCTTTGGCCTGGGGTGGGGGTGGAGTCCACAAAGCCTGTATGGAATTAGCTTTAGGACAGCCTTTTTCCCCTAACATGACCAGTGTAGAACTTTTTGATGAGACATTTCCCTTTTTCCTACATTATATCTTTGAAGTCAGGTGCGTATTTCATTTTTGTGGTCCATCTCAATTTGGCCACGTTTTGTGTGTTCAGGAGCCACGAGGCTAGTGGCCACCATCTTGAATGGTGAGGGTCCGAGTGATGGTGCTGGGGACGGGCCTGTGGAGTTTTCAGGCAGAGATGGCGTGAAAAGGACGCAGAGCAAGTTCCAACTTAAGAAACACCAGCTGGACCATCGTGTGAGAGTCTTCTCTGCACCGTGGTTTGTGACGATCTAAATGCCCGCCACAGAGGAAGGGAGTGACGGATGAGGTGGGCTCACACAAAGGGAAACCATACTCCACACCACGCAAAGGCTGGTTGAAACACTGGAGGATGACAAACGTGGAGAACTGGGGCTTGGTGCTTTGCAGGCAGGAAATAAAACAGTGCAGTTGCTGGGGAGAAGAGACTGGTGTCTCCTCTGTGGGATAAACATGGCGTTATCACCTGACCCAGCAATTCCGCTCCTGGTGGATACCCCAAAGAACAGGAAACAGGTGCCCTAACCAAAATGTGTGCCCAGTGATCACCAAAGAGCTCGTCACCACAGCCAAAGGTGGAACAGCACAGATGTCCTTCAACAGACATAGGCACAGCCCCTGTGTGGATGCCCCGAGGATCTTGAGGGACTTGAGATGTTTTCCCTCTTCAAACAAGGGCACCAGCTCCCTCGGGATTTGTTTTATGTCTCCTTGAGTGTCTGAAATATTTCACCATCATTACAGGAGGCCCGAGGTAGGAGGTGGGGGACGGTGTTTAAGGGACGGAAGACTGGAGGTCAGGCCGGGCCTGGAAACGGCGTGGATCAAGGGACGGGTGCCCAGCAGCTTCCACGGTGCAGCCTGGGGGCCTGCTCTGCTGTCATTCTGCTTGTGACCCACAGACCCCAGGCAGCGAGGGGATGCGAGCAGGGCCAGATGGAATGGGGGTAGGGAGCAGAGTCAGAAAAGCAAAAGGCAAGTGAAGACATCCAAGAGGCAGATTCCACGCGCCTCCAGGGCCAAGAGTGGGAAGGGGGCTTAGTCTGGGTGACAAGGTGACATAGAGGAGCCCCTGCAGGCGACTGGCTGCAGCTGGAGGAGGGGGGTTTGTGCAGGCTGACACATCATTCATACTGACTCCAGAGGAGGGCTGGGAAACCTGCGGCTTCCCGGGTAACAATGGTCCCTGTGTCCTGGCTCCGTGGCCGGCATGTCTGCCAAGCCCTGACTGCAGCCTGCTGGCCTTGGGGACCACAGGGACCATGAGGGCGCTGGCCAGAGGGACAAAAGAGGTTTCAGCGGTGCAGGCCTGTTGCTGCCTGATCTGGCCTCCTGTGTGTGCTGGGGCCCATGGACGCACGTACTTAGGGTGACTGCACCCCTCCTGGTGGTTGCATGAATAGCCCCAATTCTTCAGCTCTCTTTGCGGCCACCCTCTCCAAGTTTACAACTTGTTTCTCCAGCTTTCCTGGGCTTTCTTTAGGAGTAGAAAGGATAGAATTTGGTAATTTTCCACCAAATTGGTGTCCTGGAGCCACCAACACGAACAAGAGCGAGAGCACTCTGATCACTCCCAAAGTGCCTTGCTACCACTTTGCAGGCACCCCACACCCCAGCTCCCACCCCTGATGGGCCTCTTTCCACGTACCTGTCGGTCATTTGTGTGTGTTCTTTGGAAAAGTCTGTTCACTTCCTCTGCCCATATCTTAATCAGATTCTTTGCTTTTTGCTCTTGAGTTGCATGTAAGTGGTTTGTGAATATTTTCTTCCGTTGCACAGGTTACCTTTTCATTTTATTCCCTGTTTCCTTTTCTGGGCAGAAACTTTTTTCGTTCATGGATTGGAAGAACTAATATTGTTAAATTGTCTATGCCGCCGAAAGTGATGTTCAGATTCAAAGCAATCCCTATCAAAATCCCAGTGGTATTTTCACAGATATAGGAAAAAAGCGATTCTAGAATTCATGTGCAACCAGAAAAGCCTGAGGAGCCGAAGCCGTCCTGAGAGAGAAGAGCAGAGCCGGAGGCATCACACTTCTGACTTTGTTACAAGGTTGTAGTCATCAGACCAGTATGGTACTGACAGAGGCCATCGGGCATCGCCAGTGGAGCAGTACAGAGAGGCCAGAGGTCACCCAAATATGCCTTTGCCACAGCACCAAGAATGCACGAGGGAGGAAGAGCAGCCTCTCAAACAAGGAGCCGGGGAAACTGGATGTATTCAGACAGAAGGAATAGGACCTGGACCTTACACACACCAAAACCAGTTCAACGCAGAATTCTGGAGGCAAGGAGCACTGGGGAGGGGTCCCCAGGGGCAGTCAGAGGCCAGGGCAGGGACACAGGCCGTCGGGAGGCAGGCAGGGACCAGTTTCTGGGAGGTTCCCGAGGCCTGGGGAGCCCTGCGGCCGGGCAGAGCTTGCCCTAGAGCCTGTCTCCCTGCTTACCTCCCTGCCGCCCTCATTAACGGGTGGGGGCATGATCTCCCCGACTCCCCCCAGGAGCCCCGGTTGCACAGTTCTTCGCCTCAGCAGCACTGGCTCCCTCCTGCCGGTTCTGCCCCGCCTGGCGGGCAAGGGGAAGCCACGGGTCCTGAGCAGGCAGGTGCCCTGCTGGGGTGTCAGGGCTCCCGGCCCACTTTGCCCCCCTCCTCCCAGCGATGCGAGGAGCACGGCCGGCTCCTGGCAGGCTGGATGCCAAGCTGGTACCCGCGCGTCTGTGCCGCGCCCCGCGCACCTGCTGGTGCCACGAGCGTCTGTGCGTGCAGGTGACTGGCGCCCGTGCCACCTGCCTTGCTGGGCGCCTTGCTGGGTGCCTTGCTGGGCGCCTTGCTGGGTGCCTTGCTGGGCGCCTTGCTGGGGGCCTTGCTGGGGGTCTTGCTGGGGGCCTTGCTGGGGGCCAGCCCCGCTTACCTCGGGAGCCCTGCCTCGCCCTCGGGCCAGCGGGCCTGCAGGGCCCCGGCTTTATGGTCCCTGCTGCTGGGTTACCACCGCCCACGGGGAGCCCCAGAAAGATCTGGGTCCGCCTGGCAGCTGGTTCGGCTGCAGGATCCAGGGAGACTGTGGCCAGAAGGGGTGGGGCTGGGGGAGTCAGGCTGCTGTTTACGGTCACCCCAGAGCCAGGGTGCACCCCTCGGGGCCCCCCTCACTGGGAGCTCCCAGCGGGACCTGCGCCATCCCAACCTAGGGGGCGGGTTTATTTGCCCTCCCTCTGAGATGAGGGTGGGCAGGCCTGTATCCGGGGTGCAGAGGTGCAGAGGAGGGGGAGGACTTGTGCTCCCAGGGGGTCGGGGCTCGGGTCTCGGGCCCTTGGATGGTACCGGTCACATGCCTGTGTGGACTAGGGGTAGGGGGTGGGGCTGCCTTCTGGAAGGTCTGGTTCTCATGTTCAGAAATTAACCTCTGTAGGACAGGACTCCGGCTTCTTTCCCAAATCGCCACGGGGCGGGGGTGGGGTGGGGGGGTTGGGGCGGGGGGGAGGGAGAGGGCACACAGCAGGATGATTCTGGTGAAAACTGAATGGACCTAAAGGAGCTTAAGTCGCAGCCTGGATCTAATGAGTCTTTCATGCCGCTGCCCTGGACTTCTTAATTTCCCATTTTTTAGTGAGAAAGGTCAGTCCTCAGGTTGCAGACCAGGCACAGCCCATGCCCCATCCTCATAGTTAGAATTTAATCACCTTTTGCTTCCATCCAATTTGCTTCTGCAGTGGTTTTGCGAGGCCTGGGCTCCTGGTTTTCCATGTAGGAGATGACAAGGATTTTTTTAATTTATTGTAATTTTTTCCTTACTGTGAGTCCTTAATATATTTTGAAAATAATCCTCTGGTTCAAGGTCAGCTAACTTGGCCCCGACCTAAAGCCAGGCTGCCGCCTATTTTTGTCAATAAAGTTTTATTGGCAAACAGCCCAGCCCACAGCTGACATGCCTGGCTGCTCTGATACACAACAGCAGTGTTTAATGCTTGCCACAGAGATGGCCCAGCCACAAAGCCTGGAAAATGGACGACCTGGCCCTTTACAGACAAAGTGAACTGACCCCTGGCATGGATGGTGCAGCCCTACAGCAAAAATAGGACGAGCAAATGGTTAACATTTAGACACTATTTAGTAGGAACTAAGCACATGTTCCATGGGAAGCAGCGTCTGTAATGGGAGGAAATTACCAGCCTCCAAATTGTGTACCTCGCTGCTTGATCACTTTATCACCCTGAGATACTCTGTGATGAGCACGTGAGCTGGAATCCCCAGTATTATACGTGGCCCCTGCTTCCAGGGGCGCGTGGTTAACGAGCCAGCTGGGTATCGAGGCCCGCCATGTAAATGTAAACTTCTTCCTTTCTTTTCCTGATTGATCAGATTTTCAATTTCTTTCCTACCTAGGGCACCCAACCTGTGCCTGCTTCCGGTTTAGTCCTCCAGCAGCTCTGAGCAAGCCTTTCTCCAGCTAATGATTTAGTTACAGTATCTGCTTCCTGTTCAACAAGAATTTATTGAGTAGAATTCTGGGTTGGAGAAATGAAAGGAAAGACTACCTGTCCTCGTGGACAACTCACATCTTGTGGACCTCACTCCCCCGACCATCAACACCCCCACCATCACCCCACCTCCACCCCCATCATCGCCAGTGGTGCCAGCATTCCTGCTACTGCCCATATGGTACAAATGAAACAACTTTAAATGGCCTCAATGCTTAAAATACCCAAGGGCGCCACACGTGGTCTTTGGGGTAAAGTTTCTCAAGAACATTTGGGAGCCCCTGTCACGCCAGAGGGCCAACCCTGCTGTGCAGTGTCCACAGGCTGGAGACAGCTCGGGGTGGTTCCATTAGGAAGATAAATCTCCTTATGGCTTTGCTCAAATTCCCCAAGAAAGCATTTGTGGTTGAGGAAGTTGTGCATTAAATTTGAGTGGTTCACGAATAATTTTCTGAAACTCCCCTCCCCTCTTATTTATTTGCTTACTCTAATTTAGGCACTTAGAGGAGACCCAGAGCTCAGGGGCCGAGTCCCCATCAGCCACCAGGAGCAGAAGGCCGAGCCGTGCTCCAGACGTGGCCAGCTCCGAGGGCTCTCGGCCCCGAGGCGCCAAGACCAACAGCTCACGCTGCCACCGGGGAACTGGTGGCTGCATTCCCGAGGCTGGGGGAGTAGGAAAATAAATCAAGAGGGCTCCATGGAGAGGGATTCCCTGATCAACCCCTGTGCAGAAAATGCTTGTGGCGTTGCCCCGCCTTCCTCTGTGGGCAGAGGCCTGACCAGCAGCATCAGGCCCTGTGGGTGTTTCCACAAGGGCCAGCATTGATGGGGATCTCGGACAACGGCAAGTCAGCCCAGACAAGTGTCCCTCTCGGAAGAGGACGCGCTGGGCTTAGCCAGCCAGGTCGGCGAAGCCACGGACAGTGGAAGGTGCAAAGCCAGGCGAGGAGGTAGGTGGGAAGCCCAGCCTGGGTGGGGAAGAGCCACAGGCAGGAGTAAGACCAGGATAAGACTAGAATAAGACAGCAGGATGAGACTAGGAACTGAATTTTGGCTTAATTTCATTTTAATCCATTTAAATTACAAAATGAATACTTGATTTTTTTACTAGAAACCTTCTAAAGGTTTTCTTTTTTTTTATCTTTTTTTAATTTAATTTAATTTATTTATACAAGCACTGGGTACAGTCAGAAGCGCGGGAGGGTGAGAGAATTCACCAGAGCCAGAGCGGGGAGCAGAGCAGGCAGAAGGACCGAAGGACACTGCTGAGGGGAGCAGCGGGCGGCAGGAGAGGTCTGCGCGCCATGTGGGACCCTCGCCCGGTGGCCGGGGCTCGAACCGGCGTTGCAGAAGCTGCGGGCAGCCTTGCAACCCAGCGCTCAACTGCTGCGCCACTGGGGAGGCCCACTAGAAAACTTCTAAACTATGTTTGGAACAACTTTAGTAGGTAAAGCTACCTTTTTCACTGAATATTTTTATGAAATGTTCAAAGATTTTTACAAAAGGTAAAATTTACATTATACCGCATTCCAATAAAAATGTAACATTCAAATTGACTTGTATGTAGGTAAAAAATGCACATTGGCTTTTGAAGACTTAGCACCAAAAAGAGAATAAATATCCTAAGAACAGGTGTTGTTGTTGCTGTTGTTTTTTATTTTTTAAAGATTTATTTATTTATACGAGAACCGGGGTACAGGCCAGAGGCGTGGGAGGGTGAGAGGACTCACCAGAGACAGAGTGGGGAGCAGAACAGGCAGACTGACGAAGTACACTGCTGAGGGGAGCAGCGGGCGAGACAGGAGAGGTCTGTGAGCCATGTGGGACCCTCCCCTGCTGGCCGGGATCGAACTGGCGCTGCTGAGGCTGCGGGCAGCTTCACAGCGCTGCGCTCAACTGCCTGCGCCACCAGGGGAGGCCCCAGCTGTTGTTTTTTAATATCGATTTTGTCTTGAAATGATATCACTAAATTTAATGGCATCTGCTTTTTAAAAACTTTTTAAATTTGGTTCCTAGGAAATTTGTAATTACACTCAACTGCTCACATTCTACTTCTACTGGACAACATAGGGCTGTGGTGGGGGGAGCAGCAGACACTGAGGGCCATGAGGGCCCCCCGGGTCTTCATCCAGTGTCCTCTGCCCCTGCCTACTCCACAGCCACACCTGGGGAGCAAATGTTTTCCAAGAGGCTGTTTATCATGGCAGGAAGTGCGGTACACCGAGAAAAATGAATCACAGCTCAGAAAGTCCACAATCCCCAGTGTTATCAGTGCCTCCAGAGCATCCCACAGAGTCAATCCCCTGAGTAATTTGCAGGGAATTTTGACTTAACAAAGTCAAACAAGTCTGCAGTTTCACCTGCGTTTAACTTGTCAAACCTTAAACCTCCCATGTTCTGAAGATGCTGGTCTCTGCGGAGCCCGGAGGAACTGGGAGTTTAAGATACAGAGCCATGCAAGGATTCGGTGACTCTAAATTTATTTCAGATAAAGTTTTTTTTTAATATTTTATTTCATATAATTCTTACATCATTTTTCATTTTTGCACAATGTATGCATTTTCATTTTGGTTATATTCCCCATACAATTCCCACCCTCCTTATTTTGGCCCTGATCCCTCTCTCTTCCACCCCCCCCTTGTGTGTCTCTTGTTTATAGTTACTTGTTGATTTTGATTTTTTCTTTATTGTAATTAGTCTTTTTCCTGGTCTCTTATTTAGATTTTCTAAATTCCTGCTATGAGTGAGACCATCCAGTATTTTTCTTTTTCTGGCTTATTTCACTGAGCATGATCCCTTCCAGCGCCATCCATGTTGCTGCAAACTGCATGAGTTTATCTTTTTTGATTGCTGAGTAATATTCCATGGTGTATATGTACCACATCTTCTTGATCCAGTCATCTATTTTTGGGCATTTGGGCTGTTTCCAAAGCTTAGCTATTGTAAACAGTGCTGCTATAAACATAGGGGTGCAGGTGCTCTTTGGAATTACTGTTTCTGTGTCCTTTGGGTAAATACCTAGGAGTGGAATTGCTGGATCCTATGGAAGCTCTATGTTTAGTAGGTCCAGAACTCACACAGCTCTCCATAGTGGTTGGGCCAGTTTGCACTCCCACCAGCCATGCAGGAGAGTTCCTTTTTCTCCACACCCTGCCAACATTTGTTGTTGCTCACAGCCTTGGGCCCAAACATGGGAGGTTTAAGGTTTTTAATATTCACCATTCTCACTGGTGTGAGATGGTATCTCATGGTAGTTTTGATTTGCATTTCCCTGATTACAAGTGATGCTGAACATTTTTTCATATGCCTGTGGGCCATTTGCATTTCCTCTTTGGAGAAGTTCCTTTTTAGCTCTTCTGCCCATTTTTTGACTGGATTATTTACTTTGTTTTTGTTGAGTCTCATCAGTTCTTTGCAGATTTTTGGAAAAATGTTTATTAAAAAAAATAACAAGTCTTGGATCTGAAACCAACCAGAAACTCTTCATTTTATGGCCCAAGGTCTCACTTAACACTCTGGGAAGGAGTCTCTCTTGAGTGATCACTGATGCCACATGACATGACGTGCAGGTTTTTACATGGACATCAGTCTTCACCTCCTCCGGGTAAATGTCACCACTGTTGGGTCCGGCGGCTGCCCCTGCCCTTCTGATCCTGCTCTAGGGTCCCCGGCCAGCCCAGCTTCTGCTCACAGCCTTGGGCCCAAACCATCTAAAAACCTCACCAACGACCTCGTCAGTCACCATGTCATTCCCCGGCCCTCGTTCTTCACAAGAATAAGAAACAAAACATACATTTAGGAAGACCCTTATTTTAAAAGTCCTTTTTATTACCCCAACCCGGCCCTCTCCCTGTCTCCATCCCAGACTGTGCATCCTCTTGGAGAATTTCAGTCTATAACCTCCTTGTGTTTGGGGTGTGAGGATGCCCCTGTTCCGAGTGGTTGTCCCCATCCGGGTGGAGCCCTCCTGTGGCCCCAGCAGAGGCGGCCTGCAGGGGCAGCGCCTGTCCTGGCACCCTCCACCCAGGTCCCTGGGGAGTCGCTTTGGCCTTTCTGGTCACATCATTTCTTCACGCCACATGTGCTAGGCGGTAAACAGCCTCCAGGACCCAAATAAAAGGTCTTTATGGAGAGAAAACACACAAGCGAATGCCGGAATCCAATTTAAATGAATAAATAAATGCAATTCCAAAGGCCGCCAGCCACAAGATTTCAGGGACATGAGCCAAGCAAGTTGGTTCCCCGCAAGCTGGTGAGGGAGCAGAAAGCCCCCAGGCCCTGTCAGCCAGTCCCAGCCCCCCGAATCTGGGAGGTGAAAGCGCACTCCCCAGCTTCCTCAGCCAACAGCTAAGAAAATGAAGACTGGACTCTTCGGAGACTCCAGAAGGGAGCCTCCTGGACCGCGCAGCGGAGTTGGGGACCCCCTGCACGTGCCAGGGCTGGAGCATCTTGTCATCTCTGCAGCGCTGGCTCGGGTACCCCTGACCGCAGGGGGAGGCCCCTGGCCTCGTTGTCCCCCAACATCCCTGCACAGGCCCCGCCCCCGCCCCTACCTGCAGTATCCCGGAGCCAGGTGTGGTGCGGGGCCGAAGGGCCAGGGGCGGCCATGCTGCCCTGTGCCCTGGTCCAGTCCGCGGGGCTCCTGTGGAGACATCTGGGAGCTCGCAGCCTGGGGGGAGGATTGTGCCAAAGATGCAAATTAGAGGCTCGCTTAATTAAGCCAGGAGGGGCGCTGGCGAAGTCACCCCATCGCTGGGTGACTCAGTCTCTCGTCAGGCGTCTGGGCAGGCCCCGGTGATTTTCCTCCCCCTGGTCAAAGCAAAATTCCCGGCGAGACTGTGGACAAAGCCGTGCAGACTCGTTGACCCTGGAACTCCAGGTCCTGAGGGCTGGACTTGGTCTTGAGCAAAACACAATAAAACAAACAGGAAAACCACCCAACGTGTTTTGCCAACTAAAAAAAAACACGCATTAGCAGAGAATGCCTTCCAACGAAGAGAGAGCGTTCTAGAAGATTCCACCGTGTCACACGCGCTCAGGGGCCACTCTCCCAGCACTAGCCGGATCTGTAAGGTCGCTCCCCGGCCAGCGTCTCCTCCCCCCTCTCCCCCCCCCCCCCCCCCCGTGGCTGCTGCAGAGACAGCCTAAAGTCTGGCTTTTTGGGGCGGTGGGCACCGCGGCTGCCAGCTGTAGGAGGAGCCCCCAATAAAAACATCTGTGTCTTCACCTCAGACATCTAACCCCCCCACACTGGGCTGTTGTGCATGGGCCATGGAGCAAAACTGAAATGTGAGGTTGGCTGGGGTGCGGGGTGCTGGGGGGCCATGAGGCTGGCCCAACCCTGGGCGCCCTGAAATCCTCAGACTTTTTTTAAACATCAGAGAGTTGATTAAAATCCTAAGTCAGTTTTTCCAATATATGCGTCCCCCCTCAGTGTAACCTTGTTTGTAGCTCTTTGGAAGTGTGAGCTCAGCTGCGGTGCTGTGCTGTGTGCCTGAGAGCAGCTAAGTGGTCTACACCCCACTCCCCCCACACACACACTCACCCCTACGCCCCACTCAGTACACACACGCTACACTCACACACACAATGCATGCACACACTGTGCACTTGCTAACACACACATATTTACACACATAAACATGCACTCACTCGCTCACCACAGTCATGCATACACTCATACGAAATCACTCACCCGGATATACACTTGCACACATTTCTGAGATCGATTTCACAAGGTGCTAGAATACTTTTTTCCCTCCCATTTTGTTCAGTGCTGTTCCCAGCTCACTAACTGGATTTCAGCGCTCAGCAATGGGCTCTGTGACAAACTGCCTGACAGGACACGGAGCCACGGCCGCACCTCCCTGCCTGGAGGAGAGACAGAACAGGACACACCCGGGCCCCCCGCCCAGGACCTCCAAGCAGGCGTGTGGACACATAAGACGCAGAGCTTTCCTGTAAGGGGGGCTCTCCTCATGACAATGAGCCAGCTTCACCTATAGGCCTCAGTGAGCATCACAGAATAATATCGATCAAAGAAGCAAGTGAGGCCTCCCTGGTGGCGCAGGGGTTAAGTCCCAGCGCTATCAAGCTATCGCCAGCCACTGCAGCGCAAGTTCGATCCCCAGCCAGGGAGCTACCCACAGGGTGCAGCAGACCTCCCCTGTCTCGCCTGCTGCTCCCCTCAGCAGTGTGTTTCAGTAGATCTGCCTGTTCTGCTCCCCACTCTGGTGAATCCTCTTATCCCCAACACCTCTGGCCTACACCCCAGTTCTTGGATGCATAAATAAATAAAAATAAATCTTAAAAAAAAAGCAAGTCACAGAAGAATGACTATAAAACCGCAAACAGCTTAACAACATAAACACAGCTAATGCATGATTTCGGGGAGATTTTCACACAGATGCAGAGATGCTTGAAGAAACAGGAAAGACAACACCAGGTTCGGGGTAACTGCTGACTCTGGGGAGACCCCAGGCTCTTTTGGGTGGTATTTTCTCTTCCGGACCCAGCGCAGGGCATGTGGCTTGGGTTCGACTGGCCTGGAGTTCACCCCGATCACCTGCAAGTTGTACGTCATCTTATTGCTCGACCTGCGGAGAGAGTTGGCCAGCGTGGCCACTTTCCTCTCCAGCGCTGCGGGGGCGAAAGGCCTTTTGCGGGTGGTTTGAGCGGTTCCGGCTGCGTTCCCGTCCTGGAGAAGTGCGGGTCGGCTCAGCCCTCTAGGACACGCAGATGCCAGATGCCAGATGCCAGAGCCGCGGTCCGCGCCACCCCCGCCGCCCAGCAGGCGACCGGGGAGGCTGGCACAGCTGCCCGCCGGCCGGCGCTGAGGAAGGCTCTAGAAACCCCTGCCTTTTAGTGCCTTCGGTGCTTAATGGCCTAAGGAATGAAGAAGGGAGGGGAGGGAGCTCAGCTGTTTACTACACGCTGCCCCCAGCCTTTTTCCCTCCCACAAATTCTTTCCAGTTCTGCTTTAAAAGCTCTCGGGTGAGCCTGTGAAGAGAGCCCCGGGGCTGCCCTCTGCAGCAGCATGGCTGGGCGGCTGGGGAGTAAATCGTGACTTAGCACCAGCGCAGGCCCCTGAAGCAGGAAGAAAGGAAGAATGTGCGCACGGGCGTGTGTGCGTGTGTGCGTGTGTGTGTGTGTGTGTGTAATATGGTCTCACTGGAGAGCAAATTAAGGTAGGTGTCTCGTTACTTAACGACCCAGCTTGAGAGGACTCTGGAAAGTTCCATGAACAGAAAGTAAGGCCCCTGGGTTGTGGGGCGCCCCTGGGCAGAGGGGGTGGGGGCAGCACTGTGGCCCTGGCCTCTGCTCCCCACTCAGCCTGCTTTTTCAGAACCAGGGACTGACCTGCAGGACAGCCAGGTATCCCAGAAGCCCCCTGGTGGCGTAAGGACACGCCTCAGGGCTGGCCGCTGGCCTGCCTTTGCTCCCTGGTGAGAGGCTGCTCCCTCATCCTCTCCTCATCTGTGTCTGCTCCCGTGAGGTTATAACTGTCGACCTAGAAAGACCTCGTGTTCGCGGGCGCCCACGCGCCTGGCCGCTCCTCCCGGGTGTCGAGGAGTGACGGGCACACTCTCCATCACAGCAGGGCTGCCGTGTCGGCTCAGGGGGCAAAGCTTTGTGCCCACGACGGGTTGAACCTGGGACCATGATCTGCACTGGGGAAGGAGGCAGTGGGCTGGGGCTCCCTCAGAGAGGAGGGAGACTAGGAGTCAGAACAGGGAAAGGATTGAGCCAGGAAAAGTGTGCAAGCGCTTTCAGGCAAGAGGGGAAAATGGTGCGCTCTCAGAGCGGAGCGAGGACGCCATTAGGGAGGCGGCTCCTAGGCCCTGGCAGGCGGAGTCCGGAGGAGGGGGTGCAGATGTTGAAGAAACTGCCGGTCTCCTTGTTCCTCGGGGTCTGGTCTGCAGGGGCATCTCCAGCCCTGCCGTCTGGAGGTGCCCAAGGAGCAGCCAGGCTTGGTCCCTGGCACCCGGGTCTGAAAACGCAGACAGGGGTGCAGGCTTTATCTCCATTCGCCGGCCGCACATGCATCTCCCTTCTGTTAGCAAGTCTGGTCGCTAAGCACAGGACAGGGGTCTGTGCACACGAGCTGCTCAGAAGGGAAGTGGCGAAGCAGACCCAAGAACATAAAAGGCGCAGGGGAGGAGCACGGAGTGTGTTTGTTGAGAGGATAAATGTGAATTGGCTCAACGGCACGAGAGTGCTCTAGGCTACTTCAAAAACAACGTCCTGCTACACGGAAGGGACGTGCCTGCGGCCAGAAGCAGAAGGGCCGAGGGTTCATCCAACAAATGCAGAGGAGGGACCAGGACTGAGGTCGGAGCGGGTGAAGCAAATAAAGCAGCGGAAGCTTTGAATTCTTCAAAGGGAGGGATTGAAAAGAAACAGTATCAGGTGGGTCCTTCTGATAAAGTCACTTAGCACCAAACAACCCTGCGCTGGGTCACACTGCAAATGGGAGCAGGTGTAGACACAGCTCACACCCGCTGAAATCTGATCTCTAGTGCTCCCTCTTCCCGGCCCCCGCGCTTCCCTCAGTCCAGATCTTCAACTCCAAGATCTCTCGTTCTCTCTCCCCCAAGAACTTACATGCAGAAATTTGGAATTCAGAGGATCAACATCTCCAAGGCAGCCCGAGGCCTCGGACTCCCCGACACATCTTGTTTTCCCGACGCCCGTCTTCACCGGTCAGCCCACGTCCGCCCTGTCCCGGGCAGCTGTGTCTATTCACGGAGAGGCAGTTGGCTCTGGGGAGAAGAAACAAATTCGTCCTTGTGTTCACCGTTTGTCACCCACACGCTTGGGTTGAGAACCTGAAGTGTGAAGCAGGCCGGCTGTAAAAGTGGCCCTTCCTAGCTCTTCAGTAGTGGAGATGACTCATAGATCCATCAATGGACGGAGGATGGATGGATGGATGGTTGGAGGATGGAGGATGGATGATGGATGGTTGGGTGGATGATGGATGGATATGGATGGATGGATGGTTGGATAGAGGATGGATGGAGGATGGATGGTTGGATGGATGATGGATGGATATGGATGGATGGATGGATGGATGGAGGATGGATGGATGGAGGATGGATGGATGGATGGATGGATGATGGATGGATGGATGGATGGATGGATGGAGGATGGATGATGGATGGATGGATGGATGATGGATGGATGGATGGATGGATGGAGGATGGATGATGGATGATGGATGGATGGATGATGGATGGATGGAGGATGGAGGATGGATGGATGGATGATGGATGGATGGTTAGATGGATGATGGATGGATGATGGATGATGGATGCTGGATGGATGGACAAGTGTGGTCTATTCAGACAACAGGATACGATTCAGACACGCGAAGGAGCGACGCACAGTCCGTGCCCACAGGCACGGGGAACTGCACAGAAGCAAGCCAGGCATAACGAAAGTTCGTGGTCACGCAGCGTCTTTTGTTCTGTGTGGGCCCAGATTGTTTTCTCCACATCAACCTGATCACGAACGACGTCGACAAAGCAAGATCATGTGCACGTGAGCCGCGCGGACACCGGCCACAGCGTGGGGGAGAGTGACAGGGAGGGCCAAGACCCGGCCTTCTCGCCTTCCTCCTGCCCGCCAGCCCCTTCCCCAAGCTGCCGCCTTCCCTCCCTCCCCCTCCCCAGCGCCACCCGCGGTGGACAGTCCTCGAGTCCTGCTCAGAGCAGCCCCACACGGCTCACCTTTTCACGTCTTTCCCCCGACATGTGTAAAGAGGACAGTGACGTCCCCGGTCCCCGGCGCAGAGGGGCACAGCGGGGGTAGGGGCGAGCTCCCCAAGGCCCACTGTGCAGCCCCCTGAGCCGCCCCGGTCCTGTTTGGCACACGGGAAAACTGAGGCTCCCTGTGGGCGCATGGGGAGGCCCTGGAGGGGGTGCCGCTGAGCTCTCGGGCCCCATCTCTTCTGAGTCCTGGGTGTGTGGACAGATGCCCACAGCCTGGCCCGGACAAATGTGAGCCCCCTCTGGGCGCCCTCCATGTGGGTGTGGCCCCCTCACTCCACTTCTGCCTGGGGGAGAGCAGAGTGCACCCCTCCACCCCCGAGTGCAAACAGCTCAGCCCCACGCTGCCAAGAGGGGAAGGAAGGAATCCCAGCCTCAGATTTAAAAACCAGAGACCCGGGCAGTGGGAATGAAAGGCGCTTTGTGCAGCAGCTGCAGCGGGAGGGAGACCCCGGCCCCGCCTAAGTGGGGGGCCAAGGCCCTGAGCAGGGAGTGGGGAGCTGGAGGGGAGAGGCCTGGGTCTGTCCTGCATAGGCCGCGGGCAGGACTCAGGTGCTGTCCAAGGGGCTGACTTGTGAGCCCCCACCCCATGATTCTGCAGGGCAGCCCCCCTTTATCTCAGCTCACTTGAAGACAAAGTAAATTTTATCTTAAGAAGCAGAGGCTGGCGGCTCTCCCGGGTGGAGGGCGTGGGGGCTTCCACGGGGCGGGGGCCGCTCTTGCCCGGGCCTGAGCACACACTGGCCTGGGGTCCCCGGCGGTGTGGGCACGACAGCGGCTGACTTGGGGATCCCGTGGGGTCCCTGCCATGAGCTCAGGTGCAGGTGTGGAGGGAGAGGGAGGGCGGTGCGGGCCCCAGGCCGCGGGGACGCAACCTACTCAGGCTCCAAACCCACAACCTCCCACCTCCGGGTCTGTCCCCAGAACCCCAAAAGCCGAGGGGCAAGAGCACTGGGGAGGGAGGAGGGCAGCGGGGCGCAGGATGACCGTGCGGGTGACCCCTGTGACCAGGACGTGCCTGTCTGGCGGGCTCCGTCCTCGCCTGGACGCGCCTGTGGACACCATCACGGGCAGGAGCTGCTTTCTGAGAGCACGGCTTTGTCTCTGGGGTGTCCTCAGATCGCCATCTCTGGAGGGCTTTGAAAAAGGGGGGGTGTCCTCCACGTGTGATGAAATGCAGAGGCCTTACCTGTGCAGCTCAAGGGGTTTTGAGAAATGTGTGGTAACTGACTCCCCAGTCAAGTTCTAGAACATTCCATGACCCCAGGGGGCTCCTGCCTCTTCCACTTAATCCCCTCAGAGGCAACCCAGGGCCAAAGTCCATCTCGCCTGTTTTAGAATTTTCAGCAATAGGACCCGGGGCCCACTGCCCATCCGTGTCCATTCCCCTCACGGGGGCCAGTGGCCTTGGGTCCCAGCCCAACGTTTTGATCGAGGACCTGACCCCGGGGCACGGGTTTGTCTGTCTGTCCACCTGTGTGTGGGCGCTGGGGTCGTTTCCCGATTCCAGAGATGGTGAACGAAGCTGCCCATGTGCCCTTGTGTGGCCAGAAGGCGGGGTTCTCGGGTGACCCCCAGGAGCAGGGCAGGGGCTGCCCAGGGCGCTGGAAGGAAACATTTCTTTCGCTGCTTTGTGGTCCTGGGCTGCCGAGGCCGAGGTGAGCGCAGCCCTTTCCCAAGGGTGAGCCGGGCTACAGACGGGCCATGACGGGGTGGGACCCGGTGGGACCCGCCCCCAGCAGCCTGAGTCGGACAATCCTCATTTCAGCCCTTTCGGGAGACCTGGGGGGATGCAGGGCCCCTCTAGACTGGCCCACGACGTGTTGGCAATGGGCCAGCAGCTTCCCTCCCGGGGCGGGGAGCTCTATCAAGGGCCTCTCTGTGGGCCATCTAAGCGAGCCTTGTCCAGCGAGCACTCTGGGGGGGGGGGGGGGCTTTGGGAACATGGAGTCTGGCATTCAGCAAACTTTTTGGATCAACTCTGCAGCCTCTGGGGAGGCCGAGATGAAGAAACCACTGTTTTGCCCTGTAGAGCCAGTAGCTCAATCAGCAAAAAGGAGTCATAAAGAGACCATTAGCATTCGGGGACTACCTCTAAGCACCATGAGCAAGGTGGGGCCGGCATGGGTGGGAAGTCTTGGTGAGGCACAATGGGGCAGGGAAGTGGTGTTTGGGTTGAAACTAACAAGACAGCTCCGAGGAGCCATGTGCAGGGAGGGGAGGTCAGACGCGGAAGAGCACGTGCAGGGGCCTAGAGGCTGCCCGGGTATGCTGGGAGGAAGGAACAAGTGTTGATCCCCAAAGACCTCATGTGCCACACTGTGGAGGTGAAAATATGTCTGGAAAACCAAGGGGACCCACCACCAAAAGATTTTAAGAGGGGAGCGGATATGAACAGACTTGCTTTCTTAAAAAAAATCATGACAAACACACACAACAACGCAGAGTAAAAGGTACAGAAGACGAGGTAGTAGTTAAAACATAGGCTTGGGAAACAGCCTGGGTTCCCATCCTGGCCCTGCTCTTTCCTGGTGGTGTGATCTTGGCTAAGCCTTTACTTTCTGTGCCTTAGTTTCCTGATTGGTAAGATGAGGATAAAATGGGTCTCTGTGTGGTAAGAAGAGAGGGGAGAAGCATTGCTCTCTGGAGGTTTAGCAGCTGCCTGGCACCTGGTAAGAGGTAAATGAACAGCAATCACTTAAGGAGGGGCTGGGGCCAGGACAGCAGTTGGGGTCCTGCCTAATCCAGCTGAGGAGTGACGGATGCAGGGGTGGGGGGCGGCTGAGAGGAGTGTGGACAGGCTCTGATGACCCTACTGACTTCAGTGGCCAGAGAGAGAGTCGGGGACAGGGTAGAGATGCCTAGAGGTTTCTGTCCTCAGTCACTGCCTTCCCGCCTGACCCCACAAGGTCCTGCGTGCATGTTGGCATCCGTGAAACTTAGAAAACAGTTTATTTAACTACTAGGAATTGAGTTCCCCTTCCTGGGGAGCAAGCAGACAGCCTCCAGCGGGCAGAAGCCGCTGAGGTCCAGGCCCCGCAAACCTCCCTCTGGCCACTCAGCAGAACCCTGGTGAGCTCAGCCCAGCCCATGCAGGCGGCTCCGGGTGGCTCGGGGCAGCTGGGGTGGACCAGCAGCCTGCCCGGCACAGAAGGGCTTGGAAGGGCAGGCTGCCCGGCTGAAGGGAGGGCCAGCAGGAGGAGACGCCCAGGAGTGGCTTCCAGACAGAGAGAGAGACTAAGCCTCGGCCCCCATGTCCCACCCCCGGGGTTCCAATGGGGCTCCCGGACGTGGAACAGCTGCCGGGCGCGTCCCAGAGAAGCAGAAACGACTCGTCGCGCGCAGACGCTCATGCGCGGGCCACTCTCTTGGAATCCTCGCCCGTCATATTTGTCACTCAGACCCGGTCCTGATGGGGAGGTGGTCCCGGCTGGTGCCTGCCGCCGAGGTGGGAGGTGCAGGGCGAGGAGCTGGCCTGGGCACTCTCCAGAGGGTGCCCAGGGCTGGCCAGCCGCTCGCAATACTCACCTCACAGCACCCTCGCGCCAAGGTCCTGAAGAGCCGCCCCCGCCCTCTGAGCTCGGTGCCCACGTCCCCGCCGCCGTGGCACAGCCTGGCCCTGTTTAGGGGCTTCTGCGACTGTGCACATCTCAGGGGCTCTCCCCTGTTCAAGTCTGCTCTGGTGTCCCCCGCAACGGCTCGTCTCCCGCGTCAGGACTGGGAACAAAGCCAGCGTGTCCTGAGCTGGTTCCCAGAGGACCCTCCCCCAAGTCACCAAAATAAATGTAGGGGTGCTGGCTTGTGAAGTGAGGGGAATACTGCCCCTCCCATACGGGTGACCCAGCCTCATCCCCAGAGCCTCACGTGAGATTGAGTTAAGCTCCAGAAGGGAACTGCTCTGCCCTGTCTGAGCCCTGGGGCCCTCGCGAGGGAAGAGGGGGCAGGAGGCCCCAAGGAGCCACACTTCTCCGGTCTGCGCGCGCTGGCTCTGAGGGTGGGGGCGGTGCGGCCGGAATGCAGGCGCCTGGAGAAGCTGAAAAAGACACCAAAAGTTTCTCCCGTAGAGTCTCCAGAAAGTTCCAGAAGGAACAGACTCCACCCACACCTGACTTGGAGCCCATACAGCTCATCTCAGCTCCCCACCCCAGACATGAGACGCAGCATGTGCTGGAAGGCGTCCAGCAGGAGGGCTCTGTGACCCTGGCCTGACCCACCCAGGCAGGGTCAGACTGGAGGAGGGGCTGGCACCTGCACCTTGGGGCTCCTCCAGCCTCCAAACAGGGGGTCTGTGTCGCTGGCCTGCGTGAGGGAAGCCTGGGAGGACGCTGCCGCCCCAGCGGAGCTTCTGGGCAGTGGGGCAGCTCTGGACAGGTGCAGGAGGTGAAGCAATGACGTCCCCCAAAGAGGCTCATCCTCATCCAGGCCCCAGTGGAAATGTCAGGTTCGCGGCCGAGGGCCTTCCTGAGGCTGCTGGTGAGCTGGCCTTGAGATGCCAGGGGCGTCAGCCGGACCGTCTGGGCAGGCCTAACACGATCAGGAGGTGGGTGGGAGCTGGGAAGACGAGGCCACGGGACGCAGCGCTGGGCATGCAGCAGGAGAGGCGAGCCCGGCTCAGGTGCCCCCGGTGGAGGAGGCCCGCGGCCGTGGCAGGGACGCCAACCTCCCGAGCCTCGGGAAGCAGCCCCCTGGCTCCTGCCTCGTGTCCTGGGGGCTGGACGGAGACCGGAGCCGCTCAGAGTGGAGGGAGCTGGGCGGCTCGGGGCCGTGTGAGCCAAGGACCGTGTGAGCCCGGTTAGTGAGCAGCTCTGGAGATTGCCCCATAGCTGGGGTTACTCCGGGCCCCCACCAGGGTTTTCTTTCCGCTCAGAGGGGGTCTGAGAAGGAGTGACCTGTGTGAGTGCCCTCCTGTACCCCCAAACTCCTGGCTCATGCCGGGGATCTCAGGGTTCACTCTGATGCAAGCTGAAAGAACTTTCTGGAAGGCATGATTGGCATCCTCTTACCATCCACCCTGGAGCCCGGCGGTGCGAGTGGCCGCTGGGTCGGAGCTGACTTTGACCCTGAACAGTGTTGGCATCCAGCTCATAAATCTCTCGCTTCGCCTGGGGGGCTCCCCTTGGGCCGGGGGTCCCACACAATGCACACTCACAGAGCAGTGTTGTACGAATGTGTGTGAGCATGTGCCTGGGGGCAGAGCTGTGGACTGTGCCAGAGGCAGGGCGCAGACATCTGGAAGGTGTCAGGTTCAGTGCCCAAAGCCGCGGGCCCGGTCAGCTAAAAGTACATGTTTGCTCCCGGCCGCAGCTGTGCAAACTCCCGCCGCGGGCTCTGCTGGGCGCATGTCAAGTTCCCTCAAAACACTGGCCCCTTTGTCAGATTCCATTCCAATCCCCCGTTTCAAAGCCCCTGGCCTGCCACGGGGCCCCCCACAAACAGCTGCAGGGCAGCATCTGTCTGAGGCAGCATTCATTCCACCATGAGAAGGAAAATAGTGTAATTTAGGGGTGCACGGCTATGCTATGCTGTCAGGCAGACTTCACCCCCGTCCTTCACCCCCCAGACACCTCGCTGCCCCAGCTGACTGTGTGTCCCCACCTTGGCCTGTGACGAGTCCCCGCGCCCCCGACACACCGACTCTTCCCCAGGGAGCTGGTTCTGCGTCAGTGGGGGATGTCTGTGTTGGGGGTGACGGGAACACATCAGTGTGGGGGAGGTGGGGGGATGTGAAGGGCGGGAGGGGCAGAGCTGCAGGACCTTTGCAATGTCCTGTGAAATGCAGCTTTAAAGCTGCCCCCAGGAAGAGGGAGGGATGTGCCCAACCCGAGCCGTCCCCATGGGTCACAGGTGACAGTAGCCGCTGTGGTGACAAGGTCCACGGGCACAGAAGCGGGGCCACAGCTACCAGCGGTGGGGCAGCGCCTGAGCGTGCTCTGAGTGCTCCGAGGACCCACCCTCGCACCTCCCACCACCCAGCCCCTGGGGAGCCGGCCAAGAGCCGGGGCCAACCTCCTCCCTGGAGGCTGAGGAGCAACGGGAGACCCAGTCGCTGGTGCCCAGCTGACCCAGCCTGAGGCCAGGCGGCCCTGTCTGTGCCGTTAGTGACGCCTTGGGGCCCAAGCCTCGCTGCCCTGCCTGCTTTGGGGGAGCAGGTGTGCGGGCCGCACCGCTCAGTTCCTGCTCTGCTACCTGGTGGCTGCAGGATTCCCGGGCGGGGATGCAGGGGATGATGATGAGGGCACTCTCGGGTAACAACGCCACCGCTGCCCTCCGAGATTTCAACCCCGGCGTCCAGTTCTAACAACCCCCTGTGGTCGGTGCTGTTCTGGTCCCCATTTCATAGACAAGACCCCGAGGCTCAGAGAGGCCAAGTAACTGGCCAATAGCAGGCCATGGATCGGTGAGATGCGGGCGGGAGCGTCAGTGCAGGCGCAGGCGAGCTCGCCCCTCAGGTAGAGCCGGCATCTCGCCCTCGGCAGCTGCACTGATTTATCGCTTCCCTGTCTCCCCCGCACCCCTTCTTAGCCTCAGCGCCCTCACGCTGTTTATTAATATGCACTAGTTGTGTGTTTTCTTTTGTCCATCAGCCCTCGCATAGCTGTCCAGTATTTGCTCCAAGGTTCTCCTTGCTTTTCTGCACGGTTCCCTGGAGCGCCCTGCACGGCGCTGTGAACGGCTGCACCTCCTCTTTCCCGGCGGCTGAGCGGCGTCCTGGGTGCGTGAGCTGCGTCTTCTTAGCCAACCAGCCATCGGTGCTCAGCTGGACGCGGCCGTGTCCTCACTACTGCAAATGATCACTGCGGAGCCTGCGGTCGTGGGGGTTGATGGTTTCATGCTCTTCGGGAGAGATGCCCCAGTGGGATTGCTGGGTGCGATGATATTTCTATTTTCAGTTTTGTTTTTTTTTTTTAAAGATTTATTTATTTATTTATACAAGCACTGGGCACAGTCAGAAGCACAGGAGGGCGAGAGAATTCACCAGAGCCAGAGCGGGGAACAGAACAGGCAGACAGACGAAATACACTGCTGAGGGGAGCAGCGGGCGGCAGGAGAGGTCTGCGCGCCATGTGGGACCCTTGCTTGCAGCCGGGGGTTGAACCGGTGCTGCAGAGGCTGCGGGCAGCTGCGCCACCAGGGGAGGCCCTGTTGTTTTTTTTTTTTAAGGTAAATCCAGATGGACTTCCACAATGGCCACTCCAGTTACTTTCCCGGTAACAGTGCCCTGGGCTCCTCTGTCTGCATCGTCTCCGGCACTTGGTGTCAGGGGCTTTTTAATATGTGCCATTATCACCGGTAGAGCAGGCATTTAAGAAATAAATGTGTATTTAGAATGGCTTTAGTTTACAGAAAATTAAGCAGAAATTACAGAAAATGCTTGCCTCCCCCCAGTTTCGGTTCCAATGGACAAGTTACTCTTGATACATCATCTTTAAAGTCTCATTTACACTAAGATTCAGTGTGAGTTGCACATTCTCCGGGTTTTAACAAATGTATATGCACAGTCCTCACAGTCACCGTGCTCCCTTTACTCACGCCCCAGCCCCTGCTCCCCTCACTGTCTCCACACTTGAGCCTTCTCCAAAATGGCGTCGAGTCGGCACCATCCCCAGAGACTTCTCAGATTGCTTCTTTCCCTTTGTACTAACATCTAAGGTTCATCCGTGTCTTGTCATGGCGTGGTCACTTGGTTCTCTTCCTTGCTGAATAATATTCTATTGTCTGGAAGTTCTGCAGTTTGGTTACCCACTCACCCCGCAAAGGCCAGCCACCCGATCAACACCTTCTACCTGTTTGATCAGGGATGCTGGGTCCCTGGAGTCAGAGATCAGAGGAACGGGAAGCCCTGGGAGAATCTACATTTCAGCAAGACCCGACAAGATTGGTCTTCAAGGCAAGGTGGAGCCACGTGAGCCCAATGGGAACTGGATGAGATGGTTCTGGAACCTCTGGAGCCACGCACCAGAGAAGGTGGATTGATCCCGGCAATGGCTGCCCGCAGCGAGGTCTCCGGGGAAAGCCTCAGGGTTCTGCCCTCGCTCCGTTCCGCTCAATCTGTCTCTTAGCCCTTTTCCTATAGGGCCTGCAGCGTCATGCTGATGACATTCAAACATGCCAGGAAAGCTGGGAAGAATTTTTCCTGAAAGATGAGCTATTTGGGGCAAAGCATGAAAAAGATGAATTGTAGTGGATTTCAAGCCACATCTTTAAAAATCACAAGGGCTCGAGATGGAAGCCGCGGAGCCCCAGAGTGAGCGTGGAGAAGGCAGGCCTCGAGTTGACTTTATTCAGCACCAAGATTCATGGGATGCTCACAGCACCCCAGACGTTCTGCTTCCTGCTTTGCACAATTATCTCATTGTGTTCTCCACAATGACCCCGGTTATTTCATGCCACACTTTGCACAAGAGTTGCATTCATGGAATTACCTACGGGAGACAAAAATACACATACGTATGTTCTATAAAGAAGCTCTCAGGAGACAGGGCCCAGTCCTTTTGGAATGTGGTGATGCTTCATATTAACCCTTCTTCAATGTTTTCAGCCAAAAAATTCCATTTATTGAACCAGCATTTATTGAGCACCTACTATGTGCCTGACACTCTTTCAAGGGACTGGGATCAACTGGGGAGTAAGACAGGTAAATCTCCTTCTTCCATGGAGTTGCCTGTGAGAGTGGGGGGGCCTAAAGAAGGGAACCCCCTCATTTTAGGTGGTGATGCCTTCTATGAAGATCATAAGATGGGCTGATGGAAGGTGGAATGTTAATCAGCAGGGAGGGAAGGAGCAGGCGGTGGGGCAGGACGGCCAAGGGCCAAGGAAGGCAGCTGGAGGAGGTGACGTTTACACAGGGCCCTGAGTGGAGGGAAGAACCCCCTGTGGCTCCAAGGATAAGTTCTCCTCCCCCTCCCCCTCCTCTCCCATGCGAATTCTAGGCACCAAGAACTGTAGAAAGCCACTTCTGGAGGGATGGAGAGAAGATTCCAGATGACCGGCTTTTTGTCCAGCTGGCTTTTGAGCAGAGCCCTCACTGGGCACTTGACCCTGGCAGGGGCAAAGTCCAGCAGATGTACAAATAGTCGTCCTGCACCGGGGGATCTTCCTGAACTTAGACTGCTGCTGCAGCTATTGCGTTTCCGTGAACGTTAAGACACCCTGGGAAAGGATTCACTTCGCCAGAGCATTCGGTATTTCTCCAAGTCTTTTTTTTTTTTAAGCTCCTTTCCCTTTGCTCTTGTTTTTCTTCTCTTCCTACCCGCTGTGATATTTTCCCCATGAAGAGCTAAGTAGGCTGGAAAAACAGTCATAGGAAATACGGTGGATGGCCAGGAATCAGGGGAATGGCAGCAGGGAACCTCCAGAAAGACCAGGGTCAGCTACTCCCACCTCGGCTCCTGGCAGAAATGCCCCCCACACCCAGCTGACCATTTCAGGCCCTGGCGGGGCATCCCCTGGCCGGGGCTGATTCTTTCAGTCCCTCGGGGTGGGGACTGATGAATCCAAAGGTCTTGCTTATCATGTGTGGCCGGCACAGAGCCGGAGACATGCTTTGGAAACATCTGTGCTATGTAGTTGGTGGCAGAGCGAGTGGGGCCGCTGGTGGGGCGTCAGGGACTGAGCTGCCTCTCCCCCGGCAGCATCCAATCTCACCTGCCAGACAAAGAATCGAATGTCGAAGCATTGGAAGAAACCTGTGGCAATGGTGGTGGAGCCCTTGGAGATTTTGCTTCCAAAAGGGTAAAAGGGACTTCGAGCCAGAGCCGCAGACGTGAGGCGAGGAGGTCAGGCGTGTCCTTGGATGATTTTTGTTGTGAAAAAATACGGAAAGCTGGGAAAGCGTTCATCTTTGCCATTTGCTCTAAGAATTAGGGCAGAGCTACCACGCTTTGTTAAATGAAAGCAAAATCTTCTTTTATGAAACTTCTATCATTTTACACACCTTCAGGATGAAGATCCACCCATCCCTCCCCCATCCCCCCACCCGCTCACCTTCTATCGTCCATCCATCCGCCCACCCGTCCACGCAGCCATTTGTTCAAACAACAGTCCTGAGCCTGTTGTCTGCAGAACATCGTGGAAAGTGGTCTGCGGAAGTGAAAACGAAGAAGGCACACTTCCTGCCTGTGGTGCTGGGGAATGCTGTAATCCAATTAAGAAACCAAGAACTAAACCCAAAGCTAGTGAAAATCCAGGTCCACGCATGTGGAAACAAGTGGGACTCCCTTAGGAGCTCAGGCAACGGGGCCGTTGGCAGCCCCGCGCCTCCTCCACCCTCAAGGGCGTGCGACGGGGGGCGTCCCCCGGCTGGCAGCGGCTTCCTCCCCTGCCCCTTGTGCACGGTCTCGGTCTCCAGCCCTCCCTCGTCCTCCAGTCCCTCCCGGCTGGTTTCTTTCCTTCTCCCGTTCCCTGCGCTCTCGCTTCCTCTCGGTGTCTCCCCCTCTCCCGGCCTCTCTTCACATCCCTCCCTGTGTGACCCCTGGTGGCCAGCCCCAGGGTCTTCGCACTGGCGGTTTCCTCTCCCAGGAAGGCGCCTCCGGACACTCCTGGGAGCAACCCCTTTGCTATTCCTAAATCACCCCGAGGGATCTTCCTTGAACTCCCCCCATCAAAATGGCCCCAGCCCGGGGACTGTCCCGCCACCCTACCTTATCTGGGTGCTGGGAGCGCCCTGCAACCACCTATTCTACTTTTCTCCCTCCAACAGGGCCAGACTGAAACGCCCTACGAGTGGGGCCCCCATCGGAGTTGTCTGCTCTGCGCCCCATGCCAGGGTGCTCGACTGCCAACCGGCACGGGAAGGAGGGACGGGCAGGAAGCCTCCCTGCCCCCCTCGGCATCTGGGAGCCCAGCGCCACCGTCACTGGCCCTCGCTGCCGGCCATGGCGGGCCCCTCTCCCCGGGGCCCAGTCGGCCCTTCCCCGAGGCCCGGGCGTCGCGCCGGTGCCAGGGCTCTGGCCGCGGCCTGCTCCTTGCCTCTGTCCTCACTTTCAGCCGGAAGCCGCCCGCCCGCAAGGCCTGCCCCGACCTGCACCCTCCGAGGGGCGAGCAGCGCTGGCATGTGTCTGCCCTGCTCCAGGTGCGCCCGCCGGGGCCGCCTGGTACCTGAATTTCCTCCCCCGGCTCCCGCCGCCCCGCCGTGCCCTCCGGCCCCACCCGGGCTGCGTGGTCTCCACGAGTTTCACCGCGCACGATGTCGCCTCTGCCAGCGGAGTCAGACGGGGCGCAAACGGACTGCTCATCGAGAAAAGCGGCGGCGGGGGCGGGGGGCACCTCTTTTCTGACATAACAACGTCTTCCTCTGAGAAACCCTCGGAATCAAGGAGCGCGGCACTGTGTGTTCGGCCACGTCACAGGTTCTAGCCAGAGCATTTCCAACCAAGCTGGATGGTGGAAATTTTGCTTTCAAGAGAGAGGCATGAAGAGGGCAACTCTTGCAGTTCTGTGTCCTGTGGGCGCCCTGGCCCCACGCAGGAAAAGCCCAGGGGGGCTCAGGTCCGATTTCAAGACGTCGCAAGAGCAAGCTGGCAGGACGCCCTGCGGTGACAACGGGGAAGTGGCACAAAATGGCGGGTATTAAAAGGGATCTGCACAGATTCACCTGTCACTGCCGTCACCCCCGCCCCCACGGCGGGGTCACGGGCTTTCTCCTCTAGAGGCCAGAGGGGACCTCTGTCCGGCTGCAGGCGCGTGTCCATTGCCGGGGAGACGAGGTTGTCCTGACACCCCACGCTGGTGCCTGACACGAGGCCTTCGCAGGTGAACCCACCAGGCTCTGCAGGGGGGAAGGCTTGTGAGGGCCCAGGGGACTCCCAGGGCCGCGAAATCTCCCCAGACTCCCGGTGAGCGACGAGACGGGGAGGACGCGGCGTCCCCAAGGACAGCTTAGCAGGATCAGCAAAGAGACAAGCTGGGAACACGCCCCACAGAGGGCAGAGGGTGGTGGCCAGGTCTTCCCTGGCGTTTCTCAGGCCCAGTGGCATCTGCACACGCAGCACTGGCGTCCCAGGCATCAGGCGACATGTCTCTTCTACAATGGACGCCTGGCCTGAGCTTTCCCTGCACAGAGACCGTCTCAACAATGGACGGGACGGGAAGCTCGCCTGCCCTTTGCTTCAGAGGAACCTGCTGGCTCTGCCTCTCGAGGCCACTCTCCACACAAGCAGCCTGGAGATGGCCGCCCAGACAGCGGGCAGCTGGGCCCGCTTGCAAGATGGGCTGGCCCACGAGCACCCACGGGGGTGGCCTCCGGCCTGACAGCTGAGGATGCCGTGCTTGGACAGAAACAGAAACCGCTCCCGAGGATATTATGGGGGTGGTGGGGAGGGATCGGAAAGAGGGGTTCTATAATACCTGGGCCAGCGTCCAGTCCCCCTGGACGCTGTGGGAACCCTTCTTTGTTCTCAGAGATGCCCCTGAAGGGTTGGGGGTTAAGTGTCATGAGGTCTGCCCATGACTTGTAAATGGTTCAGTGAAATAGACAAAAAAAAAAAAAAGACATCTCACACACAAACACACACGCACACACTCACACTCCTGTGCAGTGCCAACAGGCCACAAGGTGGGGGTGGAGGAGAGTGACCAGGCCTTCAGGGCATCTTGTCCCAACTTCACAAAACAAGAGCCGGCTGGGCTGGGGGGGCGCTGAGACACAGCCTCCTGCGCCCCGTCCCGGCCACCCCGCCTGCCTCCGCTCAGTGCTCTGAGGACACAAATAGGTTTTTGTTGACTCAGGCCTGGGAGCAGCTGGCAGAAAAGGCCTTTTCAGATCAAAGCTCCTTAAACCCTGAAGGTGTGAACCAGCAGGTCGGCAGCCAGAGCCTCGGCGGGGTCACCTCGGCATGTGCTCTGAAGCGGCCGTCACCTCCTAACAACCCCACTCGGAAGGAGAAGGGCGGGCAGCAGGAGCCCCCATAGCACAGAATTTCCGTGATTTGCCGCCAGGCTGGGGTCCCACGCCGGTTCCAGACGCGCGCTGGGGATCACACCCCAGGGCCAGATGCACCTCGGGCCCATTTTGTCCCCACTCCCCTCTCTCAGGGGGTCGTCAAGGGCTGGTCTTCGGAGTGGATGCCGGTCCCTGTCTCTGTGGGCCCGGGCCAGGGAGCGGCCCCGACGCCCAGACCGACAGCTGCCGCGCAGACAGAGCCACGGGCAGAGGGACACGCTAAAAATGAAGCGGTGAGTCACCGTCAGAGCTGTGTCCTCCGGGGACAGCGGCCGTGGCTCCCGCTGGGGACTGAGCGAGGGCGCCAGGTGGAAAAGCCTCCAAGGTGAGACCCCAGGGAGGAAGCACCCGAAGACCAGCTCTGCAGCCCCGCCAGGACCTCCAGTCCCCAGGGCACAGCCCTGCCACCTGGCCTTGAACTTCAAACAGCTCCTTGGATCACTGGCCCTTGCGAACTAATCAAAGAGGAGCGTCAAGGACAAGAGAGAGACCGTTTCCCGCCGGCCTCTGTCTGCTCTGAAGTTCTCCCGGGGCTGCTTTCAGAGGCTAAGTATATTTGATTACTGTTACTGCGGGATTTCTCTGCAGGTAGACAGCATCTGCAAGGTGAAGTCTAAGCTCGCCTCTCCGCCCCTCTCCTTTCCTGAGAAAGGAAATGCTGGCGCTCGTCTGTGAGCGTCAGTGAATAGCTGTGTGCCTGTTTCACACTCAGCTACTCTGTCACTTTAACTGCAGCACAGCAGAGAGGCCTGGATTAGGGGCAGGAGCTGGTGTAGCCTGGGGAATTTTCACTGGCACCATGCCCGGGGCTCAGTCTGAAGCCGGCGTGCCTGCAAGCATACTTGAGCTATATTTAATCCTGGTATATTTAATCCCTTTATTATTATCCCCGTTTAGGGATGAGGACAGGCACAGAAAGGGCATGCAAGCAGCTTGAGACACACAGGTCGGAGTGTCAGAGCTGGGATTCGAACCCCCGCAGCCCTGGACTAGACTCTCTGGCCCCTGGGAGCTCCCTGGGTGTGGGGATGGTGGGAGCTCTGTCCCTGCATGGTGGTTTGGAGAACCTATACCCCGTGGGCCCATGGCACAGCCAGGGTTGCTCCCCACTCCTTCCAGCAGGCCCCACCCTCACCCCCAATGGGAATTTGAAGACAGAGGAAATGAACGCAGCTCGGGAGACAACAACAGGCCCCGAGGATGGGTTACCAGGTGTGTTCTCCCTGGGGGCTGACTCCAGCCCAGGGGGAGGACAGATCCTTGATCCAGGGAGGCCCCAGTGCGACAACCCAAAAGGGCCCCATGGAAGGTTTCAAGGCCAAGCCCTGCTGTGTGAGTTCAGGCAAAACGCTAACCTCGTTGTGCCTCCATTTGCTCATCTCTAAAGACCATGTACCCCCCCACACTTGCCCATCTTTCCAGACCATGACGTCAAGCACAGAGGAACGATGGGGTGCTCCAACAGTTCCACTAAATGACCCGCCGGCACCCCCAGGGATGCTGGGTAAGGGGTGCTCGCCCCCCCCCCCAGGATACCCAGAGCCATACCCTGCCCTGGGGCGGGCGGCTGCTACCAGTGCAGTTGGCGAGATGGAGAAGTGACCGGTGACCCATCAGCACGTCACAGGGGCAGGGTCTTTGCCACCAGCTCAGCCTGGGCCTTTGGTGGTCTTCGGCAGGCTCCCCGGGTTGGCTTTGGCACTCTCTCTGCAGGACACAGACATGCCTCGTCCTCCCACCTCCCCATTTCTCAAGATGCTGGGCCGCCTGGGCCACCGTCCCCGCGTCCATCGAAGCCAGATAAAGTTTCTGGATCAGATAAAGTCCAAACCCCGCAGCTCCACGCTCCGGGCTCTGCAAGCCTGCTAACGTCGGCCCTGGGCGCGCAGACCCGGGAAGGCCCTGGCTCTCCCCTGCTCTGCTGGCCTGACATTGCAGGCTGCAGCCCCTTTCCTGCCGAGGGCGGCCAAGAGCGTCCACCCACCCAGAGCCCCTCGGGCTCCAGCAAATTTATGGAAATTTCGGCCTTTCCTCCCCTCTGTGACATTTGCAGAGCATCTGGCACTGCGAGAAGGAGACGATCCCACAGAACCAGCTTTCAGTCCAGGGACGCCCGGCCCGCGGCAGTGCATCCGAGTAGGTCAGAGGTCATGGTCACCGGGGTCGTGGGTGCTGGCCACGAACCGGCTGTTTGACATTTGCAGTCGGTCATGTTTTTCCTGCCACTGGGTGTACACACATCTCCAACTTTGCTCCATAAGGGGAGTCCATTTCTGGGGCCGTGTGTGTGGGCGCAAGGAACTTTCCAGAACCCGAGCAGACACAGTCACAGAGGCACTTGTGGAAAGTGTGACCCGCACGGGGGCTGGGTTCTGGAGGCCAGCGAGGTACTGCAATATTTTAAAGGTTAAAATGTGCAAAAAAGACCAGGTGAACCAAATATCAACCTTTGAGAGTCAGGAAGACCCTTCAATCCCGCAGGGTGCCCCATGCCTCACCCCAAGCTCCTGCCCTTGGCCCCCTGAGCACCAGTCCCCCGTGCCTGCCCGTCCACACACGCACCAACCATTGCTCTGCCCATCAGTGCTCACGTTGGCTGCCGCCACCGGTGTCCTGTCCTAGGAAGTAGCCAGGGAAGGACGCCCTGCGGAGCTGCGGCGCAATGGTGCTGTCCAGGAGGCCTCTCTTCTCTGGGCTTGCTTGACTGGGTGTGCATCCGGGGAGCAAGTGACTGTGAAAGCTTCATGTTCTGGAAAGAATGGCCCCCATCTTTGTCCCCTGGGATGACAGCCGTCCCCCTGACGCCCCACTTCTGGTCAAGTGGCCCAAGGGCTGAGGAAGGCCTGTCTGGCCTAAGAATTGAGGCAAATGGAGTCAGTTCTGCTTTTCCTCCAGATTCTTCCAGATATTCAGCCCTCTGGGTAATTCCACTTGGGCATGGGTTGGAAATGGGGTTTCAAGCCCCCTGTGGCAGGTCCGCCTGGGCCCCAGCAGGCTTAGGAAGTGCCTCCACCCGCCAGTTCTGTGTAGTCCGGTGCCTAGTCCCTGCCTCCTCCCCAAGGCACCCGAGAGATGAACTGACCCCCCACCTTTCTTGCTCAAAGCACCCTGTTGATTTCCCGCTAGAGTCAGGGTTTTGCTCCCCAGTCCGGCTGGCCCTCTCTTCTGGGCCCCGGGATTCGGCCGCTATTTGAGACCGTTGGGTTTGGAGTCAGGCCCTGGGCTCCCAGCGCCGCCGGCTCCATCCTGAGAAGTGAGCATGTGTGAAGACCCTCCAACGTGGGGTTCTGAGGGTGGGGCCTGGCAAGCCAAGCCAGAGTGTGCCCACATGCCCACACCTTCCTCCCTCTCCTGCCTGCTCCCCACACCCGGTGCAGCCCTGAATCTCTGGGAATGGAGGGTGGCTGGGGGTGTGGGGGTGTGGGGTGTCTATGGGTGCCTGCGTGGGTGGGAGCTGGAAGTACAGGGGCCCCCCATGCCCCACGCTCTGCCAGGAGAGAAGCTGGGCTCCTCCCTGGGCTCCGGGAAGACAAGGGGAGATGCCCCAAGAACCTGCTTGGAAGAAACGGAAACCCCCAGAGGCCCTGCACCCCGGAGTGGCACTCCTTCCCCCCACCCCCCGCCCCTCTCCCCAAGCCCTGCGCCCCAAAGCCGTGTGTGTCCAGGCTGGGGAAGCACAAGGCCCTGCGCAGGTGGTGGGCGCCTCACGGGAAAGAGGGGTGCTGCGGGGGGGGGGACCGAGGCCTCCCCAGCCTGTGAGCGCCCCACCTCTCCGGCCCCAGCGCCTCTGGACCAGCAGTTTGCGAACACGCGCGCGCGCGGGCTGCACGGAGACGGAGACGCCCGCGGGGTGACAGCGGACTCGGCGCCACTCCTGGCACTTGCTTTGACTTGGGGACCCCACAAGCCCCCCCGCCGTGCCCCCGGGTGTGGACGGGGCAGCGCGCTCTTTGCCACGGTGGCCGGGCCGGGCCAGGCGCCGGGGCGCGGGCGGAGCCGCCGGAGGCGCCGGCCGGGGCGCTGCCCACCGCGGCGGGCGGGGGGCGGGGGCGGGGTGCGGGGGGCGGGCCGGGGGAGGCGCCTAGAAAAGGAGGCGCGGGCCGCCAAGGTGCGGAGCGGGCGGGCGGCGGCGGGGTGCGCCTCGGGCGGCGGGCGCGGCGAGCGGCGAGGCCGGCGCGGGCGGGGGCGCGACCGGGGCGGCGAGCCCGGCGAGGGGGCCCCCCGGGCGGGGCGCCCCGGTCGGCCGGCGGGCGGCGCGGGACCCGGGGCGCGGGCGCCGGCCCGACCGGCTCTTCTCGGCTCTGCCCGCGGGGCGCCTCCCGGCGCGCAGCCCCCACGCCGCCGGCCCCCGCCCCGCCCCGGCGCGGTGGAGGAGCCCCCCGAGGAAGCGGGGGCCCGCGCCCCGCGCGCCCCCGACATGGTGGGCCACCTGCATCTGCAGGGCATGGAGGAGAGCCTCAAGGAGAAGAGCCGGGAGGGCTTGCTGGACAGCCCGGACTCCGGGCTGCCCCCCAGCCCCAGCCCCAGCCCCCCCTTCTACTCGCTGGCACCCGGCATCCTCGACGCCCGCGCGGGGGCCGCCGGCGCCTCCTCGGAGCCCCCGGGACCCAGCGAGGCCGGAGCGGTAAGCGGGCGCAGCCCCGAGGGCCAGGTCAGAGGGGCGCGGGGGTCTGTGTGTGCTGCACCCCTGTGGGGTGCTCAGAACCCCGGGCCGAGCCCCACCCCACTCCCAGCCAAGACGGTGGCCCAGTGCCAGCCGTGGCCCCAGGTAGGGACACCGAGGAGGTGGGTTCGCGGCCTGACCCAGGACCCGCAGACCCCTGCCGGGGCGACCTCCTGCTGTCATGAAGAAAGTGGCTCCGGAGCTGGGAGGGGGGCCGGTGCAGGGAGGAACTGGCTGGGACATTCCCAAAGAAGGGGGTTCCTGCCTAGGTGGGCTTGAACCCCAGGCCTCAGCAGGGCAGTCGTCTGTGCCGGGGCCCTGGCTGCCAGGCCCTGCTCCCAGTTCGCTGCCCAGAGCGCGGTCGGGGCCAAAGCCATAAAAAAAGCAGCCAGACAGAGCCCTTCGGCCCACCCTGGGGTGTGGGGGTGCCGCCGTGGGCCCCAGGGGGTGTCGGGGAAGCTGGAATCCCAGGCCAGGGCACCGGCCGGGACTTTTCTCCTGCCAGACTGAGTGGGGCCTCCAGGCGGGCTGGGGACGGGACCCAGCCTGAGCACCGGACCGATGGGGCCCCGGCACCTTCCGGCTTGGGAGTGACGCCCGCTGCCGGTGCGCTCTGCTCGCCTTAGCACCGCTTCTTCAGGGTGTTCGCGCCAGCCCAGCTCTAGCCCTGCTCTCCTTTCCCGGCCCCGTGATGCTTGCCTGGAGCCTCCCTGTGGCACCTCTGGGGCAGTCAGTGCCTCCCCCCGTGGAAATCCCTCCAGCTGCAGAAAGGAAGGGCCTTTTCCCTCCCCTGCGCCTGTGGGTCCCAACTCGGGTGGTGTTGGAGTCACTGGGGGAGCTTTAACAGACACCGAGGCCCCCGCACCCGGGCACTCTCATTTAATGGGTACAGGGTGGAACCTGGGCAGGATTTAAAACCTCTCCAGGTGGTGGCACAGGGGAGTTCGGGAACCACTTAGACCAAAAGCATGCTGCAAATGTGAACTTTGGTCTCTCTTTGGGGCGCTGGGGGGCGCGGGAGGGGCTTGGGGCACTTGCAGGGGTGGACAGAAGTGACGGGGCTGTGGGCAGTGAAACTGATCTTGCTGTCCTCCGCTGCCAGCCCTCCGCCAGCCCTCCGGCCCCGGCACCCTGGCCGGGGGTGTTTGGCTGCTGAGGCTGGGATAAGCCCCTCCGTGTCTTACACAATGGGGCTCCGGAAAAAGGCTCAGGGCACCGGCCTTCTCCTTTGGATGACCCGGAATCCTCCTTTCAGAGGGTTTTCTGGATTCACCGTCCAACCGGGCCGGCCAGGACCGCGCACCTGGCTTACGCATCCTGTCGTCTGCTTGGTTTGCGTTGTCTCTCCTCCTCACTAACTAGACGCCAGCTTTGGACCCTCCACGGCCCTGGTCTTGAGGTTTGACTTGAAGGCCAAGGCCGGGGCTGTTTCCACCAGGTAGTGATACCTGGCTCCGAGGCACCCTGACCCCTGCTGGGATGTGAGCTAAGCTGGTGGCTGCGCCCACTCATTTTCATCATAGTCCTATGAGATCTGGGCCACCATTGCCCCCATTTTCCAGCGGGTGAAGCTGAGGCCCAGCGTGCCCCAGCTGCTGCGTGGCCATGCTGGGACGGCCGCCGGGAATCCCGCTGCAGACACTCGGCCCCGAGCCTCCCGTTAGCGACTTTCACTATGAAGCTAATGAACCACCTGTGTGGGTTGTTGTTGTTTTTTTTTAATTAAAAAACAAAATTGCATGAACCTGTGGAATTTTGGGTTCTGCTTTTAATAAAAAAAAAAAAAGCAGTGGTTACCAGGGGCAACCTCTCACAGCCCTGGGGCCCCGCCCACCCACCCAACCCTTCACAGCCCTGCGGGCCCCACCTCCAGCTAAATCCTGTTAAACTTTGCTAATCTGGTGTTTAACAACTGCCTGCTCCCGGGAGCAGATGTCAGCAGAGCGCTGCCGCCGCTGCCCACCTCGCCCATCTCACGCCCGGCCTGCTCTCCGAGCCCGTGTTCCGAGGGCCCGAGAAGAGGCTGGTGGGGATCAGGGTGGGCGCCCCAGCCTGTGCCCACCAGGGCCAGGTCTCAGCGTTCTTGGCACTCTGGCTGTGTTTGCTCTGAACCCAGATCCCAGCACGTCTTCGGGGTGGAAGTGTGAGGCACAAGGCCGGGCGGGGGTGGGGGGTGGGGGTCTGCAGCCCTGCCCCCACACCTTAGCCGCCCGGGTCCCCACGGCTCGTACTCCTGGTTATATCACTGGACATTCATGTTCAGTTTGCTCATACTTCATTTTATCGAGTGGCCCCATCCCTACACACACGCACGCGCTGTTGGAATATACTGGGTGGGCCCTCTGAGCAGCACCCCATTGATGCAGGGTCTCTAGCTTCCTACCAGATAAGACATAGAAAGCTTCGGGGGCCAGGCTGGGGGGAATTGAACCCCCTGCACCCACCTTGACTGTGACTGTGGTTTTCTTTTTTTTTTTTTGTAAGATTTATTTATTTATGCACACAAGAGCTTTATTTATGCATACAAGGCCAGAGATGCGGGGGGTGAGAGGATTCACCAGAGACAGAGTGGGGAGCAGCACAGGCAGACTGACTACAATACACTGCTGAGGGGAGCAGAGGGCGAGTCAGGCGAGGTCTGCTGTGCCATGTGGTTGCTCCCTGGCCGGCTGGGGATGGAACTCCTGCTGCAGAGGCTGCGGATTGCTTCATAGTGTGGTGCTTAACCCCTCGCACCACCAGGGAGGGCCAGTTTTCATATCCACTCTTTGAAGCAAAATTCTTGGTGATTCCTGAACCAAATGGAGATTGAAAATCGCTCATTTGTGCCCCTACGCCATCGTAAGCGCCTACTGCATGCTGTGGACACGAAGTTCAAGGTCCTTTGAAGCTGGCATTCCAGTGAAAGGGGGAGTCACTGACTTAAATATGTGACACGGTGCCAGGTGGATTGATAGGGCCCTTAAGACAAAAAAGCAGGCGAGGGGAGCCCCCTGAGACAAGGTAGTCAGGGAAGCGACCGCGAGCACACAGAAAGTGGATTTGATGGTTTCAGTAAGTGCTGGCAGGAGCATGGCAAGTGCAGATGTCCTGGGGCAGGAACAAGATAGGCATGTTCAAGTGGCAGGAAGGAGGCCCTTGCTGCTGATGCCCAGGTGTGGGGAGTGGGGAGCGGGGAGAGGCCAGAGCTGGGCCCTGCCAGCCAGGCCGGGGCCAGAAAGTAAAATTCCGCTGGAGCTTTAAAACATGTGCTTATGACTGCTTTATTTTTTATTTTTTATTTTATTTTATTTTTTTGTGGGACCCTCGCCGGCGGCCGGGGAACAAACTGGCGCTGCAGAGGCTGCGGGCAGCCTCGCAGCCCAGCGCTCAACCGCTGCGCCACCAAGGGAGGCCCTGTTTTTATTTTTTAAAAGGCATCATGAGCTCCCACAGCCCCCAAATTAGAAACCCAAATCCGAGACTGAGCGGGAGGCCTGTGAGAACAGGCCGTGTGTGGGACCTGTCTGCACATGGGCGGGGCCCTGCTCCACTTGGGGCTCAGCACAGCCCGGCTGCCCGCCGGGCCAAGGGCTTAGCCTGTGTGCCCGGCGCCTGTCCTGTGGATCGCTCAGCCAGCACGTGAGGGAGGCATCGGGCACACCGATGCCCTCTGGGCTGCCCGGGAGCTGAGGGCCTGGCCTGTGAGCTGGAGGTGGAGCGACCCTTGATGTCCTTCCTCCTCCCTTCCTGCCCAGCCGAGCTGGGGGCGAGGGGGCAGGGACAGGTCACACCACCTGTGAGCACGAGCGTGTGTCGCAGATGCCTTTTCTTGGCCTGGGCAGTGGAGGGGCTCAGTGCTGTCCTCTCCTGCAGGCATTCGGGAGCTTAAACCACATTCTCTGGGGCACGTGTTGGAGGGAAGAGCTGCCCCATCTCCCTGGGGTGCCTGCGTGCGGCCGTTGCCGTCTGTGGAGGCTGCGTTGCTGTGGAGGCTGCGCGGGAGGCGGCCATCCCTTCACCCGCCCCTGGCGTCGGGGCTCGGGGGCAGCTGGCGCCCGGCACCCGCCATCTCCCGGGGCCAGGGGTGCACTTGAGAATCCCCCAGGGCGAGCCGCCCGGCGGCTGGCGGAGTGAGAGAGATGCGGCTGGGCCGTCGGGTCGGCGCTCTTGGAGCCCTCCCGCCTCAGCCACCTCTTAGGGGCCTGGCTGGGATCCCCAGATTTCTGGGAGTTTCCCGTTTTGTCTGTGATGGAGAAACAGGATGAAGGAGGGAGGGGCGAGGACCCCCGGGGCGTCAGTGCCCAGGTTGGGAAGGACGGAACGGATGGACGGACAGATGGATGGACGGACGAAAAGAAGGACGCGTGGATGGATGGCCGGGTGGGTGGGTGGACAGATGGATAATGGAGGGAGCGATGGAGGGCGGCAGGATGGATGGATGGACAGACGGATGCATGGCTGGCTGGAGAGCTGGACAAGCAGACGGGCCGAGGAGACAAGCGGAGCCCCTGGGGCCTGGCATGCTCGCAGGTGTGTGCTTCTTGCTGTCCAGGGGCCTGAGCAAGCGCAGGTGGAAGGGAGCCAGGTGTGGGGCCGAAGAGGGAGGCGCCTGCGTGCAGAAAGGGAGGCGGTGACGAAGGAGGGAGGACACGCCAGGAGCCGGCGCCGCCTCCAGCCCCAGTCTACTTGCTCCTGGACGGTCCACCCGGGGAAGCCCCTCGTCTCCCACGGTTCAGGACGCTTCCCTGGGGGTCCCAGCCCTTGTGAGAGGCATGAAGGCCCCAGTGCTGAGTCTTCAGGGGACATGGAGGCCTGCCCGAGCCCGTCATCCCCCCCAGGGCGTTCTCGTGGCCTTGGTGGGGGCCTCCCTTTCGCGGCTGGGCGGACCCTGAGGTGTCTGCTCCCTTGCTCCCAGGCCGCCGTGGCAAGTGCAGCGCTGCGCGGCTCCCGACAGCAGAACTCCCCCTCAAGGTTCCAGGGCCAGAGGTCTGGGCCTCGGAGGGAGTCGGGAGGAGGGGGCTCGCGTGGCTCTCAACGACCCGCCCCCTGTGTCTTGTGGCCTCGAAGGTGGCCCGCAGCCCCTGCCTCTGGGACACGGGCCCCTCTGCCTCGCGCTTGCACTGTCTTCCCTCCGCGTGGCCCCAGTGCAGCTCCCCTTCTCACAAGCGTCATTGGGTTTTGGGCCCACCCTTATCCAGGGGGGCCTCATCATAGCTGCCAAGGCCCTATTTCTAAGTAGGGTCACATGCGTAGGCTCTGAGGTGGGTCATCCCGACACCACCTGCTGGCTGGGGCCGCCCCGCAGCGCTGCCTCCCTCCTGCTGCTGCGGTGGGGCCTGCGCCCGCCCTTGGCGCCTCGTGTTCCCCGGGGAGCAGCCTGCTGTACTCCTGGGCTCCCCCAGCTGTTCAGCAACCCTGTAGTGCTGTGTTGGGCAATGGTGGGCAGCCTCTAGGAGCCCTCGAGGGGCCCAGGACCCCTGCTCCTCCCAAGGTCAAGGTCAGTGTTAGCCCAGCACGTGCACTTTTGGTCTCAAATCCCAGGTACGTGCCGGAGACGTCAGAGTTTAATTCCAGTTGTCACAGGGGGTGCCGCTGGCCCGTGAGGTCAGGAGGGGGCATTGGGAGGCCATTTCAGCTGCACAAAGGCTCCCGAGGCCTTTGATGAGGATTCCCCACCCCCCCACCGGGACTGTGGGGTCCCACTGACGGCCTTGCACTGCTGGGCCCCTCCTCCCGCCCGCTCCTCAGCTGACCGGGGCTTGTTGGTCCTGAATGAACTGGAGTCACAGTTCTGTGGGCGGCACAGCTTTGCCAGCGCCCACGCCATGGCAGTTGCAGCTGCGTGTGTGTGTGTGTGTGTGTGTGTGTGTGTGTGTTTGTGTCTCCCAGGCTGGGCACCTACACCGCTGTGCTGTTCCTGCGTGACCCCGCCAGCAGGTGAGGCCTGCGGTGCCAGCAGCAACCGGCACAGACCCCAGCAGAACAGCCATCTCGCTTTACTGGCCGTGGGCTGCGCCAAGTCGGGGAGCTTCAAAGCGCCCCTATGTACTTTCACCCCAGCTGGTGAGGCTGTTCAGCCCGGCAGCTGTGGGGAGGCTCAGGAATCATTGGGCGAGGCAGTGGGGCCTGGTGGGGGGAGAGCGGCCCAGGCTGCTGCCTCTGGATGCTCACCTTGGGCCTCCCTCACCCACCCCCACGCTCTGCTTGCCCTGGAGACCTGGAGCCAGCCTGCACCCCTCAAGGCTAGAGTGGGGGACCTTCCTGACCCCTAGGTAAAGCTGGCGGCAGGGCTGCCTGGCTGTGGCCCATCCGAGCAGGGGGCATGGCATCCAGAGACTGGGCGCCTGGCTGTGGGCTCCTGCCCCTCTGTGCATGGGGCTCACGTGTGCCCGGGTTCCACAGCTGCCAGGAGACCCCACCCCCCACCCCCCGCACACACACACGTGCTGGTCAGCCTGTGCAGCAGGCACTCGTGCTGGGCCCCAGCCCCAGGCAAGGCGCTCACAAGCAGCAGGCCTCATCGTACAAATGACCGAACAGGCACGGGGCAGTGGCCAGCAGGGCCTCGGGCGGAGCAGGCCTGGGGGGTCCCCTTCCCTCCCTGGACCCGCCCTGCAGGTACAGCAGCAGCAGGTCCCCGGGGGTGTGAGCCAGCCCCCTCCCCGTGGGAATGGGTTCCAGGCGGGGGCGCGGCCGCTTAGGGTGGCGGGAGGGTGCCCCGGCCAGCGGCGTGCCTTCTTGGCCGGGAGAGGTGCTTCCCTTGCCCGCTCTCCAGCCTGGCCAGCGTCCATGGGCAGCGCTGCCATCTTGATGTTAAAATCTCCCTGCAGCCAGAAAGCCTGGGCTCTGAGTTTCCGGGTGCCCATGGGCTGTGGGGAGGCTGGCGCTGCCCGCGGCCACTGTCCTTCCCTCTGGTCCCGCCCCGGGGAGCATCCTGGGGCCCCAGGGGCGACTTCCGGAGCTGTCTCGCCACCCAGGCCCCTTGGACGCCAGCCCGCGTCTGGGTTTTGCCGGCTCCTCGTATCTCCGCGGGCTCTTCCAGCTTGGGCGGGTTTCAGATGTTTTTCCACTGGGGCCTTTGGAGAGCGGTGCCCAGAGCTTGGGCTTCACGGCGCAGCGTCTCCTGGCAGCCCGTGGCCAGCCGGTTCCCACCGGAATGGGGTCGTGCTCACGTCGGGTGGAATCAGTTCTGGCAGCGTCTCTGCTCCAGGTCGAGCCAGGTGCACCAAGGCCGTGCTTCTCAAGTCCTCCCTGCTCGTGAGCTCGGGAATTATTCTTTCCTTGGGGTGATGCGAGCCAGCAGCAGGGCCTCTCGCTCCTTCCAGCCCTTCCGCCATCTTGTTCACCACCCTCCTCCTCGCTGCCCTCCCGAGGCCCCACCCCGCCCTTGAACGAGATGAGCCCAGGAGGCACGGTCCCGCCCACGTGGCCCGGCACACCGTTGGTGTTCAGCAAACAGTAGGTGCTCAGCAAACACCCACACACATTTGGGGAAATGTCACGCTTCAGATGATGTCTTGAGGGGGTACTATTTTCCTAAATGTCAAGTCGCAGAGTGTTGCAGCTGGGGTCAGCGTGGACTTAGCAGTGAACTACAGAGCATGGCACCAGTGCCCAAGTCTTGTCACTGTCTTTTCTAAAAACTCAGTCTCCTGGAGCAACAAGTGCTTATTTCTGGAAGGTAGGGATGATGTTGTCTCAGGCTCAAAGGGCGTGGATTGTACCTGTCTCCAGAGAGGAGCCCCCAAACCTCTCACAAAGGAGGACTCGTAATCTCAATGCAGGCAGCTTGTGCTGAATCACGCGAGGGAGCACTCTGCGGGGAGCACTCTGCAGGGGATATTCTGCAGGGAGCACTTTCCCTCACTTGCCCACTTTGACTTCCTCGGTCTTCATCAGTGCCTTGAGGTTGGTACTCCTGCCAACCCACTTCAGGGTGGGCCCACAGGTTATCCAGGGCCCCCTCCCCCTCTCAAGACCTTTAGCCACATCTGCAAAGTCCTGGTGGCCTCATGCAGTGCACACTTGCCAGTTCTGGAGATGAGGACGTGAGGCCCTTGTTCTGCCGGCCACACACAGGAGGGGCCGCCTCTGACCCTGTGTGGGCCACTCATTCGGTGTAAATGCCAGGGAGAGACGAGCCACCTAGAGGGCAGCGGCTCATGGCTTTGGGGGTGACCTCTTCCTTCTCCGAGCCTCATCTCCTTTCCCTCTGTGGCCCATGCCCTCGTTCTGGGGGCACCGTGATTGGCCAGGGACAGGCCGATCCCAGACTTGACCGGCTTGGACCTGGCCCAGGGGCTCGCAGGTCAGGGGAGGGGACTGCTTTGTACATGTGAGGGCTCACCTCTGCTGGGGTTAGAGAGGCCGTCGGTTCCTGGGCCTTAAGGAGCTCATGACCTGGGGGAGACACACCAGAGGGCCCCAGAGGTGGCGGCAGCAGGTGGGCACTCCAGGGACCCTCCTCCCCAGAGGACGGCGGCAAGACCGGGACCTGATGCCCGAGTTGAGTCACACTGGACTAAGGAGCGACTGGAAGGACGGTGCCCAGCACAGGGAACAGCATGGGCAAAGCGCAGAGGCAGCCCTGGCACATGAGAGATAGGTGGGCAGAGGCGCGTGGGAAGTGCCTGGGCCGGTGCTCTGGGTGGGCCCTGACGGGCAGTCAGGCTGCGCAGCCCCGTGGGCAGGGGGCTGGGGCACGGGTCGGGGGGCAGGCTGGAGCCAGGCGGCCTGTGCGGCCTGGGCGAGGTTCCGCTGGAGTTTCAGCACCTGCACGTGGGGCTGCTCAGACAGCGCCCCGCTCCGGTGGACTGAGAGTGGAGCGAGCACGTGCTCAGGGGGCACCCCCAGCAGCGCCTGGTGGGGCTGGAGCTCAGCAAGCACCATCCCCTGTGATTTCTCCTCAGCCATGGGAGACGGGCCTGGCGGGGAGGGGACAGCTGGAACTTGGCCTGAGTTTACGGTCCCCCCACCCCGGGAGTGACCGCAGAAGGAGGAGGTTAGCCGCGGCCCCGGCACGGCCGGCCACACCGGGCCACGCTCCACGGAGACACCACGCGGTTTCCAGAAGAGGTGTCTGGGCGAACTGGGTGCACCCTCCTTCTTGGGGTGCTGCCCCTGCCTGTCCCCCTTGGGGCAGGTGTGTCCCGGACACAGAGTAGCAGGAGCTGCCCTCGGGGATGCCCCAGCCAAGCATGCCGGCAGGGAGCTAAGGCCACAGCGCATAACCCCAAGTTTATGGCTCTCCCCACAGCCGCCTTCCCTGCCCCCAAACTCCCCGGCACTTGAGATGAGGCCCCGGATGCTGCCGGTGTTCTTTGGTGAGAGAATCGAGGTGAACCCAGCACCCACACACGAGATCCGGTGAGTGGGCTGCTGGGCTCGGGGAGGGCCCTGCCTCCTGGGCGGGGTGGGGAGGCCAGGCGGGGGGCTGCCCTCCTCTAGGCAGCCCCTCTGGGCCATGTCTTAGCCTGAGATAACTGCTTCTAAGAGACCCCGACCCCAGGGGCCTTCTGTGTCTCCCCCACTTGCTCCAACCTTCACCTGCCCCTCTCCACCCGGGGACTTTTTCGGAACCATTTGAAAGGAGGCTGGTGACGTCCTGCCCCTGAGCCCCTAGCCAGTCCTAAGAGCAGGCGTACCAGGGCTGGAAGGGTGTGGCGGGTCAGCTGCTGTGGCGACACCCCAACCCTCGTGCTCTGCAGAGTCCAGCTCTGCGCATTCCCCCGGTGGCCCCGTCTCTGGCTTTTCCGCCTTCCGGGCTCCCACCTGCACCGGCCCTGCACTTAGCTGCCCCCTCTAGGCTGCCCGAGTACCACATTTGACCTCCCTGACCTTGACATCAGGGAAGAGGGGGCCTTTCTGTTGGCATTCTGTCCAGGGCCCGACCACGTGGGTGGGTGACCCTGCGACCCCCGCCGGCCTGACCACCTCCTCCCGCCCCCTCCAGCTGCAACTCCGAGGTCAAGTACACCTCAGAGAAGCACTTCCGGGACAAGGTGTTCTACGCGCCCGTGCCCACGGTCACGGCCTACAGTGAGACCATCGTGGCGGCCCCCAACTGCACGTGGCGCAGCTACCGCAGCCAGCTGACCCTGGAGCCGCGGCCGCGCGCCCTGCGCTTCCGCAGCACCACCATCATCTTCCCCAAGCACGCCAGCAGCACCTTCCGGACCACCCTGCACTGCAGCCTGGGCCGGCCCCGCCGCTGGTTCACCGCCAGTGTGCAGCTCCAGCTGTGCCAGCGCCCCGGGCCCCGGCCCCCAGCCCCCCCGGGCCCCTCGGGCCACCCAGCGCGCTAGTGGGGCTGGCAGGCCCCTGGCAGGGACGGGCGAGGGCCGGGGCCCCAAAGGACTAACTCCAGCGGCTGCAGGGGAGTGGGGAGGCCGCCCGCGGCGCCGCGTGGACGAGGCGCTGCTCCTGGCGTCTGCCCCGCTACTCACCCGGGGTCTCCCCCCACCCGGGGGCTGACTCCATCGATGCATCCATTTTATGCTCATGGAAGCCCGTGAGGCCGCAGGGCAGGGCTGAAGCACAGGGTTGGGCCTGCCACTTGGGGGTCCGCCTCCAGTGGGGTCAGGCAGTGAAGGGAGGGTCGTCAGTGTGTTCTGGAAGTCGAGGACGACACGGACACTGCACAGACGGCGGCGTCCTGGTCTTGACCCCTTGACACCCCACCGCCCTCTGTCAGGGCCGGGGCAGAGCTCCCAGGCCGCGTGTGAGGGGAGAGGGGTGCCCGCAGACACCCACTGCACCCAGAAAGTGTGTTCTCCAAACAGGCCTTTCAAACCTGTGCAGCTTGGCCCCAAAAGGCTCCGGCTGAGGTGGCCGAGGTGCTTGGGGGAGTCTGGTGCGAGGCCGGGCCTGGCCGGCACTGCGGCCTTGGCCAGTGCTGGCTACGTGGGGGGCGGGAGGAGCACGGCCAGGAGTATCCCGGCCTTAGGGCGCCAGGGGCCCCCGCGCCGGGCTTGGCCATGGCCATCTAGATGGAGGCCTTTGAGTTCGGCGTCCAGGGCCATGCCTGCGGCGTCCCTAGCTGACCTCTGTCCACACCATGCCTTTAGGACAAGCGGGCCCAGTGTCGGGGCCTCTGTGCCAGGTGCCTGGGGGAGGGGAGGCCTCGAAGCTCTTGGAAGTGCCTGCCGCCACCTGCCTGAAGCTCAGTCTGGACTGAAGGGGCTCTCGGCCCAGCTGTGGCTGGGAGAGAATCGTGGGGCCAGGTGGCCCAGCTCAGGCCTCCCTCTACCGCATGTGATGACTTGGTGCTGCGGCCTCCCCTCCCGATGGCCCTTGGCAGGTAGGCAGCGGCCAGCGTGCCCCCGGACCAGCCAGGACGTGCTGAGTGGAGGTGGGGGTGGTGCTGCCAGAACATATGCCCCAGAAGCCCCCAGCGTGGTCTTGGACCCAACGGGCCCCAGCGAGATAGGGCCAGCCCAGTACCCCCGTGAGCCCCACAAGGCAAGAGAGGTTCTCTGGGGCTTAAGCACCCTCACGGGGCACAGAGGCGAGACTCCAAGCTCACGTCCAGGACAGCAAAGCGGCAGGTATATTTTTAAAGATCTACAGAAACTGCAGGTTCTTCCACAGAGATGCTTTTTGATGAATAAGAAATCCGTCGATCTTAATAAAAGGTGCAGAACCAGAAGCTTCTGTGTTTCTGAGGTCCTCGCGTCCTGTGGTCCCCACTCTCACGGGGGTTTGGGGGACAGGCGGTGCTGGGGGGTGGGGTCAGAGCTGTGCCCTCCACTCCTAGATGGCTCCACCAAAAGCTGCCCCCCCCAAATACATGTTTTTGTGTGAAATATAATGAGCTCCCTTAAAGACTAAGGAAGAGTGTTCTCCAGTTTTTCACGCTTGATAATCCAAGATGGACCCACCCTGGCATTTCCCCAAACTCACCTCCAAAAAAATCCTATATTCTTGGGAATTACCACGTAGATGGTGATGCTGAGTATGTGCATAGTCTTGCAGGTAGACCAGCTTAGTTGTCTAGTGCTTACCACTCTCTTGGCCTCTTCCCAAGTTTTTTTCATGCTTTCCTTTGTCAATAAAACTCAAGGACTTAGAATGTTCTGGAAATAGTTCAAAGTCCTCAGGATCTAGCAGTGAACAAAATAGTCACTGATTTTGTCGCTATGACTGTAGAAACACACATATCTAGGTAAGATGCCCTCAGACAGAGCTGTTAATTAAAAATGCAGAGGCCCAGGCCCCACCCAGGATCTTGAGTCCAGAACAAGTCCAAGGTGGGGCCCAGGGATCTGCATTTTGGAGACCCATGAGCTCTGTGCTCCATATCCTGATCTGGGAAAAGGCCCCGCTCTCTGCAGAGTGGGCGGCCTCCACCTCCTGACCACCTGTTTCTCCCCGTCTTGCCCGTGTCCGGAGGGTTCCCTGGAGCTGGTTTTGGGTAACCAGGGCGACTCCAGCACGGTGTTACGTGACCTGGGCACGGTGTTATGTGACCAGCCCTGCTCGCCAACACTGGTGTGACTGTCTCCCTCCTACAGAGGAGGAAGGAAGGCACAGAGGGGTTGAGTCACTTGCCCAAGTCACACAGCCAGAGGGCCGGAGAGTCAGACACTCACCGGAAGGGCCAAGGACATTCCAAGCCCTCAAGGCTTCCTGGAGAATCCCTGAAAACCAATGTTTTCTTTGAGGGCTCCCTTTTCTTTCTCCGAAACAGAATGGCCCCCACTCCGTTCATGCCCAGGCACACAGCCTTCCCTCCTCCCTCCCCTGCCAGTCACACCCATTCTGTTCGTTCCTCCTCGAGGCCATCTGAGCCCACCAGGGCAGGTGAGTGACAGCATCAAGACAAAGAACCAAACAGCCATCACAGCCGAGTACCGATAGCAGTACCGGTCCCGTTTCATGATGGGGAAACAGGCACGGGGGCAGGGGACTCGGCCTGGGTCACGCCGCTAGTAAGTGGTGGTGAGCATGAGCCAGGCACTAGCTCCCGAGTCTGCCCACCTCTCACGCTCCCTCTCCCCCAGCCCCGTACGTGGCCGGGCCCCGTCTCCCCACCTGGGGTGAGGGGACACCTTCTCGGCCTTCTTGCTGTGCCCCCCCCCATCCGGTCCCACATTGGTCTCCCAGGTCTGTTTCTCCCTCACGATCCCCCAGCAGCCTTGCAAGCCAGCCCACCCCCGATTTCAGAAAACCAGTGATTTACCTTATGGCAGTCCTGGAGCCCAATGCTGACACCCCAGCCACCTGGAGTCCAGCGCGTCACAAGCCTCTGCCTACACAGGCTACTTCCTCTCAGGTTACCCCAACCACCACCTCCAGGAAGCCATCCTGATTGCTCCAGTTTAGTTTATCACAGCGTCTGTGCCTTGTGATTCTGGCTTGTCCTAGTGCCTTGGGGCCCACCCTCCCTATCTGTGGGTATCAGCTCTTCAGGCTGGGGTGGCGGGGGTTGGGGAGGCAGGGGTACTCCTGACAGACAGAAATGAAAGGGTTGGATTCCAGGCCAGGGTCCGCCTGCCACCTTGACACCAGCCCCACCATCCTAATGAGGACCGCAAACCGCTGGAATCAGAGACACCTGGCTCCTTGTTGAGACAGATTCCCTAGAGAATTGTACTCACAGTCTTATTGCCGGGAGTCGGGGTAGGAGCCTGGGGAGCTTCATTCTAACCAGCTTCCCAATGCCCTGAGACTGTACCCCGTCTCGTTTGCCAGCAGCTGCCCTTCACTTTACAAAGCTGACTTCCTGTTGAATCTGAGCCTCCTGGTGTCAATTCAGGTCAACACAGTCCCAGGCGGGGGTAGGGCTCAGATTCAGCAGGCGGGAGTGAAAGCCAAGAGCTGTGTTCTGAGGTGTCTGATGTGGTTGGAGCTCTGGTAGTTCATGGTGTATTAGTAGAGACCAGAGAGAGATGGGAAGAGAAGATGAGTTTCTAGATGAGGTAAAGCCCCAGCTGGGTTTTGAAGCATGTGTAGGAGTTTTCCAGGGAGATGGCGGTAGGGAAACAGCACAGGCCTATGTTTTAAAGACAGAACAGTAGGGAAACAAACACAGTGGGATGACCCTTCAGGAGCTAAGGACTGAACCCAGGTGGGTGCCATGGGCTCTCCCTCAGTCCTGCAAACACCCCCGTGTTGGGTCTGGACCATGGGCTATGTGGTGCTGTAGGGTAGGAAAAATGTCAGGCTTTTCTGCTCTCCCGCCATCAGGATAGATGATGGATCCTGCGGTCCTGACTGCAGGCCTGATGGCGGCCCCTGGAGTAGGGGGTGGGCACAGGTAGATGGGATTCACCTGGGCTCAGACTGGGCTTTCAAGGACGTCACGGGGACGCCAGCAGAAGCCGAAAGAGAAGGAGAGAAGCCGAGAGAAGCTGAGAGAAGAAGAGAAGCAGAGAAGGCCGGAGAGCCCAGATAGAGTGAAGACTTGCTGGGGGCTGGAAGGCCTGCCAGCCTCCCGGCCCCCCAGCACCCCTGCTTGCTGTGTACCTGGTAAACCCAACAAAAGACCTGCAAAAGCCACTGAGGGCTCTGACTCCTCCTTTACCCGGTCTGCTGGATCCTAGAAAACCTGCTCTGTGTCCAGTCCTGCTCCGACAATTGGCGAAAGTCGGCAGGATGATCCATGCAGACGGGCATGGAGCCTCCGAAGACCTGGAGGGACTGAGGAGTAACAGACTGTGTGTGCCTGTGACGGCGCTGGAGGCGCCATGGCGGCCCAGGAGATGGACAAGGTCGGGGAGCTGCGGGATGAGACCTTGCGTGAAGTAGAGCCCGAGAGGAGCAGCCAACGGCCCCTGAGGCAGCAAGAATCATCGGCGGAGAGAGGACCACGATTCGGAGCTCGCCGGTGCTGATGCAGGGAGAGGCCAATGGACTTGGACGGATGGACTCGGACTGACAATCCCGCCAGAAGGCGGAGGAACTTTGGCAAGTTAAGTTTTTGGGGACCCTGGGGGAGGACGCTATTGTTTGTACACCCAGGAGATGGGAATCTGGGGGTGGCCAGTGGGCCTTGATGGCCAAAAGGAGCCTGTGTGTGCCCGGCAGCCAGGCGGGGGAGAAAAGCCAACTGAGAAGGCAAAAGCTGGCGCTGATGCTAAGTTGAGAAGCCCTGAGTGGCTGTTAAGCACCAAGTAAGCTGAGGAAGGCCAGTGAGTCTCGTAAAATCACCTGTGGGTGAGGCCCTGCTCGTTGTCGAGGGAGGGTGAGGAGCTGAGGAACCCGTCCTTGGGGGACGGGTGGGGAACGTGGCTTGGGGTGGAGCCCAAGCCGAATGTAGACTTTGGATCCCCGACCCATGTGCTTGTGCAGTGGGTTGGCTGAGTGCAGGGGTCTGCGAGTCGCATGGGTGGCTGTGAAGGCCGAGTGTTGGAGCGACTGCAGACAGAAACCCTGAGGGTTGGCGGTTACCCCCATGTAAAGGCAGGAATGGCCACTGAGCGGGTTTCCTGATCCCATGCAGGCCGGGTCAAGGAGGAGTCAGAGTCCTTAGTGGGTTTTTGCAGGTCTTTTATTGGGGTTCACCAGGCATATGGCAGGCAGGGGTGCTGGGGGGCCGGGAGGCTGGCAGGCCTCCCAGCCCCCAGCAAATCCTCACTCTAGCTGGGCTCTCTGGCCTTCTCTGCTTCTTTGCTTCTCTTCGGCTTCTTTCTCAGCTTCTGCTGGCATCCCCGTGACGCCGCCCTTAAAAGCCCAGTCTCAGCCCAGGTGAATCCCATCTCCCTAGGCCCACCCCCTGCTCCAGGTGCCGCCATCAGGCCTGCAGTCAGGACCGCAAGGATCCATCATCCATCCTGATGGCGGGAGGGTAGAAAAGCCTGACATTTTCTTTACCCTACACCCCAACAGAATAGAATCGCCAGTCCCAGAGCGAGTGCATCCTGGGGGTGGATGCGGTGTGTGGCTTGTAGCCGAGACTACAGCCAGAGAAGGCCGGGAAGCCTGATGGCTCCTGGCATGTGACAAAGAAGTCGAGTGATTCTCCTCATTCTATGAGCGGTGCCTTTGGCAGCAGATGTGGTGGCTCATCCGCTGGTACCAATAATTGTCTTTTGCCACTAGCTTGGGGCCCTGCCTGGACTTACTTGTGTTCTGTTGTATTTTGTTGTTATATTGTGATGGATTTGCTTTTGCGGGCCATGGCTGCATTGTTTGTTTGCTAAGAAAATTGTATATATGAAGACTATATATGAAGAAAACACTGAGGGGGTGGACTGTAGGGTAAGGAAAAATGTCAGGCTTTTCTGCCCTCCCGCCATCAGGATAGATGATGGATCCTGCGGTCCTGACTGCAGGCCTGATGGCGGCACCTGGAGCAGGGGGTGGGCACAGGTAGATGGGATTCGCCTGGGCTGACACTGGGCTTTTAAGGGCATCAAGGGGACGCCAGCAGAAGCCGAAAGAGAAGGAGAGAAGCCGAGAAGCCGAGAGAAGAGGGGAAGCAGAGAGAAGGCCGGAGAGCCCAGATAGAGTGAGGACTTGCTGGGGGCTGGGAGGTCTGCCAGCCTCCCGGCCCCCCAGCACCCCTGCCTGCCGTGTACTGGGTAAACCCCAACAAAAGACCTGCAAAAGCCACTGAGGGCTCTAACTCCTCCTTGACCCGGTCTGCTGGATCCTAGAAAACCTGCACTGTGTCCAGTCCTGCCCCTACAGGTGCCAATTCAGGCCACGGAGAAGGGGGCTGGCAGAGACGACCACGCATGCAGACTATAACTGTGTCCTCACCCCACCCTCTGACTGCAGCCGCATGAGGTGCCATGGGTCCTGGACTCTTGTGTGGCCCAGCATGTGTGGTCAAGCCCCAGTGGCCGGTGTGGCCAGCAGGACCTGACCCATCCTGGGGCTGGACTGCACCCTGGGTGGAGGGAGGCCCTGCCTAGCACATGACCCTTTGCCAGCCCAACACCGCCACCTGCCTTCTGGACGCAGTACTACAACCTGGGTGCCAGGCTGAGCCCCATGAGGGGGTGGGGGTTGGGGCAGTGAGCTTCCCGCCCCACAAATAAGGAGACAAGGCTCAGCGGGCACTCAAAGTGTCCCAAGACCACACAGATGGTCGCCTCCACACCCGGATGCCAGGAGCTCTCGTTTCCCCTTGTGGCACAGGCCAGAAGGGTTCAGTGAGGGTCAACTTGGGGGTGATTCAGGCTGCCAGGAAGGCTGAATGGAGTCCCCTCGTGATACAGGCCCCTCTCCCCACGACCAGGCCCTCATCCCTCCTGCCTGGGCGGGGCGGCAGGGGCCCCGGGCACTGGGCACCACCAGCTTTGCAAAGGTGCAGACTGGGAGAGTGGGCAGGGGTGACTGGCTACCTCCAGTGGACCCTCTGCTAGCCCCAAATCCTGCAGGACTGGGGTCTGGGTGTCCGCTGTGGGGCAGGCACCCTGGGACTGACTGTCCTTGCGGCTGAGGCCCCATCAGAGCAGAGCCGGCTGTGGGAACACAGTGCCCTGGCAAGACGACGGCGCGCGAGCCACGGGCCAGGCTGTGCCTGTCTCTGGGCATCTGGCTGAGGGCTGAGGGGCAGGGCAGGGTAGACTCTAGCAAGATGGGACCCCTGGGATTAACATAACTGAGCAAAAAGAAGCCTTGATTTTTGGGGGCTCACCCTTCCAGCCCTGGACTGAGCCTCCCACGCTCCTCAGAGCTCCCTAAAGTTCCAGGATCTTGGGAAGCCAGACCCCCCAGGAACAGCTGGGGAGGGGGCACCTTGCTGCGTGCACCCCTCCTGGCTGCCCGCTGTGTACATGGGCTGGAGGGCCAGCACCTCTGCAGAGGGAGTCAAGTGGGACACAGTTGGGGCCCCTCACCCCACAAAGCAGGACTGACCCTGGCTCTGCTAGGTGGAGGTCCTCTGACCTCTGCTTGGAGAAGGGGGTGGCCACAGAGGGCGGCCGCTCACTGCAGGGGGCCTCCAGGCTCAGGGGAAGGCAGTGCCACCTTCCACAAGTAGGCAGTGGGCACCACCCAGGAGCCCCAGGCCACACACCCCTCTGCTCCTCCCACACAGGCCGGGGGCCGCCACTACCATGCAGTAGGGCCCGTGGGCAGGACGGGCACAGGTGGGGGAGGCCCCCGAGCCGTTCCATCACAGGTGCCCAGCAGAGCAGGGGCAGACACAGGGCCTGGCGGGCCCCCCAGCGGGCAGGGTGCGTGGACAGCAGCCCGGGCTGAATGGGCAGAGCCTCTGCACTCTGGGGGGCCCAGAGGGAAGGGCAGGAGGGTGAGGGCTGGCGGGCCCCCCAGGAGCAGAGCAGATGTGTGTGGGGTAAGGCAGGCGGCATCCCCACGGGATCTGCTCCTAGAGGGACCCGTGGGTGCGGGCGCGTCTCCCACGAGGTCTCCTGTGGCGGCAGTTGCGATCTGCTCGCAGCTGCGGGAGCGCCTGCTCTCCCTCCCCGCGGCAGAGCAGCGGAGGCAGCGGGCAGCTAAGAAGCGGCGGGCGGTGGCCATCAGGGACGTGCATGTGTGAAGACGCGACCAGCAGCTTGGTGTGGACACTCGGTACCTGCGTGGGCGGGACGGCTCCATGCCTGGCGGGGATACCCTCACCTTCGGGGACAAGTCTGAGGCGAGGGTGTTTCTGGCCCTCCAGGCTTACATTCCCACTGTGCCCCAAAGCTCCTGCCGCCCGCCCTCCCGCTGCCCGGACCCAGGTAGAGAAGACGCCTTGGTAACTTGAGTATAATTTGCTTTTTAATGAGAACAACATGTGAAAATGACAGAATGCCACCGCCGTGTGCAGACAGCGGCCACGGAATACCCATCAAGTTCATTCTGCCCAAGGGAGGGAGGAGGCCGCGGGGGGGGGGGGGCTGGTCCAGGGCTGGAGCCGCGGCCCCGCCCCCTCAGGCCCGCGGACGATGGGGTCACCAGATGTTGGCCTGCACACGCCTCTCGAACGGTAAGCAGATATTGAAAGCACAGCAGCAATAATACTGGGTAAGTCTCTCCTTGCGTAAAACATCTGAATTAATTCATTGAAGGTATCAAAAATATACCCTGTAAACCAATACATCATTTACACCTGCCTTTCCTTCCCACCGCTGCAGCAACGATGTGTGAAGACAACAGTCCAGTTCCTCGGGGGCATCCGCACGCCCCAGGCCACACCTGGCCCTTTAGCCCGCCCATCTGGCCTGACTTGGTTTCCAGCAGTCTCATGGGCTGGGGCAGCCCGTGGGGACCGGGAGGAGAGCGCTGGGGGCTGGACAGGGCCCGCGGCCATCTGTCCAGAGCGCTAAGCAGGAAGGGGGCAGAGGGACGGAGCAGGGGGCTGCTAGTTCAGTTTAGACTTTGGTTCCAAATGCATTAAGGGGGGAGGCAGTGGCATGGGAGGTGCATGGTCGTCCTGCTTCGGGTCCCTGTCCGCCCCGGCCTTGGGCGTGTGGCCGCCACACGCCCGCCGCGCCCCCTCCCCGGCCCCCTCCCCTCCCGAGCACCAGGTAAACATCCCCTGAGTAAGGTCACTGCACAGGGCCAGCCCGGGGCGGGAATCGTAGTTAAGGCTTTAGACAGGCAAGGATGCCAGCTCTGGATGGACGGACAGACGGGCACGCAGGCAGGCTCAGGGGCTCCTTCCTCGGCGGGGGGCGTCGGCAGCCAGCCCGCGCCCGGCCCGTCCGCTCCGGCTCCTCGCTGGGCCCCGACGCCGCCCCCACCCCGCGGGTCAGTCACTCGCTGTCGGAGAGCGTCTCGTACTGCGAGCACAGCAGTGGCTTGGGCTCCTCGTCCCAGGCGTGATGGGGGCCGGCGAGGGGCCCGCTGCCCGCGGGGAGGCCGGGCGGGGGTGGGGAGGCCATGACCCCAGCCTGCAGCCGCATGATCAGGGGGTTGTAGGGGAACGGCGTGGAACCTGCCGGAAAGACCGGGAGAGACGGCGCCCAGGAGGCCCCGTGAGCCGCGAGGCCCACCGTCCCCCGCGCCCGGCCGCCCACCACACCGGGGTTGGGGTGGGCCTCTGTCCGGCTGCTGCCCCAACCTGCTAGCTCCTGGAAGCTTCCTCAGAACTGCCGGCCTCTGTCCGCCTTCAACCCTAGGGTGTGCGCCCACCCACCCGGGCCAGGGGGCTGGGCGACCCGCTGCTCCTCTCCCGCCCACCCTTCTGCAGCCCGGGGTCCCAGGGCCTCCTGCACCCACCGGTCTGCAGATCAGGTCCTGCCCACCGCCTCCTCTCCTCACTCCCAGGCCCCAGCTGCTCTGGTCAGGGCCAGAGGCAGGCGTCCCCAGACCACCCTCATCACGCCCTCCCCCTGCACCCCTGCCCGCCCAGAGGCCTCCTGGCTGCTTGCGAGCCGGGGCTCGGCTGGCCAGGACCCGAGTTGTCTTAGACCGGGCCTATCGGGCACTCTGCACAGAGTGGGCACTCGGGCTGCCGCCCGGCCCCGGCCCTGCCCGCCCACCTGCGGACGAGGGCCGGTCCTCCCACACGCGGCTGGTGAGCGGGGTGCGGCGGTTGCAGTCTCCCTCCGAGTGCACCGAGGAGACCGAGGGTGGCCGGTCTCCAGGCGCCAGGCCGGGGGCTGGGGACTTGGCTTTTCGGCTGCTGGGTCTGCCAGAGACTTTGGCCTTCCCGCCGCCACCTGCAGGGGACGCATGGAGGGACCACGCTGGAGCAGAGATGGCACTGCCCATGGGGTGGGGCGGGGCGAGGCCCTGGCTTCCTGTCTCCCGGCCCCATACGGGGGAACAGCAGCTTGACCCCATGGGGAGCCCAGTGGGCGGGTCAGCTGGCCTGACTGGCCATTCGCCTGATCTGGGAGCCGATTCTCCGCCAGGGTGTGGGCTGAACCCCGAGCGCGAGGCCTCAGGCTTCTGGTTCGACCCTGACCCTCGCCCCAGGCCCTCGGGGGTCAGCAGAAGAGCCAGACGCCCAGGCCAGGCTGGGGCCTCAGGAGTCCAGCTGTTTCCTGAGGCCACAGGGTCCTCAGGGGCAAATGGCTGCGAGGTCACTCTGCTCCCCTACTCTGATGGGGCCAGCGGGCGGGCCTGGGGGCGGAGGGAGTCGGCCCCTCTGGTTTCCCTAAGTCCTCGTCTGAGCGTGGGGACGCCCCCGACAGACACGGTCTCCTCCACCAGGCCCAGGGCCACGCACGGGGGCCCCAGCGAGGCCGAGCCCTCTGGCCTGGCTACCGGGCCCAGCGGCCCCCGACCCACACAGAGCGGCCGGGCCAGGACCCTGGGGCCTGTGCCCAGGGGGAAGGCAGGGCAGGGCTGGGGCAGCAGTGTGAGCGGTTTTTAGAAAAGCAGCAGCTCCTTTGGGCTAGTGGGCAGGAGGCTGGCGACCTGGACACTCAGGGTGCCCGGCCGGCTTGGGGTGAGCCAACTGCAGGACGACATCAAACAGGCACAACGATAAAGTCACAAGCTCGGAAGCCAGAGGGGGCTGGTCAGAGGAACGCGGGGCGGGGGGGAGGGGGGAGGATTAATGACACCGGGTGGGGGACAGACGGGAGGTCTGCAGACCTGGCGAGGTGAGTGCGTGTTCGCTCCGTCCGTCAGCAGCGGTTATGGGCATAGCAGCGGGCAGGCTGGCACCGGCACTCAGAGGGTTAAAAGCATTGGCGCTGAGCGGGTGCTCCTCCCACTGGTCATATTTACCCATGAGCGCCTTTCTAATTATGGCCTCCAGCCCCATGTTGGTGCTGGCATGCTCCTGCACCGCCTGGCTCCTACAGGTCATAAGGCCTGGGAGAGAGAGACAGACACACAGGGGCCGGGAGGGGCCGGGACACGGGAGGGGAGGGACGCAGGGGGAGGGGAGAGAGAAATACACGGTGAGCACATTTCCGCAAGCGAGTGTTCCCTGTTTCCCTAGCCCCCCCCTCGCTTCTCCTGCAGGGAAGCCAGAGGAGCAGGGGGGGTCCCTCCACGGGGCCCCAGAGGTGGGGGTGGGGCGCTGACATGTGCCCCAGTCTCGGTGCTGCTCTGCCCTGTGGGCGATCAGAGACCCCTCTGTCCCCCTAAACCCCGCTGGGGTTGTTTGTATTTTAAATGCCCAGTGGTCTGGGAAAGGGGTGGGGGAGGGACGTGAGGGAGCCAGAGGTCACCTGTTTGGGGAAGGGGCTGCTGGGAAACTGGGTCAGGGCCTGGGGGAGGGGCGCCCGGGGGTCCCCAGGGGGGCGGGCTGGGGAAGATCTGGGGAGGGAGGAGGTGACCGCCCACGGCCCACCCCCAACCGAACCTGGCCCCCCGCCCAGCTGGGGCTGACTCCCTGCGCCCCCTGAGCCGCGAGGAGAGAGAGGAGCAGAAACGGACGGGGAGGGGTGGTAGCCATGCAGTTACGGTGCGTGCGGGGCAGGGCAGCGCTGGACACAGTGGACGGCCACCCGGCCCGGCCCCCACCCCCGCCACCGGGGGCCGCTCAACAACACCCAATGGACCTGCCAGACACCCCTGCGCACCCCAGAGCCTGCTGCCCGCCAGGCCTCGGCCCTGCTGCCCGGCCCACCCGGGGCTTCGCCCACCACGGGGCGGGGCTGTCCCGGGCAGCTCTGAAGCCAGACTTGGCTCCAGCTCGCGGCCTGCGCCCGGGCAACAGGGTCATGAAGGCCAAACTCCCGCAGGGCACGGAGGCGCGGCCCTCACGGCGCGTCACGCTTCTGCAGCCACTGTGCCACCCCTCGGGGTTCTCTCCTGCTTCTCATCTCACACTCCCTGCAGCCAAGCACGGCCTCCCCACCGCTCTTGCTGTGTCTTGGCCACGCTTCATCAACGCTTAAAAAAAATGCCGTGGAAGCCAAGGAAAAGCAAAATTCTGTACTGGGGGGGCACGTCCGCACGCTAAGCAAGCACCGGGTGCCACTGAGCCCCACCCAGGCTGTGGGCCCACACCAGGGCGGGAGCTGGGCCTCTCCGTTGTAAAGCCAAGTCTGGAAGGGCAGCGGCAGAGACCGGGGGTCTGGGAAGCGGTTCTGGGGACTAAATTGCTTCTGCAAAGTCGAACCCAACCGACATGTTGTAGCACAAATCTCCTGTGGACGCCTGCCTGCGGCTGAGCACCCGTGTGCACCTGTGTGTCCAGCCTATACTGAGATTTGGAAGATTCTGGAAACACTCATTCTAACCACCTTGTGGTTTCCACCAAATGTCTCCTCTGCATGGCCTGAGCGCTTAGCGAGGCTGCTGGTCTCTGTTCTCTGGGCAGACAGATGTGCCCTACTCAGAACCCCCATCTGCAGACCCTGATGCCTCCCAAGAAAATCCTGCTCTCTTCTGCTCACCCTGCTCTCAGGGCTCAAAGCCCAGGCCCCGGGCAGGTCAGCACCTCTGCCCTGCTCCCCCTGCACCCCTGCTCCCCCACCCAACGAAGCACAAAGAGAGGCAGCACTGTCGCAGCCCAGGCTCCTTGGCCGCCAGGCACGGCCCCCACAGAGGCGAACCCCCATCTGCACTGGGCTCTGTCCTTCACGCCAGACTCAAGGAAACTTCCCCCCGTGCACCCCCGTTCCTTGCAGAGAGGCAGCAGGCGGTGTGGCCCTGCCGGAGACAGGGCTCCAGCCGCAGGGCCCCCGAGCGCACAGCCTGCCGTGGCTGAGCTCAAGAACGCACGGGCAGTTCGGCGCCGTCTCTGCCACACGTCTGCACGTGCTCTGGCAAGAAAGCAGCTTCCCGGCGCATCTCTTCAAGCAAAACTGATGTTCTGTCCATTAAGCTGCCCACATGGGCCCCAAGAAAAGCTGTCCAAGCCCGTCACACGCGCGCGTCTCCCGAGAGCAGCCCACGGCGAGGAGTCTTCCGGAAGGGCACGAGCATGTCTGCCACGGTGCTGAGCACACCGGGGCCTTGGGGCCGCCCCAGATAGACTCCTTGGGGCCTGGCCCCCGCAGGTTTTGTTCAGAGGGGCACACGGAACCGGGCCCCCGGTGCCACGACATCGGTAGGGGGGCAGTGGTGGTGGGCGGGGGTTACCTGCTCCGGTGATGGCCGGCATGTTGAAGATCTCCGTCCCGGGCTGGCCGATATCTGCAGGAGCGGGTGGACGAGGGGTGAGACTCATGGGTCCTGGGAAACCATCTGTACCCACCTGCCCGCTCTGGACTGCACCAGGTATGGCTGGGGCTGCCGGCCTGGCCAGTGACATGGCGGTAAGCCTGCTACTGAGCCCCACAAGGGGAGACGCCTCTGCCCCGGCCCCTTTGGCAAATGAGGCTCCCTGAGGCCAGGGACGGTGGCCAATTCTCAGTTCATCTCACCCCTAAGCCTTCCCTTGGGACTGCTCCGGGCCAGGCACCATGCTAAGGGCCTGGGGTCAGAGCCAGGATTTACACCTGTGCCCACAGCCCAGTCACAGCACATGAACAGGGGCGTGCAAAGGTCTGATCCCCGCCTCCTGGAGGAGCTCAGGCACCCTTGTGCCAGGCATCCTTCTAGCTGCCATACTCAGTGCCAGGGAGCATCTGCAGGAGAGACCTCAGGGGCCCTTGGGCATGAGGCAAAGGTGCATGGGGGTCCAGCCAGCTCTGGTCAGTGCCTCTCTGCTGCTGTGCCCTCCCCAGCCCCCGCAGGCCTTACTGTATTCCGGCTCGTTGCGGTTGTGGGTGTTCAGCTTCTTGTTGATCTCCTGTTTCTTGGACTTGACCATGGCAGAGTTGCTCTCTGTCAGCTTGCTGAAGAAGGCCGGCGGCTGGCTGGTGTTGCCTGGGGATTTGGAGCCCATCCTGCTGCAAGACCCGGTGCCCCGGGGTCAGTTCAGGGTCTGTTCGCTGGGCCCTGAGCGGCCATGTCTCTGGCGAGGTGCGCTCACCCCCTGTACTGCCTTAAGAACTCTGAACCCAGGGCCTCCCCTGGTGGCGCAGGTAGTTGAGCGCCGTGCTGTGAGGCTGTCTGCAGCCTCTGCAGCGCCGGTTCGATCCCGGCCAGCCAGCGAGGGTCCCACATGGCGCGGCAGACCTCTCCTGTCTCCCCGCTGCTCCCCTCAGCAGTGTATTTCATCAGTCTGCCTGTTCTGTTCCCCGCTCTGTCTCTGGTGAATCCTCTCACCCTCCCGTGCATCTGGCCTGTACCCGGGTTCTTGCATAAATAAATAAATCTTTAAAAAAAAAAAAACCTCGGAACCCAGCCCCCTCACCCCATGCCCACCTCCTCCACCTCCCAGGCACCGTATCGTGTGGCTCACTTGTCCTTGAGCTTGGGGATCTCTGGAGGCCCCGGGCGCCCTAGTGGGCCCCTCAGGCCGCCTGCTCCAGCCACAGGCTGGAAAGGGCCTGGGCACCCGCGTAGGCTCAGCCAGCGTCCCTCCCCAGGGCCGGCGGCCTGGCTTGTTACTCTGTCTCCACGCCCTCCCGAGCCCCATGTGACCAGCACACTTAGCCTGTCTCACTTATGTCCTTGGCAAGCGCTGGCCACAGGGGCCTGGTCTGAGCTAAGGGACCCCAGCCCGAGGCTACCAAAGACCCCCGAAGTTGTGACACCTGCCTAGCAGGTCTGCGCACCCAGCTGCACAGTGAGGCCTTGTCAGTGAGGGCATGAGGTCATGGATGGGCCAGGAGCTGAGCCCCAAGTCCTGGGTGCCCCGGGGGTACCTGGGCTCCGCCGGCTCCCCATCCCGGTACAGCAGTGGGTACATAGCACTCCGGGGGTGTCCGGGCTCAGCCAGGCCCTCGGGCGGGGACACCGGCTCGATCCCATCCTCACTGCTCCCCAGGGCTGACGTCTTGCTTGGCTCTGGAGACCTGGGTGGAGAGAGGCCCCCGGGGTGCTCAGTGCTCAGAGCGCCCCCTCCCCAGAGGCACAGACGCGATCCTCTCCAGGCCCCTCCAAGCTCGGCCTCACGCTAAACCAGCTCAGCGTGCTTTCTCTGAGGAGTCTGGCACTAAAGAGTTCAGGTGTTCTGAGCCACCTGTGGTCTCTGGTGTACACTCTTGAGTCTTCCCCCTGCAACCGCCTAAAAACAAAACTACCTTCAGCCCATGACTGTGGGAAAACGGGCAGTGGGAGGTAGTTTGCAGACCCCTGCTGTACCCCAAAGCAAGCACCTCACTGCCACCCCAAAGACATCCTGCTACCCCCACCTGGCACAGCTCCTGTCCCCCCAGAGTTGGGGCTGAGGGCGTCCCCACTGGCGGCCCAGCCACCAACCAGCTCCACCCTCCCTGGCCATGCCCCCCGGACTGTGTGAGACCCCGGGCGACCACGTGTCTGGAACCCTGAGGGGGACCCACGTGTCCGCTGTTATTTGTCAGCTCCGTGGCTGGGGCACCCCCGGTCCCCGGCTGCCCCGGGGCAGTAGCGCCGGCCGGGCCTGGCCCTCCCCAGCGCTCACCTCTTGCCCCCTTCGCTGTGGGGGGAGCCACGGGCCGGGGCGCCGTGGTCCGGGGGTGGGAGGTAGAGGTCGCCAGGCGGGCGGCGGAGGTCCAGCACGGGGCAGCTGGCCCCGGGGAAGGAGTAGAGCGGGGCGGAGAGGGGTGTGTTGAGCTGCTGCGGGTGGTGCCGCGTGTAGTCCTGCGTGATGACCTCCTGCAGCCGGGGCGGAGGAGAGGCCAGTCAGGCCAGGGCGAGGGATGGGCCGAGTGTGGGGCCGAGTCCTGGCTTGGGGCTCCGGGGCCCGCCCACAGGAGACAGGAAGGGGGGCAGGGCGGGGCCAAGTCTCAGACTGGGGACCCCGAGGTCGAGCACCGAGGCCCCGTCAGGTGGGCAGGGGTGGCCTCGGCTTCTGAGCCTGAGGTCTGGGGATCCCTGGGGCTTCCTCACCAGCCCTGCGTCCCCACCCACCCGATCGCCCCTGCCGGAGCGGCTGTGCGCCGCAGCCTCTGCCCTCCCTCAGCCGGGCTCCCGGGTGAACAGCGCTGGGAGGGGTCGGAGGGGTAGTTACACTGATGTGCTGTGCCAGGGTGACCACCCGCTGGTGACCTTTGACCCCCGGGGCGGCCTGCAGCAGTGGGCTGGACGAGGGCTGGCTCTCGGGCAGCGGCCGCAGGTGGGGCAGGTGTGCGGCCTCGCCGCCGAGCTTCCCGGGGCCTGCGGGCAGAGCGGAGCCGGTCAGCGGCAGGAGGGCCGAGGCGGCCGCTGCGGGGCTGGGCTCCGGGGTGGAGTCTGGGCTGGCTGCCCGCTCAGCGCCTCGCGTGCCCGTCTGGCGGGGGGCTGTGGTGGACGGGCCCTACCTGACTGCTTGTGCCGCAGCTCCCCTTCCAGGTGGCTCTTGTCAAGCTCCTCGAGGTGCTTGGGGAGGCCCTTGTCGTGGCTGGGCGAGGTCACGGGGCTGACGGGCTCCACCCCGTCGGGGCTGTAGCTGCCGCCGTGGAACCCTACAGTGGGCAGGCAGGTCAGGGGTGGGCGAGGGGGCCAGGCCCGCCCTCCAGCCACCCCCCACGCTGGCTGGGTCCCTAGGGCCGTAGGGGGGATTTGGACTCGTAAAGAGATGGGGGGGGCGAGCAGGGGGCCGCTGGCAGGCCAGGGGCAGGTGCGCATGGACACGGGAGAGGGCTTCCGTGGAGGGAGACGGGAGGCCGAGAGATGGAGAACTGCAGAGACCAGACACGCAGGCAGAGGCCGTGAGAGGGAGAGACAGACACAGGGGAGAGGGACGGAGCCGCTCTGGAGGCCGCGGGCTGGGGAGAGAGGAAACGCAGGTGGCGTGGGGCGGGCGGCCGTGCTGGGGAAAGGAGCGAGGCCGGGAGGTAGGGAGAACATCCGTGACCCCTGCCCGGGTCAGCCGCCACGGCCCCGTCCGGCAAAGAGGCGCCGGCCCGGGCCGGGGGTCTGGGCGAGCGGGGCGTGGGGCGGGGCGCCTCCCGCTCCCTCACCGTTCGGCGGGGCGACCCCGCGCTCCCCCGCCCCGGCTGCCTGAGCCTCCGGGGTTCGGCCTGAGCCCCGCGCCCGCTCCCTGCTGCCCCGACCAAGGCGCCAAGGGGAGGATGGGAGGCGCGGCTGAAGTCGAAATCACAGATCCATTCATCAAAGGAAAAAAAAAAAGCGAAAATCCAAAAAAAGGAAAAAAAAAACCACGATAGAACGATGCGCAAACGAGGGGGCCCGGCGGGCGGGCGGAGCTGCAGGCATCGCCAGGACGTGCAACGGACACGGGTTGGAAACCAAAACGCCGAAACCAACAAAAAATGGGGGCAAAAGAAAAAGCAGCGCTCTGGAGCTATCTGGAGGCCGCGGCGGGCGGCGCCCGGGGGTCTTACCGTCGCGAGCGGAGTCGGCGGCCAGCGGACCTCCTTCTCGCGGCCCTTTATCGTGAGCAATTTGACGCATGATAATCGCGTCTATGAAGGTGGCCGCTGTCAGGGTGGTCTTACCCAGAGAACGGAGTTCCAGTTCCTGGATGGAAAAGGGTTTACTTTGAGTCTTTTCCCGGTGCGGGTCCGCGGCCGAGGCGGGGGGCGCCGGCGGGTCCGGGCTGGCGTGGTGGGGTGCGAGGCTCTTCGCCGGGGCGCGGGCGATGGCCGAGTGGCCCGGGCCGGGCGGCGCCAGGGGCCGGGGCTCGGCGGCCTTGCCGGGGGAGGAGGCGGGCTCCAGCGCCGGGCGCGCGGGGGGCTTGGTGAGGAAGGCGTGGCCGGCGTCCGCCCGCAGCCGCTCGGGCCGGGCGACCCGCGGGGCCTCCTTGGACAGCAGGACGGGCTCCGCGAGCGCGGGGTAGACCCCGTCCAGGGCGCCGCCCAGCGGGCAGTGGGCAGCGGGCGGGAATGTGGCGGCCGGGCGGACAGGCGAGGAGGCGGACGTGGACCTGGGAGGAGAGACGGGCATCAGGCGGTGCGGGAGCCATGCGGGGGCCCAGAGGCCCGGTCAGGTCACAGCCTCGCTCGACTCCCTGGAGAGTCCCCTTGAAACCCTGTCCACAGCCCCCGCTGCTCCAGAAGCAACGGCCCTCGGAGCAGCCCAGCCCGGCGCAGCACCTCACCTGCCCCGCCACTCACACTCGCACTCAAGGCAACAGCCCAGGACTCTTAACTGAGCACCTACTATGTGTCAAGCACTGCTCTAGACAGGAGGTGGTGGTGGGGAGACGCAGAGAGCAAAGCGTGGCCACTATGGGGCAGCAGTAGTCGGGGTGAAAAGAAAGACAGCAGCGGGGCACTGAAGCTGGGTGAGGGGGCCTGTAGGCTCTGTCTCGGGAGCTGGCATGGGAGCGCGGCCAGCTGAGGACACAGGAGGAAACGAATGAGCCATGTGAAGAGCTGAACAGCCAGGGCACAGGCCCCGAGGGTGGGCCAGGCTGGGGGCAGAGAACAGTTGAAGCGGGAGGGGACACAGGAGAGGGCAGCAGGCCCAACCACCCACCCGGCACTAGAGACCAAAGGACTCCGTCCCTCCAGGGCTCCTGCCTGGAGAGCACTCTCTCCCCAAGCAGGGCTGCTCTCGAGGGTCACATGCCCCTTCCTCCAGGGAGCCTTCCCTGACTACCGCCTGGTCTAGACCCACAAGCCCTGGATGGTAGGCCTTGCATCAGCCACCACCGTACCCCCCATGCCCAGTGCCAGAGGGAGCCCCACAGCAGGCTGCCGGCTGAAGGAACGTACAGGTATCACCGTTGACCTTCTCAGGTGAGTGCAATTATGTCCTTTGCAGATAAGGAAACTGAGGCTTGGCTGTATGCTGGCCTCATGTTGCCCCCAGGGGCCTCCCTGCCAACCCCAGCGTTTCACGAGGAAGTGGCCCTTTCATGAGCCTTGGCCCAGGGGCCCGCCGCAGCTGCCACGGGAAAGGGCTCCATCTTCACAACCGGGTTTCTGACCGGCTGTGTAGGCCCAGAGAAACCAGCAACCACGCTCTGAGCAGCTGGGTGCTTCTGCCACGAATCAGGGGGCAAAGCCAATGCTTCTAAGGAACAGTGAATCATTTTTTGTACTTGGCATCATGGGGGGAGGTTGTGACTTAAAGCAGCCGGGGAGGGGGTGCGCCCGTACGCATGGAGACAGCTGCCTGCAAACCTGTCCTGGGTGGGAGGGGCCCAGCTGAGCAGCTCTGCCCACAGCCCCTGGGGCGGTCACCAGAGGGACCCGGGCCCAGGTGGGAGTGAGTGGACTCCGGGGTCACGCCTGTGCCATTTCTTGCACTGTAGGGAGCCTCTGCATTCTGTCTAGACACCAGCTTCCCGTAGGAGGGCGAGTCTCTCCCATGGCTCTCTGCCTCTCCTCTCCGACTGTATCCCTGCACCCAACAACCTCCCCCTACTCGCCCATGCACCCCCTAGTCGCTCATCCATCCACCCAAGTCATCATCACCCAAGTCATCTGCACCCACCAACCCATCCACGATCCATAGCCCACCCAACCTTCATCCACCCACCCACCTACACACCCAACTCACCCATCACCCCCACCCAACTCCATCACCAACCCTGCTATCCTCCCAGTGCCCCAGCTGCCCACCCACCTGTCTAGTCACGCCCTTCCGTCCTGGTCCTCATCCACCCACCCGAGCCAGTCATCCGTCTGCCCACCCATCATCTGCCCCGTCCACCTGCTCACCTGTCCCTCATCACCGACCCATTCAGAACCAGTCATCACCCACCCATTCAGCCCTTCACCCACCCAGCTGCCCATCCGCTCGCCTGCGCCTGTCTACGTACCCACCTGCCTACCCATCCCCCCACCTGCCAGCCACCTACACTCTCGCGCACCCACCCCCGCCCCGCCCATCCATCAGGCACTCGCCTCTGCTCTCCACTGTCCTCCCACGCGCTGACCTGCTCACCTCTCAGGGCGTCACCTAACCAGTGTGCACCGCCCCCCACCCGCCCCCTCCCTTGTGCCAACCTGGCCCACCTCAGGACCGTGGGCGTGCTGGGCTCCACGGAGGTGATGATGCCCTTCATGCCCGTGTTGTGCAGCACACTGGGTCTCTGTTGGATGGCATCCTGGGTCCGGGGGGAGATGGGCGAGTGCTGGTGGGAGTGGGAGGCGGGGCGGCTGCTGCCTCCCCCGCCGCTGCTCTGCTCCGTACCTGGGGATGGCCGCGGGTCAGGGGCGGCCTCGGAGCCCACCCAGACCGCGCCTCGGGCGGGGCCTGATCCCTACCAGGTCTCCAGATGGGCGCGTGCTCCACCGTGGTGGCGGACGAGAGGATGGACTTCTCGCGTTCCCGCTCCCGCTCCCGGTCCCGCTCCCGGTCCCGCTCCCTCTCCGACGAGGACGTGGCAGTCGGCTTTGTCAAGTGGGTGGGGCCTCCTGGAAACCGAAACGCTGAGTGAGACTCAGCCCAGGGGCCAGCAAGAGCCTGGACCTGCCCTCCGGGGTGGAACAGAGAGAGCGAGGTGTCTGCCTGAGGACACCTGGCGACCTGCCCGGGGCCAGTCCTGCCCAGGAGGAGGCTGCAGGGGTCACCTGGGGAGAGCGGGGAGCTGCTGAGTCTGCCGAAGTGCTGGGGTGCGGTGGGGAGGTAGGCGAGGCGGTCCATGGCAGTGGCTGGTGTGCCTGGTGTTGGCGGCACCAGCACAGGTAGGTGTGGCACTTGGGACAGGTCAATGATGCCTGGGGGAGGGCAGAGCCAGGTGTTAGCTGCAGGGGGGGGGGGTCGGGCCGCCTGAAGGTGGAGCGGTGCTGCGCTCGGGCCATCCAAGCCCCGCGTGGGGCCTCTCTCAGGGCGCGCCCCTCCCCACCACGCCCCTCCCTGGCGAAGGTTGTTCCCTGCAGCTGGCACCCCTGGCTCACCCGGCAGCGGGCTCTCGACTCTGCCAGCCTCAGACCCTGCGCTCGGTCCTACACTCGAGTTAGCGGCTGTGGCTGTGGCTTTCCTGGCTGGCTCCTAACAAGGACTCGGTCCTCCCAGGACAGAGGCTGCCGTCAGCCACACGCAGAGCCCCCAGGCGCACAGTGCCACACCCCCTTCGCCTCAGAGCCCAGGCCCTGCACACCCGGAGCCTTCACCGCCCGTCGGCCCACGCCCCTGCCCGAGGAGCCCCTCCAGCACCTCGAGGACCCGCGGGGCTGAGTGCCGCCACCCACCTCGCGGGCCGGCGGCGTAGTTGAGTGCCAGCGAGGACTCTCGGGGGGACAGGCCCCGCAGCACATCGGCGCGCTGGGCCATGGCGGCCGCCGCGTTGTGGTGCATCTGCTGCGAGGTGATGTAGTCGTTGATGATGGTCTGGCGGTTCTCCAGCGCAGCCGTGTCGGGGTAGCCACGGATGAGGTACGGCGGGTACAGATGCGAGTAGGTGGGGCTGGGTGCCAGGTGCCGGGGTAGGTAATAGGCAGCGGCTATGAAGGGAGGGCTGGGTCAGGCAGGCCCCCCAAAACAGAACCAAGGCCTAGAAGAAAATACTTGTCCCTGCAAACCCACAGGGGAGGGGCTCATGGATAACGCCCTGTGGATGGAGCCCTCCCCGCATGGGTGCCCAAAATGGGCCACTGAAACCCCGAGGTGCCACAGCCTTCCCCATAGGTGTCTTGGCCTTGCTCCACGCAGTTGCCAGGTGAAGATGGGAGTGTACAGGCGAGTCCCCCCAGAGGAGGAAAGCCCGGGAACGGCCCAGCCAGCACATCCCTCGGGCCTCACAAGAAATCCCACTCCGGGGCCTCCCTGGTGGCTCAAGGGTTAAGACACAACCTATGAGCTTCTGCAGCCTCTGCAGCACGAGTTCCATCCCCCCACCCCGGCCAGGGAGCTACCCACAGGGCGCAGCAGACCTCTCCTGACTCTCCTGCTGCTCCCCTCAGCAGTGGATTTCAGTCAATCTGCCTGTTCTGCTCCCCACTCTGTCTCTGGTGGGTCCTCTCACCCCACACCTCTGGCCTACACCCCAGTTCTTGTGTGCATAAATAAATAAATCTTTAAAAAAAAAAGCAACCCCACTCCGGCCTCAGCTGGGCACGTGAATGGCCGGGCAGGGGTGCCCCACTTCTAGGCCCCGTGGGAGCCCCAGGAGACTCTGGGTGGGCCCAGAGGAGCCCTGGCTGGGTGCTGTGGGCATTGCTGGGTCCCAGAGGATCACCTGCGTCCAGAGGGATCCCACGGGGTATGGCGGGGTCAAAGGCCAGTGGGATGTGGCTGCGGTACAGGTCCACGCCGCTCACACCCCGAAGCAGGTGCTCGTAGGGGGAGATGGGGTGTGGGTGGTGCTCGGGCACGGCGCTGTGCGGGGACTTGGCTATCTCGCGCGGCGTGGACGTCAACTTCCGGTCCTGGGATGCCTTGCTGGACGAGAGGCTGCCTGTGGGGACGGTGAGGGTCCTCAGTGCCGCAGCTGGCCAGTCCCAGCAGGGCTACCCGGCGGGTGCCTGGGAGGCCAAGGGCTGTGGGCCCCGGGCAGGCCCCCCAGTCACCACCCGCCAGCGCACCTTTCCCTTCACTGCCGGCATCCACTCGCTGATGCGGCTCATCGCGTCCTCCAAACACACCCAGCCTTGCACACGCCCCTTGGTCTGCCACCCATCCCAGGCTCCCCTGCCCCCCACTTGCCAAAGCCCATTCTAAGAGCTGAGGCTGCCACCAGCTGAGACGGAGCCCCGGCCCTCAGGGAATGACACTGATGCGGGGGCAGACGGCCGCCGGGCTTCGTGTCAGGATCCCGGGGTGACAGGGGCTCTGGGGTAGGGGGTGGGACATGACACGTGGGGGGTTGCAGAAAGCCTCCCCAGGACGGGAGGTTTGGGCAGAGACCCGAAGAGGAAGAGGCCAACGGTGTTTCGGGAGCACAGCCCGGGGCAAGGTGCCGGCGAGGAGCCAGGGTGTGCAGGGCAGGCCTGTGGGCTGAGCGGGCGGAGGGGGTGCTTGGAGACGCGGTGAGGGGGAGGCCAGGAGAGGGTAAGGGCAGGAGACGGCGACACAGGGCACAGACTTGTCCGGAGTTTTCCGGCTGCAGCCTGGCAAGCGGGTTGCAGCAGGACAGGAGGTATCGGGCAGTGGGGGAGGGGGCGGTCTGGGGTGCGGAGATGGAACACGCTCCCAGGGCATTTTGGAGGCAGGAGGATTAGCTCCCTGACGGCTGCTCAGCCCAGGCCCAGCCCCCCTGCCCCCGCCCCCTGGCCCACGCACCCTCCTGCAGGCGCGGTGTGGGCTCCCGCGTGGTCACGGGCGAGCCGCGGGGCAGGTGGCCGGTGAAGGAGGCCCCGTGGTCCTCATAGGCCAGGGGGCTCTGCCGCGGCTTGCCCAGCTCAGGCACGATGACTGGGGCCCCCCGGGTGATGGAGCCCCCCGAGCTGCTGACGGCCCCCGGCCGGCCCTTCAGGGTCTCCTCGTAGCAGGCGCGTTCCAGGGCCCGGGCGTCGGCCATCACGTCCAGCGGGTGCACGGGCGGGAAGGTGCGCCCGGGGCTGCCGATGATGGACCGCACGTCGTGCTTCTTAGAGCCGGCGGAGGAGGCCCCCGTGTCGTACTTGAGAGGGGTGCCCTGGGGAGAGGGGGCGCAAGCACCAGTACGTCACCTTCCCCGAGCTCCCACTTCCTTGCTCGCGACATGCACAGCTTCCTCCCGGCAGGCCCAGGCGCTGCTGAGCCAAAGACGACACGCTTGTCACCGCCCGCCCACCCCGGGCGGGCAGCTGGGCGGCCCCGGAGCCACCGGGTCGGCGGCAGAAGGCACAGAAAGGTCAGAGGTCAGCCATTTCGGAAGCAAGCAGTGGGCCCTCTGTTGGCCCCGGGGCTTGCTGGAGAGGCTCAACACTCCCAAAACCTCGCTCCCTCTGGCCTGGGACCCTCGGCGGCCCACTGACGGCAAGCCAGGAACTTCAGCAGCAAAGTCTAGTGCCAGCCTAAGCGCCGAGGCTTCAGGGTCGGGGTCTGGGCAGGAAGGGCAGCTGAAGAGATGCGGGAGGGTCGCAGAGGTGACCCCTGCCACCGCCCGGGAGAAGGCCCCACTCCGCAGGCTCGGGGGTCACTGGATACAGTGGGGCCAGGTATTTGTGAATCAGCATTTTGTATGAACTCAGCAGAGCCCTAATTACTTTCATAAAAATGGGAAATGCCCGAACTTTAAAAAAGAACATTCTGGAACGGGTGTGGCATCTCTCTTGGGCCCACAGAGACCCTTGCAGATGGCCCATAATTGCCTGGAGGCTGAGAGCCAACCTCCCGCATCCAATGCTCCCTCCTCCTTCCTGCTGGTGTCCTGGTCGCCTGCTGAAACCCCCCACACCCAACGTGCCACCTCAGACACGCCCCCGGGCAGGCCCCATGCTCCTGGTCCAGGCTGTGCACTGGGGTGGTTTTGGACCCCCACAATCGGAGCTGATCTTCTGCCACGGGCAGGTCTTGTGGGGTGTACTCTGCCGATGGGTGGTGGGACACGAGGGAGCAAAGACACTCAGGCTTGGGGACATCTGGATTTGAGATTCACATGCCACTGACTTGCTGTGTGACCCCAGGCCAATTGCTTGACCTCTCTGAACCTAAGTAACTCACCAATAAAATGGGGGCACTAGGGGAACTGTGTGTGAGCCCTGCTGTGAGGGCAAAGCCAAGTGGGGGCCCGGGGCTCGGGCTGCTCCTGGCCTGGAAGAAGGGGTCAAGCACACTGCCACCCAGCACCGCTCCCTGTGCAGGAGCCTCGGCAAGCGGCTCCCCCTCTGGCCCTCACTTTCCTTGCCTGAGAATGGGAGCGATGGGCACGAACCCCACAAAGCTGCGAGCACACCGAAGGGGATCTGGCACAGAAGCCAGGACAGGCACGGCCTAGGTCCAGCTACCAGCGGCCACGTGAGCCGGCTCAGTCCCTCCCGCCGGCCGTGCGGTACCTGCGTGATGGAGCCTTCCTTGAGCGGCCGCGGGGCCAGGGGCAGCTCGGGCGTGCGCCGGAGCTCCTCGCGCGGGATCTCGTGGATGGAGCGGCCGGCCTCCTTCACCGTGGCCACCAGGCCCTCGTGCGCCGGCTTCAGCTTCAGGGGCCCCAGGGCCTCCAAGGGCCGGGTCTTGTAGGCCTCGGCCAGGTCCCGCGGGGGCGGCGGGGGTGGCGGGGGCGTGCCCTCCCGCTTCAGGAGCTTGGCCTCCCGGCGCAGGTAGTCCTCCTGGGCCTCCACGTAGGACCTGGGGATCCCTGGGGAGCACAGGGCTCGGCTCGCACACCTGCCCGACTCGCCTGTCCTATTCTGGGGCCTCCGCACCCCACAGACTGGAGCCAGATGACCCGGGCTAAGACCCTCACTTGCCGTATGACCCCGAACCCCAGCCTGTCTCCCCACATGTAGAACGGGGCTATTTACTGGAATGCCTCGCCAGGTCCTGCGCGCTCGGGGAGAGGACATGGGGGACACGCCTGGCTTGCCATTGACCAGCTGGAGAAGTGGGGCGAGCCCTGCACCGCTCCGAGGTCCGCGCCCCTCAGAGGCCTCCACGGGACGATACTGAGCAGTGTCCGGGCCAGGGCCAGGCGCATGGCGGATGCGCAGAAATGCAGTTTACAGAGCGGAGAGTGGAGTCTGCTGTTTCCCACCACAGAAGAAACTACTGGGTCCCTGGTGCCACTGGCTCACGGGCTCTGGGGGTTTCCCTGCCCCAGCCAGGGTGCCGTGGGGTGCAGCAGGGCGGCTGGTACCTTGGGTGATGGAGCCTCGGATGTGTGGCTGCTCCTTGAGGTGGTGGGGGCTGTGTCGCTCGGCGGGGATGGCACGGCCCATGAGACCTGGGAACAGCCGTGGGCATCGTCACGAGGGCCTGAGCCAGACGGGCATGTGCCAGGGCCCCCAGCATCCCCCCCACCCCCATGGCCGTCCCCACAGCCCCAGGGACTGTGGCAAGTGGGTCTGGGCCTTGCCCAACCTCTGTCAGGGCCTCAGAGAGGCCAGTCTGGGTTTTCCGTTTGTGAAATGGGGCGAATCCCACGCCCTCCGCAGGGTGCTGGGGAGTGTCGCTCCTCTGTGGGGACACATGCACACACACACACACACACACACACACACACACACACACATGCCCTCCCGATGCCATGACCGCAGAGCTGAGCGGTGCCCACCTTCGATGCTGGCCGAGGAGATGGCCCGGCTCACGCGGCCTTCCATCATGTCGTAGGTGCGCTTGGGGGCGGTCGTCTCGTGGGCCGGGCCCGAGCTGCTCCTGCCGTCCTCCTTGGAGCACTGGCTCACGGACATGCCGCCTGCGACGGGACCACGCTCGCGGTGAGGCGCTGTGGGCGGGGCCCCACGCAGGAACCAGGGTAGCCTCCCGCCAGCCCCGTCCAGGGAGGCCGGCCTGAGGTCAGGGGCAGCTCTGCTGCGCCCTCCCCAGGGCGTCCGTGGCCCAACAGGCACCCACCCACCAGTCTCAGCCAGCCAGGGGCACCACGCCGACGGGACGGGGGGCCGCTTCCTGCACCCGAACCCCCACCTGCCGGCTGCTCTGTCGGTGAGGAGCTGTAGGCCTGACCCCACACAGCCAGCTGCTGGGGAGCAGAGGCAGGTAGCCCTAGAGACAGCCGCCACGCCCCAGGCTGCCACAGCCCTCCCCACTGCCCACTGCCCCAGCATCCTGTCAACGACCCTCACGCCCTCCAGAAGTGCATGATTCAAGCCCATTGTGCAGACAATGACCTTAAGACCTACAGACACTCAAGAACTGGTCTGGGGGCCCCAGCTGAGATGCACCCCGAGTTCCTGCCCACCACCCTTCGACTGCCAGCACCCCCATCAGCACCTCCCCTCCACCCCAGCATTCACGGGTGCCAGGGCCAGCGCTGGAGATGACCACCTGCCTCAGGTGGGAGAGGCGCGCGCTGAGCCTCCTCCACGTCCCTGGCCCAAGGAGAGGCAGTCGGGTGGGGGGGGGGAGGGCGGGCGAAGAGGACCGAGTGCCTGCTCCCCCGCTCAGAAGCAATTTAGGGCCCTGCAGCTGCCAGCTGCTAAAAGGGGCATCCATTAGCAGCTTTTATCTCCTTGCCCCAGGTGCCCGGGGCTGCCAGGAAATTCCACTCCTGGCTCAGCCCTCTCTTAACCCCTTCCCTTCCGTCGTCTACAGTCTGTGCCCGGAGCATCAGGGGGCTGGGCACTCAGTGGGGCCTGGGCCCAGGCTGGGGTTGGGGGTTGAGGGTCGCTCTTTGGTCACCCACGGCGTCAGCCAGACAGCACAGCGTTTCCCGAGTGCTAAGCTGCAGACCAGGGGGCCAAGTCTGGGTTTTGCTCTCTGAGATTCAGTTTCCCCACTACAGACCTGGAGCAGGTCGGCACAAGTATGATTCTCAGCTGCCAGGAGCTGGGCAGAGGGAGGAGGTGGCTAAAGCTGAGCCTGCCGTGAGGCTGGCATGGGAGGGCACACCACGGCCCTGCCTCCCATGAACCCCTTAAGGGCCCAACCCCTCCTCCCTGGGCCCGGGCCTCCCATACTGGAGGGCAGGAGGCGGCCATACGGAGAGACCACTGATGCCAGTGGCCTCCGCCCCCCCACTTTGGCCCTCAGCCCCTCGAGGCGGACAAGAAGGCATGGACTCCCCATTAGCCCTGAAAGAGCACGTGCTCTCCTGGCCAGCAGCAGAGACGCCCAGGCCGGGGGCGGGTGCTAGGCCAGGCGGGGTGGCAGGCTGCCCACCCACGGGCACAGCATTCCCCTCTGGGGTGGGTGCCCCGACAGCTCTGGGGGCGAGGGCCCAACCTCACTCCACGAGCCACCACTGTCTTCCCAGGCCGCGTCCGCCCTGGCAGGTCCTCCCTGGGTCTCCGTGCACCACCGGCAGGCGCCCGGGCTGGGGCGACTCACCCTCGTAGGACAGCACATGGCCCTTCTTGCCCTCGTAGATGACGTGGCCCTTGGGCAGGCCGTCCTCCCTGCTGCGGTCCAGGCGGCTCGGGCTGTCCTCACCCACGATCCTGGTGATGGCGCCCTTGTACAGGACATCAGCGGGAGTGCCCTGGGGCACAGGGGCCGGCACTCAGCACCACCACCGGGCTGTGCGCCTCCCACCCACGGGCACACACACTCGCACACGCACGTGCGGTGTCTCCCAAGCATGCCGTGCACGGGGAGGCGGGGTCCCCAGAACAGTCTCGGAGAAGACAACTGCACCGTTGTTCCCAAGGGCGGGCCCCCGGGCTCTGGGTGTGGATTTGCTCCTTGAACCCCGAAGCCCCCTTAAGGCGGGCACCACTGTTACTCAGGCCTCTCTCGGGGGGGACGCTGAGGCAGAGAGTGGTCAGGTGGCTTTGTCCAGGGGGCCTGGCCCCAGGGGTCTTCCTCCAACCCATCCTGGGTGGGTTTTACTTCCTCAGAGCCTTGACCTCCCACCAGTGGGGCCCCGGGCTCCATGTGCTATGCCGAGGGACACAGCAGGACGCAGGCCCGGGCAGGACCGCAGAAACCTTAGTTGTGACCGCGGGCTTCCGGACCTCGGCACCGCGATGAGTGGGGACGGTGGCTCCAGAGGGAGGGGCCCCCTGGGCACTGCACACGGCTCGACAGTGCCTCTGGGCTCCCACCTGCCCGCTGCCCCACCCCTGGGGGCACGGTCAAATGCATCCCAGAGATTGCCCAGAGTCTCCCAGGAGCAGAGCTGTCCCTGATTCAGAAACTCCGCCTTCCAGGGAGCCCGTTGGGGTGTCCGCAGGAGGAGCGAGGGCCCCGGGGACGGCGTCCTGCCTGGGCAGCTTCAGGCACTGAGCGTGGGGATCTGAACCTGAATCAAGTCAGGCTGCCGGGTGTGAACTGGCAGCTTTACCCACGAGTTGCTGTGTGTCATCTGTCAAGAAACTTTGCCTCTCTGAGCCTCGCTTATGCATTGACAAACCGGGGAGCACCTCCTGCCAACCGTTCTCCAAGGTGCCAGGCACAGACAAGCTGTCCCCAAATCCAGACGTCTCTTTTCTCTGTGATTCCAAGAGCTGATCCAAAGACACGGGGGCCTACTATGTGCCAAACAGAGCTCTGCCACCCGCGCCTCCCCCCCGGCCCCGGCTTGGATCCAGAGCCTGCTGCGAGGAGTGATGAATCCAGACGGGCCCCACAGACTTCCCAGAGCTCTGCTCGGGCCTGGGTACATCCAGGGGTAGACAACTGCCCTGGCAATGTCCAGCAGCCACGCACCATCAGTCCTGCCTTGAAGGCTGGCTGCCCGCACGCTGTGTGGACAGATGGCAGAGCTGAACGGGCAGGGAGCAAGGCTCCCAGCGGGGATGGAGACGCGCCTCCAGGGGGCTGAGGGCAGCCCACGCCCCCAGGAGCTCTTCTTGGACGAGGACAGACACCCAGCAAGACTCAGGGTCCTGCAGGACAACACCCCTCACAAAACCTGACGCCAAGCCTCTGGGTGGGGCCCGGGAACTTCCCCTCAAGGTGGGCAGGTGCAGGGAGCAGCAACCTCGTGGCCCCTGCTTGTCAGCCCCTCAGGGCTGGTAGATGTGTGTGGGTGCGTGTGTGGATGTGTGCACACGCGTGTCGGGGAGGGATGGGTGCCTAATTCATCACCAGCTGGCAGCCAGGTGACGAGAAAGCTTCACCCTCTCTGGCTCTGCCAAAAGCAATGGGAGGGATGTGAGTGACTGAGGTGGCCTGGGTACCCGGAAACGGGCAGACCATTGCCCAGAAACTTCAAGCATCACCCCTAGCTCCAGGACTCCATGACAATGATGCTGCTGAGCACACTTGGACAAAAGGGGAAACTGAGTCAGGCTCCCTGGCCACAAAACCCAAGTCCTGGGCTTCCTGGCTACATGACCTGAGGTTTACTCCGAGCCTGTCCTCCCATCTGTGAAATGAGCTGGCAGGAGTGTGCGCCAACGCCAAGGGTCTGTCTGGAAAAGTGAGATGGGAGCTAAGAAAGCAGGGTACTGAGGAGCCCCAGAATGGGTGGGGCTGCCTGAGGCCTGGGCTCAGGGGCCTGAAGGCCCCCAGCCCCTGCCAGGGGGCCTTGCACACCCCCGGACCACACTCCCTCTGGAGCCAGACCATGGTCAGGGTCAGCAGAGGAGACCTCTGTCACCTGAGTCACAGGGTGGGGTGGGGTGGGGGGGCTCTGTGACGGCCAGGCGGCACCACCAGGCTCAGCTCAAGTGCCCCCTGAAGGCAGCCGGGGGTGGGTGGGGGGGCTGCCAGCTGCCTCAGGGCCCTTGTGAACTGAATGCCCCTCCAGACCTCCTGCTGAGCCTCAGGCCGGATCCCACAGGGCTCGTCCCTGAGAGGCCACTGTCCACCCATCTGTGCATCCTTGGCAACCCTAGCGTGCTCAGCCCAGTGTGTGTCAGTGGACACTGAAGCCACCAGCCCATGCTCCCAGTCCAGCACAGGCCAGCGTCCCTGCTACCCGGCTCAGCACCCACACACAGGACCAAGGGCCACAGAATGGGCTCCAGTGCCCGACACCCTACCCACCTGGGCAGGCGGCCACAGGAGGACGGGCCGCCCACGGCTGCCCCGGCCTCACCCACCCCAGGCACGTCCCAGGACACCTACGTGGGTGATGGAGCCTCGATATGTGATGGGGCTCTCGGAGGGCACCCTCGTGCTGGGGATGCCCTTGGTGATGCTTCCTCCCGGCACCGCGCCCAGAGACGTGCCTGTGGGAACGAGATGCGGGGCTCAGGGGCGTCCGCAGCCCTGCCCAACCCCGCTGGGCCCCGGAGACCCCAGGCTGCCCTGGTGTCTGCTCAGAGATGTAGCTGATGTGGGGTAGGGGTGGGGTGGGGGTGTCCATCAGGAGCCAGGCTGCCAGTGGGGACACGGGCAGACCCTGGGCCTCATGCAGACTCTGCTCTCACCTCTCAGCACAGACGTCTCCTGGGCCGTGGGCACCCCCAGGCTCTCCGGTGGCCCGGCCTGGCCGCGCGGGGACAGCTGCTCCTGTTTCACTCCGCTGAAGGGCACTGGGGACAGGCAGGCAGTGAGCCCCCTCCCTCCCTCACATTTGCTCCAGGGCCGTTGGGGGCCTCCCAACTGCTTCCCAGAGTCCTGTGGACCCTGAGCCCCTCCCATCGGGCTACTGATTAAGGTGGGGCGGGTGAGAACCTTACCCAGCTTCTTGGGGTCCATGGCGAGGGGCAGCCCCATGGTGGCGGGGCCCACGGGAGCCTTGGCGTGCTCGGAGTATGGGACGTGGAGCTGCATCGTCCCTGACTGCGGGGCAGAGGTCAGGGGTCACACAGGGCCCATGGAGCTGCCACCACAGCCCCAGCCCAGCCAGCACCCGGACACCCCCTTTGACCAGGGCCAGAGAGCAGAGCCTGGGTTGGCAACGCCCAGGACTCGCCTCCCAGCCCTGCTGCCCTGCTGTGCCACGCTGGGTACGCTGCTGCCTCTTCTGAGCCTGGGCCCTCCCCGTGAGGTGCCACATGACCCAGTGCAGAGTGGGGCACAGAGCCCGCAGGTGGCCTGGGGAAAACTGAGACCGGGCCCTGTGCTTGACCTTGTACTTCACAGGAGGGGAAAACGAGGCACAGAGAGGTGAAGCAACTTGCCCAAGGCCACACAGCCCGGTGGCAGAATCATGTGCCTCACGGCCCCGCAGAGTGACCTCTGAGGCCCTGAGGGCCTGGGAAGGGCCCCAGCCAGCTCATCCCCAGTCCCTGGGTGCCTGTTCCCCACCCCAGGCATCACGGGCCCCAAAGCCCCCACTTCACAGGTGCAAAGACTGAGCCCTGAAAGAGGAAAGGGCCGTTCTCTGAGCACAGCCACACAGGAGCTCCTGGGGCTGCCCCTTCGGCTCACCTGGGGGATGAAACCCAATGGTCTCTCGAGGACGCTGGGGTGCTTGGTGGAGGAAATGAGGGGCGGCGGGTTGGAGATGGTGGGTGGACGAGGCAGGACAGGCCGGGCGCTGTCATGGAGGCCCAGGGGCAGCGGGTGACCTGTGAGGCACCAGTTTATCCATCATGGGCTTCCGGAAAGGTGGTGCCCCTGGAGACAGCCCTCTGGGCGGCCCCTGCTGCTCCCCCACCCCACCCAGGCAGCCCCGCTGCTGCCCTCCGGTTGGCCCCAGAGCTGCGGGTCAGACCCCACCGCCGGGGAAGGCTCCCTCCGCCCTGCCCCAGCCCCTTGTTCGCACCCGAAGTCCAACCCCCACGAGGACAGAAGGGAGTCGTTTCAGAAACGTCACACCCTCCTCCTGCCTGCACCTGCCGTGGCCCTCCACTGCCCCAGGACAAAGTCTCCACCCCCACATGGCTTCTGGGGTCCGGGACCTGGCCCCTGTGGTCTCCCCAGGCTCGCTGGGCAGTGAGCCGCCCGGCTTGGTTTTCTTGAGTCTCGCCCACTTGTCCCGCCTTCCACAGTCCCCGCCAGCCATGTCCTGCTCTGTCCCTCTGGCTCACCAGGCCGCTCAGCCCTGGGAATCAGCTCTGCTTAGGGCCTCTGCCGGCCACAGGGGCAGAGAGGGTCTGGACGCCGACCACTGCACCTGTGAGCCGCAGCCGCCTACCTCCACCCCCGGCTGCGCCCATCGCCCACTCAGCCTGCCCCGTCTCGGCCCAGGCGCCTCTTGTTGCTCCCTATGGCCAGCCCTTTCATCCCACACCTGCAGACTCCCCAACTCTCTGGAGCCCCTCCTCTCCCTCCACCAGCCAGCCACCCACACCCCCTCGGCCCCATCAGAGGCGAGCACTGGGTCCCCTGCCAGCAGCCGTGCCCGGCGACTGGGATGCAGGCTCAGCAGGCAGCTGAGGCTGGGCCACTCACCAGGTGGGGCGTAGGAGAAGGCTGAGGAGTCAGGGGTGTGCGGGGAGGCCTTGATCACCTCTCGCGAGGGCACGGGGAAGGGCAGGCCCGACGCCCAGCACAGTGGCTCTGCGGGCAGCTTCTGGCCCTCAGCTGCGAAGAACACCGGCTTCTCTGCTGGGGAGATGAGGCTGGGTGTCAGACGGGTGCAGCAGGCCTCAAAGCCCGGCACCCCGGCCGCCCTGGCCCAGGCAGGCCCTCCCTGCACCCTGGGCCGGCTTCAGGCTAGGCCGGGGTCCCAGTCACTGGTGACAGGGTCTGTGGCGCATGCCCCAGGCTGTGGGCGGGCAACGGCTCCAGCCCCTGTGACACTGCTCAGCGCAGCGTGTTGGGGGGCGGCTGGGGGCCTTGGTGGCCTGAGATGAACCTCCAGCGGGGGCCGGCGGATGGTGAGAGGGGCACAGAGGCAGGGGCCTTCCGTTACTGTCTACGGCCGAGCCGGGTCGCCTGTGGACAGTCCACGACAGTGGGCAGGCCGTGGCCTGGGTGGCGGGGTCGCGCTAGGGAATACCACCAGGCTTGTGTGCACACCTCAGCCAGCACCTCAGGCTGGCGAGGAAGAGATGGCACCAGGCCTACTTTATAGGGGGACAAGGGGTCCAGACACACCAGCAGGCTTGTGGAAGGGGACGGGATTACCCGCTGGACAGGCCCCTTGCCCTCCTGCCAGGCAGCACTTCCAAATAACCACAGGTTAACACAGGCAGGGCTCCCAGCCGGCCTGCTGCAAGCTTCCCATGCGCTCCCTCATCTCTCCTCACTGCACCCCACGAAGGCCGACCATACCCCTCTTACAGGCGGGGGAACTGAGGTGCATAGGGGTGCCGTCGCCTGCTCAGAGGCCCACAGTGGACGAGGCCTGCCCCTTGGCTGCCCGTGCTGCCAGGCGAGGAAAGCGATGGGCACTGGAGTCTCAGGCCGGGGCCAGCCGGTCCACGCAGGGCGGGCCAGGGCTGGGATCTCCTCCGCCGCCTCGCGCTCTGCCGAGATCTGTCCTACGCGCTGAACCTCGCCCGCAGCGCTGGTGTCAGGCTGGAGGACCAACCGGGGTGACAGGACCGGCGGGAAGCTGGGACGCCAGAAACTTCCAGCCCGGGACGGGCAGGGCAGGCCCGTGAGGGCAGCAGGGGGTTAGGGTGGATGTGCGACGCCTGCCCTGGGCACAGCAGCGGGAGCAGGTGCAGGTGCCGTGTTGCTCCCATTTCTCCCCTTGAGAGATGAAGCTGCCCCCAGGAGGGGTCACAGGCTCAGCGTGGGGCTCCTCACACTCCACCAGCCCCAGCAGGGGCGACCCACATATCTGCCAGGGCTGGGGGATCCCACAGACTCCGGGGGCCCCTGCAGCCCGGCTCCCCGGCCAGTGACACACCTGCAGCTCAGCTCTGGCGACAGTGGGGGGTTGGGGTAGGGGGTGGCCTCAGGCGCTGGAAGGGAAACTTGGGGCCAGGCCAAGCCAGGCAGGCGGCCGAGAGCCTGGAGACACAACTGGCCCCTGCAGCTGGGCCCGGGAGGCCGAGGGCCTGGCTGGGCTGCACTGCACCTCGGGGCCTCCATGGGGAGGCTCCTGGGAGCCCAGAGGCAGGGCTGGACCTCATGTTCACACACGTCTCAAAGGTGGTGCCGGTGCCGGGTGCCCCAGCTGCTGCAGGAGCCATGCCAGGAACCAGAGCCCTCGGCCGTGCAGATGGGCCACACGCCAGACTCTGGGCGGCTGGTGGTGGCTCGCCCTCTCCCAGGACAGGGCCCTGGCTGGTCCTGGGTGGTGCCGGCCGCCCAAGGGTGGCTCAACCTGCTCAGATCCAGCACAGGCACGGTGTTTGGGCCCCAGACATCTCCATGCTGACCACGGCCTCCACCCTCACCAGTGCCCAAGCCTGCAATGACCTCCTAGGTGCAGACCTGCATCTGTGCTGCACTCCCATCAGCAAGGCCCCTCCCACAATCACTGTGGCCTCCTCCATCTGCCTGCGAGTCCTTGCAGCCCTGACTCCAGGGCCAGAGAGAGCCCTCCTAAGTATAGATCACATTACACATGCCCCCCATACCCCAGCTTCGGCTGCACCTGAGAAAGCGTCCCTGCACTGGGGCCAGGCCCTGCACACCTTGATCCCCATTTTCCTCTGACCTCCTAGCCAGCCTGCTCCCCAGCCAGTGACACACCAAGCTTGTTCCCACCCCAGGACCTTTGCACCTACTGCTGCCTCTGCCAGGACTGTCCACCCACGACTGACGCCTTCTCTCCAGGATGCCCCGGCCCTAGCCTGCCCATCATTCACTCAGATTTGTTTCTTTTGTTGCATAAGCTACTCCAAAGGCATCCTGCTTCCTTTGGCACAGATGCTCCTTACTCCCCAAAATAGCAGGGACCATCCTGCTTACTACCTTGTGGGGCTTGGCAACTTCAGGCGTCCCACAGATGCCCCAGCCCAGCAGCCACGAGCCGCTGTGAGCCGGCCAAGAGGGTGCCTGTGAGGGTGGCGGTCAGGCAAGACTTCCCAGAACCGGCAAGGGCGGGCAGGGGGCAGGCCAGGTGATAGGGAGTCTGTCCAGCAGGCCCATGTCACTTGTGGGGAGCGTGAAGCAGTCCTCCTACAGAGACGGCCCTGCTCTTTGTCCTCAGACAGGCACGTAGCCCCACCCTCCAGGAGGGAGGCTCATGGCCGCGGGCCAGCCTGGCTTTCTAGAAAAGGAGAGATGTTGTACCCGAGGCAGGTAGGGAGGGGCCGGATGCACTGGCCTCTGGAGCCCAAGCCTGAGCTGCACCAGGCAGGGGAGGCGGCCGGGGAACTTCCTGGGAGCAACGTCAAGGTCTGCCAGAGGCTGACAGCACTCACTGCATGCCAGGCCAGTCTGGGAAGAGGGCCCCTCTGGGGACATGGGCTTGGAACTTCTTGGGTCCAGTGGGGCATGGAGCAGAAAGAGGATCTAGGGAACAAGGAACCATGCCCCGCCCATCTCCTGGCCTTGAGCTTCAAGTGGAGCAATAAAGTGTACCCCGGCAGGCACTGTACCCAGTTGCAATGCGCCCAGTGACCTCAGCATGGAATAAGGTCAGTGTGAGGGCTGGAGAAGCAGTGTTTCCTCCCCAGCCCCAGAGCGCTGCCAGCTGGGCACTGGGCCTCAGCTGCAGTTCTAGAAGCTCATGTGTGAACTGAGTCACATGGAATCAGCGGCTAAACCACAGACTGGCTTTCACCCACTCGCAACCCTTTGAAAATTATGAAAAGCTATCAATGTCAAGAAACCAGAAAATTCTAAATGACAAGATGGACTTTTGGCTTCTCTAGGAGAAAACCCCCAGGCCCAGGCTGCCACATGGAGATCTGGCTGCGGCCATTATGTGCCTATTTTAGAAAGAACACAAGTTCACTTGCAGTTTTGCTGCAGTCCCCACCATTCCCTACTGCCTCACTACTTCCTCTTTTATTATTCACTTTGTACTACAGGCTTGGAACTTACAACAGCTGCCCTGGACACCAATGTTCCTCACCCCGCTCAGCGGCCCCTCATTCCCCAGGCCCCTCCTGTCACAGGCACACACTTACCCTCTTTCTCGGCAGGAGGCGCAGGACTCCTGCTTTTGCCTCGAGGGCTGCTGCTGGGCTGCTGTGGGGTATCACTGTCTGGCTGCAGGTGCTGTGAAGGCAGCGGGGCAGGGGGAGCTGGCTTGGGAGCTGCATCCTCCCGGGGTGGCTCATGCACTTTGGTGACCTGCTGAAGGAAGCAGGGAGAAGTGAGTACCTTTGCAGGGCACTCAGGGCCACAGAGACCAGGGGAAGTCTACCAGGGCTCCTGCGTGGGCCCAGCCTGGAAACGGGGCACCAACATGGCCCAGGGCACCCGGCTTGGGAGACAGGGAAGGAGACTCCCCACAGAGCAAGTAGGGTGTGCCCATTTTAGCCGCCTGGCGGGGGACGGTGGATGTGAGGGAGCCTTCCCACCCCTTACCCTCCCTACAAGACCCTCCCCAAACCCCGAGTCCTTCCTGGCCCCCGAGAAACTGGGACTGAGAGCGACACCGGGCCTGGCTCACAGCACAGCCTGGCTGCCTGGTGCCCATCGCCCAGAAGCCCAGGTCCACTCAGTCTTCCGTCCAGGGCCCAGTCGTATCAGGGACCCAGCTGCAGCAGGGATGCCCAGGCCCTCCTGGGACAGGGACAGCTTCAGCAGGGGCCAGGGTGTCCCTCCAGGGGCTGCCCGCTGGGCCTGAGAAGCTTCCAGGAGGGGCGTCCACAAAGGACCTCACAATGACAACATGGGGCCCCCACCTTTCTTTCTGAGGTGCTGGGACGGCCAGGAGGGCTTGCTGCCTCCCCACAGTCCAGTGCCTGGTCTGGGAGCTCTGGAAAACCCTGGGCGGCTGGGGACAGGTGGCCCCAAGGGCGCAGCTTCAGAGGGACAGAGGCAGGAGCGAGGCCAACTCCCGGCCAGCCGCATCCAGAGCCCCACCCGGCAGGCCTGCGCCCGAGCCAGCCGCCTCATCTCCATGGGGATTGCTCCAGGAAACAGCGCCTGGAAGAGTCGGCCCAGGTGCGCCCCACCCGCCCAGCTGCGCCCTGGCCTGATCTGCTGTCTCTGGAGCAGGAAGGGAGGGGGTGGGCCGGGCCCCTCCCGGCAGGGCACTCACGATGGGGGGGATGGCGGCGGCGCGCTGCTTCAGCTGCTTCAGGTCCAGGGGCTTCTGGGGCGAGGCGCTGGCCCTGGCGTCGTTGGTCGGGGTGAGGAGGCTGGGGCGCGGAGACAGCAGCCTGGGGGGACATAAGCGCCGGCTGTGGCTCACATCTGGCCTCTCCAGCCCTGGCTCCATGCTGCCTCCTCAGGTCCACACGGGCCCTATGAGGGGCAAAACCCCCCGCTGCCCCAGCCCAGAGGCCAGGAAGCCAGGACTAAGGATTCCCGGGGGTGGGGGGTAAGGGAGGCCCCAGAGAAGCCCAGCCCATGACCCCGCAGGCCAGGAGCCAAAGCCTCAGCCAGATAATATTCACCCCCAGATGAGCTCCTGAGGTGCCAGGGCTGGGCCCTGAGCGTGGCGCTGAGTGGACTCCACTCTTGGGAGACAGGGTTGGGCGCGGTGCAGCCTCTTAACCAGAATGCTACGTAACCGGGATCCGGCCTGTGCACTGAGAAGCTGAGGTGAGGGGGCAGGACTGGAGGGCTGGGGTGTTGCCTCTGTCAGGAAGGCTTTGGGGATTTCTAGAATGCCCAGCACTGGGCACCAGCCTGGCCATGATCCCCTTGTCTCCCCGCCGGCACGGGTCCCAGACAGGTCCTGGGTCCATCCCAGCCCCTAGGCCACACGCTGGCCCCATGCGGCTCGACTCCCTCCTGTGACCTGCTCGTGCTGAGCCCAGGGGCTGAGCCTGGGGTGCACGGAGTGGACGCAGGGGCTAGTCTGCACCCTTGGGCACCAGAGCCAGAAGCCAGGCGGTGTACGCGAAAGGTCTGGCCCCCGCATGAGCCAGAGCTGCCCCGGCCGACACCACGAGCAGGCAGCAAGTCACAGCCGCTGCCCCGGGGAAAGCCAGGACACTGCACAGGCCGCCATACAGCGGCCAGGGAGGGGCAGACGCGTGACCTCGCCCCCACAGGAGGCCTCAGGGACCAGTGCCACGGGCCCCCGTCCCCTGCCCGCAGCCGCCACAAGCTCAGCCGAGCGGAGACAGACGCAGCATAGGGGGCTCCTATGCGGGCCGGACCGAGGTCGGCCTGACTTCTGCGTGTGCCACGGTCCGCCCGGGCACCGGCCGCCCCCTTCCCTCCCTCGCCGAGCCCAGCGGCACTCCCAGGACCACCCCGGGACCACTCCCAGAGGCTTCCTAGAGCTTCTGCCCTTCCTGGTCCTGGGATTCAGCCCAAAGTCACCCGCTGCCCCCCCTCCCCCGCCTCACCCAGTCCCAATCCCTCCCAATTACTTATCACCCTCCACGCAGACCAGCTGCATCCACAAACGTCGACTTAAAAACAAACAGGCCGCAGCCCCTGTGCAAACAGTCCGCAGAGCCCGGGCTTGGCCGCCCCGCCACAGGCGGCACCTGGCCAGAGATGCGCCCCACAGAAGTCATGGTGAAAGAGCAGGCGGCGCTGCCCCATGGAACGTGGGCCCCCACACGGCGGCAGCTGCTCCAGCCGGGAAGCAATCAGCCACGACACCGGCTCCAGTGTGGGGGAGCCTCAGAAGCCGACAGGGGCGGTGGGGGGGCGACCGAGGCCCGGCGACCCTGCGCACTCCCGCAGGCAAGTCCAGAGACAGACGCGGACAGTGGACCCGGGGCCGGGGCCGGCGGGTGGCTGCTGACGGGCGCAGCGTTTCGCTGCAGGGTCATGGGAATGCTCTGGAATTCAGTCGTGACGATGGGCTCACAGCTGTGCGTGGACGGCATCTCCCATCTCGTCGCACACACAGTGCCCTTCAGTGTCACCTCCCGGGAGGCTCCCCGCCCCCGCTGCTCCACCACTGCCCCCCGGTCTTCCCGAGCCCCCCTCATCTCACTCACGCAGTCACTTGGCTTCCCCAGTGGTCCAGCTCCGTGCTTGTCGCTTTCACGCGCGTGCAAGTGCCCTGGGGCCCAGGGGCCAGGCGTCCTGAGCCTAGCACGGCGCCTGGCACACACAGGTGCCAGCCAGCCAGTTACAGAAACTGCTGTCACAGCTCATTCACAGCCCAGAAGTCCAGAAGCAGCCACACTCCAGCCTCCCGCACCCCCAATGGAGCGGGGAGGGGGGGCGTCCACTCTTCACTACCCACATGCGTGGGCCCAGCAGCCGGAGGCAGATGACCGGGCACTGAGTCTCACCATGAGCCCTCTTCCGAGGCCACCCTACCACCCCAGTGCCAGGCACCTTCTCTGGGAACTGGAAGGGGGAGGGCAGGCAGACTCAAGGCTCTGTAATCAAAGACACCATCTCTGGTGCTTGGCCAAGAAAACTCCCAGGCAGAGCTGCCCAGCAGAAAGCGCCGGAGACCGAAAGTAGAATCCACCCAGGCAGGGGCGAGATGAGCGAGGGGCACTCTTGAGTGCGTGCAGGGGCACACGGTTCACCACGCTGGGCGGCCAGGCGGGAAGAGGACAGTGGGCAGGCGGCCAGGGCCAGGGGTCGCCCTGCCGGTCCTTCCGGGAGGCCAGGGCTGCCAGGCCTGCTCTGACGCATCTCGTCTGCGTCCCTGGGCGCCCGCCTGGCCCTGGCCCCGCACAGCCGTGGCCGAGGGAGGAGAGAGCAAGCGATGGCGGGCTGCCAGCCAGGAAGAGGTCAGCAGGCTGGCCTGGGTCCAGCCTCACCCCGCGGGCGGGGGACCAGCTTCGGTCACACGGGGCATGACAGACCAGGTGTCCTGACTCCCAGCCCAGGGCTCCTGCTCCCCAGGGATTGAATGCTGGACACTCAGGCAGGAAGGATGGACGGAAGCCAGACCCAGCTGGGGGAGGGACACGTCCCTGGTGGGGCTAGTGGGGGAGGGGCTGGCAGGAGCCTGCAGGGCATCCGGCCTGCCACAGAGTTCGGGGGTGGGGGGCTGATGGGGTTCAGGTCAGGCCTCCAGTTCTCCAGCCAGGGCGGGCCAGGGTCCCCAGCACAGCCCCCGGGAGGCCGCCTGTCAGCGTGGCTGCCCCATGAGGTCAGCATCCTCCCGCTGAGCGAAACGTGTTTCCATGACTGTCCCTGCAGCCAGCAGGGCGGGGTGGGGAGCTGCCCGCCCTGACCCCATTACCAGGCCAGGACAGCGCATGAAGGCTAGACGGCTGGGTGAGCTCAGGATCTCTGCGGCCCCAGAACCTGCTGGCCAGGCCCCTGCTGACCACAGGGCCACACAGCACCCCGCTCCTTATACCCACGGGGAGGCGCCTGCAGGTGCGGCCTCCAGGGCCCCCGGACACATGGACGATGGGGCCGCATCCTTTTGTGGGGCTCGTGGGGGCCCAGAAGATTGAACAGACCCGGTTTTCACATGAAACGCTCGCAAACGTGCTGTTTTAACAGCCGCACGGTGAACCCGGGGGCAGGAAACCTTCCTGAGTGAACGTGCTGGATCCGAAAGTCAGATTTTCCTCCCTCTCCTCCGCCCAGACTCCCCGAGACGCAGCAGAGCGCGTCAGACCGCGCTGTTTTCAGTCAAAATAAAGATGACCCGGAGCTCCAGCCTCTCCGGAAAAGGAGCCTCGGGCTGCCCAGATGTGAGCGGGGGAGGGGGTCCACGCAGCACCCCGCGAGCAGCTGAAAGCAGGGAGCCTGGTCCTGGCCAGGGAGCATCCGGGACCCTCATGCACCGGAGAGGAACCGCCCGCGATCCCTGGAAACTGCCACACGCCCCCTCGAAAGCCACCAGCCTTAGGCCGACCTCCACGACCTCCGCTGGGCCACGGCAGCCCCGCCCCGGCTTGGCACACGCTTCAGTCCTCAGTGCCTGGAGGACACAGGCGGCCGCCTCGGGCCTCCTCAGCCATCGCCCACCCCTCGCCGCTTCACCGCTGGTCAGCCAGGCCGTCTCCCCACCCCCGCCAGGCCTCCGGGCGGCCACCATTAGTCCGCGCTCCACGGGTGTCCACTGCCCACTCACCTGTTCTTGTCGCCCGCCTCGGGCTCGTCCACCTCGTCGGCGCTGCAGGTGGCACTGGAGTCGCTGTCCTGGGGGGCACCCGAGCCCTTGGCTGCAGGGGCTTTGGCCGCAGGCCCGCCGCCTTCCTTGCTCTCCGTCTTGAGCGCCCCCTCGGGTGCAGCCTCGGCGCCGGCCCCCGCACCCCCCCTGGCCTTGTCGGGCCCTCCCTCCTCCGCAGGCTCCTCCTTGCACCCACTCTCGGCCAGCTCTGTGGGGGGCGCCTCCCCGGAGTCTTCCATCTTGCCCACATCCAGGGCCAGCTCTGGGGCCACGGGCGGCTTCTGCTCCTCCCCGTCTTCCACTGGGGTGGCCACGGCGGCCTCTTCTTCCTTCTCCTCTTTGGGGACCAGAGGAGGGGGTGCGGTGGGCGACGGGGAAGCAGGAGGGGGTGTGGGCAGACCAGTGGCCTCAGGGGCAGCCGCGGGCTCCGTGGGGGCCGGGGTGTCCTCGGGCGGGGGGGTGGGGGGCTCTGCAGGCGGTGCGTCGGGGCCTGGGGCGGGCGTAGGCTTCGGCCCGTTCTGTCCCGTGTCCTTTGAGGCCTCGGTGCGGGGGGAGGGGACGCTTTCCGTGTCCGAGCTGTTGTTGACCGCGGCTGTGGGGGGAGAGCAAGGAGGGGTGAGGACTCCCAGGAACAGGAGCAGCCCCGGCCTCCCCGACCGGCACACCCGGCTCTGGGGAAGAAGCTCAGGGGGGCTGTGGCCCAAACGGCCCTGAGGCGCCCCCACATGGCCCCCCAGGCGGAGCCCCCCCAGTGCCTGCTCTCATGGCTGCCTTCTCCCGGGTCACTCGGGAGCCCACAGCCTCACTGACATTCCAAGCCAGGATGCTGGAGGCCGGCACCCCCAGAAGCAGACCTCAGGCAGCCAGGGTGAGGGCCCTCGTTCTGCGGGGAGCTCCATGTTCTCATGAGAGCCCCTACCCCTCACCGGTGGCTGGCCGGAGAAAACTCAGCACCCCTGGCTTCCCATCTGCAGAACGGGGAGCGGCAACTCCCATCCGCGGGTGAACGAGCCAGGACGGGCCAGCACAGGTGAGGCCGGGGCCCCTGTCCATCAGGGGCAGGACGCCCACGGCTGGCCCCACACTACTTCCCACAGGCCAGAGACACAGCGGGTGCACGGGACAGGGCCAGGGACCTGGGCCACGGGCCTGGCTCTGCAGCCTTCAAGCCACTGCAGTGATTAGGCTGGGTCACCACCGCCCCGTTCTCAGTAAAATGGGGGCACCTGAAAACCCCACACTTGCTGTTGGGGAAATTAAGCCAGGTAAGAGTCACTGGTGTTGAGTGTACCAATCTGCGGGGGAGAGCCAGGGAACAGCATGGGGAACAGACCCTGCACTGGGACGGGGGGCAGAGGCATGCTCACAGAGGTGGGGCCCTCGCAGAGGACAGTGATCTCAGGGTGCCCCCCGGCCCGGCTTCGTTCCCAACCCCAACCAGACGTCTGTGTTCATACCTGGGCCGCTGCATTCCCCTCGGGGCGCCTCGTTCCCAGAGGCGTGTGAAGCTGGAAGGAAGAGAGCAGGGTCAGAAGGCAGCGGTGGGGAGGGAGAAGGTGGGTGTGGCCGGGAGACGGCAGCCAGCTTGGGGGCTCTGGGGCTCTGCTGGTCAGTACCCGCCCGGTCCGGCCGATCCTCATGCCCGGACCCTCCTACTCCGGTCACAGCAGCCCCCAGTGGCCTGAGCAATGCCCGCACCGGGGTGGCCTCGCGTTCCTGGCTCTCGGGGCCCTGGAGCAGGGTGCTGGCCCCTGAGCGGGGGAAGGCCTTTGGGTGGCGTGCCCCCACCTCACCCGCAGACACACAGCCAGGCCGTGGGCTTGCAGGGGCTCCAGACGAACATCCCTCTCCCTTTGCTGTCCCCACTGCCCTGCCTGGCCTGTCCGCCTCCCACCTCCCTTGCAGGCCCGAGCAGGGCTGTCCCTTTCACAAACAACCCAGCAATAGCAGCACAGGCTCCTGAGGAGCGGGGTCCGTGCTGGCACATGGAATCCTCAGGAACCCCCAAGCTGGGGCCATCCCCCTGTCCAGTGTGCAGATGAGGAAACTGAGGCACCATGAGGCGGAGACACATGGGCTGTGCTGCTCGGGAGCAGGGCGGCTGACCCGGCATCCGGGCTTCCCGGCCCACCTGCCCCCCCGCCGCCCCTCCCCTGCTCACATGCAGACACATGGGGAGAGGGAGCCGAGGTCCCCCCAGAGGCGTAGCCCACACCTCAGCTGCCTGTTCACCGTGTGGAGCTTAACGCTGGGCTCTCCCGCGAGAGGCTGCTCTGCACCGGGAGCTCCAAGGCGAGTGAGGCCTGAGGCTTCATAGGGGCTGGGGCCCCCCAGACATTTCTGACTCAGTAGGTCTGGCCGGGGCCCGAGAACCAGCCCTTCTAACAAGTTTGAATCCCGGTCAATCCCTCTCAGGCCAACTGTGCTACTCGGCCTCCGTTTCCTCCTCTGGGGAGGGGGCACAGCTCCTGCCCCCCAGGTCCCGAGGACGATCCCAGGGACACGTCTGAGGCTGCCGTCCTCATAACCATCATGGCCGCTGCAAACACGGAAGGAAAGGGGCGCTCCTCCCACCCCTGAACTGACTCATTTCCAGCCTGAAGCCTCCCGGGAGGGGCCCGGGCACCGGGGCTGTTTTTCCCAGATGGTTCCACTGGGACACCCTTGGGCCCTAACCCAGAGCATCACTCCCCTCCCCATGTCCCCTGTAGCACGCGTGCTGGGCAGAGCCCCGGCCTCCGGCCACACGACACCCAGGTGCAGGGTCTCCCCCGCCCGGAGCGGTCTCCCCCGTGGCTCGGAGCCCCAGGGGGGCCTGCAGGTCCCAGCTCCGGCCAGACCAGCCCCCACCCAGCAGAGAAGGGCCCTCCCTGCCGAGCCCGGGCGACACAGCCCTCCTTCAGGCAGCTTCTGTTCGGCTTTAATGCCGAGCCGACCTCGTCTTCCTGACCCCCAGCTGCAGGCCGGGCGCCTTCCCCGGGCCCTCCCTTCTCCCGGGTCCTCTCCGTTCCCGACAGCGAGGACCACAAAAGCGTGCAGCTCCCGTCGGACGCTGGCCGGCCCTCCAGCCTAGCCGACGTGGGGGAGGCAGGAGCCGGCGAAGAGGCCGGACTCAGTTCTCCACTTGAGACAACAGTGACCGAGCGGCCTGACTCCCCGTCTCCACCAGGAAGCAGGGTTCGGGTGGCAGCCATGCTGTGGGCTGCCGGGGCTCATCTGCACGCCTGGCTGAGCCGGGGTGACTCACACCTTCCTCCCCACGTTGGCAGGAGCTCGGGAGCTTAGGGCGGACAGGCAGACAGGGACAGGAAGGAGCCCCAGGCAGGTGGCAGGGGAAAGAAGGCTCCATTTACCAAGAACTTGAGCTGGGGCTGCTCTGGGCCAGGCAAGAGCAGGAGAGACAGGGATGATCAGCCCAGCAGCGGCTGGGTCTTCGGGGGCAGGGGCTGAGCCCAGGAGAGGGAGATGGGTGGGGGGCAAAGGTGGACTAACTGGCGGGCGGGAGCATGGGGCCTGGCACTGGGCAGCTGCACCCGGGGACAGAAGCCAATTAAGACTGGAACTGATCTCTCCGCCGCCATCAGCACCACCACGCCCCCCGCCCCCACCTCGGTCTCCCCTTAGAGGCGGCCAATCCTCTCCCAGGAGGATCCAGACGTCTCAGGTCAGTTCGGCCCCTGCCGCCCGCCAGCCTCACCTTCTGTCTCCTCTGCCATCTCCTCCTCGTTCCCGCTCACGCCCGACGCCTCCATCTCTTCATCCTCCGCCACCGGCGGGAAGGCCGCCTCCTCGCTGGCGGCAGCAGGCACTTTCTTCTTCTTCCTCCGGGCGTTCCTCTCCTTCTCCTAGGACGCCGGGACGGCAGCAGGTCAGGGCCTGGGCAGCCAGCCGGGAAACCCCCGTGCCTGAGTCCTCGCAGACGTGACGTGACAATGGTCACTCCAGCGCGGGGCGGGCCAACCCGCTTACCCACAGAGGGAAGTGGCCGTGACACCCGTGGGGCGAAGCGAGTCCAGCCAAGGGGCAGCGAGGCCCGTGGCCACCCACGGCAGCTGACCAGAGGGCCAGCGAGCGGGCCTGCCTCACCGCGACCTCAGCAGCTCCACGCTGCGAGAGAACAGTTGTTTAAAGCCGTCGTGTGTGATGCTTTGTTGTAGGAAACAGGAAATGAACAAGCATCCCTGCACTATCCCCCCAAAACCCTAGAAGAGAGGGGCCCACACCAAAGTGACATACAGCTGCTCCCTACGGCCTGGCTGGGACGGGCCTGGGGGTGCCCAGGCTCCGGGCCTTGCCCAGGGGTGGGGGCGCTTTCTGAGCTGCCTTCTTCCTGAGCAAGCAGCGGTCCTCAACCCCGGCTCTGCCGCCCAGGAGGCCGGGAGGAAAAGGGAAATGTCTGCCCATTAGTCACGGCCTCCTTCACCCATGCTCGGCGAGGCCGCAGCCCGGCCCAGTGACCACCCCCACCAGGCCCTGCCTGCCCCCAAGGAGCTCTTCTCCCGAGCCCCGCTGCAGCCCAGAGGCTCAAGCAAGTTGTGTGGCGTGCGGCTTCTGTGGGTGCGGCTGAGGGAACCCCTTCTTCCCCAATCTATTTTCAGCAGACTGTGACTCTCTGGAGCTTGGAGCTGGGTGAGCGGGGGACCAGCTGCGGGGGGTGGGGGCCAAGGGAGCTCCGGAACACTCAGAGCCTCGGAAGGAATCGAAACAGGAGATGCTGGTGACCCTGGCGCGCTCGTGAGCACCCGCCACGTGCCCGGCCCTTTCAGGGGCTCATGACAAGACCTGCACACGGCTCTGCCCACTGCTCCTGGCTCCGAGCTCTCCAGGGGCTCCCCAAAACCCCTGAAATCACCCCAAGTCCTCCTCCTCACCAATCCCCACCACGTAGCCTGGCCTCTGCCCACCCCTCACCCCCTTGGTGCCGCTACTAACACAATGCCCTCCTAATGCAAAGCCTTTCACGGCCCTGGCCACAGGGCCTTTGCACGGTTGCTTCTCTGCCTGGACATCCCTCTCCCAGGGACCCGTGACTCACTTCCACCTGGGCAGCACCCAGACATTGCCTTCAGAGAGGCCTTTCCTGCCACGCATACACGGCCTCTTCACACCACAATCTGAAACGATTTCTGTGTTAATCTGCTCCCCAAACTAGACCTAGCCCCTCAAGGGCCGGCGTCGGCCTGAGTGCGGCAGCTGTCCTCCCTGTGCGCTCGGGGCAGTGCCCGGCACGGAGCAGGCGCCCTGGAACTACTTCCTTGGATGGACACTGGCTCAGAACAGCAATGATGCCTGCCTAGACCGCGCGTCTCAGGAGCGAGGGGGTCCAGGTGGAATGCAGGACCTTCTGCCTGGACCATCTCTCTTTGTGCGCTGACAGAGCCTCAGGCGGAGGAGACAACAGGGTAAAGCAAGGCAAGGCGGGCCCTGGCTGAGCCGTACAGACCAGGAAACAAACACAGAAGCGGAGCCCCAGGGCCTGGACTCACAGACGGGAGAGAAGGGTAACTTCGGCCATCGGGAGGGGGAGGGAAGCCCTGGGAGCTCTGATGCCAAACGTTACATAACTCTGGGACGAGCTCCGCCCGCCCGCCACTCTGGCTTCCTGCTGACCTCGCCCGCTGCTAGGCAGGGGCCAGACCTGGTGCGAGGCAGGAGGGGGCACCCACTGACCCTCTGCTCCTGCTGCTCCCTCCTGCCCTAGCCGAGGGCGACACGTCTTCCTGAACTCGAGATGGGCCGGGGCCAGAGGTGGCTGCGCTGCTTTAGAATTCACAAGGACCTGCCCCTCCTGGGGCCCCGGGGCACGGGGGGAGGGCAGAAGGAAGAGGTCACCGAGTCAGCCCTGTCTCAAGAGCCTGCTTGCATTCTCTGGTGTCGGGGAGCTCGCCCCTACATCGCCGGTGGCGACCACCAGGGCGGAGGGACCCTGTCTGAGCCCCTCTCCCCACGATGGGTCCCAGCTCTGCTCCTTCGAGGCCCCCAGACCAGCCTCGCCGTCCGCTGCGCCCTTGCTCTTTCCACCAGTGGCTGCCAAGCCCACCTATCAGCCTGCGCAGAACGTGGCCCGCAGCCCCGCTCTGGCCCGCTGCGTGTGGTCACCTTCCAGTGAGTTCCTGCCGCCACACCCAGTAACAGGGGAAGGGCCCAGGAGCTGCCACAAAGAGGCACTCCCAGCCCCCTGCGCTCCCCAGGCCCCAGCTCCTTGTGGCCGCACGGCCCTCACCCGAGGCCTGGCCGTGGGCGGCCTCGGGACCCGCTGTGTGAACATTCAGGGTGGGAGGGAGGACGCGAGGTCGCTAAGGGCTTCAGCTACTTTTCACTGGGACCAGAATCACCTTCTCTGACACCGGCACCGCCCACGAGTCCAGCCCGGCGGGGTGGCCCACAACGACCCGCTCTGTCCCCTGGAGAGACTGTCGGCAGGGAGCCCCGCCTCACCACACCGGGGCACCTGCCGCCGCTCCCTCATACGGCGGGAGCTCCATAAAGGTCTGCGAACAGGAGGACGCCCCCAGCACGTACTGAATGCCGCCCGAGCGCCTGGCACTGCCCTTTACAGAGACAGCCCCTCCCCCGCGCAGCCCTTGGAGGGGCGTCGCGCTTCGCTCCCACCCTGGAGCGAGGAACCCAAGGCGCAGAGCAGCGACACCACGGACCTGTGGGCACGTTCAGGAAATGGCAGAGCTGCGGGGAGCCCTCTGCCCCGAGCCTGCCCCCACCCTCTAGGAGCTGCCTCTCTGAACTCAGGGGTGAACCAGCCCACCTCTCCGTCAACTCCTGCGCAGGCAGGCTCCACACCCAACTCAGAGCGCGGCGAGCTCCCCGCCACCCCCCGCCCCGCCATGGCCATGGCCACCACCACGGCCACCGGGGCTCACACTTGCCCATTCCATTCTGAGTTCCCGTCATCCCACAGCCTGTGGCAGCAGGGCATTCCCGCTTCACAGGCGGGGAAACTGAGGCACCAAGCAGCCATGCTGCTTGCCAAGGCCAGCAGCTAGGGAGGGGCAGGCTCCGGGTTTGAACGGGGGTCTCTGGGCCCAGATTCCTGTGACTGGGGCTCCTGCTTGCATTGGTTAGGGGAGGGCCCCTCATGCCCTTGAGAAAGAAGGGGGTCAGTGGCAGCCTTACAATAAAATCACGGCAATGACGTCACCACTGAGCTGGGAGCCAGGGCAGCTCTGAGCACAGTGCCCACAAGGCCCCCCAGTACTGGGATGAGGGCCCTGATGACTCCGCCACTTTATAGAAGAAAACAGAGCTGGGGTACTGGGACGCTGGCACCTGACCCACATTCACCCCCAAACCAAGCTGTACGATCCACCTTGCTGGGGGCTCTGGTCCTCCAACCCAGCTTGGGGGTACCTGGGGGCTCAGCAGGGCCATGTCCTGGGGCAACCTGGAAGGTGAGGCGTGGGGCCCTACAGGCTGACAGAGGGGGCGCCGACACCCCACAAGCCCACATGTCTGCTTCCATGGACGCCGGCTGGAGTGGGGGTGGGTGGAGGGGAGGAGAGGGGAGAAGGGGGTGGGGGCAGCGGGAGCAGGAAGAGATCTGCCCGGGGCGCTCCTTAGCCCTGTGATGCCCCACGGGCTGCCCTGGCTTGGGAGCCTCGGCCCTCACTGAGCCTTCCTCCCTGTGGACAAGAGGGTTCCGGAAAGCCTGGTGCACCAGGAGCTGCCTGAGCACCAGGGACAATCCCGGGGCATCTGAGCAGCGGCTGAGAGGCAGAGGGCGTGCTGGGCTCAAGGCGCAGACTGGGCCGGCAGAAGCCCGAGGGCACAGGCCTGGGACAGTGCCCCCTGCAGCCCACATGGCCAAGGGGCGTGTCTCCCTCTGGCCTGTGCTGGTGCTGCGTGGCCTCAGCGCCTGCTTGCCCTCTCCCGGCCTCTGCACACGGCACAAGGGGGCGGTTCAGCACTGCCTTCCAGGACAGGCTGCGCGTACTCCAGACCCCAAACAGGAGCCTGTGTGGGGGCCGGAGAGCAGGGGCTCCAGGAGAGGAGAGCCGTGCGTCCTCTCCTGTGCCTTCCTGTCTATGAGGGAGCATGAGGCTCCACAACTGACAGCGAGGGGTTCAGAGCCCAATTCAGCTGCTGAGGAGCCTAGCTGAGCCTCAGTTTCCCCAGTCCTGGGGGGGACGCTTGGCAGGTTGCAAGTGTGCCAATAAGGAGAGAGGAAAGAAAAAAATGAAAGAAGCTGAGGCCGCCCCCAAACGGCCCTCGCTTCCCAGGAACAGCTGTGGAGGAAGCGGGCGCTCCATGGAGACCATTTACACGCTTGGCGAGGCCAGCCCGCCCCTTCTGCGCTCCCGGAGGAGGGAAGGCCTGGGCCTCCCCTCGAGCTCCCGGGGGCCAAGGCCAGCCGGGCCTGTCCTTCCCTCCCGAGGCGGCCCTAAGACTGCGAGGTCCGGCCGGGTGGGGGGACACTCGCTCAGGGCTCACATGCCTGTGGGTCTTCATTCCAATGCTCTGACTGCCTCAAATCCCTGGTGAGTCAGGGCCTGACCCCACACTCCAGGCTCCCGCCTCCACGCCCAGCCGCATTCAAGGCCCCCAAGGTGTCTGATGAGGAGCGCTGGGGCGGGGGCCCCAGAGGGCAGGCCTGCGCACCCCTGAGCCCGAGGCAGGCGACGGCCCATCCGTCCCTGCCGCCACACGTGGCCACCGCTGAGTGCGGACCGAGGCCCCAGGCAGGTCCCGCCGGCAGCTGGCCCACCCCCTGCTGGCCCGGCCGGGCAGTGCCCTGGGGACTCACCATCTTCAGCTTGTGCTGCTGCAGGATCTCATCCAGGTTCTGCCTCTTCTTGTAGTTGAAGTAGAAGTTCTTACACTGAGACACCGTCTTGGAGCCCACCATGCGGGCGATGGCCGACCAGTTGCGGCCGTGCTCCAGGAGACCTGCGCGGGGCCGGGGCAGAGGTGAGGCGCGCAGGACCCGCGCCCTTGGCCTGGAGGGCAGAGCGAGCCCGAGCAGAGAGCGGACGAGACGCGGGTCCAAGGCTCGCTCAGTGCAAGACCCCGGAGGAGGGGACAAAAACGGGGGCCTCACATCCCAGCGGGCCTGGGAACGGGGAGGGGGCAGGCGCGTGCTCACCCTGGGTGAGCCCCACTGAGGCGACCCTCGGGATGCTGGGGATGGAGGTTGGGGCACAGGCCCCGCGGGTGCCTCCCCCACCCCAGCTGTTGTGACCCCACGCTGACACTCGCTCGCAGCTGCAGACGCGTCCTCGGGAGACGCGGCTGTTTTCCAGCCAGGGAGAGGAAGGAAAGTGTGAGCAGGGGAGGGAGGATACAGCCCGGGGGGGTGAGCAGGGCCAGGAGCCTCCACACCCAGGTTAACTGGTCACCCCCAGGGCCCAAAGTCTCCCGTGACCGCCTACAGGCCTGCCCTGGTCTGGGGCTCCCCGGGTGGGTTCAGGGGCTGAGAAAAGGTCCTCCCCTCCCCCACCAAATCAGTCTCCCGCCTCCATGAGCTTCTCATAGACCCAGACCCCTGAGTGGGGAGAAACCCCAGGAACTGACAGAGACAGACCCCACCTCAAACCCTGTCATAAAGCCCCCGGCATTCCCAGCGCTGCGGCCTCCCTCCTACTTTCAGTGCCGTGGCCAAGGCAGAGACGCGGCCCCTGCGGCCTCCTGGGGTGTCTCGAGACCCGGGTCCCGGGCCATCTGCCCACTGAGCTCCAGCACACGCGGGCACACGCGGGCACATGCAGGCACACGCAGCTCCCTGAAGTTCCATCTGCCGGCACTGGCAGCTAGTATGGGGTCAGCCCGGCTGGTCGGGTCCCCACTTCCAGGCGGCTGGGGCTGGGGGAGCCGGAGGTGGGCTCCAGACCCCAGGGGCCGCCGAGCGGGACCGGCCCCCGGGGCGGCAGGTGAGCCGCCAGGTCGGCATCAGGTGGCTGGGAACACAGCGGCCGGGCCCCAGAGCCAGACTCGTCATGACTAAGGAGAGGCTTCCCAGAAGCGGGTTTGAGCCATCTTCCTCGGACTGGATGGAGCCGCAGCGGGGCAGCGGGGGCAGCGGGGCAGCAGAGGCAGGCCGGCGGGCGCGGGAGCCCGTGTGCCGGCACTTCCTTTCATTCATTCACCCTTCACTCACTCACTCCAGCGCGGGCAGCTCGCGCCACACCAGCTCTGACACACGGGGGCTCAGCGGTCACCGGGTCGCGGGGCCAAGCAACCCGAGTCGGCCGAGTCCTTCCAAGCCTCAGGCTCGCCGTCCAGCGGCCCCGGGATGGTGAACAGTGGGCCCGGGGACTCCCCAGGCTGTAGGGTGGACCCGGGAGCTGGGGGGGCGTGGGTTCCCAGGTTCTCAGCTCTGCCGCTAGATCTGGCGGGTGGGGCGGCGCGGGATGGGAGGCACCTGCTCCCTGCAGAGGCCCCGGGAGCCACGTGGCTGCAGGGCGGCTCGGCAGGGTTCCTCAAGGACAGGCGTGGAGGGGAGGGTTGGGGCGTGGGATCAAGTGTAACTCGGCCCCTGACCTTTCCCTGCGCCCGCGCCAGCAGCAGCTGCCACTTCCACGGACCTGGCGGAGGACGACGAGGACGCGGGTTTATTTATATTTCCCCCGCCGGGGCCAAGACGGCCCAGGCAAACACCCAGGCCGGAACCCTGGGCGGGCGGGGGCGGGTCTCCCATCTGGGCCTCCGGGGGTGGGGGGGCTGGCCCCCAGGAGGGTGACATTTCCACACTCAACAAACAAATAAGGAGGTGGCCCGGAGTGCAGTTGGGGTTTGGGGTGCCAATCATCTAATCGTCTCTACTCGTGGGAGCAGGAGCGGATGGGGGGGTCACCCAGTCCTTCCTGTAATCCTGCGGCTTGTGAAAGAGCCCGACAGACAAGCCGTGTGGTCTCCCCCATCCCTTCTGCCCCAGGGCCTCAGTTTCCCTCATAGCCACGTGCAGGGCTGTGCCCTCCTCTGGCTGGCCGGGGTCCCTGGGGCAGGCACAGAGGCCCCAGACCCCTCCTGGCTCCTGCTCTGGGAGCCCGGGACTAAGGCTACCGGCGCCGGGAGAAGCGCTTTAGACCCCACGGGACGGCAGAAACCACCCAGATCAGACGGGCTGAACGACCCCCAGCCCCCATGCCAGGCACCCCCTGGAGAGAGCGCCCCTGAACACATGCCGACCGAGACGCTCAAGGCCACCCCAAGCGCAGACGCAGGTCCTGCCCTCCCTCTCAGAGAAGCCAAGTCAGAGAGTCAGAAAGCCGGGAGGGAGGGCACCCAGGGAAGGCGGGGGCCCCACGGGAGCAGAACTCCCAAGTCCCCTATCCCAGCTGCCTGCGGCCACAGCCCGGTCTCCGCGGCCGCCCCCAGCCCACTCCCCAGGGCCACTCACATCCTCTCATCTGCGTCTCCCCCTCGGCCAAGTTTTCCGGAAACATAGGGCTTGCAGGATGCTCCAGGGAGCGGGCCGGGAGCAGCGGGCGGGAGGCGGAGGCTGGGCGGCCGCGGTGCCGGCTCTGCGCGGCTCTGGCTGGCGTCTGCTCAGGCTCAGCTCAGCCTCACATCCTTCTTGTCCAAAGGCGCGGAGGGAGGGAGGGAGGCGGGAGGGGGGAGGGCGGGCGGGCGGGCGGAGGCTGGCTCAGCGAAGGGCGGGGAGCGGCTCCGTCTCCGCGGGGCCCGTAGTGGCCAGGGCTCCTCCAGGAGCGGCCCCCACCCCCCACCCCCACCCCCGGCTGCCCCTGCAGCTGCGGCCGGGAGAGGTGCCCTTCAGGACGGGGCCGGGAAGTGGTCAGTTGTGCGCTCGGTGCCCCGTGCCAGGCGTCACCGGGACACAGAGTCCGGAGCTCCTCCAGGCACCAGTGTGCCCGGCTGTGGGTGCTCAGCCAGGGGTGCCGGCTGGGGGTCTCCAGACCCCCCCAAAGCCCGTGCTGAGTAAAACCCCAAGTCCCAAGTCCGAGGGGGCAGCAGTGCCCGGCAGCTGTGCACTGGGCTCGGCTGGATCTTCCTGCTGTCTGACCCAGGAGACGCGTCAGGACTGAATGTGACCTCCAGACGGAGGCTCGCGGCGCAGGCGGGCGGGGGAGCGTAGCAGAAGCCCAGGTTCGGAAGGGGCGGGCCAACTTGGCACTGGCTTCCCTCCTCTCTCCCCATCCGTGGCGGTGGCGGCGTCAGCAGCGGTAAGAACAGATGAGGGTTCAGAAAAACAGAGCCTCTCCACCCGGCAGACAGGGAGCAAACAGCTCCTCCCGCCGTCAGCCCGCCAGGCCCACCTGCGGTCTGCCCCACCGGCTGTGGCTGCCGCGGCCAGGCCCCGGCCGGCCTGGGGAGGGGGCTGCACCCGCCTCCCTGGGCCGTGGGTGGGCAGTGCTGGTGCAGCGTTGGGAGGAAGCTCAGATTCAGGCGAAGTGCAAACGAGCTCTCTGAAGAGGCTGAGCAGGGAGGAGGGGGTTGTGGGGGTGTGGGGGTGCCCGGGGCTCAGGGCGGCGGCAGGGCTTCCCTCTCTCCCCGGTGGCCCTGGCGAGCGAGCGGGTCTGCCTCCGGCCAGGCAAACACCTGCCGCTGGGGGCCCGCAGCTCCGCAGGGTTGAAAGTTAACCGAGGCGAACTTTGGAGCACGGTTCAGGGCACGACTGTTTTCTCCAACTCGGGGTTCATTGACCCGCTTGCCCCCTAGCCCTCAGCTTTTCCATCCTGAGGAGCAACAAGCGCCTCCAAAGCGTCCCCCACCCTCCCGCCTGTTCTCTGGCCTGTGCCTCCCGCCTTCACCCACATCCCATCCCAGCTGTGCCAGGGAGCCACATCTTTCCATCCCAGTCCCAAGAGCCATTCTTGCAGGGAGGCCCGAGGGTGCCAACGCGACTGTCACGCCTCTGCCGACAGCCTCCCGATGACAGCCCAGCGCTCCTGGGATAGAATCCACGGCTCCCGAGGCCACGCCACTGGGCCCGCCCTGCCAGCAGCTTTCTACCTCCAGCTCTCTGCTCCAGCAGTCTCTCCTCAGAGAAGCCTCCTTGATCACCTCTCCAGAGTCGCCCCCAAGGCACCCCACCATGACTGAGTTTCAGTAACTCCAGATCAGCTCCTGCTCCCCAAAATTAGCTACTTTGCTTTACTGTTCGTGGACTCTGGCGCCTGCTCCCCAACATGCCAGGCACTGAGAAATGAACAAAGCTCTGGACACCCCAGCATCTGAGACTGGGGCTCACTGGGCCCCACGACATCTCTGCCAGGAGGGATTCCCAAAAGGTGAGCGCCTGGGGGCCTCCCCCCAGGGTGCCCTGGACCCTTCCCAGAAGAGGCCAGAGGGAGCGGCCACCTCTGGTGCGCAGGGGCGAGCCTACACACCCTGCCCCGGTGGCCAGACGGGCAGGCCTGCCAGCGTCCCCTGCGGCCTGCATTCCCCCACCCCACTTCAAATTTCTAAGGAAGGAGTTTCGTTCTGAAGAGTCGGGAGCAGGAAGTAGGCAGTGAAAATGACGAGGACGGGGGAAGTCAAGCCAGCGGGTCTGAGTCAGTGAAGAAGGGGGTGAAGGGGCAGGGGTGACCGCAGGGCTGGCGGCGGGGGGGCTTCCAGAGGGGGAGCCTTCCTGAGGGGGCCGCCTGGGGCACCCCTTTGGGGAGCTTCCAAAGCACCATATGTTCTCACAGGAGCCATGAGTCACCCCAGAAGCCTCCGTCCCCACCATGCCCCTGTCTGGATTTCTCCCTAAGCAGGGTCCCAGCTGTCTCCCCTTGGGGTTTGCAAACCTGCACCGACAACCAACGGGCAGCTCAGATCAACGGAGCGCCTAGCACCCCGCCGCCGTCCATCTGCAGGCTGGGAAGGTCACGGCTGCTCTCTCCGGAAACCAGCATCCCCTTCCCAGGAAAAATCTGACATCCCCCATCCCAGCCAGCTCTGCCCAACCCCGAGGTCTCCCGCCGGCGAGAGGCTCCCCCGAAACCACCACTTCCAAAAGAACTTCAATTTGTGAAACAAATTTTTCTGCCCAAAACACTAGCAAAGGAGGGAGGAACCGCCCGCAGACTCAGTCCTGAGTCATGCACTTCCCTGTTTCAGAAACCCTGAGCCCTGGGGGGGCGCCATGGCTGGGCCGCCCCGTGCCTGCCAGGCTCGCTCTCAACAGGACAGCCTCCGGGCTGAACTTGGGCTTGAACCTACCTGCCCTCACTCTTGAAAACAAGCCTCTCCACCTACTTTATCTCAGTGTCAGCTGTCGTATCTGCAAACCAGAGGTGGCCGGGAAACGCCAAGTCTCTGCTCGGTGCACGCTGAAGTACGTGCTGGTGGAGAAGGGCCTCACGGAGCCCGGGGTACCTGCTGGGTGCCCCTCTCCTCACTGCCCTCGGCTCTCAGTTTTCTAGTCTACAAAGCACAAGCGTGCGTGTGCAGTGTGTGTGCACACCTGTGGTTGTGGGGGGCTCATGGAGGAGCAAGAGAGTAATCCACGCAAAGTGCCCAAACCAGGCCTGCCCGGGAAGGGCCGTGTGGTCGGGAGTGTGACTCCTGGAGCCACGGTTGCCCAGAGATGCCTAGATTTCGCGTCAAGGGCACTGACAAGGAACAAGAGAAAGATCTGGACTGGCCCCTGTGTCTGGCTGACCCTGGGGTTCACTGAGACACCCCGACTTTTTCCTCTTGAACCGCCCTAGCAGCCTCCCTAGGTGTCCTGGTTGGGAGGGACAGTCCCAACCATGTTACTTCGGGGCCCCTCTCCATGCAGCCCCTGGGCGGTACCACCTGACACTCCTTAGCCACGACATCCACCCCTCCCTGCCTCCCACTGGGCCCGGTGCCTGCACCCTGAACCCGGTACATGGGCCACCCGGGGGCACAGCTGGCAGCCCCGCACCTGCACCCCCTGACCACACTGCCCGCCATGGGCCTCGGGGGCTGTGCGCCTGCTGTCCAGGTCGTGCACCCGGCAGCGCCCCTGTCTTGAGGGGACAGAAGGCCCTGAGGCTGGCCTCCTCCAGGCTCCCTGGCTGGGGGTTCGCACCTCCCTTCTCTCCCAAGACTTTTCCTCCATTGAACCATCGAGCCGTGGTGCAAACAAGCTCGGAGAAAGAACAGCGATCGGTGGTTTCTCCCTCACTGTCCGTGAGAGCGGGTGGGAGGCCGGGCAGCTGGGGTCGGCCTGGGCTCCACCAGCCTCATGGGCCCCGCGGCTCCTCCCCAGGAGCCTCCCTGTCCTCGCTCCCCTCCCTGGCCAGGCCACTTGAGGCCAGGGAGGGGCTGGCAGGCCAGAGCTGGGCCCGTGCCTGTTCCTGGCCTGTGACGGTGACAGGGGCTTCCCCACCCTCCACAGCTGGCGCCCTGCCCTCCAGCGGGGGTGGGGGCTGGGAGGAGCCGCCGGCAGAGCCCGGGCCTCCCGCACAGCTGGGTCAGGACTCGAGCCACGCCAGGCTGACCTTTCCCAGGGGAACTGGAGCCTCACATCCCAGCGCAGAGCCCGGCCTGCCCCTCCAGCCCGGCATGGCGCTGGGCCCGAGGGCGGACAGCCAGCTCCCTGGGGCTGCGCTGCTCCTGGGGAGGCTGCTCTGCTCATGCTCAGTCCCCAGGCACTGGAGCCCCAGGCGGCAGCCCGACCAAGCACACAGACGGCAGGCCCCCCTCTCCACCAGGAGCCCTGCAGCTCCTGCGCCCCCGGTCCCTCCCCTCCCAGGCCATGGCCCACCCCAAGCCTCTAGAGCAGTAGATCCCAACCCGGATCCAAGCCCGTAGTGGCCAGGCCAGGGGTGCGGCAGCCTCGGCCTCGGCCGCTTCCCTCCGTTCCTGGGTTTCAACAGCTTCTTACTTGGCATAGGGCCTTTGGACTTGCCATTCCCTGTGTCGGGATGCCCTTCTCTGGCTCATCATCCGATCGACGGAAGCCAGGCTTGTGGACTCACTGCTTCAACCCGCCCCAGACCCACTCTGTAAGCAGAGTACCGGGGTTCAAATCCCAGATTCCCCACTAAACCGTGTGGCCTCAGGTAGCTCTGGGTCGGTTTCCTCATCTGCCTCCCTGGCTGCTGGCGATGAAGTGACCTGCTACAGGTAAAGCCTCCAGCAGTTGCTGGCAGCCGGGAACGCGGAGTTCCTCACTACCCTCTGCTTTGGGTGTCAGCCCAAGACCCCCCTCCCATGGGGGAGAACATGGAACCTTCTTCAAGGGTCACCTCACCCCAGCCCCCTGCGGATGTGCAGAGGACAGGAGGTGCAGGCTCAGGTTTCACAGGCTGAGCCTCAGCTGGAGACCTGCCGCGTGTGATCCTGGGGAGCCCAGGCCCATTGGAGGAGGAGGGGCCGCCGGGCCAGGCTCTCAAGCTAGGGAGTCAGCTGCAGGGGGGCTGGGGTGCCTGAGACTTCACTGTCCTGAGCACTTCATAAAGGTGGTCGTACTGGGCTGGAAAGTGTCCCCCCAAGCCCCAAGATTCATGCCCACCCAGAACCTCTGAATGTGACTTTCTTTGAAAGAGCGTCCTGACAGGTGGGATAATGCAAGGATGCGGCCACGAGCCAAGGCCACGAGGACAGCGCCACCGGAAGCCAGGGGAGGCGGAAGGACCTCCCAGACCCCTGCAGAGGGCATGGCCCCACCCACACCTTGGTGTCAGACCTGTGGCTCCAGAAGATAACTGCCCTTGTTTTAAGCCCCTAAGGCTGTGTCCTGGGAAACTAACGCTGCTTGCGACACTCCGACCCTCTGACTCCCGCGGCACAAACCACAAACGAGGAACAGACACAGAGAGATTGGCTGACTTGCCAACCCCTGGAGTGTGGGCACATGCCGGCTCCCCCAGTGCACCCTCCTGGCCATCCGCTCAGCTAGGACCTGCCCTTCCTGGAGGGAAAGAGGGGGCAGCTGCTAACTCAGCCCCCGGGCAATGGGAGGGAGCCAGGGCAGGGGCTGCGAGACCACAGGGGCCACAGTGAGGGCCAAGGACAGCAGCGTGGCCTGCGTGTAGCTGCAGCAGGCAGGGTTCTGCACAACGTGCACCGTTACCAAGACCTGGCGGTGCGGACATGGCAGCGTCCGTCACACGAGGGAAGGGCAGACCACAGGGCGCGGTGAGTCCACACGCCCAGACTCCACGAAAGCAGCCGCCTGGCAAACACGCTGAGTAGGGAGGCAGGCGCGGGGGCAACGACCCCTCCAGACACTGAATGGGCAGAGCCACAGAGACGGAGTGGGCGAGAGCGGGTGGTGGGGCTTGGGGAGTGACTGGGGAGCACGGGTTCCCACCTGGGGTGAACGAAAGTCCTGGAACCAGACAGTGGCAAGGGCTCAACAGCCCACGGGCGTAATCACGCCCCAGACAGAACCGTGGCCCTTCAGGTGGCTGCCGTGCTCCAGTTTCTGTGACGCGTGTTTGATGAGAATTGAATGAAAGGGGAAGTCCCGCCACATCCCCAAAGCCTCCGTGACACCTCACAGCGAGGGCCACACCAGGACCACGAGAGACAGCAACGCGGCCCCTAGGGGCTGCCGGAGCCTGAGCTGCCAGTGAAGGCCGCACCCTGCCAGCTCCAACCGTGGAAAACAGAACTCGGACCTTCAGTCTGGGCAGCGGGAGTCCAGCACGCCCTCCCCCAGGGCCAGGGCGGGCAACGGGGTGTGCCCTGCAGGGAGCTGGGGTCCTGTGGGCATACTTGGTCTGGGGCTGCTCCCGGGCAGATCCTGAAACTTGGGGGCACGGTTCCTGGGCCTGCCTCCCTCCGTCCAGCCTGGGGTCTCAGCACCAGCCGGACCTGCTGTCTGCATAAGCGCCTGCCACGTGCCGGGTCACCTTGGAAAGGCCGCTGTGCCCCCAGGAGCTGTGCCCGGGGCGCTGGTGCGGGCAGCCACTGTCCATGGTGGCCGGAGCTGGGGCTTCCTCGCTCCAGCCCCTGTGCAGCAACTTAGATCCGGGCTCCCCACAGCCTCCCTCCTCGCGTCCCTGACCCACCTGTCAGGGTCGGGGTCAAGGTCACCAATCTCAGCCCCCGCTAGGCCCTGCACTGGCACAGGACCCCCCTCATGTGGTCCACCCCAGGACCGCCCTGCCTGCTCTGTCGCCTCCTGTGGCCAACCCAGGCGCCCCCCCACTTCTCAGTCGGGGAAACGGACCCAGAACCCGCAGGCAGTTGGCCCTGTGCCCCCACGGAGGACGCGCTCGGCCTCTCCCGGCCCAGGAGGCTGGCCCGCCCCGGGCCGCGGCCACACACGGGCGTGAAGGGAGCCGCCGCGCGCCGCACGCACAGGCCCTCACCTTTCTTGGCCGTCTCCATCTCCTCCTCGGTCCAGCGGGAGCTCTCGTTCATCTCCATGGAGGCTGAGAGGAAGACAGGGCGGTTGGCAGCCATGGCGAGGGCGGGGGCCGGTCGCCCTCCCACCAGGTCTGGCCTCTGCACCGCAGAGGTCACTGCAGTGCCCATCTTATAGGCGGGGAGCGGGTCATGATGGCCGCCTCTCCGGCTCCCCACTGGACACAGTGAGCGTGGGGGGGGGGCGCGCTTCAGGGGAGCATGGCCTCGCTGAGGGCGGGGGGCAGCGGCTTCACTGGCCTCCACTCCGCTGCGGCACGGCCGGCTGTCCCGGGAGACGAGCCTGCCCACGGTGGCTGTCACATCCAGGGCAGGCCCTGTCACGGGAAGGGCCGGCCCAGTCTCTGCCAGGACATGCCCGTGAGCCCTCTGTCTCCTGAGTCCCCCCAGTGTGGCCCATGCTGTCAGGCCATGGAGGCCCGAGGGGGCAGGCCCGAGGGCCAGCTTCCGGGACTGGGTGCCGGACAGCACCTGACCCAAAACGTGCACTTGACAAAGGCTGGCTGACCACTGAAGAAGGCTCTGACAGGAGGGGGTGTGAATGAGCAGCTCAATCAGGAGAGGGAAGAACACCCTTACTCCCAGGGAGCCCTGCTTCCTGCTGCCAGCCCAGCCCTAGGGCTCGCATCGTCCCCTCTGGATGCCCAGGGCTTGGTTTCCACCTCACAGACAGCTCCAACACCAGCCTGGAGGCCCAGGGGAACTTCCCCGAAAGCCAGGCACACTTCTGGAAGGGGCCCTCTTCTGGCCCAGCATGCAAGCACGCCGTCACCAAGGGGCGGCTGGCAAAAGCCTGGGAGCCACCAGGGATTTGTGGCTAACAGGGGGCTGATCTGATTCACTCCATGACTTCATGGAGGCAACGGCCCTTCCCTAAGCCTCCAACAGTCCGTCTATGAAATGGATACAGCTCACCTCCCACGGGAAGGGGCCAGGTGCCCAGCACAGCACAGCTGTGGGGAGGTGGGCAGCTGTGAGAAAGGAAACATCACCTCCATCAAGTTCCACACTGGGAAATCATCCCATGGCTGGGCCTCTGCCCAGGAAACTCAGGCCCCGGGATGGGGGCTCAGCAGAGGAAGGCCAGGGGGACCCAAAGAGCCAAAATGGTACAGACACAAGCTGGCTGCCCCCCTGTGGCTGAACTTGGGAACTGCTACTCGGTTCAGCCCTCCCGGGCCTGGGCGTCAGAGCAGCTGGGGACGGACCCCTGGAGCAGAGCAGAAAAGGACACCAAGGCAGGCACCCACAGCAGGGGATGGCGGTAGCCGTGGGCCAGCCAAGAGCAGCCAGACCTTTGGATTTAAAAACAAAACCAGCGCCTGGGTTCCCACAGGAGCTCTCCCGCTCCGGAATCACTAGGGCTGACAGTCCTTCCCCGTCTGTGGTAGCTCTTCCGCCCACAGTGTCACCCAAGGGCTCGCCCACAGCCGGCCGGTGCAGACAGGGCCCTGGGACTCAGGGCGGGGTGGAGCTGCCCCAGCTCACGCCGCCCGCCCGCCTGTGCCCGCAGCTCACCCAGCTCGGCGCTCTGCTGGGGGGTGGCGGCCTCCTCGCTGTTGGCCTCGTTGGCCATGGAGCGCGTGATGCGGCCTTTGCGCCGCCCCTGGCTGTTGGCGGTTTTGCGGCCTTTGGAGGCCACTGCCTCCTTCTCGTCATTGTCCTCCCCGGAGGTGTCGTCCGTCTTCTCCCTAAAGGCCAGCGGGAGACAGGGCAGCCGTTGCAGGAGACCTGCTCTCTGCAGCAGGGGGGCGCTGGCCACCAGCTCTGCGGACAATCTGGATGCTGGAAGAGCGGCAGGCTGGGGGCAGTGCTGGGGCCACACAGGGGAGTGTGGCCTGCAGGTCAGCTACTTGGCAAAGGCAGGTGTGATCTGGGGCTGTCGTGACGGTCTCCGGGGGCGCGTGGGCTGAGGTAACTAGCCCAGGCTATTTCACTCCTGGGCCGGCGACCTGCAAGACCACTTCACACACCACACGCAACTGCCCTCCGCTGTCTGCCCGCAACGCCCCAGTGAAGTGCCCGGAGCCGCTGGGAGCTGTGGGCGAGGCCACTGTGGGCAGGGTGCGGGGGCTCTGCTGGGCGGGGTTCTCGGAGCGAGGGCTCCGCCACCCCAGCCAGGTGTGTGGGGGCGCATGTGACCTCAGTGCCCGGCTTTCTCAGAAGCCACGCAGGGCGCAGGGCGTTCACTGTGGGGCCGCTTGGATTTATCACCTCCGCCTCCCCATTCATCTTCCTGAGGGCCTCGCTGGCGTCTGGGGCCGGGAGGGGGCAAGGAAGCAGATGTTGTTTGAAGCCACATTCCTGAGCCCATTCCAGGTACCTGGCGCGAGGCCCGCCTGCCCCCCTCGGGCGCACTCCCGGCTGGCACTGGAGGCTGTCACGGCCCTGCGCGGGGCCCTGCCTTGATCCCGGAGGCCTCCCCCGCACGGACAAGCCCCTCAGGCCCACAAGCCCCCCAGCCCTCAGGAGGCAGGAGGGGAGGGCGGCAGGGCGCCACAGGCACTGCCCGGTGCCTGTGCCCAGGAGGGGCTGCGAGGCGCCATCAGTCTCGAGGCCTCCAGAGGGTCGAGACAGACGGGAGGGCGGGGGAGGGGCGGCGCGGGCTTCCGGAAGGGGCTGTCAGAGACAAGCAGAACACGCTTCCTTTCCCAGCAGGCAATCTGCAGATGCCAAATCGCGAGTCCTCGCTCGCACACCTCCACGAGGGGCCGCACCCCAGAGGAGCGGGCCCAGCCCCCAGCCCCCGCCCCCACACCGGGGGCCTCCCTTACTTGATCAGCTCCTCCTTGTCGTTCTCTGCGTCTGGCTTCTCCTCCTCCTTCTCCGCCTCCTTCTCCTTCTCATCTTTCTCCTCCTGGTTGCTCCGGGGCATCTGCTGCTGCTGCTGCTGCTGCCAGGCCCCAGCAGGGTGGGGGGAGAACACGGGCAGGTGAGGTGGCACCTGGCACCTGGCGGCACTGCGCCGGGGCCGGGGGCGCAGAGCTGGGGCCCACGGCCAGGCCCTGCGGATGTGAGCTGGGCAGAGGCCCTGCGGACGACGGCCCGGTCGGAGGGGCGGGGTGAGGGCAGAAGGCGGAGGCTGTGTGGCTCAGGGTCAGGCCGAGCCTCTGGGCTGCTCACCCCTGAAGCGGGCTGTGCAGAGGGCCCCGCTCACCAGGGCCGGGCCTGAAGTGAGGCTGCATGGAGCACACTGGGGCCCGGGCGTCCGCCTGGGCTTGAGGGGCAGAGGTATCCACACCAGGGGTGGGGCCCTCCTCAGCAGGGGCAGGGGACACACCTCTGACACCCCAGCCCCGCCCTGACAGAGCACAGTCACCCTCCCTGCCTCAGCCTCCATGTCCCTAAGGGGCGGGCAGGGTGCCCCCAGCTCCCTGCCTCTCTGAGGGCGCTGGGGCTGGGAGGAGGCCTGGGTGCTCTGGCTTGGTTTCCTCCTGGGCCCCCTTCACAGGGGGATCAAAGGAGCTACCGTGCTTTCATCTCCCAAGAGGTGAGGCAAGGCTGGGCGGCTGCCCCTTCCCAGCGAGACTGGGGAGGAGCCCTCCTGCCCCCACCGCATCCCACTTCCTCTCTGCCCCCCTGGTTTCTTTAAAGTGCACACGGATTCTCTGGGCCACCCCAGGGCTTTCCCTGTGGCAGCAGCTGCCGCACCACAGCCTCTTTCCATCCCGCTGGGCTGAGTGAATGGACACAACCCACCAGAGCCCGTGGCTGTGTGGGGCCTGCAAACCACGGTTGGCCCCAAAGCCGCCTGGCCACAACCCCCCACACGGCCCTCGTCTGGCTGAGGCCGAGCGCCGGGCCAGTGGGAGGCGTCCTGCGGACCAAGGACAAAGGGGGCACTGCTGTGCCAGACCAGCCCCTTCCCCAAGCTCCCCCTGGTTTGTAAGGGGGTGGGGCAGTCTCCTGCCCCCAACACCTCAAACACTCAGTGGAACCCCTGCAGGCCAGGCCCCCTGGGAAGGACAGTGGAGCCTCCCGGGGCCGCCCTGCAGTGGTGGCGAGAGGCTTCCAGCTGCTTCCAACGCGGGTCCTCACTCCACAAGGCCCTGGCATAGGCAGAGGGGTCAACGGGAAGCAGGGGCAGGACCGGGGGGCTGAGGGGCCTGGCGTGGCTGCCTCCCTCCCCTGCCAGGCTGGCCCAGCTTCTGCGCACTCAAAGCCCAAAGGCCGGGGCGAGGGCAGGGCTGGGGCTTTCCAACCGCAGGGAGCGCGGCGTCTCCCCAGGCTGAGGGCCCCACCAGCTGCCGCTTCCACTTCCCGTTCTCCGGAGCGTCGGCCACCATGCCCTGGGCCTACCTGGGAGGGCACCGGCCTGGGGTCTCGCCCTAGGCCACCGAGCAGGATGCCCCACCGAGCACCACCTACCCCAGCACGGCCGGCAGAGGCGGCTGCACCCTCCCAGCACCCATGCACAGGGCCTGGCCTGTGCCCCCACCCCGCCCGAGCTGAGAGCCTCCAGCAGGGGGTCCTCTGCCAAATTCTCGAAAAGCCTCATGGAGAGTGAGGGAGTCCCCACCCTGGGCCCATTCAAGGCTCCCTGAGAGCCTGCTTGGGCCCGGCCAGGCCCCTGACCCCCACCCCACAGTCACCCATGTCACAGCACTGGACGCATGGGTCGGGCATCTCCAGGGCGCCCTCCCAGCAGGGCAGTCAACTGCTGTTATTGGGGTTCCCTCCCAGCAGGGCCACACACACAGACCACCGGGAGTGGCCTGGGAATTCCTAATGCCCAGCCCTCCCCCCACCACCAATCAGGGCAGAATTTTGGGGTAAGATCCCTTAGTTAAAATCCCCAGGTTACTCCAAGAGGCAAGTTGAGATCCAGAGCTTCAGACTGGGGGCCCCGGGGGAGACTTTGGCAGGGGGTCCCTGGGTTCCTGCCACGGCGCAACAATCTCTCCACGAGCCCCTGCCCTGCAGCTTGACGCGGCCCGAGGGTAAACGCACCAATGAAACCAAGTTCACAAGGCCGCAGAGGGCGCCTGACCAGACCCACGGTGAGTTCTCATGCCAAAGGGGTCCTGGCCGAGCAGCCAGCCATGGAGGCCCCGCGGCCGCACAGGCAATCACGGGTAAAATCGAGAATCAAGAAACACTCGCCAAGCACAGCAAACATCATTTCATAGCTGCGCCCTCTCAACAGGCCGGTTTATAGACGAGAACACGAGGACACAGAGAGGTTAGGTGACTTGCCTGAGAACACACAGCATTTCCGAGCAGGAGCATCTCGTCAGGTGCTTGGCCTCCCAGGACCTCCTCACCCGCCATTTACAAGGTGACCTGTGCCACCTGCTTGCTCATTCCCTCCTCAAAAGCACTCGGAGGCCCCACGGGGCACCAGGCCACAGCAAGACGGGGTCCCCAACCACACAGAGCCAGCACTTCAGCTGAGAGAGCCGTGTGAGGGAGATGCGGAGGCACAGCTTTTGGGGGGGGGGGGGCGGGCGGCAGCGCCTTGCCTGGCCGTGGGAACAAGGAGGGGCCTGTCCAGGTGGACACCTGCTGTCCCGGGTGAGCGGCAAACTGGACGTGGTTGGGAAGCCCAAGCCCACACATGCAGGAGGCTCCAGTGCAGCGGCGGCCAGCAGGGCCTCCTCGGAGGGGAATTTGGCAGAAGATGGGAGGGAGGGTGGGCAGCTCCAGGAGAGAGTCTTAAAGTGCGGAGTCAACGGTCAGAGGGGAGATGAGATTTATTTCTCAGCAGACAGGTCCTCCGAAATGTATTCAGAGAACCCCTCCCTCCACTGTCACACCATTTATTCATTCAACAAACACCTGACTGAGAATGTGCTGTGTGCCCAACAACTGCTCCCCATCTCGCGGCCAGCTTGAGATGCCCGCACTGAGGACAGCCAGTCCCCATGGGGCCCCTGGTCCACACACATGTCCGGGCAGCAGCCACACCCCCTGGGACGTAGTATGCCTCGGTGGGGCTGGTGGGAGCCAGGCTCCCCTGCACCGCACGCCAGGAGACCATGCTTGTCTTTTCCCCAAAAGGAGACCCCCATTCCTCCCTCCTTGGGGCCCCCGCCAGCCAGCCACCTTCCCAGAGAACAGCGTCTCCTGGGTAGTGGTGGGCCACGGGGCTGGAGTTGTCGCGCCAGCTTCTCCCCACTGACCACAGAACCAGGCCGGGAATCAGGGAATTTGCTCACTGAGCCCTCAACCCAGACAGTCCATCCCGGCCCGGCCAGCCCCAGGACAGCCCTGTGAACCCTCCCCCCAGGCTGGAGACACAAGCGTGTTCGCTCACTGCCCGGGAGGCCACCTGGCCACTCGGCCACATGTCCTCAGACGTCACTGGACGCCGGCGAGTGATTCACCAGCGGGGAGGGGGCCGGGCCTCCCCACCCCCGCCACGGGCTGCTCTTGGCCAGTCCTGCCCGGAACGCCTTCCAGTCACGCTGTCCCCTGGGCAGTGCCACAGCAACCAGGAACAAGGTCACCTGTCCCTCTGCAGGGAGCCGGACCGGAGGGGGGAGGGGAGAGATGAGGGGAGAGGCGGACAGGCAGAGACCCAGAGAGGGCGTGGGGGCAGAGGTGGGACAGAGCAGGAGAGGGAGGATGGAGGAAAGAGTCCGAGAGACGTGGGGGCGGGGAGTGAACAGCAAGTGAGAGCAGATGGAGACACGTGCAGGGGCAGAGACGCGGGATAACGGGAAGTGGAGAAAGGGGAAACGTGCGCGAGCAGACGGGTGAAGCAGAAGGAGGCATCAACCCAGAAAAATGCTGGCGACTTGGGGAGGGGCCAGTCAGGGTGGGGAGCCGGACACCAGCGGAGAGCAGTGAGCAGGAGGGAGGAAGGACCCGCCCCGACGCCAGGGGCCGGTGGCCAGGTGCCCGGGAGACACTTTTCCTTCCCAGGACCCATCCCTGGAAGACCAGAGACCACGTGGGCGCGAGGCCCCGGCCCCTCCCGCTCCAGGGGGCAGCCCCGGGGTGGACAAGCCCAGGGCGAGCACGAGCACTCACCCTCGGACACGGCCCCCTGGCCAGCAGGTCCTCCCATCACAGGTGCGCGCCGTGACCCCACCGCCCGGCCTGCCCGGCCCTGGGCTCCTGGCGCCCCCTGGGTCTGCAGGGTCAGTCGCTGCTGACCGCGGCACGCTTGGGCTCTGGTTCTGCAATTAGTTGGGCTGACCCGGCCCCTCCATGCATGAATCATGAACTATAAACCGCTGTGCTGCTGCCGGTGCCGGGGGCCGGTCCCCGCCTGGCATGATTCACCGCGGGGAGGGGACGCTTGGGCCGCGGCCCAGCTCATAGCCACCTCCACCAAGGCTCAGGCCTAGGGGGTCTGGCGGGGTGGGCATGAGGGACTGGTGCTCAAAAACTATGCCTGGGTCGGGAACATGGAGGAAGCTTCCGGAAGGTGGCCAGCACCCTCACCTAAACAAGACTGTCCTGAAACTAACCAGCCGGCACCTGTTCCTGCCTCTAGCCCTGGGGGGCCCCCCCCCACGCCTCCCGGGGCACTGCAGGTCATCTGAGGGGTTGAGCCCAGACATCTGACGGGCAGTGCTTCAGATTCCATTTTTATGGCTGTCCATCCAAATGACGAACAAAGAGCTTGGTGCAGACGTGAGGGGTGGGCGTGGCAGGGCAGGTGTCACCTGTGGTTGGGCCTCAGGGCAAGTCACGAGCAGGTGAAGCTTGGCCTGCAAATATGCAAATGCATGGGCAGGCCCTTGGGCTCGGCTGGTGGGTCTCCCTTCTAGAAAGGCCAGAGTCAGGCCCCAAGGAGCGCCTCCAGCTGTCTGTGGCCTGTGGCAGAGCCCCGGCCCTCTCCGGGCAGCTCCAGACACCTGACCAGTGCCGGTCCAGCCCAGCAGCCTTAGTGGCCAGTCAAGATTGCTGGTCAGCAATTGCACTCCCTCTCACCATCGCCCCCCGCCCCCCGGGGCACTGTGACCCTCCCGTGGGTGAAGCTCTAAGTGTGACCCCTGAACCAACAGCAGCAGGGCTGGCCAGGGGCCGGTGAGAAAAGCAGATTCTCAGGCCTCAGCCCACCGGGGCCACAGCCCAGGCGCCTGTGTTCTCACGAGCCTTCCCAGGGGAAGAACGAGCTTGCAGCTGTGACTCAGCCAGGGACACAAGCCTCCGTGGGCAGGCCCTGCAGCAAGCCGCTGCGACCCAGCTGAGCCTGCACCCAAGGAAGACGTCCAGGCTGATGGGCCCGGCCCCCACAGGGCTGGCCACGGGGCCATCAGGAGCCCCCAACCTGTCACTTACGGGGTTCTGCCTCCTCACCTGGGGGCCGGGACACCGGCCCCTCTCCCACCTGGGGCTTCAGTTCCAAAGCACGAGCCCTCAGCGTGGAGCCGGCCCCAGCTCAGAAGGCCCTGAATGAATGGCATCGTCATCCGTGCACCTCCAAACACTGGGCCAGGAGTCCCTAGAACCCCGACAGGCACTGGCGTGTGCCCCCCCACATAGGGCCCACCAAATACTGGCTGAGTCAACCCCTTCTTCCAAAACCAGGGGACTTGGGAAGGCAGGAGAGCCCCAAGTGCTCCTTTCAAGAAATAAGTACCCACAGGCCTTGGTCTTGTCTCCCGAAGAGCAGGCGCCTCTGCCTGACACAGGTGCTCTTCCGGGAATCTGAAAGGCCTCTGGGTCCCTGACAGGCTGGGGCCACGCTGCTCCTGGGGCGGCCCAGCAGCCTCTGGGCTGTTCTCTGCCATGCTGCAGACGCCACGGCTAGCCCAGAACAGCTCGGGTGGAAGGGGCAACGAGCACCAGGCTTCTGCTACAGAACACCCCAAGGCTCCCGAGCGCCTGGCCTGGCCTCTGGCCCGAGTCACAGCACCCCCTCCTCGCCTTGTCTCCCAGCCTTATCGCACTCCAGCCCAGAGCTCTTACAGCCGGGGGCTCTAAACACATTTTAAGAGCAGATGTGAGCTCTTTGGCCTCAACTGTGTTTTGTTCTTGTTGTTTAACATGTGACTAAGATTTTAAAATCAGACAATTTCACATAAATCCAGCCTTCCAGCTCATCATCAAAAATCAGATCTGGCAATACAGGGCCACTTGGCGGAGAGTCAGCTGTAAATGAGATGGGGCACAAGCTCTCTAATTAGCCAGAGGCCTCACCACTCCTTGCTGCCTCCCACGGACTCTGTAAGTGTGAGCTGTCATTTGTCATCATTTGCACTTCTATTTCTCATGGAGCACAGAAACTTTTCGATTGATTCATCAAATGTGAGCAAAAGAATGAGGGTCCCATGAGTTTTTTTCATTTCTTCACTCATTTTAGACCCTGGAAGGTACCGAGGCCCCAAAGACTCTAAGGGCCTTGTGCTCTTTCTCATACCCTGTGCCTTGGTACCTACTGCTCCCTCTGCCAGGACACCTTTACCTCCAGAGTCCGCCACCAGCGGGGCTGGTCCTCAACCTTATTGCTGGGGCCCCTTCCTCTCTGAAGTCTTTTTGTCAGCTCGCTAAGGTGCTGTCTTGGGGCTATTTACACCTGGTCTACACAGCCAGCAGGAGCCCCTGTGCCAAGCACACGAATGTCCAATGGACAGATAAGTCAACAAGCAAAGCCTTCCAATACCACAAAGTGAAAGGCACAGCAGCCAAGACCAGATCTATGGGGCACTGACACCTTCAGGCTCCCAAGACTGATCTGGGGAAATCCCCTCCCTAACACACAGACTTCTGCCTCCCTCCATGCAAATTCAGTCTGCAGCATAGGGTGAGGAGATGGACATTTGACTCCAAACCCTTTCCTTTCTAGAGCCCCTAGCCCAGCCACCCCATGAGGAAGGACCTCATGAGACTACCTGTAGTGTCCCCACAAAGGCAGTAGAGGGTACTAGGAAGACTTGCAAGAGAAGTGGCACACAGTAGGTGTTCAAAAAACTCCTGACAATGTTGTTTAAACGAACCTGAAGGTCTTTATAATCTCTTCTATTTTGCCATAACCCCCACCACTCCCTACTGTCTGTCATACTCAGTAGATGTGTGTTCCCCACCTGGCATTGGAGTCTCTGCCTTGCAATTTACAGATTTCCTGAAGGCACTTTGATTTCTCAAACGCCACAGCTAGGTCTTTGGAATGAAATAGTCACACACCTGTAAGCTTTAGTTTTACACATCTGTCAGATGGAAGAGCAGGCTGGTCAACTGTGGCTACATAAAATTAGAGAAAAAACACTACCCACCCTCCAAACACAGTGACCCTTCAGCCATCAGGCCAGCGAGGACCAGCTCTCAGTCCCAGTGATTCCAGCCTGAGGTTCAGGATGCAGTGAGGGGTTGTCAACAAAGTGGTCTCCCTAATTATACTCGGTTCAGAGTGGATCTGTACCCCTGAAGCAGAGTCCCAAGAAAGTGATCAAGAAAACCAAAGATGCGTGTTAGGAAGTCGAGTGGACAGGCCATGGGACTCGATTGCCAAGTGGGTGCGTCACAGCGGACCCTGGGACCACTGGTGGCTGCTGAACCTGGTGCCCTTAGGGTCCTGCTCTCAACAGTCTGGGAAAGGGAAGGCAGGAGGGCCTGCAGGACCGGGAAGATGCCAGTGTCAGGAGCACCCAGCTAAGAAAACCTCAGGGTCCCCACTCCCACTCTTGGCTTTGGTCACACTCCCAGCTCCCTCAGGCCACAGCTGCCAGGGAAGGGCATTGCCTTATGGCTCGACCAGAATCTAGAGCTGTGCCCCATGCCCTCTGCAGGGTCCCGCAGAGTCCCGCCTGCCTCAGCACCTGCCCTTCCAGCCAGGTGCTCCCAGCATGTGCTTGGAGCTGATTCTCAACAGCCTGGAAGTAAAACCAAGATACCCTGTCCCTTTGTCCCCCCACACCAAGCACTCACAACCCTCCTTTAAAAGGGGTGCAACCGACCCCCATCACTTTACCCTTATTTGCTGACTTTTTTTTCTTTAAGCCAACTCCTTTCTCCTATAACAAACTCTTTCTGTAAAGGAAGTGACTCCTCAGCGCTGCTACTGCTGCAATAATTTATGTAAATGAATGAACATGGCTATGTGCCAATAAAACTTTATTCACCAACAGGCTGAGGGCCGGACATAGGATGGGAGCCAGAGTTTGCCAAAACCTGCTCAAACTTAAATAAACTCAGTCTCCTCCTAAGTAGTGATGTCTGAAAAGCTGCAGGCTATTTTACTCTCATAATCAAATATGAATTAAAATAAACACATAAAACCATTAAAAAAAAAGTTAGGTTTGTGGACCAGCTCTAGTTATCCTTGCTTTGGGAATGTGGCTTTTTAGCCACAGGTCCAGGAGTTCTAGAATTTTCTAGGATGAGAAAATTCTGCTATTGGGGTAGGCTGAACACCCCCAGACACAGTCTCCCCACCACCGCAGGGAGCCACGGCTGAGCAACTCACCTGGCTCTTGCCACGGCGCCGGTAGCTCCTCCTCACCAGGCTCTTATAGTTCTCATTTTTCTTGGTCAGATAGTAATAAAGGACACACTCGGCCACCGTCTGCAGGGTAGAGACAGAGAGGAAGGCTGAGGGGTGCACAGTGTGGATGATGGGAATAGCCAGGGGCCTGGGATCAATCCTGCCTCCACCACCTGGCTGGCGGCCTTGGCCGAGCCACCGACCCCGTGCCTGTCTTCTCACCTGTGGAGTGGGGGTACCGACGTTGGGCCCGACAAGTGAACATTACGAGTACCGCACCCAGCCCAGAGCACACAGTCCAGCCGCGTCACCTGTCCTCATTACTGGTGCCGCTCAGGTTAATTACACAGAGACGCTGCCACCTGCCAGCCCCGGGGCCCCAGGCCTGCAGGTCCCAGCTGCACAACTCAGTCTCCCCAAGCCAGGTCTGGGTCTCCTTGCCCTCCCCCCGGTATCTGGGGCCCTGTGTGACCTCCTCCCAGCTTCATGTGCCAGCCTGACACGGGTGCCCGTGCAACCTTCATCTCTTGGTCATCTTTTCTCTGCCTCGGGCTCTTCTCCAGGGAACGGGGTCTGAGCCCCAGCGCCTCCTTGCCCGACGGGACCCACAGGAGGGGCTTCCCCAGAAGGCAGCTGGCGGGCCCAGGAGATGAGGCCCGCCTCTGTGGGCAGGTGGCTCCGGGCACCCCTCTGAGGGGCATCTGCGAGGGCCGCGGGCTGGGCCTCCAAGCCCCAGAACGCATCCACCACAACGGGGGCTGCCCCGGGCCCACCCAGGGTAGCTCGAGTGGCCGCACCGCTGCCAAGAAAAGCACGTTACGGTCGGACGCCGGGATCTGCGCGTGGGGACGGCCCTGACTTCCTGAGCAGCTGGGAAAGCGCCTTCTGGCTGCTGCCCTTGGCCTGGCCGCCTTCCCCACTGGCTCCCACCCTGCCGGCCCCAGGGGCATGGGGCACAGGCGGCCCTCCCCCCACAGACCCTCGAGGAAGCTCTACCAACGTCTCCTCCTGCGCAGAGACCACCGACTCCCGCCCCAGTCAGAGCTGAGCCAACGCCAATGTCCCAGCCCTGCGGTGCCGTCCCCGAGAGCCCTAACCTAGTGCCTCCTGGGCCGTGCACGCCCCCCAAGAAGTCACGCTAAGTCAGAGGAAAGGCCGCGGACAGGGCAGCTCTGCCTGGCTCTCGGGCAGGGGGTGACCGCAGCTCCCTGCGCCGTGCCATCTCCCTGCCTGGGCCCCAGCTCCTGGGGTGGCCGCTGGGAGCAAGTGTTAGCCGCTGAACAGCCACCAGACCCCTGCTCCCGGCCGCCTGTCCTCAGGAAGCACGAGGGCCTGTGCAGAGCCGGGGGAGCTCTCTCTCTGGGGGACACGATTCAGGAGGACACTGCTTAGAACAGCAGCCCCGGCAAGGAAGTGGGTGAGAGCCCCTCGCGCCTCACGATGACACGGGGTGCCCGGGGTGGCGTCCGGCCCGGGTCCCAGCCCCTCCCTGCAATGACCATCCCAGTCACCTCGCGGGCGCACAAAATGGGTGCTTTACTGTCCTCTGGGGGTGCTTTGGGTCTCCTAGCCAAGGGGGAGCTGGAGAAAAAGGGACCCCTCGCCAGCAGGGAGTGGGGGGCAAGGAGGTGTAGAGATGGGACTCGCTGGCCACACACCTGGTGGGGCTACGGGGGCAGAGAGCAAGCAGTGGCCATCAGAACGGCCTTGCTGTCCAGCCCCTGGAAGGACGCCACTCCCGTCCACAGAGCCCAAGGCCTAACAGTGGGGGGGGGGGGGGCGGCGGCGCAGCGCTTCCAGATCTGGGGCCCATCTGAGGGAGGAGCTGCTCCAGGGAAGCCTCCGCCCTCACCCCCCCCTTTCTGGGTTTCCTTCCTGGAGCCCCGCCCCCTGGCCTGGGAGGGAGGGAGGCAGGGGCGGGGCACAGCTGCTGCTCCCCGAAGGGAGGACTGGAGGCGGCGGGAGGACCCACAGCCCGGCCCTCGCGCAGGGACGGGAGAGTCTGCCCTGGCGGCCGCCACGGGAGTGGACGCTGTGGGGGCACAGGCGGGTGGCCGCTGGGCTGGCAGGCAGCAACTCACCTTCCTCTCCAGGAACGATGCGATCAGGCCAAAGTTCTTGGGGTGCTGCATGAACCTGTGGGGAGAGGGGGGCTGATGTGAGCCGGGCTGAGGGGGGCTCCCAGCTGGGCGGCCGCCGAGCTCCGGGCGCCTGCCACCTCTGCCGGGCGGGCGCCGCCCCACTCGGAGCAATTAAGCCCAGGGGGTGTGGGAAGGGCTGGGCGGGCGGAGGGGCGAGGGAGGGCGTTCCTTGGAGTGAGTCACTGGTTTTAGCGCCTTTGAAAATATATTTGTTTGTCCTGCTGGAGGCGGCTTCCAGGAAAAATGAGGACATTGCATGCAGCTCTTTGGTGGGGTCCCCCCCTTTGAAATCTGCTTTTGTTTCTATCCCCGGCTGGGTCTGGGAAGCTGGGCCTCGCCCAGCCCACGCAGGCCCCCGCCAGCATGGTCACGGGTCACGGCCGAGGCTGCCATCCTGGGCAGAGGTGGGAGCCGAGGCTGGAGTGCCCGCGGGGAGGCGGGCAGGAGGCAGGCCAACCAAGGAGTCTGCGAGAGAGGACTCACGCCGGAGGGGGTGCGGGGAGCTGGCACCCCACCAACTGGCTTCCTGCAAAGCCAGGAGAATTACTGGGAAACAACTCGGCCAGGCTGAAATGTCAGGGCCACAGGAGAAGGCGGACAGCGGGGGTGGAGATGTGGGTCACGGCCTCTGGGCCCCAGGGATGCTGGGTGGAGTCGCTGGCCTGGGTCCAGCCCCGGTCTGGCTGTCCCTAAGACACGCCACCACCCCTCAGCCTCCCGGGGGGAGAGATGAGGCTGCTGGAGACACCGCCCACCCCCCCACCCCACCCGGAGCCTGAGCAAGTGCACAGTGCTGGTCCTGCCTCCAGATGGCTGGGCAGAGGCCAGCGGGCCCCTCCCTGCTCCCCAACCAGACACCGGAGATTCCGGAACGGCTTCTTCTCCCTCCCCAGAGGAAGCCGTGCGCCGGAGTGGCAGGCTTCCCCGGCCTGGGATCCCGCCTCGGGCAGCCTGCAAAACGGAGCCGGTCTATCGCTCTTCTTCTCCAGACGGAGTCCCTCCCGCGTTGGCCCCCAGTGACATTTCCTTCCCTGTAAATCCTTTCCACGGGGTTTCCCCAAGCAGAGATGGGCCCCCCAAGAGAGCAGGCTTGGGGCTCGCCCAGACCGACTGCTCCACCTCCCTGACCTCTACCCGTGTCCTCTGCCTGCGTCCCCCCAAGGTCTCTGAGGCACCGGGCACCTCACCACGGCGCAACAGGGCGGCCCTGCTGTTCGCCCATTTTATAGATGAAGAAACTGAGGCTCGGAGCGGGAAGTGGCTGGTCCAGGTCACAAAGCCAATGAGTGGCACAGCGCAGGACACTGCTCCCCTAGGCCCTGGGTGCTCCCCACTCTGCTGAAAATAAGACGCCAACCAGAAAGACGTGCCTGGAAGACAGCGGCCAGGCAGCTCTCGGCCGGACTTGTGCTCCAGGCTGCAGGCGGCCGAGTCCGGCCCCCGTGCTCCAGCTACTGAGTTAGCGCCAGTACAAAGAGCAACGTGGAACCCCCAGAAAGACTGAAATTCAGAAGGCACCCAGAAACATGCCTTTTGTTAACGAGCATCTGTAACTAAAAGTGTCGGCCGTGCCAGAGATCTGAATTCCCGATACAACAGTAACGTCTAGTTTACGGCCATGGCCGGTCACCGTCACTTCACTGGCTTAAAATTGCACAACAGCCAGCAGGCCGCGCTGGACGAGCCTGGGACCGCGCGCTGACGTGAGCCGCCGCGGAGCTGGGCCGCCCTGCCCGGCATGGTAAGTCTGCACACGGCAGGGCCTGCCCCCAGCCCTGCTCCCGGGGGGCTGCCAGTCTGTGCCACGGCCGTCCCTGTGCGGATCTGGGTTTTAAAATGCCCACAATTAAAAGTCCTTCTAAACATTACTTTCCCCCCAAAAGCCTCTTCAGTGGTGCCTCGTGTCCTTCCCAAGTGCCCGTGTGCCTGCGCCAGCTGACTCGCCCAGCTTTGCCCACGGCCCGGAGCGGCGCACCCGTCCCCCATGCCCAGCCTGGCGCCTCGGGACGCCGTCCCAGAGAGCCCGGGGACGGCCCAGCCCCATGACCCAGCCCACGCAGGTGGCTGGAGCACACGGGTCGTCTGCAGAAATGGGCCGGCGGAGCCCGCTGGGTACAGAGGCGGAGGTCCAGTGGCCAGGCCAGTGGTCGGTCTGTTTCCAGAGGGGACGAGCTCAGAGGGCTCGTGCCTCAGTTTCCCACTCTCTCACTTGTGGCCCAATGTGGTCCCCTGGGACCCGGCTGTTGAGTCTGATGGCGGGAAGGAAGCTTCTCCCCTGGCAGCTCCTCCCGGTCTCCCGTCATCCTCTCATGCGAGCCAGACCCGGCGGTCTCACCTCTCAGCATCCAACTCCCCCATCTGCTTTCCAAAGCCCCCTGCTCTCTGCTCCCATCAAGCCCGGCACCTGCCCCAGAGCTGGGGACGGGTGAGTCCCGCTCCTGCCTTTGAAAGGCGAGCTTTGTGACCTTTGTTAAGTGACTTGACCTCTCTGAGCCTGTTTCCACACCTGCGTGGGGGGTGGCCTGGCAGTGCAGCAATGAGGGAGCAGAGGGGTAAACGCACAGCGCCCATCCGCACCGGTCCTGGGGGGAGGGCACTCGCAACAAGTCACTTTCAGAGTCAGATGGAGCCACGGGGCCGCGGGCACACCCCGTCCAAGGCTCAGCACCCCGAGATCTGCCTCCTTCTCCCGTCCACACCGCCCCGGCACAGCAGGCTGCTCTACCCTTGGGCTGGGTTGAGTAGTGCTCCCCCAAATCTGTGTCTACCCAGGACCTCAGAAGGTGACCTTATTTGGAAATGAGCTCTCTGCAAATGAAATCGGTGAGGATGAGGTCACCCTGCAGGAGGAGGGTCCTGGATCCACTGTGGACACGGGACAGCGATCCCGCGACGCCCGGGCAGAGGAGGGCGGCTCCCTCTGCCAGCAGGAGGAACAAGGTCCCTGGAAGGTGGGACAGGTGAGGTGGGGCCCGGGCCTCCAGGAGCAGCGAGCCCGCCGCCACCTGACCTCAGAGCTCCAAGAAACCAATTCCTGCCGGCGGGAGCCGCCCGGCTGGCGCATCACAGTGGCCTGGGCAGCAGCACACGCCTCGGGCCGGGGCCGGGGCCACTCACTTCTCCCGGAAGGTCTCCTTCTCCTGCTCGCTCCACATGTTCATGACCTGCCGGTCCTTGTACACCTTCATGGGGTCGTCCATGAGCCCGTTCATGTTGATGAACTTGATCCGCTGCTGGTCGGCGTCGTACAGCATGGGCGGGATCACGGCCAGCTGGCGCATCTGCTTCTCCAGGTTCTAGGGGGACGCGGAGAAGGCCGGTCGGGGGAGACAGGGATGGCGCGGGGCGGGCAGAGGTCCCGCCAGCAGCGCCGGGGGCCTTGGAGGCCAGCGGGACGGCAAGAGGCACCAGAGAGAGGGAGAAGGACGAGTCCAAGAACAGTAACAGCCTGTGCTGGGGGAGGGAGGATTTAAAGGCGGCCCCAGACAGGTTTATGGGGGGCAGGGCTGTAAATTAGATGCAGGGAGCAGCCGTGGCCTTATCTGTGGGGAGAGGGGAGCAATGAATCTTCCCCTTGGAAATGCAAGCGCCATAAAACACTGCAGGGAAGCTGTGCAGCGGGCGGCCCGCGCAGGAGACAGGCCGCCGGGGCGGGAGGGCAGAGGGGCCAGGCGGCGGCAGCCGAGGGCGCGGGGGCCACCTCGCTCAGGGAGGGCCCCGCGAGGCCACAGATCCGTGTCCACCTGCCCCCACGCTGGCACCCGGCTCCTCCGAGCTGCCCACTTGGGACCGAGGCCGCCCAGCCCGACGGAGCCGGCTTCTCCTCGTAGTGCATGGGGATGGCTGTTAAGAGGCCCTGAGCCACCACTCAGCTGCTCCATTTCCCCGAATCTCGGCAGCCAGCCCATTAGTGGCGATTAATTGTCCATCTCCGGAGGCGGGCCAGGGCTAGCCCCCCCACGCTCCCCAGAGGCCTGAGCCCGCCCAGCACGTGGGCACCTCCCCTGCGGCCCCCACCTGCCCAAAGGCAACGACCTGCGAGGTCACGGCAGACACGGCTCAAGCAGGATGCCCTGCTCGGCCCTCGGGGTGCTGCTGAGGCCCCACCCTCCCCCAACCCCACTTCTCACCCCCAGGGAGTCTGTAGGAAGTGAAGCTTCTGCCCAATTTCCATTCTGACCATCACCCCAAATGCCATTTCCTCGGCAACCCTGAGGACACTGGGCCCACGTTCTCGTGTGCCCAGGACCTAGGAAAGTGGCCTCCGGTGGGGACATAATCAGCCCAGACGCCAGTGCCCCAGCCACCAGGCGCGGCTCCCAGAAGGGCCGCCTGCCTCTAACTTCAGCCGCCGAATCCCCACCCCTGCTGCTGCAGCTCCCGTTGGTTGTGCCCACCCTTTGGCCGCAAACCCCTTGATTCAGCCTCCTTGGCTGGATTCTGCCACAGGGCACCCTCCCCACGCTCGGGGCCTCGGCGCGGGCTGACCCACCTCCTGCTCCGAGAGGCCGTCGATGATCTCAGACACCTCGTGCTCACTGCGGGCGGCCGACATGGAGAGCCCGCTGCCGCGCTGGCCCACCCTGCTGGAGACCAGAGGGACACGCTCAGGACCAGCGCCTCGGCCACTGCTCCCCAGGGTGTGGGCAGGCGGGGAGGGAGGCATGCGGGGATCACCAGCACCCTGAAACCTCAGGGTACCCAGCCCTTCTCTCCTAAGATGCCTCCCCAAAGCCCAGGCCACACGCACATCCCAGTATCCCCCTCTCTGGCCCCAAGGACTGTGCTTGCACCAAGGTTTGGATGCAGACGGGGGGACGGGACTCTGAGTGTCCACTGGGATGTGCCCACAGCGCCTGCCTAGCTTCGGTGACAGCAGAAACCACAGCCACAGGTCGCCAAGCACCCACTGTCTGACACAGATCCTTAGGGACACAGCACCCCAACCTGCCTTCCGAGCCAGCACACCCCTCTATCCACAGTGGAAGGCGCTTGATCCACCCCACCCACTTGTTTCAATTAAGTGTCATGGTCAGGCAGAGCCCAGCAGCACCCAGAGGCAGCTTGAGACGCCGCTCCTGGCACTCAAGGCCCCGGGGGGGGGGGGGTGCAGGGAAGCGGGGCGGGCGGGCCCTCACCTCTGCATGCGCTCCTGCAGCTCCCGCTGCTTGCGGATCTCCGGGAACTGCTTCTCGTAGTACTCGCGCACCTTGCTCTCTTTGGCCCGCCGCCGGGGGTTGTTCTCGATGCGCTCCACCTTCTTCTCCCAGGCCTCCATGAGCTGGTCATAGCGCTGGCAGAACTTCTGCTCCTGGACGGGCACAGCCAGCGCACAATGGGGCGGCCTCCGCATCTGCACGCCCAGCCCCCCGCTCCCACACCCGGCTCTGAGGCGCACACAGCAGACACAACGTCAGAGACCTGTGCAGACCCCAGGGAAGGCCCACAGCTCCCCTCGGGCCTGGCCGCCTCCCTCCCGAACATCGGCCACCCGCCTGTCTCACTGCTCTGGCAAGGCCTGGCCCCACACGGAAGCTGCCAGCCCCCGGTGGCCGTGACGTTTAAAACAAGTTGGCCAAATGGAGGATCCAGGCCCTGGCCCCACCACACACAGCGGGCAGCGCACCCTGGCCCGGCCCCATCCCCGCAGGAAGTCCCGCCAGCCGCTGTGGCTCTGGGATGTCTGTGGGGGCAGCCCCTGGAAAGCATCCGCTTTCTGACCAGTTCCTCATCCCGGCTCAGGTGTCCTACTCCCAGGCCCAGCAAGGAGGCCTTGTGTCTGTGCAGGCCGCGGAAGTCCCTCCCCACATCCAAACTCAGTGCTGCCTGCTACTGTCTGCAAGGAGCCTCCCCCACCGGCCAGCTGGCTCCCACATCTCCAAGGTGACCTGGCCTCCTGCAGGTGGGAGGGCCTGGCCGCCGAGACCCCTATCTCCAGAGTCCCATCCCTGACAGCTGCTGCAGACAGACGGCGGGCCTGGGGCTCTCGCCTGAATGCCATCTTGATGCCCCGGCGCAACCAGACAGCTCTCTGGTCCTCTGCCCAGAACCCCACCCTGCCTCTGTTTCTGACCAAGGGGGCCGGTGACCTTGGCCTTTGACAAACGGGCAGCTAGGGCACGACCCCCAGGGGACGGAACTTGGCTCAGCCCACGGGGCCTCTCTATATGTGGGTGCCCCAGGAGCCCTTGGAGAGGGAGATGCAGGTCTATCTCACGTGTGCTGTGGGTGAAGCCCCTGGGCTGAGGACGGGCCATCAGCACAGGAGAAGGCTCATCCAGCCCCTTTCTCCTCCCACGCCCGGCCTGGCCCAGGCCATGTTGCTGCCCCCCCTGCAGCTTTGGGGACCTTTAGAAACTGGGGCATGTGTGTCTTCCCATTTGGCTGCTCTTTATCAGGCTGCTTTGTCTATCTGAGGCTCCTTGCAACCCCACATGAACTCGGGGGTCAGCCTGCAGCTGCGTTCCCAGCGCAGCCCCAAGAGGCAGAGTTTCTATCATCCCCACAGAACAGATGAGGAAACTGTGGCCCAGAAGGTATTTGAGCTTCTGCCCACCCAGGAGGAGCATGAGGCAGCTCCGCACTTCAGGGAGGTGAGGAGAGAGGGGGCCCCGGAGGGCCCCAGCCTCGGGCCGAGGGGCAGGGAGGAGCAGCCAGGAGCTGGGTGAAGCGTGAGGTCCTGCTCGAGGCTTCGGCTGCGCAGTCGTGGAAGCCGGGGGGCCGGGAGGGGCACAAGGGGCGTCTGAGCTGCCTCAGGAAAGCGAAAGGTGGACGATGCTGCAAACCGACCGCCTGCAGTGGGTGGGACGGTGACCCCGAAAGACACGTCCACTTCCTCACCGCAGGACATGGACACGGGGCCAAGCCAAGGAAAGGCTCTGCCCAGGTGGGGTGAGGGGTCTGAGACGAGGCGCCGGCTTGGGGAGGCCCAAGTCCCATGAGGGCGTCCACTGGGAGCAGAGGAGGGGGAGGTCTGGGGAGAAGGCGCCTGGAGCTGGGGAACAGCCCCCGAGGCCTCAGGAGCCGAGCCCCGGCCTCCTGGGGGACACACTCTACTGCCTCGGCTGAGGGCTGCGTCCATCGTCCCCATCACGTACTCCACCTGGCACCACGCTCCATCCGCCCCACTTCTCAGAGGGGGAAAGAGGGCTGGGCGGCCCCAAGACCTCACCCAGCAGGTGCAGTGGGATTCACAGCTCAGCCTGACCTGTCCCCTCACTCGGGCCTCCCACAGGCAGAGCTCAGCTCCCCACAGGGCAGGCCTAGGGGCTCCTGCTGGCTCTGAGACCCGGCACGGGTGGTGGGTTTGTGTCCATGGGGCCTGGCCCAGTGGGGTGGGGCACGCAGCACTGAGGCCTGGTGACCCCCACCCCTGCCACGACATGGGCTCACTGGACACAAACAGGAGAGGCCGCTGCCCGGGTGCAAAGCTGCCCCATGGTTCTGGAAGGTCCGTCATGGCTTGCTCTATAAACCCCACTTCCCCTCCACCCCTCGAGAGAACCCAAGGGGTCATCGAGATAAGATGTAACCCCCCAACGCCCCCCAGCCCTTGCAGGGGGTCTTCCTCGTCCACCCAAATGCACCCCAACCCCAAGCAGGACAACAGACACAAAGAGGAGGCGGTGGAAGGCCGCAGGAGCCACCAGTTTCAGGTGTGACGGTGAGTCCCTCCGCTCGGGGGACGGCACGGAGGCGCCGGGGTGAGGGGCCCGGTCTCTGCCTGCTCTCTGTGCAACAACATCCCGAGGAGGCAAATGCACAGACAGACTCCGGGGCCTGTCCGCGGCCCTTCGCTCTGTCCAGCTGCCAGTCGTCACGAACAAGACTTGGCGCTCTCCACTAAGAGTAATCAGGAGCCCCCGTGTCCAGAATGACCTCTGAGTGGGTCGTCCTGGCAGGAGGGCAAACTTTCTAGGGACTCTGCCCCCACCACGGTCCCCCCACCCCTACACGTCCATTCTGTTACCCCAGTGGGTTCCAGCCTGGGGCCAGCCTGACACCCCAACCCCAGGTTTTCGGCTGGTCCTTCCTCATCACTCCCACCTGGTGCAGAGGTCCTAGGCCAAACCACCCGCCCCGCCCAGCCCCTCTATCCAGAGCCATGCTCTGGGGCCCCCGACAGGCTCCTCCCGGCCCACTCAGGGAATGAGCTGGATACCAGCCAGACACCAGCCCCTTCCCTCCTGGAGTAGGGGCCGCGCCGCCCACCGCCCCATCTGGGGACCCAGGGGCCTAAGCAAGCGAAGGCTGGGAAGCCCCCAAGTTTCACCCAGAGGACCCGGGGTCCAGAGCGGGCCCACCTAGGGCCCGGGGCCAAAGCAGGTGGGAGGTGCGCGGGGGTGACGAAAGACCCCCCAAGTCACACCACCCCCCTGTGCCGTGCTGGGTGCCTGGACTCCAGGCCCCGGCTGCCCATCTCCCACCTGCCCCCCCAGGCTCAGGCGGCATGCACCTGGGCACCGCTCCAGTCCTGCCCCGGGCGACCCCCACCCAGACCCAAATAGCCCGGACGGCGCTCTCCACACGTGGGCACAGCCCTGCTCCCGCCACACCCCAGACGCCTCCCGAGTTCCTCACCAGAAGCCACAGGGCTGAACCCTGTGGGCAGAAACAGCCTCTCAGGAGGCTCAGAGCGCAGACAGGGGTTCAGATCCCGACTCCATCCCTTCCCGCTGTGGATTCTGGAGCAAGCGACTGAACTGCTCTGTGCCTCACTTCCCTCCCTGGAAAAGTGGGCTAACGCGTGCCCAGCATGGAGGACGAAAGCCACAAACACGCATGCTCAGAAGCGCCCGGGGCGGCAGGGAGCACCTGACCCAGGACTTCCTCCTAGCCCTTCCCCAGCCCCTGCCAGCCGCACGTCTGAGCACAGCGCGGCAGCGACTGGGGCTGGCACACGGGGGTCCGTGGACGCCGTGAGGGTGATGGAGCAGGTCACGCCACCGGCGCGCTCGCCTGCCACTGGTCGGCATCCTGCTCCTGCACAGGCAGCACCAAAGCCTCACCTGCCGTGCGTGGCAGCCCTACTCTGCATGGAGAGGCCTGAGCCAGCCTTGCCAGGTGGAGGTGCTCAAGGACCAGGTCTGGGAAAGGAAGTCAGGCACCTCCTGGCCCCTGGGAAGAGGTGAGGGATGCCTGGGGTGCAGCATGTGGGCAGCCCCTCGGACCCCCCTCAATCCCAGATCCAGCCACAGAAATCCTTGCTGGACTAGCCTTTGCACCTTTCCTATTAAAGAATCCCGGGGCAGCAGCCCCATCGAGACCACCCCTCCCCATGGGCTAGACACTCTCGGGCCCGCCTCCCAGCCCTCCCCATCTGGCAGACACTCCGCGTCTTATGTCCCAATAAGCCAAAGCCAGTCGGTGCAATGCCATGCCCCTGGCATCGGCCGTTGGCTCCGGGACGTGGAACCTGCAACAGGGACAGGACCCGGCACCACGTGGGTGTAGAAGCAGCAGCTGCCACCGGAAAAAACAGGGACCTTCACTGCTTCCCGGCACCCTCATTTTCCTGAGCCTGGATGCAGCACGGGGGGCGGGAAAGTTGTTTCTGGGCCCCCGGCATCGCCACCAGCTGCACACCATCAGGCCCACAGCTCTTCTCTCTGCCTGGAAAGCCCACGGGGCTCTAGGGACCCGGACCACCTTCCTGGCCCAAGTTTCGCTTTCTTCCTTTCCAGGCTGGGCCTACTGCGGCCTCCTTGGGCAGCCTCAAGGAAGCCTGCTCCTGCCCGTTCTCTCCTGTCCTGGCTCTCCACGGTCTGGACGCTCAGTCACACAGCAGCAGAGCTGAGGGTCCCGCCCTGCCCTGCTGAGGCCTCCCGGCTCTCCAGGAAGCCAGGGATGATGGGGCCCTGGGGCCCGGACTCACCCATTGTTTCCGAGCGTGATTCCTCCTCTTGAAGTACAAGATTAGCTTCTTCCGCATCGCCTGGTTTCTAAGAGGACGGAAACAGCGAGGGGCAGGTCAGGGCGGGCGCGCCAGCTCACCTGGCTCCAAGCAGCCCCGGCGCAGGTTCTCGGTGCTGGTTCTCATAGGTAAGGGCACCCCCCACCCCCAGAGCGAGTTGCCCCCTCCTCCCCGGCCCCACACTCAGGCAGAACGTGGTGTCCAGGAGAGGGTCCGATGGGGGGCCGGGTGTGTGGCTTCCTGCCCCCCGACCCAGGCTCCCTCTGCCCCTCCGTCAGCCACAGCAATCAGGCCAGAGAAGCAGCCTTGGGGGAAACCGTGGTGAGCCGGCAGGCCAGGAACCTTCCAGAGCACTGGGCGGGAGTTGGGGAGGGGCCCTCAGCATCCAGCCGGGGAGTCAGGTGCCCCTCGACCTCAGGGCCACCCAGGGTACAGGGGGCTCAGCACTTTCTGGGGCGATGCAGTGGCAGGGTGAGGGGGTCAGAAAGAGAAGAGGAGAGAGACGCCAAGAGCAGGAACGCGAGCCAGACGCAAGAGGAAAACAGAGGCAGCACCTCGAGAGGCGGGGAGGCGGAGCGTGCCCAGCAGGAAGACCCAGGGCCAGTGGGAGAGACCCAGAGGGAGGTCGCGCATGGGAAAGCTGGCCCAGGAGGGCGGGGACATCCCCGCGAGGCCCTCCCTCGACGGGGACCCACCTGCTATAGCCAAGTGGCGCAGCTGGGCCGGGGCCCTGCGTGGGGTCACAGCAGCTCTCAGAGCCTGCCAGGCCCGGAGCATGCTCACCCTACCCGGGGGTGCTCAGCACCGACTTTTCTGGGGAGGGGTCCCCAGCCTCCTTCTATTCGCAGCAGTATCCAAGCCCACAAAAAACTCACTGGCCTCTGGGAGCCAAGCCCTGCCCAATCTCCGGGAGGCACAGTAACCAGGGACCACCCAGAACCCCACCTCAGAAAAGGACAAAGTTGGGGACACCTGAGGCCCAATGCAGTTCAAGATCTCCCAACACACATCCTCCAACACACACCCCACGGGGCCTGGAATCAACTGGACACAGAGACCCCGTGGAGACTCACTCTCGGCCTACTTAGACGACCCCAGGCCAGGTCCAGCTGCTCATGGCCGGCCGCCCTGGCCTGCCACACCCCCGGCCACGGGCGCATGCCGAGCCCAGCAGAGGAGGCTGGAGCGTCCCCTCTCAGGAGCGGAAGGCAGGGCTAGGGTGTGGGTCACACAGAACGCTGCACCCCACCATGGAGTAACTCAGCAAACCTCAGACAGTCGCTCAGCCTCAGTTTCCTCACCCGGAAAAAGGGGGGCATCAGCACCCAGCATTCAACAGACATGTACTGAGCCCTACTGTGCACCCACATGTGCAGGTGCTGGGGACAGGGCTGTGTGCACAACAGGAGCAGCCCCAGCCCCGCGGGGGCCACGCAGACCACGCAGACCACACAAGAGAATCAAGAGGAGTCTGGAGGGGGGACTCAGCGGCAGGCGGTGGGCTCTGGGTGCCAGCGGAGGGCACAGCCACCTTGGAGCCAGCCTCTCCAGGGGCATCCTAAGCCAGGCCCGGAGGACCCTGCTGAGGAATGGCCCAGGAAAGAGCACTGAAGACAGGGGACATGGTGAGTGCAAGGCCCTGAGGCGGGAATAAGCTCAGAGTGTGAAGACCAGAGAGAAGGAGGCCCCACGGCCGGGCAGCCTGGGAGCACGGCTGGCAGGGCCAGCAGCACAGGGCCCCGTGGGTCTGAGCCCAGTCACAGGTTTGGGCCCAAACTTGAGAAGGCCAAGAAGTGCCTGCCTCCTTGGGAGGGGCAGGCCTACATCACCCCACCCAGCAGAGGGCACCAGAGGCCCCGCCCCAAGCCCAGTGACCCCATCTCCTCCTGAGGAAACTTCAGACAAACCCCAGAGGAGGGGCTGGTGCCCCCCTGTGTCAGGGTCAGGCAGACGGGACAGCGCCGGCGCAGGCCAGGCCAGGGAGGCGCCCGGGCCAGCACAACGTGGAGCTTGGGGTCAGACTGTGGGCGTCAGTAGGAGAGCCCCAAAGTCTATAGTTTACCAAATGCCACTCTGCGCTTTGGACGGGGTTCACGGGAGACATTCGCATCAGTCAAAACAGGGCGAAGGGGATTGGATCCCGGCAGTGCCACGGCGAGTTTTTCGCAGATCTAGCACTTCAAAACCAACACTTAAAACAAGGGGACCTGGGTATCTGAAGGCGCGGGTGGGGCGGGAAAGCATCACTTAGCGTTTGCAGGGGGCTTGGTGACACGATGAGCTCAGCTGTGTCCCCACAAAGCTGTTGCAGCCCGACTCTGCGCCTCCAAAAGTGGCCTTATTTGGAACTGGGGTCTTCGCAGGCCCTCAGATGGGAAGGCATCACTAGGACAGGAGATGTGGATGGAGAGGCAGACAGAGGCGGAAACTCGCTGCGGCATGAAGATGAAGCCACAGAGCCCAGGACACACGTGGGGCCAGCAACCTCCGACTTCCGGCCCCTCCTGCTAATTTCTCCTGCTTTCCACCAGGTCCAGGGGACAGGCAGGTGTGCAGCTGCCTCTGTGCGCACAGTGACCGAGGGCATGAGTTCTCCCTGGCCGGCCTGGGTTTCCTTCTAAGCAGGCTCCGGGCCTGGCACCCAGAGGCACCTGCTTACTGCCAACGAGGACAAGTGTCAAGTCGGCAGGTTACAGATGCCATCCCCAGCCAGAGCCAGCCCGCCTGTGTGTTGTGTTTGGACTTCAGAGCTTCTAAAGAATCTGAATCTCTTGCCAGCGCTGAAAACCAGGAGCTGTGGCATACAAGGGCTGAACTTAAAGGTTCTCTTCAAAAATTAGGCGGTCTGGCTGCACTCCCTTGTGGCCACAGTCTGGGCACTGAGGCTCTTTCAGTCCTCACCACAGTCCCCACCATGCCCTACTGCCCACCCCAACGCCTCCCCACTCTGACTTTCCTCCCCACCCCAGGAGACATGAACCTGGGGTCACACCCCCTAGACACTGGGCTTGGGGTGTGTGCTAGTTCAACATTCTTCCGGCAGTTTTTGAGTGTTTATTTTGTTCTCAAAAAGTGTTTTGATACTGGGGATGCAAATGGCTTATTACAGATAAACCTTCTCTGCTAAGATCTTTTCCCACATAAACAAGGAGCGCAGTCCCTAAGAGTGAGGTCAACAAAGGGGTGAGCTGGCACTGGAGGTATTTATGGGGTACAAAGGATATCTGCAGCCTCCAGAGGATGGGGGCTTAAAAACCCACGAGTATAAGGTGTTGCCGGCCTCGTTGTCATTGTCTGACACTGAACCGGGAGGAAAAAGAGGAACCGGGAGCAGTAAAGAGACCGAAATTCTTTGGAGGTTTCAGGAGAGTCTGGCCAGGCCCTGGGTAGGACAGGCCCTGAGGCCCATGGGTTCTGAAAAAGCAGTTTGGGGCAATTGGGGAAGGCTTCCTGGAGGAAGTCTTGCCTTGGGTGAAGCAGAGGAAGACGGTGGGCAAAGGGAAATGAGGAGAGTGTTGGGTCCAGGAGTGAGGGGTGATGGTGAATTTGGAGGGGCTAAGAAGGGGTATTTGGGGGAGCCAGACCTTGAATGCTGAGGAAGAGGCAGCCCACAAAGGCCTTGAGCCACGGGAAAGAGCCCAACAGACGGGATGAGTGAGGGTCTGAACCTCCCACTTACTGGGCACCAGACACCCTCCACATCGGGGACATCCCAAGGAAACCGACCGACAGCCGGCAGCGGCGTGACTCAGTCACCGTCACTGGGCTAGCAAGAGGAGAGCCTGGACACGAGTCCCAGGAGAGAGAACACGAAGGCAGACAGGTCGAGCTAGTCCAGGAGTGCGGCTGTGTGACCTGGGTAAGGTAACCAACATCTCTGAACCTCCATCACAGACCGGGAAGACCCATTACAGTAACAGGGGCCAGCAGCGCCCTTTCTATCAACACAGCCCGGGGCTGACCGTTCCAATCAGCCAACCCCCAAACAGGGGCAGCAGGAGGAAGGAATCAGGCTGCAAGATAAGAAGAATGGGAAAGGAGAGAACACAGGGTCACGGGGGCGTTCAGGCCCCCTGGGGAGGAGAGGAGCCAGGAGGGCGTGGTGCCCGGCTCTCATAGGACAGGCCTGGCCGGTAGGCCCCACAGACACATAACAGCCACAGCCTCTGCTCCTCCTCAACCACACAGCCACAGCTGGCCTCACCCCTGCATGGGACTCCAGGATGCCCACCCTGGTATCGGCCAGGGGCTCTTCCCTTCCAGCAGGTCCTGGGTGGGAGGGGTCGGTCTCCAGCCTTGGGGCCATCTGTGCTGCTGCAGCCCTGCCCCCCCAGCTGCATGAAGCCTGAGCCAGATCACAGAGTGAGCCTCCGGGAGCACAGAAGCTCCCCAGCGCCTCCAGACGGCAGGTGGCCGAGGAAGAGCAGCAGAGGTGGGCACAGGTGACCGCGGCACGTCCAAAATTGCCAGAGCAGCAGGAAGTCAAGTGTGAAATTAACTTTAACTGCACATCCCCAGCATGCAGACACAGGGAAATTAAAGTGACAGGGCAAGGTCCTTGGGGATAAGGGCTCTCCTGGCAGCAACTGTGGCAGCAGCAGGACCAGGGGTGGGGCTGGAGAGGCTGAGGGGGTTGGGGGAAAACACTGCTCCCGGAGAGGCAGGACTCAGCCCCCCTTTGTGTCACTGTCCTCATTAAGCGGACTACATCACAGCCTGTGCCACCAGCAACATGTCTGGGCCCATCCACTACCCAGAACAAAGCCTGGCACACAGTAGGTGCTCAATAAATACTTTGAGCCAGTGAGCCAGTGAGGAATAGCTCCCTGGTCCCTGGAGATAAGTCAGAAGCACAGACCGTACCAGGGCCCCGAACCCAAGCTCCAGGGCCAGCAAGCCTGTGAGGCAGACCTTGCTCTTCCCACCCAGATGATGGGGAACCGGGGGTGCTGAACACAAACAACTGCCACTCACATGCTCGCCACCCCAAATGGCCACCCCGGCTCCCAGCTCAGGAAGTGCCTCACAGTCCTCGCAGCTGCCGGCCCCCAGTCTCGGCGTCCAAGGGGCATCCCTGCCCTGACCCCGCAAGTCCCACACCCGGCAGCCCCCGTCGGGTGAGGAGCCACCTGCACCCCCACCGCCGCCTGCCTGTGTGGCTGCTGTGACCGCCAGGTCTTCTCCGCCCCTGGTTCTCCCTGCCTGCAGCACCAGAGGAAGCCTGAGAGGCAAAGGCCTGGGGACATGACTCCCCAGAGCACATGTCCTCGCCAGCTCCCTCTCCAGAGAGACTGAGCACACGCTCCCCACGGCTGAGCGGCCGGCTGTCGCCCTGCACGCCCTCACCCACCCCTGCGCCACTCGGGCCTCCTCTGCGCTTTGTGCCAGCCTCCGCACCGTCACCTGCCCGGGGCACACCCTCTGCCCCCTCAACGGCCAGGTCTGCCCCCATCCTCCTGGCTGAAGCCTCCCCAACGCCTCCCCATCTCCCCCGCGTCCTCTCTGACCAACCACAAGGAAGTAAAAAATACAGACACGATTGTGACATTGGTGGAAAACTATGAAAAAACATTTTTAATTCTCAGCACAGATGAGCCCACGTAACCGCCCCACATCTGCAAAGACATTTTCCCAACTTAAAACTGCCCTCCGGTCAGGTAAGAACCTCTGACCATTCGTCTCTGTTTCAAGCCGAGCGAGTCCGCCTGTGACCGGGTCGGGGCGCCGCCGTGAGTCCGCCCGGCCGGCTCTGGGAGGGCGGGGCGCGGGCCAGGGACATAGAGGGAGCGGTGCCTGCCGCGCCAGCGCCTTTCTCGCTTTTCGGCTTGGAGCTTAGTGTTTTTATCACCTGCAATCAACCACTTTATTCAGCTGAAAGTATCGCTCATTTGCAGTGATAAAATCTACCACGTACCTTCCCAGCGTGATCACGCTGCTATCGAAAACTTCCAGCAAAAGGAAAAATACAAACAGGTATGTCCTGTGTTTAGGTTCTGTGACCGCAGCACTTTTTATTAAATGATATTTTCTGGCTTATCCGGCCACTCACTTTCTGTCTCCACTGCCAGACAAAACCTGAAGAGGGCGCAGGTCTTTGTCTTGTTCATAGCTGAATCTCCAGGCCCTAGAGGAGGCTTGGCACCCCGCAGGCTGAGGGACGGAGCGAGTGAGTGAATGCATGACTGAATGAACGCTCCCGGTACCCGACTCAGACCAGAACAATCCCCACCCCTGCGCCCCCCAGGCCCCCTTGCCGGGCTCTCCCTCCACCTCGGGACTCCCCCAGCAGCGGCCCCAGAGTAGGCAGGCCCCGGGAAGCTGCAGAGAGGACAGCTGTTGAATCAGGAGGGATTTGCTACCTGGTGAACCTGCCTCCAGAGCAGGCCTCAGCACGGGCCACGCTGCACTAGACGTGGAAATCACAGCACTCGCCGCCCCCCGGGACAGTGTGCGGCCCGCGCCAGCGACCCAGGTGACGCATCCTCCAGGTACTCCTGAGCCCGACCGGGCCAGGGGCCTCACTGGGGACAGGAGGTCTTCTCCGTTGCTCCCTATGTCACTGTACTGGAAGAGGGGCCAAGCTGGTCACTAGATTCAGAAACTATGATGTAAGGGGCCTCCCTGTCAACGAGTCGAGCACCAGGGACACCTCAAAACCATCAGGGTGTTTGCATGCCTCCAGGGATGGGGAGCTGCCTGCACACCCACAAGCCCCCCAGGGGCGCTCAGACCATCAGACTAGGCTGGTCTGCCCAGTGAACCACCAAAGCTCCGAGGTCATATATGAACACCTGTGTCCTTTAATGACAAACCTTAGACAGTTCAAAGGCTGTGATTCCAAAGAATCCTCCTCCAACCTAACACCCAGGCCCCTTTAACCTTTTGGATACTTGCATAACAACATAAGGTGATACCTCGTCCTCCAACAAAGAGAGTATACTTCTATTAATGCATCCCAAGAAAAAGGCAGTCACCCTCCAGTAGTCACACCTCTGACGCTTTGCTCCTGCTTGGAGGCAGAAGGCACCAATCTCCAGCACAGCCCTGTGCCCCTGCTATGCCAGCACACACACACGTCCTTCACTTAACTGATAGAGGTTCACTCCCAACATACATCTGGGAAAAGACTGAGACACATCAATTCCAACCTCTGGGGCCTCTGGATCTGAACTGGTGCTCCCGGCAGCTCCACACGGCCCCTCTGTTCAGACCCCGGGGCGCTCCCACACATGCTGCATCAGAGACCAAAGCACAGGGTCCCTGCTGGTCCCAGGGCTGTGATCCCCCATTCTGAGCCCCTCTCCTCCACCAGGCACAGCTTCCTCCCTCAAAGACGATGTGGGCTCCCCCCCAGCCCCCAAGGCCTGTGCTCACCAGCTTTCCACACTCCCAGGTCTGTTCCCCTCCCCCTAGTCCTGGCCCAGACCTCCGGCCCTCACTGGGCCCTTCCTGCCCCCATTCCCAGCGCCCAGTGGGAACCAGGACCCCACATCCCACCCCAGGTCCCCGTGGCCCGAGCACCAGGCCCCACGCCCGTGGACTCACATTTTGATGTTCTCATGGTACTGCCTGGTGTCGGAAGGCTGGTTGTACAGCGGCTGTGGAGGAGAGAGAGGGGAGTGTCAGGAGGGCTCCGGCTGGGCAGCAGGGCCTGCCAGGCTGGTCAGAGCCCCAAAGAAGCGCCCAGCAGCCGAGCTCCGGCGCAGGGCCACCTGGGTCCCGGGTGCTCGAGGCCCTGGACCACTGGGGTGACAGCAAGCACCGCAGGTGTGAGGCAGAGCATAGGGCCAGCCGGGCCCAGCCAGGACCGGCGCCTCCAGCACAGCCCCGCCCCCTCCCCGCCAAGGTCGTGGTGGCTACTCTGCAGGGCCCCGGGCAGTGCCGGCCTGAGCGCCCTGGGAGCTGAGATCAGCAATGGCCATGAGCAGGGAGAACTGCTGAGCTTCTGTGTCCAAACCACCCCCGCTGACTGGCAGAGGCCAGAAGCCAAATGACGGCGGGTGGGGGAGGGGGGTTCCGGGAATGGCAGCACAAGAGAGGCGCAGGGGGCTGTGACCCCAGCCCCTCCTGCAGGCACGGAGTCCAGCAGGAGACGGCATGTCCACCATCTCAGATGGCGACGACAGTGGACAGAAGGCCAGCGCCAGGCACGGGTGGGAAACAGGACGCGTCCACACCGCACGCACTGGCAGCAGTGTCAAGTGGGTGAACTGCCCCTCCAGCAATGGGATGGGGTCCAAAGTGCGCCCCACATCTCTGCAGCCTGTCCCCCTCCTCACCGGCGCAGTGCAGGCCTCAGGGCTAGGGCGCGGCCTGATGCGCCTCCTGGTTCAGCCCTGGTCTGGCTGAGTCTCTGGCTGGCCGGCCTGCGCCCCAGGCCTGCACTGGAAACAGCCCGAGTGGAGTTCTGCCGAGGTCAGGCTACCAGCGCTCCAGGCAGATGGACGCCCGAGGGCCCTGCCAGGTGGGTGACGGCGTGGATGGCACCCCCTCCTTGGGCTCCCCGCAGTCGCCCCCGTGGCCGACAGGACGAACGCAAGCAGAGGCGGGGCATGCTCCTGGCTCCCTGCCGCCCCTCCTGTGTGCCTGCCCGCCCCAGGACAAGCTGGCTGCGGTGGAAGGCCAGGGGAGCCCAGCGGGGGCCCGCCCCAGCGGCCGGCCAACCACGGAGGGAGCAAGCCGAGCCCAGACCAACAGACGCTTGACCGGCTCAGCTCACTGAGATGATCACAGGGGCTCGCAGGGCAGCTGGGGCAGCGGCGCACGGCCACTGTCGCCCTCCACGGGCGGGACAGCAGGCACCCAGCAGGCAGCTGGAGGAGGTGGGGCAGAGCTAGAATCCTCGACTCCAGCACACGGCAGGCTTTGCTCCCTGTGGCAGACCCCTCGGGGCTGCCCTCTCCCCCTCCCACCCTGGTACCCGGTCCTCGCAGTGGGAGAACCAGGGCCAGTGTCCAGGAGGGCCAGGCAGGCTGGGAGGATGGAGCCTGGAATCCTGATGCCCAAGTTCAGGCCAGGGGAGGGCCTCGGGCTCCCCCTACAACCTCTCCCTGGGGGTGATGTCTCCTGACACCCGCAAACATCTTGATAACCCCAGCCAGCGGGGCCTGCCGCAGGCAGCAAGGTCACAGGGCCCAAGCTGCCCCGTCCCCAGGAAAGGCCTGCAGGCCCCTGCGGACAGGGCCGGGCCCTTCGGGGGGGCCTCTGTGGCCCTGGGTGGCTGGGGGCCCACGGGTGGGGCTCTGAGGCTGCCCGGACTCAGGACAATGTCAACCGTCTCCCAGTGCTCCCTCCGGGCTGTTCCAGGGGGTGAGCCCAGCGACTGTCCTGGGGACAGAGGTCACCACGGGGCACAGGCCCCTCTTCCACACCAGATGAGCCTGCCCTCCTGCAGTGCAGAGGTGCCAGCCCCGTGTCTGAGAGGGGGCGAGGACGGGAAGGCCAGCCCGCTGCCCAGCCACAGGCACTCCCAGCAGGCTGAGCGCGCCCCGCTGCTCGACTTCACAGAGACACGGGCTTCGCATGCCGTCCGTGCTCAGAGGGCCGGGGGGCTCCCCGCCAGCCAATAAAACAGGCCAGGGAGCGGCCTCCAGGCCCAGTTCCCTGATTTAAGGATGGAGCCCACCTTGCACCCCAGCACCCCAGGAGGAATGTGCACCCCCTCGTGGTGCTCCCGAGGGGCCGGAACACGCGGGGCCTGGTGACTGGTTTGCCTCATTTGGGTGTAAAGACGGTGAATAGCCAGATGTCCACAAGCTCGGGAGGCTGTGGGGACCCCAGGACCAGAGCCAGGCCCCAGGAGTGATAGCCAGGCAGAGGCCTCTGTGTCTGCAGGATGGGACGGGCCCCAAAGGAGCAGGTGGGGAGTGGCCCGGGCACGTTCTGGGCAGGGGCACGACTGACGGGGGCAGGGCCCGGGGTATCCCCACACCTCTGGCCCTGGACACTACAGCAGGGTGGCACAGCCCCCTCCTGCCCCAGCGCAGCCCCGCGAGGCAGCCTGCCTTGGGGGCCACAACACCCGAGGGGGAAAGCCCCACAGGACAGACCCCAGCGGGGCAGGGCTGCAGGAGGGCACCGCCAGGAAGGCCCAGCTCCCCGGCCCATCTCTCACCCTCTCAAAAAAAAGTGGGGTGCAAACCATCCCCGGTGGACAGCACCAAGCAGAGGATGCACAAGATAGAGGCGAGAGCAGCGGCAGGGGGCTGGGAAGGAACGGGAGCACCGCCCCGACTCGGGCGGCCGAGGAGAGCCCACCAGCCCGGGTGGACCGAGCTGGCAGTGAATGAAGTGTCAGCCACAGCCCTCGACCCCCGGTGACACCATTCTTAAAATAACACCTGCTAACAGGAAGGAAGCCATGACGCGCGCGGGGACAGGAGCAGGGCTGCGGCCGCCCACACCGCCTGGCCCTCCTCCCTCCCCCACCGCGCAGCGGGTCCCAGGCCAGCCCCGTGCCGAGGCGCGCACGCTGCGCCACTTTCTCCCTTCCAGGGCAAATTCTCCTGGGCCCAGGCCGCGCCCCCGGGAGTCAATGGGGTGCCCCTCGCACCTCTCAGAGGGTCCCTGGTGGCCCTCAGTGGCTGCAGATGGGAGAGGCTTTGGGGGATGCAGATCCCCAAGGAGGCAGAGGGACATGAGATGCTCCAGCCCAGAGCTCTCACACCGTGGCCACTCCGGCCTTGTAGTGACTGAGAGAGAGGGCAGAAGGGGCCGGCCACACCCCATGGGCCCAGCACCCCCGCCCCAGCCCTGGGCAAGGCAATACCCTGGGTTTCATCCAGAATGCGGGGGGATCCCTCCGTAAGGCCTGACCCTGGTGCCCTGTCTCTGAGTCTCTCTCTGGCCTCACCAAATGCCCCCGCCCCAGGCGGTCTCGGGCTGACCGTCACCCCGGGTGCCCGCCTCTTGGCCTCCTGCGCTACCAACCTGAGGGAGCCGGCACGTAGAGGGCCGCCCGCAGGGGATGACCACTCACCCCCCAAGAACCAGGAAAGAACCACTTGATTCTCAGGTCCCGAGCCTCTGAGCCCAGCAGAGGCCTGCCCGCGGCCTGGTCACCTTGCCCCGGGCCTGCAGCCCCGGAGGCCACATTCGCCCCGAGCACAGCCCCAGGGACAGAGTCAGGAAGGGGGAGGAAATGGTCAGGTACAGCCTCCAATTCTGCCACCCCCGTTTGGAGAGAAGGGGAAACTGAGGCGGCCACCACTTGCTGACGGGAACGTGGGACGGAGGAGCAACTGTGGAACGCGGCCGGCAGGTCCTCGGGAGCCAACACCCGAGCAGCCAGGCGACAGCATGGCTCACGCGGCCACAAGGACGCTCACGGCTTTATTTGAAAAGGCCGGACCACCCGGCGTCCCTCGAGGGACAGAAGGCGGGTGGGGCAGGGGCAGCCCGAGCCCGGCCCCCGGGGCAAGGCTGAGGCCGAGTGACAAGGGCCAGACCCAGGGCGCGGGCTGCGGCCTCACAGGACGCGTCCCAAACAGCAGCCCATGGACACAGGACACGGACGCGGCTGGGGCGCGGGGGCGGGGCGGGAGGAGATAAGGGGGCGATAGTTAAGGGCACAGAGAGCTTTGTGAGGGTGAAACGCTGTAAAATTGATTGTGGCCCAACTGTGAACACACAGGACCATTGAGTCGCGCGCCTTAAATGGCGGGATTGTGCAGCGTGAATTACATCTCAATAAAGCTGCTGAAACGGGGAAAAAAGGGGCTGCTGCAGATTTCCCAGAAATCATGCCCAGCGGGGTAGCAAGACCCCAGGCTGGGGGCCCCATTCCGACCAGGGGGGTCCAGAGAGGAGAGCCAGACAGGGTTCCCAGGGAGCCAGCCCCTGCCCTGGGCACCCCACGGTGGTGTCCGCCCACTCAGAGGACCTCGGGCCTGGGGTCTGGGAGGTGGACCCCAGGCTGGGGGCAGCTGTCACTGCCGAAAACTCAGCCACCCGCAGAAAAGGCCTGTGTTCACAAAGGCAAGGCCGCGTGCTAGGAAAGCAGGTGTCACTTCAGGGGGCCCTCATGGAGACCCCCAAGTAGAGGCTGGCAGCCTCCCCCTCAACCAGATGAGAACACCGGCCCCTCTCCCGAGGCCACTCGGCACCCCCAGGGGAGCAGGCTGCAAACGAAGTTACAGTGCACCCCTACACCCCCACAAGCGCGCCCCCATAGCCCGGCCTGGCTCGGACGCAGCCCGTGCCTGTCTCGGCAGCTCTGGGTGGCGGTGACCCCCCCCAAGCTGGCCCCCAAGCGCAGTGAGACCCCGACCGGTCCCAGAAGGCAGCTGGAGGGAATGTCTCTGCCCAGTTCTCTGGAGCTGAGGCCTCGCTCTCGCCCCCACCCCCCAGGCCAGGGGCTGCAGACCCCCAGCAAGGGTGTGCCTGCTGGTGGCCCAAGTCCCTCCTCCGGTTGACACAGGCAGCGAGCGCGCGCCTGAGAGAGGAGGCCCCTCCCGCCGGCAACAACAAAGACCACAGCAGACCCCGAGGACACCGCCAGCGTGGGCACTTACGGCACCGGGCACCCTCGGCGCTCTGCAAGGAGGACACGGCTGGTCTCCACCACAGCCCAAAGGGGCAGGTGCTATTCCCATGTCATGGCGAGCGGCGGCAGCACGGCCAGGAGGCCCGCCCAGGCCCACAGGCCCCTGGGGCCGAACTGAGCGGAGCCGTGACCGCCTGGCCCGGAGGACAGGCTCCGGGCGACATGAGGCCGAGCGGGCTGGCCTCCAATCTGTCCATCTTCTTGCAGCCTGGACACTGGGCACCAAAAGGAGCAGGGGTGCCAGTGCGCCCCCACCCCCGCAGCTCGGCCCACCCACTGCCAGTATCTGCCAGTCCTCTTATCAGGGAGTGGATTTCCTGCCGCCCAGGCAGCACTTGACACTGAGGACTTCCTCCGAGCCTCCCCCCACACCCACCTGCGCCCTGGCACCCCCCCACCCCCATGCAGCCCTCGGCTCACCAGCTCCACTTGAGGCCCCAGGCCTTCCAGAATCCGATGTGCAGCTTCGGCCTTCTTCTGCAGGGTAACGAGAAGAAGAGGAATTAACACACACACATGCACACGCGCGCACACACACACACACACACACAGAGGGCAGATTATAAATAGAGGCCTCCTGGAACAGCGGGCAGCTGCCCAACCCTGCGAGCCAATCCACAGTGGGGGGCGGGGGGGCTGGGTCCCCCGGAGTCCTCCCCAGGCTGGAAACAGACACAGAGAGGCCTCCGTCCGCCCGCAGCGTCCCTGGCAAGCCCGCCAAGTTTCGATTCTAACAAGCGCACCGTGTTCTCGGTGGCTCCCCGCCACCCACGCCCCCGGCCCCGCTTCCCGGCCGCTCCTGCCAGCCGCCGGCACTGCCAAGCCGGAGAGGCCGTCCTTCCCTCGGAGGCTGGCGGGGCGTCCACAGTGACCTCAGAGCCGGTGCCGCCAGCTGGGGGCGGGGGGAGGCGGGACGAGGTCCAGAGAGGCTCCGAGATTCCCTTTCTAGGATTCCTGCGTTTCACAATCATGTGACTATTCTGAGCCCCCCCCCTCCCCACTCACAGCCCGGGACTTATTAGGAACACAGGGACACGCAGCAGAAAGGGCTCGGTGGCCGCCAAGTCAGCAGGCTGGACCGCGGGCCCTGAAGACGGACGTCAGCTGTGGCAGGCCCCCCAGCCCCCAGCCCGGGACCCAGACCTCGGACAGAGCCAGGCCAGGTGACCGTGTCAGATCCAGGCAGAGCGGGATCAAAGTGGGGTATCCATGGGGAGCCAGGGCAAGGGAGGGTGCTGACCCGGCTGAACTCAAGAGCCAGTCTGTGTCTGGCGTGGGCTCGGCAGACAGGCCGAGCTGATCACCACCGTCCGATCAAAACCGTCCCCCGGGAACCCCCAAATTCAGATCCTCTAAAAGGGGGTGACCCAAGGCCCTGGGCAACGTGGCTGACCACAGAATTCGAGGCCCAAGCTCCTGGTGTCAGGGGGCAGGGAGAAGGGGAGCCCAGGGTGTGGCAGCCCCGGCCACCCTGGCGAGAGAGCAGGGCTGCAGGTGGGCTCGAGCCCCTCCAACTCGCTCTGCCTAGAGCCCGGGACCCCGCCCACCCAAGACAGCCGTGCGCTGGGCTCTCTGCAGAGCCAGAACCCCAACACAGAAGCCTCAGAGTGGGGCTGGACACCCGGGGGACGATCAGCATGGCCACTGTCACTTATGGGCACCCACCCGAGCCAAGCAGGGAGCACACGCCCTAGTCCGGGAACCACACGCCAGCCCGGGGTCTGGCGTGGGCTCGGACGCAGGTGAAGGAGGCCTGGCCCCGCGGGCGGATGCGGCCCAGAGGATGACGGGAGGAAGGACACCTCCACCTCTGGACCTCCGGGCTCCGGCAGGGAGGGAGACAGGGGTGGATCCCATCCAGGACCTCCCTACACAGATAAAGGGACAGCTCCCCCCTCCACCAGGGCGCTGGCCCCGCGCCCCTCCAGGCCACACCAGCTGCAGCGCTGCCCTCAGCTGCATGCGGAGCCTCAGCCTCCAGGGCCCGGGCAGCAGTGGAGCAGAATCCCCAGCAAACGCGTCAGGCCAGCACTTCCTGCATGAGGAGTGCGGGGTCTGGGGGGGCCGCGGGGTCTGGAGGGGCCTGGGGCCCCTGGAGCTGTTAGGATGGCCAGACTCAGGGACGCCTGGAAAGTCCTGGTCACAGCTGGGGTGGTAGGGACCTGAAGCTAGGCCCGAAGCTGGGCCCACCAACAGCCCGGGGGAGCCTGGACCCCTGCTCAGGTGGGCAAATCTAAGAAAGGACCTGGCCGTGTCCTCTGAGCTCCTCGGGGCTCAGCAATCAGAGGCCCCTGCAGAAATCCAGCCTCCTGGAACAGGCCCCCGTCCTCCCACTGGGGCCCTCTGTCCTGTCCCAACAGCACCTGGCTCCACAGCCCGGCTCACGCCCCCCTCCAGGGGGTCCACCTGGAGCCCTGCCCGCCCTCTCCCTGGTCAGCGCCACACACAGCCCACGGGCCCACCTCCCCCGGCCCCTCACGCTCCCTCGTGGACCACAGCCACCCTGAGCCTCTGCCCGCGCGGGCCCCGCGCTCCTGGCCCACAGGCCGCTCGCTGCTACCCCACAGACGCCTCCCCAGTCTGCCCCGCTGGCCTGGCCCCAGAGCAGCTCCTGGGGCATGGCCTTGTGCAGCCGCCCCACCTCCGCGTGCTGGTGCCTCACCGATGCGCCCCAAGTGGATAATGAACCCCGGCCCAACACACAAGAAAGCCGGGCAGCCTGGCGCGGCGGGGAAGCTGCACTTTGCAGGCAGCGTGGCATTTAGAGACAGACCCGAGCGCCAGCGCGCAGAGGGACCGGCGGGAAGGAGGGAGGATTAAAATCTAATCCTATTGCTCTCCCAAGGGGTGGTAAATCCTGGCGGCTCTTGGCAAAGACGGCTGAAGGGTTCCTGCCCACCTGGCTGCTCGGCTGAGGCTCAGCCGAGACAGAAGGACCCCCGCTGACCCACTGGGCCCGCGGCTGGCCCCTGCGCCCCACACCAGAGGCCCCTTCCTAGGGGGCACCTCTCCCCTCCCCCCGGCCTCCTTCCATGCTCCGGCAAACATCCCAGGTGTCGTCGGTGCGGGGGCACAGCGGGGATACACGGGGGGAGACCCTGCCCTCACAGAGCTGCTGCTCGCAACAAGGAAAACGGGAATTACGTGTGAACAGGCTGAGGGGAAAACTAAAGGCGGGGAGGGAGGAGCCGGCGCTGCAGGGCTTCGGGGCCGGTGTGTCCAGGCAGCCTCGCCGACAGGGGCCTTGGAGCCAAGAGCCGGAGCAGCGCGAGCGAGTCCAGTGGGAAGGGAGCGTGAGCAGAGGGCCGGCCAGGCAAAGGCCCTGCGGCAGGAGGCCAGAGGCCGGGGTGGGGCGGAGGGAGGTGGCAAACGCAAGAAACGGCGAGGACAGTGGGAGAAGTCTGAGACCAGGCGTGTGCCCACACGCGGGGACCTGCTGATCAGCATCTCCCCGAGAAAGCCAAGGTGCACGGGTGGGGGCCATGTTCACGGCTGTCCCCGGCGCCTGGAGCAACAGCGGCCATTCCGTGACACGGCTGCGGCGTGCAGGACGCCAGGAAGCAGGGTGGCATGCCGAGCCCGGTGTGCCACACCTACCAGGCAAGGGCTGTTGCGTTCAGCAACCCAGGATCCAGCACGCAGAGCCCAGGACCCAGGTTTGCGTCTCACTGGCTGGGGGGCCTCAGGGAAACTACCGAGGGCTTCAGTTTCGTCACCTGCTGATGTGCATGTGTGTGCATGTTTTGGGGGCCCAAGGGGAAGGCTGGCAGCTCCCACACATCAACAGGACACCATCAACACAAAAGCAGGGTAAAGAGGCATGGAAGTCCCAGCCTGAGCAAGGGCCAGAACTGTGGGGCCCCAACCTGGTCAAAACCAGCCCGGGGACAGAGACTGCAGGCCAGCTAGCTTCTCCACCCCGCAGAAGCCCCGGGACAGGGAGGTAGTGGGGCTGACACCACTCCCGGGTTAAGGACATAGGGAGGGGGCGGGCCTATGGCCCAGCCCTGACCGATCAGTATAAACCTCCCTCTGCTCACCCCACCCCCAGGGTTCGGTGTGGCTCAGAAATGGTGACTAGTCAGCCCAGTGACAGCCAAACTGGGACTGTTGCTGAGACACCTGGGAAGAATTTCCTGTCTGCGATGAGAGCGGGGAGTACGTGGGCCTGGAGCTGCTGGCAGCCACGTTTCCATGGACCCCTGCCTGAGAACGACACTGGCGTGAAGCAAACAGATGGAGAAACAAAGTACTCGAAGCATCGTCCTTTAAAAAGTACCTGGATCCACCCATACCTGAAGCCAGATCTCTAACTTGCATTGCAAGATTCAATGAACCCCTTCTTAGCTTCAACTGCTCTGAACTGAGTTTTTGTGCTTGTATCCAGGAGTCTTGACTTGCAGGACCTTTCCTGACACAGCCCTTTAGTTTACACAGTCACTCCCACAGCCACTGCAGTCACATCGATTCTGCACCTAAGAAAGTGACCAGGATCCAGAGCAGCTGAAGACCTCGGACAAAACCACCCAGTTCTTCAGGGAATCGGCTGGGCCAGAGTCCAAGCCCCTCCCCTAGACCCCCTGGACCCTCCCTACTCAGAGCTGCAGAAAAGCAAGGCAGGAAGATCCCTGGGGGAAGAACTGGGAGGTGGGGGCTGACTGCTCTTGGGGGAGGGAGGCCCTAGAAGCGACCACCCATCACATCGACAGCCACACCTCTTTAGGGAAAACCAGGTGAGACCTGGGAGGAACCCCAAATTACTGTTTAGACAAACTCCAGGTCTGTGGGGCCAGTCGCTGATAGGAGGTGAAGCACGATTCCCACAGGTGTCACCAAAGCCAGTGCCTTTGAGGCCACCCGGCTGGGAAGGGCCGGTACACCCGCTGGTCAGAATCAGCCAGCCCCAACGAGGGCCGAGGGCACTGCCGCGACAGTCTGGGCAAGGCCCCCTGCTTGTCTCCACAGAGAACCGCACCTGCTCTCCCAGCCAAGGACCAGAAAGGCGGGCACTGGGCAGCCCCGAGGCAGCGCAATCCTGGCTCTGAGTTTAAGCCCCACAGCTCATCTGCTGTGCCACCTCAGGCAGGTCACCTTCCCTCTCTGAGCATCCATTTGCTAACAAAATGAAGACAATAACAGTACTTGTTGCACACAGGTGTGGAGGGAAATAAACGAAACCATGCAAAACACAAACAATCCCCAGAAGAAAAGAACAACAGTGACTAGGCCGGCGACACAGAACAGCACCAGCTCGCCCGCACTCGGTACCAGGCGCTGCGCTAAGGGCACTGCGCCACAAACTCACCTAATCCCCACACCACTGCACAAGGTGGATGCTGTAACTATCATCACGAGCAGGTGAGAAACGTGAGTCACAGAGAGGTTTTATGAACTGCCCAGGGAGCCAGAATAGGGCAGAAATGGAATTTGAACCCATGACCTCTGGCTAAATCATGCTTCGCTCTCCTATCATTATGTCGTTAGTACCACCTGGGGTAGGGGTGGGTGGCTCAGGGCATGGAAGTGTGACCAGCTTGGCAAGGCTCGGCACACAGTTCCCAGGTCCGGGGGGATCAGTCTCATCCCGCATCTACTGCTGCTTCAAGAGGTGCAGGCACAGCCGCGCCCGCGATCCAGCAGTTCCTGTCCGGAGCGACAGTCACGGACACCAACCACATGTTCCCAGGCTGAGAGCAGCCACCTGCCCCCTGGACCCACACACCCTCCACCCGCATACACTCTGAGCACGGATCCAGCAACGGGGGCTGATCCCCTAGCAGAGACAGTGAGGAAGGGGCGCCAAGGGCCCCACTCAGGAGGGCGTCAGAGGCAGGGAGGTGCACACCTGTGGACCTCAGACTCTTCATCTGTACAATAAAGGAGGGACTCAACACACGCAGGCCCTGGACACATCTAGAGGCTGCCCGGGAGGCAGCCTGACTGGGAAGACAGGCAGCCCACCACCCACCAGAGACCAGATTCCACTTGGGAGTGGTTGGGTCTCGGGGTCCGGTCTGGACACACTCTGCTCTGAGCACCTGAACTGCTTCCCCATCCAAGCCTCCTCCAGACACTGGAGCTGTCCTGCACACATCCCCAGGGCCCCCCACAGCCTGCCTGTGTTCAAACACCCCAGAGGCCTCTTCCAAGGCTAACATCAGCAGAGGCCAGTGCCGAAGAGTCAGGCCCTGGGGTATGAGGCCCACGGGCTCAAATCCCAGGTCCGCCGTTGCCAGTGCTGTGACTTTGGAGAAGTCACTAAATCTCTCTGATCCTCAGTTTCGCCATGTAAAGGGGGGGAACCACCCCTGTACCCACCCTCCCAGGACTGCTCTGCAGACCCAGCCATCTGAGCCATCAACGCCAGCTGTTCTGGGAACACTGATGGAGTCACCCCGGCCTTCCACGTCACAGGCGCTCTGTGCACATGCCCAAGGGACCGCACCCCCAGGCGGCCAGACGCGCCCCCAGCACGATGCCTATGTCTGCTGGTGCAGCCCCATGGGGCCGCGGCCACACCAAGATGGGTCTCCTGGCAGCCCCTCCCCCTCCCGCTCACCAGCCAGGCCTGTGGGCACAGGGCGCAGGGCGGGCGGGCAGGGCGGGCGTACCCGGTTCTCGTCGTAGATGATCTGCACCAGGCTGCGATGCTTCGACTCGATGGGCGGTGGGGACACGGGCTTCTCGGGCTCGGGCGGCTTGGCCGCCTCCTCCTCCAGCTGTTGCTGCGGGAAGGGAGGAGAGTGTGGTGGTGAGCGCGCCGGCAAGCGGAAGGAGGGATCTGGGAGGCAGCACCCCGCGGCCGGGGACGGCCCCCATGCAGCGGGCCAGTGGCCGCGCACAGGAAATCAGGCTGCTAACCATTTCCTCTGAGTCACCCCGGGGACTCCGAGCCTGGAGAGGCCCCAGCGCCGCGGGGAAGGGCCCGCCCCAGGCTGCAGTGAGACTTCTGGGCTTCAAATCCTGCCCCAGCAACTTATCAGTGAGGTGAGCGCAAGGTGAGCGCGCTGGAGCCCGGAGCCTCAGGTTCTTCACCTGCGAAACGGGCCCATCACTGTGCTCTCCTGACAAGTCAATGCAAAGACAGCTCAGATGGAGCTGCCGGGGGCCGCCATGATCATCCAGCCCCGACAGCTCAGGTGCCGTGGCCACCAGCGGCCTGGAGGCTCGGGGGCCAAGCTGTCCGAGGTGGAACCCCATTCCCACCACTTGCCGGCTGTGCGACCTTCGGAAGCTGCTAAACTTCTCCGAGCCTGGCTGTCCTCCTCTGGAAAGTGGGGAGAATCTGTCTGTACCCTCGAGAGCTGGAGTGAGGATTCAGAGCACCGACGCCCACGCAGCACACACAGGTGCCGCGCAGCACACAACCCATCCCCGTGGTCCTCGTCACCACCTTTGCCAGCCTCGCGTCATCTTCTGGCCCTGGTCTTCACTCACCCCTCCTGCCACTGCCTGCTTCACAGCAAACAGGAGAATGAAGACCAGAGAGCTCGAGCCCCGGCTCGCGGTCACACAGGAGGCCTGAGACCTGACCAGGCCGTGAGACCAGAACCCTGCTCTCTGCTCGTAACGCTCACACTCTTGCCCGTGACCGTGGAGCAAACCATTATGGACCGTGGAGCCGAGAGGACAAGGAGAGGGAGCCAGACACCCCAAGCGCGGGCTTGGGCTGGCACAAGGCCTGGCGCCTGAGCTGAGCTGCCTCCGCCCCGCAGTGCCCCTCGCTGGTGGCACCTGGGAGGGCAGCCAGCGCCTGGCAAACGGCCACAATCCCTCCCCAAAGCGCTAACAAAGGAAGCCACGAAATGGAAGCAGCACAGCCAGAGAGGGAGGATGGGCTGCAGAGACCCCAGTCAGCGGGGGTGGCCCCCAGGGAGCCCTTCCAGGGCCTGAGTAAGGAGCCTCCACCAGCCCTGGAGCCCTGGGCGAGACACTCAGCCTCTGCTCTCAGAAAGCTGAGCGGCCCCTCTGGGGCTGTTTGCGGGATCCAGAGAGGATGCACAGAGCCCCTGGGCAGCTGGTAACCGGCAACGGCTGCAAAGAGAAGCGACTTCACGTGGCACACAGGAGTTGGGGACGATGTGCAGAAACCGGGCCTCTGCACGGCCGTGTGGAAAGCGCCCACGGCTCTCAGAAGCCAGACTGCGCGACCGAGTGCCGGGCACTCCCAGCCAGGCCCCGGCCAGAGGGCTTAAGCAGTCGCGGCAGCAGAGGCAGAAGATGCCAGCGTGCGCACCCGCGGGTGGCGCAGACGGGGTGGCTGTGCGGACGCTGGGCTTATGCTCAGCCATGAAATGGTCCTGCGAGTTCAGCTGGTAATGGCCGAATGCCTCGGCTGGATGGTGTGGCCTGCAGGCCCACGCCCTGCGCGCCTCCTCGGCGGGCATCCCTGAGTGAATGGGCCCGGCCGCGCCCGCTATGGGGAGGAGCTGCCAACGAGCTGCGTGGGAGCAGCCGGACGCGGGGCTCCAGGTGCAGAAATGTCCAAGAGGCAGAGCCGCAGAGGGAAGAGGGCTGGTGGCTGTTGGCTGGGGGCTGCTGGTGGCGCAGAGGCTCCTTTCAGGGCGATGCAGAAACGACTGGAGCTTCGGGAAGGGTCACTGCGCAACCCCAGCCGGGCTCAGCACCGCCGCTGTCCGCTTTCACACAGGTGAATGTGCCACAAGCATTCTAATTCACAAAAATGTCCAAGCAGAATTTTTTAAAAATTCTGATCACGGGGGGCGGCCTGAGCCAGCGCGCTCCCGTCCACAGCCACCAACGCATAGCAGGTCACCCGGAGCTTCCGAGCCCCAGGGCCCGGCCTGGACAGCAGTGCGGGCAGTCCGACAGCCCAGCCCTCTTGGATGCTGGAGCCCCCAGGGACACCCACCTGCTGTCCCCAGGTCCAACACAGCTGGCCAGTCCTCTGGACCCATCCAGCTGCGGGGCAGCCCAAGCCCCAGCTCTCCATGCGAGTGGGGGCTGTGCACCCCTGGACATCAATGCCCACACTGCCACAAACACCCTCACGGCTCAAGTCCCACGCCCAGACTGGCTTTCCCCCACCCATTCAGAGTCCAGAGCCAGAGGCCAGAGTCTGTCTACACATCCCCCACCATCCAGGTGAGGAGAGTGGGCACAGAGAAGCTCCTGCTCACCTGTGGCCAGGAGGTGGTGGAAAGCAGGTCCAAACCTGGACAGCCCAGCTGAACATCCTAAGCCCTCACCACCATGCCGGTACCATCCAGTACCGAAGCCACATGTACACTTAACTTGACTCGAATGAAAACAAATTAAAACTTCAGCCCCAGGAGGCACATTTCCCATCCTAATAGTCACAGTCATAGTGGCTACCACGTTGGACAGCACAAATCTAGAACATTCCATCACTGCAAAGAGCTCTCTTAGACAGCACCATACAAAACAACACTCTTGTCCAATAAACATAACAGGCATAACAACGAGCCAGCCAGTGGGCACTGCCCAGCACAGCCCACCATCGCTATTACTGTTGTGCCATCTACGGATGGAGGATCAGAGCCGCCAAACCCTGCCTGCACCTGTTTCTTCTTTAGTTTGGAGATCTGCTGCTCCACCATGGTGATCTCACGGTCCACCCGGTCCATGTTCTGGATCAGCTCCTCCTTGGAGAGCCGCGGAGGCACCAGCTCCAGCTCAGGGTCAGCATGTGGGGGGCTGGGAGGAGACACGGGTTCCAGCTTCCCCGTGAGGCTGCGGTCCTGTAACAGGAAAAACAGCCATGCAGTCAACCCAGAGGCACCCCCAACCAGCAACGCAAAGTCAAGCTGAGATGCTGGAGAGGGTGTGCATAGATTAGGCGCCTATGGTTTATGATTAGGAAGAGTCTTCTGCTCTTCAGTGAACAGGCTTGCTTCCCAGGCCAGCCTCCCTGCCTTCGCCCTCAGCCCTCTTCCTGTCCTGTGTGCCCTTCCTGGCCTATTGTCCACTCTCCAGAGATCAGAGCCTTATGTCCTCCTCCAGGAAAGTTTTCCAACCTCCCCTTCCGTCAGTAAGCCTTCCCTCTGCCCTTGCCCCCGTCGCTCCATTTGCCTCATCCGCGTCCCCGAGTCCCAGCTCAGCTCTCCCTGCCCCAGGCTCTGCCTCCACAGACGGCCGGAGAAGTTATTCACAAGGCTCAGTTCAAAAGCACACTGCAGGTTGATCACTGGGTTGAGAGGCTGCCCGCAGCCTCTGCAGTGCCGGTTCGATCCCCGGCTGCTCCCCGGCCACCAGAGGAGGGTCCCCCATGGCGCGCAGACCTCTCCTGCCGCCCGCTGCTCCCCTCAGCAGTGGACTTCGGTCCTTCTGCCTGCTCTGCTCCCTACTCTGGCTCTGGTGAATTCTCTCATCCTCCGCGCTTCTGACTGTACCCAGTGCTTGGATAAATAAATAAATAAATATTTTTTTAAAAAAAAAAAAGCTTGCTGGAACGTCACCTGCCACGCAAACCCAGCCCCGTGGCAAATCCGCTACACATGCAGAGAAGCAGGAGGAGGCGGAGAGCTGCAGAGGGCAGTGGGGACGGGGCTGCTCCACTTTCTGCTTTTAGCTTACCACGTTTCCCCTCACTGAAGGCTACTCTTTAAAGTTATCAAACACGTGTTAAACAAGGGAGACCTCCGTGGAACTGTTCCCCGAGCCTCTCCTCCACCAATTGAAAACCTCCAGGCGGTGATGCACACTGGGGAGAGGGTGGCAGAGCCCCGGGCCTGGCCTCCAGATCACACCCCTGTGCACCCTGGGTGCAGGCCTGGCCTGCTCTGCCGCCCCCCAGGTCCATGACCTCAGGCAGACCATGCAAGTGCTCCCTGCCTCAGTTTCCCCATCTGCACCCAGGCTTGGGAAGCTTGAATGAGTTCGTGTGTGCAGTGCTCACTCAGAGTCTGGCACACAACCCTCGATCTACTAGCGTGGGCTGGCACGGTCCTGCCCCAGTCCAAGCAGCTCGGTCATAACCCAGCCCTCAGCGCCAGTGCCGGCCTCAAGGCCAAGCCAGCAGCTGCTGGAGAGGAGGCCCTGGGAGGAGCTCCAGGGCCGCCCCACCCCCACAGCAGCTGTACCCAGAGGACAGAGGACACATTATTCCCCCGACAACTGCAGCCTGGGGCTGCCAAGCCCCCCCAGGACCAGAGGAGGCTGTGCCATCGTACGTCCACGCCTCCCACGATGGGAGGAAAGTCCTCCCACACACACACAGACCCCTGCCAAGGCCCAAGGACCCCGTCTCATCTCCCTCTGCCACATGGCTGGCCCTGGGACCCCAAGTCCTCCACACCCCTGAGTCCTCAGGGGACACAGAAAAGACCTCAGGTCCCTGGGGTGTCCCAAGGTGGCCACTTTGGGCCAACTGCTACAGGGCTCACTGCTCAGCCGTCCAGTCCGCAGCACACTCCACTCACCGGCCCCTCCACTGTCTCCCTGCCACAGAGCTGCCCTCTACCCCGTCACCCAGCTGGGGACCTGAGAACCTGGAGACAGGCCTGGAGCTCTGAGCCTGCGCTTGGCACACTTGTCTGGAAAGGGCCGGGTGGAAAGATACTTCAGCTCCGTGGGCCCAACCGTCTCTGTCCCAGGCAGCGCCCGGTCAACACAGCCACCGACAGGACACAAACAAGTGGGCATGGCTGCGTGCCAATAAAATTTTATTTGCAAACACAGGCTGAGGGCCAGGTTGGAGTTTGGTGAGTCTGCTGACCTCTGCTCCCAGCAATTCCCAAGCAGCTGGAAAGTGGGAATACTGTTTTTCCCGATGAGGAAACTGAGGCCCAGTGAGGTTTAAGGACATGGCCAAAGACCCTGGTGGGCGTGAGGAGGAGGGCTCCCGGAGCGGGCAGAGCTGGGCCCGGCCTGCAGGGGCTCCCGCAGCACAGGGCGGCACCACATGGCTGGGCGGAACAGCAGGAGTAAAGTCCCTTCTGGGGTCCAGGGCCCCCTGAAACTAGGAGGCCAAATGTGTGCACATCCCTAGAAAAATACTCCAGGGTGTGAATGTGTGCAGGGCTGCAGGATCCTCAGCGACCCCAGCAGGAGGGTTGAGTTGGTGGACAAGGGGCACCCACATCCAGAAGCAGCTCGTGTGCACCGGCACCTGTGGGCCTCTGCACAAGCCCCCTCTGCTCAGTGCCCACCCCACCTCTGTGCCAGCGGAGACCAGACCTGCCCTGTACCACCTCCCGTCCCGGAGACCCGCCCTCCCCCCCAGCCTCATTCACATCTCAGGTCTGCCCGGCCACGACTGGGGTCACACCACCTAGTGCAGGCCGGAAGGGAGAAAAGCAGCAGCAGCCCCAGACTGTATAAAGGCCTGGGGCGATTCCACCCCAACCCCAAACCAGGCCTCAGCCCAGGGTAATCTACACTAGCAACACTAGCAAATGAAAAATAATCCTCAAAAGTAACCCTTCTTAGAGGAAAGGTTTCCACCCCCAAGGTGGCCAGGGACGCGTGAGGCTGAGATGACCGGGCTGGAGACGCCAGACCCGGGGGGGAAACTGCCAGAAACTCTTCCTTCGACTCCTAGTGGGTAAAAGCCACCTGTGCCCACTGGTTTTTAAGGTTCGGGTTTAGCTTTATTCCATCGACTGGTGAAATGCGGCCGATCCAAACAGCAGGCCGGGACGCAGCACGGAGCCCGCCGCCCCCACGTGGACGGACCCAGGAGTGAGACCCACGAGAAGGAGCAGGACAGCCGAGGCCACGGGCCGGGCGCGCCCACTCCCCTGGCGCACAGGACAGCAGGCCCGAGGGCCTGAGAGGGCCAGCGGGGGCGGGGCGGGGGAGGGCGCGCAGGCAGGGGCCGCTGAACTGACACCACAAGCTTTCCTTTTGGGTGATGAGACTGTTCTAGAACTAGACAGAGCGGTCAGTGTGAAACGCCCCTGAACTGCTCGCTTTAACAGGGTCAAGTCCAGGTTCCCTGAATTCACCTCCACTTGCAAAGATGTCCGTACGTTCAAGAGGAATCACGAAAGGAAGAAAGAAGGCAACAGGACGAGGAAACAGGGAGGGATGGAAAAGCCACAGTAAAGGCAACGGCAGGACCGAGACCAAGGAAACCAGCCACTGGGCTTCCAGATGGTTCTCCCGAGGCCGCTGGCCTTGAGTTTAACCCAAAGGCACAGGAGGAAAACAACAAGGTGACATCCCCAAGCCTCCCGTTTCCCCAATTTTTACAGTCATTGGTGTAAAAATCCACAAGGAAGGGGAACCCTCTTCGAGGCAGTCAAAGCCTTGGGCTTAAGAGAACCCCAGCTCCAGGGAGGGGCTGCCAAAAAACCCCCAAAAACCCACAGAATCCCTGAGTCCCGTCCAGCCGAACTCCACACGGCAGACACAAGCACCTCCTGGCACCGTCAGCACTGATCTCCCGCCCCCCGCTTCCCACGCGCTCCCAAGGCCTGGAGCAATTCTGGTAGTTGGCCCAGCCAGGCCCAACGCTGGCTCAGCACGCCCACCCCAGGCTCAGGAGGAGCGAGACAGAGACACAGAGACACGGAGACAGAGACGGCCCGTCTAGGAGCCCGGGGGAACCCAGCCAGGCTGCTGGGGCTCCATCCCGCCCCTCACCAGGGGTGCTGCCCAGCCAGGGGCCCTCGACAGCAGGTGGGGGTTACAGGCGGGAAGACACAGGGAATGACGGTGTCCACGCACATGGTCAGCACAGGTCAGGGGTCACTTCATCACTCTCAGCACCCTGTGGGTGCCCCTTGCGTGTCAGCTCCCACTGAGGCCCCGCCTCGGCCTGAGTCCCACCGTCCAGTCCTGTCTGGCGTCTGGCGGAGCAGACGACCCAGCTGGCCCCAGCAGGCGCCTCCCGGGAGCCTGACTCCGAGCTGCGCCCCCACCCAGCTGCACCAGGACGGGCACCGCCCTCCCTGGCACCGGGAGGCCTGAAGCCAGTGTGTCCCACGGGCAAAGAGCCTGAGCCGACCATTCAGCCCTGGCGGGGGAGGGCTCGTCACCTGGACTCGGGGCCGCCCCTCCCAGGCAGTGACAGTGAAATACAGGGGCAGAGGCGGCCAGGGACGCCGGGACGGAGCGTGCGGGGTCACCGGCAGCACCGAGCTCCTCCACGTAAGAGGAGGCTGCAGGCTGCGGCCCGTCCAGATGCTCTGGAGAGCAGAAAAATCTCCCCAGCCACAAATCACAGGCGCCTAATCTGTGTGTTTTCTCCCCACAATCTCAGCTTGATTGTGTGTTTTAAAGAGAGAGATGAAAGGCCCCTCCAGGGCACGGGGTGGGGGGCGTGGGGGCTGCCCTCTCCAGACAAGGAATGGCCCGCGGGGCTAGCCACACCCCCGGCACCCCCATGGCCGAGACCACAAGGCTGATCTCAGGAGCTGCAGGTGCGCACAACCAGGGACTCCTTTGGGTGGGGAGGCGGGGCAGGGGTGTCGGGGAGGGGTGAACAGATGGGGATGGGGGATGCAAGGCTGCAAGGTGGGTAGCTGGAAGGCAGGTGTCATGGGAAGGAGGGTGCAGCGGGGAGGGGGAGCAGGTAACGGGCGGGCAGGTGCGGGGCCAGAAGGCCAGGAGGCCAGGCTGGGAGGTGGGCAGGCAGGAGGCAGACAGTGGAGCAAGGGACGGACGAGGGCCGGCAGGAACAGCGGGGAGTGGGGGTGGATGGGCAGCAAGGTGGTGCAGGGAGGGCGGTAAAGGAATGGCGAGCACAGAGGGGTGAGAGGACGGGAAGACAGGAAGGGGGAGGAAAGCAGGAGGTGCCAGGAGTGTGGGGTCCACCACAAGGGACGCTGTGGAGTGAGGTCAGGCCCCTCCTGCCCCGCCTCCCAGCTTTGCCCAGACGCCCCACCCCCAGCCCACCATTTCTTTGCCGCCGGCCCCACCACGGCAGCCAAGTCCACCCCACCAGGCCCAGCCCTACCTTGGACAGGTCCTCGGAGCCCCCAGGCTGGCCTGCAGCCAGCAGGGGTGCCGGCCGCAGCAGGGGGTCGGGCAGCAGCTCCAGGCGGGGGCGCTTGCTCTCGATGAACTCCACCTCCGACTTGCCCAGCTCAGGCAGGTAGGTGTGGGACTCGGGTCGCAGGTGAAGCTCCTGGGACCTACGGAGCATGGGAGGGTGAGGTATCATGCAGGCCCGGCCAGACTGCCCTCCTGGCCGAGCACAGCTGCTGTGGCCGCGCCCGCCGGCCCTGGAGAAAGGACTTGGAGGAGCTGCCCAGGAGCCCACAGCGAGGCCCTGCTCCCTCCCAGCCCGGGCCTGGGGTGAGCACCCCTGCTGAGCTGCAGGTGCACCACCCCCCCAGCACTGAACTGCCCCAGCCAGAGCCAGTGAAAACTGCAGTGTAGACTGGATCCTTGGTGTGGGGTCACAAAGCAACGCGGGTCTAACAGACACACTCTGCTGCCTGCACTGCTCCCACCAGGCCAGGCATCACCAGCCGATCGCAGCGCCCCTGATGCTGCTAACCTGGCCTTGCTGCCTTCGCCTCAGCCCAGCCGTCCCAAGTAGCCAGGGGACAGCCTCACCCCAACAGACACGCCTTAGCCCTGCCCCCTCGGCAGAGGCAGACACCATGCCCGGGCCCAGCCTCCACCCTGCGTCAGCTCCGTGCCAGACAGCCCAACACGCTCACTGAGAAGTTTTCTAAGTTTATGTTCTTTCCAATATTCAGTTGGCCTTTGAGCAGCAGGAGGGACGGGGTGCCGACCTCAGCGCCGTGGAAAATCCTCGAACGACTCAGCGCATGCTGCGGGATGAACCTCTGAAAGTGGAATCTCCCATGGATAGAAAGTGTGTTTAAATGAACCTGTGATCCACAGGGCACCGCTCAAGGGCCAGCTGCGCTTAGAGGCCCCTCGCCATGGGCCTGGCTGAGCTGCGCCTGGCTCTCCACTACATCCCTGCCGCAGGGCCTTTGCACCTGCTCAATGGCTGGCTGGAGCACTCGTACACCTGCTCCTTGCATCTCCTCCTGCTGTCTCAGTGCACGAGGCCTCCTGCTCATAGGCAGAGGGCTCCATCGGCAGGGCCCACCTGTGCACCCACGGCCTGGAATGGCTGCACAGTCCAGCGATCAGGACTCTGTGTTCTTGGTTCTGTCATCACCCTGGGCGTCCCATCCTGGGTAGGCTCTCCCCTCCCTGCCACACTGGCTCACTCCTCCCCCACCCAGGCTGAAGGGCAGGAGGCCTCTGCCAGGACCACGGCAGATACGGTCTGACTCCCCTCGTCTAGCAGCTCCTACTCCTCCGGGGCCTCGACTTCCCCATCTGGGCAATGGCCCTGCGGTCACAGCTCTGAGAAAGAAGGCAGCAAGCCTCTCCTCACCTCTCGTTCCCGGGCTGAAACTCAGACAGCAGGGAAGGCCTCCTCCGCTGGGGCTGGATGATGGAGCCGGGTGACAAGTGCGAGGTGTAGTCCCGGGGGTGGTGCTGGTACTCAAGCAGCCCGACCTCCTGCAGCCAGAGGGGGAGAAGGGGGTAAGCCTACAGCCGGTCTGCAGTCAGGGAGAGGGCCGGCAGAGCCAGAGTCCCCTAACGGGTGCCCCCTACCCAAAGCTCCCTGCCCTAGGGGGTCCACCCACATTCCTGGCTAGCCCTCAAGGTCCGGTCTGGCCAGAGAGTATTCCAGGGGCCCATTACCAATGGGAAGGGGCACACACTGCTAAGTGAGCACCCATGCAGACACCTGGCTGGGCCCCTGGCACAGCCCCACGTGGGCACAGCGCTCTGCAATTCCACCCATTTCCTGGGAGGGGGGTACGTGGCCCGAGCAAGGCCACGGGCTGGGAAGACTCAAGACCACCTCTGCCTGCAAACCCATGCCAGGCTCATGGGCGGTCAGGAGGGGACCCGACCCCCTTCCTGCCCTCCAACCGCATCACGGCCAGGGCGGGAAGGAGGGAGGAGAGAGGGGCCCCAGGCAGCGGGGTTTCGGCCGGGCACAGCCGGCACGGGGGGGACTGTGTACACACCGGGCCCCTGACCAGGCAAAAAGGGCGGGTCTGTAAGCTCAAGCTCAGGTTCCAACACAGACCATCAACTTGAGATCCCGCCCTGCCTCCTAAAAGAAAACCCACACGCGTATGGCGCATGTGCGAGCGCAGAGCAACGTCAGAAAGACAAACTTCAGGCAAAAGCCTCCTTCTTTAGTAAAGTGCCACCTGTTACCCGTCATCGTTCAGGAAAACCTAAATTATTAACAAATTAGATGCACCACGATTGTCAATTACACCCTGATGTGAGAAATATTAAAAGTCTTTGGGGGAATTTAAAAAAATGAGACAGAAACACTTCTTCCAAACAAGAAAACAGGGCAGGCTCCGGGGATGTGCTGGTGCAAACTGATGAGTTCCGCCTGCCGAGAGCACTCAGTTATACTGTGCGGTGATCGATGAGTGATGCCTGACCCAGGTGAGGCTTATGCAAGAGTGAGGCTGCAGGTGATTTATTTTCCTCTGGTCACCTTTCTTTTCTTTTCTTTTAAAGATTTATTTATATTTATTTATTTATTTACACAGGCACTGGGTACAGTCAGAAGCGCGGGAGGGTGAGACAATTCACCAGAGCCAGAGCGGGGAGCAGAGCAGGCAGAAGGACCGAAGGACACTGCCGAGGGGAGCAGCGGGAGGCAGGAGAGGTCTGTGCGCCATGTGGGACCCTCCTCCGGTGGCCGGGGAGCAGCCGGGGATCGAACCGGCGCCGCAGAGGTCGCCGTCAGCTTCACAACCCAGCGCTGAAACGCTGCACCACCAGGGAGGCCCTGGTCACCTTTCTTAATGCCCCCAATTTTCCATAAGGAATCTAGCAATACTTTTACTATCTGGTTTTTTGGAGTGTGTTTTTATTTTTTCTTTCTGTTATTTCTGCAAAGGAATTCCAGCAGCTGTGTGGAGACTGAATCTGTTTCAGAGTCTCCGAAGCAACCACCTGGGAGACCGGGAGGCCAGAGAGGCTGAGAAGGTGCAATAAGCGACCTTCAAGGCTGGAAACGTTAACGGAAGAACCGGCCTGGGCAGCCCACTGTGGACACAAAGAGCCGCCAGGCCCCAGGCTGCAGGTGTCTGTCAATCCATCAAATCCTCCGCGAGCCTCAGTTTCCTCCTCTGTGAAATGGGTGCCTGAGCCAGCCGGAAGGGGACTTCCACACCTCCTCCCATTACTCCCATAACCCTCCAAGGAGGTCCGTCAAGCCTGGGGCCGCTTGCAGAGGGGCTGGTTCTCCCCTGGTCTCTTGCGGAGTCCAGATGCCCGGTCTGCTGTCTACACGGCACCAGGCGCTCATGAAGCTGGGGTGGGAGTAGGGAGGCCGCTGGCTCACGCAGGAGGGCTTGCCAGGCAAAGATCTCCCGCGCAGCAGCCGCGCAGAGGTGTGAGGAAAGCAGCAGGCCTGCGTCTGCCAGGAGAATTCTCTCCGCCCGGCTCTGTGCACAAAAGCAAAATGAGCAACGTGGCAGACTGTCCAACGCCTCGGGAGAGGCTCAGCAAGACGCCACCTGCAGCTGCCAGGAGGTGGGGGGTCTGCAGTGCGAGGGGCCTCAGGTTCCCAGTGCAGGAGGTAAGGGGGGTGAGCACCTCAGCCAAGGAGCACCTTGAGCCCATTTCTGCAGAGTCCATGGCAACCTCCCCCACCACCTCCCCCACATTTGTCTTAAGTCGGTCTCCAAGGCTGAGCCTGGGGACTGCCCTGGCCTAGGGTGCCTAGCAGCTCTATAGGAAGACAAGATCTGGGGGAACCCCAAGAGAACATGACGCAAGGTGGGGTGCAGGTGAACACCCTCAGCACGAGACCCCAAGTAAACAGAACACTACTTATTACGACAACAGTGTCCAGTGCGCATGAACTGCCCACCGTGTGCTCCTGCTGCTACATGCCTCGTAGATTTTAATGAAGCTAATCCCTACAGCCACCCTGCGAGGTAAGGATTAAGGGTAGTCCCACACAAAGGTGTGAAATCTGAGGCACAGAGAGGGTAGGTGACTGGCCCAGGTCACAAAGCAAGGGGTGGGGTGGGTAAGCTGGCTTCTTGCTGAGGGACAGGTTCTGACCCTACACTAGTGAACAGACAACAGCAGCCCCACCTTGAGAAGGAGCCTGCCTGCCCTCCCCACCTGTCTTCAGTGACGCTGCTCAGATAAGATGTCGGGGGGAAGGAGAAGGTGTGGGGAGAGAGAGACCCCAACACTTGGCCTCTGCTGGTGTCTCCCCAGCCATGGTGCCCTGAAGCTGGAAATTGTCAATGGACGCCACCCAGGAGGGAACCCCAGCTGTGTGTCCCCGGCTGGGTCCTGCGAGGCCTGAGGACAAAGGGGCTGGGGCATCTGGATCCAGATTCCAGAGGACGTTCCTGATGGCAGCAGTGGGAGAACAGGCGCTCCTCACTGTCCCCCCACAGAGCACCTCACTCCAGCAGGAGCCGAAGAAACCAAGTCTGGGGCTGCCAGTGGAAGGCAGAATCCAGTCTGTTCGCAGACCCTGAATTCAGGGGCCCCCCCTGCAGTCACAGTCCAAGGAACTCCCACCTCAGGGCCTTTGCACACGCCGTCTGCCCTGGTCAGAGACTCCAGCAGGACTCCCGCACGCCTGGCCCTCTAGCTTCTTTCAATTTCAACTCTAGTGACAGGCTCTCAGGGAGATCGCCTTCCCTCTGCCCCAGCTTCAACAGGGACCCCCAACCAACCTCAGCCAAGCCTCCCTTCTCCAGTCCTGCTCCCTCTTTCACCGTGAGCACCAGTTCCGAGGGCCCCAGGGATGCGTCTGTTTTGGTCACAGTTGCATGCCCAGGGCCTAGGGACACGTAAGATACCTGGAGAGTATCTGCTCAATGAATTGAGCGACGCTCCAGCACGGGGGCCCCTAGGAGGTGCAACGATCCCTCTGGAGCCACTGCCAGCACCCGGCACCAAGCAGCAGGGGAGCAGAGGCACCCTATGACTTTGGGGACCCTGGCAAAGGCGCCAACAGTCCAACCCTCTCCCCCCGACACCTCCCACCAGCCCCTGTGGCCAGGCTGGCTGCAAGGCCGCACAGTGCTGCCTGCCAGAGGCGGACACCGAGGCCGGGCGCGCCGGCGCACTGGGGCCCCTTGGCAGGACGCGGCGCCCCTGACGTGAGCTGTGCACGTGCAGCGGGACCACCTCTGCGGCTGTTTGTGACAAGTGAGAAACTGAACAGACTGGTCCTCCCTGCGCAGGGCGTGACAAGCCTGATCTGGGGCAGGAGTCAGCCAAGCAGGCCAAGGCCGACGCCAGTTTCGTCAAGTGTCACGGGCACGCGGCCACGGCTGGTTGCGTCTCGGCCGAGCTGCTTTCACTTACGAGGCAGCGGCGTCAAGGGTTGTGACCCCGAGGTCTGAAATATTTACAGAGAAAGTTTGCTGACCCCTGCTCCAGAGGAAAGGCCCGCGGTGAACCACGAGAGGCCACAGACGAGGGGCTCGCGAGGCTCAGAGGCCCAAAATAGTCGTGGTCGTTACGACCCAGCCATCGCGCACCAGTCAACCGAGTTCACCGGCCACCCTAGACCACCAGCCTGACCGACGGGGAAACTGAGGCAATGACCCCATGTTTCACAGGTAGAGGCAGGATGTGAACCCACGCAGGCTGGCCCAGCTGCACGAGGCACAGAGAGATCAAGGAACTTGTCCCAGGGCCACAGAGCAGTCAGGGTGGCACTGGGATTCAGACTCGGGGGTGCACTTAGACACATTCATTCATGGTGAGGACTACAGGGGCTCAGGGGGACCCCAGTGCCTTGGGGAAACAGGCAGGATGGAGCCGGCCAGGGAAAGTCCAAGAGAAGGCAAGGAAGAGAAGGTGCGCTGGGATGCCAGGGGCCCCCTAGGTCCCTCGGGGGTGGGGGTGCTGGTTCTGGGGGGGCGGGGCTGGGGCCGTGGAGATGGAGGGAAAATCCAGACACAGGTGTTCGGGGGGGTCCACGCATATGGAGAGTCCCTGTAACTGGGGTGGGGGGCTCCCCACTCAAAGTCCAGGGTGCTGCAGCCTTGGGGGGAGAAGGGCCTCCTATGGTCTCCTGCCACCCACCAGGAGGAAAGAGATGACTACACGGGCACCCTCGAGGGCCCAGCAGCCTGGCCCTGGCACTCAAGCTCGAGACCCAGGCAGGCGGCAGGGTGAGCCGCCCCGGCCCCCCAGTGAGCGGAGGTCGGGGATTCCAGCCACCTCTGCAGGCACCCGTCGGGGGGCGGCCGTCAGAGCAGCCCCGGCCCCGGGCCAGGAAGAGGACTTGCAGGGTCGGGAGATGCCACCCCGGGAGGCGGCCTGTCGGGAGCACTGTGGCCGTGAGCTGGAAAGTCAGAGGTCACGGGCCCGGGTCCCGCCCCCATCCCAGCACCTGTACAAGGGGCTGGACTCTGGGCCCCCAAACCTTGCGTTGGTCTTTTCTGGGCCTCGATTTCCCGTCTTTCAAAGACTCAGGAAAGAGGGTCCCGCCTGTGGGTAGGCTGGTGAGCAGGGGTTAGGAGGCACGGGCTGCTGAGGGGGCCGCCAGGTTACCAACCCCACACCTCCCACCAGCCAGGGGAAGGGGAAGTGGCTCCCGCCCTGGACACACGTCCAGGGGCAAGACCCTCCCAGCCTGCCTGGAGTTCTTGCTGCTGCCTTCAGGTACAAGCGGGACCACCCCCAGGCCAGGAGGCTTCATCTGCGTGAGGCCCGCTCACCCCTGGCCTCCTGCCTGCAGGCGTGCTGACCGCTGGGTCCTGTCCAGCCACATCCTGCGTCACTGAGCCCCGAGGGGGAGAGCGGGAGGTGTCTGGGACAGTCTGACCCTGGGTGACCGTGAGCGGCCAGCTGGGACAGAGGGCAGGCGGTGCGAGGGAAGGTAGAGGCTGCAGGAGAGAACGTGCTCCCCTAGAGCCACAGGAAGGGGTGCAGGCACCAAGCTGGCAGGAGGGGACAGGAGAGGACGAGGAGCCGGAGCAGCGGCCCTCCTGACAGCCGTGTGCAGCATCACACAGGAGGCGGGCAGAGATCGCCACAGGCCCCCCGCGAGACTCCAGGAGGGGGGTACCCTGTGGCCCCATTTTCTGGATGAAACGCTGAGGCCCAGAGCGGGTGGCATGTCCCCACTGGGGGAGGGGGGCCGTGCCAGCCGGGAACAGAGGGCAAGCATGGCGAGCACGCCGCGTGACCGTGAGCCCGTCACGGCCGCAGGGATCACGGCACAGGGGCCGCAGTGACTGCTCAGCCGCACCGGCTTCTGGGCCCAGGCACGCAGCAGGGCCGAGGGAGGGCGGCAGGGGCCCGGGCTCGGGAGCCAGCAGGATGCAGGCCGCCTTTGGAGACTGGGCCTCTGTCGCTTGTCTGCAAAACAGGATGGCGCCGCGGGGGGCTCTGTCGCGGAGGTGGGGAGAGCTCAGGGGCCCACACAGCGGCGTTCCGGGGCCGGGCACCATCCCACAGACACCTCGGCTGGCTCAGGAAAGCCGCCTGGGGGCCCAAGACCTCAGAGGGCCAGTGTCTGGGCCACCCCCAGGCCGGGTCAGTGGGTTCACATGCAAGTGTTTCTCGCTTGCTGATGGAAATGACCTCCTCCCCCTACTTCCTCTGTGTCACGAGGAAAGACAGAGGGCCACGCGGGACACAGGCGTGTGCGCACACACACACAGGCACGCGCACACACACAGGGCCAGCAGACACTGCTTCTACCCCAGCAACATGCCTCTCACCCAGCAGCCTGGAGGTCAAAGGGGGAGACCAGGGTCCCAAGGTGCTGGGTAAATGCCGGTGAGCAGAGGCACCGGGCGTCCTCTGGGCCACGCTGCAGCTGGCAAAGGCCAGAAGTGGGGCTGCTGCTAGGGGAGTGATAGAGGGGGCAGCTTAGGAGAGTGGACCAGGTCACACGTGTGCCCGGCTCTTCCATAGCAGGTTGCCCGAATCATCACCTGGACCCAACATCAGAGGCTGAGAGAGCCCAGGCCAGGCCTTAGGGTCACAGAGCTGCCACCTCACTGCAGGAAATGAGCTCGGGGTTCCTGAGCAGTGGGGACAGGAGCAACCGGCAGACACCCCAATCCCAAAGCAAGGAGGGAGCCCCAGTACATGCTGGCCCCAGCTGGACTGCAATGACAATGCATACAGCAGGCACTCCATGTTTGCTGGTGGCCTGTGAGCGGCTGAGACTTGTCATCTTTCCAGCTTTAGAACAGGGGCGAAGAGGTTTCAGGGGATACCCTGGGGGCTTCTGCCCAGCAACCCCACCCACCCCTGGGGGCCACCCCAGCCCTGGCTCCAGGGAACAGGAAACAGGGGCACGAGGACGGCGCCCAAAGGGGCCCTTACCGCGTGGGGCCGGGCGAGCTGCACAGGGTAGGGGATGCCGTGGGGCGGGTAGCGGGGCTCAGTCGCCCTCCACGTCTGCGCCACAGGCTGCGTGGACCCCGACATGGCGCTGGGCGTCTGGGGGGCTCACAAGCCCCAATAAGCTTCCTCGCAGTAGCCTCCAAGGATCAAAAGTCAGTCCTCGTCATCTGCTCGCGGGACGCCTGTCCAGGCACCTGAGGGAAGCCAGAACACAGGGTCAGCCGGGCGGCAGCTACTCAGGGTCCCGGCCACCCCGCCACTCCAGCAGCCCCCAAGGTGTGCCTGGGCCACCTCCACACACCCCCCAACAGCAGGAGGCGGCCCCCAAGCCGCTGCAGACACGGCCCCAGGGACAGCGGAGTCCACACCCAGGGCCTGCGAGCCCTCTGTGGGCACCCGCCCGGCCCCCGGGGCGCCCAAGTCCCCTCTGCACACCCAACTTCACCCCGCAGAGCCCCAACACCATGGATACGGCCCCCGCCACCGCCTGATGGTTCCCAAGCACCCTCGGCGCCCCCAAGGCAGTCCCAGGTCTCCTGGGCCCCTTCTAAGTCACCAGGACAGTGGCCAGGGGTGTGCCGGGGGGCGGGGGAGGCACACACGGGGCCCCAGGCAATGGTAGATGCTGCTCACAAACCTCCCGGGACCCTTGCAGGAGGGTGTGCATGACAGATGCGAGGCTGGTCCGGGACTGGGGTGCCAAGGGCCACACCAGCAAACAGCCAGGGCGTGAACAGGGGCCAGCTGGGCCCGAGCGGCTCCCGGGAGCAGGGAAGCAGCGCCCTCCTCAGAGAGAAGCCACCTGTCCACACTGGACGCTCCAGAGAAGTGCGATGGCCTCATGGGTGGGGAAAACAAGGCCAGAAAGAGAGCTGTGTGCCCAGAGACCTTTGGGTGCACACCCCAGCACCCTCCCCTCTCTGCGGCCACAGCTTTCCCGCATGGCAGCTTCTGCCCACGCAGCTGCGGCCGGCAGCCTGGAGCCGAGGGAAACTCAATGGGCGAGGGGCCCATTTGGGATGCTGCCATGCAGTCGGGGGGCCTGCATCTTGTGTGAGCAGATAAACAGAACGTACCCCAGCTCCTGCAACTTCATCATGTCCTCCCTCTTTGCCCCGCCTGCCATGGCAGACACCCCAACCCCACAGCGCCGACAACTGCTCTTCTCCGAGGGCCGACGTCCTGGGCCCTGCCCTGGAGGCTTGGGCGTTGGGTTCTAACATGGACGGGGTGTCAGGAAGGAAGATGGAGATCGTGGGGGTCAGAGGAAGAATGAGCTCCCTCTCTAGGGGTCCTGCCGGTACCTGCTCCCCACCTCCCATCTGCTGCTGTAGACTATAGACTTGCCTTTCTGGAACCTTCTCCCCACCCCAAGGCTCCGGGAGTGGCCATGTGACCCAGGCCCAGCCCATCAGATCCCTGCATCCCCAGGCCAATGACCGGCTCAGGGATGGGCGCGCGACCCAATCAGAGTCCACCTTGAGACTTTGGCTGGAGGAGCCGGACGGGCCTCCCTGCTGGGGCTCCTGCTTCCCGGGCCACCCAAGGCGGCAGGAGGGGGTGCACAGTGGGTGCCGAGCACCATGGAGCCTGAAGCCTCACACGAAACGTCTGACCCACGCAGGGAAAGGAAGGGGTCGCAGGGAAGGAGTCACCAGAAGCCAGAGCCCCAGCACCCCGGCGACGCACCTCTGACCCCTCAGGACGTTGCCCGCGTGGCTTTCCCAGCCGCCGAGGTGTGCGGCGGGTGTCCTTCCCAGGAACATGGGGACGAGTCCCGGTCTGCCGTCTCTAAGTGCTGGGCAAGCCACTTCCCTCTTCCGAGCCCCCGTGTGCCACGTAACACTCACCGATTCCTACACAGCGCCCACACTCGGCCTTTGCCCTGTGCCCGCTCCCCTCCTCACTGGATCATGGTCCCCAAAGTCACTGCTTTCAGCTTGGCGGGGGGCTTCATCTAAGAGACACTGACCACCAGCATGGACAGAAACCCGGGGCCCGCTGAATAAATCGGAGTCAGAAAAACGGACGCATGGCCACTCCCAGGAGACGTCGGGCCACACCTGCCGCCCAGGTCCTCCCGTGAGTGTGCACGGTGCCCGGTGGGGCTGGCCACGTGGGCAGGCCACCAGCAGGTGCCTGCACAGGTGGGGCTCAGCCGGCCAGAGCTGTCCCTGAATCCAGGCAGCCCTGTCCCAAGCGAGGGTCTGAGGAGGGAGAGTAAGAGCTGCCCCTGCCAGCTCCCAGAGGTGGCCAGTACCCAACCTGCAGCACCGTGGCCACCAGCACTGGGCCCTGCTCTCCAGTTCCCCACCGAGCCCCACGACCCAAGCCATGCGGTGCGGCACGGCTGATGGGCCTCAAACACCCACTCACTCGGGGAAGCAAGCCTGACGCTTTGCAGAAGACACTCTGCAGAGGCCTCCTGCCCCCTCTCTGAGAGCATCCCCACTCCTAGAGCACCCCTGGCAACCTCCAAATTACCATCTGATTCTGAGCTGGGAGAGGCTTCGAGAAGGGTCATTTACCCTCAGCTTTTCCAGCCTCCTTGCCTAATGAAATGCCAAAGGGGAGGGTAGGAGGGCAGGCTCCTTCCAGGTGCCCATCAGGGCCTCAGGGTCCAGAGGCTGGGAGTGACCCCCCTTACCCCCACTCAGCCCTGGAGAGGCCTCAGCTACGCCCCGCCCTCCTCCCTCGAGACCATGGGGCAGCCACTGCCTAGCTTGGGGAGTTGAAGTCCCCACTGCCCAGCCATCAGGGGTCACTCCCTCAGCTCCCTGGCCCAGCAACACAAGCAGGTCACCCCAAAAACTGGAGGACTCGGGACGCCATACCTTCCTCGTTCATCATTCGTCCGGAATTTATTTAACAAAGGCAATTTCTGCCCCTACAACCTCAGCCCCATGTGTTACCAGCTCAAAAACTTAGGGAAAAGTTTGGCGGTGGCTCAGAAAGTGGACACAGAATTACCGTACACCAGCGATTCCGCTCCCAGAGGTACACCCCGAAGAATTAAAAACAGGAACTCAAGTATACAATGAGTGTTCCTGACAGCACCATTCACAGTGGCCAAAAGGTACAGCTAGCCCAGATGTCCATCAGCGGCCCCGGCCGCGCCAAGTCAGGGTCCACAGACTCGCAGCCCATGGGCAGCCTGGCTCAGGCACGGAGGGTGGAATGACGGCTGGCCGGGCTGGGAAGTGTGAGGGGGTGGGGGGTGGGCAGGGGCCTGGCGCAGGCGCCAGAGCTGCTGAGATGTGCCTGGGAGCTTTCGGCCCTAGCCCAGCGGCGGGGCAGGTGAGAGCCGACAGGCCAGCCTGCTGCACCCCACAGGCCTAAGACTTCCCTGCACAAAAGGTACAGGCGCTGGGACTGTGGCAGGCAGGAAGCCTCGGGGTTAGAATCAGCAGTCAGGCAGGAGACACGCTGCCCCACCGCCGCAGGTGAGCTCAGACGCACACTCGGGGTGTCCCCGCTCCCAGGGAGTGGACACAGTCTGACACCCCCCATAAGCGTGTCCCTGCCAGACACAGGAGCCGGCAGGTGCGGACCCGTGGGGCTGTGACATGCGCCTGCCCGGAGTATGCGCTGATTCACTGCTGAGTCCCCTGCACACTGCCCAGCACGTAGTAGGTCTACACGTCTCCTGGATCTGCTGAGACAAACTGCCACTGAGTGGGTGGCCAAAAACAACGGATGAATTCTGCCCCTGCTCCAGGGACCAGGAAGTCCAAAGCCGAGGTGAGGGCAGGGCCGGCCCCAGGAAGGCCCCCCCTGCGTCCCAGGCCTGCAGGCCCAGGCGTCCTTGGCTGGCGGCAGCATCACACCGCTCTCGCGGTCCTCACTCAGCTGCCCTCTTCTTACCCAGACACCAGCCGCTGGATTCCGGGCCCACCTCCCCCGACCTCCTCTGGTGACCTCACCTTCACCAATCACAAGGTCACATTCACTGTTTCCAGCAGGACACACATTTGCACAATAAATGCTCGTTCTGTTCGCTGCTCCTCCCGAGCCTGGCTCAGTGCCTAGCGCGGAGTAGGCATCCGGTCAATATTTACTAAATAAAAACACGCCAGGCAGCCTGGCCGGGGAAGGGAGACACGGGAGCCAGCACAGGGGGAGGGGCGGGGGTGGACCCAAGGACAGAGCTGTGGGGGTGGGAGGCGAAGATGTTGCAGAATCTCCGGCGAGAATGTCTGGCTGTTGACACCTGTGCTTCTGGCTTCTGGCTGCCGCAGAGATCAGGGACGTGGCCAAGTCCTTGATGGCTGCCTTCGGCGGGGACTCCTGGCACAAAACACGCCCGGGAGGCGGCTCTCAAATGAGCCTGAGACACAGAAGCCCCCTCAAGACATGGCCTGGCCGGCCCGGCTCAGGGGAGCCTTCCGGGCCCCAGGGACAGAGGCAGGGGGTCCGGTCCTGGGCTCACAGTCAGCCCCACCCAGACTCCCGAGGTGTGCCGGGTACGGGGAGGCAGCGGGAACACGGGCCCCACGAGCCTGCCCCACAGTCCAACACTCTAGCGGGCGGGCGAGAGGAGGCCATGGGAAGAGTGGGCAGAGAGCAAGGAGGGTGCAATTTAAAGGGGGTGAGGGACAGCCTCGTTTAAACACAGCTGAGGCGGGGGGGGGGGGGCTTGGGGGGGACCACACCCAGGCGTCTGGGGAAGGGCGCTGCGGCAGGGGGACAGCGGGTGCAAAGGCTCTGTGGCGCAGGGGAGAGACAGGGAGGCCCTGCCAGGAGGTGTGCGTGCAGGAAGCCAGCCCTGTGGGGTCAGGCAGGCCTCCCCGAGGGCGGCAGGAAGGGCGAGGGTCTCCTACAGCCCGCGGGTGGCACTGGTGCCACAGGAGCCTTCAGCAGGGCCCTCTGTGGAGGCGTGAAGGTGCAGCCCTCCCGTCTGGGGTGCATGGGTATGAGGGCCAGTCCAGCTGTCCCCCACACTCCTACAGACGCAGCCTCCACCCCACGCAGCCTGCACAGGCAGGTCCCGCAGAAGTGAGACCAGCTGCCAAAGAGGCGCCAACAGCAGGCTGGAGCAGCCCGGGGTCCCCCACTCAGCTCTACCGGGGTGCTGCCTCCAGGGCTGCCAACTGCCCACCCCGTGTCAAACCACCCCAAATAAGGTCTTTACCCGCCGCAGTCAACCAGGAAAGCACTGGGGCACCGGCCACATGCGGGCCCTTCTCCAGGCCCGGGGGCCACGGGGTGAGCCGCACGGTGAGAAGGCCTGTGACCCCCGCCGCGTGCCAACAGGGGATGGAGGGCGGGCGGGACGGACGGACAGAGGATGGAAAGGGGAGTGGATGGACAGATGGACGGATGGAGGGATGACGGGCGGGTGGGGACTGGGTGAAGGGTCCACACCCAAAGCCCAGAAAGCTGAGAAGCTGAGCGCACCCCTGAGGGTGCTGGGCCGCTCGGGTCCGGGCAGGGACGGGGGCCGCTATCACGGCGCTGACACCGTGTGCCACCCCACCGGAACCCTCTCTTCACAGAACGGGAAACTGAGCCCCAGAAGGGCAGGGCCGGGCGCGAGCCCCACCAGCAATCTGGGCTGGCGCGCCCTGTCCTCAGGGCCTTGATCTGGGGAGTGCGCGCGGCGGCCTGAGCGGAGCCCCTTGGCACCCTCGGGGGTCACAGACCTGGAGTCGGGCTCCAGGTCCTGGGCAGACCCACCACGACAGCCTGACTGGGGGGCCATGGACGGGAGACCCTCCCACCCCCACCCCAGCAGCAGGAATGCACAGAGGCGAGTGCAGAACACACCCCACCCTTGCCCCGCTCTCGCCTCCCCTAGGAGGAGCCGCAGAGGCTGGGGTCCGCCGGGGAGGCGCTGACTAGTCCCTTCAACAGATCAGGAAACTGAGGCTCAGAAACATGGACTCTGGCCACACCGCCGGGAGGCAGCCAGGCTTCTGACCCCATAGGACACCTGGCCCTACAGGCCCTGGGCCCACTGAAGCGGGCAGAAGGGGCGTGCACTGGGGGGCCCAGAGGGGACGCGTTTCTGTTTTCGATGTAATTGGTGCATTTGCGTCGGCTGGGAGGTGGCCGGGCTCCCGGGCCTGCAGCCACCAGGGAGAGCTGCTCAGACTCACCTCTCCCCCTCGCCCCCACCCTTTATTTTGAAAGGAAGAGAAACCACAGCCACGAAGCACCCCCCACACACACACACCAGGTCACAGGGCTCCCCACGAGACCCCAGCCACGGCCCGCCCTCCCTCCCCGGCATTTCACAAACATCAGGCCAGATTTTTCCCTGGCGCTTCCTCATTAAGCTCTGGGCACCCTGGGAGGGACGTGGTTGCCATTAGCCCCAGCTCCCCCATCTGGCCTTCCAAGCGGCAATTTTCTCTGCAGAGGGAAGGTGGGGGACCCAGAGAAAAAGCTGGTGTCTGGGCCGCGTGAGGTGGATGCAGCCTCTAACCTGGGGAGACCCTTTCACCCCATTCCTGGGGCTGGGGACAGAGGGGGCACATCTAGGACCCTGTTTCCCCAGGATGGGGCCGGGGGTCCTGCTTTCATGCATCTCCCTAAGGACAGAAATGAACCAGCGCTCTGGACGTGCCAGCACAAGAAATCAGATGCCCAAGGGCAAATCCTGCAAGGTCCCACTGTAGTGAGACCCTCAAAGTCAGGTTCAGAGGCACAAAGTAGAGAGTGGGACCAGGGTGGGTGAGGGGAGTGGGAGTAAGTGCTCAGTGGGGACAGTTTCTGTTTGCACAATGGCACGAATGTGCCTGACACGGCTGAACTGCACGCCGAAAGGATGGCTGAGATGGCAAATTTCTTATTTTTTGACCATCATTTAAAATAGGAAATAAAATAAAGCACACACCTCCTCCAGGGAGGCCCCCGTGATTGCTAGCAGCGGGCTTCCGGGTGGGCTGGGCTGGGGTTGCTTGTGGTTCCCACTGCTGGGGCTGCTCCAGGAAGGAGATGAAGGGCCCGCAGCACAGCCAAGGCCTTATCTCCTCACCTCTGGCCCCAAGGCCAGGGATATGGCTGGGCCAGCTGAGCAGCTACTCTCAGTTCTGTGGTCGCTTCCAGCCCTGCAGCCTGGAGGCAGGGAGGTGCTGCCCCCAAACTCTCTGTCCCTTCAGATGGGCCCCGGGGCCCACGAACCCGGGACCAATCCACAGCTGCACCTCTCTGGCGTCTCCACCCCGTCACTCCAGCACGGAGACCCTGAGGATGTGGGGCCGCCTGGGAGCGGAGACAGCAGCCTCTGGTTCCCACTGAGCTCCCTGCACCAACATCTGGCAAACATGTCCACAGCTGCGCAGCTGCCGGAAATCGCCTCCTCCCGCCTGCCCCCGCGCACCCAGGGCCCTCAAGGACGGCTTTCTGAGGAATTTATGGGGCTGTCCCGAGTATTTCAGGGGCAGGATTTATGGGGTTATCCCTAGTATTTCAGGGCAGATCCCCGGGGGACATCCCCGCCGCCTGTGAACAGGAACACGAGTCTGAGCAGCTTCAGCAGGGCCCTGTACCCGCCGGGAGCCCACCACTCCGTCAGCCGACCCCAGCCAAGCGCCCGCCTAGAGCCCGCCCCTGCAGGCCAGGAGGCCCCGACTGCCGCCAGGCGCCGAGGCGAGGGGGACGGAAGCACCTGGAAGGCCCCACCCGCTCAGGGGCCAGCCTGCAGTCCTGCATTCCCCAGGGTGCCCGGGCAGTCGGTGTTCAAGGATGGCCCTTGGGCCGCAACAGGGGCCGCCCGCCCACCTGCGCATGGTGACCGGCTAGTGGGGAGCAAGATCAGGGCAGAGGGCCCAGGCTGGAAGCAAGGGGAGGGCTCCAGGTAGCCCCCGGCCCTTGGGGGTGTGCAGGCAGCGTGGGCAGGTGGAAGCCTGAGAGGGCACAGAAGGGGGGCTGCGGCTGCTGAGGACCATGGCCCGGGGGTGGGGGGGGGTCCAGCTTCCGATTCTTTTGGGCAAAGCCAGAAAGTCCGATTTTAAGACATCTCTCAAGTCACAGTTTTTATTAAAAAAGAAAGAACCCCCTGACTGTCAACGAGCCCCACCGGCCAGTCTGGATTCAAGTACAGCGCCCAGTGCACAGGCGGCCGGACGTGGCTGGGGTCGGCTGGAAGCCTCCAGAAAGGTGAGGGCTGGAAGGAGGAAGAATGGAGTGTGACGGGCGGAATGTTCCAACCTGGGCACCGAGCAAAGGCTGGGGGTCCGGGGGGCCCAATGACAGTGGGAGGGGCTACTCACCAGTGAGTCATCAGCAACACCCCCCACTCCAAAGGAACACCCTGGCTGTGAAGGAGGGGCTGTGCAGAACCCCAACCTGGCTGGCCCCAGCCCCACCCCAAGGCCAGAGCCAGCTGTCACACACTGCGCCCCAATGTCCCTTGGGCCACCACACCCCCTGCACCTCGGTCCTGGACTCCTGACCCACCCCCGGTCCAGCCACAGTAGCACCAGGTGCTGTGCTCGGTTTAGAGGCGGCTTAACTCCCAAGCTGAGCCAACAAAACTCACTCCCCAACTTGTGCTGGAACCCCGGGAACGAGAGGCTCGCCACCCTCTGGGCTGCTGAGCTGCGAAGACTAGTTTGAGGTTTCCAGGGACTGACACGGAAGCACCCTTTCACCCGGCCCCTGGATCAACTGTGCCTGAAGCTTACCCCAAGCGTTGTGCTTAGTGCACATGCGGGGAGTCTGCCTGGGTGGGGGTGTGCCCACCCCTGAGGAGTGACCCGGATCTGGGCCGGGAGCAGCAGCCTTTACCTGCAAAGCAGGCACATCCCCTGGGGTGCCCCACGGTAAGCAGAACCTCTGGCCCCAGTTTCTGGAGGAATGTGTAGGGCATCTTCTCTGCCCACCCCCTTGCTCCCCTCCACCCGAAGAACGGGGCAAGAGCCAGGCCCGGCAGCCCCAGGCAGGCCAGTGAAGCCAGGCGGCCATGTAGCCTGCACCCGCAGACACACCTTGAGCCCGTTCCTGCTGTGGCCTCCGTCTCCTGTGCTCACAGTCCAGGTCACGTCCTGACAGCCGGAGGCACCTAGCAGGCCCCTCCCGAGAGCCTGCAGCCCAGACCCACCCACCCGGGGCCCAGGAGAAGGCAGGCAGGCAGCGTCCCCCACCCCCCAGGCTGCTCCCTCCCTCGTCAGGAGCTGGCAACCCATCCCCAAGGCCCTTGCTGCCTTACTCCCCATCGCCTCACAACCCCAAATGGAAGGTTCGTGAAGGCAGGGGCCACATCTGTGTGCCCTTGGCTGAGTCCCGGCGCCTGCACGCAGCAGGCGCTCAAGAAAGGCTTGTTGAGTCCACGAACACCCCAAGAGCAGGCTCTGAACTGAAGTTCGGACCATTTTGCAGAGCAACTGAGGCCGAGAGTATAGATGGGGTCTACATCAGGCCAGACTTCGGGCTGTCACCTACACCGGGCCGGTGTGTCCCAGGAACGATTCCACGTCTACACTGCCTGCTCCCCAGCTCTCACTGTGGCCCAGGGCTCCGACCCCTCCTCCAGGGAGCCGCAAGGCCAGCCCGTGGGTTAACCAGGACCAGGAACACTGCTCGAGGCGGCCTGCCCTCTCTGGGCCTCGAGGACGCACCAGTCCACGGCGCTGGGGGATGGCTGCCACGGGGCTGGGAGAGCGGCCGGGCACCGGGGAAGGGCCTGCAGAGTCCAGCGTGGAATCTGGAGCACTTCCTGCCTCCTTAGCCAGGCTACCACGGTGGGAGAAGCAGCAACGGGTCTGGGCTCGGGGATGTGGGTTATGTGGCTGGGTCCTGGGATCCCCGGGTGGGGTTCCTGACACATGCGCACGCAGAGGGGTGCTCTCGACCACCCACTGCCTGGCTCGCAGGCATGGGGTGGGAGGACCTCCAAAGAGCAGGAGGCCCCTCCCCTGGGTGTCTTAGCTGGTCAGGACGCCTGTGTAACAGCGACCACAGCCTGGGCAGCTTGGAGCAGCAGAAATTCACCCTGGGGGCCCTGGGGGCCAAGAGCCGGAATCCAGGAGGGGGGCAGAGCCACAATCCCCCCCAGCTCCAGGGAGGACTCCCGGGGCCTGGCGCTCACCCGGCCACGCAGAAGGGCCTCGTCTCAAGACACGTCTGCAAAGGGCCTTCCGAAGAAGGGCCCTTTATATGGCAGGGATTAGGACGTGCCCTCACCTCCTGAGGGGCCGCCACGCACCTCACCAGCCCCAGCCTTTCCTGACAGTGCCCCTCACTGACAGCCTGTTCCGGCCACCCGGAGGAGCAAAGTGAGACGCGGAGAGGTGAGTGCCCAGGGCGGTGGCGCGACAGTCTAACCCTGACCCCTGAGCAAAGCAGCCGCGGGCACAGGGCCCCCCATGGAGGGTGGTTTGGGCACCAAGGGGGCAGGGACCCTCACGGCATGGGGTATGGGAGCAAACCCCTCCTCCCAAAGGGCTAAAGAAGACCCTGGAAGTAGAGGCCGATAATCACCACCTCTATTTATTAGCAACCCAGCCCAGCCCACCCAGCTGCCCACCCAGCCTGGCCCGGCAGAAAGGGCCCATTATGACATCACAGGCCGGGAATTATGTTATTAGCCTGGGAAGAAGACTGGACCCGGGGACAAAGGGCTCATTGTCATGCTAATGCCTGAGTCCTGCTACCAACTTCCAGGCTTCTAGAAGGGTTTGGTGTCTCCAGGCTGAGCTGGGGTCAGAGAGGGCTCTCACACTGGGCAGCAGGCCCCCTCCTAGGCCCGAGCCAGGTTCCCAGAACACAGGCCCTGCCCTGAGGAGGCCCCAGAACCTGCACTCTCACCCGTGCTGACCATCGGCCCAGTAAAGGCCATTCCCCGGCCAGCGCTGTGCCTGCTGCTGTGTGTCTCTGAATCAGACGGCTGTCTCTGGGCCCATGGAGGGGGTGGGGGACTCCGGGCCCGCTGCACAGGCTGCTGGGCGACCCCCATAAGGAAGGGCGCAGAACGCCGGTGGCCTGTCAGCTCTCGAGATGCAAAGCTGGTGCCATCAACATGCCCCAGCGCCCATAAGCCCCCCACTTTCCTTGCTCATAAGCCCCACCTTTCTGACTGTACCCAGGAAGTACTATTTGCCCACTCCTAAAATGTCCCATGACAAATGCTTTTCAAAGAACCCCAATTTTCAGAAGTAACCCGAAAGTATCCTCAACTGCAGAACTTTTGGGGTGGAGGGAGGTGAACTCTGCACAAATCCCAGCCCAGGTCTCCCAGCCAGAGCCCCTGTGGGTATGACTTGCCCAGACGTGCTGACAGAGAGGCTGGAGGGGGGCGGGGGGCAGACCCACGGCCCGCGGGGTCACTGCGTCTCACACAACGGCTTACTGAGCACCAGCTCTGGGACACAGTGGTGACCAAAATGAACAAGATCTGGAGGGAGGGCATGGCAGGGACCTGACGAGGGGACATCACAAAAAGTCCAGGTCCAGGTGGTGACAGCCACCCGGTGATAGGAGGACAGGGTCTCATCAGGCAGCATCGTTTAAGCAGAGGCCAAAACGCAGGGATGTGCAGAGCCCTCAGCAAACGGTGTTCCAGGAAGCAGGCGTGGCACATGCAAAGGTCCTGGGGCAGGACCACAGCTGGATCTTCCCAAGAAAGCAAACAGGCTAGTGGGGCTCGAATGCCCCCGACCTGCCCTACTCCCTTCACCCCCAGACTCTGCCCAGCAAAGCTCAGGCCGCGAGAGCAGATGCCTAATCCAAGACACCCCCACTCAGGAACGCGGGCCTGCCAGCCCTCTCTCGTACCCACTGTCCCCAGCCCACGATGCTGCAGGGCCCTCCGAAATCCTAAGGTCCTGCCTGGACCGCCTGGGGTACCCGAGGGCCAGTGTAAGGAAGACGACCCCCTGCAGCCCAATCCTGGGGCCCTCAGGGAAAGGTCCCCCCAGCTAGTTTGGGTGGTCACAAGGGCGCTTGGCACACAAAGCCCCAGCCGGGACCCCCGAGCTCATGTGACAGTGAGCTATTACACCCAAGGCCCTCCCACCCCTGGTGGAAGCGGGGAAGGGTCTAAGGGAAGCCGGCACCAACACAGGGAACAGCAGGAAAGGAGAAAACGCAGCCCAGAGGACAGAGCCAGGAGGGAAAGAGCTCAGAGAGGCAGCGAGGTTGGCAATGCCACAGTCGAGGCTGAGACCAAGCATGCTCGGAGGCTGCCAGCGGGACTCGCAGGAGGCCGGCCCGGGGGGGAGGCTGTGGGGCCCAGAGGTCAAGGCTGCTGGCTCTCCTGGGCCATGAGTTCAGCCCCTGGACCTGACCTCCCAGCCCCGCGACAGGTGAGGCGAGCAGAGGTGGGGACCCGGGCTCAGAGAGGACAAGCAACCCCTCGGGGTCACCAAGACCCTCCGTGCACTGGCTCTGGCCTGAGGCTGGAGGCCACACGGCCCCTCCTCCAGCAGCAGAGGCAGCGGCAACAGGAGGAACACGGGCGCCCGCGGCCTCACCGCGACAGCACCAGCCACGGCGCCCTCCTCCCAGGCGCCCGGTGCAGGCCACGGCGGGGACGCTGCAGCTCCGGGGCAGCCATTGGCTCCAACTAATTCAACCACCCAGGTGTGAACCAGGGGCAGGACCCCGAGCCTCTGCTTTTTCTTTTTCGACTTTTTATTCTGGGATCACGGTGGGTGTGTCAGTGTGTGAGTGCGAGTGTTCATGTGCATGAGTGCGCCTGTAGTGTGTGTGCGTGCACGTGAGTGGATGTCAGTGGGAGTATGCTCTTGTTCATGAGCGAGTCTGTGTTTGTGCACATGAACGTCATGAGCATGTGCATGTGCCTGTGAGTGGTTAAGAGTGTGTGAGTGCGTGTGTGCCTGAGTGTGTATGACTGGGAGACCGTGAGTGTGCATGTCTAGGAGAGTGTGCCTATGAATGCGTGTGCATGGATGAGTGTGGGGTTCCTGTATGACTGTGTACTTGCCTGTATGTGTGTTGGTATGTATGTGTGCCTGAGTGTGAGTGCATATGTGTGTGTGTGCCTGTGAGTGTGTGCAGGGATGTGTGTGTGTGCAGGGGTGAGTGTGCGTGTGCTTAGCTCCGTGCACTCACATCCGTGGGGTGCCGGTGCTGCCTGTCGCTACAGGCCAGTCCACCAGGGTCTGCATGTGCCTCTGCCTGGTCACCACAGTGGACAGAGTTGCTGAGGCAGAGGCCAGGCTGGGGTGCCCTCAACACAGCTCTTCGGTGACCCAAGTGGAGCCCTAAGTGGGGGCTTGGAGGCAGCAGGGGGACTGCTGTGGGGCCCTCAACGCAGAGGCCTTTCTCGAGGCTCGCAGGAGAGGCCCAAGGGAGATGGAGCGGCGGGCAGTGGTGTGGGCAGCCTGGACACCCGGGGACTCCCGCTGGCTCCTGCTGGCCCAAGGAGCAGCCCCGCCAGCCTCCAGCCCAGCATCCGGTGTCACTTACAAGCACAGGACGGTTGCCACTCCGCGAGCCAGCCCTGCCCCCACCCGCTGGGCCGCCGGCCACTGGTCCAGGTGTGGAGGGAGCTGGGCGCATGGTGGGGAACAGGGGCGTGGCCAGGCCCGGTGGGGGAGCCCCGCACGCGCCTCGCCAGGGCTTCAACAGACCAGGGGGGCTCTCCACAGGCAAGAAAATCAAAATGGATGCAGAACAAGACACACGCCAAACTCAAGCCCAACCTCGTGGCCTGCACTACGGAGGCCCCCACACAGGCTGCTGGGGCCCACCGGCTAGTCCGCAGGTGCCCCAGGCCACCTGGGGGCTGCTCAGCTCACACCCGAGTGAGCCCAAGCACATGCGGCCTGGGCCTGCCGGGTCACCCCTCCTGTGGGGCAGGGCCACATTAATCCCTTCCGCCCCACAGCCAGGTGAGGGGGAGACGGACGGAGCTTTCATTTGCCCGATGGGAACACTGAGGCCTGGCTGTGCAGCCCGAGGTCTCGCCGCGGGCAGAGCCAATAGGCTCTGAACCAGGGGCCGTGGCTCCAGCCCCCACCGCCCCCCTTCTGCTGTGTGGCCCCACGGAGGTCCGGGTGCACAGACGAGGAAACTGAGGCTGGCACAGGTGAGCGAGGCGGAACCAGGACCCGAGCCCGGGTCTGTAGTAAGGGCGATGCCTCTGGGAACCAGGTGCTCCTGGCCGGGGCGGGGGCACCCCACGAGACGGTGCGGGCGCACCCACACTTTGGCATGGATGGCGCCCTCTTGCTCTGCACTTGCAACTGAGGGCGCCTTGTGCTCGGGGAGCCCTCCCAACTTTCCAGTGTTTATCCCGGATCCTCGCTGCCAGGTCCCTGGGCAAGCCTGGGCCGGTGGCGCTGATTTCAAACCAGACACGGGCACCGTGCCAAGCGCCACCGCGGTGGAGCCGGGCGCCAGGGCTGCCGCGGCGCTGCCTGCACCTAGCTCCCCTCCCTGCCCCCAAGCCTGGAGCCTGGAGCCCACCCCAAATCCCCAGGCCCCCAGCCCACCGGGGGCAGCCACCACCGACAACGAACAACAGGAGCCCCCTTCCCCCGCCGCAGCCCTTCCGCTCCCCAACAGGACGCCGGGGGAGGGCAAGGCTCTCAGAGAGCGCACGGTCGCCACGGCCACTCCCAGAGAGCAACCCAGGAGCCCCACCCGCGGGCCCTCTCCCGGGACTCCAGCCACGCTGTCCACGGGCCTGCGGGCACTGTCCACCCCCCACACACGAGCCCCCGGGGTGGCCCATGGCCACTGGCTGCCAGGGCAGCACCTCGCCCACCTCGACTGGCGCTCACATGGTCCCCCAGCCCAGGGCAGAACTGGGCACCCTCCAGATGGGCCCCCACAAGCCAGGCCCACCCTCCCTGGGCCAGAAGACCAGGCCACCCCCAGCCTCTGTGCCCACCACCAGCCAAGCCCGGAAACTTCTCTTACCCGAGCACATGACCAGCTCCCACTCACGTCAGCTCCAAACACAAGTTGAAGTAACTCTCCCACCAAAAAAAAAAAACCAGAAAGCAGAGTAAACCGTGCCAGCCAGCAGGTCAGCGGAGCCCACACGCCCAGCTCGCTCCCCTGGCTTCCACGAGACACAGGGTGTCCAGCAGCCAGCCATCCTCGGGCGCCCGGAGGGCGGCCCACCGCGCGCCCCGCCTCCCGCGAGACTGCGGGCTCCCCCGCCAGAGGCGCGACAGTGGGGCCGGCCCCCCAGCCTCCGCCGACGCCCCCAAGGCAGGGACGCCCCCAAGTCAGGGCGGGCCAAGGCCCAGCAGGGTCACCCTCGGGGCCACCGGACCCCACGGTGGGGCCGAAAAGGATCCCTTCCTGCCTCCTGCCCCTCGGGCCTAGGAACAGAGCATTACATAAGTCCACTCCTCTTGTTTGGAAGCCACAGTACGAGCTCTCTCTCCCAGCCTTGGCAGTAAGTAATAATTCCTCATCGCCATGGTAACCCTGGAGGGCTTCCAGCCGACACTCGGGAGCTGAGACACTGTGAGGCCTTTTTATAGCTCGCCAGAAAAGCCTCTTCACTATGCGCGCGCTCGGGCGAAGGCCAGCTCAGGGCCGCCTGCTCCGCCTTTAACCCGTCTCCTCCCAGCCCTGACGGTCCACCCGGAGGCCGGGCCTCCTCCCGGGAGCCGGGGCTGGCACACAGACCCGGAGCCGCTGCCCTGCCCCTCCCGGTCCGCCGGGGTGACGAGGCCAGAGGGGCAGGCGCCGCCTCCGCCAGATTGCTGTCCTTTCATCTCAGAAGAGCCGGCATGACCCTCCGCACTGGTCTTCCACGCGCCGTCACGTCGGCGACAGGCCCAGAGGCTCACACTCACTCACACGGGCCGCGGGGTGGTCGGCCAGGGGTGACCAGATGTGGGTGGAGGTCCTGGGGTGTCGGCTCCCCATCTATCCTAGACCAGGCCCGCTCTGCCCCCCAGCGCCCCTGGCAGCAGTGAAGAGGGGGAGGGGAAGCTGCCGCTGCTGCTGCTGAGACCAGAAGACGCGTGGAGGGGCCTCAGACTCACCTCCGTCCCCAGCCCCCTGGACGTGGACCCCGTGATGCGGGCCCAGATGGCGTCCTGAGTGATGACAGGGGAGGCCCAGACCCGAGAGGCCTGGCAAAGGCGGCATCTGGAGGCCAGACCAGGTTTGGGCATCACAAAAGAATGGCGGGGTGCAGGGGGGAGGAGGTCAGGGAGGAGGGGAGTGGAGACGGGGCCAGTCGTTTAACTCCAGGGACCATGAGGCTGGGAGGGCTGGTGCACGGGCGCACGGGCCCACTGCACACTGTGTGTGGCCGCACCTGCCAGCCCATCTGTCCTCGGGACAGCACAGCAAAAGGCAGGTGCACCCCTGAACCCCAGCCTGCAGACAAGAAGGCAGGCCCAGGGCGCCAGTGAGGCTCGCCCGAGGCCACACAGCTGGGCAGCGGCTGAGCTGAGGTGAGCCTGGCTGGCGGCGTGGCCACAGCGGGCACATCAGCCCCGCATGATGAAGGTCCTTGAGGACGACAGAGGCCTGTGGGGACCAGCGTGGCCTCCAGGAGACCAGGCAGAGGCCCGCACGGGGGCCAACTGTGCGTCCGGTTTCTGCAGCTCACCCGCCACCCTTGCCCCACAAACCCCTGCAGACAAGGTGGGGCTCTCTCTACTCCAAAATCCACTGGAACATGTGGGGAAACTGAGGCACAGAACGACACGCGCGGCCAAAGGCTGCATTTCAGACCACAGATCCCGCGCCGCCTCCCCGCCCACTGGCCCTGACCGTGAGCGTCAGGCTGCGGGACTCAGGAACAGGCCCAACCAGCCCCAGCAAGCACGGCCAAGCCGGCCTGGGGCAGCGGGGACGGCTCCTTGTGTTCCTTTCTGTGGGTTCTGGACGCAGGCCGGCACCTGGACCTTCCCAGAGGCTGCAGCGCAGGAGCTCATCCGGCCCCCGGCGGCTGTGGTCCCAGGCCACTGGTCCCCGTAGCTGGCGGCTGGCAGGGAAGGCCCAGACGGCGCCACTGGGCAGACCTGGTGGCCGAGCTGAGCGCACACTCCCAACATGAGAAGCCACCTGGCGCCCCAAAGCTCGAGCGGGACCCACCCCGGCACTCTGAAAAAGGGTTCCCTGACCAACATCTCCAATAAGCCATACAGGAGCCCGGCACTGAGCCCCGCTGTGGACGGCGGGGGGACCGGACAAGACATGGGTGTGCTCTGATGGCACCACGGTGGGGCAGGGGTTCCCCAAAGGAGGCAGGCACCGGGGCGCTCAGCTCTCACGTGGGGGCTCCTGTCCGCGGCTTCTCTCAGGGGCAACAGAAACCACGGCTGGGCTGCCAGAGGCAGGCCCCGTTCAGCGTCCAGCCCGAACTGGAAGGGATCCCCGGTCACTTCCTCCCCGGTCACTTCCTCCCGGGGGCCGCGGCTTCCTGGTCAGGCTCAGCGATCATGCTGGAGGCGGGGTGGGGGCTGGAGCGGGACGAGAGACAGGCAGGGAACTTTAAACGTCCATCAACCGTTTTTATGGGCTCCGGGACGTGGCACCCCGGGGCCCCAGGCATGGGGAAGGGGGCAGCTTTGGGTTCCTCATCTGAAAAGTCACCCAGGACTAGGCCTGAGCCACAGAAGGGAGCCCTGGCACCCGTGCCCACACAGATGGGCCTTGAGACCAGCACGCTGAGCACACGGACAGACAGAGGCCACATGCAGTGTGACCCCGTTTCTATGACATGTCCGGATCAGGGAAACCCACAGAGACGGAAAGCAGAGGGGTGTCTGCCAGGGCGGGGGCTGGGTGGAGGGGCCGGGAACTAACCGCTAATAGGGACAGGATTCCTTTTGGGGAGACTGGACTATTTTAGAACAAGACAGAGGTGGAGGCCGTGCTGTGCTGAAAAGTAGTGAAATGTTCACTTCAAAGTAATTTGATTTACATGATGTGAATTTCACCTCCATCCAGATAAGTAAGATGGTCTTGTTGAGTGGACACCACTGCCCAGCGTCCTGACTGTCCACTGCTCGGCTGATGCAAGTCCCTGACCCCAGGTCTGGGGTGGTCAGGCACGCAACAAGCATTTATTGAGCTCCCACGGTATGCACCAGGCCCTGAGAATGCAGACCCCCTCCCCTGCACCCCCCGCCAGAGGCCATGGGAAGAGCCGAAGCCGTCAGCGGCAGAGAGACACGACGTCCTTCAAGCCAGGACAGCTGCTGTGACAGTGACCAGAGCCTGGATGAAGTAAGGGGGGGAGACTGAAAACTTCCAGAGAACAGTGTTCCAGGCCGAGGAACAGGCCAGGGGAGGGCCCCGAGGTGGACGCACTAGGGGGTTCTGGGAACCATGGAGAAGGGGAGCAGGGCAGGTGGGGTCAGCTGCAACCCGTGGAGGGCCTGGCGGGCCTCAAGGAGGTCTCCACGCTTCAGTTGTGATCAAAATAAAATCCACAGCTGCTTCACTCGCCAAGACAGGAAGCCAATGGCTGGGGTGGGGGTGGGGGGGATGGGAGGAGGGGTGGGGGTAGGGCTGGAGGTGAGGAGGTTGATGGGGATTAAAGCAGCAGCAATTCATTCTCTCACAGGCCTGGTGCCAGCAGCCCCAGATCCAGGTGTGGGCAGGGCTGCACTCGCCCCCTAAGGTTCTGGGGGGTTCCTTTCTGCCTCTTCCAGCTTATGCAGGTGCCGGTTCCCTTGGCTTGTGGCCCCATCACTCCAAACTTGTCTCTGCTTCCATGCAGCTGTCGCCTCTGCAGACCCCCGTGTAAGGAATGGTGCCATCAGAGGCAGGGCCCATCCTACTCTAGAATGACCTCGTCTCCAGGCCCCTCGCCGGATCACACTTGCAAAAGACCCTCTGTGCACACGAGGTCCCATCCTCAGGTCCCCGGGGGACACACCTGTGGCCAGGTTGCCACTCACCCCAAGACCACAGTCAAGACCCGCATTCGGCAGCACATTCGGCCCCCCCTCCCCTTTCAGCACGGCTTCCAGGGTGCTGGCTGCTAGAGGGGGATGTTCATGAGCAAACACCTCCAGGAACCCCACCGTGAGGCCTCACAGCCCCTTCCTGGCCTGAGCCAGCTGAGAACCAACCCCAAAGAACCCAGACACCCCTGAGAGAGGACAAGCCCCTCCAGGGCACCCTGCAGAAGGGCCTCCTTGATGGGGAGGACGAAACAGACGTAAGTTTCACCACCACCGGGGCCTGAAACGCATCCTCCCTGCCCTCCGTCACTGCACCCAGGCAGGGAAGCGTCAGCAGCACGGCCTCCCCTCCAGGCCACTCTGCTGCACTGTTTTTATTCAAAAGGGGCGGCCCCCACCGGCCCCACCCGCAGCAGCTGTGAGCTGGCAGGGCTAGCCCAGCTCCAGCCTCCAGCAAGAGCAGCACCGTCCTGGCCTCGGGCACAGAGAGCCCGGGCAGTGGCGGGGGTGGGAGTGGGCGGCTAGCTGCCTGCCCTGGGACCCAGCAGCCCCCGTCCTGGCGGCAGAGGAGTATCCAGGAGTGTCCCGGCCACCACCAGCCGGATGCCAACACCCCCTTGGAAGGATGATTACACCAGTCCAGGGACAGACACCCCCAACGTGCCAGGCGCTGGGGAAATGGCCTCTTCACCCCACAGCAGTCCTTGTGGGTACTGTTTGCCTACTTTACAGATGGGGAAACTGAGGCACAGAGCAGCCAAGCAACTTGCCCTCGGGGACACAGCTGGGAAGCTGGGATTTGGGCCGGCATTTGAACCCAAGGAGGGTGGCACCTGAGTCTGAATTGCTGACCATTAGGCACGACAGCCTGACTGAAGCAGCTGCTGTAATGGTCTCAGCACAGGGACTGCGACCTACGGTCCCGAAAGGCAGAAATGGCACTTCCAGGGGCACCAAACATGACTTCCCAAGCCTTGGGGCCTCTGTGCATTCCATGGGGCTTTCTGCCCAGATCACAGAGGGCAAAATACTTTGAGATAAAAGTCACAGTTATGAACAGAGGCCACAAATTGATGGCAGCCAGCTGTGGCCAGCGGGGAAGCTCTTTCTGGCACACACAATGTTTTTTAAAAATTAGGACATTGCTTATAAAATCCAGATTTCCAGCTTCTCTTGGGGAAAAAAAAAAAAAACAGAATATTCAGCCCACTGGTTAGCCACAATCCCGACCCTTCCCTCTTGCCTCGTCCCCTTCCTGGACTGTCTGGATTTGGGGAACCCCTTCCCCCCAGGGTGCCCCACTGTAAATAGCTGAAATAGTGCTGAGAGAAGAGAAAGTTGTGCCTTTCTTGGGGCTCCAGGCGACCTCCTTCCTTTGGGTGGCTGGGCTGGGAGAAGTGCCTGCCTGAGAGCAAGACGCGGGCACAGGAAGCAGAGGTGAAACCGCCAGCCCCCCAGGCGCGCTGCAGCTCCTGGATCCAGCCGTGCCTGAACTTGCCAACCCCTGGGCTTTTCCTTTATGAGCACACACCAATTTCTCCTGCGGCCTCAAGCCAGCCTACAAGTATCTCCAGCACAACCCAGAGCCCTAACACATCACCTTCGGGTCTCGCCCCCGTCAACACTGTCCAAGAAAGCCCGTCCTGGCCACAGACAGATTCAGACCCTTGGCCCTCCAGCGACGGCCTGAACTCTGTCCCGATAACCTTCACAGGCGCTTGTCTGCCTCACACCAAACTCCTCCGAGGCATGACATTCCCCGACTTCTCCGTCACTCTGATCCCAGCAGCCCACAAAAGTCCAGAACATTCCATGTGCCCAATAAATATAATTAACGGGCTAGCGAAAAAACAAAAGGGAGAAGGAGAAATGATTAAACTTGACTTCTGCAGTCACTGAGAAAAAAGGTCTCTCTAACCCCCAAGACCTATAAAACAGCCTCAGCCCATGCTCCCCCTCTGCTCCAGGCAGGCCTCAGCGTTCCCGACACACCGCCAGCACCTCAGGGCCTTTGCACATGCTGGCCCCCCACCTAGAAAGTTCCTCCTTCTTCCTTGCATATCTGGTCAGTGGCCACCTCCTCACAGACCACTCTTGCCCCCCCTGCCTAAATGAGACCCCCCACCGGAGTAGCCCCACCGTCCCCACCCTGTGTAATTCCAGGCAGCATTTCCCCGCTTGAAATACCAGGTTTGCTTTTTGCTCATCTCCCATCAGCCACGGCAAGGCCCTGGCATCTTGTTTGCTGTTTCCCCTCCTCCCCAGGAGGCCTCGGGGGCCCTAGGCTGGCTGCGGAGAGGCAGGAACAGGCCCCTCCTGTCCCGCCCGGTCCCCAGCAGCCCAGAGCAGCTGCTGCATGCCGAGGGCCTCACGTGGCACATGGGCCTGGCTGGGCTGCCAAGAGAGCCAGTCTGGCCCCGGGTTCGGGAAGGGCTGCAGGCGGCGCCTGCACAATCCCCACAACTAACAGCAGGTGCTGCGGAGCCAAGCTGCCTGGGTTCAAACCCAGCTCTGCAGCGGTGTGACCTTGGGCAAGTCACTTAACTGCTCTGTGCCTCCAGATGCCCACTTGTGAAAAGTGTGGTGGAAACAGCACCTCCCTGGTGGGGCTGTCGCGAGGAGCCCCTGAGCGAGGACTTTCAGAACCCGGGCTGGCAGAAAGCAAACGCTCAGGAGTCCCTGGGAATGACAGCTGCTGTTGATGAGGTGCTGATGAGGATGAGGCAGCAAACTCTCAGTAAGCCGAGCAAATGATGGGGAAACGTTGTGGCGATAAACACAGTCCATCCTCTGGGCCAGGCCCCGTCTGAAGCACCTGACACCTTGATCCCTACAAGGAGGCCTTCTCGTGAGTGCACGTTAGTCCAGCTCTTCCAGGCAGCCTCCCTGAATTGCTCCAACCCCCACACGTGAGCTTGTCCTCAACTTCCCTGTCCATCACGTGGGGCAGTGAGGCAGGAGTGGGAGAGCCCCAGCCCCACGGATCTAAAGAGCACACCCTACTGGAGCCCAGAACACAGCCCCTGTCCCGGCCCGACTGGGTGACTGCGCGCACCCAGAGAGGGGAGCCTGCGGGCGGGGGAGGGGAGTCCTGGTGGCAGCTCAGACACCCCAAGGGCTCAGATCCCACTGCCCCCGCACCCTGAAAAAATGTGGCTTCTGGGTGGAGGCCAGAGGTCCACATCACAACCCCAACCACCTTCATCCTTTCTGTTCTCAAAATGAGGGGGACCCAGGGGTCTCCTCTCCCCGCCCAGGATCGCCAGGGAAGCAGGCTGGGGACACTCAGCACAACAAAGCAGCCTGTGGGGGACGGGCCCTCCACCCCAGGAGAGGCAGCCCCTCCACATGGGCCCCGGCAGGAGCTGGTCGGTCTGCGGCTCCCTCAGCCCCTTCCCCGGGGCCTCGGTTCCCCCTGGGGGAGAGCGCGGGAGGGGGGGGGGGGGGGGGGGCAACGCACTTCACAGAGAGGCTGGGAGCGCTCAGGACCCAGCGCTCAAGGCCGCGCAGGGCAAGAGGCAGGTCCGCTCCAACCAACCGACGGGCTCACTCGTCTCCGAGTCAAACACAGCGGCCACTGGCCTGGCCTCTGCCCGCAGCTCCCACCATCGCAGGAGGGACGGCGCGTCTTCTCCGCGTTCAGGCCTCCCTCGGCCCTTCAGCCGCTCTCCGCCGGCGTCTCCCTCCCAGGGCTGTACCCAGCGCCAACAAGCTGCTCCACCGCGCCCGGCAGGGGAGGCGAGGCAGGGGAGCGGCTCCCGCAGACAGCCTGGGCTCAGCGGGGGCTGTGTGACCTCAGGCAAGTCACCGGCCCTCTCTGTTTCTCAGCGTGGCCCTCTCTGTTTCTCAGCGTCCTCATCTGTGGAGTGGGATGATGATAAGCCCTGCCTCCCCAGGGCCTGGGAGATCAAATCAGCTCTCTCGCGTCAAGGGCAACACCTCGGAACAGAAGCCCTGTTCCCAGCCGCTGCAGCGGGGCCTCGACTCCTTGGGGGATAAAGCCCACTGCAGGGCACACAAAGATGACCCAGATCCTGGGGCCAGGGCCCCCCCAGGACCCAGGCTCCCTGTGCCCCAGAGGCAGCACCTCCCCCTTGGGGCTGGGGGCAGGGATTACTATCAGATAAAAGACACACACGTCGGAGCAGAAGATTAAAAACAAGTACAATTATCGGGCAGGCATCCATCCATAATTATGAATTTGATGTAATTAGGCACCCCACTAACTTCATTACTTATTTATTTACGGGATTGCTTATTTAATTTACGGGCCTCCTTCCCCGAAAAGTCATCTTAGCTAACACCCCTCGGGCAAGACAGGAGGCAGAGAAGAGGTGCCCGTCCCATCCCCACCCCCGTTCCCCACCTCCACTCCCGGCTACCGTATGTCACACTCCGGCCTGGCCCCAAAATAGCTCCTGAGACCTGGCCCGAGTGGGCAGGGTCCCGGCTGGGGACAAGGCTTGGCCGGAAGGCACAGAACCTCCTCGGGACTCCAGCCAGGGCCGCCCTGCAGAGGGGGAGCCCTGCAGAGGGGGAGCCCTGCAGAGGGGGAGCCCCGCAGAGGGGGAGCCCTGCAGAGGGGGAGCCCCGCAGAGGGGAGCCCCACAGAGGAGGCAGCCCACCAGCCACCGGTGGTGGAAACAGGAAACCCCGCCGCAGACAGAGCTAGAGGAGAAAGCCTGGGTGCTCCAGGAAGGACTTCTGCTAAGCCCTGACCTCCCAGCTTGTCTGTCTGTCTGTGAGAGGGGGCTCAGGACCTCACCGCGAGCTGACCCTCAAAGCCCACAGGCCTCTGCCCAGCCAACCCAAGAAATAAGGCAAGAGAAGGCTGTAAGAAAGCCCCCGGCTGAGCTCAACAGCCAGGACAGCCCTCAGGCGCAGCAGGAAGGAGGCGCCTCTGTAACTGACCCATTGGCGGGACTCGGAGAAATCCCCAAACCTGCAGCGGAGAGCGGGCCAGAGAGCGGGCCAGGCCAGAGCACGCACCTCGGGGCTGTCTGATCACGGACACCCAGACGTTTCAGAGTGTGCACGACAGCGGCTGGGGGTGAGCGGGGGACGGGTGAGGGCTCTTTGGGGGTGACAGGAACACTGCCCTGATGTGGCCGCTGCGACATGAACCTTCACAGTTGTCAAAAGCACACACCAGCGCCCCGGGGTGGGGGCTCTCGCTGCGGTTCACGACACTGCAATGGGGCTGATTTTATTGACGTGCCTATGTCAGCACCAGAAGCTCCAGTCCAGGGCTGGAGACTCTTTCCCTCCGTCAGGTTGGCTGGTTCCTGAGTGAGCCCTGCCCAGCCAGAGCCCCTGACCATGGGCCCTGGACAAGGCGGTCAGGGGCATCCTTCCTTGCCGGCCCGTTCGGACCGGTCACTGCGCCAGCCGCCATCGCCAGCCACCAGCGCGGTTACAACAGCGGCCTGCTTGGAGAGCCACGTAGACTAAAATGCGCCACGGCAAAAGTGCCAGCTGTGTGTGGGCCCTGGGCATACAGCAGGGGCCTCATTACTGCTGCTTCAAAGTGATGATGGGTAAGCACCACCCAGCGGGGACAGGGGCTGACGAGGCTTCCTGTCCCGAGACACACCAGCCCCCCACCTGACAAGGCTCCCGCGCGGGGAGCCGCCCCCATCAGGAAGGCTGCCCGCAACCAGGGCTCCAGCTGGGCACTTGACCGGTGCCTGCTGTCCAGGACAGGACACTGCTCCTCAGCTCCACCCACCCATCCCCCAGGGGGCTGAGACAAAAGGATGGGGGCCCTGGAGGGAGGGGGTGGCCCCAAGGCGGTGAGCAGAGCTGGGGGGTGATCTGGGGACAGGGGCTGACCCCCCCAGGGCACGTCCCGGTGGAGAAGGGTGTCTCCGGACGGCCGCACATACTCGCCAGGGCAGGGCAAGGGTCACCTCCCCCCCCAGCCCACCCGTTTATGAAAGAGAAAAGATCACAATAAAGGGACAACAGGGAAGGAGCTGGGGGCCAGGGGCAGGCTCTGCCGGTCACGCGCCAGCCCCAGCGGCTCCGGCGCCCGTGAGTGATGGCTCCGCAGGCAGGCGGCAGGGAGCGCCGAGGGCGTCCCCCGGGCCCGATTACGGGGCCAGCCACAGGCAGACACGCTCAACTGTCAGCCGTCCCAGCAGCCGCCATCAGAGGCACCATTAATTGCTGTCATTTGAGGGTGGCCTGTGGGGACGGGAGGGGGCTGTGGGGAGGGGAGGGCCGGGGAGGGCGGAAGGGGGAGGCACAGCCTGCAGGGGCTGAGCATCCTGAGCTGCAAAGAGACGAGAAGCCCCCTCAGCCACCTCCTCCACCCGCCGGACACACCAGGGGCACAGCCAGCGGGGCCTGCAGGCGTGCAGGGAGGTGGGGTCCTGCCTTCGAGTCCCTTGACCTTCCCACCCACCCGTACACGCCTGACGGTTCGCCTGCCTGCGTGGGTCCCGATGGCTGCTCCCCCAGAATGCGGAAAGCTTGACTGCCCAGTCCTGCCACACGCATCCCAGCCTTCACCCCGATCTGTACCAGGCAGTGCCCCCACCTAGAAGCTGGACCCACCACCAGGCTAAAGCCCCCCTGGGGAAGGCCCCACCCGAACGCAGCTCCCCAAGGGCCCACAGCACCGGACTCCGGAGCAGGCGCCCCGGTTCACACGCTCCCCGCCACGGCACACCGGACGTCACATGGCCGCCCCGTGCCTCGGTTTCCACATGCGTTGGATGGCGAGTGTCCAGCTGGTGGGGGCCGACGAGAAGCCCCCGTGCTCAGCAGGGCCCCGGGGCACGGCCGGTGCTGGGCATCTGGCCCTGTGACCTGCCCACGTCCCTGCTTATCGTCGGTTCTCGGAAATGCCTGCTCCTCCCCCGCCCCCGCGTCCGGCCCCACCAGACCTCCCAGGCAAGGAGGGTCTCGGAAAGGCCCCCCAGTCTCCAACCAGAAGCCCTGCAGCCGGGGTCCGCCCAGCACCTCTGTCTTTGGGGAGGGGTCTCCTGGGGCACCCCTGCGCCAGCAGCCCCCTCCCTGGCCCCGGCTGGCCTTGTCTCGGGGCTGAGGAGCCACTAGGGTCCCACCGGGAGGCCCCTGGGAGCACTGGGCTCACTGTGGGGGCCCCTGCCCCTCCCCCGTCCGTCTGCCTCCCTCCTCCCGCAGACGTGATGGATCGCCCCAGAGGAGGAAGCTAAGTGCTTGCAGACAAAAAGCCCTTTTATCGTCCTCGGGTGGGCCACTGGCATGACGAGCAGATAACTCAGCCACGGAGGACGGCTCCCCATTAGCCGCGATGTGGATTGATGGAGGACGGAGAGGCGGAGGGGCAGCGGAAGGAGACACCCCGGGCAAGGCAAGGCCGCCTTCCTTTCAACTTCAAAGGCACCGGGAAGGCCAGACAGAAAGCCCAGCTGGGCAGATCACCTTGGGGGGAACGCCACCCACATCCCCACAGCCCCCCATCTCCAAGACGCAGCGGGCTGCTGGCTGCCTTGGGGCCCTTGCCAGGGAGGCAGGAGCCCACAGCCCTGCTCTTCCCTCCTGCTTCTTGGGGGGCCCCAGAGGCTCAAGAACAAAGGACAGTCCTCACCCTAGCAAACCCCTCCACGTGACTCCCACAGACCCAGAAGAACAAGAGGCCCGGTCTGCAGCCTCAGGGCCTTTGCATGTGGCTCCCTCCTCTGCCGGGACACCCTCGCACCAGACACCCGCTCAGATGCCACCTGCTCTGGAGGGCCCACCCCGACAGCCACCACCCACACCCCGGAGCCCCTTCTCCTTCCCAGCAAACAGCACTGCACGTGCAGCCTCTGTCTCCTTCAGGAGGTAGTCGCCACTTCATCCTACCCACAGCCCTCTCGACAGCACTCGAGCACGGATGCGCTGAGCCCACGAGCCTCAACGCACCTGCAGAATGCCCCTTCACAGACGAGGAAACTGAGGCATGGAGGCCTCTCAGCAACCCGGGACCCTCCTCACCCAGGTTCTTAGAAGGCCTGGTCACTACGAAGGGGCCCCGGAACCCAGAATGCCCATCCAGGGCCTCCCAACAGGCCTCTCTGGGCCGGCCCTCTCCCATCCCTCAGCCTCAGTTTACCCCGCTGCAGAATGGGGTTGCACACGTGACCCTCTCAGGACTGCGCCCCACCTGCACCAGCTAGCGCTAGTGGGGGGACAACAGCGGTGGGTGGCCACCCCAAGGTGGGAAAGTGCAAGTCCCAACCCACATGGAAATAGAGGGTGAGGAGGGGCTCTGCTTCTCTGACCCCCGGGGGGCTGACACCCCTCGCCCGCCTGACCCGGAAGAGCCTGGACAGTAAGTGGCAGAGCTGGGCGGCTGATGCACGCTCACTGCTGCTGAGGGGGACAGCTGTGGCCCAGCCACCCGCCAGGGCAGCTGCACTCTGACCTCCCTCCCTCCACGGGCACAGAGCAGCTGGGGCTCACCATGGCTCTGGACTCTCCACACCCCTCCAGGAGGTCCTCCACTAACACCTCACATTGCCTGTGTTTTCCCTCACTATGTCGCCAGCGTCTCTGGAGACGTGACCACCTTCCCGAAGCCAGGGTCACCAGCCCGCCCTCCCCAAGGGGGCCCCTGTGTCTGGGGACAGAGATGAGACACAGGAAGGGAGCTGTGGGTTCAGGCCCAGTTGCCCGGCTGCTGCAAAAACACCTCAGCGACAACACGCTCACCGCCAACTCCACCGAGGTCTGATCACACCCACTTCACAGATGGGCAAACGGAGGCACCGGCGCTCCAGGCCCGCCCGAGGTCACGCAGGTCCTCAGGGCCATCCCGGCTGAGACACAACATAAAATCAAAGGCACCGAGGCCAGCCCGACCTATGCTCAAGCCACTGCCCACCGCGCTGACCCACTCCAGACTCCCCTCTCTCCTGACACCCCAAGCCCAGCTTGAGCCCAAGACCAGGGTCAGCTGCAGGCACAGGCCGCCCCCACCAGCCCCCGTCTGGGTAAGGAACATGCTGGGGAGGGACCAGCCGAGCCCTGGAGGGTAATGGGGGGACGAGGGATCGAGTCCCAGCTCTTTGCTTCCAGCAGAGCAGGGGGTGATGAGCCATCATGCCTCGGTTTCCCCCTTTGTAAAATGAGGATAACCGCCCACTGAGTGCCAGCAAGCAGCACCAGGCGTGAGACTAGCCTGTTGAGCTCATTCAATTGTCCTGGGGGTCTCCCAGTTTACAATGGGGAACGAGGCGCCCTGGGAATCCAGTGGCGAGCCTCACCCTCAGCAGCCAGCTCCCTCTCCCGCTGGGCACCGCGGGGCTCACAGTCACGGGCGTCCTCTGACGGAGACCACCCAGCACCCCGAGTCTGCAGCCATCTGATGTGGACCCAGATCCAGGGGAAACCACCCACCGCCCCCGCCCACTATGCAGGCTCCATCTGAGAACCACTGCACCAGGCCGGGGCGCCTCTGGGCAAGCCTGGAGCCGAGCCCTTCACCACACCCCCAGGTGGACCCCTGTCCCCCCAGCAGCTCCCGGCCCACTTCCCACACCAGGTCCCAGCCACCCGAGTACCCACGAATTAGAGCGGACACCCCCGTCTGGGGACCTACCAGAAGCGGCCGCCAGCACCTCACGTCCTCCAAACCTGGGGAGACCTGCGGGAGAAAATGCGGGCCTCGTTAATGGACATCGAAGGCTCCCCACAGGCCGGGACAACCCCCCCAACCCATGTCCATGTGCGCCACTCTCTGGTGACGACTTACACCAGACAGTGCCCCGAAGACACTGGTGTGAGGTGTACCCCAGACCTCTACTGGACTCAGGAGAAGCAGAGTCACCTAGCTCCCCATAAACAGATAAGGGGCGCAGACGCGGCAGCCACCAGGGAGGCCACCGGCCGGGGAGCAGCTGGAGCTCAGGCCCACCGCAGCAAGAGCCTGGCCTGGCCTCTGCACAAGGCCAGGACCCCAGGACCGTACCCCACACAAACACCCCTCAGCGCCTCAGTAAGTTAGCCAGACGATCCCCTAATCCAGACGATCCCCCGTCCAGACAATCCCCAAGTCACCTCAGCAGGCGGCCGAAGCCAGAGTGAGCAGCACTGACTGGCACGGGGGCGGGGGTCAAGAGGTCAGGCTGGGTCTCCCTGGAGGTGGGACCTGAGCCCAGGGCCCAAGGGCAGGAGCGGTGGGCCTGCGGGGCAGGAGGAACGGCAGCAGCGGGAAGACGGCCCAGCAGATGCACAGGCCTGGAGGTGAGACCAGCCCAACCAGGGCAGCTGGCAAGGGGGTGGCAGAGGAGCAGGGGGCTGCGTTCCATTTCCAGGGCAAGGCCACGGCAGGAACAGTGTGAGGCAATGCCCGTGGGGACAATCCCCAAGGGCCCCACAGAGGCAGTGACCTCTTCCCCAGGCCCCGCCCAGAACCCCGCCAGCTTGCAAATCTCTCCCGGGGTCAGAGCCAAGAGGCCAAGCTCCAGGAGGCTGCTTCCAGTCCCCAGGGCCTTTCCCACCAGTCACCCAGGCCAGGGCGCCCTGACCCTGCTGGCCCTCGAGGCCTGCCAAGGCCAGGCATTTGCCTCCACCGGCTCCCCAGGCAGGTTAATAAAAGCACCCCCCGGCCCCGACATGGCACATCCTCCCTCCCGGGCCCCGGGTCCAGCGCCTCCCGGCCTCCAGCCACGCGGCCGCCGGGAGGCCCAGATTTGCCGAGTGGGAAGGAGACGGGGTACTGACGGAGCACCCACAGTGCCTGCAGGTGAGGGGCAGCAGGGATCCGGCCTGGGTGGGCCACTCACCCTGTGCCTGCTTCCATCGGCAGGCTGCGGGTGGCAGGGAGCCCCGGCGGGGTGCTGTGACAGTTAAGTGAACACAGAGCATCGCTCAGAACAGCGCCCGGCCCAGCGTGGATACTCAGCACAGCCAACACTCCCCCACGTAGCTCCAAGAGACATGGGGGGCAGGGAGACTGAAGCGTGGCGGGGTCCCATCTTGAGTCTCAGCGGGAAACAAATCAAAAAAGGCAAATGCTCCCCATCACGTTCACTTCACAGCCAAGCAGACAGGTCTGTGCCCACATCTCATCCGTGCAGCTGACAGCACAGCGACTCTGCAGAGAACTCCTACACATCCCTCGAAGCCCAGCCCCACCACGCCCTCTTCCCCAGCACCCACAAATAAGCCTTGCCTGACAGTCCAGACACACCGTGGCCCCCACTGCCACCTCACCCAACAGCTCTACTTGGCCAGCCCGACAGACACGGCGGCCCCAGGAAGACGTCTGCCTGGTCTATCACTGGGTCAAGGGCCCCCACAGCCAGCAGCACAGTGGGACCAGCAGGACGAGGCTCAGACGAGGGGAGGGTGGATAACGAGCACAGCCCAGCACACAGCAGGTCAACACTACAAGGTGCTGACAGTGGGGGACCTGGCACACAGTGGGCCCTTCCAGCTCATCGCAGGCCAGCGCAGTACCCAGCACACAGTAGGTGTATCACAGGGCCTGGGGCACAGAGGGGTGAGGACCACAGCAGGTAGCGAAGGGGGTCGGGACCTGCCTGCTGCCTTTCACCCAATCCCACCCCACACCCAGACTAGCACCCCGTGCACTCTCACCCCACCGACCCTCCCACACTTACAAGCCCGCCGCACCCCTCCTCCAGGCAGCCCTCACTCCCCCAAACCCAGCTCCTTCAACCTGGCTGTAGCAACAACTGTGGTCAGAGATAAGCTCTGGCAGCTTGGCGCCGGACAGGGCTCAGGACTGATGAGGAAACTGAGGCTCAGGGAGATACCTGCCTAGCAGTGAGAGGCTGGGAGGGAGCCCCAGGAGCCCGGCGGTCAGCACACGCCCTTAACCCCGGCACTGCGCTGGGCCCAGGGGCGCTGCAGTCAACCCGCCCCGTGGGCAGCAGTGACTGGACTGAGGCCTCCGGAGCTGCCGCCCCTCCCTGCCCACCTCCCCGGGGGACGGACTCGGGCTCCATACACCTGGGCAGTCCCCGGCGGGTGGGTCTGCGTGCATCCCTCCCCAGGAGGGCAGAGGCTGGTGCCACGCTATCCCTGCCAGCAGATGCCCATTAAGGGCAGCCCCAGGTAGGCTGTGTCCAGGTCCCCCACGAGGCCCCGCGGCTCCAAGCCAGCACCCCCAGCTCCAGCCTTACAGCCCGCCTTCCCGGCGCCAGCCCTCTCCAAGGGCACAGGAAAGTCCCAGCCATCGCCCAGGGCCCGGGTGCACCGTGACGCCTGCTGCTTAGGGCCGCCACGGCAGGGGTGCAGGCCCGGCTCAGCCCAGACGCCCAGGCACCCACAGGGGACAACAGGCTCTGCAGAAGCCCTAAACCAGACACGGGGACCCCAGGATGCCGACGCCAGCCCTGAGGGGCAGCCAGGCGTGACCTCGGGAAGCCGATCCTGCAGGCTGGGTCTGGCCTTCAGGCGCAGGGCACGGGACACCCAGACGGGGCAGGCCTCCCGCAGCCCTGCCCGACACCGGCCCACCCAGGTGAGCAGGCGAGCCTCCCACCCCGCCCTGGGGAGCGGCCCCGCCCTGGGGAGCTGGGGAGCGTCGAGCTGGGCCAGGGTGGGCGGCTCCAGGGCCCCTCCATCGAGAAGCCGCGGGGATATTTTATTTTCCTTCTCCAGTGACAGCTGAGGCGGCTCTCCTTGAAGCCGCGGGAGGGGATCACAGAGTTCACCAGGCTCCGATTCCCGCCGGCGGCCTGCTCGCTCCCATCCCCCCACCGTGGGGCCCGGGCAGCCACGGCAGCAGTCAGGGCAGCGATGGGAAGCCGAGCCCGGGGGGATCCCGAGAGGAAGAGGAGGCCCAGGCCCACCCCAGGGGCACACTCTCGTGCACAGGGGACACAGCCATCGTGCTGGGGGTCACACTCACGCTCAGGGGGCAACACACAGTGGGAGGGAGAACTGAGGAGCAGCCCTGGCCCTGCCCACGAGACCTCCAGTCTCATGTCCGCCCATCTGGGCGGCCAGGAGAGGCCTGCAGGGATACCTGGCAGACCCAGGGGAACCGAGGGGGCCTGGGGAAACAGTAAGAATCAAACCCCCATACCAGACTGACTGTGCCTGGCAGCAAGGGGTCACGCTCCTGACCCCATTTCACAGATGGGGAAACTGAGGCCCACGGAGGTTCAGCAGCCGGCCTGTGGTCAGTCAGTGGGGGTTGGGAGGGTGACTGGAACCAGGCTTCTGCTCTGGGCCGCGCCACCCCCCCACACACCCCGAAATGTACTTCTCAGAAACCTCCCACCCTGCTCCTGGCTGGGGCGTGGGGCCATCTGCAGAGACAGGAGCAATTAGGCGCCAGGAAGGAGCGGATATCGACCGTTCTAAAGAAAGGGGGGCGGCGGGGGCTCAGCGGCAGGTCGGCAGCCTGGCTCCCGGCCAAGTCCAGGCCGTGGCAGGCGGGCAGTGCAGACATGCCGGGCAGGCCTGCGGAGGCCAGAGACGGCCACGCGGCGCGGAGAGGCCATCTGTCCCTCCACCTGTCAGTCACCCCGACGGGCCACAGGGCCTGGCGCACGCCCTCAGGGTTTCGCTGTGCCAGGAGCAGAGCTGAGCCCTGATGCTTGTTCACTGGTTTCGTTCTTACAACTGCCCTTTGTCCGGGTTGCGAGGACCCTCTTAGCGACCCCCCCGGGGAGGGCACAGGCAGGGCCGGAAAGCTCGCCCACGGCTGGGAGCAGGGCATCCACCTGAATCACCTGATGGGGCGCTGCCTCTGCTGGGGCCCTCATGCGGGGAACCCCAGCCGGGTGGGAGGTCGAGAGGGGGTTCTCTGGGAACGAGGCACAGGGCCCCGGAGGCAGCGGGCACGTCACAAGGCTCTGCGGGCCCATCTGTACATCTAGAACATACCAGCAGGGCTCACTGAGAAGACAAGTCAGGCTCTGCCCCTGTTCGCACAAAGAAGTGCCCCAAAATGACAGCTGCCGGGCACTGGATCCTGGCGGTGGGCAGGAAAAGGAAACCACGGACCCTGTCCAGTGTCCAGCCCCGAGCTCCCCCACCCCACTCCAGGAGCGGGGTCTGGCCCATTAGCGGCCGCAGGGCAGGGGGGCTGCCTGGGAGGGCAGGGGTGCCATCGACCCAAAGAGCTATTAATTGTCCAGGTCAGGAGACTGTGGAAAAGATCTGTCCCCCTGGGCCCAGGGGGTGTTCCAGTCAGTCCCACAACCCAGGGCGGGTAGAGGGTTCCAGATAGCTGGTCCTCGAGCCGGCGCCCTGTGCACCTCCTCTGACACCCCCAGACACAAACGGGCCCCGCTGGCCCGCTCAGCCGCCCCTCCCCCTCCCCAGCCCCTGGCCCAGTGTAGGTCACCGGAGGGCGCAGACCCAGGGTTCCCCCGGGGCTGCACCACCTTGGAGCTGGGCAACCCTGTGGGGCTGCTTGGCCTCTCAGCGCTGCTCCCTCCTGCCAGATCCTCGCAAGGGTGGCCAAACTCAGGCCGCCAGGGTTCAAACCCGGGCTCCACCATCGTGCAAAGCCCAAGGCTTCTCTGCCCCAGTTTCCCCATCTGCAAAATGGGGGGGAGCCAGGGGTACTCTGGGGAGAAATATACAGGCCAGCCCCCCCCCCCGAGACACACACACACACACACACACACACACACACACACACAGTCACAGAGACGGGACAGCCCACAGGGCCTCGGAGGCGCTGCCCGCAGGTCCCCGGGGAGCAAGCCTGGGCTCGGCAGGCGCAGCACCAGGTCCCCCGGCCAGCGGACTGAGTCATAGCGTGAAACTCAGCGGAAACTGAAAACAGCCCGGCTCCCCTGAGTGAACCACGCTGATTCACAGCAGGGCCCTGTGTTGGAAAATTCCTGCTTCTGGGGAGGGGGTGGGAAACGCACTCCCGGTCACGCTCTGACTCCCCACACCCCAGGGCCCCTCAAAGTCCCCCGACCCCCCGGCGGCCACAGCAGAGGTGTTCGTGGCTGGAGGATGGGCAGGAGGAGGCCCCCACCCTCCAGCACCAGCTTCCACAGCCCCCTGGTGGATTCACCTCCGGCAACCTCAGGATTGGGACGGAGAGTGGCTTCAAGTCTGGGCCCCCTTGCTTTCTGGTTGCGTGACCCCAGCCCCCGCCAGCTGCTTCCCATCCGAGCCACTTCCTCACCTGCGAAATGGAAACTCTCGGAAACTCTCGTAGAGCAGCCGGTGTACACGGGGCACTCAGTAAAGACCCCTCTTTTCAGTTCCCAAATTATGTATTCAGGTGAAATACACATGACCTCAAATTCACCGTCTAAAGTGAGTACTTCCAGGCCTCCCCGGTGGCGCGGCGGTTGAGTGCTGGCTGCAAAGCTGCCCGCAGCCTCTGCAGCGCCGGTTCGATCCCCGGCTGCTCCCCGGCCACCGGAGGAGGGTCCCACATGGTGCGCAGACCTCTCCTGCCGCCCGCTGCTCCCCTCAGCAGTGTACTTCGGTCCTTCTGCCTGCTCTGCTCCCCGCTCTGGCTCTGGTGAATCCTCTCACCCTCCTGCGCTTCTGACTGTACCCAGTGCTTGTGTAAATAAACAGATAAACTTTAAACATAAATAAAGTGAATTTATTTTAAATTCACCTCACTAGTCCCAAGCATTTCCATCACCCTAAAAGGAAAGGAAGCCCCTTGCCAGGAAGCAGTTTCTCCCCACACCCCGCAGCCCACAACCACAAATCTGCTTTCTGTCTCTGGCTTGACCAGAGCGGGGCTTTTCCCATAAATGGACTCATAGGTGATCTTACAAGTCTGGTGCACCCGGCACCGTGTTTTGGAGGTGCAGCCACACTTCATGGAGCAGCATTTTGCTCCTTTTTGTGGCTATATAGTATTCTACTAAATGAACAGGCTACTTGTATAATTTTTAATTAGAAAAATTCTGTAATGTTAATGCAGAAACACAATAGGACAAAGTACATAAATACACACAGACATGAAATGCTTCAAAAGTTGTATAAATATGAATATAAATAACCATAATGCAATGTGACATCTGGCTGGAGAAAACACAGCAACGAGCAGGAGAAAGTGGGTCGGGGCAGCCCCAGAGCTGATATCCCTCCCTTCAGGCCTCCCCCATCCAGGCCCAACTATGCTGAGCCAGCTTCTAGGTTTGTCCTGCTCTGCCCCGCCCGCCACGTCGTCCCCAGCCTTCCTCTGCCCTCCCGGCCCTGGGCACAAGATGCCACGTTCCCAAGGCCAATGCCAGCTTCTCACACAGTTGACACTAGGGTGGGCCCACCCTTCACTGTGGGGGCTGTGCTGCCTTGGAAGCTACTGACCCACTGTGTAATGTGTAGGTGCCTCTGCACATCGCAGGATATTTACAGCAGCTCTCGGCGGCCTCAATGTGCCTGTACCATCTCCCCCAGCTCGGCCCACCAGAAATGTCTGAGACACCGGGTCCTGATGGGCCCTAAGGGCAACACGGGAGAGTTAACCCCATCCCCATCATGGACTCCTAGGAAACTGCAGGTGGTGCCACCAGCTCTCCCCTGGGCCTGTCCACTGCTCTGGCTGGTCCCAGACGGTGGACACCCCCGGAGGGCCAAGGGCCCAGCACCCGCCCTCCTCCCGCTCCAGGTCAGCACCATCTCACCGCCAAGGACCCCATTCAGCCATAGGTGCAAACTCCCCACACCGTCCCACACACAGCAGTGTGACAAGACAGCCAGCGACACAGCCTGGGGGTGGGAGCACCCACAACACACGGCCAGGGCATCAAGAGAGACGCGCCTGGTGTCAACCAGCAGACGGGCTGGGCCAGCGCGGGGGGCTGCGGGGGGCAGTCGTCTGGGGATGACGTCTGAGCTGAGACTGACGGCGGCAGAGTCAGCCACGCTGGCCCCTGGGAAACAGCATTCCGGATGGGGGAACAGAGCGTGCAGAGGCCAGGGGCGGGAGGCATGAGCGTGGCCCCATCGGAAGGCACTCAGGAGGCACTCAGGGTCTGGTTACTGCCTCTGCTTATGAACGTGGAGAGGGTCTCAAGAGGGCCCCCTCCCCGCAGCGACTACCACTATTGCGGCAATGGCTCCCCCCACATCACTGCTGCTATGATTGCTATTTAGGGTAGGTGGGTGGGGGACAAGGTCTCCATGCCCTGTTTCTGCCTCGGAACATCTCAGAAACATGTTGGGGTACTTGGTCAGTCCCATGCCATGGAGGCCATCCTCCCCACACAATTTTCAAATGCCAGACCACTCAAGAACCTGCCAGAACCGCTCTGAACACCAGCTTTTTGTTGATGTCAACATCATGTTCCCGCATTTCTGGCACAGAGCTGTGGGGCTCGGCTCCTCTGGGACCCGCAGTGACTCAGGCTGAGTGGGAGGCCCCGCAGCTCCCCCTTATACTACAGCGGAGGCAGCACGCTGGGTTTGTTATTGTTGTTGTAAATTTTGTGTAAAGTCAGGACGGTATTGAGGGGCGACTTCAGCACCAAAGAGTAAAAAGGGCGTTCCAAGGAGGTGCCAGAAATCCAGCCGGTGGCAGCCGGGGTGCTGTGTGGCCTGGGCGAGCCGGACGCCGCCCTCTCTGGGCTCCGGCTGCCTGCCTGTGACATGAGCCCTCAAGACCAGGAGGATCCCGTGAGCGCAGTGTGAGCCCAGCGGGCACGCGGGGCCAGGTGCCCACGCCAAGGGCTGCTGGGAGCAGGTGGGGCGACCTCCCCCTACACACACACACACACACACACACACACACACACACACACAGGCCCCCGAGAGGCAGGGGATGGAGGATGAAATCCCGCCCTCCTGCCAGGCCAGGTGGCTCAGCGCCCTGGCGGCTTTCATCTCCAGGAGATAAGCCAACGGCTCAAGTTCAGGTTCAGGATCAAATGAGCCCCCTTAATCGCCTTAGGGATCTCCCTGCGCCAGCTCCTCAGGGACCTGGAGGGGAAGGCAGCTGAGCCCGTGACCGAGACCCCACCCGCATGCCAGGCACTGAGCACACCCCACCTGCACCTTCCTGTGGTGAGCCAGAGGGCAACACGTGAACACTGGCCTTCAGAATTGGGCACACATCATCCGCTCACCATCACAAAGCACCTACTGTGCGCCACACAACCCGGGAGAAGGGATTTAAATGACACCCACAGCAGCCCGAAAGGTAAAGTTCTACACAAACCCCACTCACCAGCTGGAGAAACTGAGGTGAGGAAAGAAACAGCCCTCCGAGGTGACAGAGAGCTCCTGAAGCCCTCAGGACACTTGTGGCCTCACTTCACAGGGGGGAAACTGAGGCAGGAGCAGGCCTTAAGTCAACACCATACCCCAACACCAAGCCAGGGAGGGGGTGTGTGGGCAATGTCCCACTGCGCCTGGGGAGAGGGCGGAGGCCCTGCAGCCCAGCACCGAGGACAGCTCCCGGCACACAGTAGGTACCAAATGAACGCATTTAACAGGCACACGCTTGACAAAGACGCCAAAGAAAACTCCCTCTCCTCCGCCCTCCAGACAGCCCCCTCAGAGACCCCACTGTGTGCACGGGGGTCCTGGGGTGTGGACTGGAGTCATTTCTGGTGGTCAGAGGGGGCGAGGGGAGGCAGCTGGCTACTGGAAGTGGAGACCAGAGATGCTGCTCCACAGCCTACAGTGCCCAGCCCAGGTCATGGTCGCCGGCCCGGCAGAGCCGGTCAGCAGAGCCCAGCCTTCCCAGGGCAGAGCGTCAGCTTGTCCAGGTACTGCACTCACTCAAGCATCAACTGAGCACCTAGTGTGCGCAGGGCTGAACAGCCCTGCAAGGTGACGAGACCACTCGCCAAGGCGAGAGTTTCCTGCCCCAGACCCCCCCAGCTGCTGCGGGAGGGAAGCCACATTCACACCCGGCCCAGGGGACTCGGCTCCGCCCAGAGGCGCCCAACACCAGCCAGTGTCTGCAGTGGGGGCCGCAGACACCCATGGCCAGGCCCCTCCCACGTCACTTCCTGGGCTGCAGAGCTCAGAGCCCTTTCACCAAACCCACAGACACCGAGACTCCGACAGCTCTCGCTGGGGGTGGGAACGCGGTCGTGTATTTTTATGTGCGGGCCTCTGGTTTCTCCATCTCCCCGTTTATAGAGAACACGTCTGTTCTGCTTCTAAAAACCAAAAAGAATCTTTCTCCTGAGGCTGCTGTCAAACCACACGCCCCACCCAGGGCTTGGCCTCAGGGAGCCCCGACACGCACAGGGTCCACCCTCGCCGCCCCAGGCAGCACCTGCTGGCATCACGGGACACACGCAGGCCTGGGGATCCACTGCCCCCGTCCCGCCCCCACCCCAGGACACAGCACTCACATCTGCGGATCCCTGCACAAAACTGTCTATGCAGAGATTCAAAGTCACCGAACGGATCTCGCTGGAGATCAGCACGTGGGGGTGTCATCATTTCAAAACTAAGAATCAGTAGTTACAGTTACAGGGTTCTGCGTGCCTTGTCAACTGTCCTCTAGGCCCAAAATAAAACCTCTAGGGTAGGTGCTATTTCAGTCCCCGCTTTACATACAGGGAAACTGAGGCACAGAGACACAACAGCGTGGGCGCCCAATGCACACAGCTGGGCAGAGGCGGGGGGGGGGGGTGCACCCGCTCTCAGCCATTCCACCCTGCTGGCAGGATGGCAGGGGCGGGGGAGGGGGGCAGGGGGCGGGGAATTACCAGGCGGGGTTCATAAAAAGCCCTCACTACTCCACCGCTGCTGACCTGCGAGGCTGGGTTCATCTGGCCTGCCCTGCCAGAGGCCCCGGTCAGGGGGCTTCCCCGCCTGGAGACCAGGGGTCCACAGGAGGCCGGAAAGGCTGATTAAATTGTGGCGGTTCCCAGGGAGGGGCCTGGGTGACCTCGAGCCACCTGTACTGCCTGAATAAAAGGCAGCCCTGGCCCAGCCTCCTGGCCCCGCTGGCTGGCGCACTCCATGCCCGACCCGCGACCCCACATGGCCTGCCCACCAAGGCGTCCCCTGGCCCTGGTCTCCAGAGCCTCCTCTCGGGAAGCGCTTCCCACCTAAGGATCGGTTTTCACTTAATTGCAGGCTTCAGGTTTCTGGACGCGGGCCCAGAGGCCTTCTGCGTGCGGAGGTGTGGGCCATTTTATTCCTCTTTTCAATAAAGCAGGGAAGGAAGCAGGGTAGCAGGGCCCGTCTGCTCCCAGAACCCCAACACCTGCCCTGGATCAGGGCGAGCCCGTGAGCCCCCACCAGGACACCATCCATGACTCGCCACGGTGGGGTTGTCTGGGGACAGGTTCTGGCCAGTCCTGAGGCCAGATGTGTCCACTGAACTTGAAACACACCTGCAAGAGCCCACCTTGCACCGCCCTTCCCCGCACACACTCCAAAGCCTCCGAGCACCTGTGTTCTGATTCTAGGTGTTTCTTTTTCCCTCCAGTACCCTCAGTTTGCAGGTCCGTCGTCACTGCGTCCCTCACTCACCACCCACATCAGGGACAAGCCCCTGACCGGTCACCTGTCCGCGGCACAGCAGACAGCGGTGGTGCGCCACCGTCTCCATGGCGGGGCCGGCCAGGCCCTGGTGGCTGGTTCGAGGGGACACGCAGCGACCGTGCGGGTCTCCTATCTGCTGCTGTAACGAGTGGCCTGAACATGGTGGCCCGAAACAGTGGCAATTTAGGGTCTTACACTTCTGGGGGACAGAGGCCTGGGGCAGACACCCCCCACCTCTGCGGTGTGGGTTGGGGTGCTGCGGGGAGTGCCTCCCCTGTTCCTCCCACTTCCCAGCGGCTCCTGTGTTCCCGGCTCCTGGCGCCTCCTCCATCCTCAAGGCCAGGACAGTGAGCGGCCTCCTCCTGGAGTCTGGAGGTGACTCTGTCCTCCCTGGGGTGGACCAGGATTATCCAGGGCAACTTTCCCAGCCCACAGGCAGCTGATCTGCACCCCAACCCCATCCGCACCTGAACCCCCATGCGTGGAACAGCCTACCCACACTTGTGGGGATCACGGCGCAGGCATCTCTGAGGGCTGGGCGGAGGCCGCTCTGCTTCCACAGCCTCCCCAAGTCTCTGGGCCTCAAGAAAACGCTCCCAAGCCCCGCGCTGGCCTCCTGCAGGCCTGTCCCCCCCCACTCTGGCCTCCTGCAGGCCCGTCCTCTGCTCCCTCTGAGCAGGACCCACCAGACCTGCCCGCAAGGGGCCAAGTGGCCTCTAAGGGGCCCCAAATTGGCCGCAGTCCAGGCCCTGTCTCGAGGACTTCCCGTTCTGACATGACAACAGCTAGCCAGCCGATGTTCTTGGGTGACTTTTTATTTTGGGGGACCAGTCCCACGCCCCATCCACCCCCGCTCCAGGAGGCCCACCAGGGACGTCACCTATTGGACACCCGGAGCTCCGCGTGCAGGAGCGTCCAGGTCAGGAGCACTGTGGGCACCGCGAGGCACATGACCGCTGAAGACGGGCGGTCCCGCTGGGCGCGGGGTGGGTGGCCGGATAGGACGGGGCCCAGAGGCCCGCAGCAAAGCCACCGGGAGCATCCAGGATGTGGGCCAGGACCCACCCCCACGGCTCAATGACCCCTGCCCAGCAGCCAGGGCCCCCAGCACCTGACAGTGCAGACAGGGCCAGGCAAGCCTTCCCCTAACAACACAGTGACGTCAGCCCATGCACCACTGCAACACGGAAGAGGACAGACACCTGGCACCGGGGACTGTCCTCCTTGCTCCAAAGTCCTTTCGTGTCTCCGTCCTGCCAGGAGATCTGGGGGGAGCATGCCAAGGCCCAGAGGGGTTTGCAGAAATCACACCACTATCCACCAGTCCAGATAGTCTCCAATGCCCGGTACCTGCCCCACAGCCTGCCTCCCAGTCCTAGGCCCTCCACGAGCTGGACCTCATCATGTACCCCCACACCCCTCCCGGCCCAGCGCCCAGATAGAGAAGCTTCCCCCGGGTTCCCGCCATGCCTCCCTCCCGCCCGCCTGTTCTCCTCCCAGACAAAATCCACCCGCTCCCCCCCAAGTCAGAGAGCCCACTGTACCCCCGCCCCACGCACCTTCCTGCACAGAGGCGGCCCAGACACATGACCAGGGGCTCAGGGAAACAGAGAGGGCAGCGAGAGCCCGAAGGTCACACAGCAAAACTGCAGAGCAGCCCCCACGGGGCACACACTTCCGCTCAGGCGTTCCCACCGGGAGCAGCACGGACCTGGGAGCTGCAGCCGGGTCCACAGATGCACTTCCTGCTGCCGCTGCGGCTGCTATTTAAAGCCCAGACAGTGGGGTCAGTTTCCTGCCCAGCAGCGCTGGGCACTGGCCAGAGCCTGCAAGGGGGACCCCACAGGGCACCCGGAGAGGACAGGCTGAGCTGGTGCAGTGAGGTGGGCGGAGAGGCCCAGGCTAGTCACACAGTGACCCAACCCCCCCAGGCCCGCTGTCGGGGGCTGTCAGGGGCGAGGGAGACAGGAAGACCTGCCTGCGACAGCGCTCTGCGGGGGACTGTCATGGCTGAAGGCTCAGCGACTGGGAGCGTCTGCAGGGAGCTGGAGGGTCACAGGCAAGGGCGAAGGCATCAGATGTGGAGAGAGACAGGCGACTCGGGCCCCCCAGCCAGGTGCTGTCCGGCTGCAGCCTGACACTGGCCACATCTACTGGGCACCTGCTGTTCGTGTCCACTGCTGCTCTAGGGCCCAGTGCAGCGGAGGACACGGGCACGTCCCTGCCCTGTGGAAGACGCACGCTAGCAGGGTGGCAGACAGCAGGCAGATCAACGGGTAAGATCCTCGCCTGTCTAAGGGGACACAGGCTGAGAAGAGAGTGAAGCAGGCAAGGTCATCGGAGGGTCAGGTGACATCCAAGCAGACCAGAGCAAGCCTCATCCACCCCCCAGGTGCAGAGAGCTGTGGGCGAAGCCAGTGCAAAGGCCCTGAGGCAGGAGCACCTCTGTGCATCTCCGAGGAACCGGCCGGACCCGACTCGGACCTCTCTCACTGCCTGGGGTGGGGGGCGCACAAATGGCCAGGCGACGGGCAGGGAGGCGACTCCAACAGCCCCGGGAGCACTGACGGGAGCTGGATTCAGCCTGGAGGGCAGAAGTCCAAAATGGAGGTGTCAGGAAGGCTGCCCCTTCTGGGGTCTGAGTGTGCCCCATTCTCACGGGGCCCGGGCATCCCACCCCTGCCTCCCACCTCACTCCTGCCCCTGGAAGGACCCAGGCAGGCTGCAGCGTGACATCACCTTGACTAGCCACAGGGGCAACCACCCTATTTCCAAAGGAGGGTCCTTCTCCGGGTCTGGGAGAAACACGAATCGGAAGCTGGGGGGACACTATTTCCACCCAGTACCGGGGCCTCGGCCAGGGTGCAGGTAACAGGGGCAGGAGAAGCAAAATGGTTAAAAACATTTAGGAGGGTGCAAGGGGGGTGTGGGGCCGGTAAAAGGGTGCGTGTCCCACCTCCCCCTCCAGCCGCCTTCTCCCCCACTTCTGCCCTCCCCTCCCCCTTCCTTCCTCCCCCCTGGTTTAGGTGGGCACAGGAGTTACCCAGGAGCCACCAAAAGCCCCACCCTGTGGACCTGGCCCAGGCCCCCAGGACCCGGGAGGGGACCCCTGACTCCCACCAGGTCCTGTAACACCCCCGGGCCCTGCTGCGCTCCTGGCCCTGTTCCTGGTCCGACAGAGAGGCCCAGGGAGCCTGTGACAGCGTGTCCCCGGCCCCCCACCCTGCCCAGCAGGCTCACCTCGTTAGCCTAACGAGCAGGCCAGTGCCAGGCGGTTGCCATGGCCACGCAGACACCACCTGGGGCGGGCACTAGAGTTCAGCACGAGGACAAGTAGGGGCCTCCGAGGCACCCCCGCCCGTGGGGCACCTGGGGCCTGGCCTCTGGGACTTCTGAAGGAAAACCACCCAGAGCGGTCCCTTGGGCCACAAAGGAACATCCCCCTCCTCCCCGCCAGCCTCCAAGTGCCGGGCGGGACGCCCCACCCCCCACCAGTCCAGTTACTGGAGGGGGAGCCAGCCAAGCGGAGGCCAGAGGTGGCCAGGGCCTGGGCACAGGCCTCCGAGGGGAAGACAAAGGGTCTGGATTTGTTGCATGAAGTGACGGGGGGCCCTGCAGGACCACTGGGGCCCTACGCGGCAGCTGGGTGCAGGGACAGGCCAGCCCCAGTCTCCGGCTGTGCCCTGCACTCCAGGGAGAAGCCCAGGCTGGGGGCCGGAAGCTGGGGGCCGGGCTGGGACATCGTGAGCAAGGGGAAGGAGGCGCCAGGTCCAGCTGCCTGGCCAGGGTGGGCTCCGTGGGCTTTGGGAGCCTTCCTCGGGAGGAAGAGGAGGCGCCTGTCACCCCGAATGGCCCCTAGGCTCCCTGCCTCATCACCCCCTAGGAGGTCATGGGCCACTCATCACCCCACTTTACTGGGGGGTAGACTGAGGAGCTCTGCACTGGGCCCCGAGACCAGTTCCGGTGGGTGTAGTCAGCGGATCAGGGACTCAGGCCCACTCAAAGACCCAGGTTCACCCCAAGTCTGACCAGGCCTTGGTGTCCTCCTAGACTCCTCCATCAGAGCACCCGGACACTACCCAGACACTGGGGGGGACAGCACAGAAGCATCCAGCAAAGTATTTTCCTACCCCCCCGACTCTTGCCTGGCGCTCCAGGCGGTCCCTCAGGAGCTGAGACACCTTTCAGGGATGCGGGTGATGTAAGACAAAATCAGAGAGCAAGGTCCGAGCAAGGGGAGAAAAGGGAAACAAACTAAACTGAAGTCAGGACGAAGTAGGCAAAACCTAGACCAGACCAGAAAACAGGCTACAAAGTTGGCGCTGAGCTTCCTAAAGGCCAGAGCAAAGAGGGAAACAAGATGGTTCATAAGTGACTTTGCAAAAATTGTGCGAGCCGTGCGGCAATGCAGGGAAGGCGCCACAGCAGCCGTGCAGCCCTGGGCAGAAGGGGTCAGAGCCTGGGCACCACCCAAGGGTCAAGAGGTCATGCCCAAGGTCAGCCCAATGCTGCCTCAACCATCCGGGTTCCTGCCATATTCAACAATAGCAAATTATAACCCTGCGCGTCAGCCCAACTCAGCGAGAACAGGCAGCCAGTCCAGAAGGCGGGGTGTCCCACGCCACGTGACCTTCAAACTCAGTCCTGTTTCCTCAACAGGGAAAAGCTGGGAAAATGATGCTGACGTTACAGCAGTGAGGAAGCCTTGGATGGGGTCGGCAAACCTTCCTGTTCGAGGGCCAGAGAGTTACCGTCTGCAGCTCTGCAGGCCTCCGGCCTCCATCACCCTCCCCAAGACGGCCACCGGCAGGGCGAGGACAATGGCAGGCTGCGATGCCCCAGTAACCTGGCTTCCCGGCCACCACGCGCCTGCGTGTCACAAAATATCTCCTTACTATGTTTTGCCACCGTTAAAAATATGACGGCCAATCTCAGCCTGCGCGCCAGGTGAACACCGGAGCAGGCCCGCCCGGCTGGCCCCCGCCCCGCTGGCTCCCCAGTGAGCTCCCAGCAGCGGCGGCGGGAGAGAAGCAGGTGGGGAGAAGGGGCCGGGCAGGGGGAGGGGAGGAGACGCCCTGGACACCTCGGGGTAGCGCGGAACGTGGGAGCACACACTTGCATCTCCTCTTCTGAAGACACATCCTTCTAAAGCCCGGAGGAAGCGGCGGAGTTTTAAAAACAATACTTTTTGGGTTTCCAGATTTTTCTAATGACAAATAAAAAGCAGTATTACCACCCCCCCCAAAAGTTAATCTAGTTATTAGTTATCATTGTCCACCACATATAAATTCACAACAAAAAATAAAAAAAACAAAAAGTGCGGAGCTCGGCGCTCATGGAAAGGCCTGCCGGGTGCACCTGCGTGCGGGTGGAGCGGAGGGGGGGTCTCCAGGTCTCGCCCTGGCAGGCTGGCCCCGAGCCGGCCACACTCTGCAGCTAACAGGCGGGACGGACGTGCCGACCCTAAGCCCAGCTCTCCAGCCTCAGGGGCGGTGACCCGACGGGGACAAAAATGAGACACGGGGCCAGTGGCCTGAAGACAGCAGCGGTCAGCGGGCTGAGTCCTCTCTGCTGCCAGACCCACGGTGGGCACTATGCCCACTTTACGAGCCAGGGCGCCCCGACTCTGAAAGGGGGGCATGCAATAAAGCCCCAGAGCATGCAATAAAGGGCAGAGCCGAGACTCGAACCACCAGCTGGCATCTGGAGCTGAGTCAGCACAAAGGCGCGGCACGGCACGGAAGCCGCACCCCCCACGGGCAGCGGCCGCTGGCGGCGTGATCCTTCTTGCTCATTAAAATTAGTAGAAAACAAAATTCCCTTTCTGGCAACACAAGCCTCACCTCATTTCTCTATACCACACGTGGCTGGTGGGGGAGCGGCTGGGCAGGGCGAGATCCAGAACCTTCCCATCTGGACACACTGCCCCAGGGCCGGGGGAGGCAGGGGCATGGCGAGGTCGGGGTCAGGGGGCTGGGGAGCTAGAGCAGCCCCGGGGAGAGTCCTGGGCTTCGGCTGGGAAGTGGGGCACAGAAGGGCGGGGGGTCCTCCAGCGTGCAGCCCCACCAGGGCACCAGGGAGGAAAGGCACCAAGAGGACACAGTCGGAGGCTCCGAGCGCCATCTTGTTCCATCACCCACCTGGCGTCCGGCCTCGGTCACAGGTGACCATTCACACTCGCGTTCATTAAAGTTAAACAGTCGCCAGTGCAGCCGTGCTGGCTCGGGAGAGGGTGACTGGGCGGGCCGCGGACGGAGCCCGGCGCTGTCCTGCGGGAGGCATTGTCTTCTCTCCAGGGAAACTGAGGCTGGGAGGCCAGACCCTTCGCTTCAGTTATTAGCTGACTGGGACCCACATCTGACTTCAAAGATCCTTCTAGAACCCCCCCCTTCATGGTCCGCTTTTCACAAGTGGAGGCAAAGTTCAATCCCTTCCCCCCCCAAAGGAGGGCTCCTCTGTCCTCCCCACCAGCCCCCCCACTTCCTCCTGCCCTCCCCCACCCCAAAGCCTCCTGGGCCTCAAGTTCCTGACGGGCACTGGATGATGTCAAAGGCAGAGGGAGGGCCTGGCCAGTCTGGGGTCTGGAACCGCCAGCCAGGTCCACCAGGTCCCCCCGCCAGCGGGGCCGGCCACCTCCAGAGGGCAACAAACCCAGGCCGGGACCCAGGGAAGATACAGGTCCAGGAGGGAGGCGTCCAGCAGCCCCCAGAGGGAAGAGGGTGTCCTGTCCACCCAGCCTGTGGGTCGCCTTCCCGTTTCGGCAGGGCAGGCCGGAGAGTGACAGTCACTCCAGCAAAACAGGGGTCCTCGCCCCATGGCGCGAGAAGCAGCATTGTCACCATCACCCCGACTTAGCGATGAACACGCAGAGGCGCCCAGAAGCTAGGCAAGACAAGCCCAGCGCTGGCACCTCCTGCCCCAATGCTCTCTGCTGCCTCGCGGGCGGGGGACAATGCACCCGCTCCCCGGGGCGGGGCAGCCACCTCGGGAGCAGCAGACCCAGCCAGGGTGTGCTGTGAAGGGCAAGGCTGGGCTGACCACTGCCCGCAGCGCTAGGACGCTGCCCCCACGGGGCCACCGACGCAACACCCAGAACGTCCTCTACTCTGTTCGGGCTGGTTCTTTATGGGCCTAGGAGTCTTCCGGCATCTGGCCCAAGTCCAGCTGGGCATGGCGGTGTGGACATGCTGGGCACGGAAGCTTCCCTTGGGTCTACAATGAGATAAAATGACGGGGACTGCCATGGCTAAGTGCAAATCCCACCAGGCTCGCTGGCCCCTGCGCCCCGTGCCCGCTCAGCTGCAAGCTGGGGGGAAGCAGCGTCCACCCCGGCAGCTCAAGGTCTCCAGCTACAAAGTGCCCGGGCTGCCCGCCAGCTTGCGGGCACTCCGGGCCACGGCACAGCACTCATCTGACGCAGCTTTCTGGAGCCGGGTATACACCATGCTAAATAATTCAAAACCGTGTTTTCATTTCAAAATAAACACAGCCCTGTCGCCAATGAGAACGCCAAATGTGCATGAAGGTTTAAGATAAAAAGAGACTTCAAAGGAAGGCCAGGCCCAGAGATCCCCCTGCCCAAATCCCAGTGTTCTCAGTCTCCTGCCCTCTGGGCCACTGAGCTGTAGGTTCTGCTCAAATAGGAAACATAATGTCCCCAGGGCGGGCGCCCACTCTGCAGCACAGGCCTGCTGCAGCAACAAGACCAGGGCCAGTCCCAGGTCTTGGTTCCTGGCCGCATGGCCAAGCTGTGTGACCTTGGGCAAGTCACTTACCCTCTCTGGGCCTCAGCTGCACCATCTCAAGGGTGTAGTGAAGAGTGAACATGTGAATTCCTGATGGGGGGCTCGGTGCACAGTGAGTGCTTTCTGTGAGGTGCCCTTGTTGCTGCATGTACAACTGTTGCAGCGTTTGCACGACAGTACTCTCCAACCCCTGGACCCCAAGGGCACGACAGGGCAGCGAAGTCCCTCCCCACCTCCACGGATCCGCCAAAGGTCCAACTGGCCTTTCCGAAGTGTCACTTCCCTGAGGACCCAACACACGGCCCGCAGGCCACAGTGCTCTAAGGAAGACACCCCGGGCCAGGCAGCGGCCCAGGCCCCTCGGCCCCACCCCAGGGCACCTGGGACAGGAGTCACCAGCCCCAGAGCTGCTCCCAGCGGGGCGCCAGTCTCAGAGGTGTCACCTGGGGAGGCTGCTGGGCGCCTGAGACATGAGCAGGAGGCAGAGGAGGGAAAAACACACACAAATAAAAGCTCGGGGCCCTATTGTCACGGCAGCATTCCGCGGGCCGCGTCGGGAGCGCGGGCAGGGGCGCGGCCCTGGCCCTGACTGCTCAGGCAGAGGCCCCCTCAGGTTGGGCGGTGAGAAGGGGCCCGGCCCTCGCCCGCCCAATCTCAGCGTGAACCCCCAACTTCTCCTCCCACAGGACTCCAGTGGGGGGTGCGAACACAGAGCCGGGTACACCCCCGCTCGCAGTCGGGGTGAAAGCAAAGCCCGCAGCTCCACATCCAGCCTGAATGGCAAGCGGCGGGGCTGGGGCTCCTGGGGCGCCTTTCCCACCCCCGGCCAATCCCCCACCCCCGCGCCCGGAGACCGGTCCCGCCTCCCCGGCCGGGCTCTCCTGGGCGAGCGCGTGTTCGCAGAGCCCCGGGGTCTTCAGGCGGCGGCACGAGTGTTATTAATTGGGGGAAAGAACGGATTATGCCAAATAAATCCTTCCCACGCAGCCAAGGCCTGGCGGGGAGGGGGGCGCGCCCCGAGGGGTCTCCATCCCTCACCGGGCCTGACAGCCGCATTACCATTTACATGGATTTATCAATAGTATCGATCCGAGCGCGTGAAGAGCTCGGCGGGAGCAGGGCGGGCCGGGCCGCGCCGCCCCCGCGTCTGGACACCGCAGGCTCCCCAGGCTCCCCCGGCTCCCCCGGCTCCGGCGCGGCGGTAAATTTCCAAGCAGGGCCGCGGCGGCGGGGAAGCCAGACAGCGCCGCCCGCCCGGCCGGCCCCCCGCCCCCCGCGGCCCTGCCGAGTCACGGCGCAGCCTGCGCGCCGGCCCCGCACCCCGGGAAAGGCCGGGGGGCCGCGCCCGCGCCCGCGGGAGGCCAGGCCGGGCCTCCCGGGCAAGTTTGCGAGCCCTGAGCAGTGACCACGGCGGGGCCGCGGGGCGCACGCCCTCGCCACAAGCTGCGGGAGGCCGGGTCGGCGCGCGGGGGGCGCGGGGGGGGGGGGGACGCGCCCGGCGGGGACCACCCACGGCGCCGCCCCGCGGAGCCCCCGGCCGGCGGGTCCGCGAAGGGCAAAGTCAAGGCCACCGACGGCGCGTCCCGCGGCGCCCGGAGCTCCCGCCGCGCGAGCCGCTCGGCGCACATCCGCCTCCAGAGCTGCAAGAGGGAAAAATCATAATAAACCCGCTCTCGCCAACAGGGGGGGGCGGCGCGGGCGGGCGAGGCGCGAGCGGATCCGCCCCCGCGGGGCCTGCGCGGCGCGGGGACACCCGCCCCCAGAACCAGCCTGGGGGGAGACAGCGCGGGCGCCCCCGCCCCGGCCCACAGGGGCGGCGCCCCCCGCCCCCGCCCCCCCCCGTGGGCGCGGACCGGGCGCCCCTCCCGGGGTGCTCCCCCGACACCCGGCCTCGGGGGCAGCCCGAGCGGACCGGCTCCGAATTCCAACTTCCCAAGTAGTGGCATCCCAAGTATCCACGGCCGGGGGGCGGGGGCGGCGCGGGGGGCGGCCCCGCCGGGGAGGCGGCCCGGCCCGGGAACGCGGCGCGCGGGGGCGGGGGGCCGGGGCGCCTCCCTCGGGGACCCTCGCCCCGCGCCTCGCCCGGAGCGCCCCCGGCGGCCCCCCCGCGGGCGGGCGCCCCCGCGCGTCCTTCCACCGCCGCCGGGCAGGCAGCCGGGGTGCCATTCCAGGGGCTCCCCAGCCCGCACTGCCCGCTGGAAAATAAGGCGCAGTGTCGCCCCCCCAGTCCGGGGCGGCTGGGGAGGCGGCAGCCGCATGGCGGCCAGGCCCGAGGGCGGGGGCACGCGGCGGGGGGCTGTCCTGCGCATTGCCAGGGCGCCCCCCCGCCCGCCCCCCACGCCACTTCCCTCCCGCCGCCCCTCCGCGAGGCTGGAGTTCCCCTAAGTTCCCGGCGCCCCCACCCACGCGGGCCGCAGTGCCGCGGGGCGCCTCGCTCCCCAGCAGGCCACCCCGAGAGCGCCAACTCGCAGCGCAGGGGCGCCCCAACTCCCCGCGTGCGCCGCGCGCTCCCCGCCGCCCCCGGAAGCGCGCCCCGGCCCCCGGCCCCCCGCCCCGCGCGGACCCCGCGCCCCGGCTCACCTCCGCGCGGCGCCCGGGCTGGGCGCGCTCCGGCCGCCCCGGCGCTCAGGCGAGTGGCGGCGCCGCCCGGGCTGGCTGGGGCGCAGCAGGCCCGGCCTCGCGGCGGCTCCTCGCGCCGGCCTAGGGCGCGCGCCCCGGCTCCCGGGCCCGCCACTCGGCGCGCATCGCGGGCGCAGGGCGCGGGGCTCGGCGGGCGCGGGGACGCGGGGCTCGGTGCGGCCCGGCCTGCCCGCGGCTCCGCTCCCCGGCGGCGGCGGCGGGCGGGGGAGGAGGGGGCGGGGCGGCGGCGGGGCCGGAGCTCCAGCTCCCCGCCCGCGCCCGGCCCGGCCCGGCCCCCTCGGGCTGCTTAAAGGGCCCGCGTCGCCTCCCGGCGGGCGCGCGCCCCGCGCCCCGCCGCACCCCCGCCCGGCGCGACGCCGAGTTTCTGCTCAGCGGCGCCCCGAGGAGGAAGCCGGGGAGCCCCCCGCCCCCCCGCGCCCCGCGCCCCGCGCCCCGCGCCGGCCCGCGCCCCCTCCCCCGGCCCCACACGCCTCCCTGGGACCGCGCGGCGTCTGTCTCGGGAGGGCCCCGCGCGGCCGGGAGACGGGGAGGGGGGCGGGGGGCAGCGGGGGGGGGGCCGCGGAGGCCGCACGTGGGCCTGGGGTTCGCGCCGACGCGCGGGGCCGGCCCTGCGGGCGCCCGGGCCCCCGGGGGTGCAACTTCAGCCCCGGGGCCTCGCGGGGCGGAGGGCTAGCCCGGGGGCGCACGCGGGCAACGCGCCGCCCCCACCCCCGAAAGGCCGGCGAGTCTGGGGCGCGCTCCGCAGGCCGGGCTGCTGCGCGCCCCCCGCCCCCCGCCGCAGGGACTCGCGCTGTCGGGCGAACACCCCGTGGGGACAGTCGGGGACACGCGCGGCCGGGGCGCGCCCACTGCGGGAGCGCCGGGCCCCAGACCCCGGGGCGTGCACAGGCCCGTGCGGAGCCCGCAGCGGCGCGCACCCCGCGCGTCCTCAGGTGCCCCCCCGCCCCCCCCACCGCGCCCTCCGAACCCGGCGCGCTGTCTCAACGGCAGAGGGCACCGGGAGCCCCGGGCCCGGCCTCCCCCCTCCTGCGCCTCCTCTGCTTTTCCTAAGATGTTGGAGAGTTTGAATTTTTTTTTCAGCTCAACTTTCCTTTTTTGGAGCTCCGTCTCAGCAGATTCAGTTCTGCCATCTGCCAACATCTGAGAACCCCCAGGGGGAGCGGGGATGGCTGCGGCGGGAGGCGGGAGGCGGGAGCGGCCGTGCGGTTTCCAGGGCCTCGCGCCTCGCGCCTCGGCCTCCGCCAACCCCTCCCGCCCCGGGCCGGGCTGCCCGCGCCCCCGCGCCACGTCGCGCCTCTCGCCCCTCGGCCGCTGCCTCCTTTCCCAGGGCTTGGGGAGGGCCCTGGGCGGACGAGATCCGGAAAAGGGAAGTGTCGTGGCAGCGGGGAGCTGCCCCAGCCTGCATTGGGGACCTGAGGGGTCACAGGTCAATGTCACTTCCCTCCCCGTCGTGCACCCTCCCCCCAAGCTCCAGTGCTGCCTGGCCCAAGCTTGGGGATCCACGGCTAGAAGCCAGAAGGGGCCTGAGCGAGAGAGGGAAGAGGGGAACCCCCCTCCGCCAGCCAGCCGCACCCCACCTTCTTGGCCGCCCTCCCACACCCACCCCCCACCCACATCACCTGAGAGGCTCCAGGGGGATTTGCATTTCAATGAGATTCAGCTCTGGAGGAGGGGGTTTTGGGGTACCTTCAGGGGCTGCTCTTGGTCTGCTCCCAAGGCTTGTGACTGTACCCACAGGCAGGCGGGGGCCTGTCCAGCCTTGTAATGGCCCAGGATCACCTGGAAACTGGCCAGAGGAGCCAGAAGCCTCAGCCATCAGTACCTCTGGGCCAGAACGTTCCGGACAGGCTCTCCTCTCCCGCCTGCCCCTGACTCCGGGGACCAATCCTGTTCTCAGGGGCTGCAGGAAGTAATGCAAGTGGAAGTCACAGGAACTCATGAATGTCCCCCAGAGACCCTCAAATGGGGGGGGCTGTTATTGAACCCACATTACAGGGAAATTGAGGCCTAGGGAGATTCACTCAGCAAATGATTCCAGTTGGGTCCTCTGAACCCCAACTGAAAGGATGAGCTGGAAGGGGTGTTGGCTATGTCCCTGCTCCCCCCACCACCCCCCAAGTGCCCCCCTCGCTACTCAGCTGCACTGCGCCTTTGCTGCTGGACTCTGAGCAGCAGCCCTGGGGATCCACCTGTAGCTAACAGGAACAGCAACTTTGTAAACTTGCCAAAGAACACTTCACCCTCAGGCAGCCTCTCTGGAGGGCCCCTAAACCCACGGGATTGCAGGTTAATAATAGTAGCTAAGAGCTTCCCAAACATCTCATTAAGCCTTGGTGAGGGAAAGACTTTCCCTGCACCCCTTTTATAGACGAGGAGACTAAGTTAGGGAAGTCACCCAAGGACTTTGGGCAACCTATAGTAAGGGACCCTGGCCAGGGCAGAACAGAGACGGGGGACATCATGTCCATCCATTGGGAACAAATTCAGGCCTTAGGCCGTGTTCCCGCTGCCCCCGTCCTTTGGCAAACGCATCCCTGCCTCAGGGCCTTTGCACCTGCTGTTTTCTCTGCCGAGACAGCAATCTTCTAACTTCAGGTCCCCGTGCAGTGTCGCTTCCCTAGAGAGGCGCCTCTATCTAAAATGCCCACGGCACGCATCGACCCCTCACCCCTGATCATTTTCCTCTCCATTTATCACCATCTAGGATTGTCTTAGGCATGTCACTTATCCATTATCTTTTGTCACCAGAATGCCAGCTCGGTGACAGTGAGACCTCATCTGTCTGACTCACCGCTGTATCCCCAGCACATAGCAGGCGCTTAATTAAAATGTGTTGAGAGTGAATGAATAGATGGATGAATGGATGAATGAACGAATGAATGAATGCAAGTGGAGGGCGCTGGCTGCCAGTCGGGCTTGGCCTTGGAGAATCCTGGAACAGTGGGAATGGCCGATGCCCAGCTCCCTGATTTCCATCACCCACTCTCCTGGCGTATTTCAAAGTCAAGCCTTGCCCGCTTTGCATCATCTCAACCTCGGGGAAGGTGGGGGCCACTGGCTACCTGAGCCCAGCTCCCAGCCAGCCCCTCCAGGGGCCTGAAGCACTGTCCCTGGGGCAGACCTGATGCCTGGCATCTAGGAGCTCAGGTCTCCAGCTGTGGCATGGTGTCCTCACCCTCTTTGACCCAATAGCCCATGGGCGACTTTCAGAGGTCACCAAGGGAAACTGCTCACCCTTGGGGCCTCTATCGGTGACACCTCTGAACTTGCCCTGATGAACATGCTGGGGACAAGCCTCATGTGCACACCAGAACCAGTTTTCATTCTTTTGATGTACTTTAAAACGGGAGGTGCAACCTCAGAAGCCCACAGGACCTGGCAGGCACAACTAGCAGTGACTGGAGGAAAGGTGAGTAATAGAGCCGGGTGGGGCCTGTGGCACACCCCATGCCTACCCCCGGGCATCACAGTCACCTTCTGTTTCAAACGCAAGCGCAACCACACCACATACCTAATGCCTGGGTGGCCACATTCAGGGGGTGCCGGTCTGCCCCTGCAAAGCACCAGCTCCCTGGTCAGTGTCTACCCAATGGCGAGCAGTTCCCACCTTTTGTGCAGGCTCAGTCAGGTGGGAAGCCCCGAACCTCTTAGTGCTTCCAGAGTGTCGACAGGGGGAGGGGGAGCCTGGTTCAGTGACTGCCTCACAGCTCTGTGCATTCAACACACACTTAGTAAGCACCTACTGTGTGGGGGCGGGGGGGGGGGGTGTGAAGGAGTGAAGGACACTAAGCCCCGCTCTTAGGGACGGGTGGCCAGTGGGGAGTAAACCCAGAATGTAAAGTGACGCCCATGTCCATGTGCAAACAGCCCCCCAAATGATAAGACAAAAGGAAAAGAAAGTTAAATTTCAGAACACGGAGGGTGGGGGAAGAACAGGATCTCCCCAGAGCCCCATCCTTTCCTGCAGAGGAGTCGAGGGGCTCCTTCCAATTCCCGTGCCTGCAGAAGCATCACTGAAGTGTCACTCAGGGCCCCTGCTTGCACCCCCCCCACACACACCCTGGCTACAAGAAAAGACAGTGTCACCTGACTTCCTCTGATGCCTGTGCCTTAGTCTCTGACACTGTGCATTTCAGAAAGAATGAGGCAGGGAACAAGATCAAGCCTCTGCCTGATAGACCTGATTATCTCTGGAGATACACAGCTCACTTTCTCCCAGGGCTGCACTTCTGGGGTGTTCCCCCACCTGCCTGCCGGAGGGGAGGGCGGGGCTCCTGCCTGAGTCTGCTGGCAGGTGGGACTGAACCTGGACCATCTCCTGCCGCCTTGCCCAGGGAGGGGGGGTGGGCTGGCAGCCCCCTGTGGGCTCTCCAGTGCCACAGTCTGCAGCCTCAGCCAGGCATGGAAACAGGCCGAGCTTCTGCCCGGCAGCCCTCCAGGATACACTGTTGAGCAGAGAGGAGCCCCTGGCCTTTTGTGCAAAAAAACAAGGGGGTGTAAATGTCTGTGTGCATGCTTGCGGGTGCGTGGGGGCGTCCAGAAAGGTGTTCCTTTGGGAGTACCTCACTCAGCACACGCATTCGGTCGTGACCCTGGGGGGCCATGGTTCCGCCCTCCTGGAGCTGACATCCTCAAGGGGTGGCCCCTGAGGAAGCGAGCACACACACCGCGTTAGGTAGAGGTGAGTACTCGGAGCAAAAAGCCAATCTCCCTGATTTCGTTTGAGCAGCAAGTGTTTGTAGGGGTGAGGAGATCAGGGCAGGGCATGCCTGACTGACGTGAGAGCCACCTCTGTAGAGAGGAGGGAGCCGCGAAGTAGCTGCAAAAGCAGACCTAGCAGAGGGCTCAGCCTGCGCAAAGGTCCTGGGGTTGACACGCACATAAGGTATTAAAGCAACGGCCAGGAGGCCAGCGACGGAGTGGGCCGGGAGGGGGCGATGGGGACCTGGGGAGATCACAGGAGAACTGGACACCCAGGGCTCCCTTGGTGCAGAGGAGCCCGGGACCTGGAGGGGAGGGCGACTTGCTCCTCCTGCATCCACGTGGGCCGCTCAGAATTGCAGGGAAGTTTTCTTTCTTCTTGCTTTTCCTTTTTACTCTCGTTCTTTTCTTCTAATCTTAGCCATCTGGTTTTAGACAACACTGCGTGTGCTTCTGGATTTTTTTCTTGAGATCCAAGGAGGTCTCCTTTCCGGCATCTTTGCACCACATTTGCTATTTTTCAGACTCCCAGAGAATGTCAGGAATTAGCCCCTGGGTGGCCTGACCTCCCAGTTGGGCCTGGGAAGCCGACAGAAGCCCCGGCCCCCCCGGGAGCAGCAGCGGAGCACGGATGTGGGGCTGGCGGGAGAATGCAGGCCAGCGGTTATGGCCTGGGCTGAGCTGCCCTGGGCTGAGCCGCCGGCCCGCAGTCCCAGCACAGGCCCCCAGACAAGGCCAGCGGCACCAGGGCACCCCGCTTCGTCCCCACGCTGTGAGTGGGGACCCACACGAGCTCTATGCTCAAGGTCAGGGAGCCAGCACTGGATGAGACAAACTCCCTGCAGGAGAGACCTGATTGTCCCCGGGGAGAAGTGCCGCAGGCATATTGTCACCCAGCTGGGGTTGAAGGAAGAAGCAGAGACAGGATGGCCAGGGACGGCCTCTCTGGGGAGGTGACAATGGGGCACAGCCAGCCACAAGGATCCTGGCCAAGAAACGGCAAGTGCAAAAGTCCTGGGGCCAAGTGCTGAGCTTGGTAACCCGGCACAAGGAGTCCTCGCTCCTGTCAGCGCGGGGCAGACGCTGGGCAGTTTTCAGCAAGACTGCGGTCACGGCTGGCTCACAGCTCGGGCCCGAGCAGCTCTCTGGGCAACTCAAGCAGGTGGGCCGTTCCAACCGGGAGGGATGTGTCAGGAGGGACAGACAGCACAGCCGGGAGGAGGAAGTGGGGGCCGGAGAGGTTCAGAAAGCCAGATGTAGGGGACCCCTCCCCCTGGTGTCTCAGCAGGTAGGAGAGACCTCAGGGCTGGGTGTGGAGGCAAGTCTGGGCCAGGAGAAGGGAGGGCAGCCCATCTGTACCTGTGAAGCAGTTTGCTTTGGCCACAGTATGGAGGGAAAATTCCAACGCAGGTTCCCTGCAACAGCTTTGAAGCTATTTATGGAAAGGCACACCCGGGAGTCTGCTCCCCAGGCAGCCAGGGGCCGGTCTGCAGGTGAAGGGTGCCCACGCAGGAGCATCCGGCTCCTGGCCTCGCATCCATTTATCTCTCTCAACCTGCCTGCGCCTCAGTTTCCTCCTCTGTGTAATGGGTGTCTTAACAGAAGCCCCTTCCTCTTTCCGGGTTGCTCCTGAAAATAAAGGAGATGCCAGCGGACAGCGGTTAGTGTGACAGTAAGGCTGCACTGCTTTCATTGGCGGCTGCAGGATGGAGAGAGGGGGGCTGGAGGAATCAGGGATGACTTCCCAGCAGAGGCTGATGGTGGTGCGGGACTGGTTCCTACAACCGGCTGGCCGGGCTCTTGCAACACGCCACGTTCGTGTGCAAGCTTCCTGCATCCCTGGGGGAAGCCTTGGATAAATGCAGTTATCAGCTTCGTGGTATAAATCTCCTGTCGCTGATGAAATAAATCACCACCAACTCTGCTTAAAACAACACAAACTTCCTACATTATTGTAGGCATCACAGGTCTGGGGTGAGTCCTACAGGCCAAACCCAGGTCTTCGAGGCTGTGCTCTTCACAGAGGCTCTGGAGAGAGTCGGTTTCTTGCCTTCTTTGGCTTTTAGAGGCTGGAGGCCTATGTCACTCCAATCTCCTCTCCGTCCTCACCTCGGCTTCCCTGGATGGGGCCCTCCTGCCTATGAGGACCCCATGGTTCCCATGAGGACCTTGGGGACCCAATGGGCCCCCGATGACCCAGGACCAGCTCCCATCTCAAGATCCTTAACCGAGCCACACCTGCCGGCCCTGGGCACACAGGTCCTGGGATTCGACGGGGACGTCTGTGTGGGAAGGGTTGTCGTTATTCTGTCTCTCCAGTCAGCCTTAGGCTTGAGAAAACCAAGGTGAGAGAATTTGCCCGGACTCAAGAACACAGTGCGGAGCCAGCCTGCCCGGCTGCAAAGCCTACAGTGGCCACCATTAAGGATTCTGGCTTTTCTGCGCTTATTATTTGCACTTGCATCTGAGTGGTCCAGCTGCCCTGCTCCATCCGTTCATTTATCAACTACCCACCGAGTGGGCCAGGCGGTGTTCCAGGCAGTGGTGACACAGTGCCAGCCCAGACAGGAAACCGCCCTGGTTGCCCGAAACTGACAGTCATTTGATCATAGCAATTACTGTGCAGGTGACAGAAAGCCCGCTCAAATCAGCTTCAACAACGAGATCACGCACGGTGCACAGCAAATCTGGAAGCAGGGTAATGCTGAGTTGAGCTAATTAAGTGCTGCTGTCACAGGCTGCTGGACTCTGCCTCTCCAGTTTCCCATCCTCAGCTTGTCCACATCATGAATTCCCTCATGACCACAGAATGGCTGCTGTGGCTCCGGCTAATGCCTCCAGACCCGACAGCTAGTGTGTGGCGAACAAAGAAACTTTTCCCAAAGCCCAGGACAGCTTTTCACTCCTGTCTCACTGGCTGAACTGGGTCCCGGACCAGAGCGTCACTGACCTCTTAGGCAAAGAACCTGGGGTCACGGTGATGCCCGAGGGCCTGGATTCCGCCAGACAACCGCCACTTCCTGCCTCACCTGGCGTGGCAGGGGCCCCTACATAAAATCAGGGCTCCCGCAGCAAGAAAGAAGGGGTTCGTTGCCCTGCACCAGAGAACCCCAGCAGTGCTACATTCGCCCTGAGCCCCAGTTTCCTCATCCGTAACCCGGGTGGTGGCCACGTGGCCCAGAGCGCAGATTGCTGTAAAAATGAACCCGGGCCGCCCGCAAAGCCCGGCTCCCCAGCCCCAGCTGTTATCGTCCTTCCTCTTATGGCCCCGGGCGGGGTCCAGAGCTCAGTTCTGATTCTGTTGCCTGAGTTCAGGAGACTTTTTTCTACTTTCTCCCCCAGTTGAGATGGAAAGTCCCTGGAGCTGACTGCATCTCCAGACCCCAGCCGAGAAGAGAAGCCAGTGGTGTTTGGGAACAGTGTACTCGATGCCACCGAATTCTAGACTTTAGAAGGTTAAAGTGGTAAATCCCACACAATGTATATTTTACCATAATTTAAAATTTTTCTAAAAGAGAAAGGAAGGCAGGAAGGCAGGAAGGAAGGAGGAGCTGTGGGCACTGGGGCTCTGACCACGGCTCCTTTAGACAGGACCCAGGTCCTCTGGCCCACAGCTGCCCTGCCCCCAGCGCGCCTGGCCCGAGCGAGCGTCTGCGCTGGCAGCCCTGCCGGGTGTTCTCGCACAAACACTTGAAAGGTAGAACCGGCCTGGCCTAAGGGCCCCGGAGCTTCTAAAGCTGGAGGAGGACAGGGCTGGCGGGCAGAGCAGGAGGGAGCCCTGCGGTGCCTGGGCGGAGGCCTGGCCCGGCCCTAATGGGGTGAGAGGGAAGCCTGGCTGCCAAGTCCCACGAGCTGCTGCCCAGCCCGCGCGGCCCAGCTGGACACAGCCTGGCTCTTGCCAGGGCGCGGTTTCCTCCCTTCTGCCCTTAGCAGGAGACAGAAGATGGATTTAGAAGGTGCCAGAGTCTCCCTGGGGGTGGGCAGGGAAGAGACTCTGGGAAAGCTTGGGGGGCCCAGGAGGAAGAGACCACCCAGCCGGCTGGGATTGGAGGCCGTCACGGGTGGCTTCCTCCTGTTCCCAAAGCGGGTTCTGGACAAAGGGGAAATGCCCCGGGGGCCCGTGTCGCCTCCGTGACCTCCTCCCTCCAGCTGCGGCCAGGCACACACCACCCACCACCTGGTTCCAACAGAGTGATGGGGACCATCCTCCCTGCTAGAGGCCTGAGCTCCTCTGGCCGGGAAATCCTCGCCCAGGCCCGCCCGCCTGGCTGGGTGGCGCTTGGGGCAGGACGAGCCTGGTGTTCCTCCATCACGCTGGGCTCCCTCAGCCTCTCTGCCTCTTCTCAGTGCCTCCTGCCCTCTCCTGGGATGGGTGCCTAGGAGGACATATAGGATGGACATATCCTATTCCTACCAGGCCCAGCTTGGTCCTCTGCGGCTTGGTCCTCTGCAGGGCACCCCAGACTCGGTGTGCGACAGCAACAGGCCGCTGCCAGGGTGCAGGAACTGCCCCGGCCCAAGAACTGGCATCTGCCTCCCTCCCAACAGGCAGCCCAGCCCCAGAGCCACCCTCAGGGCCTCTCTTTCCCTGCCCCCCGCCCATGTCCATCCTGTTCCCCGGGTCCCGGTTCACAGAGCGAGGCCGATTCAGGGATCAGACAAGAGGACAGAGCAGGCTGCCCAAGCTCAGGCAACAGCAGGCGGCGGGGGAGCGGGGTTCAAAGAAGATGCTGGCTCTGAGCTGAGCGCTTAACTGCCCGGGGTGGCTGCCGGGAGCAGGGGCAACGGCCCCTCCCACCTCGGAGGGCCTGGGTGCTGGGCAGGTCACTCCAGGGGGCACAGGCGGGCCGTGGGGCCGGTCTTCTCCTCCGCCCACCAGTGGTGCTCAGACGGCTTCTTTGCCAGAGAGCTCGGTGACGTGCACCAAGTGCCAGTGAGGGCCACAGATGCGTGGCACCAGATACATCTCCAGACACCCGTGGTCCCAGGCCGACGACCTGTCCTTCCTTCCTTCCCTCCCCTGTCGAGGTGCCATTTCTCACACCTCCAGACTCCGCCTCCACAAAGTCTTTCACTTTCTTGATAATGTTCTTCGATGCACAAAAGTTGTTCATTTTGATGAAGCCCATTTCCTTTTCTTTCTCTCCCATTGTCTCTCTATGGTTGATGTTGATTCTGTTTCAGTGATGAGGCAGCTGAAGCTCAGAGAGGTAGAGGAACTTGCCTGGGGTCACACAGCTCAAAAAGCAGTCAGGTTGAAAGTGGCACCCAAGACCCCAGGTGCATAGATTGAGGTGCTTTGGGCTGCGACAGGAAAGTGCAACTCACATGGCTTTAGCAAAAAGACGTGTCACTTCCTGCAGAGGAGCAGAGGCCCGCATCGCTAAAGACCCAGGACCTTCCATCTCTTTGATCTGCCCTTCTCAGCGTGGGCTCTGAAGGTTGGGAACAAAAGAGAGGAGCAGTTAGGTGTGGAATCTCCAAAGAGACTGTCCCCACAGGCAGACACCCTCCCACGGCTCCGCAGAACAGCCTAGCCAGGCGTTCTTTCCCAGAGGCCAGAACGGGGTCTCACACGGGTTACTGAGCCATCCCAGACTGAGTCACTCTCACACCCTCCAGCGTTTCCCTGAGCCTAAAGGGTGCTCCATCTGCCCCCGAGGCACACAGCTGCTGGAAAGAGGTGGGAGCCCCAGCAAAATCAGGGTTCCTCCTGCTGGGTAAACTGTCTCCCCGCCCCCAGTCCTTCCAGAAGTGTGACATCCACACTGTTGGCGGCACAGAAAGCAATTTTCAGTGTGAACATTTAAGTGGGTTTGCAATGATCCTTTTTGATAGGCTTTGGTTTTCATAATAACCTTCTGTTTGTGGCGAGCGATTCTGATGTCGTTCAGTCTACCTCCCCTACTATGAATTCTCTTACGATCTCCTATTCAAAAGCAGTTTAGGCCACTTCTCATACACCCAGGAGGGAGTGTAAGCTTATTTGGCCACTTTGGGAAACTAAATGTCAGGTCTGGACATATCCTATTCCTACCAGCGGAGTCCAGCCACAGCCAACCAGGTGTGTGTGCTCGAGAAATGCCCACACAAGGCTCATTCATCCCACCCCAAAATAAAAGCTCCCCAATGTTCCCAACTGAGAATGAAGAACTAATGTGATATATTTATACCACAGTAGAGTACATCACAGCTATGAGGAAAACACAAGTGACCCCAGGCACACAAGCATCCAGAGGGAATGGTTCTATTGCTTTAAATCCCCAAATCAAACAAGATTAATCTGTAGTAAAAGTCTGGGTTGTGGCCACCCCCAGGGGGTAGCGATGGAGAAGAGGTTCAGGCAGAGGTTTGGGGGTTGTCTTTCTTGAAGTGAGCACTGGCTACGCGGATCTGTTCATTTTAAGAAAATTCTTTGAACTTTACACTTAAGACCTGTGATTTTCTGTATGTATAATCGACTTCAATACAAAGTTCTAGAATGTCAAGCACTTTAAATGAAAGTATTAGTTAAACAATAGAGCCGGTAGTATACTGGCTCATGAATACTGGAGGTTGGGGGCATGATTGAAGTCTGGGAATCTAGTATATGCCTATTTTGGGTAGTTGGAGTCAAATACCTATCAAATTCCTCTTGCTCATAATCTGGTAAAGAGATGGGGTTTAGGAGAACAGACCATCCATGGAGTGCTATTGGCATAGAGATTATTTCATTTAACATTTAATGAAAATAATTATCTTCAGTTGCTGGGTGGTCTCTTTACACCCCCTCTCTTTGGAATAACCTGGGGAAGGTGCAGCCCAGACTCACAAGGAACTGTGAGGTGCGTATGCTATACCTCTCCACGGCACTCCCAGAGCAGACATGGCTAATCAATCGCAGCACCCTTGTCCATTGATTCCAGATAAAGTCATTAATTCTTTGCAACACAGTGTCAAAGGGCGTTACTGCAAGCCAGCAGCGCTCTCACGTGGGTGATATTTTCTTGATATTCCATATTGATCCCCAAACATCTGCCTCGCCTCAATCAGGAGGAAGCCAAGTCGTGGGGCCCACCTCTGCCCGGGGCACACCCAGGAGACTCACCAAGCCAAGCAGAGAGCACTAGGAGGAGAGGCTGACAGCTTCTCTCTGGGGCTGCTCCGGGATACCATCTCTGCTTTGGGTCCTACTTGCCCGGACTGCAGCTGCCTTCCTGCACCCCAACCCTCCTCTCCAGCCTTCAACTTCTAGACAGAAAGGTTTCATGTGCCCACTGCGTGACCCATCTACAAATGGACCCACCCCCCAAGGCACCCACCTAGTTTTCACAATCCAGAGGACTAGCCATTAGTTAACACTTGTTTTCTCTATTCTTGGCGGGATGGAGCACAGGGAGATAATGCCAGGGTCACTTTGCCTTTGAATGCCATTTAGGACTCCCTGCCATGCACACTATTTGCAAGACTCATCATGATTTGATAAGGCTGTTTTTGCCTGGCCAGTATTCCTTTTTTCTTTTCCTAATTTCAGCACCTCCATTTGCCCTTAGGGAGCCTGTCCTGCGCTAGATGAAATAATCTCTATGAGCTCTGTATTAAGGATATGGTCCAACCCAAGCAGAGTTATTGTGATTGGTTCAGAAGTAGGTATAAGACCCAGTACTGGCCCAAGGACTGAAGCTGCTCAGTTTGCCAAGGTGATAAAAGAAAAACCAATAGCTATTGACACTGTCTTTCCTCCACTCCACTTGAGGAAATCCAACCTTAAAGTGAAACCAACACAAGGGGAAGTAGACCCAACACAGAGCAGGAAAAAGGTTCCCACGGATACCGTTTAAGCATCTGGATCCAGCCACACCTGAAACCAATCCACTTCAGACATGTCCACTTAAGACTACTTGAGTTGGATTTCTTTCTCTTGCAACTGCAAGATTCTTGATTAAGGTTATTAAAATAAGTCTGAGTAGCTGACAAAGTCACAGTTACTAGGCGAATGACCTAAAAACATGTGGGGTAGGAGTAATATTACAAATAAAGCAGATACAGAAAATACAGGGCAGATAATCAATGAACCGATAACAAATCCCAACAGAAAGATAATGAAACCACTATTCTAGGATCCTTGAGGGTCTGTAGACCACTTGGGAGAGCAGGCTCCCACGTGGTCACCTGGTCCATCAGCCTGGTCTCCTCACGACAGCAGGAAATTGACATTAGTAGGCATGAGGAAGCTCAGGGAACCTTGTTAGCGGCTCGTGGTTTTCATATTTTGTTCTCGGCAGTCACAAGCCATCTGGGTAAAACTCTGTCTCCAGAATTCTGCTAAGATTTCTTGCTGTCAGACATACCCCATCTGGGGTTTCTAGATCCATATTGTTTTCCCTTTAAGAAAATCGGGGTCCTCACCCATCTTCAGGCTCCACGTTCTTTGCGGTTTCTCCTGGGTCTTCTCTTACTATCTCCTGGCCAGCCACAAATTCAATTGTCTCTTTCGACTGTATCTTCCTCCTGTGAGATTTGAAAGAACATTTGTCCTCAGTGGTGAGGCAGAGCTGCTTCAAAGACGAGCTGCTCAGTTTCTTCTTGTTGGGGGGCCCTATCTCCTCACACAGGGGATTCATCTGTGGTAGTTCATCATCCCCCACACCCCGCCGTGATTCTTATAAAATTCACCTGGAGACCTGACTCCTTTTCTTAAGTAACATATGCATGTGAGAAAATGTGTTCCCACAGACCCGAAGAATACACAATTCAAAAAGGAGCCCCTTCCTGACTGTAGGGTGAGGTAAAAAGTATCAGGCTTGTCTGCCCTCCCGCCATTAGGATAGATGAGGGAACCCTGCAGTCCTGACTGCATGGCGGCACCTGGAGTAGGGTGTGGGCATATGTAGATGGGATTCACCTGGGCTCAGACTGGGTTTATAAGGGCGGTGTCATGGGGACGCCAGCAGAAGCAGAGAAGCAGAAGCAGAGCAGAGCAGAGCAGAGCAGAGCAGCACAGCAGAGAGAACCGTGATAGGAGCAGAGAACAGGGCCACGAGAAAATGCTGGAGAGCCCAGACAGAGTGTAGACCTGCTGGGGGCTGGGAGGCCTCCCAGCCTCCCGGCCCCCCAGCACCCCTGCCTGCTGTGTACCTGGTAAATCCCAATCAAAGCCTGAAAAGCCACCGAGGGCTCCAGGACTCTCTCCTGCTTTACCCGGTCTGCTGGATCAGAAAACCTGCCCTGTGTCCTTCCTGCCGTTACACTGACTCCCAGCCCCGTGCTGGTTTTCCTTCCAGGGATGTTTTGTGCCTATACCAGACACGTGTGTGGACGTGTGCGAGTCGGTTTTTGTCCTTCACCGGAGAGAGAGAGGGAGAGAGTAAAAGATACAGAACATAAAATTTACTGTTGTTGACATTGGGTATATCCACAACCGTCACCACTATCTGTGTAGTTCCAGAACATTCTCATCACCCCAAAGGGAAACTCCCTACCCTCTAGCAGCCACTTGCCATCCCACTTTTGAGGGAGGAGACTGAGGCAGAAGAGGGTCACTTGTCCTAAGTTCCATAAGACGGTCGGGGGAGAGGCTCCTGCCCTTGTCTGTCTGACTCCCCAGGCCGAGCCCAGCACCCAGGTCACACTCTTGTTTGGGGCTCCTTGAGCAGGATGACTAACTGCCCCGCTTTGCCTGGGACAGAGGGGCTTCCCGGGACTCAGGTCCGTTAGTGCTGAAACCCAGACAGTCCCAGACTCACAGAGACAAGTTCGTGACACTGAGGTCACGAACGTCTCTCCTGCCTTTGTGCCGAGGGCATGGTGGGAGCCAAGAGCCACAGCCCAGGCCTTGGTGACCCTTGACCCTCCCCCGCTCGCTGGCCAATGCAGCCTCTGTCCCAAATTTCCCCTCCTCCCACGCAGCCCAGGCACTGGATCAAGTGCCCACAGTGTGGCCAGGCCAGGGCGGGCCCTGCAGGGGGAGGAGCACGTTCCTGCCACTGTCAAGGCCACTGAGCCCAGGCGAGTGCGGAGAAGCTCTGCGCCTCTGGAAGTCACTCCTTGCACGACTGTCACATGCGTTGGGACGAAGTAAGCACTAAGGGCCCAGAGCCTGGTTCCGGGTGTCTGTGCGAGGCCCGTCAGCCAGGTCACTCACGCCCTGGCCCGAGCCTCCGCACGTCCATAATAGCACAGCATCCCCGCTCGGCTGCAGCCGCTCAGCGCCGGGCCTGCTCGCACCCTGCTCTGCCAGCACCATAATTAGCTTATTACCAGCCACCTCGCGCTAATAACCTTCCCCTTTATTACTGCGAGAAGAATTAAAGAGAACTAATAGACCACGGCCAGTAATCCATTTGTAACCTTACATTTTTTCCCGGGCGCCCAGCAAAGATAGAAGCCAAGGGTACCTCCTCCCCCACCGCTCCTCCTCCGGGGACCTGCGGGGTGTGGCCTGACCCAGGCCCATTTGTGGGCCCGGCTCCACTGCTGCTGGCTCTCGGGCTGGAAGAAGCCCCTGGATGAGCAAGAGGAGAGGACCAGTGGAGCCCCCAGGGGCTGAGAAGTGGGGGAGCAAAGGGCCTGGGGCTTGTGGGAGGCCTGGCCCTGATGGTCAGCTGTGGCCAGGCGATGGTTCAGTCCTGCAGTGGCTACTGTCACTAAGGATGGGGGGGCCTGTCTCCCCCACTAGGGCTCAACACACAGCTCTGTGTTTCCTGTTTCAGGGGCCCCCAGCTAACCCCCTCAAAGGTCTTTAAGAATCTGGGCCTCCACCTCCAGGTTCTGTGTGCTTGGCTGCTAGGGGATTTTTTTTGGTTTTACTTTACTTTATTTGCGTTTATTTTATTTTACTTGATTTCATTCTCAGTGTTTGCATGGAGATGCCGCTAGCCTGGTCCGTTCATCATGAATATTTACTGAGCAGCTATCCCTGTCAGGCTCCTTCCTGACACTGAGGATGCGGCAGGGAGCCGAGCAAGCTCCCCGCCTTCGTGGGCTCTGCCCCAGGGAGCGACACAGACAGTGGACGGGAAATGCAGAAAATAGACAATAAACAGACAAGCAAACAAGTCCGTGACGTGGCGCTTAAGGCCATAAATGCAAAGGGGGAAAGAGAAAAAGTAAATGGAGAGGGGAGAGCCTGGGGGTCGGGCTGCCGCGCTCCGTACCAACACGCTCAGTCATGGTGATGTTTGGACCCGGCGCCTCCACCTGCGGCTCGGTGCTCCCGTGACACCATCAGGGGCTCCCCCTGGGCTACGTGAGCCTCGGTGGCCTCCTCGCCTGCAGGTGACATCTCCAGGTGACATCTGTGAGATATCTGGCAGCACCGGGTAGCTCAGAGGTCGAAAGCCCAGCCCCCTTGTTTCAAGGCTGCCAAACTCAGATGCCCAGAGCTCCCCCGCGGGACCAGGCTGAGGCCAAGACTTAGCCCCAAGTCACCTCCTTGCCTGGTTTCTCCCCCTTTCCTGTGCCACTGCCCCACTCTCTTTCAAGTTGCCCTAGGAGCACGTTATTAATAATAAATCACCTGCCTATAGAAATTTTACCTCAGAGTCTGCCTCTGAGGAGACAGACTCAAGACCCGCTTGGCCAGGAGAGGTCCACAACCCAGCTTCGGCCCTTGGACCCAAGAGACTTCTGGGAAAGTTTCTCCCTCCCTGATGAAAGAGTGAGGCTGTGGGGGAGATTCCCACATGCTCCGCTTCCCAACACAGCTGCATAAAGAAATGCGGCTGTGGCAGCCATTTTGGGATCCTGAAGGAACATGGCCGACACACTGGGGTTGGTGGGGTGAAGGCAGGGAGAACAGTCCTGCAGCTGCCCTATCTAGACCTTCAGTTTCCCAGGATTATAATAAACGCTTCTTGTGGAATCTTCCACCAGAAAAGTTGTCACTTGCAGCTGGAGGCACGCTCCCTGAGGGAGTTCCCAGCATCCCTTGCCCTCAGAGGCTCCATCTGACCAAACTGGTGGGCCTGGACCCCTTTCTAGTGATTGCGTTGGATTCAGAGGAAGATGCTGCCCTTCATTCTGGCCAACGACGTGTGAAAGGACATCTCCTGAGGCCGCCTTTGTCACGTCTGAATGTGATGTCTGGGTCTGTGACGGCCATCTGGCCCGAGGAAAATGTCACCCCCAGTCTCCCGATGGGGGAGCCAGAGTCTGGCTGCCAAGCCTAGGACCTGTGGGGGCCCCAGACTCCCTGTCACGTAGAGTTTTCTTATCGACAAAGCCTGTCTGAGTTGGCTTTTCTATCACTTTACAATCAGAGCGCCTTAGCTGACCACGTGAGGACTTTTGGCGGGGGAAGAGAGGGGCCTCTGGGCATTTGGAGAAAACACCAAGATGGATAAAGATAAAAATGTCTACCTGCTTGGAGTCAGCCTCGTGACAGCAGCCACTATGGGCACTCCATGTCCGGTTGGTGTTAATCTTTACAACAGCTCTGAGGCTGGAGGAACTGACGCCATTTTACAGCTTGAGGACTGAGGTCCAGAGAGGGTGAGTGAGTAGCCCAAGGTCACACAGCTCGTGAGTAGCTGACTCCAGAAGTCATGTTCTTTATTAAAACCCTTCCCTTGGGGAGTTGCTAACCGTGCAAGAGACACGAACAGGCAGGGCATCTGGCTGGCTGAGGGGAAGGGAAAGGCAGAGGACATCCTGGGGCAGAGTCAGGCTCTTCACTGGCTCTGTGGGACCTTGAACATGTTACTTTGACTCTCTGCAAGGTAGTCTCCTCCTGGGTAAAACTGGGGTATAGCCTACCCCAAATGCACTGAACTTCATATACACATATGCACACTCCACTCCAGTCAAGACGTACATTCCCGCACCTCTGGGGGCTCCCTCGTGCCCTTGTGGTCTACCCACCCTCACCCCAGGCCCTGGAACCACTGCTGGGATTTCCCTCACAGTAGCTTAGCTGGGCTCTTCCAGGGCTTCAGGCCAGTGGGTTCACCTGCCATGTGTTGCTTCAGCTCTGTCTTTGAGACCCTTCCGTGTCATCCTCCAAGGAGCAGGCAATCGCCTTGGTGGCTGGATGGTGTTGCATGCCGGGAGGCACTGCAGCGTGCCTGCTCGCCCCTGTCAGCGTCACACCCATGTTTGAGTCATGTGCCCCCAGCCTCCACAAGGACGTGCTTCATCCCTCAGGGTCGGGTACCAGGATGCGGGTGGCCAGGCACGCCATGTGCATGGGTCCCCCTGGGTGAGAAGCTCCCGGTAGAAGCGGTGCCACGCTGCTCCCACGCCATTCCCACCAGCAGCACGGGGCCCGATCCTGGCCTGTGGCAGCTTTGGCTGGTGTGTACAGCTTCCTCTCGGCGGCTTTACTCTCCACGAGGAGCAGCGAGATGGGGTGCGTGGGTCTTGTAAGACAGAAACGACTCCCTCGTGAGCCTCTCAGCTCCATCTCTGAATGTCAGGCTCAGCGGCGCCCCCGGCCTGCTGGGCTCCCCAACCTGGGCTTGGGATGACAAGGCCTTCCTGTCAGGCAAGCCTGCTGGGACCAGACGAGGGTTCAGGGCCTGGGGAGGCTGCTGACTGACCCAGAAACAGCTCCCTGCATACACACATGTGCGCACACACACTCACCCTGCAGTAAGTGGGGTCAGAGGAAACAACACAGGCCTGGGGAGCCCTGCATGGAGCCCCCACTGCCATCCCCAAGGGGGATGGGACCTGGAGCAAGGAACATCCTCTCAGAGCTCAGTTCCCTCATCCGTGAAAGGGGCACACCAAGCAGCCCCATCTCGCTGACCCGAGGCAAAGCATCTACCCCAGTGTCTGGCCGCACAGAGCGTCCAAGACCTCAAAGGCCTGCAAACTCTTTCACTCCCCCAACAAACAACATGGCCATCCTTTGAAAAACAGAAGCAGCTGGCCTGTGAGTCCCCTCAAAGCCACGGGCTCTCTTCACTTCTCTCTCATTGACTTGGTTTTGTTTTATTTTTTTTTTTAAGATTTATTTTTATTTATTTATGTATACAAGAGCTGGGGTGTAGGTGGGGAGGGGATGAGAGGATTCACCAGAGACAGAGTGGGGAGCAGAACAGGCGGATCCACTGAAATCCACTGCTGAGGGGAGCAGCGGGGAGACAGGAGAGGTCTGCCGCGCCCTGTGAGTCAGCTCCCTGGCTGGGAATCGAACTCATGCCCTGTAGTGGCTGGCAATAGCTGGACAGCGCTGAGACTTAACCCCTGCGCCACCAAGGAGGCCCAATTTTGTTTTAACACCAAAGCTGGCTTGAAGCATCAGTTCTCCTGAAGGGTAGGTGAATGCTGCCCCCTCTCTCAAATATCTGATTCAGTGGGTGCTAGTGGACCCAGAAGCTGAATTTCCAGCAAGTTTCCGGGTAGTTGGACCACAGTCAGGAACATTGGTTTGTCAGATACATGGAGTTTGTCAAACTCCATGGATCTCAGCCTGGCTGGTTTTTTTTTTTTTTTTTTTTTTTTGATTGTTTTAGTTTTACAGATGCCCATGCTCCCCACCTCCATTTTGAGTCTCGGGTTTAGGGGTGGAGCCCAGGAACGTCCCAGCACGCAAATAGCTCCCATGGGTGATTCTAGATCAGTAGCCAGGTGAGTGCCACAGTTTTGACCTGAAACTGCTTCCAACTATGCTTGTAGGATCCGTCCACGTCACCTCCCTGAATCGTGAACAGAGGGCCCAGAAATTTCATCAGATCTGGCCTGAATTCCTGGGTCTGGCATTGGTAGGTGTTGGATGTCAAGGTCACTTTAAAAGGTAACAGAGTGAGCGGGACGTGCTGGAGTGCATCACGAATACACCCCCACAAAACCAATGAAACAACCGAGATCTGATTTATGCAGAAGGGTGTTTGAGGCCTGGGATGAAATTTCCAGGGGCTACGTCATAAGCAGATTCAAAACATGCTGTGTCTTAAAAGTTCCAGACATAAGGGGAGCAGATGGGATCGGCCCAACTGTTTGATGACTCAAAACCTGATGTCAAAGGCAAGGGTGGAAGGCTCGCGGAGAGTTATTTCGGGGAGGTAAGCGGGGAACAAAAAGAAGTGTTTAATATGTTTTATTACTTACTTAACATGGGATTTAAAATAGGCATATATAACTATTACTAACATAAACACACAGATAAATATTTGAGGATTTGATTTCTACCCCCAAACGTTTATCCTTCAGTTTAGCAAACACAGCAGAGCCAGCCACCCCCGCCCTGCATCCCCCCTACCCTGCTCACTGGTATAATAGAGTCGCTTTACATTGGGGCAACTATTATAATTTTTTTGCAGTACAGATAACTGTGAGGGTGATGGTGGAAACTAGAACAGAGGGGAAGCGGGGCAAGGAGATGGGTGGCATCATTTGCAGAAACCAGGGCAAAGAGAGGAAGTGAGCCCTACCAATATCTTGGGGAAGAAAGTACCCGGGAGCTAGACTAGCATGTGCAAAGGCCCTGAGGCTGAACATACTTGCCAAGTCCAGGAGAGCTTAAGGAAGCCAGTGAGGCTGGAACAAGGTGGAGGGGAGAATCTGTGGGGCCCGGCTTCTTAGGGCCTCCAGACCACAGAGGGAGACAGGTTGTATTTCATCTGCTGGATCTGGGGTGCCAGTTTCCTTGAGAAGGAGGTAACTTCTTCTGATGTAGGACCTCTGCCTACAACTGGGTGCCATGGGCCCTCCAGCATCCTCCGGGCCTCTAGTATTAATGCTTCTTGCTTCCCCAGCTGCTCCCCGCCCGCAGGGAGGGGTGCCAGCAAGCCCCAGAGCAAGCAGGGTGGTGTCTTTTTAGGATGCAGTTCAGTTCTGGGAATGAGCACACACCAGTGTCTCCTGGGTGCCAGGCACTGACCTCAGCGTGGAGCCCGCCCGGGCCGCCTGGCAGCACCTGCTTTTGAGGCCAAAGCCAGGAGCCGACACAACTGGCTTTTGTATTTTTATAGTCCCTGAGAGCTTTGCTTTGTTCTCCTGCCAGGCCCCTGTCCCCTGGGTGGGGCAGAGGACAGGGAGTGGGGGCAAGAAGACGTAATTGATGGTGCCCACTTGGGATATTAGAGAGGAAAGTAGAGAAACCGAGTTTCCAAAAGCCAGCTGTCCCCATCCCCACGGCCCATCTGCTCAGCTCAGATACGCAAGAATCCAGACCCCCGCTGGGCTCCCGCCCCCTGCCGTGCGCTCCTGCCCTGCGGGCGCCTGGAGGACAGGGCCAGCCTCTTGATGGCCACTTGTGCCACTGCCCAGACACCCACACTCGAGGCCTGGGCTTGGTTAGCGCTCTCCTGTCGCCATCTTGAAATTCCCCATCCCCTTGCACAAGGGACCCTGTGTTTGCTCTTTGCACCTGATTCCACACGTTTTGTGGCCGGACTGGCCAGGAGCCCGGTCAGTTCTGGACGCACTTGCAGGGGCACCGGGGGCAGACAGTACCGAGCGGCAGCCTCCACACAAGGCCCTGGGCACCTCAGGCCCCCGCCTCTGGCCAGAAACCACAGGAAACACCAGGGCCCATGTCACCGTGGAAGGACCTCGCGGACGTTGGCGCCCATAGCAGATGTCCGTGGGAGGATGTCTGGCTTTGATTAAGTATCCAGAGAACTCACCAGCCTGCCCGCACAGCAGATCTGGAAGATAGCAAACACTCCTGCCACCACAGCCCAGCCCCATCCCTGCACCGACAGCTCCCGGGGCCCTACTGGGGGGGCTGTAGGCCAGAAGCAAGTTGGTGGCAGGGCCCTGCAGGGTGGGGGGCCTATGGTCGAGTGAAACCTGCCTCTTCCTCCCACCAGGCACCCCTCCCCGCGTGCTCTCCCGGCCTGGAGTCAGAGGCCCCTCTACCTAGCCCCATCGTCAGGGCCCTCACGGCCTCTCCTGCCTTGGCCGCTGGGTCTGGAATGCCACCAAGGTCAGTCCTGTTCTTTTGGGGTGAGGCCTGTATCTTGAAGCATTTGGCCTTTCCTGTTGCAATTGTTTTTTTAAGATTTATTTATTTATGCATACAAGAGCTGGGGTACAGGCCAGAGGTGCAGGGGGTGAGAGGATTCTCCAGAGAGAGAGTAGGGAACAGAACAGGTGGATCTACTGAAATACACTGCTGAGGGGAGCAGCAGGGAGACAGGAGAGGTCCACTGTGCACTATGGGTCAGCTCCCTGGCCGGCTGGGGATCGAACTCAGGCCGCAGTGACTGCGGACAGCTTCTTGGTGCTGAGCCTTAACCCCTGCGCCACCAGGGAGGCCCTCTCGTTGTGATTTTTGTGGTAATTTCTTTCCAAGTCCGTCTCTCTCCAAGCCAGAGCTGTGGAGGCCAAACTCTCACCCATTCTCCGAGCATCAGGGGCTCCAGCTGCCTATTGTTCCCTAACACTTGGGGCTCTCTGAGTTTTAACAGGTGACTGGATGAATGCATGAAGGCACAGCTACTCGGAGGGAACCTGTACTGGGGACTGGGCGCTGTTTGTATTGGTTTGTATGTGTTTCCTCACTTAGCTCCTCATAACAACCCCAAGTTTAGGGCTATTCTGGTCCCGTTTATGAAGGAGGAGACTGAGGCCTCAGAAAAGACACTGTCTGGCAGGCCTGGTCATCCCGGCTGTGCACACACCTGCCTTCGCAAGCCAGGAACCAGCCAACTCACAAGCAGACTGAGTTCGGAGCCAAATTAGCAAAATGTCTTGAGATGGTGTTTATTTCCCTCAGTTCTCAAGTTCTAATGACTGTTTATTCTCATAAACATCTAATTTGTGTGTTCAACCTCCCTGTCGGGGTACAGTGCCAAGAGCCTCCTGTGTTTGTTCTCTGGTGGGATTTCATACCCCCTCCCTGCTTTTCTTTATGTGCATATAAAACAAGACTCCTCACACAGCACCCATCTTGCAGGCCTCTCGCAGGTGGGACACGCTGTCCTGGCCGCTTCAGAGGCTTGGTCAAGCCAGCAGGACCCAGGCCTTGGGGAGTGAGGGTTGCCTGCCAAGATGGCCGCCAGCCATGCCTCTCTTCCTGCCTGTGCCATGCTCCGCCTACCGGGAGGTGGCATCTCCCGAGACGGGGGGGATGCTCTGCCCAACCCCAGGCAGCAGAGGTAACTTCCTGCCAGGTCTGGACTAAGCCTTAAGAGACCAGGATCCACCTGCCTTGCCTCCCAGAAGAGATGTTCTAGAAGGACCAGATACCACGTGGACACGGGGAAGCCTGATGGCCCCAGGGAAGTCTGAGGAAACGGGACACTATGGATGGAGACAGGCCCGCCCAGCCCTTCCGGCCAGCTCAGGTCAAGGGCCAAGCGTCGTGGGTAAGTGTGTGGGTCATCGGCCTGTCACGGAGAGGGACAGGCCACGCCGCTGAGTCCTGAGGGTCAGGCCTGCAAACAGCATCTCCCTCAAGCAGGACCCCCTCCTCCCACCCCCAGAAAGTGCCTGCTTGTTTTCCCAACAGGTGTTAAAATAAAATAACGACCTTTGGGCTAAAAAGGAAGCTGTGTGCTGGGTGATAAGAGGGTCTGGCTGCCTGAACCGGAAGGAGGGAGGAAGGGAAGGGAGCTGGGGCCGAGATCTGGGGGAGAGTTGGCAAATTTGGGGGATGGCAATCAACTGCACTTGGGGGTGAGATCAGAGCCTCTTTTTCTTTCCTTCCCCCTCAGATCCACCCTCAGACTTCGCTTCATGAGCAGGGGTTGCGGGAAACAAAGGGGTCTAAGCCCAGCACGCGCCCCCTCCTGCCTCAGGGCCTTTGCACATGCCATTTCGTCTGCCTCGGAGGCTGTTTCTCCCTGTTCTGGGTTTGATTGCATCCCCCTGTCCCACCTGCGCCCCAAGACATGTAAGAGTCTAACTCCCACTGCCTCAGAACGGGACCTTAGCTGGAAAGAGGGTCACTGCAGCTGTGATCAGTGATGACCAGGTCCTACTGGAGAAAGTGCACCCTAAGTCAGCTGTGGCCGGTGCCCCTACGACACAGGAGAGGAACAGGTGCGGACACAGAAGCACAGGCGGCGCTTGCGGGACAACGCCGGGGGTGGGGGGGGCCGTGGAGCAACGGAGGCAGGATCAAGGGGCCCCGGCTTGCTGCAAGTGCCATTGCTGGACGGGGCCGGCAGAACCTCCCTCACATCCCCAGAGGGGGCGTGGCCTGATTTTGACTTCTGGTACCTCGAGAGAACACACAGCGTGCGGACTCTGTCCCAGCAGCGCCAGGAGACAAGTGTGTCCTGCCGCCCGCCAGACCCCCTGGATTGCGGCAAGTGCTGAGAACCCTTCAAACACTCTGAGCCGTCCCGTCCCCCACTGCGCCCTGGGGCCCACGTTGTCTGGGGTACAGGCCAGAGGTGCCTGACCCACCGTCAGGGCCCAGGGCCGGCAGCCCCCTGAGCTGTGTCCCGTGTGCTGTGTGGATTTTGCGTTTTCCACTGAGGGAGTCCAGGCAAAGGGAGGAGCTCGCACAGCGAGTCCCCGCACCCCCTTGTCCCCTCGCCGGTGTCCATTCCTCGGGGCCTTGGCCAGCTCCTGGGCTCAGCTTTCCCCGAATGTCCTCTTGTCCAGGACTGCCTGGGAAGACAGCTCCTGCCCTTCCTTCCGCCGACCGGGCGGGTTTCGGGAGCACCCTCAGGGAGCTCGTAGGGCGCGCCCCGCAGCCGGTCTGATGTTTTTTCAGGATTAGACAAGAGGGCCAGGCTCGAGGAGTTTCTTCAAGCTGGACTGTGCAGGGTAGAAAGCCAGGTGGGTGGGTGTGGGCCCCGAGGAGGGGCCCCCAGGATTTTAAAGACCGGGCCCACATCAGTATTTGTATTTTTCTGCAGTGACCACAGTTCACCCCAGAAGGACACGCCAGATCTGGGATCAGCAGAGGCTTCAGGCCAAAGAAGTGGGTCCTTGAGGATGAGGGGGAGCCGGAGGTGCTCTTCAGAGCGCCATTAGAAAAAAATTTAACCGGGTGTCTGTGCAACTGAAAAAGAGAAGAGAAGATTCCAGTGGAATCCCACAGAGCTCGCTCCCTGCCCCACAGTCCGGTCCTGCCCACACCCCGGGGACTTGGCCCCAGGTCAGGAGGAAAGAACTCGGAACAGGTCGGCCCAGTCAGCTGGCCACACTTCAAAGGGCCTGCTCCCGCCAGATAAGGCCCACACCTGGGGCTGGGCCAGGCCCCGGGGGGGGGGGGGGGGGGGGGGAGGCTGGGACAGGTGGGCTGAGGAGCAGCCTCCCGGCACCTCCAGCGCGTCGTCCCTCCACGCAGTTCGCTCATCCTGAGCCGGGAATGTGGGGAGACTTAGTGCTCAGCCATGATGAGCGCGACTGTGAATGTCAAGGTCTTTGCACACGGCTGGGCTCAGCAGACCTTCTCCTCACTGGATGCTCCCCCTGGGAGGTCCCCACACACCTGCCAGCCCCATCTCTGACCCTGCCCCCGGCTCCCACAGCTCCAGCCACGCTGGCCCAGCTGTCCCCCAAGACCTCCCAGCTGGCCCACCTCAGGGCCTTTGCACTTACTGCACCTGCCACCAGACACTTCTTTCCCTAGAGCCTGCCACGTGCTCCCTGGCAGGTCCTCTGGGCTGGGTCAGGGCTGGCAGCACCCCCAGGACAGGGCATTTCATCACCTGCCTCTGGAGCCCCAACAAGGTCCAAGGCAGAGGAGGCCAAGGTGTGTGGGGTGCGGGGCCGCCAAGGAGTCCTGCCTCAGAGGCTGCAGGGAGGCCTCTGGGGGTGACATGGCAGAGCCCTGGTCCTTTAGTCCTGTACTGGGTTATAGGGTGGATGAGAAGTACAGGGTGGGGTGGGATCTTGGGGGTAGTAGGGGAAGCCCCCACAGACAGGGGCCCAAGCTAAATCTGGTATGAGACCACAAGTGAGCTCCATGGGCCTAGGCCTGCATAGCAGAGGGCAGTGGCTACTCCTCAACGCAGAGCCCTTGCTACCCTCTTACCAGCCTAAGCTCTATTTGAGCCTCAGTTTCCCTGTCTGGACAATGGGTGTAAAGAAGCATCTCCCTGCCATCTGCACTGACAGGCCTCAGAGGAAGAGGATCTGTGCAAGTTCCTCAGGATCATGCTTAACACAGTGTAGACATTCCATGCATGTCTAGATATTCGATGGACTCTACGGAGGACTCCATCCCCACAGACCACGGAAAGTAGGCCGACCGCTCCTCCTGGCCAGTGTCCATTGGTGCACGGTCCCCGTCACAGCTCAGCTGGGGACCAGCACCCTGTTCCTGCCTTAGAGTCTGGACTCTCGGCCTCTTCTCCCAGAAAACTCCCGGTCCCAGGGGTTCTGGCCCACTCTCCCCTGCGTTTACTTTGAGGGTCTAGGCCCTGAATACCCAGCAGAGAGTCCTTCGGGCAAGAACGCTGTCCAGGAACACCCCTCTCCGGGGCCCCTTTCAGAGCAGCCTGACCTGTCCAGCCTGAGCGTTCACTGCCTGAGCGCTCACCTGTCGGGGCTCCAGAAGCAGCCTTCTCACTGCCGGGGAGGAGGCACGAAGACCAGACATGCTTCCAGGTGCCTGGAACAGCTGCTGCAGGAGCCCTGAGGCAGCGTTATCCATAATCCCCACCGGCTGGGAAGCGCCTGCCCGTCGTCAGCGGGTGGACAGTGGTAATGGTGACGTATCCGTGCGCAAGGGAATGCTGCAGCCGGAAGGCGGCGTGAGCACAGGAGCCCAGACCGCATCCACAGCAGGTCTTGCCCGCTAGGATCCTGTGGGGTCAGCAGAACCTGGTGTCTTGGGGCGGGGAGGGGCGGGGGCCATGAGCCAGAGGCAGGCGGCAGCAGCCAGGCCACCAGAAGCTCACAGACGGTACAGTTCATCCTCCAGTGGAGGGGCAGTTAGCACATCATACTGCGCTAACTTCCATCTATTTCCAGAACGTTCTCAGTACCCCCAAATTAACCTGACACCCATCGGCAGCCACTCCTGTGGCCCACTGCCTGGCCTCTGGCCCCCCATCCGCCCTCTGTCCCTGTGGGCTTGCCTGTTCGGATGCGCCCTGTGAGCACGGCCCCACCCCCACGGCCTTGGAGCCTGGCCTCCCGCTCTGGGCGCCTGGTCCTCCGGGTCCAGCCACCTGATGGCCGGCGGGGGCTCGGCTGTGTGATGACCATGCTCATGGCTGCTTGGGTTGTTTCCAGCTGGGGGTTCTTAGCAAGACGCTACCACGGGCCCGTGTGTGTGTTTCTGGGCCCCTGGGCCTTGCAATGGGCTGAGGGTAGTTTTATGTTTAACTTTTGAGAAACTGCCAGACTGTTTCCAGAATTCTTGCCAGGACTTTGACAGGAGGTAATAAGCACCTGGAACAATCTGGAAGATTCTGTTTGCCCTCTTCCCCCCTTTAAAAATGGTTTGCTGAATCATCTGCCGGGCCCTGCGGCCCAGTGTGTGGGTGCTCCACTCTGGACCAAGGACTGGGTGGTTCTGGGGCAGGTGACAAGGGTGGGCTTGGACTGAGACCAGGCTGCCTGGGGCAAACCTCCCCACACTCGCGACAGCCCTGGGTGGCTTCATCTTCCTGGGCCTCAGTTTCCCTGATGGTAAACTGGGCACGTTGCAGCCCCCATTCCTGAATGTTGTCCTGAGGGGTCACACACTTTTGGACATAAAATGCTGAATTCAGCACCTGGCACACAGTAGGTGCTCTGCTAACTGACATTCATGCTGTTAGCTTTACCACACGAAGCCACACCTCACTCCCCACCCCGGTACCGGGCCTGAGCTTCAAGTCAGGGAATGGACAACAGGACAGGGAGGGTCGGCCTGCAGGGTGGGTCCCGGAGGAGCCGGGAAGGAGGCAAGAAGACCAGACACGCTTCCAAGTGCCTGGAACAGCTGCTGCAGGAGCCCTGAGGCAGGTAGCTGAGGTGAGGGATGATGAGGGGACCCCTAGGGGAAGATGAGGGTGTGAGATGCACAGTTCCAGGCCAGGATGCCTCAGGAAAACAGCCAAAAGGCCTTTGCCTACACTCATATAATCCCCACCTGTCTAGTGACACAGGCTGTCCCGAGGACCTCTCTGCTCCCAGGATGCTGAGCCTGCCCTGGCTCAGCGCCACGGTGGGTGTCCAGACGCAGCAGTGCCCCTGTGAGGCCTGGGGTTGCGAGGGACTTCCTTGGGGAGGGGGCCCAGGACGTCTGCTCTAAACCCCTCACTACACTGTGGCTGACCCAGTACCTCCAAGGACACATGCCACCCTCCCCACAGGACCCTGGCAGCCCCGCCTGCCCTGCCTACCCCGCCTGCCCCGCTATCTGGGGCAGCAGTTCCCACCAGAGTCAGCCTAGCGGGTTCAAATCCCAGCGTTGCCACCTCCTCACTGTGACACCCCAGGCCAGCTAAGGATGCAGCCTGCTCCAGAGAGGGGCGCCTGGCCCGGCTCCTCAGGCCTGCAGTGTCAGCGTGTGGGCACCCCCGGGCCATCCCACCTTTCCCTCTCCTTTGGGCAAAATGGAGGGCTGCCTGGAGGAGATAGCGCCAGCAGTTTTCCTGGCTCTCAGGAGCCTGCTTGCCTGCAGCAGGGCCCCCGGGGTCCAGGGGCGGGCGAAGGGCTTTTATCCCATGTTAGTCATTTAATGGGCACTTATTTAACAAGACCTGGCGGGTCTGTGATTTCGTCACTGTGCCCCACTCAGGAGCTTCCGGTCGATGGCATTTGGCGAGGCCCCTGCCTTGACTCTATGCAAAAACCCAAGTGATAATAACACAGCGACAGCTCACACGCCGCTGCACGCCAGACCTTCCACGCGTCCCCTGGAATCCCCGCATCCCCACGACGCACTCAGACCAGCTGCATCCTGACGTTACAGAAGAGGAGACCGAGGCACAAGGTCAGGGGGCGGCCGGGTCCTGAGCTGGTGAGGGGCGAGCCAGGGCTGCAGCCAGTCAGGAGCCCCGCGCTCCTGCCAGGTCTGCCTTCCAGAGTTCTTCCCCTGAGACCCACCGTGGAGCCCGCCCCATCTGCCCCACCCCTGATTTACCTGCATCCCTGCTATGTGGTTCCCAGTCCTACCGGGAGCCCCTCAAAGAGACCCCAAGGCCTGGCTGCCACTGTGACTTTAGACAGTGGTCCTGAAAATCAGGGTGCGGGCTGGAGGGGAGGGGAGTCTGGGCCGGAGCAGAACCTTTGGCAAGCCCGCTCTCTGTCTCTCCTCCCCTCCCCTGGCCAGGGGTTCCTTGAGCCACATTTTTTCGCGGTTAGAGCATTCTTTGGCTTGGTCCTCGTCCACCCTGGCCCAGGCTGAGTCAGTTAAGGGCCAGGCTGGAGAAGAGGGTGGGCCCAGGAGATTTTTTCCTCAGAAACTTAAGCTTCGTGTGGAAGGAACTTAACCTGGGGGCCAGTGGGGGTGGTGGGGGGAGGCATGTGCCGGCAAAGCCTCAGGGGCCCACTGCCTTTGGGGATGGGGGGGCTGTAGGGAGGCGGGCTCAGGCTGCACAGTGGGGGGGACCCTGCGCTGTTCCCCCTTCAGCTAATGTCTTCCATATCGGTTGCACCTTAACAAACCTCACCTCTGTCACACACCTGCTAGCTCACCCTGTGAGTTAGCCCATTTTTGTGGCCAGGGTTTCCGGCCTGGTCAGCTCTCAGCTCAGGTCTTGCGAGGTTCCACCAAGGTGAAGGCAGGCCGTGTTCTCATCAGGGGGCTGGACTGGGGAGGGCTCCCCACCAGACAGAAGCTGGTTCCCCAAGGCTGGTCCAGGCAGGATGACTTTGAAGCCTGCAACAGAGAAAGGCCTGCTGCTTCCCGCTCCTCTCTCTGGACCTCTCTTAAAGGCTCACCAAGATCAGACCTGCGGAGGACAATCTCCCTCTTGATTAAGCGCAAAGTGAACCGATAAGGGGCCTCAGTCCCATCTGCAAAATCCCTTCACATTTGCTACATGCCAGGAGCCACTTACAGCCCCGCCCCCACCCGCTGGAGAGGGAGGGGTCCCCCACCGATCTGGGCTATTGGGAGTCACTTTAGAATTCTACCTAACAAAGGTAATGAATATTCTAATCAAAGAATCCTTAATCAGCAATTTGCATAATATCCGCCTCTCCTTGGGCTGCTTTTAAACATTGTAGTTGAAAATACGTAATATTTACCAACTGGCCGTGTTCAGGTGTCCAGGTCAGTGGCCTGCAGCTCATTCACATTGCCGCGCAGCCACCCCCCTTCATCCCCAGCCCCCTTTCATTTCTCCGCCTGAAACTTGGTCCCCATCAAACATTCTCCCCACACGCCCCCATCCCTCTCCCCCGCCCCATCTTTCCATCTTCTGCCACCATGAATTGACCCCTCTAGATTCTGCTGCTCAGGGTTAGTCCTCACAGGGGTGATGACTTCTCTTGGCATCGTGTCTCTTGGCAGGTTCTTCCACATCCTGCACGTATCGGATCCTCCTGCCCTTCTAAAGCACAGCCGAGTGTCGTCGCGCGTGCCCTGAGTGGCGGACACTGGCTGTTGTGAGTCGTGCTGCTGCGGCTGGATGAGAAAACCTCCGCGGGAGCCGGCGCTGCTGTTAGCCTTTGGCCGAAGACCACAGCCAGACCAGAGCCCACGGCAGGGGCCCGTGAGCCAGTGAGTGATTCTGCTCCTGCCTGCACTTGGCTTCTCCGGGCTGATTGCTTGTCTCTTCTTTCAGTGTTCGAATGAGGTCTGTGGAGTACGGGTTCCCCTTTTGAAATGTAGTTTCGAAACTGAAACACATTCATCCGAGGCAAGGAGCAGATGCCTTTATTAAATGGAAGCAGATCTTGCTTAATCCTTTCTTGTCTCTTCCTTTTGGTCGTAGGACAAAATCTAGACCCGGTCCCGCCCTTCCCTCCAGCCTTTCTTCCCTCATGCTCATTTGTTTTACTCTTGCACGTGGGCCTTGAACGTGCTGCGCCTGTCTGGCCACAGGACCTTTGCACATGCTGTTCCTCTGCCTGGAAAGTTTGTCCCCCAGGTTTTCTCATGGCTGCCTCCATAGACAGGCCTGCACTAGTGCCCTGGCCCACGCAGGTTAAATTTCCTCTCCTTGTCACAGCCGCCTCTCCCCGTCACTCCATATCCCATCACCTGGTTCATGATGGTGTTGCGCTGCTGGCAGAGGAGACTTGAGGACAGAGACCTCACCTCTGGCCATCTGGCCTCACCCCACTGCCTGACATTTACTCAGAGCTCAAGCAATGTTGGTTGAATGAATAAGTGATCTCCTCAAAGTTGGGAGGTATGGATAGCAAGCCTTTTCAAACAAAGCTACTGAGGCAGGACCACACAGGGTGTACACAGACGCTTGCATTGGCTGCCCTCCCCCACCCAGGGCCCTCGGAGAGCCCTCATTTTGCAAGCCCACCACCCCACCCCACCCCACCCCCACCCCTGCCAGGAGGAGCAGCCAGTGAGAAGAGAAGGAGCCAGGCAGCTGGCCTCTGCGGGAGGTGCTGAGCCTGCAGAGCCTGACTTGAGATGGCAGAATTAATCTGCCCTTGGGCTGTGCTGGCTCCAGTCCCAGCGAGGTGGTGACTGTCACTCTAGATAGAAGAGGGCGCCTCTCGCCATGGCAACGGGGACGTCACTAGGGATGTGTTTGCACAAAAGGGGGTGTCGGGAAACACCCACACGCTGGCAGCAGGAACACGGTGCCATGGCCTCTCTCCCTGCCTGGGGACAGCTGCTGGGGGGGCCGAGCCACTCCATGCTGCCATGGCCTCCTGGCCCCCACGTCTGCTCTCCAAGGAGCGGAGGCTGTTTCCCTCCTACAGCAGAGGGATGGGAGCTGCTTTGCCACTGTGCCTGCTCTGTGCCCAGTGTGACCAGCTCCTTCCCTGCTCCTGAATGGTGCCCCTGGCACAGACGAGGTCAGCAAGGCAAAGAGGGGCAGGGACATCTTCCCCTGGCCTGGGAGGCCTCTTAGAGTGGGGTTCCCTGTGGGGCCTGGACTTGAACCCCTGCTTTCTCTCTCACAAGTGCCATCTCCTCGAGCAAGTCATTGAGTCTCTGGCTTCAGTGTTCTCATCTGTAAAGCAGCGACAGCCATCATTCCCAGACACAGCTTAGGGGAGGGCCTGTGACCCATTTCTGGCTGCTGAGACCCGAGGGCAAGTCTGCTGGTGGCTTCTGGGAAAGAGAGCTCTCACTCTAAAAGATAGAGGAGGAGAAACTTGTTCCGTTGGCCCCTCTCCCAGCCCACCTTCCTTCCTGCCTGTGGAGGGCATGAGAAGAAGTGATGTCTGGAGCTGCGGCAATCATGTTGCCACCATGAGGGAAGGCCCCCAGCACTGCGAGATGTCAGTACCCTGAGGAAATACTGAATCCGCCTGGACATTGTCTACTTCCCGATAGCCCCCTAAATAAACAACAGATGGCCTTATGCTCTAAACCACTCCTAGCCCAGGTGTCTGTGACTGGGGCCAAGGGCATTCCTGAAGGATCCCATACACTCCTGCTTCTACAGACCTAGTGATACAGGGGTGGGGACAAGAGGCTTTGAGTCCATCACACTGAGCTTGATCCCGGCTCCCTGGCCAGCTGTGTGACCTTGGGCAAATTGCTCCACCCCTCTGAGCCCGTTTGCCAACTGGAGACTATGGCAATCTGTAGGCAGATGGTATGAGGCTCACGGGATTACAGGTGTTGACATGTACCCGTATACAGTAGGGGATTAATCGGTGCTGCTCGCTGGGAGGCAGGACCACCCCTTTGCCCTGGGGGGTGAACTCTGTCCGGGCAGAGACTGGCTGTCCCTGGTCACAGTGTCACAACTGAAGCAGCTTTTCTGGCCAACTGGAAGTGGCAGAAGCCCGGGCTGCTGCCTGGGGAAGGGCCGTGATTCAGTGTTGATTGGGGGGTGACTTTCCCTCCCCCCTTGGCAAAAGCGCTGAGACTCAGAGCAGGTCCGTGAAGTCCCAGCCGTGGGACGCACAGGCTCCGGCTGGAGCTGAGCCACACGTTCCTCTCCACTGAGGTCAAGGTTGGCCCCTCTGTCCCCCGGCACTCGGCGCCCCCTGGAACAAACCCAGTTGCAGCGTTTCGGGAAAGGAGTGGCTGTCGGGGGCCGCGCTGCTCGTCCCTCCCTGGCCAGGTCCCTGCCCCACCACCCAGGCTGAGCGTGAGCAGGGGAGACAAACTTACAGGGGTCGCCGGGGGGGCGGGGAGGCTTTCGGTCCCCTAAGGGAGGACGCGGGCTGGCCAGTTCATCTCACTAGCAAGGCCGAGTTCACCGCCCCACTGTCCAGAAACCGGGTGACTGACCTGCTATCATTCGCTGGAGCCTCACCGGAGGCTGTGTGGGCCGAGCCCGCTCCCCCAGCTGCTGTGTGGAACCTCCCCGCGGTGTGAAGGCGTCAGGAGCTGGGTGGAGACCTCATGAGTGGGATTAGTGACCTTGTAAGTGGGGCCCCAGAGAGACTGGCTTTCTGCGGCCTGGGTCGCCTGAGGACACCGGAAGGCAGCCTCGGACAGCCAGACACCGAGTGTGCTGGCACCTGGATCCCGGACTTGCAGCCTCCAGAAGCGCAGCAAAGCTTGTCTGTGCCTCAAAGCCCCCAGGCCCTGAGGCTTTTGTTCTAGCAGCAGAACTGACTCCAGGCAGAGGTCCAGAGACTCTGGGGTGCCCTTGGAGGCAGTGCAGCCCCCACCCACAGAGCAGAAGATCCAGGTTGCCGGTGGCAGTGGATCCCCGGGAGTCGTGCCCTGCAGGACGGCAAGACGCTGACATTGAGCGCAACCCAGCCAATCTGTGCGCCCCTCTGCTCATGGCAGGTCCAGGCCAGCTGCAAGCTCACCTCCATCCTTGCGGGAGCGGCTCTGAGAAATGTGCCTATCCCGGAAACAGACTCACCGCTTCTTGTTTAAAAAATGAAGTCAACGCCTAATGCAATGTGAACAAGAGCAAGGACGCGGGGAGTCCTGGGGAGGCCGCAGAGGGCGGGCAGGCGGGGGGACCCACAGGTGGCGGGTGCTGAAGGTTGAGCGGAGGGCTCCGACGGATGGGAGGTGGCAGAGAGCTGTGGGCCGGCCTGGACATGCACGCCTGGGCCCTGCCACAGGGCCTTTGTACCTGCTGCACCCCCCCACCCTGGATATTCTTCCCCAGACCTTGGCACAGCTTGGGTCAGAGACAGTCTCCAACGAGGGGCCCCCAAAGGCCTTCCAGGGCAGCCGCCCTCTGTCACTCTTCCTCATGACCTCATTTTATGGAGTTATCAGTTCCCACGGCCCGAAAATCCAAAACTGCCCTTTTGTTTGTCTGTGGCTTGTCTGTCTGCCCTCACCCCAGCTCCCAGCACGATAACACAAGTGCATGAAGGGAGGAAGGACGGAGCCGGGGCAGGTGTTAATCAGAGCAACATACACAGCATGTCCAAGTCTGCACGCCCTCCCCTCCCAGAGCCCTGCATGCGCAGTCACATCCGGACTCCCCCTGCAGCCCCGAGGCTTCCCCAGTGGGCTTGCTGCTGGCCCTGCCTTGGGGTCACCCTCCACACACACAGTTCTAAGAGGCCAGTTCCTCTGCCCAAGGTGGAAATGACCAGAGCAGACATAAGCCTTCTAGAATGCAGGGCTAAGCCTTCCACGGACCTGTGGCTGGCTCTTGAGGGCACTCCACTGGGAATCCCCGCCAGGCAGAGGCAGTGGCCACTGTAAGCACCTCCCGTATCTTCCTTCCGTGGATCCGTGCGACTCCCAAGTCAGGAGGCTCTTGGAGGCGAGTCCTTCTCGAGTCCGGACAGGGAGCTGTATTAGCTGCAGGTTTTGCCTCCATAACAAACATCCCTGCGACTTCAGAAGCTCGACACACAGCAGGCATCGGCGCTCATGCTCCGGGCCATCGTGGTTGACATGGGCTCTGCTCCTCGCTGTCCTCACACCAGGCTGCTGGGGTGCCCACTTGTTGCCGCAGCACAAGTAAAGAGAGTTCTGGAAGGTCTCATACCCGCAAATGAATAGCTGGCCCGGATCTCTCACTCACGCTCACACTCACTGGCCAAATCCATCTGTCACATGGTCCTCCTCCCTGCCAGGACCCAGGAGGTACCCAGACAAGGAGATCTTGACCAGCAGCCTGTGCTCAAGAGCTGCTGGGCACAGTGGCTGGGGTGGGTCAAGCGTCCCCAAGGGTCCCTCTCAGCCTCTGCCCCCTCCAAGATCTGCCATGTCCCCCGGGCCTTGTGAGAGAGGGTCTGCATGTTCTCTGGGTTTGTACGAATGTACAATGACAGGAGCTGGCCATTCTGACACCACACAGCATGGTCTCACAGCCCGTAGTCGCGTGTGCCCCCTGCTCATCGTCCTCCCTCCCAGGCCTTGTTCTCTTTTGCTTGGTCTCCGGCGTGTTGCCTTTGCCAAAGCGTTCACTGGCTCAGCACCTGCATCCTACGGGCTTTGTAGCTGGTCACTCCTTTCCCTGAGTCCTGTGCACTTAAGACCCACGTCTTATCTTGGCTGGACAGCTCGCGTCTTTTCAGCGCTGAGTAATATTCCACCATCTGTGAGCCACACTATCGGGGTCCATCCCCCCCTGATGCACATCCCGGTGGCTTCCAAGATTTGTCCATGACAAATAAAGCTGCTATAACCTCCGCAAGCAGGTGTTTGTATGGACAGAAGTTTTTAACTCCTATGGGTAAATACCAACGAGCATGACTGGTGGATTGTCTGCTCAGAGTGTGTTTAGTGTCAGTTTTGTGGCAGCCAAACTGCCTCCCAAAGACCAGTGAATAAGATACCAAGGAATGAAATCTCCTGCATTTTTACATTTTTTAATGGTTTGGGGGGAATGAAAAGACAAACAACATTTCATAACACATGCAAAGTCTACAAAGCATAAATGTCTGTGTCCATAAATAAAGTTTTATTAGAATACCGCCACACACATTCATTTCCCCACCACCCACGAATCAAGCCCCCCGCCTCGCAGGAGGAGAGTTGGAGAGCTGAGACGGGGACCATACACCCCACAGGGCCAACAGCAGTCTCTGGCCCTTCACAGGAAAGGTTTGCCGACCTCTGGCGTGGTGGCTGGGGATCTCGCGGTTCCTGCCAATGCCGCACACATCACCCCTGCCATCCTGAACAGAAGCCCATTGTGTGAACGTACACAGTGTATCTGTTCACCGACTGACGGACGCTTGGGCCGTCTCCAGCTCTGGGCTATTATGCATAACCCAGTGGGAACAGTTGTGGATAAGAATGTACGGGCCTCTGTTGTCCTTTCTCCTGGGTAAATGCCTCTGAGGGGCATTCCTGGGTCCTGGTGCGCCGTGCCACCCTTGATATATCACCCTGTGGCATGGTGCTGCTATTTCTAACCTATGTCTTTTTATCCCAGCAATTTCTTCTCTGCTTCTTGATCCCGTGCCCTCTACCAAACTAGACCACAAGGCAGCCGCTGCTGGGGGCGGGATAATCGAGCGGGAGAGCATAAAAGAGACAGTTCAGTTTCAGAAGCCAAAGCTTTTGAGTTGCAAGACACTGGGCTTTTGAGCTGCAAAGTCTCAGATGAAGAGTTCCAGATATCAAGTTGATGGCCCAGACAATAGGTTGTGGGGAAAAGACATAGAGTGAAAGCAGAGCCGGGCTGCAGGCCCAGGAGGAGGTGACAGCTTCCTGTGTTGGGAGAAAGCAGACCCCGCTGGCTGTCCATCAAGATCCGCTCTCCATCCCTTTGAGCAAGAGCAAGAGGACATTTCCCAGCCTCCCTTGCAGTTAGCCGTGGCCACATGGTGAGCCCTAACCAAATGGCGTGGGGACCACCTGCATACCACCCTCTTCTGCATGCATCTTGATCTCTTTCTTTTCCACCAACTGGGAGCTGCTTTAGCGATGAAGCTCGGGACATGATGGCACCAAAGGAGCCTGGGGCTCATGTGACTGTGGATAAGTCTAGCTCCCTCCCACCTACTTCCCCACCCTGAACCCTGGACTGTTAGGGAGCAAGAAGCTCTGTTGTGAGAGCCACTAAGGGAATCTTTCTAAATCAAGACTATGAAATGTAAAGGCTCAGAGGGCCAGGTGGGTAATAGGAGAGCAGTTGGGTGGCTATAAGACAACAGGGACCCAGCCTCCCGCTCCTGCCAGCCAAGGGTTGCACAGGCAGACCAACACCCTCCAGGCCTTTCTAAAGACTTAGTGGGGGAAACTTTTCTAGCTGTTGCCCGAAATCTTCAACTCCCAACTGTTTGCTAATTACTATGCCCTTGAGCAAAAATGTTAATCTAAAAAACATAAAATTATAATGGCTCACTTGACATAATTGGAACAAACAAGATGAGCAGGGAGGCAGCCGCTCCGCCCACCTCAGCCCCTGGCGCCCGGCAGGACCCACCTGGCAAGAGGGGGCAGGCAGGACTGGCGGGAGGGGGTGGGGGGATGCAGAGACGGGGAGCCACTGCCACGGATTTGGGACATGAGCGCGAAGTCCTCTGAGGCGGGATCTGCCCTCCTTGTGTCCCCGGTGCCTGGCGGGGGCACCAGCCAGGTGTGAGGCCTCTTCCTGCTGTGTCTGGGCCCAGCACATAGCCCCAAGGTTACAAATGTCAGACCTGGAGCTTCAGGCAAACACAGCAGCGTCTAAGGGAAGAAGAGGAGGCTGTGGGGCCTTGCGTCTCTCTGTCCCCCACATTCTTACCGAAACACAAGATACACAGAGGAGAGCAAACGGAGCAACCACTTCCAGAAGTCAGCATGCCCGTGGGGCCAACGCCCAGGCACACAGCAGGGTAGGCACCCCCAGAAGCCCCTGGCCCCCCTCAGCCACCCCACCCACTCCCCAACGGTCACCACTGTCCTGATCTCTTTTGCTACCATGCAGTCCCGGCGCGTTTTGCATTTTACACAATTTTATACAAATGGAATCACAGAAGCCCATGGGCAGCGTCAACTCTGCTCACATGACGGCTCGAGCTGTCGGGGCAGGAGCAGGCGGCTCCTCGTGGCTGTGTGATATGTCACTGTGAGCCGCCGGCGCCTCTTTCTGTCTCCTGCTGAGACACATGGGGCGCGGGGGCAATTGTGAAGAGTTGCAGCAGCAGCCCAGAGGCTTCCCTTTGGAAGTTTGGCGGCTCTGGGCGTAAACGGAGCGGACTCGCTGGGCGCCAGGGCCGGCAAATTTCAGCTTTAGCAGAAACTTCCAAAGTGCTTGGCAAGGGCTGACGCGGTCCCTGCTCCAAGCCCAGTCTTAGGCCCCACATCGGGGACCATGCCCGGCCTCTGGCCCCAGCCCTCTTCACCCCCTTCCTCCTCCCTCCTGCAGACCAGAGCCATTAGCCCCCAGATGAGCTCCCCTGTGACCTACAGAGTCAAAGCCACGAGGACAACCTCAGCTCCCAAAGGGGGTCACCCTGCAGGCCAGAGAAAGAGAGCTCATGGCGAACCTTCTAGAAGAAGCTTACAAGTCGAAAGAAGAAAACAGGGCTGAGGCCCCACTCTCCTGCCGCTGCCCCCAGGGGCACTTTAGGGCACATCTCTCCTGCGGTCTCTCTCCTGCCTCTGCCTGAACGGGCCGCTGCAGCGGCCTTGTCATCACACACTCCCTGCGTGCCGCGCGGCTCTCAGCACTCGTCAGCTCACCTGATTCTCGGAGCAGTCTGGTCAGTGGCTGCTGAGAGCCACTCTGCAGATGAGGAAAATGGGACCCAGAGCGGTGGAGCAAACTGCCCAAGGTCACACAGAGGTTAAAGTCAGCTTTCTTGGCTGATAGGCACTTAACTTCCCTCCTGGCTTTGATCTTACTCACCTGGTGCAGAGCGGGTGCAATGCGGGATTCAGGATCCTTCAGAGCAGGAGGCCCTGCCCCCAGCCCCTGCGGCCAGGCTGCAACAAGCCCCTCCTGTTCTCTGACCACTGATGCTGAGGGCTCCAGCTGCCCCTGCTGCCCGGCAGGCCCTCCACGAAGGGCAGACGTGAAGGCGTTACCTGCCAGAGCCCAGGTGCCTTTCATCTCTGCCTTGCAGATAAAAATCTGTTGGCAGCCAAGAGGATTGCTGGGAAACGCCAAGACGTTATTCACCCTGGTGATAAATAGAAAGACCCAGGTGCCCGGGGGCACGCGCCTGCAGCTGTGCTGGCTCCGGTGGGCAGTGGGCACGTTCCAGTGCAGCTTCTGCAAGACCCCTCGGCCCCCACCCCCCGGTCACACCCTCGGGCAAGGTCAGCCTCTCTGGGCCCAGTTTTCTCACCTGGAAAGGGGGTGTAAAGACGCCATATTTCATCACTAGGAAGCCGCTTGGGCACTGTAGGTTGGGGTCATGGCGTGTGTCCCTCAGTCCCCCGCCCCATGGCCAGCTGGCCTGCACCCTGGTGACAGCCACCTGTGCTGAAGCACACCAAGGTGGCCCCTGGCAGCTTCGCCCTTACTGCGCTGAGGCAGCTGTTCTCGTTCCCATTTAACACAGGGGGTGATGGAGGCAGGCACAGAGAGGGGAAGCCACTTGCCCAGAGCCACACAGCTGGCAAGCAGAGAAGCAAAATGTGACTCTGGGCAGGTCACCTCCGGAGTCTGAGCATTAACCACTGAGCATGCGGCCTTGACTCCGACGGGAGCCACAGAGTGTGTGATGGGGGGCGGCTCCATACAGCTCCAGGGTTGGGAGGGGAGAGCAGCTGGACCCTCCTCCTGGTACACAGTCGCCTTTGACAACTGAACCCTCAAGAGCCACCTTCCCTGGCGTGCCAGGGGCTCCTCTGAACCTCAGTCCTGACGTGATCCGAGCCCTCCCCAGCTCCAAAGCTGCCTGGGCAGATAAGACACATGCACATCAGTTCCTCCAGCCAGGGAGGCCCACCTCGGGCCCATGGAAGGCTGAGGGTCAGCTGGGGCCACCCACCTCTGACATCTTTTCTCACGCCCTGGAATTTTCCCCAGTCCAGGACCAGCTGAGTCAACACCCCGATGCGCCCACGCCTTTCCTCTCGGTTCCTTGGAAGAGCTGCCTGTCTGCGTGCCCACATCTCCCTGTGCCCCGGTCAGACTGGCTGCAGTGACCCATGGGCAGGGTCCCGGCCCGGCAGCCACACCCCGCTCAGCATTCCCCGCAGGTCTGGGCTGCAGCCGCCACCTCGATGCCTGTGAGTGAACATCTGATGCGGCCCCAGCAGCGTCTGCAGGAAATTCCGGTTTGGCCAAGCTCCTGGTGCTTCGCTGGCCACACCGGGCAGGCCTCGCTCATGGACACCAGTTCCCTGCCCCACCGAGCTCAGACGTGGCTCCACGGGGCCCCCACCTGGGCCTGCAGGTCACCACCCCCGATGGAGAGGATCTGGCCGGTGATGAAATCTTGCTGCAGCCGAGTACAAAGTCCTCACAGTCTAGTGGGAAAACTGAGGCCCGTAACAGGAAGGACATAGAACTCAGGTGCCCCAGCTCCCAGTCAACGTCTTCGTTCCTCAAGGGCAGGGGACACCTGTCCCTAGTGGCCTCCCGGAGGACCCGTGGAGACGGAGCAATGAATGTTTGTTCAACAAATAACAGGGATTTAGCAAACAAAAACCAAAGGCTGGAAAAAAAGAGCGTTTTAGCTGCAAGAGATGAAAACTGGGTTGGGTGTGAGAGGAAAATCAAGGGTTGCTAGACATTTAGAAAAGTTGCTAAGGGAATTTTTCAGAATGTCTCTCCTTACAGGACTTTAAAAATAGTCCTGGAAAAAAAAAAATAGTCCTGATTAAGTACCCATCTGCCCGGGAGGCTCCTGCAGAACTCGGAGTTTATTATTTATTCATCGTCAACAAGTGTTTGTTGAGCATCAGCTATCTGCCAAACATAAATCAGTCTTGAATTAAAAAGCAAAAATAGCAGCTAGAATCTGTGTCTCCACATCCATTCGAGGTCTTAGGCTGCAAGAAACCAAAACCAGGTACCAAGCTCAAGCGCCATGCAGATCTGAAGACCACAGTGGCTCACAGGAATGACAGAAGAGCTCAGATAGTCTGGAGAGGGCAGAGAAAAGATGCCATTTCCTCCGGGCAGCCCCCATGAGGTGAATCAGCTTGGAATATTTCCTAGTTCTCCTCAAGAGACAAAGTCTGAGATAAGAAACAACAGGTGCTGTGAGGTTGTAGAGAAAAAGGACCCCTCTCACGCTGCTGGTGGGAATGCAAGCTAGTCCAGCCACTGTGGAAAGCCGTGTGGAAGCTCCTCAAAACACTAGAAACGGGTCTGCCACGCAACCCAGCTATTCCACTCCTAGGAATCCACCCAAAGGACACAAAAACACTAATTCAAAAGAAACCTGCCCTCCTGTGTTCATTGTAGCACTACTTACAACAGCCAAGATATGGAAACAAGCTAAATGTCCCCAAACAGATGAGTGGATCAGGAAGATGTGGTCTATAAACAATGGAATCCTACTCAGCCAGCCAAAAAGACAAACTCATGTGATTCGCAGCCACATGGTGGGGCTGGAAGGGATTGTGCTCAGGGAAATAAGTCAGAAGGAAAAAGAAATATCGGATAGTCTCACTTCTATGTGGAGTCTGGAGATAAAGGACCAAGGGCCAAGACAAAGCTTGAAACCCACCATGGATCTGGGGCATCCAGGAGGGGTGGGGAGGAGACGGGGAGGGAGGGGTGAAAACAGGGCGTGGGGAGCTCAAGGGACTGTGGTGATGGACGGTGGGTGCTTTGGTGGTGGGCGAACCTGAGGGGGAAATCAGATATTGTCCAAAGATGAACAACGACAGGGCCTCCCCGGTGGCGCAGCGGTTGAGCGCTGGGTTGCGAAGCTGCCCGCAGCCTCTGCAGCTCCGGTTCCATCCCCGGCTGCTCCCCGGCCACCAGAGGAGGGTCCCACATGGCGCGCCGACCTCTCCTGCCGCCCGCTGCTCCCCTCAGCAGTGTCCTTCGGTCCCTCTGCCTGCTCTGCTCCCCGCTCTGGCTCTGGTGAATTCTCTCACCCTCCCGCGCTTCTGACTGTACCCAGTGCTTGTATAAACAAAACAAACAAACAAATAAATAAATAAAATAAAATAAAACATGCTTCAAAAACAAAAAAAAAAGATGAACAACGACATAAGAAAAAAGTACTAGCTTTGAAAATTAAAATAAAAGCTGGGAAAAAACCCAAAGTCTGGGATGAGAAAGGCAGCAGGGGTCCCCCCTCACTAGGGTGCCCTCTTACAAGGGGAAGGCAGAGCCCCTGGATGAGATAAGCTGAAAGACAGACTGAGGCCTGGCCCAGGGGAGCTGCAGCTGACCAGGACGGCCAGCGTGAGGGCACCAACACCAGGGACAGGCCCTGGGCAGGCCATGACCCTGCTGGCCGGCCCGGGAGACCTGCCTCGCTGCCCGCCTCTGCCCGTCCGCCTCGTGCAGGGCAGCAGGGACGCGGGAGCTGAGGCCCAGGGCACTGAGCGTGGCCAGGACGTGGGGGCACACCCGCGCCCCATGTGGGTCCAGTGAGCACAGGGGCTAGACGCCCCGCCGGAGCCACTGTACTTGTCATCTGTTGACAGCGCTGGGCTTGCCGGCTGGACCGGCCATCAGTGTTTATCTCACGTCACCTCCGGGATCAGGAATTCAGGGGGACGTGGCTGCACGGTGTGGCTTTGGGGTGTCTTGTGAGGCTGTGGTCAGGGTGTCACCCGGGGCTAGGGTCCCTGCCAAGATGGCGGCCTCCATGACCTCAGGAGCATCCTCGAGGGCTCTGGCAGCTGGAACTACGCCCCGTGGCCGGGGCAGCTCAGGCAACAACAATGTTTGTCTCCAGCTCTGGAGGCTGGAACCCAAGACCAGGTGTGGGCAGGCCTGGTCAGTCCTGAGGCCTCCCCTAGCTGCAGGCGGCCACCTTCTCCCTGTGACCTCACTGGACCTTGCTCTGTACTCACATTCAGGCCGCTTCCGCGTACCTGGACACCAATCAGACTGGAGCAGGGTCACCAGGCACCTCATTTTAACTCAAGCACCTCTTGAGGCCCTGTTTCCAAAGATAGTCATATTCAGAGGTACTGGGGGTCAGGGCTTCAACATCAGAATTGGGGGGGACACAATCCAGTTAATAAGAGCCGACCTCAGGCTCTTGCTGCCTATTGGCAAGAAGCCTCAGTTCCCGGCTCCCGGCTCTGCAGAGACAGGTCCCTGCACTGGCTGTTTCCCCCAGTGAAGCTCCAGCCCCACCAGGGTGAGACCTCATCTCCCCCGCCCATGGATCTGAGCACTTTTCAGAGCATCCAGCCAAGCCAGTCAATAATTCATTCAACAAACGTTCACTCTCCCATGTGCCCAAGAGCTGGCGGTGCCAGGCAACAACTGGGAAGGCCAGTCTTTGGGGAGCTCACAGTTCTGCAGGTGGCACGGAAAGCCGGGGCCTCTTCCAGGGCAAAGCGACACCACTGATAAGCAATAAGAGTCGCCGCTTGCTGAGGCCATCCCAGGCCAGGCGTTGTGCCAAGTTGTTTAAGTGTTTTAGCACACCAAGGGGAGGTACGACTGTCACTCCCCTCCACAGAGGGGAAACTGTGCTCCTCACACACGTGGATGACGTTTCTTGCGCGGCTGCTTCAGGAGGAAGGCCATGGCATTGGTGCTCAAAACACATTAAGTGTTTATTCATTGAGCACCTACTACGTGCCATACCAAGCACCTCCTATGTGCCGGACCTGATGCTAAGCTGTCAAAGACAGGAGAACCAGACTGATGTCATTTCTCCTCTTGTGGGACACACAGGCAGGCAGCAAAGAGAGTTGAAACAGGTCGTCCTGTGCCTGGGTGGCTGTCGTCTGGGACCTTGTCAGGGATGGGGCTTCAGGAGGGGCCATGCAGGCTGGGGACAGCAAGACCATCTGTGTGGAACACACAGGAAGGGCAGCCGGGTTCTGAGCTCTCGCCCTCTGACACGCATGCTTCCATGTGCTCGTCCTAATGCCCTCACTTGGTCCTTTAAGCTACGCCAGGAGGCAGGTGCCGTTTCTGTTTTAGTTTTACAGATGGCAAAACAGAGGCACAGAAAGTGCCCACAACTTGCCAGGGTCACCCAGTTCAAGTGGCAGAGGGTCTGACCCCCAAAACTCTGAAGCCAGGAGGCGATGTCATAAGAGGAAAGACAGATAGGCTTGGCAGTAGCTTTCCGCAGCAAAGCAGGGAACAGCATTTTCGCCGGGGGGACTAGCATGAAGCCCACAGTGGAAAGAGTTGGGGATGAGGGAGGGGATGGGGCTGGAGCACACAGACGGTGTCCAGAGGGGAGGGGCCGTGTAGAGCGAGCCCCAGGGACCAAGCGCGGAAGTGTGGAGCTGCCCGTGACCCCAGCTCCACGGCAGGCAGGTCTCACAGGTGTCAGGAGGCTCCCTGGTTGCCCGGCGTGCGGGGGGTGGGGTGAGGTGGAATCACATGTTGCCAGTTCTCACCTGCCCCGGCCCCTCTCCCCTGCCATTCACCTCCGAGGACAGAGCCCCAGAGCGCACAGCGCGGCCGAGCCGGGTCGAGCCGTCCTGCTCCCCGAGCCGGGTGCACACTCCTGCTGCTTCCTCGGCAGTCACCGCTCCCGCCTCTGCAGGGGCCTCGAGGCGCCCCTGCCTCCCGGGGTGTCTCCCTCACCCGCTGTGGAGGAAGCAGCAATTTCACATTCACACCCTGAACTACACAACCCCTAATTAGAGGCGCAGGCGCGCGAGCGGAGGGGGAGATGTTCCTGTTCAGTGCAAGTGTCGTTCCTTCTCTCGCTGCTTTTGGAACCCGCTGGTGGCAGCGGAGACGGAAGGGAGAGAACACCCACGGGAGCACATGCCCGGCCCGGGCGCTGCGTGGGCGCGCGGAGCAACAAGTCCACGCACACGCGTGTCCTCGCGTGGCCGTGCCCCCAACAGCCGCGCCCTGCTCCCCGGGACCGAGCCGGCGGCCCTGGGTCCAAATTTGGCCTCTGCTGCTGGCCGGGGGGGCCTCCAGCGAGGGACCGACCTCAGCCTCCTGCTCCTCAGCCACGCAAAGCAGATGATGACTCAGCAGAGCCTCCCCCTCCTCCTGGCTCCATGTCTGCTGGGCGGAACCCCCCTCTACCCCCCCCACTGCCCCCCTCCTCTGCCTGGGTGAGCCAGTGGGAGCATCAGACAGGGTCGGAGTGGCAGGAGGGCATCGGGTCTGGATCCCCGCTCCCTCCCTTCAGGTCAGAGTGACCCTCTATGGAGGGTCACAGCGCCCCATGCGCCCCCATTCTTGAGCTGCCTGCATCGGTCTCCCTAACACAGTAGCCCCCCTAGTATAACGTCCTGGTCCCCTATCACCACTGTAACAAGTGACCCCAGACCCAGCAGCTTAAAACAAGACACATTTGTCCCTTCCAGGTTGAGAGGTCGGGCTGAGCTGTTGGCAGGCCGTGGGGGAGAAGCTGCCCCGCCTGTGCCAGCTTCTAGAAGCCACCCAGTTCCTCAGTTCACATCCCTCTGCGAGTCCATCCCCAAATCTGGCTCAGAACACCATCCTCCCCTTCTGTTTAGGGCCTCCGAGGTTTCGTGGCGCCCACTAGAGTCCCTCTTCAAGGTCTGCTGATGAGCAACCTTAACCCCACCTGTCACCTTCATGCCCCTTGGCAAGTGACCTGGCGCAGCTGGGGCCAGGGCTGGGATGTGGACGGCCTCCTGGGCTGTCATTCCGCCTCCCGTCCACCCTGTCCTGTCCACGCCCTCAGGTTCAGGGGCAACAGGGGATCCCCTTCATGCACCTCCCCAGAGGCTCAGTGGTGGCCTCCCGCAGGGACTGAACCCGGCTTTCTTACAGTCATTTTGAGGGCTACATCCACGTGTACCTGTAACCCCCTCGGCCTGGTGGCTGGTGCGTGGCAGCTGCTCGACACCTTTATCATCATCACTGTTTATTTCCCTCTCGAGCAGGACGGTGGAAACTATGTCTTTTTACTGTATTTTCAGTAACCCATAGCCCAACTGCTGACAATGTACACGCAATCAATTATTCATTCAACAAACACTGTGCATTGACTCTATAGACTGAGCCATAGAAGAAAGTTTGACCTCAGCTTACTATTAGGAAGCTTCTGGACTAGTGATGGAGACAGAAGTTACCTCAGTCAACAGACAAACACAAGGACAAGACCACCCAAGGGCAGGAGCTGATGGAAGATGGGGAGAGAGAGAGGCCAGGGTATTTCCCCGCCACCTCACTGACACTGCAAAGGGCCCCTTCCACTGGGTAGCCCCTCTCCTGCAGCCACAGCTCCGCCGACTCCCCCCACGTCCTGCCTGAGGGAGGGAACAATAGCTCCTTGCTCCTGGCTAGTCGTGCTCCACTCCTTCTTGGGGTCCTGATCCACCCTGGGGATGTCCCCATGGTACCCCCAAGTGCTGGGGCTCAGCAGACATCCTGAGCAGCCACGATTGTGATGCACAGGCTTGTGGCAACGCTTGCAACGTTTGAACTCACGTTAAAATATAACCTTCCCCATGTGAGTGCAAAATAAAGTTGGCGTTCTACTTAAATCATCCCACATAGCGTCGGCAATATCCATGGCCTCCGGTGGGAACAGGTGGGGATTACAAAGTCTCCATGGCCACTAGCCTCTTGGTGCGGCCTCATTAGCAATTCCCCTTCCCTGTCAATAGAGCCAGGAATTGGCCTAGTCCCACCTGCCCCAGAGTGGACACTCATTGGTCAGGCCAACTGTGGGCCTGTGAGGCCTCCCGCACTCCCAATGGGCCATGTGAAGAATTCTTGCCATGAGGGGACGTGTGGATGGCAGCTGTGGGGAAGCTCCGCATGGTGGTGGTGTAACTGTGAGGGAGCTATTTGCTCTGCTGCCCCTTGGCAACCATGACAGGATGTCTGGAGCATCCAAAGCCATCTTGCGCCATGAGCGCATGAACCTAAAGATGACAGAGCACAAAAATACAAAGACCCTGGGGTGCTGGATCAAAAACCTGATGCCATCTCAGCCTGTGCCACCAGACAATCAAGCCCCTCCTCGGGGAAGCCATTCTGAATTGGGGGGGGGGGGTCTCTGTATTAACAGCTCTTGATTCACTTGAGAACGTCCTGGAGTAAGGAACCTGTCTCCTCGGGGCTACCCAGCATCCCTCAGGCTGGTGTGAGCAGAAAATCTTAAAAAGAAAAATTTAACAAATAACTTTTGATTTCCCTCAGGAGACAATTCGCAAGAGGAGCAAAAGCCGACCCACCTGACAGAGGTGGGTTCAGATGTGGCTCCTTTCTGATGAACAGCATGACCCTGGACAAGCCCGGTCCCCCAGGAGAGCCCCAGGACAGCACGACCTTAGATAAACCCTCTCTTGGGCAACCCTAGGACAGAGTGACCTTAAATAAACCTCTTTCCCAGGAAAGCCCCGGGAAGGAGTTGATAGTCATCTGAAGATCACTCTCCCCCTCTTTAGCCACCACACCTGGATTGTTCTGCTGGGTGGCATTTCTCCCTGCTGTTCCGCTGCGGCTGTGCAGCTAACTCGGGGGAAGGAGAGCATTTAGCAGAACTTCCAGGAAAGTTCCTTAAAGGAGGATGACCGAAGTTGGAGGGTAGTTTCTTTTCTTTTTTCTGCTGCCTGGAGGGCCGGTGTGAGGTGGAAGGTAACTCGGAGGATGGAAATCTCCTGACTCGTGGAAGAGCCGGGGAGGGGCGGGGTGCCTAAGAAGTGCGGAATAAATGGGAGCTGTGCTTTGACCATTACTGTCTCCAGAACCCGGGTTTCCCCCAGGATATTCTGCAGGACACAGAAGTTTCTCAAGAAAGTCGACCCTGTGGTCCAGGGGGACAGCCTGAGTTTGCTGTTAAAGGCCCTGATAAGTCCCGCATTTTCTCTTCGCTGGACCCTGTGCCTCCCAGAGGAAGTGGCCCCTCTTCCTGTTATAAAGAGAAAAAACAGGCCAGAAATGGGTCCTTCGTGGGGGAGAGAGGGCGTCCCAGACTTAATACCTCGTGAGATTTCAACCTCTCCTGAAAGTATCATCAATCTGGGGTTTCCCCACCAGCACCAGTGAGAAGACCTTCCTCTCCACCCCCAAAGGTGCTTTATCTTTTCTTTTCTTTTGCTTAATACCTTGTCTGGCCTCTTCCTGTCTAGAAACTCCCTCCCTGTCGAGCGAGCCCTTGCAGGATCCAGACGGGAGCTGCCGATTCATGGATCATTCAATAAAGTGGATTAGATCTCTGCGAACGTTGTTTCCTAACACCCCGCTCCCTTCACGATGCAGACACCTCGTAGACCGTCCCGGGGCGGCGCATCCCCTGGGCCCCCCGTGGACACCCTGATCCAGCCAGTGCCTGTTAAGCAGCACTGCCCCAGCGCCGGCAAGATGGCTGCAAGGCAGGTTCTAACCCCGGCCGCTCCCGGTGGGCCTGGAGCCTGACCTCTACCGAGCACCCAGCTGGCTCCACACCACCCCTGGGAGGCGAGGAGCACATCTCTGATGAAGGGTCTTCATTTTACCCACCTCCGGCAGCCCCAGCGTCCTGGGGGCGAGATGCTCACGGACCCGGCAAAGTCAGGTTTGCATCCCAGCCTCGCTCTTAGGGCTGTGAGGCTCTGACCAATGCGCTTTGCCTCGCTGAGCCTCCAGCTGGAGAGAGAAGATCTTCCATTCCATAGACAGTGGCCGAGAAGGTGAAAGGAGAATGAAGCAAGTAACAAGACTATCAGCTTGTAAGGAGGCGAGGAAACAGGGTCAGAGAGGTCAGGCAACTGGCCCAAGACACGACTCCAAATAAACAACCTTGGTCTCCTCATCCCTGGGGTCGCGGCACTGGAGGGAAAAGGCCGGTATTGCAGGGAGTTCCAGAAGAAAGGGTGTCAACAGTCAGTCTTCTGGTGTCAGCACCCAGAGCGTCTTGGGCCAGCGAGGCAGGGTGCGGCCTGGTTGCTGGGAACGGGTCTCCTGCCAGGGCGTGGAGGCGTCTCCACCCGCAAGGGATCACCCGGTCAATCTGTCAAACCCTCCAGTGACAGGACAAGGTGTGAAATGCCCCTTCCTCCTGGCCCAGGGCCCACCCCATCTGCTGCCAAAATCATCTTTGTAGAATCCCCGGATGAGCAGTGAGATCATCCCGGCAGGCCTGGGCCCCGGACCTGCTCCCATGTGCCCGGGGGCCGCCCGGCCCCCCACAGGCCCTGCTGGGCCGGAGAACACACGCGGCTTCGGGGTTCAGCAGGATAGAGCTGACTGGCACCAGCTCCCTCTCCTGGGTCCTTTGCAGCGCTGTTCAAACCCGCTTTTCCTCTACACCCCCAGGCCTGCCGTCAGGGAAGAGCGGCCAACTCCGTCCTGGCCAGCTCAGGGCTGTCTCAGGCCCAATGCTCAAGTCCTAGGTCCCGGGAACCCCTCAGTCCAGAGCAAGTGGGGGCTTCTGGCAACCCCACGCGGGGAGCAGACTTTCCCCGCTGGGGCCAGCCTGCCCTCTGCCTTGTTCCCTGGCAACTCGCCGGCGCTTCTGCCGCAGCCAGGCAGGGCCTGGGGTCTCTGAGCCAGTACTCGACACCCCGACCTCAGTCTTCTGTGGAATGGGGGGATGGCAGCTACCCTCCTGGCAGAGCTGCCCAGAGGCTGAAGGGAGGGAAGATCGTGAGGGACTCGGCGAAGACAGGGCCTGCTGTTACCAAGCAGGGCACAGCGGAGGGGGCCCTGCCGGGACTGGAGTGTTGGCTCCCTATCTGTGGTGTGCAGGATCCTGGGGACACTCACCTGGTTCATCCCCCAAACACACAGTAGGGCTGTCATGTCCTGCGGGCACAGAGGAGGAGCCGAGGCTCTGGAGCTGCTGCCAAAGACCGTTTCTGGTCCTGGGCATGGGGGGGCAGCCGCCTTTCCTGAGCCCTGGGGAGGCTGTGACCCAGGTTCCCATGGCCCCAGGGGCACTCGATGCTGGGAGGCAGGACCGCCCAACTCTTCTTGCTGTGGCCAGCTCCTTTGGGGATGCTCCCGGGATGTCGCCCACACCCGGCCAGCCCACTAGCGCTCAGTGCCAGGAGGCGGGTCCTTTGCTGAAGATGCCGAAGGGAACTTTCTACAGCTGTGCTGTGCTGAGCGACCAGGTGTCCACACCTGAGCATACCTGGGCTCCACACATGGCCCAGGACAAGACTTCTGACCAGCGCGGGACCTCTCAGGCACCAGCAGGGGATTCTGGCTCCATCCCCAGGGCGGGGTGTCTGTGTCAGGCTCCCCAATGGCCTGCGTGCCCCCCGTTATGGCGCACAGCATTCTAACTCATACCTCCCTCTTACCTGCCAGCCTCACCCGCGGGTTGGGGATGCCGAATGGGCCTGCCCCCAACCCTGTGGGGCCTGCACCTGCCCTTCTGAGCCCCAGGCGGATTCCAGGCTCTCCCCTGCACTGGGGTGGGGGTGGGGGGTGGGAGTTGGGGGGTGGGCATGTGTCACAGGCTTGAGGCCCTGACACCTGGTTCCCAAGGTCCTCCTCTTCCAGTCCCTTGTCACAAGCCTTCCATCTCCTTCCACCAAGACAGCTGGGGCAGCGGGCTGGGGTAGCGGTCTGGGGCAGCGGGCCAGGGCAGCGGGCGGGGGCAGGGCTTACCAGGGTCCCGCCCTCCGCCCTCCACCCTGAGCACGAAGATCAGACCTGGCGCTCTTCTCCTGGCTTTTGCTTTGGAAAAAGCAGCCATTTGTCGTAAAAATACATCCTTGATATTCACACACGCCGATGAATGGTGCTTCTTATAAAGCCGATGGGTGGCTGCAGCCTGGAAATGTTTGCATCTCTGCTGCAGCAGCTATGCAGGCACAGAACCTACACAAACAAAAGCTCCTTGGGGTCCACAGTGCTTGCACAAGGTCCATGGGCCTTGGGCCTACTGGCTCCCTAGCGACTTCTGCACCTACCATTTGTCTGATGTCACAGATCGGGCGTAGATAACCATCCACCAGCACAACGCCCCCTGAGGTGGGTGCATCCTGTTTATGGATGGGGAGACTGAGCCCCAAGGTAAGGGGTGGGGCAGGGTGCATGGGGCTAGAACCCATAAGCCTTTACCACTAGGAGGCCCTGCCTCTGGGGAAGCCCCGTGGAGACCACCCAAGCTGGTTCAGAAGGGCCTGAAAATCAGAGTCAAACCCCAGAGTCAAATCAGAGTCCTTGAGCTGCAGCCCCTCTCAGGAAATCTCCCGGGTTCCCTAGCTGGACCACCCAGAGTCCAGACAGCAGCAGCGCCCCCCCAGGTACCCCCAGCCCCAGCCCTGCAGGTGACCTGTTCCAAAGGAGACCTGGCTGCTCGCTGGCGCCCCCTCCAGGCACACCAGCCTATCTGCTGTTTCTGAGACACCACACCCCTGGCACCCCCTGGGCCTTTGCACCTGCTGCTCCTCCCAGCAGGAAAGCTTCTCTTCCAAGGTGGGGCCCTTTCCTGGACTCTGGGGTAAAATGCAACAGCCTCCACCACCCCTCCCTCACCACCCCCTCTCCCTGGTAATATCTCCTTAGTAACGCAGCCCTAACATCCTGGAGTGACACTATATTATATATGCACTGGTTTCCCATTTAGCGTCTGTCTCCCTGGTGAGACTCTAAATGTCATAAAGACCCGGGCGCAGCGACAGGTCCTCCGGCTACTCAATTAGTGGCTGGACAGGAAATGAGGCCAGGCTGAGGGCAGCCGCCCCCTCCCCGGGCCGGCTGGTCGCGCTGCTGGCACCGGCTTGCCAGATCTTCTGATTTTTCAAAAAAAGCTGAACATCCCGATTTTTTATGTAGACTCCTGGGATTTTATATATACACACTTAGCAACTTATTCAAATTACCAAAATTAAAAAACAGCTCGAGGAGCCAGACCGTATGGAGATGAACGCGCCGAGCTGGCGAAGTGGGCTCCCCTTCCCTTGTCGGGGAAGCGACATTTGGGCGGGCTGGAGAGGCTTCAAGGAGGGACCGACCCGCTGCGGGCGCTGGGAGCGGCCCCTCCCAGCCACCCCACCCGGGCCCGGGGCGCAGGCCTGTGCTGGCAGCATATGCGCCGAGTGTTTTGAGAAATGCAGCGCACAATACACAGCAAATACGGCTGCTCCTCCGTCTGGCCGGACGTGCCAGATGGTCCCCCCGCCCAGCTGAGCTGGCCGCGCTGGGCCCGGCCCGCGGCCAGCCCGCCAGAGGCGCCCGGAGCTCGCTCTCTCTGGGCCGGAGGATTTTTCTTGGCTCGCACACAGGAAGGCTGATTCAGCTGGGAACCTTCTGGATGGATCAGCCCCACCGCCCCATCCCCCGCCGACCTGGCGTCCCAGTGCACTGGCGTTATTACTAATTGTTTTCAGACAGATGGCTGGGGGGGCGCTCTGGTGGGGGGCTGGGAGGAGGCCGTGCCCTTGACTGAGGCTTGCATTCTGCAAAAAAACATTCGGAGGGTTAGCGGGGAGATCGGGCAGTGATGTGCAGTGGCTGTGGTGAGAGCTTGGGGAGGGGAAAACTCCAGGGCTTTAGGAAGGGAACAGGGGGCAGGAAGAAGCTTGGGAAGAAGCTCCAGAGGGCCTGAGGATACTAGCTGGGAAATACCCCTTCTCCAGGAAGCCCTCTTGGATTGAGCCTGGGTGTCCCGGAGATTTCCTCCTTCAGGGTTAGATTTAGGGAGTTGTCCCAGTAATGGGTTTGTGGGAAGGGTGGGAAACTCTCCTGTAATCGAATAAACATCCCTCACTTTTTAAAAAAAAAGATTTATTTATTTTTATACAAGAGCTGGGTGGGGCACAGGCCAGAAGTGCAGAGGGTGAGAGGATTCACCAGAGACAGAGTGGGGAGCAGAACAGGCAGACTAACTGAAATGCACTGCTGAGGGGAGCAGCGGGCGCGACAGGAGAGGTCTGCCGCACCATGTGGGATTCTCGCCGGCAGGCCCGGATTGAACCCACACTGCAGAGGCTGCAGACAGCTCCACAGCGCTGCGCTCAACCCGCTGCGCCACTGGGGAGGCCCAACAGCCCTCACTTTTTATATGATTTTGATTTAACTGGAAGGCATACAGAGCTGTCTCTATTTCACTGGATGGCACACATCTGACAGGCAGGAACAAAGACTAAAGACTGCAAATAGCAGTTGTGAAAAAGGTGGCCTCTGAGAGGGTCTGTGACTTGCCTGAAGTCACACAGTCAGCCCACGTAAATTCTGAGTCTGCTCTGTGTGCCAGCTAAGGTAGTAACACACAGTAGGGCAGGACCCGCCATCTCTGTGTTCACAGTTTCTAGGCCTGTGAGAATAGACGGATGTTAACTCACAAAGGAATAAGCTCCGAAGTGATTAGGACTGGCAAGAATAAAATAGGGAGCGGGGGGCGCCAGGGACCTTGGGGGAGGTCATGGAGGACTTCCTGGACAGGGCAACAGCACATCAGCAGAGTCTTGAGATGGAGCTGGAATCGCCATGCCTGCACTCGGAGAGTGTTCAGGCAGCAGGAACACGTGCAAAGGCCCTGAGGCGGGGTGAGGTGTTGTGTCAAGAAACAGAATGGCCGGCCGGTGTGAGGGCAGAGGGCAGGAGTCGTGCAAGGCGAAGGGTGAGACCTGAGAGCAGATGGGTCTGAGACAAGGGGGGCGGCGCAGGCCTTGGGGGTGGTGTTCGTGCTGACTCTTACCCTGGGGGTGTGGGGGGTCCCGCAGGTGTGTGAGCAGGGCTAGCCTGGCCTGACTTGGGTTTAGCAGGCCCTCTGTGGACGGCAGGGGTGAGGGCAGAAGCAGAGCGACCTGCGAGGGGCCGCAGCCTGCTGAGCCAGTGAGTGGGTGCGGGGAGGAGCCTTCATGTGTTTTTCAGGTATTGCCCACAGGGCTGGCCAAGGAGCAGCTCCTGGGTGTGCCAGGACGAGAGCGGCCGCCGAGCACTGGCCTCAGGACCTGGGCACGGGCTGTCCTCTCACCTGCCTCTACTTCCCTCCTCGCCTCACCCCTGCTCTCCGGCTGGTCCCACCTGCTCTGTGCCTCGGGAGGAAATCAAGCCCCCGCCGGGCTCCCCGTCTCTCCCTGAGTCTCCCCTCTCTCCAAACTTGCCACATTTGGAGGGAGGGGAAGAAGGGCTGGTGGTTCGGGCACCGACGGTGGAGCGAGGCTGTCCAGGCCCCAATCCCGACCCTCACGGGGCAGCGCGACCGTGACCGAGCACTTCCTCGCTAGGTCTCACTCACAGAAGAGCGTGATGACCCCCAGCCACGGACTGTCGTGAGGGTTAAGGGAGAGCGTCCGAGGCAGGTGCCAGGGACAGTGCCAGGCGCAGAGCGTGTGGCCGGCCCCGCCGGAGTCGTCACCGCGGGGGTCTGTGTCCAGGGCAGCGTCCCGCCGGCCGGAGCGGCCCTGGGCGTGGACTCACCTGCGCGCAGGTGCAGGCACGGCCGGCGGGTCCGGACGAGGGACGAGAGGGGGCACGAGCGCTGGCGGCTGCCGGGGGCCGCCGAGAGCCCAGAGCCCCGCGCCGCCACCTGCCCGCCCAGCCCCTCCGCGGGCGCACTGGCCCCGCGCTTCGCTCCCACTCGGGTGTCGGGTCTTGGTGCAGGCCCTGGGCGCGTCCTCGGACACCAGCTTATGTATTTTCCATCCGCCGTTAAAGTGATTTAAAACGGAACATCCGATGGATGGCGCCATGAAAATTAAAAGTCTCCATCACCCCGCGCCTGGTTGCACGCCCCCCCCGCCCCCCCCCACAGGTGCGTGGGGCATCTCCAAGCCCCCAGTCCTCGGGGCCAGGGCGGGGGGCGGGGGGGGCGGCCGTGGGGCGCCCAGGGCGGGGGAGGGGGCCGGAGGAGGCTGGGGCGCTGCCTGCGCCCTGGAGAAAGGTGACATCTGCTCATCCGTTTAATGAACGAGCCCCTGCGCGCCGCAGGACTGGGGGCCCACGGCCTCCAGCCCGCAGGGAAGAAAAGCAGGTGGAGAGAGGGCTGCGAATGTGCTCAATGATTGTCCGGCCTCTTCTTGGAAATCAGAGACGGGGCCTGGCTGGAGCCTTCCCTCTGCGCCAGGCATTTCCTGGGACCTGTCTGTCAGCCTCCTGGTCGGGGGCAGGCGCGGCCATTCTACCTCCTCCCCGCCCCGGCCTCCTCCCACCAGCCTCTGCGCAGCGAAGTGCGGAATAAATGGAGGAGCCGGAGCTGGTGGGTTAGCAGCTTCCTCCCGGCCAGGCATGAAAATCAGCAGGACACTCAGCGCCCCCAGCCATCCACTCGTTGGCAGTTGCCCGCTGGCCACAGGCTGCCACCTTGGAAGCCCCCCAGCAGGGCAGGTGGAGAGACTCTGCCTCGGGGCTGAGCAGGACCACTAGCTGCCGGCCTAGACGCTGGATCGCCCCAGTGAAGGTCAGAGGAGGGTCCGCAGAAAGCCGACCGCAGGCATGCAGGCTGTGGACCGGGGCCAGGGTCCTGCATCTCTGGTTTGTAGATCACAGAAAATGCGCCCTGCCGGCTTAATGCCCCAAAGGGAGCGATGGAGTAGGCCTCACCCCAAAGCATCAGCAGTCATGGTGGATTTCCCTGATCATCAGCACAGCACGGGCACTGACTTAGCACTGACTGTATGGCGGACCCGGGGCAAAGTGCTGTATGCGAATAGGCAGCCGTGCCAACCCAGCGAGGAAAGCTGTCACCCATCTGTCTTACAGCAAGGAGAGCTGGAGGCACGGAGAGGGCAGGGGCTTGGCCCCAGGACACACGGCTTATTGCAGGTGGCACTGGCCCCAGATCCGTGCTACTCACACCCAGCCCTGCAGAGCGTACCGTGACTGCGGCCGCCGCTGCTAGCCGGGAGGCCGTGGAGCTCGCCTGTGACTGGAGTGGCATCCACACCACCGCGCTATCCCTCCCGGTTCCTCACTCACCCAAGGACAGGTTTTCAGGCACCTCCCACCGCCAGCTCCCTTACTGAATGCTGGGGAACAAGGCCTGGCCTCTCCCTGGTCTTGGGGGAGCAGAGACCCCAGCGGATGAGGGGAGGTAATCGTCAGAGGCAATCTTCGTGCAGGGAGTCCCACACACTCAGGCAAACCCAGTGCAGGTCACTGCCTAAGTGGCCCCAGTCTTGTGTCCACTTTATGGAAATTTAAAAGCTCTAATCTGACCTCCAAGCACCCCAGGATATGGCCCTGCTGCCCCCTCCAGCCTGGGCCCCTCTCACTGTGCACGCCACCTCTCTGGGTGTCTTTCAGTTCTTTGAATAATTGTGCTTCCTCCCACCTCAGGGCCTTTGCACATGCTGTTTGTTTTTTCATATATGTGTAGAAGAAGCCAGAGGTGCAGGGGGTGAAAGGATTCGCGAGAGACAGAGCAGAACAGGCGGATCTACTGAAATACACGCTGAGGGGAGCAGCGGGGAGACAGGACAGGTCTGCTGTACCCTGTGGGTAGCTCCCAGGCCGGGGATCCAACTCAGGCCACAGCAGTGTTAGCCTGAGACTTAACCCCTAGGCCCCCAGGGAGGCCTGGCACACGCTGTTCCTTATGCCTGAACATGCTCCACCTCTTGACTCTCTTCCACCAGTCGGCCTGTTCTCCTCGGGGTGCCGCTTCCCCTGGCCCCGGGGTCTCAGGCAGGTGCCCCCTCCATGCTTGGTCGGGGGTAATGTGTCCCCATCACAACCCAGTCACTTGGTTTTTCACTTGCCTGGTTACAGGTTTTTCTCTCCTGCTGGATTCTGAATTCCAGCCACGAAGGTGGGGCGATGCTCTGGGCACCGCTGTGCCCACGCGCCTAGCACATCACAGGTGCCCCCCAAATAGTCATGGGGTGAATGAATGGAGACACTGAGCAGCTGTCCTGCCCAGCCGAACTTTGGTAGTTGGGGGCAGGGAGCACAGAAGGGGGCCATGGAGAACACAACGGAATGTTTGGGAACTGGGGGGCTGGGAGTGTGGGCACATGGCTGGACCTGCGGCCACTTCTCCCCGTGAAGTCTTCTCCCCGCAGGGGCTCCGGGGGTCTTCCTCTGACCGTGCCCAGGAGAAGCTCACAGAAGTCGCTCCCCACAACCCCTCGGAAAGCTGGGTCTGGGGGGCATGTGGGGCAGGGTGGTTTCCGACGTGTTGAGGTCCCCCTGAGACCCGGTGGCAACATCACACGCGCGCTGCTCTCAGAAGGAAGCCTGGGCTGGATGTAAATCTGGAAGCCGCTGGCACGTCGGTGTTGGCTGGGGCAGCGGGTGGGGGTGGGGGACAGAATGGAAGGACGGGGGCTCTGGCAGTTTTGACAAGCCCCCGGGGCCAGAGAAGGAGCCACGTGGTGGACACGCCCTCAGATGGTCCCGGCCCCTCTGCATCTCCTTTCCCTGGACGGGGACAGTCCCGAGACGTGCACTGACCCGCAGAACCTGGACAATCGCCCCTGAGACTTCGTATATTTATCTTGCATCCTGCGACTCTCCTAGTTTTTTGTGGCTGATTCTTTAGGATTTCGACGTTAGCAGACACGTCCTCTGAGGACGGAGACGGCTTTCCGTCTTCCTTCTCCCTCTGCATACATTTTATTTCCTTTTCTTGTCTATCGCATTAGCCGGGGCTTCCAAAGACGTGGAGAGGCGCGATGGGGAGGGAACGTCCTTATCCTGGCCTTCAGAGCAAAGCATCTAGTTTCTCGCCACCGCGCTGGATGTTCTGGGGTTCTGGAGATGTTCTTTTCCAGACTGAGGAGGTCCCGTCTCCGTTTCTAGTTTGCTAAGAGTTTTTATCTCGGATCGAGGCTGGAGCGTGTCGCCTGCTCTCACCGCATCCGTCGACATGCTCCTTTTATTTCTAGCCTCACCTCTCCTTCAAGGAGAAAAAGAAACACTCATCTCTTCAAAACACTGAGAGGTGAGTTTCCTGCAATGTGCAGCCTAACTGAGAGCTCAGCGGGACGTGACACAGGAGGTGGAGGCGCTGGGTCTGAGCTGCCCTTTACCAGAGGGCCTGGGGACAGGGATGCTGGGTGTGCTCGTTTTCTCAAGCTTCTGTGACAAAGTACCTCCTACTGGGGGGCTCTGACAGTAGAGATTTCTTTTCTCGCAGTTCTGGGGCCTGGAAGTCCCAGATCCAGGGGACTGTAGGGCTGGCTCCCCCTGAGGGCTGAGGAAGAAAACGATCCTGGCTGCTCCCCCAGCTTCTGGTAGCTGCTGGCATCGTTGGTGCGCCTTGGCTTGAGGATGCCCCCGGGCTTTCTCTTCGTCTTCAGTAGCATTTTCCCTCCGCGCATGCCCATGTTTAAGCTTCTCCTTTTAGTCAGGACACTGGTCATGCAGGGGCCCAGACCTTATCCCGACCAACTAATGACGGATGCTGTGCCCTGTCTCGACATACGGCCACATTCTGAGACATTGGGAATTAGGACTTCTCGACCTATAGATGGGGGGGGTGGGGAGTGGTTTACAAGTGAATCTATAACATCAGGTGGAGGAAGGATTTTCTTTTTAAGACCCAGCTTCTTGGGGCCACTTAATGGCCGACAGAAAAGATCTGGTTGGGATGGAGCAGTTCAAATCCCAGAAGAAGGAAAGTAAAATGAAATGCCTTTCCTTAGGGGCTGATGGGGCTCGAGCCCCAGCCCAGGGCGGGGGGCCGCTGGCCTGGCCAGGCACCAGGCACACGTGGGATCCCTAGGAGGCCTCCCTCCTTCCCGGGAGCCTCCCTCTTGGGCTGGGGTGTGGACCGGTGGGCAGGGAGCCGGGGTTCCACCCTGGCTGGAACCAGCTGGGCCGCCCTCCTGCAGGCCGGCCTCCCTGGAAACAAGGACCCAGTGTGCTCTTGGCGCGAGGACTTGGCTGGGGGCTCGCCCAGGAGCCGCGTTCAGACAGGACCCCTTTGACAGCAGGATGAATCGGGCTCAATGTCTGCATCCAGCTGAGGGTGGGCGGGGGCCAGGGCAGGAGCAGCTTCTGGAAGGGCCCCTTGTCCAGGGTGGAGGTGGGGCCCGCGGCAGCATCCTCTGCCAACAAGCTACAACCTCACGGCGATTCCTGAGGCGCAAGAGGGTCCGTGGGGAGAAAGAGGATCCTTAGCAAACACTTGATTTGTCACACTCACACCTTTATTTTAATGCCTGCCGGGTAAACTACAGCTAGCCCAGCCCTCCCCAGAGTCTGTTGCTTAGTGCGCGCTGACGTCTCGTGACATTCGAAAGCAGGTTTACTGGAAACGACTTCGATGTCCATCAACAGGTGAGTGGTAAGCTCTGCTTGCAGTGGAAATCTATACAGCAGTGAACAAAACCCCTGCCCCGGGCCACGCCCAGCACAGATCTGCAAGCGCAGGAGGGACTGAGATGGACGCCTACTCTCGGATGGAGAGGCTGAGCAGGGCCTCGCCTAGCCCGGGGCCCAACACTGGGGCTGCTCTGAGACGCCACCTCTCCCTGGGACCAGGCCTGTCACCCGCGTATGGAGCCAGCGGTCCCCAAGCATGGCTCTGATTGCAGAGACATTCCCCAGGTAGCTCTCCAGGCCCTTCCTCTGGCCTCTGTAAGCCACACTGCACAAATGAATCTTCCTAAACTGTTGCTGTAAGGGGGACTCTCCCCCACTCATGCACCTTCAATGCTCCCCATTGCCTGGGACATAAATACAGGGTCCTCAGCCTGGCTTTTCATGATCCCAGGTCATCTGAGGGGACTGGGCCCCACGATGCACCCCCCATAGCAGCTCCTCAGCTGCACCCCACAAGTGCTCAGGCCTAGGGCTGCCCCCTGCACCTTGAACGTCCATTCCCACCTCCCTGTCAAATCCCTTTTTTAGGTTTTAGAGGTGCAGCCTAAATGCCACCTCCTCCTCTCCAGTGGGAGTCAAGCACACCCTCCTCCCTGCTACCACCACCCCCATCTCCCTGTGACGCCCTAGTCCTTTCCTCCTGGGCCCACAGCGGGCCCACGGGGATTCCCGTTGAGGGGCGGGGGTGGGCAGAACTCAACCTGAGAGCTGCTCTGATGGTGGCACTGCAGGCCCCTGGGCCTCGGAGGGGCTTCGCATTGATCAGAGGAGGCTCCTTGTTGATCAGAGGGGCCCCCCCGCAGAGCTGAGGGACCAGAGGCCACGGCCCCGCAGCTGGGCTCCGGGAGAGCCGCTGCGAGCTGAGATTAGTAAGGAAGGCGTCATGGAAACGGGAGAATTGCTCTGGCCCCGAAGCCGGGTGGGACTCGGGAGGTGGCGTGCTTCCAGGGAAAACATTTGGAATTTGGACCTAGGCCTGGGCGCGGATTCTTTCCTGCCTCTTTTTGAGCCAAGCGTCTTTTGGTTATTCTAGAAACCCTGACTCGACCTGGCTCCAGCTGAAGAGAACAGTTACTGGCCTTTGTCATGCCAAAGTTCAAGGGCCTGCCTCAGCCGCAGGAGAACCAGGGCTGAGACGCAGGCCTCAGGGTGCTCCCTCTCCATCCCAGGCCTCGGGGTGCTCCCTCTCCATCCCAGGCCTCGGGGTGCTCCCTCTCCATCCCAGGACTCGGGGTGCTCCCTCTCCATCCCGGGACTCGGGGTGCTCCCTCTCCATCCCAGGACTCGGGGTGCTCCCTCTCCATCCCGGGATTGCTTCCGTCCATCGTGGCTTCACACCAGGGCACGCCCACCCTCAAAATGGAAAAGGCGCCTGCAAGCCCCGCTGAGTGTCCTTGATAGCTAGTCACCCCCAATTCTCTCTCCCCTATAGTTCCATCCACAGGCCTGGGATAACCTCTGAGTAACTGGATTATCTGATGACTCCTGGACCATTCCCTGGGGCCACAGGTTGGGAAAGTCTGGTTGTCGGGGCTGAAGTCACTGCCCACTCTGGAACAGTGGATGGAAGCGTCGCCCCAAACCCCAGGGGTGTTGGTCCTGCAGAGACCTCACAGCATCTCCCCTGGAGCCCCGGTGCCAGTCGGGATCACCCACCCAACGGGAGGGCAGCTGCGTGTGGTTCGCAGGTCAATGTTAATGACAACTCAGGGCTCTAAAAGCCAAAACAAACAAACACCACCAAGAGGAGACACAGAGGACAGATTGGCACCGGCAGAGGAGGGGGCTTAGGTGAAGGGGATATGAGTGAAAAGGGCCAAAAGGTGAAACTTGTGTTATAAAATAAGGTTGGCCCGCCCTCGGGTGACGTGCACCGCGGGGCCTGTGGGTAACGCTGGGAATCTGGAAGTTGCAAGAGGGCAGCTCAGAGGCCCTCGTCACAGGACAACACGGCAGGTCTGCGACGGCGCTGACCAGGCTGGAGGCGGTGGCCAGTTCACAACGTATAACACACTCCGTCGTGACACTGGACACCCGCAGCTAATATGTTAAATGTCAATTATCCCTCAGTTTTTTACCAAATCAGAATCTGGGGGGAAATGGGCTGGAGCAGGAGCAGGAAAGGGAACGTTCAAGATGGCGGATTCTCCCACTTCCTGAGCTTAGTGTGGAGAGAGTGGCCTGTGTCCCTCCCCCTGGACGGCCGCGAGGACGGGGACAGGACACGGCCGACTGGGGGGCCACCGCGCTGTGAGGAGTCGCAGGCTGCTGGCCCAGGCTCCCCCAGGGCCGGCCTCAGCCAGACGCGTGACCGGCGACCCCGGCGAACTCCCGGCAGCTCTGTGACACGTGAGAACCCCGCGGGCCTGTCCCCCAGGACCACCCCGAGACAGAATCGCGGCGGTTTTACGCCACTGCGTTCGGGTGGTTTGTTCCACAGCAGCGGGGGCTGTGGCCGCGGCTCTCGTGGGCTGTTGTTGCTGGTTCCCTGACAGAATCGGCCTGCAGAGCCCGCTCACTCACTGACTGCAGAAGCTGGGGGACCAGAGGCTGTACCGGAGTCCCCAGGGCCCCCCGAGCTGCTCACAGCCCTGCGTGGAGACAGGACCCCGCCCAGTGCCCCCCACCCCCAGAGCCTGCCCCCGCGGCAGCCGTCGTGTCTCAGCAGATTCAGGAACTGGGCTGAGGCGGGATTTCTCTTTCCCTGTCTCGCCCCCATCTGAAAGGACCCCATTTATAGGCTGCCTTGTTTGTGTCTGTCTGGACCAGCACGTCCACTAGAACCTTCTGTGTTGCCGGAGCCATGGCTCCTGCACACTTGAACGTGGCCGGTGCATCCGGGAACCACACCCGGCACTGCTCTGCGCTTTCCCTGGCCCCCTCCTGGGCGCACCCTCAAGCCCGGAACCCGGAGACAGCACGCGTTCATCCCACCCGCTAAGAGGGTTCCGGGGGGCCCGGCTCGGCGTCTGCCCTCTCTGGAGGGGTACAGGACAAGCCTTTCTTGCCTTTCCTGCTTCTGGGGGCGCCCGCATTCCTTGGTCTGTGGCCCCGAATCACTCCATCCTTGCCTTCCCCTGTTGTGTCTTCCCCAACTCGACCCCTCGTCTCTGCTCTGTAAGGACCCTGGGGACCACATCGGGCCCCGAGGACCCAGGGCCAGCTCCCATCTCAAGACCCTGAGTCACACCTGCCAGCACCCTTTGCCACATGAGGTCACCACCCCCAGGTTCCAGGGTCAGGTCGTCCACGTCCAGGGTGCCACAGCACACGCCCTGGTGTCAGGCCCCGAAGGAGCTGCTTCTGCCTCGGCCTCCGCGCCATCCCCCGCGCCAGGCGCGCAGTCAGTGACCAGCGACTATGCTCGTGGACTGGGACCTCTGCTCCCGCAACACGGTCGTTGACGGACATGCTGGGTTTCCGTCCGAGTCTGAGCTGGAGTTGCATGCGCACAGGCACGCTCCCTTCTCTGCCAGGGTGGGGGGCAGCCACAGCATGGTGGGGGCTGGAGGAGGAAGCCAGCCCCAATCCTGTCCTTGGAGCCCACAGACCCAGCCCGCAACACCCTGATCATACCCCTCCTGACGCCCACCTGGCACAGTCCATGCCCGGCTCTGTTGCTGGATTCAGACCCAACATATTCCAGGGTACCCAGAGGAGACCCAGAAGGCTGGGGAGGGGACGGGGCCCCTAGCTCCACCCTGGAGCCTCCCTGGGTGGGCTGCTGGTGAGGCAGCCTCCTGTATGGCCAGATGGCAGCCACCTGCAGTCTCCTCCTCCTCTCGGAGTGGCCAGGTGGGGTGCTGGGGTGCCTCCTCCAAGCCGTCAGAGCCTGTGCGAGCTGTGCGGCCAGCCAGACAGGCTGGGGCGGCTCCTCAGAGCGAGGCACCCGGTGTGTAGACAACTGTGCCCAGTGGCTGTGGCCCCTTGTGGACGGCTCACCTCTCCCCCATGGTGACGGCACACCTCTGTCTGGGGCTTTGGAGCAAGAACAGCCCTTCATTCATTCACTGAACACCAAATGCCTACAGCACACCCCTGCTGGGTGCTGAGACACGATATGAGCAAGTAACGGTTTGTTGAGCACCTACTATGTGCAGGCACTTTTCATGGGATCAATGATGCAGCCTTGAACAAGACCAGTACATGGAAGATACCTACCATGTGCCACACGAGGCTGATGACAACAGTGACCTACTGTGTTCACTCAGTACCTACTATGTGCCCGGCTGTTCTAGGCAATGGGAGACCATGGTGAGCAAACGAACTTTGTTAAGCACCGACTATGTGCCAGGACTGGGGACACTGTGCTGACCAAGAAAGACACAGTCCTGCCCTCACAAAGCTCACAGTATTGGGGGGTGGTGAGGGGTGCACCTGGTGAGGAATCTTGGTGAGGCCTGGGGAGAGACCCCCAGCGGGGGTGCAGAGGGCATGTGAGATGACACTTGCAGGAGGTGGTACCTGGCCTGCCCAGGGGTGGCAGAACGTGTGTCCAGCTAGTCTGGAGGTGGCCCAGAATCAGCCCCATTTCACAGACGGGAAGATGGAGGCACTGAGAAAGCGGGGTCCAGGGTCCACACCTGCGGGAGGCTCCACATGCACCCAAGGGCAAGCACAGCAGTGGCCTCCGGTCACACATGGCCCATGGCCAGCCCTGCCCCGCGTGGAGCTCTGGGCCGGCCACCACCTGGCAAGAGACTCCTGTCCAGCCCCGGCTCTGCCCTCCTGGGAGCCCGGACGACCCTCCTGCGTAGCCTGTGCTCAAACTGTCAGCCGCGCGTGCCCGTGGGCTTAGCGCCCTGCCAAGCAACATTATTTATTCCCTGGTGGGAATTAATTATCTGGTGCCAAGGAGGCACTTGGAGCAGGAAAAGTGCTAGGGACGACCGTGACTTACAGGAAATGCCGCCCTCCGCTCGCGCTGCCCGCGGCCCTGCTGGCTGAGCGCCGGTGGCAGCCCCGACCCACCCGCGCAGGGTGAGCCCCGGCCTGGGCAAGCGCCCTGACCTCGGAACTCGTGTCCGTGAAAGCCGGAGGGAACGGAGTACAGGAAAGAAGGGGGTGTGGGAGAAGGCGGAGGGCGGGGTGGGGGGCAGGGCAGGGAGGAGGCAGGCGCGGGAGGGGAGGGGAGAGAAGGACGCAGAGGAAGAGTCAGATGCAACAGGGAAGGGAGACGCGCCGGCCAGGGCTGTCCAGCCCCTTCGCAGGGCGAGGAGCGGGCGCCACAGGCTGCGACGAGGCGATGTGGGTGTGTTCCTCGGCGGAACGGCACAGAGGCCCCAGCCCATTTCACAGGTGGGGACCCCGAGGCTCGGTCGGCGCAGCACTGCCTCCACGGTGTCCCAGGAGACGCTCCCTCTGGCCGGAAGAGCCGGCTCGGCTGTAGCTGCCGGGTGGGACCCACCCCATGTCCAGCAGCAGAGGGAGGGGCGCCCTGACCCCTCTAAGCCAGATCTGAGAACCGCTGGTGGAGCCCGAGGCCGCGGGCCTCCGAGCCTCCGCACGCTTCCTTCCAAGGGTCCCTGCTCTGCCGCGTCCCTGGGGGCCAGACCATGGCGGCATTCAGTAGGTGCCCAATAAGTGCCTGCTTTCGTGACCCACGTGTTATCGGAGGGCCTGAAGCACGAAATAGTAAGGGCTGGGGGAAGCAGAGGCCTCGCGTGGCTGCCGACTTAGCCTCCTTATGCCTCAGTTTCCCTACTTGTAAAATAGTGTTATCGATGGTAGAACATCATCCTGGCCGTGTGAGGACGCCCAGGCTGCTTCCCAGGGATTTAAACCCGCCCCTACCCGAGGCAACTGCGGTGAAGACTGATGAGAAATGAGGGCCCGCCTCCGCAGAGGCCCGCTCGGGCACAGGAACTTGCCCGCGGCCACCCAGCCACAGCCACAGCCGCTGGAGAAACCCGTCAGCGCCCCCCAGCCTCCCGGACCCGGCAGAGAGGACAGTGGGGGTCCCTGTGGGAAGGGGCTGGCTCAGGGACCCTGGCTCAGACTGTGGGAGCCTCTTTATGCTAATTAGGCTCTCAGGGTGGCCCTGAGACTTCCTTGCTTGCCCCCCACCCCCGCCCCCAGTCCTCACTGAGTGATCTGTGCTTTGAACCATGCGGCAACCCTGCTGTAAATCAGGACGCTGCCCCCGGGCACAGAGGCCCGCAGCCACCTGACGGCCCTCAGCCCCGAGGTGGGTGGAGACCCCACTGGCTCCTGGGCCAGCTGGGAACCCTCTGGAGGCTGCTGCCATGGCAACCGAGCTGGCTGCCCTGCTCCGCGCTGTGTGGGCGCCTGCCCATCCGCTCCCAGGGGCTGAGTGGGCTGGGGCCCGGCGGCCCCCTCCCTCTCCCTCCCCCAGGGTCGGGGTGGGGCGGTCCCTGAGAGCTGCCTGCCCACTCGCAAGCCCAGCAGGGCAAAGCCAACCCGAAGGCCGCCTCCCTTAAGAACAACTACTGGCAGCGAGCCGCCCCATGCGCCGTCCCCACTGTCCCCGGCTGGGGTCTCGTGATAACCCATTTGTGGAATAACAAGATTCAAGACAAAAGGGCAAAATGGCCTGCCCCGGGTCACGTGACAGGTAAAAAGGAAAGCCAGGGTTCAGACAGGATTTCTGGCCCCAGAGTTCCACTGCCCACTGCCCAGTGTGTGGTGCAAAGTTTAAGCCATGAGCTCTGTGCTGTGTGACCCCAGACAAGTCACTCAGTCTCTCTGGGCTTCTTCCCCCTTCTGCAAAATGGGCTAATAGTACCTGCTTCAGAGAGTCCTTGGGAGGGTGAGACCAGCTCATGTGTGCAAAGCACTTAGTGCACACGTGGGCAGAGCACGCACTGGGGCTTCCACCAGGAACGCATGAGATAAACGCTCCAGGGGACCCCAGAAGGGGAAGCAGGACAGAGGAGGGGGGCAGCGCCCCAGCCCCGCAGGCTCCTCATGGGGCTCTGGAGTCTGTATACCCCAGGCCTTGCCCTGCCTTAGGCACAGGGGCCTGCATGCTGCCCCAGAGTGGTGGCAAGTCCCAGGTGGGTTAGGCTTTCTGGACATGGGGCCAAAGTTCTTCCCAGGGCCAGGGAATGTAGTCTGGAGCAGCCGCACTGGGTCAGAGACCCAGGCAAGGGCTGGGGGGCAGGGGTGCTCGCCTGCCTCACGCTGCAGGGGCTGTCCATCTGCCTAGAACCTCACCAGGCCTGTCTGACCAGTAGTTCCCTTTTTTTTTTTTTGGTGGTGGTAGTGGTTTTATTTTTTTACTTGTGTATTTATTTTTTCAGATGAAAGGCCACTGGTTTGGTCAAAGTCACACAGATTTGGAGCAGGGAGTGAAAGTCTAGACTCCCAATTTGCACCCTTTCCACTGGGCCTGGATGACCGCCTGCAGGGCCTAGAGAGGCGGGTGCTAATGTGGCTGGGAGGAAAGGTGCTGCTCAAAGGCCTGGGGCATCTGAGGGAGGTGCTACCGGTCAGGAGGTCTAGGAAGCAAACAGAAAAAAATCCCAATCCAACAACTTTCACAATGAAGATGTCTGATTTCCTCGCTGAGAAGTTGAGAAGCTCCTCGACTGCTTGGTTGAGCAGCTCAGGCAAGGCTCTTTCCCTTTCTCCCTCCTGCCCCCCTCGGTATGGCTCACCTCCCTCAAGGTCCCAAAGTGGCTGCAGCACATCCAGCCATCACAATCACATTCTTGCCAGGACAAAGCACACCCACGATGACCTAGACATCGCTTCCTCTTGTCTTTCGAGTACAAATTCTCCGCAAATCTCCTCTCAGAGTCCCCTTCCTGCCCTGTTGGCCGGAGCTGGGTCCCAGGAACGCCTGGCAGGGAACATACGGAGGCTGTGATTGCTTAGATCAGGGGTCAGAAAGGTAGGGACCACTCGCCAGATCTGGGCCCTCCCACCCCATCTGCCCAGCGGAGCTCTGATCCAACAACCCTCTGGAGTCCCCAGACCCTGGCATCAAAAGCCTGGCAAGCCTCGCCCTACTGTGGAATTTTCCAGATGAAGCCATTCCTTTGTGTGTTAACAGAGCGTTTAATCTCAGCTCCTGGCACTGGGCAGGAAGGAACCTGCTTTGCTAGAGGATTTCTGTCTTAAAGTGAGTAGCCAGGTAGTGTGAGAGGGGCCTCGGAAGAGGAAAACACATCTCCCCTCTCTCCTGAGAAGTCCAGGGCCCTGTGCCCCCGCCCCTAGCTGAGCTCCCTGCTCTGCTCCCTCCTCTACCTGCCCCCCCAAAACTGCAGGACACCCCTAATGCAGCTCAGGGGGGCTTTAAAACGCCCTGCACATCACCCCTCTCACCACAGCGTTGCTCACTCTCTTTTCTCCCCTTGTTAGCCGTGCGCACACGCAATCCACAGATGCTAAATTGGAAAAGTGCCAACATTTCTAGAAGGCGGCAAGGAGACCTCCGCCCTCCAAATCCAACCCTAGATGGCCACGCTCAGAGGTGCTGGGTGTCCTCTGTCGGGGCTGGACTCCTTCACTTGACAAATTATTACACAGAGCCCGCAGTCCTCTAAGGCTTTGGCTGTTGTCACCCATTTTACAGATGGAGAAGTCGAGGCCCAGCGGGGCAGGCTAGCTGGAGGAGAGGCGCCCGGTCAGCCTGCCTCGCCACGTCTGGGCTCCCGGTTTCCTTTTAACCTTTTTCTTCCTCCCCCTCCCGCCATCTTCTGTTCTATGTTGTTCTCTGAGTTGTGTTTTTCATTCTTCTCTGTATGTCAGTGACATCTTTCAAGCAGGACACAGAGGTGACTCCTCCTTTATGTGTCTGTGCTGTGCTCCATGGTTCCCGACACCCAGCCCATCACAGTCACGATGGTTTGGGTGAAAACAGACACGTGTGACCTCTCACGTCTCAGGATGTCATTCACCTGAATGTCCACTGCCGTGCGCAGGGGATGCTGCAGGGGCTGGGGGGACCCGCTGGAGCTGGCCTAGCTGGGCAGGGGAAGGTCTGAGTCGCCTTCTCCCTGACAGACTCAACGCCAAGTCTGAGACTGTGCTGGTGGAGAAAGTAAACGCAGGTCCCACCAAAGTCCAGAATGTTCCCAGCTCCCCAGAGGCTGTGGGTCACACACCTGAGGACTCCAGAATAACAAACCTTCAGAGCATGGCGATGCATTCCCAGAACAACGATGCTGGTCTTCCACAAAGCCTCCCACCACACCCCACAGTTTGTCCACATCTCCAAAGCCAGTCCCACCCAGTCCCATCCAGCCTCCCCTGAGCCATCAAGAGGAACCAGGTCCCTCTCCACTTCAGGCGAGGGGTGATTTTTAGGGCTGGCATAAAGGGAGCAAAGGGGGAAGAGCAAGAACGTCATGAAGTCAGAACGAAACTGCAGCAACACAGTGACAAGAGTGACTCACGTAGCACAAACCAGAACATTGTTCCTTCAAGTGTCAAAATCTGCAGGGCAGCCTCCGGGATTTGGGTCTTACCCAGTGTAATAATTCAAAACATTCCATCACCTTCTCGGGCACCTATGAATGGCACATTGTCTCCCGCTGCCGTCTTTGTTCGGGAAAGCTCTCAAAGAGGAACTTGGGGCAGAAGGCGGCGGGCCGGCCGTTTCCTTCCGCAAAACAACTTGCTGACAGCTTCAAAATGCTCCCCTCAAACCCGTGCCCTCCTCCTGCTACCAAACCCTCGTGCTGTTGGCACCAGGCTGCTCCAGAGCGTGTAGAAAACCAGGGCCCAGGGCCTCCCTGGTGGCGCAAGGGGTTAAGACACAACCTGTGAAGCTATATGCAGCCTCTGCAGCCAAGTCCGATCCCCGGACGTCCAGGGAGCAGCCCACATGGCGCAGCAGACCTCTCTTGTCTCACCCGCTGCTCCCCTCAGCAGTGGATTTCGGTCAGTCTGCCTGTTCTGTTCCCCACTCCTGTGAATCCTCTCACCCCCCCACACCTCTGGCCTGTAGCCCAGCTCTTGTATGCATAAATAAATAAATCTTTAAAAAAAAAAAAAAACCAGGCCCAGGGCACGCCACCTTGGACTCCTTCAGAGAAGCTCGAAATGCCCTGGGCTGGTGGGCCGGGCAGCACACGGGAGGTTATCATCATTAGCAGAGAGTTAACTCGAATGGGGGAGAAACGCTTTCAGCGTAGTTTTATTAGCGCTGGATTCCAGAATGCCTTTCCTATTCTTTTAAGTAATATTCTGTGCAGCCCTGTGCCCTCCATAGAAGAAGAAGAAATTGGCTGGTGTGGGCTCCAGGGAGAGGCTGCCTTATTTATAGGAGGGAATTCGCAAGGGAATCCCTGAACACTACAGTTTGCCTCGTGGAGCCAGGTCTCCACATCCTTCTGGGTATATTTAGGGACTTGTGCTCATCCATTATGAGCCCCAGAAAAACCAGCTTGAGCTCTGAGTTCTCAGTTGTGATGGGGACTGGAAAGGGGGTCCAGGGGGTGACAACAGCTGACCCCATGCACGGTGTAGCCTTGTATGGGCTGGGACACCCTCACCGCACTGGAGTGTTTTCAGGGACCTCTGGTCAGGACCCATCAAGGGAGACACAAATACAATCTCGTAGATAGAGAATCTGATATACAGATTGGTTAAGTAACTTGCCCAAGGCCACACAGCTGGAAAATAGCTGAGCTGGGATTTGAACCCATGTACCGCAGCACCATGGCATGTGCTCTTAACGGCGATATTGTGTGGTTTCCCCGAGTCCAAGCACACTGCGGTGAGCGGGCCCTCTGTGGCACACACTGACCGATCCGCCCCCAGTTCCCAGCGCTGTCTCCCCGCCTGTGTCCACCGCCAGTCCAGAAAGGCTGCTTGCTTTCCCGGGCTCCCGTGTTGTGGTTGCTGATGAGAAAAGGCAGGAGCCAACTGGGGATGCTGGGAAAGGGTTTGCCTTTTGCAACGAAAGGAGTTAAAGCAGCTGATGCCGGGCCTCCCTGGTGGCTGGCGCAAGGGGTTAAGCTCCACACTATGAAGCCATCTGCAGCCTCTGCAGCACGAGTTCGATCCCCGGCCAGGGAGCAACCCACATGGTGCAGCAGGCCTCTGCTGTCTCCCCACTGCTCCCCTCAGCAGTGGATTTCAGTCAGTCTGCCTGTTCTGTTCCCCACTCTGTCTCTGGTGAGTCCTCTCACCCCCTGCATCTCTGGCCTGTACCCCAGCTCTTGTTTGCACAAATAAATAAATCTTTAAAAAAAAAAAAAAAGCAGCTGATGCCTCCTGTGTCCTGTATTCCTGCCTTGAATGTGAATGTGATGCCTGGCATCATGGCAGCCACCGTGGGGTCTGAGGTATAGACCAGGAGATGCACAGTGACCTGGAAAGCCCTGAACTTTGGAACTGACTCCCCCGCACCCCAGACCTCTTTCTGTTTGGGAAGATTAAACTCTGTTTCCATCACTGGTCAGGCTTGCAACACTCACAGCCCAAATCATCCCCAACGTCCTTATCTCCCTTCTCCTCCCTTAGTCCCACTCGACAGTGACTGGTTGTTAAAATCAGCCTCTTGAGAGTGAGGGACCAGGAGGGGGCCTGTCTTCCAAGGATATTGGTGGAATTACATCCCTCTGCCTGGCCGGCTCTGTTTACTGGGCCCCACTGTGTCCAGGCATACACAGATCCCAGGGCCCCGGGGTCATTTCTCCCAGCCTAGGAGGGAGGCAGCGTTCAGCTCCACTCGGCCGATGAGGGCACTGAGGTCCTGGGCCTCAAGACTTGCCGCGTGCGGGCGAGAACTTCACCGGGGCCAGCCTGGTCAAGCTCCCAGCTCTGGTCACCCTGGCCCGTGGCAGCCCTTCAGACTCTGTCTCCTCCTGTCCCCCGGGGCCAGAGCCTCACCCTCGGGCTCCTGCTCCTTGTCTGTGAAGGGGGGACGCTGTCAGGGCTGCTGTGTGATTTGACCTGGAGCCCGGCACATGGGGTATCCACAAAGGGCCCCATCATTGTTGCTGGGGTGATCGCTGTGCCCAGAGTCTTGAGAGCAGCTCCCCGGGACAGCAAAGGGCAGAAAGGAGAAGGGCCCCTGAGGCCCGATCCCCAGGCCTGGGCACAGGTGCGCCCTCGGGGGACCCCTTGGAGGGCCTCCTCCGTGGGGCTACCCGAGGAAGGAAGCACCTGCGAGAGTCTAGTTTCCTGACAGGGGCTGGGGGCTCGGGGGCCCAGGACCCAGCCATCGGGCCAGGGCAGCCAGCCCACGGGGCTTGGAACGCGCCTGTTAGACCAAGGCCAGGAGGCGGCTGCCGGACACTGTGGCAGGACAAGAGCGGGGCTTGGGGACATCTCTGGCCAAGCCCAGGCCACAGCAAGGGAGTCACCCTCCAGCAGTGGTTTCGCACACGAGGACCCGGCCGGAGCCAAGCGCTAGAGCACGTGCGTTTCACCGGCTCCTCGCCGTGCTCCCAGGGAGGGAGGACTATGACCATCTCTTCCGAAAAGTGAAGCCCAGAGCGGTTAAGCAGCTTGCCCCGGGTCACGCCCCTCCTAACCAGCATAGCCAGGATTTGAATCCAAGTGGCCAGACGCTGTTCCTAAGCGCCAAAGAGGTAACAAGACTTTTGTTCGAGTGAACTTCGGCTCTAACGGGGCTGGAACTTGCGAGGCCCCCAGATGCGCCCCCCCCCCCCCCAAGGAGGTCTGTGAAGCTTCCTGCATTAAAACCGCCGCGGGCCTCACACTCAGAGAGCCGCCCTCGGCTCTACGACATTGAGGGGGTGACATCCCCACCCGAGACTCAGTTTCTCATCTGTGCAACGGGCTGAGGCGAGACCAGCACACGCAGCCAGAGCACGCTAGCCAGCGGCCCGCGCCTGGGAGGGGAGGCGCCAGGCACGCAGGGGCACCGGGCTTGCCGGGAATAAGCGTCCCCTCAGCAGCCGGCGGCTCGGCGCTCTCAAGTCTGACCGAGCGGCGCCCTGCCTCGGGCAGGCGCTCCCCAGAGAGCACACAGACTTAAATGGCCAATATTTCCGCGGCTCAGCACAAAGCACAATCATCACAGGGCGGCCGGGAAGGGCTGTTAGCTTGATTGGGTCCTTTTTTCATCTCCACGTCAGCTGTTAAGCAGCTCGGCTCACACCGGGGCGTCTGCTCCTTCATTACCCAGCGCTGGCGCGGGCTTCGGGGAGTCCTTAAGTTACAGCAGGCGTGAGCCCCGCCGCCTTCCACCCGAGAAGCCATGGCTGCTCATTCCCACGCCAGGAATCAAGTCCAAGGGCTCCTTCTGTGCTGAAGCTCCCTCACCTGGCCCATCTCTAATGCCCCCCCAGAGCTCTCCCTTCTACCAGGAGAAATCCTTCTAAGCTGGCAGTAGCCTCTACACAACTCTGGGATCAGCAGATACTCAGCCAATCCTCGGTCCCTCTTCCAGGTGACCAGCCCAATGCCACCTCCTCTGAGCAGCCTTCCCTGATTGCCCAGCTCCGATGACCTATGGGTCCCTCCTCTGGCCTGCACAATGGGGTTTCTGGAAGCTCAGATCAGGCCACTAGTGCTTGCCTGGTAACTAGCCCTGTGAACAATCTGTATTCTAGAAATTTTGAGAATTATGATGATGAGAATGACAGAGTTGGTGGGGGAAAGAGTCACTTGAGACCTCCCGTTGTAGGGTAAGGTAAAAGGTATCAGGCTTTTCTGCCCTCCCGCCATTAGGCATAATGAAAGTTCCTTGCCGCCCTGACTGCATGCCTGATGGTGGCACCTGGAGTGGAGTGTGGGCATGCATAGATGGGATTCACCTGGGCTAAGACTGGGCTTATAAGGGCGGCGTCATGAGGATGCCAGTAGAGAGCAAAAGAAACGAGAAGAACCATGAGGAACAGAGACCACCAGAGAAGGCCGGAGAGCCCAGAAAGAGTGAAGACTTGCTGGGGGCTGGGAGGCCTGCCAGCCTCCCGGCCCCCCAGCACCCCTGCCCCCCTGCCTGCCGTGTGCCTGGTAAATCCCAATCAAAGCCTGCAAAAGGCACCGAGGGCTCCGGAGCTCTCCAGGACTCCTTTACCCGGTCTGCTGGATCAGAAAAGCTGCTCAGCGGCCTTCCTGCCGTTACACCCGTCTCCTTAATTCTTCTTCCAGTTTAATTTCCACTGGCCTTGACTCCAGAGGTTGTTTTTTTCCAATCCTCTTTGGCAAGGTTGTCGGTACAATCGCACCGGCGCCTGCTCTGCACCCACTCGCTACCCGGCTCTATGACCCGTTGCTCCAGCCTCCACTGGGTCTTGCTTTTCACTTCGAGGCCTTCGCTCTAGCAGAGCTCTGTGGCCTGCAAGGTGACCTGGAGTGGAACAGGCGGATGCCACGCTTCAGGGGCCTAGCTGTAGCTGTGTGTCACTTTTAACTAGGAATTGGTCTTGGCTGCACCTGTCAGACAACCCAAGCAACAGCGGCTTACCCGGACAGGGGTGGAGACGGCTCCTCCCACGCTGGGGGGCTGCTGCCCCGGGCGTTTCTAACCGGCTCCCTGCGGTCCTGAGGCGGCTGGTCCAGTGGCCAGGTAAAGCCACGACTCCAGTAGAGACACGAGAAGTGATTTTAAAAGGATAATAACGAGAACACGTCTTTCAGGTGTGAGCTGCCAGGATCCCAATAGGAGGCAGAGGAGGTCCCAGGCCGGGAACGGGGCCCAGCGGGCGCCGCAGCCGTGTCTGCATGTAGGAGACCCGGCTGCAGAGCCCTCCCGGCCCCTGCAGCAACGCGGGAGCTGCTGCCAGCCCGAAGAGGACGTGGCGTCGGCACCCCCCAGGCCCGGCTGGGTGACCGTCAGCTCTCGCAGACGAAAAGATGGTTTTGGAGCCTTCGGTAGATTTTGCAGGCCGCCGATGCTGCGTCGGGGCGCAGCTTTTGCGCCCAGCATCATCCGGGCCGCCTCCTCTCGTCTGGCCTCCCTTTGTGGTCGCGCCACCTCAGAGGGATGCCGCCTTATAGCCCTCGCCCTTCGGCACAGGTGTCCCCCTTCTCCTGTGCGCACACCCGAGTGCTCCAGGCCCAGGTGCGCGTGCAAGACCACAGGTGCCGGTCACAGGGCTAAGGGCGGGAGGGCAGGAAAAGCCTGATGACTGCGTTAACCCCACACATGGGTAGGAGCACTACTGGGAAGAGGGGGCACTAGGAGTGGGCCGCCGAGGGGAGCCCCATCCTTCCAGGCGGGATGCAGCCCACCTGAGTTGGGGCAAAGACAGAGCTGAGGATCGAGCACCCACGTCTCCTTCTCCACCTGCCTCCCCCGAGGCGGGCGCGTCCCGGTGGCTGAATCCAGGCTGGAGGCTGGGGCCACTGCCCACACGGGGCAGCCCGTACAGAGCAGAGCAGAAAGGGGAGGCGCCTGGACCGGCAGAGGCGAGCAAATGATGTCCAGCACCGACAGAAGATCCCACGACACCAGGGCCTGCTGGAGCCCCTGCGGCCAAGCCACAGCTTCCAGGAGCAGCTCGGCCAGCTCGTGCGTGCCCTCCGCCGCCCACTGCACGCCAGCGCCACTGCTGGCGACCGGGCAGAGGGCCGGGCGCCGGGGATTTAGGACTGAGTCTCTCCCGACCCCGGCCCCAGGAGATGCCGTCTGCAGGGGTCCAGGGTGGCAGGTGGGTGGGGTCACCTGCTCCCATCACAGGCCACCCCCCAGCCAGACTCACGGATCTCATCTGCTTGTCACCAGCAGAATTCCGGGGTGATTTAAGGTTTCATTAAAGTTTAACTATGAGGGAAAGACTGTAAAAAAAAAAAAATCACCTGCTGCAACACAAATCACAGCGTTATTATGTGCTGAAACGGGGGCTGAGGGAATATGCTGAGGGAGCCCACTGGGACTCGGGGCCAAATGAATTTAAAGCACTGGGTGCCGCTCGCCGCCACGGCGGGGCCTGGTAAGCCTTCGTGCACGTAGATTTCTGGCGAACTGTTGACTGTGGTTTCTTTCTGGGCTACAAAGTAGCCCCAGTCCCGCCAGCCCACGCGGCCCCGGCAGCCACCCGGGCCTGTCTCCGAGCTCCAGCGCCAATAACAAAAATGATGGAGAATCAGAGGCAGCCGCGGATAATTGCTCCGGCGTCCCCCCGTGAATTTAAATAGCTTTCTTGAATTACTGCTTTTGACACTATCAATAAAAGTGAGCCATCGCCGTGTCAGGCCTTCCGGCAAGCGCACAGGAAGCTGTGCTCCTGGGGGTGGCGGTTCGGCAGGGCCAGGTCGATGGAGTGAGGACAGGGATGCGGGGCTGGCCAGCACCCCAGCAGGGAAGTCACAAGAACATCAACATCCCGCCTCCCCAGCTGCCTCCAACCCCCACCCCTGCCCCAAAACCAATGAGGCTACACGCACCCGTCCAGCCGCCCAGCCCTTCCGTTTTCTAAAACGAGAGCGGGCCGGCGAGCCAACCCGACGCCAGCTCGGCTCCCGAGGGAGAATCCCAGGGTTTTGCCCACCTTGCTGGAATCCTGTTTGCATTTAACTGGGGTCTCCTGGGCCCAAGGCTTCCCCCCACCTCCTCCTCCCCTTGGAGACCTTGCCAATGCCTCGGGGCGAAGAAACTCAGCGTGGTGCTTTTCAGTAAAGGAAGGGGGGGTCCACGTGAGGGACACAGAGGCCGCCTTCGCTGCACGGGCCGTGACCGCGGGAGCGCGGATGCTGCCAGGGCGTGGGGCGCAGTCAACGGGGGAGCGGCTGTCACCCCCATCGAGTCCTGGGACATTCCCCCCGACAGGAGACCCCGTGTTCCGCAGCAGCCGCTCCCTGCCCCCCAGTGCACCCCCACCTGCACGTCTCTGTGGATTCACCTCCACTTTTCATGTCTCGCACCCCACTGGGCTGGCTGGCTATTTTGAGCGGCAGCCCCAAACCCGAGAGGCTGGAAGAAAGGAGGTTGCAGGGCGAGGAGTCTTCAGGCTCCTCTTGGGCGTGGGCTCAGGGGCCGGGTGTGGCCGAGGTTCTCACCAAGGGAGAAGCTGGGGCACCCACAGCCCAGCTGCCGGGTTCCGGTCTCAGGTACAGCCAAGGGGCCCGGGACCCCTGCCGCGGGGCCACTTCGAGCCTCGGTCTCCTCGTCCATGCAACGGGGGCTTAACTGTCCCTGCCCCCGGCTGCGGGGGCGCCCGCGGGAAAGCCCAGCCCAGCGCAGGCCTGGGGAAGAGCTGGGTTGAGAGGAGACCCCCCCACCGAATTCACACCCCCAGGCCCCGTGGTGTGAGCGCCCTTGGAAACGCATCTTTGCAGATGGAACCAGGTCGAGAGAAGGTCGCGCTACACCAGTCACCCCACAGCCCTGGCGTGAGCCCACAGCCGCGGCCCGGAGAGGGGGCCAGCGAGGCAGCCGCAAGGCAAAGAAAGCCCAGGGCTGGTGGCTGCGGGACCCGGAGGGGCTGAGGACCCCTGCAGCGGGCCGAGGGCGCCGCCGCGGGTCTGCCCTTCGGCCCCGGACCATCCGCTGTGTGACCCGCCGGTCTAAGGCCACGGAAGCCAGCACGGGGCGGCGGCGGCGGCGGGTGCAGGCGCGTCAGCCGCTGTGGTCACCCGCCCTCACCCCGCCGGGGCAGGGGCTCGGGGGCCCGGCAGGGGAGGGCCACGTGGACGCCCGGGCGTGGGCCCAGAGCCAAGCACCCCTCCAGCGCCCTGGCCTCGCAGGAGGCTCAGCCGACAGCACTGGGGTCCGGTGGGCTTGGTTAGGAGCAGAGCGAAGGCCAGTCTGGGCTAAGTTGAGGGGCAGGGCCTGGGGGGATCAGAGCACTCGAGGGTCCAGACTCAGCAGCCAGCTGCAGAAGCAAGCAGCTTTGGGGGGCGCTGCAGAGACAAGCCCCACCCCCCCACCCCGGGCCCCTCAGCTCTTTTTCCACCAGCGTGGGGCTCACGGGGCAGCAGCGGGTGGAGCAGGTTCTGCTGAGGGAGGTTGGCCCCCCGGAGTGAGAGACGGTGCGGGGAGACCCTGGCGAGTGCTGACCTGAGCCGAGCACGCCGCCCTGTCAGGGTACCCAGGACTCCCCGAAGCTGTCCAGAAACAGCGGCCGCCCAGCACCTCCCGGCCGCCTTCTCCCTGCCCTCGCCGGAAGCGTCTCCCCAAAGACCCCAGAGCAGAGGGAAGCAGCGAGCAAAGGGGAAGCAGCCCTGGGGGGGCTCTGCTGATCCCCATAGTGGGGACGCCAGGCAATGCCTGTTGCATTTTGGAACTTGGGGGGCTCGCCCCAAAGTGCCGAGTTATAAACTGAACTGGTCAAGAGGGGCTTCCAGGAAACAGCATATACTCCTGTCCCCGCTCAACCTCCGCCGTCCACCGGCCAGGCCTGGGCGCCAAGCAGGCAGCTGCCCTGGCCCGGCTCGGCCCAGAGCCCTCTGGGGTCCTGCATCCCATTCCCGCCTCCGGCTGCGGGCGCGGGGCAGCTCCTGGCCCTGACCTGCAAGACACCGGCTCAGCCACCGCGTGCCCAGAGCTCTCAGAAGAGCCGCCTGGAATTTCTGAAGCCGAACCAAATGCTGGCTGGAGGAGGGCCCCCATTATCTCATCCCCCGACTATGGAACAAACGCCCCACCGGGAAGCCAGGAGCCGCCCAAGTTTTAAATTAAACCTCTCAAGAGTTTTCCCTCTGAGAGCAGATAAAATCCTTCCAGCTTATGTTTTGAGGAAAGAATTTGGGGGGTGGGGTGCGGGTGTGTGTGTTTCCCCTAAAACTCGTTTCCTTTTGTTGAAGCTCTATTTAAATATTTTCCTTGAGGAAATACGGTTGGTGAATGTTGAAATCCCTCTCCAGGAGTGCCTCCTCCAGGCTGCTGGATTCCAGAAGGAGCCTTTGCTGAAAGGAAAGAGGTGAGGAGCCCCCTAGAGTGGCCGTGAAGGACCTTCTTGAGGCCTGGCTTCCCGGCCTCCGACTCGTTCATCCGATGCCAGCCGCAGCCTCTAAAACCCTCGGTGAAAAAAGCTCAAGTGGCAAGCTGGAAGGGAGACAAGAGAGAGCCTTTCTGTTCTGCCGCGGGCCCCATCCTGAGCAGCTGGGCCAACGCTGGCCGCTTCCTTCCCCTCTGCCTCTGGACGCCGCATCCCCAAAGGAAGCATAATGGCAGGCTCGCCTCCTGTGGAATTCCCATTAGCAAATACCTGGGAAGATGCTCTGACTGTGCTGTCACGCAGTCATTTAACAAACATTTACTGAGCACCTACACGGTGCCAGATTTGGTTCTAGGCAATACTCCTGTCATCACGGAGCTGAAGTTCTAGAAGGTGGGAGAACTGGTCTCTTTCAGTTTCAAGGAGTAATTTTTGAATGTGTTTTTGGCAGCTGCAGGGAGCTTTGTGTGGGAGCCGGTACAGAATAAGTAGGCCATACTTTTCCTTTTTCCTAAATAGCCAAACACCAGGCATGTGGGGGTGGAGGCTGGCAATAATTCTGGGTCTGGAGGCGGGTCTCTATACTCCTGAGCCCTGGTGATAGTGCGGTCCCCACACAGGATCCTCAGCCCAGCTGACGTAGTCCCAGCCATACCACCCGTTAGAAACCAGCCCAGAGGCCAGGCTCCCCAAGGACAGCCTGGCCCACGCAGCTGGTAATGAAAACTAAGATTTATTTTATATTTAAAAAAATAAAATTTCATCAATAAACAAAGCCTCATCAATCTTGGGGACACGTCTTCAGCTCTATGGATATAGGGGCCTCACCTTGCCCTGCACCAAAGTCCTAGTGTCCTTCCCTCTATCAGGGGACCCCCTTTCTGGCTCCTCCCCCGATAACCGCTCTATTTTTCAGAGTCGAAGAGTTATTTTTGTTGTGATTTGTTAATTTGTTTTCTTAGGTTGTTTCTATCCCACACATGAGCGAACCATTCAGCATTTGTCTTTCACTTTCTGACTTATTTTGCTTGGCATGGCCCCTCCAGTTCCATGCAGTTGTCACAGGGGGCAAACACTCATCTTTTTACAGCTGTGTAGTATTCCACTGGGTATATCTGCTACAATTTTCTTTACCCAGTTGTCTACCTAGTTTTGTATCTTGGCTATTGTGAATAATGCTGCTATGAACACAGGGGTACATTAATCTGTTTGAGTTAGTGTGTTCATATTTTCTGGATAAATAAGTAGGAGAGGTATTGCTGGGTCACATGGTATTTCTAATTTTAGATTTCTAAGGAATCTCCAAAGCAGAAAACCAAGCTTCTAGTCAAGAGCACTGCCTGCCACATGCTGCAGAGGGCCTCTCTGTGCCTGGAGAGCGTGCAGATTGGGACAGCACAGTCCTGATAACCTTTATGCACTCACATGGCCCCACATCTGAGTTTTCAATCCTTCCTCTAAATGGAGTGAGCACAGGTTCTGATGAGGAAATGGGCAGCATTTTAAGTGAAAAAAAAAAAAAAAAAGACTCTCTCCGTCCTGGCTGGTACAGGCGTGGGACCAGTGGTTCAAATCCTGGCTCTGTCACTCACTGGCTGTGTGATCTTGGGAAAGGCAGTAGGACTCTCTGACCCTTAGTTTCCTCATCTTGAAAGGGGGAGATGTGTCTTGTCGATTGTTGCAAGGACTGACTGAACATAAATGCATCGTCAGGGGCCAGGGATCCAAAGAAGGACTAGAAAAGGGGTTGAAACTCAAAACCTACAGAGGTCAGACAGGCGACATTAGCAGGCAAAGTGACTTGGGTATATGCAGCAATAGGGACTGGTAGAGAGTGGGGCAAAGTGAGCAAGCTCTATATGTTTAAAAACCATGTGGGAATCAAAGTCACTGAACCTTCTGATTTTCGTTTAAACAGAAGCCCCAAATCTAGATTTTTAATGTGAAATCTCATAACTTTAAAACAACACCTTTTAATCTGTTAAAAATTGTAAAACTCGATGCAAAGGCAGCTAATACATCTGTGGGTCATCAGTGGGCGACCTCAGGGATAGAAACTTGTGGATCCTGCTCTCATGTGACTTTGCAGCCTACTGAGGAGCTGGCTAGGAGGAAACCGTTTGGCAATTCTAGAATTCCCATGTGTGATCAAGTCTACAAAAAGGGATGCAGGCTCAGAGCTGGGAGAGCCATTCCAAAGAGCGGGGGCGACTCCCTGAGGAAGGGACACTGTGCTTGGAACCTGGAGGCTGAGCCCATGGAGAGGGGGGATCTGGCCCCTCAGTGGGGACAGCACAGGCAAAGGCTGGGCAGCACAGGGAGAGGGACTCATCCTGCCTGTCCAGGGATCTGAAAGGCGTCCAGAGCAGCAGACACTTTGCCAACACGGGGGGCAGCTTTCACATCATTCACCCAAGTGGAAAGAGGAGAGCCCTTGGAGAGAACTGTGCCAAGCTCAGGAATCACCGAGCAGAACATCAGTGAGCGGAAGGTCCATCGGGCTACCCTGGAGACCCCACCGGCTGCGGATTGGCTGGAAACCCAGCTCGGAGGAACCTCCTGTGGGGCCTCAGTGCCTGACACCATCTGCCCCAGGTCTTGGCTCCCACACCCTGCCCCAGCCCACTCTTTCCTGAAGGAGGGAACCTGGAAGGACTTCGGATTCCTCTGCGATTATGTGCTGTTTGGGCGAGGTCTGGCACATTCCAGAACAAATGGAGTTAGCAGGCGGGCGGTGCGGGAGGGGGAGGAGGGGACGAGGGAGCAGATGGAGATGCAGATGGAGACCCACCTGCCTGGGTTTTCTGCTCTCTGCCGGGTCTGGGTCTGGCGTGACCTTCACCCTATCCCTCCTCTTGCCTCAACCTGTTCCAGCTCGCTGAGGGATCTTGGAGAGGAGCTATCTGTCAGCAGGAAATTCTTCAGGGTCAAACTCAAGGTCAAACTGCTTTGCATGTGAGCACCTACTCCAGGCCTGGCACTGGGCTTGCTGGTGACAAGATAGCAAAGACTCCATCACAACAGGCGGTGGAGCCGTTCGAAGGGCAAGTCAGAGGCGGTTCTGGGTTTCCCTAAGGCCCCCATCCCAAGAGCTGCCCACAGAAGCCCAAACCACTTCTTCTTGCCGATGTTCCACTGAGAAGTTAATGCCTCCATCCGTGCATACAGTCAGTGCTCAATAAACGCACACCAGAGGAAGGATTATCTGGAAGGGGATTGAAGGCATGTGCTTTCTGAAATCACCTTCCACAGCCTGGGGGATCTGATCAAGCTCAGCCAACCTCTCTCCAAAGACGACTGGGAAGGAAAAATATTAATATGTTCAACCCTAATCAAATCTGGATAATTTCACTAGAAACCTTTCCATAATTTCATCAGCATTAAAGGATTACAATAGCAACAAATTAAACCAACAGGCATGAATTTAGTTGCTCAAGAGGAAAATGTAGCTTGATTTAGAAACGGATGTTACAGTTTATTAACCAATCTAAATTAATTCAATTTTGAGCCACTGTTAAATATACATTAGGATGTATCACCCAATAGCAGAGCTGGCAGGGGAGAGAAGGGAGAGGAAGGAAAGCTAGCAAGGCCGACATGTGCTCGGTGCCCACACACAAAGTGGCGTGTTAACTCTGCGGCGTTGGGCCGGGTGTTCACAACTAGAGAAGGGAGTGCAGCCGAGACTCCTGGTAGCAACACTTGCAAATTGAATTCAAGCTGGCTGAAGCCAAAAGGGGAATTTCTTATTGTGGTATCCTAACATTTCAGGGCCTGTCAAGCTTCAGGTACAGGTGGATCCAGGTGCTGAAGGGCAATAGAAAATGGCCTTTTCCTGTTTCTTAGTCCATTTTCTCCTGTGCAGACTTTGCTCTCCAGCAGGGTCTTCTAACCTGGAGACAGAGGGCCACCTGCAGCTCCGGGATTTTATTCCACTGGCTTGGCCGCCTTGCAGAAAAAGAGCCCACTGCAAATCCCGGGTGAAGCTCTCACCGGCGTGGGCAAGGCTAGGAATCACTCTGCTGGGCCAGGCTTGGCCCTGTGCCCTTCCTTGAGTTGGAGAGACGGGAAGGATGATCAGATCCATCTCAGCACTTAGACTAAGAGCAAGAGAGGGGCATTTGCTACCAAAAAAACATAGAGGATCTGCTGCCAGTTTTGAAGCTAGAGGAGGGGCAGGCAATGGCTCAGGAAATGCCAGCCTCCTCTAGAAGCTAAAAGAGGCAAGAAACAGATTTTCTCTTGGAAACCAGAAGGACCGAGCCCTGTCGACACCTCAGCTGTAGTCCCAAAGGCCCGTTTCGGACTTCTGACTTCCAGAACACACACTTGCAAGCCGCTGCGTTCCAGTAAGAAGCTCATGCATTTGTGTAAGACACGACTTCCCTTTGGGCATGAGGCGAGAGAGCCTGGGGCAGGGGAGCCTTCAAAGGCAGCAGAGAGTAAATAGTTTTCTGTTCCTATGTCAGATCTGTCTGCACAGACGGCAGAATCTGTCTGAATGGTTTTCCTAAAATATAAGGCGGCCCCACAGCCCCAGGCCTGGCTGCAGCCGTTTTCAACTATGTCTTCACAGACTGGGGCTCGCTGAGCAACTGCACCTCCCGGTGGCCTTGACGTGGGCCTTGACCCTCCCACCACTCCCTGCCGCTGCGGGCGCAGCCACTGCAAAGGCAAGCCCGCCAGGGAGTCAGTGCTGCCTGCTCTGGACGCCTCTGATGGCGACCTCGGCTCGCGGTTCCCTGTCGCCCTGGGCAAAGGCTTCCCGGGGACTGAGCTGGCCCCCTCCTACCTGACCCACCTTGCTGCCCCTCCCCGCCCCCAGAGCCCATCCCCAGGCAGCCGCTGGCACGCCGCCTCTCCCCTTGGCATCGTCTGGAGGACCCAGACTGCCCAGTACCGCTGCGGGAAGGAGGAAAGAGCACTGCGGGGACATCACAATAATGGATGCTTCTCCCTGGATGAGCAGTTGAGCGAGCAAGCTGAGCATGGCCTGAGATCAGCCCAACCCTGCGCTGAGCGCCTGTGCCCGACGTAAACACCGCATGGCGGCCCGCTGCAGACCCCTGGGACAGAACCCACGTAGCAGGCCAGGAAGAGCCCAGTCACTCCTCAGGAGACCACGAGATGCCTGCAGGGCCCAAAAGTCCTCCCCACCCTATGCCCACCGCCTTCGCCCACCGCCTGCACCGCCATAACCAAGTACGAGACTCCGTGTGGCCGACGCCGGCTTTTCTAGAGCTTTGCGGTCTGGGTGGCAACCCTGCAAATGTGGGCTGTGGCTTCTCTTGAAAACTCAGCGGACCTGGTCACCCAGGGTCCGTGTGCCCACATGGGCGCTCCACCGGAACCACCCCTTCTGGCCAGGGCTTGAGCATCCTAGTGTGCCGCGGTCCCCACCCAGCCCATCCTAGTCCCCTTACCTGCCAGGCTCCTAGGGCACCAGGGTTTACCCGCACTGCTGGTGCCGCCAACCCGCTGTGTGGCCTTGGCCCAGCTGCCGCCCCTCTCTGAGACCTGCTCTTTTGTTCTTGAAAGCAAGGGGGAGGGACAGACACCTCTCCTCTTCAAGGCCTCCGGGCTGATGCTCTGACGGTGCTCGGGAAGATGGAGAGGGAGATAAAGAGAAAATAGTTCTGCTTAATTGCTTCATTAAGCTCTCCTTGTTGGGAAGCCAGAATTGGAGCAGCTTCCTCTGTTTCATCGCGCCTGAGTGATGCAGCTGAATGCCGAAGGGGAGGGCGGGGGAGGGGTGCTGGGCTCCTGGGGAAGGGGCAGAACCCCCACCAGCTGAGGCCGTGTCCCTAGCAGCGTGCCAGCACCACGTGCTGCCTGCATGCTCCCCACCCACACCTGCCCTCGGCCGCTGCAGAGATGGCCTCCGGGAGCCCCGCGTCCGGAGGAGAGTGCGTCACCCCAAAGCCGCGTCGAACTGGACCTCTGGGAAGGATCTTACTTGGCGACGGCTTTTGCAGATAGAATTAAGTGAAGCTGAGGCCATGCTGATGAGGGCTGGCCCCAGCCCACCCACCGGGGCCCTGGAAAGAAGCGGGGAGCCCGGGCACACACACACGGGAGGAGATGACAGAAGCAGAGCGGGGAGCCTACAAGGCGAAGGGCATCGAGGACGGGCTGGCTGGCCACCGCAGCAGCTCAAGGAGAGAGGCCTGGCCCAGACCCTCCCTCCAGGCCCGGCTGACACGTGAGGTCGGGCTTCTCACCTCCGGGAGAGCCGGGAGAGACTAGAACACGGTTGTTTTAAGCGGCTCAGCCTGTGACGTTTGGTCGTGGCATCCCAGCAACCTAGTGCCAAGAAGGAGGTCACCACCCCACCTTACAGCTGGGAAACTGAGGCGCAGAGAGGGTAAGTCACCAGAGGAAGTTGCACAGCCGGGAAACGGAGCCAGGAGTTAAAGCCAACCCGCTGGGCTCCAGCTCCCAAGACCGTGCCGGCGAGAGACGGGTGTGCAAGGGAACAGGTCTGCGGACGTCACCAGGAACCTCCGTGCGGTCCCCCTGGGGTGCGAAGGGGCATGTAGCAGCCACAGGGCTGAGACAGAGGGCGCCTGCGAAGGGATGATGAATGGGCCACGGGACCGAGTCGCTGAGGTGGGATCACGTGGCCCAGCCCAGGCGGCGGGTTTGATGGATGAGACGGCGCTGGCGGGGTCGGGTGAGAGTTAGCAGGTCAGAGGCTTTGCTGATGGAATAACCCCTGGCGTGGAAGCAGGGGCTGGCAGTGGGCTGGGAGGACAGCAGCTTCTTCTTGGGGCCCCTTGGTGGACGCTGAGGACTGACTATGTGTTGGATATTTGCTGGGGCTGGTTCAGCGTTTCGCTCCACTTTACAAAGAGGCAGCAGCAATGACAGGTCTCGGGACTGGCATCCCATGGTCTCCCCAAGCACCACATCCCTCTTCACCCCACAAATCCTCCCAGATACTGCCTCAGTCCTGTCACAAAATCGTGTGGTGCTCTGATGAAACTTCATGGCCATGGACCCCAAGCCTCACCGGGCCCCAAGAGCAAAGGAGGTGGCAGGAGGGCGAGGAGTGGCCCTCTTGCTCAGGAGCTGGGCATCTCATCCCCACAGCAACTATTTCTGTTGTTCCTCCAATATCCAAGGGCCCTTTTCCCTTAGTGATTAGAAACCCTGATTTTGAGCTGAGCACCCAGCTGGCAGGAATAAAGATGACCCCGTCCAGGCTCCCTTGCAGCTAGGTGAGGCCAAGCCATGCAGTGCTGGCCACCAAGATGCAAATGGAAGTGAGAGTGTGAAGTCTGCAAAGGACCTGCAAGGGAGGAGAAGTGGTTCGCGTCCGGCCTTCGTACTGTCTACTGGTTGGAATTCAGATGCGATGCCTGGAGCTGCAGCAGCCCCATGGACCACGAGGTTGAGACCATGACTCTCCTGATGTTGTTTTCCTATGAAAAGTAAACTTTTATTTAAATCCCCATTACTGGGGTTCTCGATCAAATATTTTCCTAACTCATGATGGCAATAAACAATCACAAGTTTCCAAGAGATGTGGGTAACCTCCACGAGGCCCTGTTTTAGTTGAGTGAAGGATCTTTTTTTTTCTTTTAATAGTAAGCATTCTTTTTTTTTTTTTTAAGATTTATTTATTTATTTATTTATTTATACAAGCACTGGGTACAGTCAGAAGCGCGGGAGGGTGAGAGAATCCACCAGAGCCAGAGCGGGGAACAGAACAGGCAGACAGAGGACACTGCTGAGGGGAGCAGCGGGCCCGGCAAGAGAGGTCTGTCACGCCATATGGGACTCTCGCCCGCGGCCAGGGGTTGAACCGGTGCTGCAGAGGCTGCAGGCAGCTTCGCAGCCCAGCGCTCAACCGCTGTGCCACCGGGAGGCCCTGAAGGATCTTTTTTGAGGATGTCATCAAGGTCTTAGCACGGATCACCAAGGTAGTACCTGGGTGATACGGGAACCCCACCAAGCTTGTATATTTTGAACTCATGTGTATAGACAATGTGACTCAAGTTCTTCTAGTTTCTCAACTGTCCCCACATAAGGGGAAAACAACTCAAATCACAAGCGAGATGCCAGCAGTATCACATCATCCCTATTCTAATCCCATTTTCTCAATATCTTATAAATTACAAACTATTTCAAATCTACAAAGGGTGAAGTTAATAATGTAAGAAATTGTATAGATCCAACCACTTGCATTGAACAGATACTAAAATTTTGCAAATTTGCTCCAGCTTTTTACAGAAACAAACATTTGCAGACCCACCTCAAACCCTTCTCCTCTCAAAAAGACACACAGCCTCCTTCTCCTCCTCCCAGATCCAGACCCCGCGTGTGCAGATGTCACACCTATGTGGTCTTCACACTCCTCTGACCCAGAATGTCCCATAAACACCAGGCGGTGTTTAAATACCATTTTCTTATTCTAACTAGTGAGATTCATTGCTCTGAAAATTTACTGATAATGTTGAAACCAGCACCTCATGACAATGTATGTGGGGCCCCCTGCGGGCTGTGTGGAGCTCTTTTGAGACATCTTTCCCCACCAAGCGTTGTCTAAAGATATACACACTCTTTTCTTTTTCTCCCCCAGGCATTGCAATAAATGTTTAACTATTCAAATGGAAAGGTTGGGTTGTGCCCACCGAAATGATGCAGCAACCACCCCAGTCCCCAAGGCTCAGCCTCCCCAGGTCCAGGCACCCCCAACCCTGCCTGCGACAGCAAAAATAAATCACAAGCACCTTCTTGACTTGTAAACACACACGAGTTCTCCCGCGCCGCTCGCCTGCACCAGTCTTACTGGGGTCTTCTTTGACCTGTTATCTCTCTGCAAGGAGGTGTTTAAGCTACGTGTCCATTTCATGTGGGTTCTTGTAATTAAGACCAGATGCCCTTCTCCTTAGCACCACTAGTCATGGTCTGTGCACACAGCATTGTGAGAGAAAAGCAAACAAGGATTTATTGAGCGCTTGCTGCGTGCAGGGTCTGTTCTACAATGGCACGCAGGTTAAGTCACCCAATGCCCACAGCAGCCCCCGAGGTGATGTCATCTGTCTCAGGTGGTGCCCTCACCTATGGCTGAAGCTGAGAGGTTGAGCGTCTTCACTAAGATCAAAGAGCTGTCTGTGGGGAGACAGGATTTACACCCAGGCGTGCTCGCTCTTGGCCCTTAGCCCACACCCGGGCTATTTGCTTAGGCATCTGGAGCAGGCTACTGACCTAGTGACGTGAAGCCAACCAACATTTGCCTGATTAGGAGGCACCAACCAGCCAGACTTTAAATTCTAGTAAACTCTGCAGTGTGGACTCCGGTCCTAAAGTGAACGTGTAAGGACACAATTTATTATCACCAAGTTAGCCTTAGAAGTCTCTGAAATCACCCAGCCGGAAGAGGCGGCCCACAAGCACTAACGGGCACGGCTCCCTGCTGGGTCTGCTATTCCTCGGCGGGCTGCCCAGGTAGCTGCTTCACACAGCCTCGGCCAGTGGGACCTGGAGGGTGGGAGGGAGGGAGTGCCTGGACCACCTTTCTCCCCGGAGATTCTCTCCCGAGGGGCTGCAGCCCCATGGAGCCCCAGCTCCTGCCACGCCCCTGCAGGGGCTCTGTCCTCTGGAGGATCCTGGCCCTGGCTCTGCCCCATGGCATCCTTGTTTGCCCCTCTCCTCTGGGCTGACTCACGGGCTTCTCAGTTCTTCCTCTACCAGTTCCCCACGTTCACCCCATTTTGTTGTAACACCTACACTGCACCCTGACAGACATGCATTGGGACAATGCTTGGGTACCATGTCATATCAAAAAAAATGTAACTTTGATTATAGTATTTAGATTACTAGGTATTTTTTAAAATTTTTTTTTTCTTTTATAGAGGCATGTTTTATTTATTTATTTGTTTGTTTGTTCGTTTGTTTCGTTTATACAAGCACTGGGTACAGTCAGAAGCGCGGGAGGGTGAGAGAATTCACCAGAGCCAGAGCGGGGAGCAGAGCAGGCAGAAGGACCAAAGTACACTGCTGAGGGGAGCAGCGGGCGGCAGGAGAGGTCTGCACACCATGTGGGACCCTCCTCTGGTGGCCGGGGAGCAGCCGGGAATTGAACCGGCGCTGCAGAGGCCGCGGGCAGCTTCGCAACCCTGCGCTCAACCGCTGCGCCACCGGGGAGGACCTAGGTATTTTTTTTTAAAGATTGATTTATATTTATACAAGAACAGGGGTATAGGCCAGAGGTACGTGAGGGTGAGAGGATTCACCAGAGACAGAGTGGGGAACAGAACAGGCAGACTGACTGAAATACACTGCTGAGGGGAGCAGCGGGGAGACAGGAGAGGTCTGCCGTGCAATGTGGATATCTCCCTGGCCTGCCGGGAATTGAACCCGCACTGCAGAGGCTGCGTGCAGACAGCTTCACAGCGCTGCACTCAACCCGCTGCGCCACCAGGGAAGCCCTCTAGATATATTTTAATACCAGATTATTGATGTTACATAAGATACAGATGTTTGTGTGTTGATATCTGGTTCCCAGGCCAAACTATAATAATAATTTGAATCGCTTTCCCGGGGGTTTTCTTGGGTAAGCCAACACATAAGTCAAGAATTAAATTTTGGATGACAGAAAGCAAAATGCAACATCAGTTGACAACACCCGGTGTTGATGAGGCTATGGAGCAACTGGAACGCCCATCAGCAGTGGCCAGAGCTGAGCACGAGCCTAGCCTGTGATTCAGCCGTCTCCCTGCCAGACCTACCCCCCAAGCAGAAAAGGAGCTTGAATGTTCATCAAAAGACAAGGGTGGCCACAGCAGCCTTATCTGAATTAACTGAAAGCTGAAATGGGAGATGTCAACCCAAGTGTGTGAGTACTCGAAGGAAAAGTAAATTGCAATCCATTTAGATAATTGAAAAGCACATAGGAAAAAAGAACACACTATGTCTTTACAAGAGTGGCTCTCACCACCCCTGGGGCACCCCGGCCGTAGGAGTTCAGCCCTTCCTTCCATTCCTGCCAGGCTGGGGTGGCAGAGCCCGTTGATGGAGCTCAAGTTCTGGTGAATGTCGCCCCAGAGGGCATGAGGGTAACTTCTGGGACTTGGAAATGTCCCCCGTCTTTCTCTTTGTGCTAATAACATTGGAATAATTATCCATGCCTCTGATCCATGTGCAAAACCCCATCAAGCTACACACTGAAGAAGTGTGCACCTCGATACCACGCACACTCACCCCTGTTGGGAGTGCAGTTTGGTGCAGCTGCTTTGGAGAAGAGAGTGGAGATTTCACAAAAAACTAAAAATGGAAACTTCTTCAGGGTCACGTCCATGTCCACTGGAATTACTCTACAAATGAGATACTGGGTCCCCAGACGGTGCTGACAGGGTAGTGGCATTGAAATAATTCTGTCTTCTACACGAGAAGCGCCAGAGGGAGCCCCTCCTTGATTAATCTTAGCAAAGGGCAGGAATTGTGGTGGATAAAGAGCACCCCGGTTTCATGGAGAGAGAGGCAGCACCCTGGGTGGGGCTTCCAGTCGGGCCCAGGGGACAGGAACCTTTGGCAGGGACTTACTGGGTGACCTGAGGCAACTGGGGGTGCTGGGGGACCAGGGTGTCCTGTCAGCAGTGTCGAGGTTGCCACAGAGTTCCAGCAGACCATGGAGGTCTGCTGCTGCTGAGAGGGAGAAATGGGGAGGAGAGCTGGGTGCTGAGCACCTACTAAGTGCCGGGCCCATGCTGGGTGCTTGATTTTGGTGTCTTTCCCTGCTCTCTGGCTGTTTGTGCCAACATCCAGCAAATATTTCCTGAGCACCTACTCAGCACCATCAGAGCGCTCGGAGGAGACAAGCAGCCATCCGGCCCATGGTCTGCAGGCCGCTGGCCGGCACCTCCGGGCAGACTCTGCTGCTGCCCTCTGGACTGGCTGAGTCACGCCGGCCACTGGCCAGGTGGGGTCCCCACGTCCCTCCGGGCGGGGCAGCCCAGTGCATCCGCGTGGTGATGAGGAAGCAGCAACAGAGCCAGCACATCAGTCACGGTCTCTGGGCCCGCCCTGGGCCCCGGCACACGTCCACATCTGCCCCTGCCCGAGGCCACAGTCACGGCCACTGTGGACAGAGGCCTCCTCGGAGCAGCAGAGGTGGGAAAGCAGGGGTGCAGCAGGCGCACCCCCACAGGCCAGCCCAGGCCACTGCTCCTGCGCAGATGCTCCTGTGTCTGTGGCGGCTCCCCGCCAGCACGGGGGCCAGCGGGGCGGGGAAGTGGTTGTCCACAGGACAGGGAAGTCACTGCCCGCCAGACTGCAGGGTGGAGGAGGGGGACACGGAAGGTATTCGGCACCTGCCGACTGCGTGGCTGTTCGAGGGGGCTTGGGCGGTGGGTGCCTGAGAGGGAGCTGATGAATGCCCAGAGGGAGAGATACTTCTCCAAGGAAACCATGATGGGGCTGAACTGGAGAGGTGCGAGGCAGCACACTACGAAGGGGAGGGAAAGCAACTGGGCTGGGGCTGGGCGCTCACAGGGCAAAGGCCTACAGGGAGTGAGAGCGCCGCTCCTGGGAGGAGGCAAGTGGGGGGTGCTGGTGTCGGGGCCCCACCAGCTGGGGTTCGCCGCCCGCCCCTGTGGCCTCAGCCCAGGGCAGAGCAGACAGCTCCAGCGCCAGGGCCTGAGACCTTCAGCAGAGAACACGCCGGCTCCAGAGCAGCAAAGACAATAGGAGAATGAAAGGAGCAGATGTCATCTGAGACATTGACAGAAGCTAATGACGGGTCCTTTTGTCAACAAGTTAACCCCAGCTCCAAGCAAGTCAGAGTGACGGCGGAAAGAAGCTTCCGGAAAGATGGAGCCGATGAACTCGCCCTTCTCCCTCCACCAAGGTGACATCGGCTTAGACCTGAGTGGCCTTCTTGCTCCACAGATGTCCATTTCATTGATCCTCAGGGCAATCCCCCGGGAAATACCCTCGCCATCCCCACTCTAAGATGGGGAAACCGAGGCCCTGGTCCCGGGGAGTGTGACGTCTGGGCCCGGCCGCCTTCTCCTGACTGTCGCCGGGCTGGACGTCAGCTTTGCCTTCTGCTGCGACCGCAGCCCCCACCCGCGGGAGGCTCCCGTCTGCATCCTGCGTTCAGCAAACGCTGGGTGGGCGCCTCCCAGGCGCGGGCACGGGGGCCAGTGGGAGGCGGGCAGAAAGTGGCAGCGCCTGGGGGCCTGGGGTTCCAGCAGAGAGGACCCGCACAAACGCCGGCCGAGGGCGGGCTTGGGCTGGAGCGGGCAGGGCAGGGGCAGGCAGGGGGTGCGATGTGGGGTGAAGGGCAGAGAAGGGGCTGGTCACCTGGCAGGTGGCGGAGGGCGTCACGAGTACCGGGCGCTGGGATGTGCCTGGCGGCCCTCAGGGCCCCACAGAGGCGGCGTGACTGATGCTGAGTGACAGGAGGGGTCACTAGGGGAATGGGGCAGGAAGGGAGTGGGGGGCACAGGCGGAACACGGGGGCCTTGAGGGCATGCCGAGGACTGTGATGTTTCCCCTGAGGGAGGTGGGCGCCCCGGGGGCCTCTGAGCGAGGACCAGCCTGTGCGTGATGGGGTTTTGACAGGATCCCACTGGCTGCCCGTGGGCCGCGGGAGACCGGGGAGAAGCCCCTCCGCGTCAGCCTCGCAGCGACGGGGCTGCAGCCCTGGTGGGGCAGCGGAGGGGATGAGCAGGGTCAGGTCAGGATCTATTTTGAGTGAAAGCCACAGGATTTCCTAATGAACTGGAGCAAGGGCATGAAGAGGAAATAAGAGTGGGAGGTGGCGGTGAGGCCTCAGCCCTACCGGGAGGAGGAGGCTGGTGCACAGGCGCTGGGAGGCAGCGGAAGAGCAGGTTCAAGGTCAAATGCGGGCATTCCGGATGCCGGCCTGCGAGCCGCCCTCTCCTCCAAGGACACAGCGGCAGGAAAAGGCTGCCCCGTCTGGTTGAGGCCGGCAAATCCTCACTCTCAGGTTTGTCCTCCTCTGGGGATAAATAAACCCACCAGATCTTTCTTAGCCGCGAGCACAGCGAGTCTCCAACTGGGTTGGCCTTGCTCAGCGGGGAAGCCAGCGCCATAAATCACCGAGTGATGATCCCAGGGCCTCTGAGGATGGCTCCTGGCATGAGGCTCAGACAATAGAAGGGGGCTCGGAGGCGCTCACGCAGCGGTGGGCACATTAGATTGGCCATAAATTATTACCAAGTAACAGGAAGCCACGGTGAGCTCAGCTGAGCCACAGGAGGAGCCAGGGGAGGGAGTGGGGGCGTGACAGCCCCACACCCCCCACCATCACCCCGCCGTGTGGCAGGGAGGTGTGCCTGTGTGAGCGCGTCCCCAAAACACCAGGAACAGACGTGGCAGGAATGAGAAATGCAGGTTTTCTTGAGGATGCTGGATGAGGTCTGTGCTTAGCTACTTAAAAGCTGAACAACCTCGAGCAAGTCACCTAACCTGTCTGAGCTGCATTTTTCTCATCTGAAAAACATGCAGAATAATCGTGCCCAGGTCCTTACACAGACGGGCAGACGTGCGAGTCACCAAACATGGTCCCTGAACCACTTGCCGGCTGGGTCCCTGGTTTTCTTCCCCAGCAGGCAAAGGGTCAGATTCCCACCCCTTAAATGTGGGCATGGGTGTGTGACATGCTCACCTGTGGCGTTCAAATAGAAGTGCTGTGTCCCTTTAAGAGCCCGCGCCCTGGGCACCAAGAGCCGGGCACTCCTTCCCTTCAAAGGATGACCCTCAGCTTGCCAAGGGCAGAGCCACCTGTGCCAACCCACACGGGCAAGTAATGAACTGATGCTATTGATGTGCTGGGGCTTGGGGGGTCGCCTGTCACTGCAGCAAACCCTGCCTTTACTGACTGACAGAGGATTACCTGAGCTAATACTAGAAAGTCCTCCGAGCACTGCCTGGCAGGAAGCAGGCACCACTGCAGAGGAGACGCAATCTGGACACCCTGATGTGGCAGGCAGATGCTGTGGTCCCTGGGCCCCCCTCAGGTATCCACGCCTGTGTATAAACTCGTCTCCTAGTACAGGGGGGACCTGCTTCCAACCAGCAGCACAGGTGACAGGGTGACACGCTGCTGTGATGGCCATGGCTCTCTTGCTGCGAGAATCTTCCTCTCGACGGCTTTGAAGAAGTTGACCGAGTGGGAGGTCCCCAACGTCGACCATCTAAGGGGCTCTCGACGCACCAGAGGCCCAAGTCCAGCACCAGGTGGCCGACTTGTCTCGGTTTGCCTGAGCCCCAGGCTCGCCCAGCACCATGGCAGTCCTGTCTTCCTGGAACCCATCTGTCTGGAGCCACCTGGGGGGCGGCGGATCCACTTGCTGGGGCCGTAGCCAGCGTGCCTTAGCACCAGGATGCAGTTCCTCACTTTAGAGGCTGGAGGTCGGCGATGAAGGTGTCAGCAGGGCCAGCTCCTCCTCGGGCCTCTCCCTCGGCTCCCAGTCGTCCCTCAGGCCACGTCTGTGTCCTGAGCTCCTCTTCCTGTGAGGACACCAGCCTTACCGGATTAGGACCCGCCCTGGAGACCTCGTTGGAATTTAATTACCTTCTCAAAGACACTATTTCCAAACACAGCCACATTCTGAGGTGCTTGCATTTTGGCAGGGACACGGTTCAGCTTGTAACGCTGGTTACTTACCTGACAGCTCCCAGGACCTGAGTCCTGCCAGCAGCCTCGTAGGCTTGAGAGCAGCTCTGTCCCCGGCGGGGCCCTGGGTGAGAGCCAGTCCCGGATCCTGACCCACAGACACGGTGAGACAGCACGTATGTGTCGTAGGGCGCGGCTGACTGTTACACAACAACAGAGCGTGAGCATGTGAGTCCCGCCAGCCCTCTCGTCCGGCGCTGTGCTTGCCACCTGCACCTGGCACAGACCCTCCATTTGCACAATCTCAAGATGCTTTTTCTGAAGCACTTCAAGGATTCGCATCCTCCACTTCAGTGGGGGGATTTAGTTTGGGCCGGAGTGCTTCCACATGCTTGGTTCACCCATCAGCTCATCTTCTTGGTGCATTTTTATCCTCGTTCCAGCCACACAAGATGGCTGTGTCCGCCTCGCTGCCACAGGGAGGCTGCGGGTCAGAGAGGTGATGTGACCATCACCACAGGCTGTCTCCAGGCCTCCACTGTGCTCCTCTCCAATCCAGGCTGCTTCTGCAAACACAAAGCTGCTCTTTGAGAAGGGGATTCGGTGGAAAACTACCAGTTCTCACCTCTGCTCAGAGATGCACATTGGGCATATTAAAAGCACTGGTAGGTCCTGCACGGGAGAAACCACTTCGGTGCCTTCCGAGGAGCGCGGCTGAGATGCACACCAGATACGGATGCTGAGGTTTGCTCTAGGCCTGGCCCAGAGTCACCGGCTGAGCAGCCAGCCTGGGATTTAGACCCAGGCAGAGACACCAAAGCCTGGATCCTCAGAGCCTGTGTGCCCTCTTAAACCAAACAATGAATTGAATGAAGCTTTGGTGGATTTTAAGGGGCTATGAATGTCAGGAAGTTTCTGGAACAGAGGCAGAGAGCAACATGGGGGGCGGTGGGTCAAATTGCTGTTTTTCTGCTGCAAGTGTCACCTGCGTAAAATCCTGACCATCTCATTTTTCTTTAAAGAACCACAACGTAGATCTACTCGAACTGGCTTTGTCCTTCAAGAGCGTAGCACTGCTGTAGGAGTGGGCCGGCTGGCTCAGCGCCACCTGCGGTGGCACGGCCTCACAGTGTTCCGTCCTGAGGTCCTGCTGGGGCGGGTGAGCCTGTCGTCGCTGGCGGCCGGGGTCCCTGGGGCCTTGCAGGCGCGTGATGCACATGGGGCTGGGCACGATCCAGGGGTTCTCAGTTGTGACAACAATTGAGCAAGAGTCTTGAATGTTCCATTTTGCGGACGAGGAAATGGAGACATTTGGAAGTCCAAGAGCGTGTTTGAAGCTGGGCAGGAAGCAAGTGCTGTCGGTCTTCACCAACAACAGTGGGGCTGAGTGAGACTCTAGGGAACTGCCAGCCCCACGAGAAGCTGAGAACTTGGTTGATGTCTCCTGGGCTTTGGGCGCAAACAACAGCCGCTACCCCCACAGCGGGCGCCTGGCCCTGTTCTAAGGGCTCTGCCTACAGGCACAGTTCACCCCCACTCAATCCCATGAGGCCAGAAGTGCTGTCATCCCCACTTTCGAGGCGAGGGCACTAAGGTACAGACAGTGAGGTGTCCTGCCCATGGTTCCACACCCAGAGCCTTGCGCTCTGCCACCTCTTTGGGCCTCACCAGGAGCTGGGCACCCATTGTGAAAGGCAGAGACCGAGATCCCTCTCGGGACCACACAGCTCATAAGAAGCAGGCGTGATGTCCATCAGACCCAGAGCCAGTGGTCTGGTCACTGGGGTCACCTGATGCCCAGGCCAGCGGTGCGTGGGTTTCGCCTTCGCAGTGCTGCGTCCACTGGCTGGCCAGGCCCTGGTGGCCCCCCACCCTTCCTGGGCCCATGGCCGGCTCTCTGCTGAAATAATGCTGACCCACAACCCGGTGCTCTCCACGTCGGCCGCTTGCTCAGCGTTCTCGCTACACTTAAAAAAAAAAATTCCTGAGAATGCCAGAAGCAGAGCTGTGACTCACTTAAGATGACAAATAAGAAAAGAAAAGGCTGATAATGTCAGGAATCTTTCTTGCAAGCTGAAGCAAATCCGGCCAACTTAAGTAAAAAGGGCATTGATTGTTCTGAGCAACTAAAACTCCAGAAATAGTCCAGCTTCAGGCATAGATGGATCCAGGGGCTTAGATGATGTCATCAGATCTGAGTGCTTCTCTCTCCCTCAGGCCTGTCCTCTGCTGCATGTGGAGTCCCTCCTGGATGCCTCGTGGTGACAAGATGGCTGCCAGGAGCTTGGTGCTACAGCCCCGGGGTCCGGGTCTCCAGCGGGAAGAGAGGCCCCTTCAGGGACACGCAGTCAAGGCTCAGGGTCAGCCCTGAACCAGTCACAGCGGGCAGGGGAGTGTGCAAGCTGATTGGCTTGGACCAGATCCTCTTCCCTGCAGCTGGAGGTCACCGTGGCTGCACTAGGAGGCTGGTCCCTGGCGGCCTCCAGGGCTGCCGCTGAGGAGGAGGCCCGGGGCCGTGAAGATAGACATGGGCATGCTGACAGAGACCCTGTGTGGCCCCCTGTCCACCCCAGGTCATCCTCCTTCCAGTGCCAGTTCTGTGCCCAGGAGCTGCCCCCTATAAACATGCCCAAACCCCGCTCTCTACCTGCAGGGACGGGGAGCTGGCGCTCAGGGCTGCCTGGGCTGGCTGTCCCTCTCCGGAGGACACCTCTCTCCTGCCGGGCTTTGGAGCCACACTTCCTGCCTCCCAGCTCGGTGGTTGCAGCTCCGTCTCCAGCACCTGCCTGTGCCATTACGCCTTTGCGTCACTGGGCTGACCCTGCAGAGGAAACGCAGGCCACCCACCTGCTGGCTCTGTGACCCCCACCCTAGGCAGCCCCTCCCCTTCCCCAGGTCTGGAAAACCAGCAAGTTGGGGAAAATGAAGACGAGAAGGGCCTGGGGACGGACGGGGGTGGCGGCGACCCGCTGTGAATGTCTTTGATGCCACCCGGCTGGACGCTCAAAAATGGTGCGACCAGTCCCTTTTATGTTACATAACCTTTCAACCACCGTGTTTTAAGGTGGGCTAAAGCGGCAGCGGGGCACAGATCCTCCCCAGCTCAGGCTGGCTCCACCTCTCCCCCGCCTGGATCTGGAGAGCCCCGCACCAGGCGTCCCCCCAGATCAATGCCGTATTGATTAGCGTTTCATAGGAGAACAAGGACTCGGGCTGATGTTCTGCCAGCGGATCTGAACTTCAGATGCCCCCAGGCCTCGGGTACAAAATGACGCAAGCATTTTGTGCAGCCAACTGGGAGGCTGTGCCCAGCCCCAAGGGCAGGCGGGGAGAAGGGCGCTTGGCACGGGGCCCGGAGGAGCCTCCGCGAGGTCCCGGCAGCCGTCCAGGCCCCGTCCCAGGGCAGGAACTGAGTCACCCGCCCTGCCCGCAGCCACTCCTGCCGTGGGCCGGGAATGTTCTGCTCCGGGTCCAGATGCCCATGGTCAGCAAATCAAGGGGCTCCCTTCCTCTGGGGCCGAGGGGTACCCAGGGCCCCCCACAGGTCCAGGGCTAACCACAGATGCCGGCGAAGACCCAGCGGTGCTGCCCCGAGGGACACGCGAGCTCCGGGTGGGATTTCAAATTCCCCGGTGGCCACGTGGAAATACACAAATAAGGCGGGGAGAAGCCGATAAAATTAAGTCGAATATTTAATCTAACCCAGCGACCCGGAGTGTCACGGCAGCCTCCAGCCCGCGCGAAAGATGAGTGAGGTATTTACATTCTTTTTTCTCATACTGACATTTGGCTCCTCTGTGTTGCCCACACGTCAAACCCACCCCAGTGCGGGTGCCGTGTCCCCCCAGAAACACTGGATGTCTTAACCTCCACCGCCGGGAGGGGAGAGCGGCCGCCCGCGGGGTCTCCCGGGGATTCCAAAGTTCTCCAGGCGCGGAGCATGGAAACGGCACCCACCCCCCCACACACACGTCCTTTCATATTCGCAGCCACATTGTCCAAATTGCTCTGGATTTCCCTTGAAACTTAAATTCATTAAAATAAAGAAAAATCTTAAATGTGATCTCGCCAGCCAGGGTTGCGGGCAGCGCGGTCCTCAAGGGAGAAGCGACGGCTCCCTGGCTCGCCTGGCGCCACCCCGCGCAAGGGGCGCCCACCAGGCCTCTGTGCGCTCTGCCGCCTGTCCTCCGCGCCGGTGTTCTGCGCGCCGCCCTGGCGTGTGTCCACACTCTCGTGGGACCTTACAGAGGCTGTGAGTGCCGGCGGGAAGTCAGGTGGACGTGGAGACCGAGCAGGCCAGCCCTTCCGGAGACGAGATCTGGGTCTCTGCGCTGCGGAGATGACCTTCGAGCACAGACTTGCAGGCGTGGGGAGTCTGGGGCATGTTTGGGTCTGGGGGAACAGCGTCTCAGGCCCAGGGAGCAGCCAGTGCAAAGGCCCTGGGGTGGGAATGTGCCTGGTGGGTTCTGGACGCAGAGCAGAGGCCAGTGGCTGGAGTAGATCCCGGCGGGCGGGGAGGGAGGGAATGAAGCCAGAGGATCCCAGGGCCAGATCTTGGGGGCTTCCACCTGGTCTCCTCCCTGCTCTCCAAATCCGCCGCCCCCAGCCATCCTCAGCCCAGTTCGCCCTTTTTATTTTAATAGCTCACGCTTTGTTCTTGCTGAATAGTATTCCGTCGTGTGGCTGGGCCGCAGCTGGCTCATCCCCGTGGCTGGGCCTGCGGTTTAGTTCCGATTTGGGGCTGTGACAGAGGAAGCGACCACAAGCGCCGGCGGGTCTCGCCGAGGACCAGCAACAAGCAGGACTGCCCGAGACCTCTCTGGTTGAGCCTGGTCCGGCGGCTCGGTCTCCAAATACAACTTGGCCTCCGTCGAATAAAAAGGTGGGACGGTCGCCGGCAAGGTGACCAGCAGGCCCGCCCGGCCGCGGACGACTGTTTAGGGGAACTGGCCGCCATCTCGGGAACGTCGAGGGCCCGGCCTGAGGCATTCCCCTGACACGACATGGCAGGCGCCGTCCAGGCGGCCCGGCCTCCGCGCCAGGACTCAGTTGTCGCGTGGCCCCCGGGGGGGGGGGGTGGCCCGGAGGCAGAGGCGAGTGGCAGGGTCCCGCCCCGAGGGTCCTGGCCTCCCTTCCCCCCTCCGGCACATCTGGCGAGGAGCGGGGCCGGGTGGCAGCTCACATCCTCCTTGGCACCAGCCCCAGCCCAGCCGGCCGCGGGCGCCCCGCCAGCTCCCTCTCCCTTTCTCTCTTGCAAAGCTCTTTGTTTTTCCACTTCCCTGTGACACCGGCTCCTCAGCTCCAGACGCTGCCCCGAGCAGGCAGGCCAAGCTGAAACAGCAGTAACGGGCGCCCCCACCCTCCCGGCGGGGTGCCCGGGTTGCCCACGGGGCTGGGGCCAAGAGTGCGGGTGTCCCAGTTGGTGGGGGAGCCGCGAGCAGGTGTGCTCCGTGGTCACCTGTGTCCACTCAGCCACGGCTGACTCGGGACCAGGATGTGGCCTGCGTCTCCCGTTCCAAGGATGGAGCAAAGAGAAACCGAGCAGGGACAAACCAAGGGCAGCTTGGGGTCCCCCCCTGCTGGGATGAAGCTGAAGCCGCTGGTGCCATAGGAGGGGACCCCTGAGCTGGGGTCAGAGCAGCCTCTGGGGCCGACCTTGTGCAGGACGCTGGTGTTGAGCCAGGCCACACGGCTTGGCGCGCAGGCGCCTGGAGTAGGGAGGGCGGCCCCGCGCGGCTGCATTGGGTCAGGTGAGCTGGGCGGGCGCTGGGGCTCGGTCAGGTTTTCCTTTCCTGGAATTCCCAGAGGCAGGCGCAGCAGCTCAGAGGCTGTCCCTGCTCGGGCGCTGAATGAAGTACCGGATCCCTGTTGCTTTTCAGGGGGCCAAGTGCCCAGCTGAGGAATCCCAACACCGGCCACCCTTGCAGACACGGGGGTCATGAGTGACCAAGACAAGGGAGGGCACTGGGCAGGTCAGCCAGAAGGTGGGCGCAGTGTGGGCCAGACTGAGCGGGCATCTCTGCCGTGCAATGCATGAGGTGGGCGGTTGCTGAGGCAGCACCCCTGGACAGAATGGTGTCCTGGGCCCATTCCAGGTCCTGCCCCTTGAGAGGACAGAGGGTTGGAGGAGACCTGACCTGGTGCGCAACCTGCTCACTGACTCGGCACGACTGGCAGAGGGCAGGCTCAGGTGTGGCGCCTCGCCAGAGAGCTGGGAGGTGAGACCAGGAGCCAACGGCTGGCGAGGGCTGGAGTCAGGAGTTAGGGTCAGTTGCTTGTGATAGAAAATGCACTCAGTGGCAGGGCAGAGCTCCCCGGGGAAGGCCAGTGGCCGCTGCCTGTAACAGAAAAATCCAGCTGCTCCCAGGCTGCCTCCGTTTTCCAGATGGAGAAACTGATGTTCAGAGAGGGTTAGTGACTTGCCCGGGCTCACACAGCTAACAAGTGGCAGAACTGGGATTTCAACTCATGGATGTGACTTTCTGTCACAAGCAGCCAAAGGGTCCTGACTCATGTGCCATCTGCCCCTGCGTCCTCTGGCCCAACAGCGAGCCAGGTTGAGAGCCTTGGTCAGGACCCTGAGGGCTTGTCTGACAGGCAGCCCCACGCCCCGCACAGGTGAAGTGAAGCAGAACCTGCATTTCAGCAAGATCCAGGGTGAGTTGTGTGCAATTTTGAGAAGCCCAGTTCTGCACAGATACCTAAGAAGAACCACAGCACCTTTGGGGTCCCTAAGCTCTGAGGGTACCTCCAGATATTAGCCAAACTCAGGGAGGGTAGTGAAGGGATTTGAAACGAGAGTCCCCAGAGCTTTTCCCACCCCCACCCTGTTGCTGTCCACAGTGGCTGCTCTCCGGGCACCTGCCCTGGTCTTCACTCCCGCCTCTCAGCAACCCCTGGAAGCCCAGGCCTGCCCTGACCCAAAGGAGGGACAGCAGGAGGACGGAAGTAGACGGGTAGAAAAGATGCCAAGAGACTGCTCTGCCTGGTCACCTCTGCGCTCCCCCTCGTGCCTCCAGCCAGAAGTGTCCTCGAGAATACCCATCCCCCCATCCAGCCTCCAGCCTCCAAACCGTCCATCCTTCCATTCAACACTTCCTAAGGCCCTACTAAGTGTTGCTCCTCTCAGGGGCAGAGGGTACAAGAGTGAACAGAAAGACATTCTGCCACTACCCACAGGGTGACTTACGAAGTAGCCAGATGGTCCCGGGCCTCAGTGTCCCCCCTGGGAAAATGCAGGGGCTAAAGAAGCCTCCCGCACCTTCTCATTGTGCTTTTTCCTTTGATGTGACAGTAATTAGGGCGCAGACACAAGCAGGTGTCACAGAGGCCCACACAGGTGAACCCTGAGGAAGAAACTCATTTTTCTGGTGTTCTCCTCGAGTCAGAGGCCTGGCCTGGGGCAGCTGGGGGAAGCCGCTCAGTAACTGTGGGGTCCGGCCCGGCCTCGAGGCCTGTGGTGACACCGGGCAAGACCATACCACATGGGCTCACCGCTGAGGCCATGGCGTGGGACAGGCCCGGCCTTGCCCCCACCCAGCTGTGTGCCCTGTGCGGCTACCTTACCTCGCTGGGCCTCTGTTTCCTGTCTGTTGAATGGGGCAGTATCGCCTCAGAGGCGGTTGTGCAGGTTAGACGGGCTCAGTGCAGGGAGTGAGTTTGCAAGCCACGGCCCTACACCCTGGGAGTGAGCCGCCCCGAGGGAGGGTGGCCCCGCTCCTGGGGTGCACAGGAATGCGTTTGTCCAGCAGTCGATGCGTGACTAGGGTCATCTCGTAAACCTCGATGCTAGACCCAGCTGCCCGCAGAAATTTCCAGAACGTGAGCTGTCATTAACCCTTCCCTGGCTGCCCTCGTTAGCCACCACCCCACAGCAAGGCCGACTCCCTCTGCGCTTCCAGAGGATCACAGGTCAAGGGCAGACCATGCCAACGACTACGCTAGACCCTGCCGTCTCCTGCTGCAGCCGCGGGATGAGACAAAACCCCTGACCCCCACCTACTCTACTTCACGGCGGGGAGCGGCCGAGGGGCATGATGGCAGCTGACACGCGAGCATCTATGCGCTAGATGAGTTCCTCACAGCTTACATGTAGTCCTCCAAGCAACCGCATGCGGGAGACACTGTTCTTCTCTCCCTCTTACAGATGAAGAAACCCAGGCCCGGAGACGCTAAGGAACTTGCCCAGAGTCCCACAGCGAGTAAGCGGCAGAGCTGGGGTTCAAACCCGTGTGGTCTGACCTTCTGTCCACTGCAGCCAGCAGGTCCTGACCAACGCCACGCAGCCCTTGGCCCCCTCTCCGAGTCAAACCAGGGAGCGAGCCGGCCCTGCCTTCTCAGTGAACTGGCCGGAGTCCAGCCTTCCCAGAAGGACCCCCCCCCCGGGGAGGGGAGGGGGCGGGAGGGAGGAGCGGAGGAAGGTAAGGAGGGAGGAAGCTAGAGGGGGCGAGACAGACAGACGGACAGAGACGGAGCAAGAAGAGGTGACCCAGTCCCCATCAGTACAGTCTGCGCCCGGGCCCCTCCCCACGGCCTGCTCGGGGCAGCCTGCGGACGCAGAAGGGTTTGTGCATTTGTCAAAGGTTGTGAAAAAGCAAACCCAGCAAAAACCAGACACGAATATGCAACAGAGCGATGGGGACCTCAGCGCCTGACGCATTTACGGGGAGGCCTTTTACAGAAAACCTCAGCCGCCTCGGGACCCCCCAGAGGAGGCTCAGCACCGGCGTCCAGGGCAGGGGCTGGCTGGGAAACGCAGCGCGGAGGGACAGGCCTGGCAGCCGAGGATTTTCCACTCCGGCCACCGGGCTGAGTGCCATCCGTCACCAACCTTTCAAAGCCAAAGCCCAGAAGGTTAAGTGATTTCTGCTCCCGCTCGGCGAGGCGAGGTCTGGCCGCGCAGAATGGACGACCCCACGCGCCCGAGAGAAAGACGGCTCCGCGCAGCCGCTCCCGCCCGCCGTCTCTCATCGGCTTTTCAGAAAGCCAGGGCATTAATTTTCCCTGTTCCATATGTGGTGTGGGAGGATTTCTGTTTTATGGAATGAGGGGACAGAAAGGGCCTATTTATGAGGCCAGGGCTCTTGGCTCCAAGTGATAAAATTGCAGTTGAAAGGGGCCGAAGCAGCAAAGAGAATTTACTGGGTCATGTTACTGAAAAGTCTAGGAGTTGGACAAGCTTCAGGCATAGCTCGATCCAGGCACTCAAAATGGCAGCATCGGGACTCAGTCCCTCCCTTTCTTCTGGGGTGGTTTCATCCTCAGGGAGGCTCTCCCCTCCCCGGAGCAGGATGGCGCCAGCAGCACAGGCCCACGGCCCGGCCACCTCCCGGCCCCCGCAGAAAGGAGCCCTCCCCTCGATGGTTCCAGAGCCGAATCTCATGGAACTGCCTATCATCCATGGGTGGGGTGGGGTGGAGATGCAGGCGGGCAGGGTGGGCGGGGTGAGCGCCACCTGAAATACAGATGCGGGGAGAAAGCGGAGTCATTTCCCCCAGCCAGAGCAGGGGGCCGTTTCCAGAGGAGGAAAGAGGCTCAGCCATCGACAGTGACTGCTGTCCCCGGCAGAAGCCAACTGGTGCTTCTCAGCCCCCTCGCTCAGCCTCGCCACCGAGCACCAGGCAGTTGTGTAAACGCAGAGTCTGCAGGTAAGTACGTCCCCCGAAGTTACCCACTTCATCGGGCATGCAGGCAGCACCCTGCCCCCGCTTGCTCTGAGTCGCACTCCTGCTGCCCTCACTGACCACCATGCGCCTCCAGCCGGCCCCCAGGAGCTAAGCATGTTGCACACAGTTCGCATTGCAATGAGCAATAAATGCCCATTGCGCTGAGTTTTTGAGGATCCACTCCCCCCTCTCAGGTGCCTGTGGACGGGGACCACGTCTGTCTTGCTTCCTGCTGCATCCCTAGTGACACACAGCAGGGGCTCCACAAAGACTTGGCAAGTGAATGAAGATAGGTCTCACCTAGTAGGTGCTCTGCAGACACTCAGCAGTTCAGTGACTATCTCTAGTACCTAGCACATAGTAGGTCTACCCCGACTATTTGAATCAATAAACACATGGATTCCTGCAGCTGCCCCACAAATACTCGTCAATGAATGGAAGCCTCTCTAGAACTGACGCACAGTAAGGCCACGGAGTGCCCGTGAATAAATGAATGAATCTCAGTGGAAGCCAAGCTACCAGCCAGTCCAAAGAGTTCCAGGGCGGAGGGGTGGGGGGGCGGCAGGGAGGGGGTGGACAGAAGAACAAGCGAACAGAGAAAGCTTCTGGAGTCCCGAGCCCTCGAAGGAGGAGCTGTTTCACCAGGAACCCCGAGACAGGGAGGATGTCAGGGTGACGAGAGCAAAGCCCCGTGCTGGAGGGGGCGCTGGTCTCTGGGAGCTACGTGGGGGCTCTGGGGCTGGCCGGGGGAAGTCGGGTCAGCCAGGGTCCAGCCAACCAGCGGTGCCAGGGACACTGTGCCCCGGGCGGGCCGGCACCCCCTCCCCGCTCCCGACCTTGCCTCTTCCCACAATAGAGCACCCATTGTAAGTGGGTAATTGGGGCCCAGCGCCGTCCCCTCCCCCTCCGGGGGCGGAAGCAAAAGGAAACACAATCTGTTTTCTATTTGTCACAGCTGCCAAGACACCACTCCCTGCTCGGCGCTGCCCCCGCGGCCCCTGAGCGGGGTGACATTCCTCGGCCTGGCTGAGCGCAGATTAGAGCTGCCTGCCGGGGCTGGCCGACCGGGAGAAACCACAGGACAGAAACCTAAAAACAGCCTGAAGGGCCTCCTGGCCTGCGTCCCTGCCTCCCAGCGGGGAGCCATAAATAGAGTCTCCACGCTCTGTGGCTGTGTGACCTGGGGCCAGGCACGCCCCTCTCTGCCTCAGCGCCCCCTCACCTGCCCCGGGGATGCCTGCAGGGAAGGCAGGGCCTGGTGCTCCTAGCAGCCCTCCCCTGCTTGTCCAGGGTGTGGGAGCTTGCAGTCTCTGCCCAGGCCAGGCTGGGTCTGCATGAGCCCCAAGATGTCTCCTTGCTCTGCCCCCTCACAGGCAGAGGACCTACTGGGTGCCTAGTGTGTGCTGTGGGGGGGAGCAATAGTGAGGGGCGAAGGGCCATAAAACACAGAGCTAGGTTTGCCTGCCCTGGGGGCTCTGAGTGGCCACAGATGCAGGCCCTGAGGGGGGTGCAGGTGTGGAGGGCTTCCCGGGAGAGGTGAGCCAGGCTTGGACCCTGCCTCTGCTTTGGCAGGTCTTGGGCGTGGCCTCCAACTCTCTGGGCCTTATGACCTCATTTCCCAAGACTTCAAGAAAAAGTCACAGCCCCAGTCAGCTGGTCCTTCCAGACAGCACTGAGGTCACTCGTGGAGAAATCAAGACTATCTTGAACTTGGCTTTTGTTGGAGGAAATCCCAGCAAGGACTGGCTGGGCGTCGAGCGCGACCCGGTCCCAGGCCCTGAAGTCCGGAGGCCGCTCTGTTCCCAGGCCACAAGCACCTCGGCAAGTCACTGAAGCTGAGACTCAGTTTTCCCATCCATAAGGGGGAACACCGAGGGTGCCAGCTCAACGTGGGTGCTGAAGTTAGCACAGACTTAGCACGCAGGAGATGACCAAGAGCCCCGACTCTCCTTCTGAGGGATGAGCGTAGACGTAGCAGCCATGGCCAGGTTGGGTCCTCAGTGACCACGGGACACCCCTGAGGGCTGACCACTCTCTCGTGACTCGCCCATTGTCGTGGGCACCTGGCCTGTGCTTATTCACAGGTCTGTGGATTTCTTGATTTCCTCTTGCTCTTTGTCACTCATTGTTCCATAGTAACAGGGCCTCTGCCCACCCACCCCCTGGCGCAGGCACAGGCACGGAACCCGTATGAATGCCCACGTCTCCCCCACCTCAAGTATAAACCCTGGTTCTCATGCAGAGCCATTGCTTTCATGCCACATCATGGCTCCCAAGCAGGGGTGACCCCACCCCCAGGGGCCAGCAGCCAGTGTCTGAAGACATTTTGGGTCATCACCAGCGTTTGGGGGGATGGGCTCCTGAAGCATTATTCACAGCTGCTGCACATGGTAACAGCCCAAACTTCCAACAACTGATGAGAGAGCAGAGGAGATGTGGACCAGCCATGCTGTGGAATATTACTGGGCCGTGAAGAGGAAGGAGGCACTTGTTCCTGCTCCTGCCTGGAACAGCCTTGAAAATATGGTTCTGAGTGAAAGAAGCTGGTCACAAAGGCCATGTCCTCTGGGATCCCAACTTTCAGAAAGGCAGGTGCACAGAGACAGAACACAGGGGGGTGTTGGCCTGGGGCCGGGGAGTGGAGGAGGTGACGGTTGAAGAGATGGGTCTCCTTTCAGGATGACGAAGACATTCTCAAGTGGACAGCACAGCGGTGATGGCTGCCCCGCTCTGAGTAGCCCGAGCTCATTGGAAGGTGTGATTTAAAGGGGCGAGTAGTAGCATCTGTAAATTACAACTCAGTGAAGCTGCCATTCATTTTTATTAAAAAATAATGATGAGAAAATTGTTGGTCATGTCGAAGCGGAGAAACTGCTGTTTACTCTGCTGCTAAGATCTGGCATAGTGCGACCTGGAGCTGCTGTTGCTTCTCCTGCTCTGCTGTGCACACCCCCTCCCCAGCACATACCTCCATGGATGCATCCGTTTTCCCACCCATGAGTGGCTGGGCTGGTTCCAGGTTTTGCAGCGGTGCACAGTGCTTCTAGCCCTAACCCTGTCCTTCGGCAGGTACACCGAGAAACACGCCTGAGTCGCAAGGAGTGGGGAGTTTGGGTGGACAGGAGGATGCAGGGTTGCGCCGGGTGTTGTGCTGAAGCGCCAGGCATCCAGCTCACTCCCCACCTGTCTGCTCACTGCACCGTCCCTGTGTCGTCCCTGTGGCTGTCTGTGATGACGCCCATTTTAGGGGTGAATTAGCAGGCTGGAAGTGGCAGATGACGTGAAGTCCCAGCCTCGCCTCCCACGGCTGACTCCCCTCCCAGCCTGTGCTGAGCTCTCCAGCAGGCACCAGGGAGAGGGGGCTGAGGCAGGCGCAGCTTTGAATAATTCACCAGCCGCCTCCAGCCCAGCCTGGGGTAGGGAGATGACAGCGGGTGACAACTTGTTTAGAAAACAGCCCGCTGCTTCTGAGACGTACATATGTAAGAGCCTCCAAGAGCCTCCGAGAGGCTGCTGGGGTGTGGCCTGCTGAACTTTCCGGAATGACTGGCAAACATCCCATCCCATCACAGTCATCTCCTCAGGCACCCAGAGGCCTCCGCCATCCCAGCCCTCCGTCCTGCTGCATCCCAACTCCGAGCGGTGCCACAGCTCCGCGCCCAGTGGCGGGACTTGCTGTGTGACCGGGGGCCGCAACCTGGCACCTGTGAGCCCACTCCTCACTCAGCTAAACAGGGACATGGTGCAGCAGAAAATGTGCGCTGCAGGCCACACCCCAGACTGCAATCACTGTGGAGCTGATGACAAACCTTCATGGTGGAAAAATCAGGGTCCACCTCAAGACGGGGGCTCCCTGTGCTGGACTGGACCAGACGCAGAATGTCCCAGGGCTGCCAGGGTCACTGGTTCCTGCCCAGGGTCCCTGAGATGCCCAGGGTGCAGGAACAGGCGGTCCTTTGTGCAGGGGGAGGGAGGATTTGTGCATGGGGACCTCTTGGCTTAGGGTGCCCCCTTACTGGTGAGTGATGCAGCTTTTGCACCGCCCTGGACTCTGCATGGAATGAGGTCACTGGGCCTGCCTGCCTCTTGCCAGCTCCAGCATGTGAAAATCTACCTCTCCCTGCCCCCCAGACCCAACAGCGGTATCCCTGCAGGTTCGGGAATCCTAGTCCCAGGAAAAGAAGCTCAACCAGGCAGGGCCCCTGAGCCCGACGCCATGCCCCAGCCTCACTGCTGTCTGTGGCGTGTGATCGGAAATGGTTCCTGCAGCTGTTACGCCACCTGCTTAACAGAAAGTTGCTTGCCCCCCATTTTCTCTCCTTTCTGATTATTGGCTGTGGGTCTGGTGTTGACTGCCTCACCAGGCTGTAGAGGACCAGATCCTAGGGCATTAGGAACAAACAGGATAGAAGGCCCCGGGGCCCCAAACAACCACAGAGCCAAGCTCCTGGCCTCCCTCGGCACTTTTACAGCAGATTGAAAAAAAAATGCCTCTCTTATTTTCACCAATATGCTTTGGGGTGTCTTTGTTACAGCAGCTGAACCTACACCACCCTAACACATGTGGTTTTCACAAAAGGCATGTGATGGTTAATTTTATGTGTCCGCTTGACTGGGCCACAAATTGCCCAGATACCTGGTCAAACACTCTTCTGGGCATGTCCACAGGGTGTTTTAGGATGAAATGAACTTTTGAGTCTGTAGACTGAGTAAAACAGATTGCTCTCCCCAATGTGGGTGGGCCTCGTCTAATCAGGTGAAGGTATGACTAGAACAAAAAAGGTGAGAAGGAGAAATTTACTCTCCCTGACCATCTTCCAGCAGGGACTTCAGACTTCTCCTGCCTTTTGACTGGACACCGACGGGAGCTTACACCACGGGCTCTCCTAGGTCTCCAGCTTGCCCACGACGCATCATGGGACTCCTTAGCCTCCATAACCACATGAGCCAATTCCTCCTAAGAAATCTCTGCATAGGTGGCTAGATGGAGACGCACAGATGTGTATATCCATTGGTCTGTGTCTCTAGAGAGGCAGATTACTACAAGGCAGATCCACGGATTATCTTCCAGAAACGTCTACCCTTTGCTTGGCAGAAACAAAAATCGAGAAAATACAAAGGGCAGGATACTGTCTTGGAATCAGGGGAGGGAAAATGACAGGGTGAACACCCACAAATTAACATCTCATAAAGAATCCTGCCTGACGTGAACATACCACATCACATACTGGGAAGCCATGAAGGGAGTAGATCTTAACAGTTCTGGTCATAAGAAAAAAATGTGTAACAAGGTGAAGTGATGGAAGTTAACTAGACTTACTGGGATGATCATTTTGCAATACAAACATTTATTAAATCATGGTGCCGTGCACTGAAAGGAATGCAATACTAAATGTCAACTGTCTCAAAAAACCTGGGGGCGGGGGGTGAAAATAATGAAAAATGCAAACAGGAATGTAATGCCTACCTCAGGGGTTGTTTGCAGAACTGAGGGGCTAATGCAGAGGGCAGGGGCCCAGGAAGTGGCCATGACCTTTGGGCTGCAACCCTGAGTTCTTGGAATCCTGCCTTCCACATTTCCAGGGCACGTGATGTTGAGCACATCATTTCACAATTGCAACAAGTAATTATTGAGCACTTGCTGTGTGCCAGGCACTGTTGCAGATTGCGGGGTTGAGTGGGGTTAAGAAATACCCGATCCTCCCAGAGGCCCTCCCAAGGCCCTCCCAGAGCAGACTTGGCTCCCTGGAGATGGGCCAGCCAGGGGTGCTCTGGATGCCAGGCTGACCAGTTTTAACATTTAGCATCAGACACAGAAGCTCGCTGCAGATGGAGTGACGTGGCAAGGGCGGAGGGAGGGAGAGGAATCTGGCCGGGAATGCAGAATGGATTAGAGGCAGATAATTAGCATCCCCAGGAGGGAGAAGAGAAACCCTGATTTCTATGATGGCTCAGCAGAACAGCTCTCTCTAATAAATGATAACCCTCTGGATTTCCTGCTCATGGTCCCAGGGGAGGACTTTCGTCCTCTGCTCCCGGCCCCCACCAGCAGTTAGGCATGGCCTGCCCCTTGGCTGGCCCCGGGAGATGTGAACAGAAGGGGCGCAAGCTGCTTCCGAGAAGAAGCGGTAAGAACCAGGACACCCCTTGCCCCACACCCCGTGACACCCCATAGCACAGATGGGGCACCCACCAGTCTGGACCCCAGAGTGAGGACAGGTAAGGCAGAGCCCCCAGTTACCCCACAATTACCATGCAGCACAAGTAAGAAATGACCTTTGGTTGTTTCCACCTGGGAGACGTGGGGCTGTTTGTTACTGCCTCGTGGCGCAGCTGATGCTGACTGATTGCGGCCATTTCACAGATGACAATACAAAGCTGGAGGAGATCACGAAGCAGGCCCAAAGGCGTGGAGGCGAAGCCGAGCCCAGAGCCAGGCCTGCCTGTCGCCACGACCTTCCAGAGGTGGGGTGTCTCCATCTGAACAAACCCAGCCAAGCCCCTCGCTGCTAACCCCTTCAATTAAAGCCAATTTCAAGGTCTCCTGGTTTCTAAATGAACAGCCCTGATCATGTTCGTTAAAGGCCCTGTCTGCTCGGGCTGCTCATTTTATCAGAAGCCGCCAACAAGATAAATGGCTCTGTAACTTATTGTTCCACTGCAAAGCACCTCGCAGCAAGTGGCAGCACAGATGCCAGGAATAAATCACGTCTGATCTTCCGAGAGCCGGGCAGAGCTCCCAGGAGGAGTCGGAGGAGGGGGAGGCCTGGAGCAGCTGCAGGCCTGGGGGCTTCGCTGAGGCTCCCCGCGCTGCAGGGAAGCCTGGTCAGGCCCCCGGAGAAGAGCGTGTTTTTCAATCTGCGCATCATCCACACGCCCTCCTTCAGGCTCACCAGCCCCCTTTTTGCTTTGGGCAAACCTCCCTCCTGCACTCCGAGTCCACCTGCTGCAGGAGAGTCATCACGCCCATATTCAGGGAGGGAGCGCCTGATCTCCCCGGCTGATCGGGGCCACGTCCTGTGACTTCCGTGGCCAGTCCAAGTGCGCTCCAGGGGGGCGCGCCTCCATTCCAGGCTGCTGCTCCCCCGGAGAAACGAGAAGTTCTCTTAGCAGCCGTTGCTTGCGCAGCGGTGTCGGGCGGCGTGCTGGCGCCGGCTCCGGGCACCGTCCAGGCAGAGCGGTGCCCAGAAAGTGTGCTGAGTGAGAGAATAAGGCGGCTGGAGCCCAGACCACCTGGTCCTGTCCGGGCTCGGCCACGTCGGCTCTGCGGGCCTCGGCCTCCTGGCCACGGGATGGGGTGGGAAGAGCCGGCAGCCGCCACCAGCCCCGCGCCGGGTGACAAAGGCCCAAGGCCAAATACCACCTGGACACACTCCTGCAGCCCCGACGGGGCGCGTAGGTCATGGGCCCCCAGGGGGCTGCTCACCCGTCTCTCGTAGGCTGGGTCAGCGCCTGCACCCGGCGCCTCGTCACAAGATGGCAGCGGCACCGAAAAGCTGAGGTCTGGAGGTCTCGCACCACAAGAGGGTCACGTCCACTTCACTCTTTTGGCCGATATGAGCCACATGTGCAACCCAAAGTCACAGAGTGGGAGAGGCACCCTTCGGTGGGAAGAGTGCCAAGGATGAGAGCGGGGAGTCCAGCCTCGCCTCTCCCCAGCTTCCTGGTTTAGTGGTTCCGGGTGAGCGTGACCTCCTGGCGCCTGGCCCTCCATCTGCTCCGCTCACAGGTAAGCTGCTGCCTCGCCCAGCACGGGCCTCCCTCCGAGGAGCGGCTGAGAGGGAGGTGGGCAGGAGACACCATGATGAAGGCCCCGAGCCACGCTTCTGACCCCTCCTGGCCTGGGCTCCCCAGGGTGCACGCCCACCCCTGTCCCCGGCTCGGGCAGGTCACGCCCTCCTCCTGATTTGGCCAGGATGCCCAAACGCCCTCATGCTCGCCCCGAGGCCCGGGGAGCCCCAGGGGCAGCGCACACCCACCCCCTTGGACTGGATGTTCCGGGTCAGGTCACCTGCAGAGACCCCAGATCCGCCTGGAGCGAGGCGCGGAACGGAGGGGGCAATCCCCCACGGCCCCCTGCCTCCCACCATGGCGCCCGCAAGCCTGAAACAGCAAAGTCACAGCCCCACTCCCTGCCCTCCCTGGGGAGCGGCCTCCCGCCCCCCACATCCCTCTGGCCTCTCTCCAGTGGCCTGAGCTCCCCGGTGAGCAGGGCGCGGGAAACCTCTCCACGCCTCTCCACGCCTCTCCACGCCGCGGCCTGCACGCTTCAGCACTGACCCTCCCTCTCCAGGCCCAGCCACAAGAACCAAATGTTCCCCTATTATGCAAACTCATCTCTCTCTTCCCGCGGGGCCCAAACTGCAATCCTGGCGGGGCGGGGTGGGGCTCTAACCGGGGAGCTCAACATCTGCAGCCAGAAACCGCCTTGCGCTCCCCCGCTTCCGCCCCACCCAGGCCAGCAGGGAGGCTCCAGGCCAGCACCCAGGCCCAGGGGGCAGGCAAGCCCTGCAGGGCGGAGAGAAGCCCCTGGCCGGTGCCTGATCCTGGGCAAGAACCTGGCTGTGACCCCAGGTGGGGGCTGCTTGTTAAAGCCCCGCTGCCTTGATCCTCACGCCTATGAGTAGACACTATTATTATTATATTGTTGTTGTTATTATTATCCCCATTTCAAGGAGGAGATGAGTTTGATGCAGAAAACGACAGGAAGCAGCAGGGCCGGGACCTGAGCCAGGACCCCAGAGCTTGCCCGGGACTGGTGTGCGGGCACGGCTCACGGTGCATGGGCTCCCCGCCAGGCTGGGAGCCACAGCAAACCCACTTGCTGGTCTGCACCCAAAGAATTCAAAGCGGGATCTCAGAGAGAGACTTGCACACCGAGTTCATAGCGCAATTCACAGGAACCAAGAGGTGGAGCGCCCCGAGTTCCCACTGATGGGCGAGCGGCTGAACAAACCACGGCCCGTCCACACAGTGGAATATTAGTCAGCCTTGAAAATGAAGAAAACTCTGACACCGGCTGCCACATGAATGAACCCCAAGGACATCTGGCTCAGTCACAGACAGTGTGAAATCCACCCGTAGGAGGTCGCTGGGGTGGGGGGTTCGAACCACAGAGGCAGAAAGCAGAGGGGGGCCGGGGTGCTGGGGACGGGGCCGAGCGGGGACGAGGGCCACTGTCGCTAGCTGAAAGGCTGCTGGAGAGCGGTTTTGTAACCGCGTGGAGACACTCCACGTCACAAAACTGGATGCACAGAGAACGGGGTGCTGGGTGTTCTTCACACTCACCCCACAGTCTGCACACAACCTTGCCCAGCACCTGCTCCGCCCGAGATGCTGGAAGCAGTGGACGTGCACACCCCGGGGGCCCACGGGCGGTGGCCCGGCCCTTGGCACTGCGGCGCTGCCATCCCTCTCCCTGAGAAGGCTCAGGCTGGGTCCCCCTCTGGAGCCGGAACCAGCCTAGCAACTGCTCCCCACAGACCCTGCGGGGCCTGGTCCTGCGGTGACCACAAGTGGAGTGGGGTTCCCCCCCAGGCCAGCTGAGGCCACACCCTGACAGCACGGGAGCCCGGCAGGACCCCAAAGAACCTCCCCGAGCCCAGCCTCCTCCACCACTGGCCCCGGCTCCTGCACCCAAGAGACGCTTACACTGGGGTCACGGAGGCTCCGGGCGATGTCTCCTTTGCACATGTATGTGATGAAACTTATTTACTTATTCTCTTACATTGTTCGTTTTGTACAACGCTTGCCTTCTGGGGCAGTCCCCCTGGGTCTCCCACCAGCACAGCCCCGTGGGGCAATTTCTTATATGGCGCCAGCGGCCAACAGCTAATGGATCCAAGCGCCTGTTCATTCATTTACCCAACGAGGCCTCCCTGAGCACCCACACTCCCCACGGACAGCTGCCCCCAGGCCCTCCCAGAGCCCGCAGTTCAGGGGGTGTCCCAGAGCACCGAGCCCGGCCACAGTGAGAGGGGCCAGGGGAACTGCACGGGACAGGCGCTCGTCCCGGCCTGGGGGGCCTGGGGCTCCCCAGAGGAGATGGCCACATGGAGGCCTGAGGAAGTGGGAGGCAGCGGGTGGGGGTCATGCGGGGAGGAGCCCAGGAGGGTGTCCAGGCAGAACGGGTGGCGCAGGCCCTGGCTGGTTGGGGAAGCAGAGCCCAGCTGTGCAGAAAGAGGGCGAAGATGCGGGGGAATTGTGCTGGGGGCTCTCGGAGCTGGGACTTTCTCCGGGGACCTGGGGCTTCAGCCCAAGCTGCAAGCTCAGATCCGCACCCAGGAAGGGCGGAGATGTCAGCCGGGCCGAGCGTGCGGTTCAGCGGGGCGGCGGAGACAGCCTGGGAGGGAGCGGGTCCCGAGCCAAGGGGCCAAAGGGCAGCGGCCCCCGCCCCGCCAGGCTGGCCCGGCCGCCCGTCCCCACGCTGGCTCCTGGGCCGCGATGCTGACCCGGAGGTGCCCAGGCCCACCCCCATCACTCTGCCGACTCCCTGGGGAACCGCCGGGTGGCAGAAAGCAGGCCCCCAGCCAAGCGTCTGGCCTCTCCCCCGCCAACCGCAGGCCGCCGCCAGCTGCAGAAGATGCCCGCCCCACCGGGAGCCCGAACCCCTGCCGGCCCCCCCCAGGCCTCCCGCGCCTCGGGAGAGCGTGAATTTGCTGATTCTGGGCAAAGAGCGGGGGCTGCCACCAGCTCATCCCCGCGCGGCCACCTGGCCCGGCAGCCGGCCCCTGCCCCGGGGGCTCCCCGACACCAGCAAGACCCCCCCCCCGTCCGTCAGGCGGGCCCGTCCACCGGCATCCATCACTCGGGGAAGAGAAATAAAGACGTTGCCATATCGTCGTCCCGGGATTAATGTCCCTGCTGCGAAAACAAACGTCGCGTCTTCCCGCCAACATTTATTTTTGATAAATGCTGTGACTTTGCCTTGACATTTCGGGAGCAGCGGGAGACCATTACCCGGTGACAATGTTCTATTCCACTGACATTATCTCTTAATTATAATATGCAAGTAATGCCGAAAAAAATGGCCCATAAATAGCTCATTTGGAGTTGCTGCTTTCTGCCCTGCCGGGGAAACGCTGAACGATTTCATTCAGTGCTTGCAAATGAGGGGAGACAAATGGATATCTGGGGCCCGCGTGTGTCCTGCCTCCTCAATGACAAAGCTGCCACGGTGGCAGGGAGGTGGCGGGCAGGGAGGGTCCCGGGCACCCGCGGGCTCCCCGGCCCCCCGCCCCTCCCACCACCCGCACCCAAAATCAGAGGGTGCGGCGCCCCCCCTCCAGCGCCCCCGGGAGGAGCCCACAGCTGCAGGCCTGCAGGGACGCTCGGAGCACAGGGGACAGGCGGTGACATTTTTCTCTTTCAGGAAATTAATTCCGTTCAGGGGCAGGAGATGGAGCGAGAGCCAGGGCCTCCTGGAGGAAATCCCATTTTCCCAGCTCCCCCGGGGCGTAAAAGCAGAGCACGCAGTTGCCAAAGTTCAGAGGAAGGGGCCTGGGAGGCTGCTCCGGGAGGGCAAGTGGAGGCTTGCGGGGGTTCTAGAAAGCGGCGCGACGCCCCCTTTGGAACCGGTGGACACTGGAAAGAGCGTCTGGAGCCTGGAGGCACCCCCGGGGCAGGCTGCACGCCCCCCTCCCGCTGAGGCCGGCCCGGGCTGACCCAGCCAGAAGCGAGGGGGTGTGTGGGTCACCTTCCAGGTGGGGGCCGGGCACGGATGGGGGGCGGGGGGAAACGGCACTGGAGGGGTGCAGTCAGGGGGTGACCAGCACCGCTGGAAGGAGAAGAGCCCCGAGGGGCACAAGAGTGCCGGGAACTCCCAATCTGCGCCCCACAAGCCTTGAGAAGGGTGGACGCCGCGCTCAACTGCCCACACTGGCTGCCTGTGTGCCCTGCGGCAAGCGCTCGGCCTCTCTGTGCCCCTGACGGCAGGCGGCGAGCACGAGCACGAGTCCAGGGCGGAGCGGGGGCAGCTCGCAGCCGCGGGTGTCGGGCGCGGTGGCGAGAGCGACCCGAGCTTACTCTGACGGCGCCGGGGTCAGAGTCGAGATCAAGCTTTGCCCCCGCGGCTCCAGGGAGCAGCTGCTTCTCCTCTTCTCCAGCTTCTGGTGATGCCCGTGTCCCCTGGTCCCCGGCCCTCGGGGCGCAAGCTCACCCTCTGCTCCGTCCTCACCCCTGCTTCCCTGACTCCAGCCCTCCCGTCTCCCTCCTGCAAGGTCCCCGGGGGCCCCACTGAGCCCTGAAGGACCCAGGACCAGCCCCCAAGAGCCATCAAGATTCGTAACTACCACCCGCCTGCCGGGCCGACCCGTCGGGCAGGGGCGCTGTGCTCAGGCCCTGGGGCTCGGACGCAGGCGTCTCTAGGCCGGGCTGCTATCCGCCCCGGCTTCGTCTCCTTGACCCCTCACCTGGCCTGCTCCCGCCCGGCAGCGCTTCTCTCCAACACAAAACGTTGAGCCCCATTAGCCTGCTCTCAAGGGGGGAGGGTGGAAGCGAGGGGCTCGGGCTGAGGGCCGATCTCGGAGGGTCGGCCCGGGCGCACAGGGGGCCACTGCGGCCCTCGGCTCAGACTCAGGGCCGGGTCCCCCATTCCGGGGCCACGGGCATGGCGGCATTTAGCCATCAAGGTGGTCCAGGCAGGGGTAGAAGAATCCACATCCCTTCTCAGAGTGTGACCCCCGGGGAGCAGCCGGCACAAGGGCCCAGTGCGGCCAGAGCTCCCGATTTTGCAGAAGCAGCTGAAAGGGAGGTTTCTGCGTGAAATTCCTTGATTTTTAAACAGCGCTCGCTCATGTGGGGGTTTCCTCCCCCCGGGAACACTGTACGCCAGAGCGGACATGTCTGCGGGCCACTGGCTAAGCCTCGGGGCCGACCCGAGCTGCTCCTCTCCCCTGGGGAAGGGCCCCCCCAACTCCCTGCCCGGGGGGAGCCCTTGTCTCTGCAAGGGGAGGGGCGGCGGCCTGCCTGGCCCTCTGTGAGCTCGGGCGGGCTCTCAGAACACAGGGCAACAATGATCACACCCAGAGAAAGCAGGAAAAGGCTGCCCCGCGGGGAGTCTCGGGAGAAGAGAAAGGGACCCAGGGCTGCAGTGTCGGGGTTTCCCGCGGTCCCCAAGATCACGAGGGCTCAGCGCGAGGCGTGCACGTGGGTGGGGGGCAGAGACCTGGGTGCGGCCCGCTGCCTCACCGCCTGGCGGCGCACCCTGCGAGCGCCCACCCGGCCTCTCTGCGCCCCGGTGTCCTCTCCCCTGCCATGGGGCCACGCCCCTGCTCGGAGGACTTTGCAGGGTGAAATCCACGCGCGAAGACAAGCCCTAAGCTCAGAAAAGGCACCGGAAAAATATTAGTGGCTTTTTAGACATTTACGCACGTCCGAAGAAGGGGGAGCGTTTGAGCGGGAACCTCCACACCGTGGGGCTTTCCAAGAGGCCCGCGCTGACCCCCGCCCAGGGCCTGGCCCAGACGTGGACGGCGCCTTGGCAGGAGGGGTGACCGAGCCTAAGGCGTTCAGGATCGCCACCGCCTCCGCGGCAGCACCCCGCCTGCCTGCCTGCCTGGGGCACCTGCGGTCTCGCCTTTCTGCCCGCCAGGTTCCAGCACAGCCCTGCTTTCCCAGCACAGGCGGCCGAGGGAGGACCATCGGGATTTGGGTGTTTCGTTCACTACCAGGTCGGGGCCTGCAGGGGCAGGCGGTCGGCTCAGCTGGTGAGTGAGTGGAGATGAGATGCTTCCAGGATCCACATCTGTCACTTGAAGATTTACAGGTGAAGGGCCTCCCCGGTGGCGCAGCGGGTAGAGCGCCGCGCCGTGAAGCTGTCCGCAGTCTCTGCAGCGTGGGTTTGATTCCCAGCCGGCCAGGGAGATTCCCACAGGGCCCAGCAGACCTCTCCTGCCTCTCCCGCTGCTCCCCTCAGCAGCGTATTTTGGCCCGTCTGCCTGTTCTGATCCCCGCTCTGTCTCTGGTGGATCCTCTCACCCTCCCGCGCATCTGGCCTGGACCCCGGTTTTTGTATAAAAATAAATGTCTTTTTTTTTAAAAAAAGATTTACAGGTGGAGGAAATCCACACGATCTTTTGCACATGCAAGAACACGGGTGACGTGGTGACGTGTTGGACAGCGACCCCATCTGGTGACACACTGTATTACAGCTCTGCTGGACAAGACCTCGTTAATACTCAGATAAACTAAGTCCTGGGGGTTAGGGCTTGTTCCCCGAGCATTCTGTGGGACTTCTCAAAAGTCTTTTCAAACTGTTTTCAGCCTGCAGTGCATAAAATGTCCTTCTTTTAAAATTGAGGTAACATTAGTTTACAACACTGTAGAGGTTCCAAGATTACATTTTCTCACCACACCCACCACCAAATGCCCGTTTGCCATCCACCACCAACCACTCAGCTCCTTCGACCCGCCCCTGCTCCTCCTTCCCTCTGGTAACCACCATTCTGTTGCCAGAGTCTCTGGTTTGTTTTTGTTTTCTTTTCTTTTTTAAAGATTTGTTTATTTATTTATTTATTTATACCAGCACTGGGTACAATCAGAAGCGCGGGAGGATGAGAGAATTCACCAGAGCCAGAGCGGGGAGCAGAGCAGGCAGAAGGACCGAAGTACACTGCTGAGGGGAGCAGCGGGCGGCAGGAGAGGTCTGCGCGCCATGTGGGACCCTCCTCCGGTGGCCGGGGAGCAGCCGGGATCGAACCAGTGCTGCAGAGGCTGCAGGCAGCTTCGCAACCCAGCGCTCAACTGCTGCGCCACCGGGGAGGCCCTGTTTTTGTTTTCTTTATATGCCACAAAGGAGTGAAATCATCCAGTATTTGTCCTTTGCCTTCTGACTTATTTCACTTAGCATCACCCCTTCCTGCTGCATCCATGTTGCCTCAAACGGCAAGAATGTGATCATTTCCACAGCTGAGTAATGTCCACTTGTGTGTATGGACCACATTTCCTTAATCCGTTCCTCCATCACCAGCCACAGTCTGTTTCCATGTCTCGGCGATGGTGAATAGTGCTGCAGTGAGCACAGGGTGTGTTCGTACTCCCGGGTAAATACCCAGAAGTAGGGTGATCGGATCTTCTGGCAGGTGGATTTCCAATTGCTTGAGGAACCTCCATAGCATTTTCCACCAATTTACATTCCCACCAATGGCACGGAGGAGTCCAGCTTCTCCACGTCCTCACCGTTTCTTATTTCTTGACCTCCTGGCAGTGTCCAATAAAATGTCCTCTTGACCATACTCAGGGGCACCTGTGAGCTAGGGGGGACAGGCATGGAGTTCCTGCCACACAGGGGAAAAGAGGGCTCAGCACGACATGCCTGGGGCACAGCGAGCCCGGGCCTCTTCAGCAAGCTGCGAACTGCCCCAGCGCCCCAGCCCAGGAGCTGCCTGATTCCCGAGGCTGGCATCATGGGAGAACCCATGTCCTTCCCTCCGACAGCCGGGGCGGCCACAGCCGGAGACCATAAGGCTGAGCGCACAGGAAGCAGCACCAGACACTGGTTCTCATCTGGGAGTCTCCATCCTCTCACATGGAAGAAATTCCTGCGGCCAGGGACGAGCAGATGGGGTGGGGCGCGGAAACAGACAAACGTTCCACAGTTCTGCTGAGCAGCCGCCCGGCGAGGCCTCCCACACCACATGGTCCCGTCCATCTGCCGAGATGTCTCCCCGGGGGAGTGGAGGCTCATCTTGTCATGGAAGTCGGGGAGCTAAGTGGGATCCAGTTTGCAGAAAAGTGCATCCAGGCCAAGGTTGCCTCAACATCTGTTCCCGAAAGCAGGAAACCAACAGCTCCCTCCCAGCCCCACAGCCTCCGTGAGGGCCTCTGCCCGTTGCCAAGTTTGCCGCGGCTGAGGCTTGGTGGCCATGGAGCCTGCAGGCGGCCAGCCTTTGCCCTTCCCCCTCGGGAAAGACATGGCAGGTCTAGTACCCTCCACACTGGCTCCCGGCATCTCGGGAGGAAAGGCAGACAATGGCCCCCAGAAAGCCGGGGTCTTAGGTCAAAGCCCTGGTCGGACCCCCACCCCCCGACCTCTCTGTTGAGTTTTGTTGTGGGTTTGGAGAGACGAGCACTACTTTTAGAAATATTTCTTCCTATTCCTCCTTGGCCCAGCTGTCTGGGATTTTCTCACCTTTCTGGAATGCGGCTGCAGGTGTCCTGGCAGCACAGGCCTGGGGAGCCAGTCCCTTTTCAGGCGGACTTGGGATTGCATTTGGGGGAGACGAGACTTGCTATGTCCTTTCTTCTCCCGAAATCTCGGATTCCCCAGAACCGGGACCTTCCCGCTGAAAATGAGGCTCCTCTCTGGCGGGCTCCCAGCACGACGCAGAGGGATGAGAGAAGGCAGGTGTCTCGGTAGCCAGGCTGGTGAAGGGACCCCAAGCAGGCGCAGAGAGCAGCGGCCGAGCATGGGGGAGACCCGGCTGTCGGGGGGCACATTGACGCTACACAGACCTGGACGCCGGCCCCAGCACTGAGCCTTGTTCCCCATCTGTAAAGCGAGGCAGGTACCAGCACTAAGCCGGGGGGGAGGAGAGGCCGAGTGCTCTTGCACACAGCACGCACAGCACATGCCCGGCCACTGCTGGCCACCACCTGCTTCAGGTGCCCGGAGCATGCGGGGGGCCCAGCTGGCCTAACTGGACAGCCTCTGAGACTTTGCACCTGCTGGGCATCCCGGGGACCCAAGACTCCGATTGAACTTAAGGGCCACTGGCTCTGGAGACAAGGGTGTGCTTCGATGAGCATGTGCCGTCCTGCGGCCCGCCCTCCAGACCCGCAGGTGCACTGCCAGGAACCCAAGCCCACACTCTGCGCACGCTGTGACTGACACTTTCACAAACCCCAGGCCTCAGGTGGGCGTTCCAGGGCACTTTGACGCGTGCAGACTGACTTATTGTTCAGTGTAAACACACAAGGGTAAGGGTGCATTTTTAAATTTTAATAAATCCAGATATAGACGTGGTTCAGCCCCCCAGTCTGCCACAGATCCAGGGGAGCCCCAGCTTTGCACCCAGCACCCAGCTGCGCCCTGCGGAGGGCGGGCCCACAGCGCCCCCTGCCGGCCAAGGCCGGAACCGCGGCCTCTGCGAGGGCGGGCGGGGCTCCGGGCCCGCCTGCGCGGAGGTCAGGGCGGGGCTGGGGTGCAGGGGGTGCTCTCCTCCTGCGAGTCACACCCCCAACTTGCTGAAATGAGTACTTGCTTCTGTCTCTACTCTGGGGTTCCCGGGGACCTGCTTTCTCTCCCGGACCTCACACTCGGGGAGGCGGGGGGCGCAAGCCCAGCCTCTTCTTGCGGGGCTCCCTTTCAGCGCCAGGACTGCGCTGCACACAGTAGGCGTCTACTAGGTGCCGGCTGGCGTCGGAGCTCCTCCTCTGCAGCCCTCCACCCCCGGGAGAGGGCTCACATCCTCCTGGGGTTCTCAACGGTCACCGAGCATGGGCTTCACGCCGTGTTCTTGGGGGCCCGGGTGTGCAGGGCCTATTTCCCTGACGCCGGCCACTGGGGGGGCGGCCCGCCTGCGAGGCCAGAGCCGTTCCGTTACAGGCTATGGAAGAGCAAGCATCCCACGACCCTGGCTTTTTTTTAGGGGTGCACTTGACCCTGGGATAGGGTCAAGACTCCTTTGAAATCTTAAAAAACATCAAGAAAATAAAATGCCCAGAAACATGCATAAAGGGCCACTTCCTGGGGCTACAGGCTCCTGAGGCCGGACTGTGACCGCAGGTAACGCCCCCACGCCCAATTTTAGGGACCCGTGGGGAGGCCATCCACAGAGCCTCTGGAAACGCCGCCTCTGGGGCCTCCCTGGCGGCGCTGGGGTTAAGCCTCAGCGCTATCAGGCTATCGGCAGCCACTGCGCCACGAGTTCGATCCCCGGCCAGGGAGATACCCCCATGGCGCGGCAGACCTCCCCTGCTCGCCCGCGGCTCCCCTCAGCAGTGCCTTCGGTCGTCTGCCTGTTCTGCTCCCCGCTCTCTGGCGAGTCCGCTCACCCTCCTGCGCCTCTGGCCTGTACCCCGGTTCTTGTGTAAATAAACCTTCAAAATAAATAAATAAAACCGAAAACCACCTCCGCGGAACCACCTGTGTGCGCCGCTCGCCCCCCAGTGGCCAAGCCCGGAACTGCCGGCGCCCAGGCCGCAGGGACCTTCCCGGCCAGCCCCGGAGCCGCGGGGGTCGGCGATGTGGACGCGCGGGGGGACTCGGCTTCCGAACGCCCCCTTGGGGCTGGCGTGGAGGGTGGACCTCACGCGTCCGAGGGAGTCGGGAGCCCGTGAGAGCCCCTGTGGCGCCGGCCGAGACAGCAGCTTGGGTCCCCGGCCCCGGCACCCGCACGGCTCAGCGGCCCCCCGAAAACCCATCTTGTCAAGTTCCCGGGACAATGCCAAGCACCAGGGGTCACACTGCAGGCCTTGGGGTGGGGACGACAGCCGTTCGAACTAGGACTTCTAGAACATTCTAAAATTGACTAGGGTACTGTAGCGGCAGGAGGACGCGGAGCAGGTTCTCTGGTTCCTGCAGGCGGGTGCAGGAGTCCTGGCGCCCTCAGCGGCTTTTCAGGCCTTTACTGGGATTTTACTGGGTACACGGCAGGCAGGGGTGCTGGGGGGCCCGGAGGCTGCCACGCCTCACTCTGTCTGGGCTCTCCGGCCTTCTCTGGTGGTCTCTGCTTCTCTGCTCTCCTCTCTCGTGGTTCTGCGGGCGTCCCCGTGACGCTGCCCTTATAAGCCCCGTCTCTCAGCCCAGGTGTACCCACCTACGCATGCGCACACCCCACTCCAGGTGCCGCCATCAGGCCTGCATTCAGGGCCGCAGGGATCCATCATCCATCCTAATGGTGGGAGAGCAGAAAAGCCTGATACTTTTTCACTTCCCCTCCAGGTACAGACATAGTGCCCCAAGAGTTTCCTGATGGGGGAAGCTAAGTGAGCAGGCGTGAGCAGGAAGGCTTCCTGGAGGAGGAGGCAAGGCTAGAACTGAGACTTTGGTAAGCAGCGGCTGAGCAAGACAGAGGGGAGGGAAACCTCCCGTGAGCTGTAACACTCATTCCACAGCAGGGTGGGGGCAGAGGTGTGAGGGCACCACAGGGGACTTGCCGAGCTCTCCCTCCCCGCAGGCCTGGCACCTGCATGTACATCTGCAAGCTCTAACACGATGAATTCATTTTCATAGATTCTGGGGAAATATGACTTACCTGTTGGACCCAGACATTCAGATACACGTGGGTGTCCTTTTTCAAAAAGATTCTTGAAAATTTGAGTCAAATGAAAGAAAACTATTCTCAATGGGGGGGGGGGTGTGCAGTGAGAACGTGGGGAGGAATCTCTCCAGATAAAGACACTCCTGGGAATCCCTGGGGACAATGCCTCATGGAAGCCCATTTGGGGTCCCTTCAACTGTCCTGGAAGCCTCTCCCAGAGCCGGCCAGAGGGCAGCTTCCTTGCGGGTAAAGAGGATGGCCGGCGTTGGGGACCAAGGTCGTGCCCATTTAACAAACGAACCCATGTGAAGCTTACAGGGAACCCAGGAGCCAGCTGTTCCCACAGTGAGACACGTGGAGGATACAGCTCTCCTGCCTGGCGTTCCCTTGGGGCACACACGCATGTGCACGCGCGCGCGCACACACACACGCGCACACACACACACACACACACTCACACACACCGTGCTTTGTGGAGACCGCCTTTTTTCATTTCTTTTTTCCTGGGCAGGTAAACCAGGACGTGGAAATTTAAAGTGCGTCTGTGATGCAGTTCCCAACAGGGAGGCAACAGTCTCCCCTCGTGGTTATCAAGCTAAAGCGGGGGGCACGGGGCTCACCTCACAAGGAAAGGGGACTTGGGAGTTTCAAGCCAGCCGTCTCCTGGGCCTGGAGCACGTGAGCTTTGGGCTGCGGTCTCCCCGCGACCGGCAGGGCCGCACAAGCCCCTCCGAGCCTCCCCCACTCCACAGCTGGGAGACAAATCCACCTCTGCCTGCCGGTCCCCGCCAGAGGGACACTCCCAGGTCTGGCTTCGAGAACCGACCAAGATTGGGTAATCCTTCTGCACGTAGGTGGTTTCCACTTTGCAGCTTCCCGCGAATGCGCAGCAAGGTCGAACGGACTTGTCAGCTGCCAGGTCAGGAAAAATCCCTGGGGATGACAAAACACCGCAGGATTTTTGCCCATTACTCAGGATTATCAGAAGGGAGTGACGCGGCTTTCACACACCCCACACACCCCACACACCCCAGCACTCCCGGCCAGCTGTTTCTGTCAACAAGGCTTCTCCGTGCTGTGTCTTCAAAAATAAATACAGAACCGATGATGGAACGGACCAAATTCCAGCATCCAGGAAGCGTCATCACAGATGCTGAAAGGGGACAGGAAGGCCCACGCGTGCCATCACGAGACGCAACTCCGTGCAAATAAAGACCACGGGGAGGTAACACCACAGAGTTACCAAAAATTGTTAAAAACTGAATGTACCTCCGCACCAGCAAATAGGCAAAGCCCTGACACGCTCGCCCCTTTGCTGCGGACTGCAGGGTGCTCCCTCGCCTGCCCGGGGCCTGGAGTCCTCCCAGGGTTAGAGACCCAGCACCCCAACTCCTGGGGCATCTCACCCAAGGGAGCTTAAAGTGCAGTTTTCCACAAACACCTGTACTGGTGTTCATTGCAGCTTTTTATTCTTAATCCCCCCAAATTGGAGACAGTTTAAATGCCCTTCAACTTGTGCAGGGCTCAAACCCAGGGTCCACGCAGGGGTCAGGATTCTACCCATTGCTGCTGCCCCGGCCACACGCGGAGTCTCGGGCTCTGTGGGACAGCGGCCTGTCTCTAGCCTCTCCAAAGGCTGCACGCTGCATTTCACTTCCACGCCTTTCAGAAAAGGCAAAGCTTTCTGGTTGCCGCAGGCGAGTCTGCCTGCAGGGTTTTATTGCAAAGGGAAGGAAGAGGAAATCGGGGCACCGGTGAGCGTGTCAGCAGCCAGGCTGGGTGTGGCGCACACAGGAGGACGCATGATCCCGTGCAGATGTCAGTTCTGCTCTGTACAGGACTGTACAGAACTTTAACCATACAACACCTAGGGCCTCCCTGATGGCACAAGGGTTAAACGCAACCTTGAACCTATCCACAGCCTCTGCAGCACGAGTTCGATTCCCCACCAGCCAGGCAGCTACCCACATGGCACAGCAGACCTCTGCTGTCTCCCCGCTGCTCCCCTCAGCAGTGTACTTCGTCAGTCTGCCTGTGCTGCTCCCCACTCTGGCTCTGGTGAATCCTCTCATTCCCCCACTTCTCGGGCCTGTGCCCCAGCTCTTGTATGCATAAATAAATCAATCTTTAAAAATAAAATAAAATAAAATAAAACACCTACAGAAAGGAGGCCCCAAAAAGCCTCAGGGCCCTGTTTGACGGATAACGAAACCTGGAAGCGCTAGGACGCCCTGATCACTGGCGACCCTGGGGGTGACGGCAGACCAGGCCCCAACCGTGTCACCTTGGCGGCCACCAGGAAAGTGAAAACACCCCTCGAAGCAGCCACCTCGACGCACACGGATGTTCAAGGTACAGAGCGGTGCAAAAGGGTGATTATTAAAAATACTTAGAGGCACAGATTGTGGACGCTCAGGCGGTAGCGGGGCAAGAAGGAAATGAAAGTCCCCGGGAGGCCGGCCTCCCCGCGCGCGCCCCCGGCCTCCCCGCGCGCCCCCGGCCTCCCCGCGCGCCCCCGGCCTCCCCGCGCGCGCTCCCGGCCTCCCCGCGCGCCCCCGGCCTCCCCGCGCGCCCCCGGCCTCCCCGCGCGCGCCCCCAGCCTCCCCGCGCGCCCCCGGCCTCCCCGCGCGCCCCCGGCCTCGCTCCAGCAGGACCCTACAGGGTGAGAACCGTATTTTCAAATAAAACATCAGTAACAGGCAGGGAATGTCTCATCCCTTGCAAGGAGACAATCCTCGGCAGCCTCGGGTTTCGCACCCGCTCCAACCCCCCCACCCCCCCACCCCGTCCTCCCCCCCCCCCCCCCCCCGTCCCCCCGAAACCCACATACAGTTCCCAGGGCCTCCGCCCCGCCCCGCCCGCAGCTCCAGCAGCTCCAGGCGCCCCCGCTGCAGGGCGACCGAGTCCGCAAGCCTCACGTCATCATGGCGCCCCTTTAAAGCGGTAATGCCTGACGTCACAACCGCCCATCTTACATCATCACGGCGCCTGTTACCACCGCGTTTCTGACGTCCAGCGCCACCCTGTGCGTCATCACGGCCTCCAGTCGCCACATCCGCGCCCCGCCGCGCACCTACCTGCCTGGCCCGCTGCCCTGGGGGGCTGGGGGCTGGGGGGTGGGGGGTGGGGGGTGGGGGGTGGGGGAGCTGCTCCTTTCGGCCCCCCCGGCGGAATCCGGTAGAAAGCGCGGGTCTCCTTCCCCAGAAGCGCGGCCTTTTGCGCGAATCCCGGAAGGCGCCGGCAGGGGTGCGGGGGGCAGGGGTGCAGGATGCGGGGGGGCAGGGGTGCAGGGTGCGGGGGGCAGGGTGCGGGAGGCAGGGTGCGGGGGGCAGGGGTGCAGGGTGCGGCGGGCAGGGGTGCGGGGGCAGGGGTGCAGGGTGCGGCGGGCAGGGGTGCAGGGTGCGGGGGGCAGGGGTGCGGGGGCAGGGGTGCAGGGTGCGGCGGGCAGGGGTGCAGGGTGCGGGGGGCAGGGGGAGCGGGGGGGGGCAGGGGTGCGGCGGGCAGGGGTGCAGGGTGCGCGGGGCAGGGGTGCGGGGGCAGGGGTGCAGGGTGCGGGGGGCAGGGGGAGCGGGGGGGGCAGGGGTGCGGCGGGCAGGGGTGCAGGGTGCGGGGGGCAGGGGGAGCGGGGGGGGCAGGGGTGCGGCGGGCAGGGGTGCAGGGTGCGGGGGGCAGGGGTGCGGGGGCAGGGGTGCAGGGTGCGGCGGGCAGGGGTGCAGGGTGCGGGGGGCAGGGGGAGCGGGGGGGGCAGGGGTGCGGCGGGCAGGGGTGCAGGGTGCGGGGGGCAGGGGTGCGGGGGCAGGGGTGCAGGGTGCGGCGGGCAGGGGTGCAGGGTGCGGGGGGCAGGGGGAGCGGGGGGGGGCAGGGGTGCGGGGGCAGGGGTGCGGGGTGCAGGGGCTGGCCCGGCCCCGGGGCCCCCCAGCCGCGCCCGCCGCACGGCGGGGTGAAGCGGCGCCTTCCCGGCGCGTGGGCCCCGGACGGCCGCGCCGCCAGGTTCGAACCATTTCAGCTGAAAATTGGGTTTTGCTCCTGATTGGAAAATGCGCTGAGCGGCCTCCGGTCGCCTCCGCCGGCCCCTGCGGGCCGGGGCCGCCCCGCGGGACTGGACCCCACGAGCCGGGCCCACGAGCCGGGCCCACGAGCCGGGCCCACGAGCCGGGCCCACGAGCCGGACCCACGAGCCGGGCCCACGAGCCGGGCCCACGAGCCGGGCCCACGAGCCGGACCCACGAGCCGGGCCCACGAGCCGGGCCCACGAGCCGGACCCACGAGCCGGACCCCACGAGCCGGACCCCACGAGCCGGACCCACGAGCCGGACCCACGAGCCGGACCCCACGAGCCGGACCCCACGAGCCGGGCCCACGAGCCGGACCCACGAGCCGGACCCACGAGCCGGACCCACGAGCCGGACCCCACGAGCCGGACCCCACGAGCCGGACCCACGAGCCGGACCCACGAGCCGGACCCCGCCGGGAGCCCCGCCCCCCGCATCGTCTGGCGCTTGGGGCCGTCGGCTCCGAGGAGGCTGCGCCGCCGCCGCTCCCGGGAAGCCGGCGCGGAGGACCCGGGGCGCAGGGGACCCCACGGGGCGCGGACGACCCCACGGGGCGCGGGTCCGGGGCGCAGCTGGGCGAGCGGCGGCGGAAGCCGCAGCCGGGGGAGGCCGGGCCTCTCCGCCCCGCAGACCCTGCACGGGCCGCCGCGGTGGCCAGTCCCGGGGGGGCCGGACGAGCCCGCCCGGCCCGAGTCTCCCCAGGAGCCGCCGCAGGCCGCGCAGACACGGGGGGGGGGCACCCCCGGGCCCAGACCAAGGTGGGCCGGGAGCCTTCCCGGGGCCACACCCCAGCAAACAGGCCGCACGTCTCTGGCATTTGGTTTTTAAAAAGATTTATTAATTTAATGGTAAGTTATTTTCAAAAGGCAATAAAATTAATTTCGCATCCAGTAGAAAAGAGACAGGCATCCTCCAGAGAGCGGAGGGCCTGGGCGGTGGGCACGGACGGCGCCCCGACACCGGCCACCCCGCCAGCGCGCTGGCCCGGGCGCCCCCAGTCAGCCCGGCCGGCCCGGCGCCCAGACGGCAGCTTCTGCGCAGAAGGGGCAGCACCCGAGGCCCAGCGCAGCCTGGACTTCAGGGGGTCGGAGGTAGGGGGGGAGCAGCGTGTTCGGCCCTCAGGGGCGTCGGTGTGGACTGCTCAGGGCTCTGGGGTCTGGGGTGGGGCTGGGCCGGCCCACCAGCTGGGGGGTCCGCGCGGGGGGGGGGGGCAGGACCTGGCGGGGGTGAGCCCCAGCCCGCACCCCGTGTTTCCTGACAGGGAGCGGCAGGCGGGAGGCTGCGAGAGTCCTCCAGAGCCGTGGCTCAGCGGCTAACAGGGTCGTCTGGGCTCTCCCCAGGCAGGGTGAGCGCCCCCTGCCCTGGCAGGCCCGCGGGCCCCTGGGAGAGAAGATTCCAGAATAGTCCTTGTTGATGAGTTTCTCCGGGGGAATCTCGGCAGTGGCCCCATCCCTGAGCGGGTCTGAGCACGAATCAAACCCCACGCTGAGGAGGGTATGGCGACGGGGCTCAGACTGTGACACTGGCAGGCTGTCCACCAAGAGAGTCCTGAAGAAGTGGGGTGCAGGGGCTGGGGGGCCAGTCTGGCTGCGCGGTCAGGCAGGGCTGGCTGGTGGCATCATCGGGACCCTGTGGAGAAAGGGGCAGCTGGGTCACCCAGTCCCACGGCCAGTCCCGCCCATCCCCGCAGAGTCCCCACCCCCTCCGCACAACCCCCCATCGAGCTGGAGTGGAGTGACCTGCAGACGTCAGGGAGCAGCCCCCGAGCCCTCACCCCCACCTCCCTGACCTGCGCCCATTTCAGAGGTGGGGACCCTGAGAGCCCCGGGACCGCGGCGGGCAGAGAAGGGAGGTGGGGCCGCTGGGCGGCTCGGCAGCAAGGAAGGAGTGTCCCCCAAGAGGGGGCGCAGTGACGGCCACCAGGCAGCCCCCACCTGCACGGCCGCACCAACAGGAAGGAGCCCCCGCCCCACACCCCCACGGTCCGTGGAGACACAGACACAGCCGTGGAGGGCGCCCTGGCCGTGGCGGCCCTGCCCGGAGCGAGGGGCGCGGGACGGGGCCAAAGGGCACGAAGGGGAAAGTTCAACAGGACCAAGGCTGACACTGCTGGGTCTGGCCCCACAGCTGGGGCTTGGAAAACCCCAGAACCCCCACGCCTGTGTCCCAGTGACGACCCCTGGGCTCGGTGCACCAGCCAAGGGGAAAGCAAAGCCCTCGCCCTGGGCAGGACAGGGGGAGGCAGGACTCAGCCCCGCTCCCCGGGACAGACCCTGAGCCAGTCAGGGCCGGGCAGCCTCCAGGGGTCCGGGCAGGGGTCCTGAGCGGCCCACCCCTGCCCCCCCCCTACAGAAGCCCGGGGTGGCCAGAGCCTCAGCCATGCGGCCCACAGAGCCACGACCTGAGACTCAGGCAAAAGCGGAACCCGCGCGGGACCGCCCTCCGGGCCTCCCCAAGGGGACACTCAAAGAGCCGCCGGAGGGCGGGCTCCTCCTCCTCCTGCTTCCTCCCGCGGCCGCTTCCCTGAGAAAGGAGGACTTGGAGTGGGAGAAAGTTTAATGGGAAGATGGAAAGGGCCGGAAGCACGTCCCTAAAGGGCTGTCTGGCGGGTCACTGCACACGGGCGCTGCCAGGAAGCGCTGCGGCAGGATGGCGCCCCCTCCGGAGCCCTCCGCCCTGGAGCCCAGCCTGTTCTCAGTCATAAATAGCCTCTGGGGCAGCGGGAGCCCCACCTCCTACTTTCTGCCAAGCAAGAGAGCCCCTCCAGCCCAGCCCCAGGGGCAGGGCAGCGCCCCGAGGTTCCAAGTTTCCAGCAGGGCAGGCACCCTCCAGGCACAGAGGACTGGGGGGGGGGGGAGGCCTCATCTGTGAGTCACAAACGTTCCCAAGAACTAGAAAAGAGGCCTCTGCTGGGCAAAGAAAGAGGGAACCCGGGTTGTGGCTCACTGGGGCGTGGTGGCGGGACATCCTGGCGTGTCCAGGGAGGTGCGCCGTGGGGCTCAGACTGCAAACCAGCAGCCCGGTCTGTGCTAAACCGAACAACCCCTTCTCTGTGCCTGTGGACCCCACCGGGAGCCCCAAGGGGCTGTCTGCAGAAGGAGCCGTGCTGGGAGGGGCAGGGATACTGATGGGACAGAACAGGCACAACCAGGGCCCAGAGGAATCGGGGGAGAGGAAGGAAAGGGGCCACCCTGTCTCCAAGCCCTGGGACCACGTTCTGGGGAGAACAGCCCTTCACCCCGCCCTGCGGGCTGGGCCGGCCCGCCTGGTGCCAGATCAGCTGGAGGAGCCCTCGAGCCTCCCTCCCTCCCCTGGCAGGGGCGGGACCTGCCAGCACAAACACGCCCCAACCACTGCTCGAATTTTCTGTTTGACTTCCTCCAGCCCTGGCAGTGGGGCCAACTGGAGGCTGCCAAGTGGCCCAAAGAGCAGGCCTGTTGCCTCACGCCGGCTCTGGGCCCTCGAGAAGATATTTAAACCCCTGCAGGCCTGGCAGCTCCCACTTCTCAGAAACCAAAAAAACAGGCAGAGCCAGAGAGCAAGGGACCCCCGGCACCCCCAGACTGCAGAGCCTGGGGCTCTGCCTGCCCCACCCCTGAGGACGAGGCTCTCCTAGGCCTCCAACCTAGCGTGGCCGGGAGGAGGACCCCAAGGCCTAGCCCACTGCTCCCGGGGCAGAGCACCAGCCGAGACCAGGGTGTCAGGCGAAAACTGGATTTCACGCAAACAGCAAGGAGGTTGTCAGGGCAGCAGGGCCGTCACCCACGGCCACACCCACGCGAGCGGTGGTTCACTCTGCACAGACGCAGCGTCCCTGGTGTCCCTTCGCGGTTAATTTCCAGCGTTTTCTGTTTTTTCTCAACTGGCAGCCCCACCTGGGGCCCCGTCCAGAGAGACAGTGGGTGCTCAGGGCACCGCAACTCCCTTTTCTTGGTCCTTCATCCAGCGTGAGGCCAATGTTTCTCAAACGAGAGCCTCCCTCCACGAAGGAACGCACCCAGAGGCGCCCTAAAACACAGGGGGGGCCGGGCCTGGGCCCCGCCCGCAATTCTCTCCCAGGAGGTCCACGTCGCCCAGGGGTCTGGCTTTCGGCACACTTCCCCATGGGAGCCTCGGGCCCAACAGCCTGGCCCGGCCTTGCCGACACACCACCAGCCCGGGCGCCCTCTGCTTCCTCCCACGCCTGGGGCCTCTGACCTGCCCTGGCTTGGAACCAAGAGCCGTTTTCCCAAGAGCAAGATAAACAAATGCATCTTCTCAGTCCGTGGACACTGGAGAGAAGTTTAGGCTGAAGAAATGAGGCAGAACCAGAGCTCGGAGATGCTGACGGTCAGGAGGCTGGGGTGGGGGGGGCGGGGGGGGCGTTACCTGGTACCCACCTACAGTTTGGCTTCCTGCAGCACAGCGCCCCCGGGAGCTGGCGTCATCAGGGATTCAGAATAGGCCTGAATGGCCTCCTTATCCTTTGAGCCCTTTTTACTACTACTCCAAAATAAATAGCATTTCTCCTAAAAGATAACCAAGCTATTTTATAGTCGACATCGCAGCCAAAAACATAAGATTTTACATGGTTCTGTGATTTTCAAGGAGCAAAGAAGAGACGGGCGGGGAGCGGAATCTGGGGGCCTGGCCAGGGTGCCGGCCTCGAGGGGGGAGGCGGTCCCGTCACCAGAGAAACACCAGCCTTTCAGGAAAGACGCTGCTCTGGGTGGGGCGGGCTGGTGAGCCACCCCACCACGGGGGGAACGCGGGGGACCCGGCGGCCCAGAAGCAGTGGGTGAGCAGATCAGAAAGAGGTTCTTCTGTTCCAAGACTTTTGATTATCTTCTAAAGAAGGACTTGAGAAGAAAAATTCCTCTGAAGAGAAGTTTAAAATGCGTTGAGTTCACCAGCGTGGGGTTTGGTATTTTTTTCCTCCCAATCAGGACAAATAGATAAAAACATGGAAGGCCTGACCCCTGCTAAGCCCCAAAGTACATAACAGGGGGAACTTCAATGATTTGGCCTGCGATGAACTCAAGCTGCGGGAAGGGAGACTCCACCACAGGGGCCTGGGAACCCAGGCCATCTGCCGCCACCCTAGACTGGGGGCAAGACCGTGGAGGGGGGCTTCCTCACTGCACCCCCACCCACGGGAGATCTGGGGAGAGACAGGGGCGACAGAGTCCTCTCCTGGCCCAGCCCCTCAGCGCCCGGGCCCAAGCATGTGTTTTGCTGATGGAGCCTGAGTTGCTCTCGGCCCAGGAGCTCTGCCCTGTTCCCCCCACCCCCAGCACAACTAGCAAAGACTACAGCAAGTGGCCTCTGCTCGCCAGGTCCTCCCTGGGCCAGTGACAGAGGCTGGGCGCCCACCTGGGGGTTACTCCCAACCCACATCGGGGCTCCAGGCCAGAGCCGGTGGGCCCCAGCTCACCTGGGCCCCTCGGGACGGGCGCTGGGAAGGGCCGCCGAGTTAAAGGTCTGAAAGCCAGGCCAAGAGCCTGGAAAGGCCTGTGATCATCCAGCAAGCACGCAAGCAGCCCCGGAGGCAGGGCAAAGAGAAGGCTGAAGTGAGAAAGCTGGGCGGCAGAGGCCTGGGGGCAGGGAGCCGGGCAGACCCACCCGCCCCACGGGCCTCGGCCGCCCACCAGGACAGCTGGGGGCCACCAGGACGATTTCTGGCTCTGGGATTCACAATGGCCTCTGAGACACCCTGCCCCTCCGCGTCGTTGCTGCTCACCCTCCCACGGGCCCTGGAAGCCCTCAGACTGTGCACAGTGACCCCCAGTGAGTGCCGATGAATGTCCCGAAGAGGGAGGGCACCAGGCCCAGAAGGTGTGTCTGCCGTGGCCCCTCCCTGGGGGTCCCCAGGGCAGACCTCCAGGCTCTGCCCATTTAGGCTTCCTTCCTCAAACAGCCAGCTCCCACCTGCCCTGAGCCAGCAGCCTCACTCAGCCAAGGCCGCCCGCCGGCCCCACAAGTCCCTGCTGCTATTTCTAAATGCCTCCAATAGCTTCCTGCCGCCCCCTAGAACTGGTTCCACAGGCTAGAGTGACCTGCCCGGGGTCCCCCCAGCCATCACCTACTTCCTCAGGCCCCCACCCGCTCCTGCTCACTCCCTTTCAGCCCACGGCAGCCTCAGCGCAGGTCTGCCTATGGCAGCTGCAGGGCCTTTGCACGGCCATTCTCGTCCTCCTTGGATGGCCCCCGCCCCACGCCTCCTCAGCACTCACAGCTAAGCTGACGCCCCACCTCTCCAGGGACGCCTTCCCATGCTTGTCCCCGCACCCTGCACACGAGCTGTCCAGTCTAGAGCTACATTTGCCTGCAGAGCCTTTGAAATGGGTGAGTCACTGCAGGAAGAGTAAAAACACACCACAATTCAAAGACTTGACATGAAGGCAAGAAGGCAAAAACTTCCCTTCAGTGGTCCGTGTTGAAATGGTCATATTTTGGATTTCTTTGGGTTAAATAAAACATATGATTAAATTTTATTTCTTTTTTTCTCGGTGGGGCTATTAGGAAATTTAAGTCTCGAACCCCACGTGGCTCCGCCTGGCTGGACAGCCCCATGCTAGCCTCTCCTGTGCCATCAGTGAGGCGGCCCTGCCTACTGACCTGGTGTCACTGTCTCCCCGGAGCAGGGGCCACGTCTGCCTCCTTCACGGCTCGCTGCCCCACACCCGGCACCCAGCAGGTGCTGGCTTGATGAGCAAGTGGCTCAGGGATGAGGTCTCCCACCCGAAACCCACCTCAGCTCCTCCAGAGGAGTCCCCCAGGCCTTCCAGAATGGGCAGAAAAGGGGCAATGCAAAAGGCAAGAGAAGCCAGGGAGCAGGGTGGCCCCCACCCCTGCAGAGATGGGGGCCTCTGCCCAGGGTGGGCCAGGCCGAAGTGTCCGCAGGGACAGCGGGAAGGAGCAGCCGGGAGCTCTGACCCATGCCACCCCTTCCTCCAGCAGGCAAGCAGCGAGCCACCCGGCCCCGGCCCCACGCCGGCCGCCACCTACCTGTTTCAGGATCATGCAGGCGCCAGGGACGAGCACCAGGATGCAGCCCAGAGCGACCAGCAGGTACTGGACGTAGTTCAGCACTTGGGGCATCAGCACCAGCTGGTTGTAGAAGGTCCGAAGGGTGCCGCCCTCCATGGCCCCGCTCTGTGGAGGCAGAGACAAGCAGTTGGGCTGGGGCCACCAGCTCTAGGCCCTGGGCCTAGATCCCAACCACCCTTGTCCCTCCGTTTCCCTCCTCACCCCTTTCCCATCAGAAGCCCATTGGCCAGAGCCTGTGATGGAGCCTCCACTTCCTGGGGGCCTCCAAGGAGACTACATTTCCCAGGCTCCCCTGCAACCGAGCCACGTGATCATATTCTGATCAATGGGATGCGGGCACAGTGACCCACAGCTCCGGGTAGGACCCTACACACCTGCCAGGTGATTTCCCCCCATCCCCATCCGCAGAACAGGTGCTGAGGGCCTCCAGGTCAGGGCCCCCAGATAGAAGGAGGCTGGTCATCCCATGCGGGACAGCAGTGTGAACCAGAGGTGACGTTGGCATTCAGGGCAAACTTCACACTGATCTCAAAGAGCCAGGCCAGGCGGCGCCAGAAAGGCCAAAAGCAGAGACGGTGCTGCTGAAAGCGGCCACCCCGAAACCACTTCCCGTGGCCTCCAGGTGGTCAGGCACACAAGCTGATTGTTCCCGCTCTCGCTCTGGCGGTACTCTCAGCCTGTGGGGTCACCGACACAGGTGCTTGGAGGGGTGAAGGCTCCAGACTGTAGTCCAGCATCTCCCAGTCCAGTGACCCAGCCCTGCCTTACCCGCCACACACACGGCCCCCTACCCCAAAGGCCCACACTGGCTCCTCCTGGGGTGCCAGTGCACGGGGCAGGGCCACCTCACCTCTCCAAACCACAGCAGCGGCAGGACCACTGGGGTGATCTTCCCCGTTTGTCTGGAAATAAGCGAGACAAAGCACATGAGAAGGTTTGTGCGGTGGTCCCTCCAGGCCGCACTGGACACGCGTGAGCTCCCAGCCGAGAGTGATGTGACTTTGTAACAGCTGCACGGTTCAGGCTCAGGGAATGGGTATCTCCTGTCAGGGAGCACCCTGATCTTTTTAAATTAAAAACTCACTTCCATGTGGCAGGGGCTGCTAGTGACCTAGCCAATACCCATCCATTCCCTTTGGAAACAGAACCCCAATTTTATTCTGGATGGCAATGCACCCAGCTAAAAGACTATTCTCGATCTCCTTTTAGGTAATTCTATGCAGCCAGGTTCTGATGAATGAAATGTTAGGGCAAGTATTTTGTGGGACAACTAGGAAGGCTGCTTAAAAGGGAGCTGACACCACTGAGAGAAAGACTGTTTCCCTTCCCCCTTCCTTCCATCAGATGGCAGGAATGTAGGTGCAATGGCTGGAGCCACAGTAGTCATTTGGACCAGAGGTGGCCTTGAGGATGGATGTTCGAGAGGTGAGAGGATTTACCAGAGACAGAGCGGGGAACAGAACAGGCAGATCTACTGAAATCCACTGCTGAGGGGAACAGCGGGGAGACAGGAGAGGTCTGGGGGGGGGATTGACCGCAGGCCATAGCAGAGACAGCCCTGAGACTTAACCCCTAGGGTACCAGGGAGGCCCTAAAAATCAACTTTTATCCCCATTTGAATCACAATTGTTTTGTGTTTTCTGTTCTATACAATCAAATGTAATTCCATCAATAAACCTCAGGACCCAGCAATTACACTCTAAGTAACTGCGCTAGGTAAGATCATAAGTGTACAAATCAGCCATTGCTCCGAAAAGCATTAAAAAAAAAAGATAACAAAACAGCTAAATGTGCATGGGGAGCGTTTAACCTGTGATGCATCCACACAAAGCAGCAATTACAAAGAGTAAGACAGAGCCACAAGCACCACCACTGTTGGGCACAGGGAGCAAAGTTGCAGAATTGGACCCAAGAAAGGACCCATGTGCCCTCACGGCTCTGGACCTGCTCATCGCAGACACAGCTGGACAAGTGTCAGAGGGGACTCACTGCGGGGCAGGGGCCCCCAGCTCAGCCCCCGAGCAGTCACACATCCACACTTGGTCAAGGCACACAACGCCCAATGGCCATCGACCGATGAATTCGACTCAGCCGCTCCACACACTGGGGTATGTTCAGCCATAAAGAGGGGTGGAGCCCTGGCACCCGCCATCCCAGAGAGGCACCTCAAAAACATGACCCCAGGTGAGAGAAGCCAGACACACAGAGAGGGACCGGGCCAGGGGGAACTGCTGAGGGATGATGGAAATATTCCAAAATCTATTTTGGCGGTGGGTGCATTTTCCTGAGTATGTAGATCACTGAGCTGTAACTTTTATTTAAACATTTTTTTTAATTTTTTTTTAAGATTTAATTATTAATTAATTAATTTATATTTATTTATTTATACAAGCACTAGGTACAGTCAGAAGCGCGGGAGGGTGAGAGAATTCACCAGAGCCAGAGCAGGGAGCAGAACATTGAAGTACACTGCTGAGGGGAGCAGCGGGCGGCAGGAGAGGTCTGCGCGCCATGTGGGACCCTCCTCCGGTGGCCGGGGAGCAGCCGGGGATCGAACTGGCTCTGCCGAGGCTGCGGGCAGATTCACAACCCAGCGCTCAACCACTGCGCCACCGGGGAGGCCCTGAGCTGTAACTTTTAAAAGGATGGGTTTTACAAGAAAAGTCTCTTCAATAAATGGTGCTGGGAAAACAAGACCGCTACATGCCAAAGAATGAAGCTAGACCACGGCCTCACACCATGCACAAAAACCAACTCAAAATGGATGAGATGGGCCTCCCTGGTGGTGCAGCAGTTGAGCGCTGGGTTGCAAGGCTGCCCACAACCTCTGCAGCGCCGGTTCAATCCCCGGCCCTTGGCAAGGGTCCCACATGGCGCGCAGACCTCTCCTGCCGTGTCCACTGCTCCCCTCAGCAGTGTCCTTCGGTCCTTCTGCCTGCTCTGCTCCCCGCTCTGGCTCTGGTGAATTCTCTCACCCTCCCGCGCTTCTGACTGTACCCTGTGCTTGTATAAATAATAAATAAATAAATCTTTAAAAAAAAAATGGATGAGAGACCTGAGTGTAAGACCTGAAACCATAAAACACATGGAAGAAAGCATCGGCAAGGCACTCCACGACAGACGCCTCGGAAACATCTTTGAAGACTCATCCCCCGAAGCAAAGAAAATGAAGGAAAAGATAAGCAGCTGGGATGACATGAAACTCAAAAGCTTCTGCTCAGCAGAAGAGACAGTCAACAAAACAAAGAGACACCCCACAGATTGGGAGAAAATATTTGCACATCACACAACTGATAAGGGACTGATATCAAAGATCTACAAAGAGCTTACACGACTCAACAAAAAGTAAACAACCCCGTCAGAAAACGGGCAGAAGAGCTAAAAACCCACTTCTCCAAGGAGGACATGCGGCTGGCCCACGGGCACGTGAGAAAATGCTCGACATCACTTATCATCAGGGAAACGCACATCAAAACCACAGTGAGCTGCCAGCTGACTCCAGTGAGAACGGCCCGCAGGAAAGCACTGGCAACGGCAAATGCTGGCGAGGCTGTGGAGAAACAGGAGCCTCTTCCACCGCTGGTGGGAGTGCAGACAGGTCCAGCCACGCTGGAAAGCTGTGTAGGGGACCCTCAAATGACTAAAAATGGAGCTGCCTATGACCCAGTGAGTCCACTCCTAGGGATCTACCCAAAGGGCACAAAAACACTCATTTGAGAGGACACCTGCACCCCTCTGTTCACTGCAGCACTATTTACAACAGCCAAGATATGGAAACAACCCAAATGCCCCAAAATAGATGAGTGGATCAGGAAGATGTGGTCGCTACACACAATGGAATACTACTCAGCCATCAAAAAGACAAACTCATGCCATTTGCAGCAGCATGGATGGAGCTGGAAGGGATTGTGCTCGGTGAAGTAAGTCAGAAGAAAAAAGAAAAATATCGGATGGTCTCACTCATAGGAGGGATATAGGGAAACCGAACAAAGGGTCAAAAAAAAGGACAGAGCTAGCAGGCAAATTATAGATCTGAGGCACACGGCGGGAAGGGGAGGGAGGGGGTCAAAATAGGGGCGGGAAGAGCACAAGGGACTGTGGCGCTGGTTCACGGGTGATGAGGAGGTGGGAGATTTATGGGGATTTATTCAGTTTATTGGACAAAAACGAGCAATGGCGTAAGAAAAACTACATTAAAAAATAATCAAAGGATGGGTTTTCTAGCACATGAGCTAAATTCCAATAAAGTTATTATTAGAAAAATCAAAAGAAAAAAGTTTCAAAGATTCCTCCCGCAAAGTGGAGAGTCACAGAGGAGACTGTGGTCTGCAGCTGCCCTTTCCTGCCACGGTTTCACTTCTGCTGCTCTGAGCGTGGGCACGGTCTGGCTGACTTGGAGGACAACCGTTAGGAGAGAATAAGGGGATTCCGGAGCAGGGATTTCAGGGGGCCCATGGGGCAGAAAGCAGGCTCCCCCCCCCCCCCGCCCCGCCGCGGCCGGCCCACTCACCCGATGCCCTTCACCGCCTTCACATACAGGTTCAGCTGCAGCTTCACGGAGCAGTTCATGGGGATCCCTGTGACCTGCAGTGACACACACAGCGGGGGGCTGGCCTGGGAGCCCGAGCACACGTGCAACACCCCTCCCTGGCAGTGCACAGGAGGGCAGGGGCCCAGGTCGCTGCCTAGGCCTGGGGGCTCCCCGATGGGTCTGAACACAGACGCCCGAAGAGCTGGTGCCAGGTGTCTGGGGCCCCAGAGATGGAGAGAGGGGACCATCCCCTCCATCCCTTCATAAGGGGCCCCCAAAGTGCCAACTAACATTTTCAGCCCTCGTCCCATCCCCCACCCTCCAGCCCACACCAAGGAGGTGCAGAAAGCCTTGTGCCCTGACTTCCTTCTTGACAAAGGCCGGGGCTGGGGCCTGCACAGTCTCCAGGCCTCAGGCGCCTGGCGCCTGCACACCTCACTGGCCGGCAGAGTCTGACAGACCCCACTGGCGTTTGTTTCCTTGTGTTTATTTTTCGGCCCAGCCTGCTTCTCTGGAGAAAGTTCGGGTAGAGATGGGAAGCTTGCCTTGTACAGAAACAGAGTTGTTTTTTAAACAAGACCGTTTTTTAAAATCCTAAGCAGAAGATAGAAGTGACACCTTGGGACCAAAGTCGGGGGACTGGTTCTGGCCCATGCGACCAGCCCCAGGAGACACCCCGGTAAAGGAAAGTGCTGTCACAGCTCACTGCGGGGGACCCTGGGGCAGGGCCTGAGCTCACTCCAGCTTCCCCCAGATGTCGCCTCAGCCTTTCCCTTTGCCACTATGCGCCGTGTCCTTCCGCTGTGATAAAGCTCGGCCATGAGTCTGATTCTGCCAGGTGCAAAGCATCAGACTTGGGGGTATTCTTAGGGGCCCAGCAGCACCTGCCACCCTCTTCCATGTTCTGGAACAGACTCTACATTCTGGGGTCTCCACTCAGGGCCACTTCCTTCCCCAAGAGATTCATCCCCTCCAGCCACCCCCCCCGCACAGGCTGCTACAAACAGCTGGCAGCACCGTCTGCGCCCCCACACCAGTCCCACACACCTGCATCTCGCCATGGCAGAGGAAACCACCACCCCCCGCCCCACCGCATGGAAGAGTTGCGTAAGAACACCTCCCATTCATGGAACGCTCTAGAAACCAGCAGAGAAAGGCAATGAGATAAATGAGAGAGAGAAGGCGGGAGGCTGGACCAGAGGGCAGAGCCGGGGCCGAGGCTGTCCAGGAGGACAGAGGGAGTGGGTGTGGACAAGCGCCAGCAGACGGGCTTTGAGAAAGCCCTGGGGAAACAGACGTCACAGAGCTTCTGGGCCAGTGGCAGCGGGCGGCCACCTCCACAGGGCCCGTGCAGCAGTGGACGGAGAGGCCGAGCAGCAGGAACGCCCCAGCCCCTGCCATGGGGACCTCTATCAGGACAAATTCCCCAGAACCCAGCTTATCGACAAGATGTTCCAGGCGCAGACTGACCTATCTCAGCAGTCAGAGGGCAGCCCCTGGCTAATTTGCAAGCTGATAATTCCTAATTAATTTACTGTCTTATGAGCCTTTTATGGAGATAATTCCCTTATGAAGAGATAATAAGGTCCCTGAACTATGGAGTCAGGGTAAAGAAGAGGCCTCCGTGACTCAAGTTCAAGAAGCCATCAAGGCGTCTCATGACCCCGCACCCTGAACAGCTTGGAGGTGCCGGTGAGCCAGCAGCCAAGGCCCAGCCAGAGCCCACCACCCCTCAGGCCGCGGAGGCTCACCGGGTGGATGTCCAGGAACAGGGAGTGCTCCTCCTCGTCGGGGTGCAGGCCCTTCACCGCCTCGACCAGCTCGGGGTCAGCGTTGTAGAAGTGAGGTTGGGAGAGGAACAAGGGCGCATCTGGAAGGCAGGGCAGAGGGGGCGTCAGGCCTTGAGCCTGGGGCTCAGACGGGCCAAGCAGCGCCCAAGCAGCGCCACCAGGACAGCGGCAAGACGCAGACAGCAGCGCTGACAGCAAGAGCCCTGCACTCGTCCGCAGTGGACACCGGGCGCCCGGGGGCACCAGGCCCTGCACACGGCAAGGGGCAAGCTCGGTGCCCCAGGAGCAGCGACAGGAGCTGCCAGGTCTGGGGGCGAGATGGCAGGAAGGGAGGGCGGAGGGTTAGAAGACGCCAGGCAGGGGGCAGGGCACTCAGGCAGAGGGGCTGGCAGGAGCCAAGGCGGGGGGCAGGAGGGGACGCGCAGTGATGAGGGACAGACAGAGCATGGAGGGGCCTGTGGGGCTTGAGGACAGAATGGGAAGTTGAGGCCAGGCTGGAGCTCGGGTCGGGGAGGACCATCTTGCTCGCCAAGCCAAGCGGTCCCGGCTGTCCTCTGCAGGCGACGTGGCAGCTGCCAGGCGCCCAGCTCTGTCCCCGAGCCGGCCCCAGGCCCCGGGAGGAGGACACACCTGCTTCGCTCCTTCGCTCTCAGCAGCGGCCTGCGGGGCGGACGCCGGCGGGCGTGAACGGGGACCAACCCAGGCCCCTCTGAGCGACCAAATTCCGCCCCAGAAACCTGAGGCCGAGCCTCTCCACCAAGCGGCTGGCCAAGGCCAGTGCCAGCGCGTCCTGCGCTCAGGGCCAGGTCCGGGCCTGAGGGGCAAGGAGGAAAGGCTGAGCCCTCAGGACCGCGGGGAGAGTCAGGACAGGCCACGCCACGGAGGGAAAGCGGATGGGCAGTGACCGTTCTCGGGGCCAGGGCCTGGGGGCCAGGGCGAGCCTGTCCCGGAACTAGAGACTGTACTAAGGACCAGTGCACGCAAACTTCGAGAGGCTCCATTTCACGTCAGCCAGACCCCAGGTGTCTGGCTTTGCTCTGCTCTGCGCGGCCGAGCCCCCCTCTGTCTGCAATAAAACCTGGGGCTCTGGCCGCGTCTCTACTTCGCTTCTCCCCGAGTCCTCTCACGCACGGCCCCGTCTCCTCACACTTCTCACCGCGCCTCTCGTTCTCCCTTCCTGCCACCCGCTCACCCTCTTGCCTCCCCAGTCCCGCCACGTCCAGGCGGCCCCATGGCCAGCGCCCCGCGCGGCGGAAGCGCCTCAGCTCTAACAGGCTCGGGCCGGGCACACCGGCAGGTGAGAAAGTAAACACCGGAATCCCCACAGCGGGAACCAGGAGGGTCCGGCGTCTGACCGACACTGCGCACGCTCGAGGTTTTGGCCTGAGAACTGCCCTTTCTGCTAGAGAGCGGCTGGTGCGGGTTACCAGGGCACGTGCGCCCTCTTGGCACGAACAGAGACGTCCTCCCGCGGCCAGGATTCGCCAATGGCGACAAGGAGCCTTGGACCGGGGAGGCCAGCTTCAGCCCCGGGACCAAGCTGGTCCCCACCCTCCCCTCTCAACCGTAGGTCAGCAAGCAAACACAGCGCCCCCTGTTTTGTGGGTGGTGGAACTTTAGGGTGCTGGGTGGGGGAGGTGGTCACCAAGCCAGACCCTGGAAGATGGTGAACCCTGAACAAGCCCAGTCCTGCCTCTAGGGCCAGAGGACGGTGAAGGGCAGGGTCCATTTGTCCACACCTGCCTCTGATGCAGAAGTGAAGCCACGCGGTTATTTAAGTGTTTGCTTGAGTTTCTCTTTTTTTTTCCCCCAGAGTGAGAGAGAACTGCCTAGGTAATAAGTGATAATTAATTTATAGCCTTATGGCACATCAAGCCTAATCTAATTGCCCAGGATCACCAGGAATTATGATTACAGGGCTCTTGGGCATGTCTGAGGCTCCTAGAGGAGCCTCCTTAGAGGAGAGTCCAAGAGAGTTTCAAGGCAGGATGGGGGAATACAAGGGTATTTTCTTATCTTCAGATAAAATGCCACAAAAATGCAGACACCAGCGCATCAAAAGACATGTAAGCACATTGCTAGCAGCGCACGGGCACTGGTCAGAAAACAAAAACTTAGATAATGGCGAAGGAGCCAGGAAGGGGAGGTGTGCAGGCCTGCAATGGAATACTATACAGCAACGAAGAAGCCTACAACAGGAGAGTGGAAGGAACAGATCAGAAAAACAGGGGGCATCGAGTACACACTTTATGACCCTGTTCATGTAAAGACCAGCCTGCTATGTTGCTGGAAGCCAGGCTGGTGACTGGGCCAGGCCTCTCCTGTTCTGTTTCTCGATCAGGGTGCTGGGGACATGGGTATGTTTGCTTTGTGGTATTTCAAACTGCACACATCACATGGGCACTTCTCTCTACAGCTGACCCTTGAAGGACAACAGGTCTGAGGTGGACCGGACCCAGGTGGACCCACATAGACCCAAAGGCGACTCACTCTCGCACTCAAACAGGCCCGACTACAGCCTGAGGCGCCGGGGGCCCTGTGAGTTATACCAGGACCTCCAGCCCCTGTGTTGTTCAAGGGTCAAGAGTCTGTGTGTTTGTCTTAACTCAGAAGAAAAGGCTTTATATAAATATTTTTAAATTTCCTTTCATGCCTGAAGTCCTCGGGGCAGGCTGCTCTGTGAGACAGGCAGTGCCAGCCTCGCCCCAGCCCTGTGTGATGGACGACACGTTTCTGCCTGCAGTCACCCACTCTTCCTTCTGCAACCGACACCCCCACTAACCCTGCTCTCCTCGTGGCCTCTCGCTGGAGCCACAGCTGGACTAGCCAGTCAGAGTGAATCCTGGGGCTTCTGCGGGAGGGACTCTTGACTACCTGGCCCCTTTCTGGCCCTCCCCATTGCAGGGAGGAGGTGAGCCTGGAGCCAGAAGCGGGGAGCCTGCAGCAGTAATGCCAGCCTGGAGGAAAACCGAGCCCGCTTCCGCAGGCCAGCACCCTGATGCTAGGATCTGCTCTGGAATTTGTGTAGCACCTACCACTGGCTACTGCAGGTCGAGGCACACAGCCTGCAGGCCACCACTGCAGGGAGAGCCAGCCTCCATCCCACAAGCAGAAATGCCCACGGACACCAGCAAAGAACGACCTATCCAGAGGTGAAGGCCAAGACAGAGAGGCCAGTCCACACCTTCCCCAGTGGGACGCCCCTGCCCGTGCTGCCTGAACCTGTGGAGACTGTCCACCCTGCTGGCCGCAGCCCCCACTAGCCCCACCATAAACGACCCTCCCAGGTCCCCAACTCCTGCTGGAAGTGGGGCTTGAAGAGGCTCCCAGACACAACGCCCTTCAGATCCGGGGGGCTTCTTGACCCCAACTCTGTGACCTGTGCCCCCAGCCCCGGCCTTGTGCCTCAGTCTCCCACACGCAGGACACACCCACCTGTGCATACAGGTGGATACTGCGTGTGCGCCCACCACCTGATGGGCACGGTGCCCACTTGGGAGTGGCCGTGGTGCAGGAGACAGACCATCAAGCACAGCTGGTGATTTCAGGGCAACGAACACCAAGAAGACAAGGAGGCGAGAGGGGGTGGCTATGGTAGGGGAATCAGAACAGGCCTGCAGGAGGAGGTGGCATTCGAATAAACCAAAAGGAGGTGAGCGAATGCACCATGTGGGTGTCTGGAGAGAGAGCTCTGTTCCCCCGAGCAGGGGGAACAGCCAGTGCAAAGGCCCTGAGGTAAGACCAAACTGGACACATTCTAGAAACGGAGAACGCAGTGGGCTGGAGAATAGTTGGCCGAGGGATGGGGGGATTATGGAAAGAAAGGACAAGAGGGAAGCCCAGAGGCCACCGGGAGAGTCTGCCCACTCTCAGGGTGGGGCGAGCCACTGGGCACTCTGAGCAAAGGGCGGGTAGCAATCCATGGTCCCAAAAAGCCACCTCAGCTGCTGGCTGGCACATGATGCCCACAAGACTGTGGCCACAGTGTCCCACACGATAGCCATGAAACGTGTGGCCGCTGACCGTGTGGAACCTGGCCTGCTCCACCAGGGAAGTGCCATTTTAATTTGGTCTCATTCAAGCCAATTTCCATTCAAATAGCCACCCGAGGCCAGGTGACCACACAGGACAGTCTGGGGGACAGAGGGCAGGTGGTCGCACAAGGGCCAACTATAGGGGCCATACCAGAACCAGGTGACAGTGGCCTGGACACGAAGGGGCGGGCATGTGAGGGACTTGGGGCTTGATGTGGAGGCAGAGCTGACCCGGCTGGCAAGGAGGGGTTCAGCTAACATCCCCTCACCCACATGGAGCAGCCAAGGCAGGGCAGTCCCAGGGGCTGGCACACAGGAGCACGGACGGTCAGAGGACACCGTGAGCCCCGCATTCACGCCCAGCCCCGTCACCACACCCCAGCACAAGCAGGGGCTGCCAGCCCCCCAACCCCGACTGGGGCGAGGGCCCTTCCCACAGGCCTGGGCCTCACACACCGTGGGGGGCAGAACAGCGGCCCCAAAGAAGTGCGAAGCCTCAGGACCTGGGCTGTTAAGTCACACGCTAAGGGGCGCTGAGGTTGCAGGTGGGGTTTAGGCTGCTGAAGAGCTGCCTTAAGCGGGAAGAGCGCCCAAGGTCCCCAAGCTGGGCCCAAAGAGCCTCGGGGGGTCAGAGGAGACTCAGAGACCAAGGGGGCTGGGACAGAGGCGGCGAGGCTGCCGCGGAGAGGACGGACGGAGCAAGGCGCTGTGAACCCAGGAGCGCCAGATACTTCCAGATGCCAGCAAAGGCAAAGGCTCGACCTCCCCTGGCGCCCCCTGAGGAACCAGTCTGCCGCCACCTGGATCTTGGCCCGGGCGGACTTCTGACCGCAGAATCGCCTGGTAACCTGGGGTTGTTCCAAGTGGCTAAGATGGTGGGAATTTATTGCGACAGCGAGAGATACACACTGCACGTTGTTTTGCAAATTATCTTTCTGCCGCCCTCATTATCTCGGGGTTAATGGGATTATCAAGAGTACAGAGGCCAGAGATTAAGCAGATAAGCCCTTTGAGGACACTCACGCCCCCACCCAGCACTCGGGGCGACACGTACTGAACCTGCAGGTGCTGACGTTCTGGACCCCAGACTGCAAGCAGGGGCAGAAGCCCTCGTTGGGCGGGTACACCGACCCATTGGCGAATAAGGTGTTGGGGGCCACGAAGCGGTAGGTGGGGATGCCCTCGAAGGTCCCCGACTCCTTGTAGATGAGCTTCAGGGACCTGCAGGGCACAGATGGGGTGGGGTGATGCCCGGCGGCTGCAGCAGGTCCCACTGAAGGCACCCACCGTGGGCCGCCCCTGGCCCCAGGCACCCTGGCCCCCCTCCGGGGCCTGCTGCAGCCTCCCCAGCCACGCCCATCCACTCTCCACCCCCAGGAGCTGGAAAATTGGAGTGGGGTGCACCACGCCCCCCGCTGAAATCCTGGCGTCATTCGCCTCCGGCTGGTCTGCAGCACCCAGCGTGCTCAGGCCCATCTCGTCCCGGCTGCGACCCCAGAGCTGCAGCCCCAGGGCCTCCCCCGGAACGGGGCCTGGCAAAGGCCCGCCAGGAAGGCAGCCGAGTCAGGGAGCACAGCGTCAGATTCCCAAGGAAAGGGTTTTCCCAGCACGGCCTGAGTGGAACGGAGAAGGCTCTAGAACCCCTCGGTCCTCTCTGCACCGTTCAGCCCCCAGCAGGCTCCAAGGCTGGGAGATGGAGGGCCGAGGAGGGGCCTCTGGAAGTGCCAGCATCCAGATGGAGCAGGGGGCCGGGGGCCACCTCTGGGGCCCGCCACGTGCCTCATTCCCAGCCCCCCGAAACCTAGACCGTTTCCTGCCCCTCCTCTGCCCCCCATGACCAGCAGTGTCTGCAGCCCTGCATGGGGTCAGCGTGGGGTTTGCTCTCTGCCACATGACCAAAGAGAAGTCAAGGCAGGCCAAAGGTAGAGCCAAAGTGCACCCACAGGGCACCCAAAAGCCGTGAAATCCAAACCCCTGGGCCCAGGAGGCCCCTGAGCCCCACGTCAGAGCCGTTACCGGCAGGCCTCAGGGCTGTAGAATTCCAGCGAGGACTCGGGGGTCATGAACGGCGCCCACAGCTGCCCCGCCGTTCCGTTGATCATGTTGCACTGGTCAGAGCGCCAGTAGTTGACCTGCGGGGCGCACGACACTGCACTTAACCATACGGCCTGGGACCTCACGGGCGGGCCAGGCCCAGGAGCCCCAGGGAGCCTGGTTGGGGCAGCACCCTCCCCCCAGCGAGCCGGGAGCCAGCACAGGAAGGAAAGCACGTAACAGCACCATGGAGGCCACCAGGAGGTGTCCAACAGTGGTCGCCCTGGAGGGGCCAGCCCCAGACAGAGAGTAACAGGCCGTCCCCCACCCCTGCTGCTGGCTCAGGCTGCCCCTTCAGACTCCTGCACCCCTGCTGCTGACTCAGACTGCCCCCTGCACCCCTGCTGCTGGCTCAGGCTGCTCCCCCAGCCCCTGCACCCCTGCTGCTGGCTCAGGCTGCCCCCCCCCCCCGCCCCGTTCCCTGCTGCTGGCTTGGGCAGACCCTCCCCCCGCCCCCTGGATCCCTGCCTGTGGCTGGGGCAGGCATGTGCTTTCACGCCCCATGCAGCCACAGAGAATCTAGTGGTGTCCATCTAGGACGGCTGGGACCAGTCGCCAACAGTGAGGTGGCCACTCCAGGCAGGAATCAGGGTGCCATTCACCCCTGCCCCTGGTCTCTGCAGCCACCCCCATGGGGAGCCTGTGGGAGGGACCAGCCAGCCGAGGCACCCCCAGTTTCATGCTGGTTGAAGAAAGGCCACTTAGAGGGCAGAAGCACACAGGATGACTTCAGGGTGTTCAACGGAGGAAACAACCCGTGTCCTGAGCAGACGCAGCTGGACGGACAGTGGACCAGGCCGGCGCCGGCCCAGAACCCCGCCGCTCTCTGTGGCTTCGCTGTTGCCGTCATGTCTCCTGCGCTCAGTGTCGTTCCTGCTTCACCCCCACGACTCCTCCGAGCGCAGCGAACGGTCTGTCCTTGGCGTGTCTTGAAACGTATTTGTAAACCAAGCAGCCAAGGAGGAGCGCGCAGCCCCCGGTGTGTGCTAGAGGCCTGGGAAGCGGGATCTGCTCCCCTCCCCTCCCCGAGCCTCCCCGCCCCGCTGCTGCGTCCTCCCCCAGCACACCTTGCTGAGCCCGTTCCACTTGTCCACCTGGTGGATCCTGCTGAAGTCTTTGACCCCCGTGAACACGGTGAAGAGCCCGGAATCGGAGTTGTTGAGCTGCGGCCAGAGCAGACGGCACCGTGAGCATCGGGGCAGCCGGGCCCAGCGCCCTCCAGTCCGCCCACTGGCCCCTGCTCCCCGGGAGCACAGAGGACCATGGGGCCCAACGCCTGGGGACCACGAGGAGGGTGTCCCCCCATGACAGCGTCCCTCCTAGAGAAAGTCCTGCCTGCCCCTGCCCAGTCAGGAGTCAGCCCTCCCCAGGAATGGTGGGGTCACGCCCACCCTGCCGCCCCCTGAAGGCGAGGGGCCCCTCCCATACATGGAGGAAGCAGAAGGGGCAGGTCACTTTGGGCGGAAGCTACAAAGGGCGCGCGTCCAGCACATGCCCCCGAGTGCCCACGAGATCAGCAGGTCACCCCGTCACCCACACGGACCAGGCGCACCAGCGCGGAGGCCAGCCCTGCTGCTGCCGGGCCGCGCCTGGCGCGGGTCCTCACCGGAGCCGGGCTTCGGACCCCGAGGGCTTTCCCGAAGCAGGTTTCTGATTCCGAGCAAAGCCCTGCAAGGTGTGGGGAGGAAAGAGTGGCTCTGGGTAAGATCTAGGGGTGCTGCTGTGCCCCAGGAGGCCGGATGATGCAAGGCGGGCCCGCCCGGTGGCCAAGCTCAAGGCGATGGCAGAGGCAGGCGGCTGGGGCGCAGGACCCGTGTGGGGGCGGCACGCGTGTGCCCACTGCCTGCAGGGCTCACACCCGCACGTGAGCCCCTGCAGGCAGAGGACCAGAAAGAGGCCTAGGGAGCACCCAGGAGCTGAGGTGGGGCCCCAGCACCCTGCCTGGGGCAGCAAGAGTGCGCATGCCCATCTTTGTGTTGTTCTTGTCGCTGGCTTTGTCCGCAAGTGATGCTTAGGGAGCCATGGTAACAGGCCCAGGGTACGGAGGCTGCTGGTTCCCACAAAGCCCCTTCCCCCCTTCTCCACACGCACGCACACAATCCCCAGGCACACCAGCGGAAAGGCTGCGTTTCCCGGCTCCCCTGGCCGTCCGCAGGGCCATATGACTAAGTTCTGGCCAACGGGAAGAGGAAATGGGTTTTCTCCCTCCCAAAGAGGAGGGAGAAACAGCTAGAACAAGCTGTCTGAACCTCAAGCCCCTGCCTGCCCGCCATCTCCCACCGCCCCTTCCTTCCTGCTGTGGCGAGAACGTGGACGTGATAGCTGGCGCTCCAGCAGTCAGCTTGGCCCATGTGGTAATCTGGAGTCAGGAAACCGCATCCTAAGGATAGCAGGGCACACGGCAGGGAGCATGACGCCACCACAGTCTCTGATGCCCCGATCGTGTGGGATTTCCGCCACACAAGATTAAACTCACTTTACAGATAGGCTGGAGACGCTAATAACTTTGACATGCTTACAAAGTTAACAAAATGCTTCTACCTGCCCCAAACTTGCCAGTCAACCCACACACCCAGAACTGCTACCCTGGTCAAGGTGTATCAGGTACCAGGGACAGAACCATGACCCTTGTCCTCTCCCCTCCCCTCACCAGGTCAGCAGAGCCCAAGAGGCCATCGGGCTACACTGACCCAGAGGGCTCCCTAAGACCTGTGGTTGAGAGGGCCAAGGTCAGGGATCAGAAGTCAGGGATCGGACTCTATACCAGATCGTGGCTCAATCACTGATCCTGCTGATTATTAGGCATCGAGACTAATAAAACGTTGGTAGCTCAGAGCAGTGCTGTAGTTGCCCTCGGTGAGCCGCCTCCGCAGCAACCACTCCCTCTTCTCCCAGGAACAACCTTCAATTATCTAAGGTCAGTCCCATTCGAATCCGGATCAAGCTTTAGCTGAATCCACCCCTAGAGTTTTCAGTTAAGCGATGCAATAAATCCTCTGTTCCGCAGCCAGTTTGAGTGAGGTTTTCTGCCACTTACAACCATTCTGCTGGGCCCACACCAACTCCAAAAGCAAGCTGGTAACTGGTTTCCAGCTGTGCCAGTGGAGAAGGTACAGGTCCTGAATGACTCCCGGGGCCACACTTACCTCTGCAAACAACCCGAACTTGCCCTTGAAGGGGAGAGCATTTGGGAAGTACTGATTCAAAAAGGTCAAGAGTTTGCTGTCATAGCCCCACATGATCTCGCCGATAGTGCGGTTCATGAACGCGTGCTCCCCGAAGGAGGTCAACATGAGGGTCATCATCACCTTCAGGGGCATGGGCTTATTCTCCATCATCGCCGCTGCGCCCTGCAGAATAAGGGGGCACCGTGGGTTCAAGCCTGGCCTCCAGCCCAAAGCCCAGCCAGAGAAATATCCAGGCGTGGGAGGGATCCCTGCAGTGGGGATGTGGGGCATCTTCGGTAACAAGACCACGCGTGCCCGCGAGGAGCCCCTCTTTCGGCTCCCCCGGCACACTCAGGCTATTTACTCCAACCCCAGTCACTGACATGGGCAATGGCTCAGGCCTGGCTAATCAGAAGCCTCCTCTCTCTAGCTGCAGTGATTGGCTTGGGAGCGTGCACATGGCGCAATCAGGATCCGCTAGCCATAGGAGACATTCCCCTGGGACTGCGGGGTAGAAAGGGGAGCTCCTCACTGATGGCCCTCGACCTGGGAGTGTGCAAGGCTGAAGCCACCCTTTTGGCAGGTCTGCCAAAGCAGGGACCCATCCCAGATCCAGGAAAACCTGTATGCGCTCTGGATCAAGCCACACCTGAAGCCAGCCCAACTGCTACCCTCCCAGTTACGTGAGCCCACAAATTTCATTTTTGCTTATGCCAATTTGGGGCACTTTTAGTTGTCACATTGTAACGAAAAGAGCCTTAACGAAGACTCTACTCCACTGCCTTATCATCTCCTTCCCAAACACCAAGAACCCCCAACATCCGGTCTACCCAATATCTGAATATTTAGAATATAAGTAAATTTATTTTCTAACTTTTGCTTTTCTCTCAGGATACGGTCTTGGCACTTGGTTTGGTTTTTTAAAGGCACCTCATCCAATCGCCAGTCTCCTGCACAAGAGTGGACACAACCAGCAATTCCTAAAGCATGAGCTACACGGTCTAGTCCCATGGGAGCACACCTGGGTCTCCTCAACATAATAATTTGTTCAAGGTAATAAAAACATGGTTTGAAAAGAATCACAGAGGATATAAAATAAAAGTCCCTCTCCAACCCTGACTCTCCTTTTTCCATTTTCCTCCCCCAAGGCAACCCACTACGTTGGGTTCTTGAGGCTCCCTCTGGAGATGATCCACACCAGAGCTCAGCCACCATGGCCCAGGAGCCCACGCCAGCCCACCACCTGTTTTTGGACAGCCATGAAAATTCTATGAAACTCACACTTCAGTGTCCATGAAATAAAGTTTTATTGGCACACAGCCATGTCCACTTATATATGTTACTGATTTTTGTGCTACAGCAGCTGCAACAAAAATCAATCTTCCCCTCAAAGGCTAAAATATTTATAACTGGCCCCTTACAGAAAGAGGTTGCCTGTTTGGGTCTAGACATGTAAATGTACATGTGTGTACATGGGTGTGTGCAAGCAAGTCTTTCTCTTATAGAAAGAGATGTGTGTTCTGCCCCTGGATTTTCTCCTACTTAACTATTCTTTAGGAACTGCCCTCCCCCAGTCCCTGCTGTCCCACCTCCTTTTGCTGGCTGTATACTATTCCAATGAGTGGCTATGCTCTATTATCACACTGTAACTGCATGTGATGCACATATAGGTTCTGGCTGTTTGCTCTGATACCATGGCTAAAATGAACATCCTTGGGTGCAAACATCTTAGACCACGTGACCTTTTTTGGTCAATGACAGATTCTACAGACAACAGTGGTCCAACAGGCTCTACCATCTAGCCCAGGTGTGTGGTAGGCTAGACTATGCAGGTCTGTGTAATTACATCCTGTGACATTTGCCCGTGATGAAATTGCCAACCAATGCATTTCTCGAACTGTATCCCTGTCGCTAAATGAGGCCTGACCTTGTTTCATGCTGCTGAGCATTATTCTCCTGAGGGTCAGTTCCTACAAGCGCAATTTCTAAGGTCAAAGCCATGTGCTTTTCCTATTGAAAAACACTGCCTTCCATCAGGATATGAGAATATCTGTTTCCTCAAATGTGCCCACTGGGCCCCGGGCATTACCGCAGGGTCGGCCAACATGACGGGGGCACGTGGGGTCACACTGACCGAGTGTCTGACTCTGAGTGAGGCAGCTGCAAGGTCCTGGGCTACATTTATTTCCACATCTTCTCTCCTGTCCACCCAATGGATTTGTCAGGGGGCATTCTTGGGGACCCCGGATGTTCTTAGGGACCCTGATACAAGCAGTAAGTGGTCTGCAAATGCAGGGGTCTCTGTCTCTCACCCACACAGAAGCAGAGAACAGCATGGCCTGGGGGTGGTCCCCGTCAGCACCCCAGCAAGTACCCACTCTCGGAGATTTCCAATTTGTCAACTATAAAGGGCAAGACAGTGACTTTGTCCAGCACCCCCAAACCCCAGAGGTGGACACCTGGGGACCTGGGGGGGCCTCACCATGACCAGGATGTTGGGCATGACGATGTAGTCACTCTCGGAGCCGCAGGACTTGTCCCGCTGGAACTGGAAGCGGCGGTACTCGCGGTAGGACACCGTGTCGTTGTTGTTGAAGGTGATGTTGATTTTGTGCCGGAACTCCCTGTGGGCGTGGTCAGCAGGGACGTGGTCAGCAGGGACATGGTCAGCAGGGAGGGTCAGTGGGGACGTGGTCAGCGGGGCGTGGTCAGCGGGGCGTGGTCAGCGGGGTGGGGGAGGGAGGCAGTGGGTCAGAGGCAGGGGCAGCAGGGATGGTGGGTGGCATGTGGCAGTGGGGAGGCGTGGGGAGGCGTGGGGGGCACGGGTCAGGGGGGACAGGGAAGGGGGCAGCGGAACAGGGGGCAGTGGGGTAGCAGGGGTCCCTGAAAGCCCACAGGGGCTTCTCTGGCAGGGCTGGGATGTCCTTGTGCCCCGGGCAGCACTCCAGCCAGGTTGGGCAGCCCCAGGTCTGTCCTCCCACTGCGGGCCAAGGTGCCCACGCCTCTGTGGGCCTCATCAGTCACCACAGTCTCCCAAATCACGACGTGCCCCACCTGGCCAAGCCACGTCTTAGCGAAGCCCACCACTCACCTCTAGAACTAGAGTATGCACCCCTCGGCTCCTCCTGGGCACCGCTTCACACTAACATACGATTTTATTAATTCACCTCCATCAGCCTCCCCAGTTTGACTACAAGCACCGCGGGGATTCTTTTGCCCATTTTGCTCACTTCTAGGTCTCCTGTGCCTAGAGCAAGGACCCTCGCCAAGCCCTGACCGCCTCTCCCGCCCGCTCCCAGCTCATTCTACCCGCCGCGCAGCCGCCCTGCCCTCCTCAGGCAGCACACCAGGCCAGCCTCAGGGCCTTTGCACTGGCGACCCCTCTGCCAGGAACACCTTTCTGGGGGCTCACTCCCTTATATAAGTGGCCGGAAGGCAGTTGTAACCACCTACCAGGGACACGCAAATGCACATACACCCCCTTTCCCTGCAACTTTCTCTCTGTAGCACTTAACACCCACGGTCAGAAGACACCTGCATTTCCTCATTGATTTTCTACATCCCAGACACGCAGGATGTCAGTTCTGTGAGGCTGGGATCATTGTCTCGCTCGCAGCTGTCTCCCTGGCACCTCGACCATGGCTGATACATAGTAGGCGCTCAATAAGCACACTGATAAATGAATGACTAGGGCAGAGCTCTTCGACCCTGCAACAGCTCCGACCCTGTGTGCAAGTGCATGCAGCCCCCTCTCTTCTTCACACACATCCCCTACCCGACCCTCTGCTGCCCTGACGCCCCATAAAGAACCTCTCCAGCACCATCATGTTCCCCTTCTGTACCTGGCCCGCTGCTGGAACAGCCTCTGGGGCTCAGCACAGTGGCTCCAGCCCAGCCCACTGAGCCCCGACCCTGGCAGGGCTGCCACCCCCTCCAGCCTCACCTGTACACATAGGGCCCACGCTCCTGCACCCACGGCTTCTCGCCCTGGAGGACGTCCTTGGGGTTGAGGATGCTGAAGAAGTAGACGGACAGGTAGAAGGGCACCGGGATCTCCTTCCACATGCTGAAGGACAGGCTGTTGGGGTCGATGCGCACGTTCTGTAGGGATGAGACCAGTGGTGAGGAGGGTGTCCGCACCCCACACACAAGCCCCCCACACAGCCCCAGGACGGCTGCCTGAGCCGGCAGCCCCCACGGCACTTCAAGAAAGAGGCTCCAGGGGCAGGAGGGGTGAGAGCACACTCCCCACATGCCACTCCAGAGTTCACATAAACAAAGTTAATAAGTAATAGAATGTGTTTCCATGACAACAGCCTGATGGGGAGTCCCAGCAAAAGAGGGGTCCACACCCCATCTGGAAGAGGCGGCTGCCTCTTGTGCCATACAGTGCTGTGTGGGTGCATGGTATTCACTTATTCACTCACTCAACACTTATTGAGTGCCTACTGCCCTGATGCCGGGCATCAGGGCTTGCCCCCGCCCCCCCCCCCCCAAGTTCAGTGGACACCCGCCCACAGAACTCTTGGGCAACCGGCTCTGTGTTTGGGCTGGTGATGATGGATGCATCATGGATTCTCTCTGGGCCTCGGTTTCCTCACCCACAAAGTAGGTGTAAGGACAGATCCTCCTCTTAGGGCTGATGTGAGGGTTAAATGAGCTCTCAGAGGGCAAGTGCTTAGGGCAGGGTCTGGCAGGGCAAGCGCCAAAGGCCAGCCACACAGCTGCCTGGCAAAGAGTGACCCCCGTGCCGTTGGCAGGCACAGACTTTGCCCTGCTTTTGATCGGAGAGATTTCTGGCGGTCAGACCAGATCAGAGACAGCTGGTCAGATAACAGCTTGCTCTGGCCAAGCTCTGGGCCTAAGGAAATTGATTCTACCCCCACCCTCCCCTGGGGTCAACGATCATGCCCAGGAAGAAAAGACAGAGAAAAGGCCAAGCAAGGCAATCTCCTGTGGGACGACACTCCCGACACTCCCTCGTATCTGATCAAACAGACCCTCCCTGCCCATTCCTGGACAGCCGGGAAGGCAGCCTGGAATAGAGGGCATGTGAGCTGCACATTGAAAAAGTGAGTTGAGCTTTTCCTGGACAAGAGGCTGGAGAAGGTGTTCCTGGTAGGATGGCGGGAGACATGGCCGAGGCACAGGCTACGAAGCCTTCCGAGCACAACTTAACTAAATGTCCACCAATAATGAACAAGTTTTTAAAGCACATTTTAAAACACCCCAAAAGCTCATCGACAGGTGAGCTACCACATATCCAAACAGCAGAATATGACTCGGCAACAAAAGGAACCAACTACCTACCGATAAACGCCAACACGGAGGAGCCACAAAAGTATCATGTTAAATTTTATGAGCCAGAGAGAGAAACTACATGTGATTTCACGTAAAGGGCATTCTGGGGAAGGGACAACAAGCCAGATCAGGGGCTGCCAGGGGCTGGGGTAGAGGGAAGGCCCGACTGTAACAGGACGTGAGTGACGACTCCTGGTGATGGACATGTCCCAGATCCTGATTCTGACTGCCTCACAGGTGAGGTGTAAACATATGATAAACCCCATTAAACTGTAAGTTGAAAAGGATGAATGATCTGGAGCAATCTTAAAAACATTATGCTGACATTTTTGACAGTTTTGAGAGATGACTCATCTATATAAATTCACCCACTTATAAAGCATACAATTCAGCAGCTTCTAGTACATTCACAGGGTTGTGCAACCATCCCCACCGTCTAGTTCCAAAATGTTCTCATCACCCAAAACAAAACCTTGTACCCAATCATGCCCCCAGTCAACCTCCAGCAACCACTAATCTATCATCCGTCTCTATGGATTTGCTGGACTTTTCAGATAACTGGAATGGGATGAGTCTTGAAATGCGTCAATAACACTTTCTTTAAAACAAGCAGAGATAGAAAAGATCGGGGACTTTTTTCACTGAGTGTAGGGCTCTCCTGGCTCATAAATAAGCCGGCTCCTTTTCTCATGTAGTTTGTAAAGAAGGAAAATAGTCATCACTTGTTTTTAAAAAGGATGCATATGACAGGGCCTCTCTGGTGGTGCAAAGGGTGAAGCACCACACTATGAAGCAATCCGCAGTCTCTGCAGCACGAGTTCAATCCCCGGTCGGCCAGGATGCAACCTACATGGGAAAGCAGACCTCTCCTGTCTCCCCACTGCTCCCCTCAGCAGTGTATTTCAGTTTGCCTGCCTGTTCTGTTCCCCACTCTGTCTCTGGCGATTCCTCTCACCCCCCACCCCCTGCATCTCTGGCCTATACCGCAGCTCTTGTAGGCATAAATAAATAAATATTTTTTTTTTAAAAAAAGGACGCATATGAGTTCACCATGTGCTTTGCAGGATTATTCACAGCAGCCAAAAGGTGGAAGCAACCCAACTGCCCATCCCTGGGTGAATGAATGAATAAAATGTAGGCTTTTCACACGGTGGAATTTTATCCAGCCTTAAAAAGGGAGAAACTTCTGACACATGTTAGAGTATGGAAAACATGGAGGACATTATGGTGAGAAGTATAAGCCAGACACAAAAGGATGATACTGTAGGAGCCCACTTACATGGAATAGTTCGTTTCATAGAGCGGAAGTAGCTTGGCCGGGGCCAGGGGCTGGGAGGGACTTGGGGAGTTAGTGTTCAGTGGAGCCAGAACATGACCCTTACAAGATGGAAAGAGTCCAAGGCTGATGGGGGTGAGGTTTGCACATCAGTGTGTGTGCACTTCACGCCCCAGAACTGCACATTCAAAAATGGTTAAGATGGTCAATTTTATGGGATGGGCACTTTACTAAAGTAAATTTTTAAAATTGGGGGGAAAATAGGTGAATTAGATCCCAATAAAACAATCTGAAAGGCCATGAATGTTAGCATATCAGAGTCACTATATGAAAATAAACCCAGGGTCCAGAGGGGAGGGTTGACTTGCGCTCAGTAGACCCCCCTCCTTTAGAGTATGTTCTGTTTTCTGGGTCAGGCTATTTTTTTTAAGATTCTTTTCTTTTAATGCACACAAGAACTGGGGAGCAGGCCAGAGGTGCAGGGGATGACAGGGTTCACCAGAGACAGAGTGGGGGGGAGAGCATGCGGATCTACTGAAATACACTGCTGAGGGGAGCAGAGTGGGTGAGAGGAGAGGTCTGCTGCGCCCTGTGGGCCAGCTCCCTGGCCAGGGATCGAACTCAGGCCCTCACGGTGACAGCACCAAGACTTAACCCCGAGGCCACCAGGGAGGCCCTGGGTCTGCCTAATTTTGCTCAACTGAATGTTTTCCAAAGTGTGTCCCATTTTTGCTGATTCATGTTCCTTTGGATAAATGCACCTGGTTCGTCCATCCCTTCACCTGCTGATTGACACTGATGCTTCCAATTTGGGCTTGTTCTGAATAAAGCTATGAACTTACCAAACAAAATAACAACATGTTACTGCCAATGAAATAAACCTACTGTGGAGCAGCCTCCAAAATGCTTTGGGGGGTAGGGTTTCATAACCCTACTCCGGACCGGCCAAGGGCAGGTATTATTAGCATGTTCAAAGAGTAATGTGATCACACTGGGCAAAGGAGGCAGACATGAGGGGACACCAGCGGACGCTTCCATGAGCGGGAGGGTCTAGGGCAGCCACAGCCACTGCCCGGGACAGAGGTGGGGTCCCCCTAGAGTGGGGGGAAGGCTTCTCGGGGCACTGCAAATGTCTTCCTTCCAGACTGCGGGGCTGAGCTCACCCCCGCACTGAACGTGCATTTCCCAGTCAGCTCCGTCTCCCCAACGAGATTCTGAGGTCACACTGCAATGACTTTTTTAATCGAAGTGACATTGTTTGCGACACCGTATATGATTTAGGGGGACAGGTTCACACCATCAGATGAGCGTCACCACCCCACACCCACCACCAACGCCCCTACAGTTCTCCCGTAGAGCCCCCCAGAGCCCCCTTCCCTGTTTGCTCCCACCCCTGCCACACCCCACCCCACATGGGAACCTCAGCTCTGCAGTCAGAGGCCAGGGGGTTCTGGAGTTTGGTTCTGTCTGTTCCTTTGCTTTGTTTCTTTATACTCCACATGAGTGACATCATCCAGTGTCCGTCTTTCTCCTTCAGACTTATTTCGCTTAGCATTGGGCCTTCCAGTTCATCCATGGTGTTGCAAGTGGCAACATTCCCACCAACTTTCACAGCTGAGCAATAAAAATAGTCCATCCTGTGTGGACACTGGGTTGTTTTCATAGCGTGGTTACTGCAAATAGTGCAGCGGTGAAGCAGGTTTTCTTCCAATCCATGTTTTTGTATTCTTTGGGCAGAGACCTGGCGAGGAACTGCAGGCTCACAGGGTAGATCCACGGTTCATACTGGAGGCCCCAACCTGCTGCTCTCACAAGGGCTGGCCGTCCGCACTCCGCCCGCAGCGTGGTCAAGGGTCCTTCCCCCACACCCTTGCCAGCACGCGCTGTTTCTGGCCTCTGACAAGGGCTGTTCTCGCGGGGTGGGGGGGCAGCTCCGGGTGGCTCGATCGCCACTTCCCTGGCGCTGAGAGAGGAAGAGGCTTTTCTCACGAGCCCGTGGGCCGTCGTCTGTCTTCTTTAGAGAAACGTCCATTCAGCTCTTCTGTCCATTTCTGATTGGGTTATTAGCTTTTTGTTAAGTTGTGTGAGTTCTTTCTAAATGTTGGATATTAATCCCTTGTCAGATGTGTGATGTGCAAATACACAAAAATTTTAAAATGAAGCATTAACTGCAGGTGAGCAAAGGCCTTGAACAGACGTTCCCCAGAAAGACCTACAGATGCCAGTAAGGCCAGGAAAAGGTGCTCCAAGTCCCCAGTTTGCTGACGACTGGAGTAACGTCAGGTGCGGTCTGCACCGCGAGGATGGCCACGAGGCTGGCCATGAGGATGGCCACCAGAGAAGAGAAAGCACAGAGACATGCTGGTGAGGATGGGGGAACTAGAACCTTCGTGCAGAGACACTCGGAACAAAAAAAAAGGCAGAACAAGTTGCATAAACTAGAGAATCAGTAAGAGATAGTATGTAGTTTTGCTCAAGATGACTTCATTCTATTTAGGATAGGGTTTTAGGTACATCTTACGGATAAACTGAAAAAAAAAAAAAAAAAGTGTGTTCTTAACACTGGCTTACACGCCCCTCCGCCCGGCCTGTTCCCGGTGGCCTCTCCAGGCTGCACGGCCTGTTGTCCTTGTCACTCACTCCACCCAGTCAAGCTGGCCATCCGCTGTCCTTCATCCACGAGGGCACTTCCCTGCCCCAGGGTCTTTGCACTGGCTGTCCATTCCGCCTTCATTGTTCTTCCAGAGGCTGCTGCCTGGCAGCTCTCTCGCCCCTTCCAATGTCTGCTCACATGCCCTCTTCCCCAGGCAGCCGGCCCTGACCTCCCCCAGTGACTAGCTGTTTTCCCCTGGTCCTGACGCCTTCCGGCGTATGTCCTAGGGAGCACTGTCCATTGTTCACCGACCTCCCCTGCTAGACATAAACCCACAAGGGCAGGTCCTCGTCTGCTTTGCTTATTAGTGGACAGCAGGCCCAGAACAGCACCTGCTGCTCAGGAGACCTCAGCAAATATTGACAGAGCGATGCAGCAACGTGAACCCTGAACAAGGGAACCAGCGTGGAAGCCCGCGGGGCGTGGCTGTGCCGCCGTCTCCTCTGCGTCCGTCCTCGTGGCTCCTACTCAAGTGTGAACTTTCCCTAAACACACAGTGCAGCCTGCTTGGGGCCCGGCTCGGGCTGGGTCAGCCAGCCCAGGGAGGGGGGAAATGAAAATGGTCCTTGACATTAATTTTTCCCTAGTAGTCTATTTTTCAAGTAAATACATCTTAAAAATTTCCAGCTTAAGATTTCCTGGCTCGCAGCCTCTGCGGCATAGGTTCAATCCCCGACTGGCCAGGGAGATTCCCACATGGCGCAGCAGACCTCTCCTGTGTCCCCGCTGCTCCCCTCAGCAGTGTCTTCATTCCATCTGCCTGTTCTGCTCCCCGCTCTGTCTCTGGTGAATTCTCTCACCTTCCTGAGCCTCTGGTCTGTACCCCAGTTTTTGTATGAATAAATAAATCTTTAAAAACAAAAATAAAGATTTCCTGGCTCAGTGAGCTGCAACCTCACAGGCCAGACTGCAGCCTCAGGACTGAAGTAAATGGCAGGCCACCCCCCCCCCCACCCCAGTGGGATCCCAGCAGGCCCCTCATAAGCCCTGATCCTTTTCAGGTGGAGGTGGGGAGTTACCTGCAAGGAGGCCTGATGCAAGCCACCCCAGGCCCAGAGGGCCCGCCCTCACAGAGAGGCCAGGGAAGGCCAGGAGTGGTCTGAGCCGCATGTGCCCGTCCTGCTGGGGCCCCAGGCCAGCTAGCCAGGCCCCCAGAAGGCACTGGGGAGATGCTGGGGGCACAGGAGCAGGCAGAAGCTGATGCTGAGTGCGCCCTGCGACTCCTGCCTTTACCCTTCCCCCCAGGAAACAGCAGCAGAGCCCAGGGCCTCAGCTCACCGAGGGCCAGAAAGGGGTCCCTTGCTGGGTCCGAGAGCCAGGGCCTGAGACCCTGCTGAGCCTCGCCTGGCCCCTCTCCCGAGCATTCGGATCGCGTGCCTGGGCTGCGGCAACAAAATCACGCACGGGGTGGTGTAAAGCATCGACTCCCCACACAGGGGCCAGAGTCAGAGTCAGGTGTGGGCAGGGCCGCACTGCCCTCGGAGGCTTCCAGAAGGTCCGTCCTGCTCCCCCAGCTCCTGGCGGCTCCTGGGTTTCCCTGGTGTCACTGCTCCCTCAGACCTCGGCCTCATTGTCACAGCCCCTGTGTGTGGTCTCTGCTGTCCCTTCCCATGGGACTGGGGCCATCTGACCCTCCCCTTCATTATATCTGCCAAGACCCTATTTCTAAGTAAGGTGACATTCACAGGTACCCAGAGTTAGAACTTGGACATACCTTTTGGGGAGACACTCATCAGCCCAATACAGGGGTTAAGGCCAGGGCAGAGCTAAGTGACCCAGGGGTGTCACCTGAACTCCCAAGTGGCCGGGTGGCCTCCTGGCCTGGAGCACACACCGGCACGCCCCACTCTCCCGAGGCCACAGGGGAAGGGAAGCACTCAGTGTAGAGGCGGGACTCGCACCTGGGGGCCCTGGTGCTCCCCAGGTCCAAGAAGGACCTCCGGGCGGAAGGACCACCAGAGCCCCAGACAATTCTAGAAAGGTGCACCACATACCCCAGCCCTTTCCCTGCATCCCAACACTTACTGGTCGCGAGCGGGGGGGAAACAGGCTAGAACGACCGGGCCCTGCTCCGGCGAAGGGGACAGCCGTGGGCAGAGGGACCGGAGCACCTGGTTACAAACTCACCGTGAAGGACCTACAGGCGGGGGCAGGGGGCTGTGACAGCTCCCACAGCAGCCCAGGCACGAGGCCAGCACCCCGCGGAGTAACCCTTGAGCTGAGACTGGGAGACAGGCAGCATCCCCAGAGGTGACTGACATGTGAACAAGAATGTCTTGTAACACGGCGCTCCGGCCACCCGGGTGCACGCGCCACTCCCAGCGGGAGGCCTTGCTCACGATTCACCAAGGATTCAACATCCTTGGTCCTTCTCTCTGCTGAAGGGCACCTGGTGCACGGATTCTCTGAGGTCCCCCAAAATACTCAGAAATTTCCCCTCCCCTCCGCGGGTGGGAGTGCCATACACCCCGGCCCCGGGCCCGCCCGGCTGTCCACCACTGCGGCTGCATGAACTGCGAGTCCAAACTGAGGTGGCCAGCAGGTGCCAACGACGCTCTGGATCTCTAAGGCGACACAGCCGAGAAGGTACTTCCCTGACGACCCGCTATACCGATAACGGGCCGAGTCAGTGACAGACCTGGGCTATGCTGGGTTGAGTAAAACATACCCCTGAAGCCAAGGAGAAAGAGGTGAGCTGCTTTCACACTCTGGAGCACAAAACAACCACAAAAACTACTCTAACTTGCTCCTTTATTTGCAGATGCCTCGGCCGGAGCAAGCTGAAGCCACCACCTGAGCTGACCTCCAAGGCGGGCCCGGGCCAAGAAACTGCCAACGCAGGCAAGGGGCTGCTGGACACAAGGACCACGCACACACGTGTCCACACACGCACACGTCAGGGACCCAAGAAAACCTGCTCCCACCTCTCCGTGTTGGAACCAACCAGCCAACCAACGAACTTCAGCCAAGTCCACGTCTGTCCTAAGCTCCTTCACCAATAACCTCTTGTCCTCACCCCAGATCCCTAGAACCTATATAACCTCATTTACTTTCTTAATCGGGGGGGGGGGCGGGGGGGCAGACCTGAGGTCACGTCCTGTTTTCGTGCCAATTGATTTGCAATAAACCTTCTTTCTTTTCTCAAAACCCAGTGCCACGACAACCCGGTCCGTGCCCATCGGGAGGCGAGCCTGCGGCTCAGCCGCGCCACTGACATTCATTTCCCCTGTTTCTTTTTGCTTTTTTTTCAACGGGGCTATAGCCGGTTCTCAGAAAATGTCTCAGTCAACGCCACATCACTATAATGTCGACGAGCTAAAACCATCAGGTCCCTGTCAGGGACAGCCTGTGGGGCCTGCACCCTGGCCCCACAGGGTGTTTTCTCAGGTCCTTGCTCCCCTGCCCACGTGCCCACGAGGTTCACTGGCATCTCGGTCGTCCCAGGCAGAGTGCGTGTGGGTGTGGGTGGGGTGTGTCCTGTGCCGGGGGAGTGTCCCCTCAGGAGCGGGGTCCTGGCCACCCACGACCCTAGTAAGCAGAATAATCAGGTTGGGAAACGAATAGTTGGACGCACGAGGCTGTTGGCTGTGAAAGTGTTTGGGGCCTTTACTCGGCCTCGTTGGTTAGTTGGGCAGTTCAGACATGGTGAAGTATGAAGAGGGTTTTCTTGAGATTATTGGACGTGTGGCGGTTTGGACATGTGGCCAGAACAACCTCTTCTTAGATCAATCAGCCTGTGGTCAAATTAGTTTCATTCTATATCATTTCACTTAAAGTTGCAGCTTCCAAGCGCCCAGCAGCGGTGTTAAGGGAGGACACGCCATACCACCCCGGAAAAGGCCGGGCGCGCGTGGCCAGATCTGGTGGGGCTGCACTTCCTAGGGGTGTGGCCTAAGCCAGAGGCCTCCCGCTCACGCTCCGGCTTTGAGAGCAGTAATGGGACACAGCGCACAGCAAGTGGTTCCTGGGCTCCCGACCACCTTCAAGTGTCAATTGTACACTCAGCATTCAAGGCCTCACTGCAAGGCTCCTCATGTTCTCCAACAAGAGTCCACCCTGGGAAGGCACCTCTGAAGACCCCCACAAGTTCCCAGGATGCCCCTCCAAATCCAGAACCCACGCACCAGGTGCCATCTCCCCCAGGCAGCCTTCGGGAACTACCCAAAATGTTCCACCGGGGACCTAATGAGGACCGCGGCTCATTCTGTGCACAATCGCCCACCCCATACTCCGAAGTTAAAGATGCAAAGATGAGTGAGAAGCAGGGAGGGCAGGCGGGGGACAGCGCCTGACAAACACTCCTGCCTGCTTCACCTCATTAAATTCCCAAAGCCCCATTTCACAGACACAGACACCGAAGCGTGAGAGCCAAACTCTCCCAGGCCCGAGGACGGGGTGAGGCGCGCAGGCTCCCATCCACAGCAGCCGCGCCCCGCATCTCTCCCAGGCCTCCCCACCAGGCTCCAGGCGGCACAGGATTTGCATCGAGCCGTCACTACCTGGAGACTGAGTTGCAAAATCAGATTCCTCCCCCAGGGACCGCAGGAAACCACCGGCAGAGAAAACACCTCTGAGGTGAGCCAAGAGGCCCAGTCCTGGCCCAGAACCAGCCCAGACGGCCACTCCCAGCCCTGAGTCCAAGGCTCCGATGGGGGCGCCCCGGCCTGTGGGGTGTGGATGAAGAAGACCACAGTCTAGGATGTGGGTGCACCACACCCCCGCTCGTGTTCCAAGCTCTTGCCGCTCTGAAGGCAAGAGGAATAAAATGAACACTTTTTATAGGACGCATAAGCATGTTGCTAAGACAACAGGGGGTGCTGCTTAAGCTTTTTCAAAAGTTGAGTCATCCCTGATGCCACCACATCCCTCCCCCCAACCCTACTCCAGCACCAAGTCTCCTCTGTGCTCGCTCCAAGTCGCACCTGAAATCCGCCCCCTTCCCTCAGCACGCTGCCCAGCGCTGCTCGCCCAGGTCACGCAGCAGCCTCCTCGCTGGCCCCCGCCTCTGCTCTTGCCCCGGCTAGTCTCCTCACAGACTCAGAGCCGTCCTTTTAAAAGATAAGCCAGGCCACGTCGTTGTCCTGCTCAGACCCCGGCGCGGCTCCCTGTTTATGGGATAAAACTCAGATCCCTGGCGGCGACCTCGGCGGTCTTGCGCCGTCCGGCTCCCGGCGGCCACGCCAACGGCATCTCCCTTTACTGTCCGCCTGCCTCCTGGCCCAGCCACACTGGCCTCGCTGATTCTGGGCCCACCAGGCGAGTTTCTACCACAGGGCCCTGGCACTGACCCCTCCTACAGGAGCAATCTTTCCCCTTTTGCCCCCCAATGTCCACACCGGTGACCCCCTCACTGGTTAAGTCTGAAGTCACCTCCTCAGTGAGCCCTTTCCTGGACATTCCTTCTACAGTAGCCCTTCCCATCACATCCCATCCTCCACCCTGTCATTGTCTTCCTGACATCACCAACATCAGAAAGTCCTATGTAATCGTTGACAGGTCCCCTTACTGCTGCCTGGACTGCAGTCCCAATGGGTGGAGCTGGAGGAGCCACCTAGGATCACGAGGCAGCTTTGGCAATGGAAGCAATAGACAAAGGATGATGGGGCAGGAAGGTAGGTGACTGGATCCCCGTGACATCATGGGGCACCCCACCAGCCCTGGACACACCAGTCATCAGGGAAATGCCCACTGGTCTCACAGTGAGATGCTGCACCACACACCCACATGGCTAAAATGAAAAGACTGACAACAACAAGTGTTGGCAAGGGGATGGAGCAACCAGAGCGCTCACACACTGCTGTGGGAGTGTAAGTGGGCGCGATCACCACAGGCTTCACGTCCCTCTACCCTCAGACGTCTCACCCTAGTCTGAGTATTTATCCCAGAGGACTAAAAACATACACTCAGACTGTCCATCAAAGCCCAGGGACACCAGGACAACATTAGGTTTGTGTCCATTTAGTGGCCTTCCTGGGCTCAGGTGAGGCTGATCTGCGGTGACAGATGTGGGGGCTGTAGTGGCTCCAGGCGGGTACCTGACAAGCCTGGTACCACTCCGCAAAAGTTCAGGTTGTGCACTTTCCGTGCAGAAAAGTGCCTGTTAAGTTTCAATCTTTATAAATAAAAATGAAAGCAGAAGTATCTTTAATAGGCAGGTGGGTGCTTGCAGGAAGCTTAGCGTCCTCCAGCGGTGTCTGGGCCCTCAGAGACCCAGAGGGGCCCTGGGTGCCATCAATCTGCCGCTTGCCCCCTGGGAGACCAGCAAGGACACTGCTGGGGGACTCCGGAGAGAGGTGAGGGGGCCCACCTCTGCCTACATGCCCCGCCCGCCTCCACCCGCCAGTGGGGCTGTGACAGCTGCCTGGGCCAGGCTTCCTGCCCCGGGAGCAGGGTTTAGGATCTCCACTGACCTCGACCGGCGGCACAGGACAAGATGGGGTGCAGGGGCCTCTGCGCTCCTCTCCCAAAACCCAGGAGTAGTCTAATCATCAGAAAACTCTCGAGCAGCCCCGAGGGGGGACTGGAGCTCCTCAACCCTCCTCACCCCTGGGGTCTCAGAACCCAGGAAATTCTGGGAAACCAGCACAGCCCAGAGGGGTCCAGGGAGATGTGATGACTGAGGGGGACGAGGTGTCCTGAATGGACCTAGGACAAGAAAGGACATGAGGGGGTGCAGGCAGCAGGGGCTAGGGCTGATCCAACCCCGCTGGGGCTCGGAAGGAGGCCAGCAGCGCCGGAAACAGGCTGTGGAGTAGGGGAACTCCCCATCCTGTGTCCAGGCCCTCTGCAAATTCAAAACACAAGATATTTAAAGACAAACAGGACCTCCCTCCTGGGGCGACTGTGAGGGGCCAGGCCGGGTCATCTTGGGGCACGGCAGGAGGACTGTACCCCTTGCCCTGGGCTCCTCGGAACATGAGGCTGCTGAAGACACACCAGAGTCTTCAATGTAGGGTCCCGAGGGTCTCCCTGAAGGCCTCGGGGTTGAGACTTAGGCTGTCACCGCCGTGGCCTGAGTTCGATCCCCAGCCAGGGAGCTACCCACATGGCGCGGCAGACCTCTCCTGTCTCCCCGCTGCTCCCCTCAGCAGTGGATTTCAGTCCATACACCTGTTCTGCTCTCCACTCTGTCTCTGGTGAGTCCTCTCACCCCCATCTCTGGGCTACACCCCAGTTCTTCTACACAAAAATAAAGTTTTAAAAAAATAAAATATAAAAAGCTCTCAGTTGTGTTTTTTAAAAAAAGGCAGGACCACAAACTTTAAATAAATATTAAAGCAGAGGCAGGGAAGCCCAGGACGTCCAGCCGCGTGCTGAAGGCTGGACTTGGGGGCCTCCAGGACATGCCACACGCACCCCCCTGCAGCAAGGCGCACCTGAGCTGGGGGCAGATGAAACAGGGGCTCGGGGTGCCTGGCGGGGCCTACGCCGATGTGGGGGTAAAGCAGGCAGCTCGGACATGGTGGTGCACCCAGGTCACCGCACGTCAGGCAGGACAGAAATGAATATTCTGGAGTTCAGAGAGCCAAGACAGGTCTCACCCCGAAACAGGGCTAAAAGTGGGTGTCGGCAGGGCTGCCTCCCCGTGGAAGCTTGGGGGAGGCCGCGGAGAGCACTGTCTCGCCCTGGCCACCTTCTGGAGGCACCCGGAGCCCTGGAAGCTTGTCCTCGTCAGCGCATCCTCTCTGCCTCTGCACTGAAAGGAGGCTGCAGGTACTCGGCCACGCAGACCGTCCCAGCGAGCCCCACGTCACAGGCGCCCCACACCTGCCCGACACCCCCATGTCAGGAGTGGCCCTGCCCTGCCCCCAGGGCCCAGGCAGGGTGTGGGGCGCAAGGGGCCAGTCCTGGGGCGAGGGCCGCGTCCCCTGGACCATGCCCAGATGCTCGGTCCACCCCCCTCTTCTGAAGCCCCCTTTTATCTGAGCCCCAGGCGCCCGGGAGGAAGCGCAGGGCAGGGCCCGGCTGGGGCTTCTTTCAAGCGCTGTGGCGGCCTTTGTTCTCCCGCCGTGGAGGGAGCCCCTTCCCTGCCACCCGCCACGGGCCCTGACTCCGAGCCCAAGGATGGCCGCCATAGCCAGGCACACCCGCGCCAGCCGGGCACACCTGCCAAGGGCTCCGGCGGCTGCACGCCCGCCCCGCAGGGAGAATGCCCGGAGCCGCCTGCTCACCCACACAGGGGGTGGGGCTGAGGGCCCCGGGAAGGCCGGTCCCCCCACCCTGTGGCATCACAACCAGGGGTCTGACCAAAAAGCCAACAGCCCCCCCAGATGGGGGAGAGCAACAGTCAGAGGTCAGAGCGACCAGAGGCTCCAAGGGGCGCAGGGACCATCCAGCTGTCCTGGGGTTAAGTGACCACCGAGCCACGCAAAGCCAGCCCCCAAAAGGGCCCCCCACCCCTGGCAAGGAGCAGAGGTCCAGGGAACGTCTGGACAGTCGCCCAGGCTCGGGGACTGGGGGTGGGGGGCGTGCGGAGGCCACGCCGGGTCTTTCTGGAGAGCGGGGCAAGGGCATCTGTGCTCTGACAAGCCCTGGGGTGACAGCTACAGAGTTAGAGTCTGTCGTGACAGGGCCTCGGAGGAAATGACGTCAGAGGACTAACCCCCCGGAGGAAGTGGCTGGGGGCAGGCGTGCAGATGCCCTTGGCAGGCATGTGGCTGGATGAGTAGCCAAGCAGGTGGGGCATGTGGCACTACGACACTGTTCTATTTTTGATTTTTTTCATAATGTGCTTTTTAAAAAAATCACTGAGCATTTCTTAACCAGCAACCTCCTCAAAAGGAGGTAAATAAAATATAGACTGAATCTCTGTCTCCCTGAAGCCAACTCCACAAACCGTCAGTCCATGGGCCGATCTGGCCGGTGGAGTTGTTCTAGATCACGTGCTATTTCAAAAGACTTGAATTTGCTGAAGGTATCTTAAAACCAGCAGACAAATTCCAAATTTCTGGCTTCTTTTGAAAACTTGGGAGCCATGCCAGCACTGGGCCTGCACCCCCACCCAGCCACAGTCTGTTGTCCATGGGCGTGTGCTCCAGTTTACCATAGGCCCCCACCACTCCCTATCGCCCCACCCTTGGCCCTTACAAGTAGCTAAGTTTGCAACCCTGTGCTACAGTAGCACAGGATGAGAACACAGCATTCCCTCCTTCATTCATTCCCGCTCTGCCTAGGTATCAAATCTGCTCCGAGCTGACACTTAGTGCTCTGGAGGCAAAGCTAATTAGACAAAAATATTGAATAGGAAGTGGGGGAGGGGAGAGGTACTTCCCAAATGACTCAGGTACACATTAGGAAATGCTCAGGGACATCAACCCCATGTACTGATCCGCGTTGGCAAGTACTACACACTCACACCCCCCTGGCAGGTGCCACAGGTGTGACCACTCTGGAATACTGTTGAGCAAGAGCTACTAAAGCATGGTGGCTCGTGGCGTGTCCTTACGTGCCACAGGCCAATAACCTGTCCCCAGGCCCTACCTACATCTCCACACAGAGACATACAAAGATGTCCCTGGAAGCTTATTCCTGGTGACCCAAACTGGAAACAACCCAAATATCAACCACTGGTGTTGTCACGGGAACCTTAATGACTGACAGATACATTCTGAGAGATGTGACCTCAGGCAACCTTGCCGTTGAGTGATCCTTGAGTGTAACTTCGCCAACTGAGCTGGTCTTGCCGACTGCACACTAATTCTGTATGGTCAAACCTGCTGGGACCACCATTGAAGTTGAGGCCCACTGACAGAAATGTCGTTAAGCAAAACACGTCTGTCTTCACACAGTGGAATACTACACAATAACGAAAAATAGTAGTCACATATGATGTGGGTGGGTCTCACAAACCTCATGTTAAGCAAATGAATCCAAATCAAGTACAGAAACAGGTCAAGCTAATGGAAGCTATAAGAGGTCAGGACAGGGGTTAGCCTTGGGGGAGAGGAGCATTGGTGGGGAGCACAGGAGATTCTGGGGGGCCAAGGCAGGTGCTCAATAAGCATTTGATGCACAGGCAGCAAGTAGTGTGGCTGCCCACCCCAAGGCCACCTCCATTCCCTCCTCCTGCTAAGAGAACCCTGACTTGCTTCTGGTAGTGGGTAGAAAGCCCTAAATTTCAAGGAAGGTGGGGTCTGGCCCATGACCCTGTTCTAGCCAATGAGGAGGAAAGAGAAGTCTATGGGGGCTTCTGGGGAAAATTCCTCCAATAAAAGAGGAAGACCTGAACAAAGCCCTCCCTCCCTGTGGTTTTGAATGATGGGTGGGACAGCAAGATGTCCGGTGCAGCAGCAGCCACCATGAGACCATGAGGCCAGGCTAAAAGAGCACCAGAAACACTGACCCGGCACCTGGTGTCGCTGAACTGCTAGACAAATACAGAAACACCCACCACCTCCAGTTCTCCCGTGGAGCTTGACAACAAGCATCTGCGTGATATAAGCCACTTGGGGCAGTTCACACGGCTTGCAGTCCGACGCAGCCCTTCCGAAGCAATGCTTCCTTTCATTTAAACCCGGCAACTGGTCTGGGGGGTGATTTCACCATGTGGCTTCATGAGGACAGGCAGGCACAGAGTGAACCACTCAAGCCAAGAGAACAAACCAGCAGTGGTGGGGAGCAGCCTTCAAAGCCTCCGCATACCCCCTGCATTCTGATGCAAGGGACCTGCAGGGGTGAGCAGGTAAGGGGCACAGGTAAGACACCCAGCCCCCAAGGGGAGCAGGCATGATCTCACCCTGAGCCCCCAAATCAGGGCCTCCTCCCAGCCCCCCAGTTCTGCCACCACGATGGGCACTCCAGGCAGTCATCTGTCCGTGCTCCTGCCCAAACACAGTCTCCCCCAGGCTGATCCAGCCCACGTCTCCCCGACAAGACGGGGGGAAAACACCCCTTTCTTCAAATCTTAACTTCACTCCAACAACAAAGCAGGGTTTCCCCGGCTGAGAAGGGTCCAGCAGCTACAGTTCTCAGGCCACATCTGGCCCGATGACACAGAAGTTCACGATTGGTTTCAGTTCCAAACGTTGGGGGGAGCCAGAAGAATGTGATTTCGTGGCACATGGGGTTCCACCAGGAAGCTGCGGGGTGCACGTCCATGCCCAGAGGTGCTGTCTGCCCAGCTCTCGGCCACAAAGGTGAGCGGGAGACACAGCGCCCACTTGGCACGCAGAGACGGAAGGCGCACTTTCCCCTTCAGAGACAAAGTTAACAACCCCGGTTCTAGAACATTCAGAAATTCAGGAAGGGCTGTTCCTGCCATGCCAGCTTTGTTCATGAGGCCAGGGGTGAGCATCAGGGAGCTGCGAGGGGGGAGAGCAGCGCTGGGGGCAGAAGCCCTCAGGTCCCCTAGTCCTCCCCCCACTCCTGTCCTGTCCTCCCTCCTCCTCCCCCCGCTGCCCACCAGTCCTCACCCCCCTTCTCCTCCTTCCTCCCAGTGGCAGCCTAGAGGGACTGAAGCACCAAGGACAGACACTGTCCTGAAGAGGCACGGGGGCGGGGGGGGGGGGCTACTGCTAACCGAGCCCTCTGCTGCCGACCTTGGCCGGGGCTCAGGGACACAGGCCAAGCTCGCCAAGGTCTCCTAGTGGTCGAGGCCGGAGGGGTCGCACTCAGGCTGCCTCCTTCAGAGGCGTCAGTTTTGGCAAGCGGCTACGGGCTGGCCAACCAGGTCTACCCCCTGCAGGGGGAGGTCCCCGCCTGGCCAGGCCCTCCCCTCTGGTTAAAGCCCCCAAGATATTTTTAACTTGTGGCAAAACACAAGTAACCGAAACACCTCGTTATCACCACGCTTAAGAGCAGGATCCAGGGACGCGGAGAGCATGCGTGCTATTGCACAACCTCCGCCATCCTCTCCAGAATGTTTTCATCACCCCAAACTGAAACTCTGTTCCCATTCAACAGCCACTCCGCCTCCAGCAGCCCGGATCCCACCCTCTACTTTCTGTCTGAGCCTGACACCCTAGGGACAGGGTCTCAGTGTCTGTCCTGTGTCTGTCCTTCGGGGCCTGGCCTGTTTCGCTCAGCATCACAGCCTCCAGGCTCATCGTGTTGTAGCCAGTGTCAGGCTTCCCTTCCTTTTGAAGGCTGTATACTCTTCCGCGGCATGTCTATCCATTGCTCTGTGGATGCACATCTGTTGCATCCACCTTGTAGCTACGGAGACTGATGCTGCAGGGGACACGGGTGTGTGAACAGCTCCTTCGGTCCCCAGAGGTGGGTCTGCTTCATTTTGTGAGAGGGTCACTGTCTTCCACAGGGCCACACCAGCTCACAACCCACCAGCAGTGAAGCTCACATTCCATCACCGTCAGCGCTGGTCATTTTCTGGAGGTTCTGACTTGGGCCCTCCCAGCATGCGTGGGCTGGGCCTTGTGGCAGCAGAGATCGGCGTGTCCTCGGTGACCGTGGAGCTGGCACCTGTTCATGGGCCCGAGGGCCACCTGCACGTCTTCTCTGGAGACGTACTTAGTGGGCCCCTTGCTCATTTTTAAAGCACATGGTTTGTTTTGGGGTGTTGAGTTGTCCTACCCTAAATTTAAGACCCACCCTCTCCATCTGCTCCTGATGGGCCCCCATCTCTTCTAACTAGCTCCACTGTCCAAGCCCCCCTATCAATGGAGCTCACTCCTTCCCTCACAGCCCAAGTCCCACCATGGGCACATCTTGTTGACTCTCCCACAAAAGAAACCTCAAGTGTGTCCCCTTCTTTCAATGTCATGGCCTCCACCCTGGTCCGAGGCACCAGCCTCCCTGCCTCCTTTCTCTCCATAGCAACCAGAGGGCACCTTACAATCACGTGACTCAGACTGTGGCTCCCTCCTCCTTAGGCCCCTCCCATGGCATCCCCAGAACCAAAAACCAAATCTATTTTTTTAAAAAGATTTATTTATTTATGCACACAAGAGCTGGGGTACAGGGCAGAGACGCAGGGGATGAGAGGACTCACCAGAGACAGAGTGGGGAGCAGAACAGACAGACTGACTGGAATACACTGCTGAGGGGAGTAGCGGGCGAGGTAGGAGAGGTCTGCTGCACCATGTGGGTATCTCCCTGGCTGGGGATCGAACTTGTGCTGCAGTGGCTGTGCATAGCTTCATAGGTTGTGTCACAACCCCTTGCGCCACCAGGGAGGCCCAGAAAACCAACTCTAAACCCCTCCCCGAGATGCCAGGGCCCCAGCCTGTCTCTCCCTGCACCTCCCCCATCCTCCACTTCCTCCACGAGAGGACTGGCTGTCTCTCCAGCCTTGGCGCCTGCTGTGCCCTTTGCCCGCCCCCTGCTCCTCCTCCTGATGTCTCCTCAGCTCCAATGGCCCATCCCTCCCCAGGGGCCTCCTCCCCACTTGCTGCCTGATGGCAGTTCACCTGCCGGCCCTTCAGAGGGCTCCCAGGTGTCCTCACAGCCCTTGGCACACGTTTCTGTTTACTGACCCCCTTGCGGCTAGAGCGGCAACCATTCACGGGATGTGGTCTGCCTGGCGGCTTAGCTCTCGTGCCTGGCACGGCGCCCAGCCCACAGGACAAGCCGGGAGCGGGTGCTGAGGGATGAGCAACCTGCACAGAGCTTTGTGCGCAAGAGCCCCCTTCCTCCTGCACCAGCCCCTCCTGTCTGCGCCAGGGCCCCCTTCCCTGCGCCTGTCCCTCCCGAACAAGGCCTGCACCCTCCCCACCCCTGCAGTGTGCAGCCGACACAGCTGGTGGCATCACCCAGGGTCTGGAGGGCGGGGGCCCTCTGCCTAGGCCACCTCAGTGGATACCTGAGCTTCATCAGTCTCTCCTGTTGGGGTCCACGGACCACATGTGGTGAGCACCCCCCCAAAAAAGGGAGATGCTCCCAGAATGCAAGGCTGCTTGCTGTGATGACCAAGGCCATGAAGAGGGGTCAGACTCCCCACACACCCCTCCCTGGAGATGTGTGGCCAGCCTGGCCATTCAGGGCAGCAGCCAGCCAGCCACAGCACCGGGGCGCCCAGGCCACAGCAGCCGGGTCTCCCCGGGGCCCGCCCATCCCCCTCCCGGGGCCCTGTCCCCATTCCCCAGGTGGGGAGCCCGAGGCCTGGCCGACGGCCACGCAGCTGGACAGCACGGCCCAGACCGCAGAGGGGCCTCCATCCACCAGACGGTGGGGCCTCTCCGAGCATCCCGAGGGCCTGATCTGCCCATCGACATGCTGGCGGCCGATTTAACTTTGTTTAAAAAACACCTCTCGGGGCCTCCCTGGTGGCCTAGGGGTTAAGTCTCAGCACCATCACCCCTGCGGCCAGAGTCCAATTCCCAGCAGGGAGCTACCCACACAGCCCAGCAGACCTCTCCTGCCTCCCCGCTGCTCCCCTCAGCAGTGGATCTCAGTGGATCTGCCTGTTCTGCTCCCCACTCTGTCTCTGGGGAGTCCTCTCAGCCCCCCACCTCTGGCCTGCACCCCAGCTCTTGTGTGCATAAATAAATATTTTTTAACAAGGGGAAAAAACCTCTTTCCAGCTGGTCAGGCATGGAGTGGCTGGGCCTGGGACCTCGGCCTCTCTGAGCCTCCTGCCTCCTGCTGAAGAACAAACATGGCTGCCCTCGCAGGGGCTGGGAGGCCCCAACCAGTCACTTCCTGGCCTGCCACACAGCCTGCTTGTGCCGGCTCTGGCCCGCTGGCCTCGGAACGGACCAAGGGTGGCCCCTCAAAAGACATGTCTCCCTAGAACCCGTGAGTGTGTGCTTATTTGGAAAAGGGGTCTCTGCAGATGCAGCTAAGGACCCCAGGCTGCGATGGCACCGGTGGTGCCGTCCACAGTGACGTGCGTCCTTGGGAGAGAAGACGGAGGAGAAGCCGCACGGGACAGGCAGAGACACTGCGGCCAGAGCCAGGGACGCCAGCGCCCCCCGGGCCTCCGGAGGGTGCAAGGCCCTGCCCACACCGCAAGCGATGTCAGACCCCTGGCCTCGGGCACTGGGGGAGAACACATTTCCCTGATGCGCCCCAGAAACAGACACCCTCCCGAGAAAGCACCGGAGACACAGGCAGATCAGCGGGGGGTTTCTAAGATGGCTCCCAAGCTGCGGCCTCTCCCAGACCCAGGAGACAAGTCCTGGGCCCCCCGCCTTGTTCCCTCCTGGGTCCTCCCGGCCCCAGCAGGAGACAGGGAAATAGCTGTCCTTCGCCCTCGTCCACAGGAGGATGAGCCCGAGAGCCGAGCCCCAGGAGCGGGGAGGCCCGCGTTAAGGAGGGGCACCCGGTTTCCAGCAGGGCTGCCGACGGTCCCTCTGCCCAGGGCCACGTGGGGCGGCGGCGGGGCTCCTTCATGTGCGCCTCTGGAGGCTGCACCCTTCCCTCGCAGGCACCCCTCCTCCACACCCCTATTTGCCTTTCCTTGTTTTCGGCATCAGCAGGGGTGGCCTGAGCGCGCTGGCCCCGCTGTCGCGAGTGACACGCCGTCCACTTGCAGTGGAGGGAGTCAGCTTTCGGGGCCTCAGGTCCCCACGGAGCCTGCACAGACCTGCCGGCGGAGTCTGCGGCTGCAGGGCCCCGGCACCCGGGGATCGGACAGGCCCCAGCGCTCGCGTCCGGCTGGAAGCTCAAATGTGACTGTTTGGAAAACACGTCTTGGTAGCTGTGTTGGAGCAAGTTCAGGGGCTCAAGCTAAGATCATCCTGGATTTGGGGGTGGGCTGAATCCAGTGACAGGGGTCCAAAGGAAAGAAGACCCGGAGTGGGGAGGTCAGGGGAGGCCAGAGGCCCTAGGAAATAACCACACACTCCGCCGCGCCCGTGGAGGCCAGGGCACACTGCTGGCAGGAGGGGACCCCCACGCTGGCCTGGACAGCAGGGAGGGGAGTGGAGTCACCCCCATTTTCCTGTCCTGGACAAGCTCTGTCGGCTGGAGGGAGGAAATCGCATGTTCTCTGTCCTCTCCCCGCATCTGACCTCAGTCACTGGGGGCCAGAGATTAACCCAAGAAGGAGGCCTGGGGGCCAGCCAGTCTGTCGTGTGACCCCAACACACCTCTCTGAGCCCCAGACACCCCACCCCACACTGTCTTATTTGAGGCTGAAACTCACGGGTCAAAAATGCAGGTCAAAACACCACCCGGGACACGCCCACTGCCCCATGGACCAGAGGAGGCCGGCCTGGGGCCTGGGGCCGGGCAGCAGGCGCGGGGCAAGGCGGGGGCAGACGCAGGGGAGCAGCAGCCGCCTTCCCCACCCCCAGCGCCCTGCAACGCCAGCCCACTCCCAGCGCATCACGAGGAAACCTGTGGGAACTACGGGGTCCTAGCAGTTTATGGAGACAGGAGCAGACGGACCAGGGCCGCCGTCATGTGGGGATAAATAAGCGTGAGGACGACGGACCCGGAAAACACAGCAACAGGGAGCCAGAGCCACACCGATTTGGTGCAAAGAGGGCGATGGCAGAAAACTAGGGCACCTGAAGCAGGATAGGCTCCCCGGCCCCCAGCCAGCCGCCACGCCCAGCTGCACCTGATCCAAGAAGGTGTGGCTGGCCCCACTTCACAGGAGCCCCAGCAAAACCCAGAGACTGAGGACGGTCCAAGGTCACAGTGGGCAGGAGGCGCTGCCAGGGTTTCGGCCTGCACCCACCTGGCTCCAGAACTGTGCTATGCGCAGACTCCCTGCACCACACGTGGCCCGAGGACACCCGTGGGCTGACGGAGGCCGAGCCAGCCGAGGGACGAGGCGGAGAGGGGCAAGGCCGGGCAGTGAGGAGGGATACACCAGCACACACATGCACCCATGTTTTGTGCCAAGAGTGTGCAGATGGCCTGAAGGGGGACACAACCCATGTCCACCAACAGATGACGGGAGAACTGGGGTGGATTTGCATGATGGAATATTATGCAGCCATAAAAAGGAACAAAGGCTGACACAGCTACCACATGGGTGAACCTGGAAAATATTAAGCTAAGAGAAGCCAGACACAGAAGGCCACACAGCATGGTTCCCTTCACAGGAAATGTCCAGAACAGGCGCACCCACAGGACGGCCAGGCCTCCCAGCGAGAGCTAGGGGGTCTCCTGGAGGAGCGACAGACACACGCTGGAAGCAGACCCTGTGAATGTGCTAAATGCAACAGACCGTCCCTTTAAAGGGACTGACTTTATGTTGTGTGAATTTTACCTCAGTCAATTATTATTATTATATGAGAAGCTTGATGGGAGTGAAAACTGGGGTAAGCCCCCTGGAAAGTGCCTGGCACTTGTGGGTACAGAGGGCCAGCACCCACCTGCTCCTGGAGCCCAGTGGGGCAGGCGTGTGTGTGCTGGGGCACAGGGCCTGCCCTCTCCCCGCTCCCAGCCCCCGCACTGACAGAGGCGGCAACACCAGCCCAATACCAGCCCCCGGAGCTCAGCATTCTGCCTGCGGGCCCCAGAGTCGCATCCAAACCAGGTGCGGGCGAGACTCCAGCTGCGAAGCCGTGAAACCACACACAGCGTGAGGCCCAGCGGCAGCGGGTTGATAGTCCCTTTCCAAAAGGGAGAGAGAAGAGGAGGAGCAGGCCCGAGAGAGATCCAAAACCTAAGCCCTGAACCTAAACTCCAGACCATCCCCACGCTGCGGCCCTGGATCCCAGAGCCCCGGGGACTCGGCCGGCCCCCTACGTGGCCGATCCATCAATCCATGTCTTTCCAGCCTGGGGTCCAGAGACACCCCCAGGGCGGCTCGGCCCACCAAGGGAAAGGGGTGTCTCTGCAGCAGCCTCCCAGGCAGCCACACCCCCACAGCTACAGGCTCCCTCCTGCACCCCATCTGGATGGCCAAGAGCCTCCCGGGGCCCTGTGTCCTGGTCTTGGAATTGTGAGCAAACGCGGCCAGCGACAGCTCCGGGGTCCCCGCCTCGTGTAAAACCCAAGGACTCAGGGCCTCCCCAGTGGCACAGCGGTTGAGCACTGGGTTGCAAAGCTGCCCACGGCCTCTGCAGCGCCAGTTCGATCCCCGGCTGCTCCCCGGCCACCGGAGGAGGGTCCCACATGGCGCGCAGACCTCTCCTGCCGCCCGCTGCTCCCCTCAGCAGTGTCCTTCGGTCCTTCTGCCTGCTCTGCTCCCCGCTCTGGCTCTGGTGAATCCTCTCACCCTCCCGCGCTTCTGACTGTACCCAGGGCTTGTATAAACAAAACAAACAAACAAATAAATAAATAAATAAAACATGCCTCTATTAAAAAAAAAAAAACAAACCCAAGGACTCAGCCCTTCACAGGCTCCCTGCTCTCCACCCTCTCAGGGGCTGATTGCCGTTCACACCCACACTGAGCTCCTTATCAAACGGTCGAGCGCGCCAACGCCCTTGGCCTTCTCTGAACAGCTTTTCCCAACACGGATGGACGGACGGACGCGCTGACAACCTCCAGTCTCCGAGCTCACTCACCCTGCTGGATTCTGGCAGCAGCGCAGGGAAGCCCCGCGCCTCCCGGCCGCCCTGGGCAGCCCCTCCAGTGTCCCCCTCCCAGCCCCACGGGCCAGGAGACCCTTGCAGGGGCAAGTGCGGACGAGCCCTGTGCCCAAGGAGGCCCCAGGGCTGCACCCCGATCCTCGCCACCTACGGGGGTTTGCTGGAGCACAGAGGCTGCTCCCCTGCCCCCGGAGCCCTCCTCACAACTGCTGGGTTCTCACACCACAAACACTCCCAGCCGCTACCCAGCAACCACGCCTGAAGCTGAGTTGCAACTTCAGTGTTTGTTCTGGCGGTGCCTGTGGCACCAGCCTCCTTCACCCTGGCCGGGGCGGGAGCTCTGGAAACGGGGTGCAGCTCCCTGCATCTGTGGGTCCTCGGACCCCGAGGATGGAGGGGACCCTCTGGGGTGCCCCCTTCTCAGGGTCGACTCCCCTTCCACACTGCGTCATGAACACATCCCCTCCCCAAAAACCCCACCCTAACGCCGCCACCTCGGGGTCAGGAGCTCGGCCTGTGACTGTGGGGCTGGGGGCGGGGGAGGGCGGGCACGGACACTTGAGGAGGCTCCGTGAGACCAGAGCAAGCAGGCACACGCATCTGCTCCTCATCTGGGTGACCTCCCAGGCTTCCGTCAAGGTGAGTGTCACCACACGGGCCTGGGGCACCGTTCTGCAAGTTCATGACAATTCCCAACAAAGAAAAGTCAGACTCTGGGGAGGTGGACTCTAGGGCCTGGGGAGAGGCAGTCAAAGGAGTCCAGAGGACAAGCGTCTTTGCAGCTTCGAGGGCTCTTAGCTACAGTCAGCTCTCAGCCGTGGGAAGCCAGCACGTCCACCTGCCGGCCAAGAGGCCAGATGAGGCCGGGATGGGGCCAAGAGTTTCTGCAGGGCCCAGAGGGACAGGCAGGAGAGGTGGACGGGGGAGCCCCCACCTGCCACTCCAACACGCAGGCCCTGGCACCCCAGGGCCCTCGGCAGCCAGGAGGATGACCCAGCCTTCCTGGCGCTGTGGGGAGCCGGGAGGGATGCTGCTGGAACCGAGGGGAGCTGGGGGCGCGGATGGAGCGTGAGAACAAAGCCAAGGGTCCTTACAAGCCCTCTGGGTGCACACGTCCGAGGGGTGGCGATTAAGTCCTTCAGACACATGCACCGCAGGGGCCCCATTGCCTGCAAGATGCTGTCAAGGGACCCAGCGCAAGAGAGACAGAGACAGGCAGAGACCGAGAGGACACACATACACCATCAGTGGACTCAGTCACTCTGCCCTTGGGATTTTTCCAAAATAAAGCTCTTCAAGCTAAAACCTCCAGCTGGAAGAACGCACGGCTCCTGGGTGTGGGTGGTGCGGAAGCCTGAAAGCTCCCCACCGGGGATGGTGGTGCCTCCACCCCCGGGAACGCTCCATGGGACGGGCGCCGTGGAGAGTGAGGAGATCCGGACAAGAGCCGGCTGGCGGGCAGATCACGGCCCCGCTTTGGCGCACACTGGCAGCCTCGTCAGTTCTCCGCTGCGGGCATGCACGGCCACAGCCAGTCTTCCCCGCCGCTGGACGGCCTGCCTGGCCTCTGCCAGCCTGCAGAAGAGCCGGGGCGGTCCAGTCACTTGCCCAAAGACAAACCTCTGAGGAGTGGCAGAGCTGCCAGGCCCCCAAACCCACACTCTGGATCCACTTTATCTTCTGGATGCTGAAATCTTGTCCCTGGAGAGAAGCCAGGTGGTTCGGCCCCTTGGCCCGAACTTGACACAAGCAGCGCCACCCGAGCCAGCACCACCTTCCAGCTCCCCACACCTCTCACTGGGTGGAAGGTGCACAGAGGGATGTTCCCCAAGGCCCGGGGCCTGGCTGTCGGGGAGACTCTCCCACACACGCCTCCACCACGTCCAGGTAGGGAAAGCTGTGTCCCAGGTTCGGGGTGAGTGGCCACGGTGGCTGACAGGTGCAGGTGACACTGCAGAACAGCCTCTGGCTACACTTCCAGATCGCCTCCCGCGCCTCCCTGGCCAGACTCCGACAAAGGCCACAGAGCCCGTCCTCTGCCACCCCTGCGTCCTCCCCCCAGGCCCCGCTCACCCCCAGGGCCGACAAGGCCTGACCTCTGCACTCCTGGGCCTGACATCTCTCCCGGTTTATAAAAGCACCGCCTCCGGCCCACCGCCAGGACATGGGGGGCCGAGCCTTCCAGGTAGGTCGGCAGGTGCCTCAGAGCCCCTGGGGAGGGCGGCAGGGCTGCGTCCTGCAGGCAGCACAGATGCCCACTTGGTTCTGAGGTCCCGATGAGGCCGCTGGCAGGGCAGGGAAGCACACGCAGAAGAGGCTGTGACTCCAGGCGGGCGCCCGGGGTCCACGGGAAGGCAGGGCCGCAGGAACGCCCTCCCCATGTCCTTGGCTCTCTCCGGGGGACACTCGCCGGCCACCCCGTGTGCCGGCGTGCAGGTGGACGTTTGCATGTGAGAGGCTCGCAAGCCAGCGTTCACCAGGCGGAACTCCAGCGTGGACGGGTGCTCTGTGTCCCCCTCCACCTCACAGCCTCTGCTGGTGAGGACAGAGCAAGCATCGGGACTCGGGCTTAGAGGCAGCGAGGAGGGGAGCCCCAGCCCACTCCCGGCCCAAGCCTGGCGGGGGCGAATTGGCAGCCTGAGGATCGCTGCCCTGGGGAGCCAGCCCTGGACCAGCCTCCTCGCTGCCCGGGCCCCTTGGCCAGGACCGCCCCACTTTCTCACCTTCCACCCTCAAATCACCGCAATAACATCTTTGTGAGCCAGGCCCCTGCCTCACAGGCCACTCCGCCTGCGCGTGGGCTGGAAAAGGGGCCAGTCAGAAGACACTCAGACACGCCAGGCATTGCAACCAGACCAGGCCCTTATAACATACGCGATTTGCATTTTTCAAAGCGCATTCTGGTGCCGCAGGGAGAATGATTGCAGATCCGTGTGGTGACAGGCAGAGGCGGGCAGCCGGGCGAGTGCTGGGGTGGCCAGGGACAGGTGGCTGGGCCTGGAGCGGGGCGCACGGGTGCAGGACCCCAGCCTGCCGCTGGGCACAAGCCTCCTGTGAAGGTTCCCCTAACTTCTAACCAGCCATCCAGGGAGCACTTGAGACTCGATGGTAAAGTGCCGGCATCCTTCCAGGCCCCTGGGACACAAAACACCCTCGCCCCCAAGGGATCCATGTGCTCGTGGCAAAGAACAGGCAACAGGCAACATGGTCTGGGTGTAAATTGCACCGGGGGGCCCCAGGGGGAGGAAACCCAGCAGGGCCATGTCAGGGGACTGGGGAGGGAAGCTGCAATCTGAAAAGCAGTTGGCTGGGCGGGTCTCCAGAACAAGTGAGATCTGAACAAAGGCCTAAAGCAGGCGGGACAGCAAGCCACCCTGTCAGGGGAAAGAGGTGCGGGCGAGCGCTGAGGCGGATATGCTGGTGTGCGCACGGAGTGGCGTAAGGCCATGGGTGAGGCGGGCGGAGGGCGGAGCGGGGTCCCGAAAGACGGCCTGGCCTTAAGAGCCACATGAGGACTCCGACGCCGAGGACGGTGGTGGGTGTGATCTGAGTAGTTTTAACAGGATCCCTTCAACTGCTGCTGCTGAGAAACCTGATGGGTGGGGGCGGAGGAGAGAGGCAGGTGCAGGGGGCACGGAGAGGCCTATGGGAATCCGGGTGAAAAGTGACAGGAGCCTTGGACCAGGGGGTGGCAATACTGGATCTATTTTGAAAACGGTGCCCTAAGGCCTCCTGGGCACCTTCCTGGTGGTTCAGCATGGGAAGTGGGAGAGAAGAGCGGGTCAAGGCCGGCAGCAAGGCTTTCGGCCCAGCAGCTGCAGGACGGGATAGTCAGGACGGAGGGGGCTGTGGCCAGAGGGATGGGGTTTGGGAGGATGATGAGGCACTGGGTGTGGACCAGGGCACATGTGAGCTACCTTTGACCACCCAAGCTGAGACATGGACTTGGCCACTGGAGGCTTGAGCTGGAATTCAGGGGAAAGGTCTGGGCCAAGGATTCTAATTTAGGAGCGGCCGAGACAAAGCTGGCATGTAGCCCCGGGAATGCGTGAGCACGGAAAGGATGCCTGAGGTCTGAGTACCAGGACACGCCAATGGTAACAGGTCAGGAGATAAGGGAGCAGCAGCAAGTGAGGCCAAGAGCAGCCAGCCCGCGAGGCAGGAGGAAGGCTATAAAGAGTCTCAGGAGTCCTTCTAGAAGCTTCCCAGAAAGGTGGAAGGAACTTCAACCAAAATGCAATGAAAGGGACAAGGATCAGGCCACTCCCGTTCCTTCCCCCTCGCAGTACAAGGCAATAGGTGAACAGGAAAGGACGTGAGGAGAACTCTATGCCTGGGCCACGCCAGCCCAGCCTCTGGGTTCAGGGAGGTTCAGCGCAGCTGAACAGCTTCAACTCAAGCTCGGAATCCAGCCCGCGCCCCAGATAACCAGTGACTTGCCAGCCCTGAGCCGTGGAAGGCCCCCCAACCAAGCCTGAACTCACTTGCGTTGCTTCTGTTTCTCTTCGTGTGTCGGCTCAGGCCTGGCCACTCCTGGGCCAGCGGAGGCCAAGGGCACAGTTGAACAAGGGGGAGGGAGTGGGGGAACATAAAAGGGCTTCTCCTTCTGTTTGGTTTGGTTTTGTTTATTCTTGGCCCAGGCCTAGAGTCGAATCCTTTCCACAATAACTGTATTTATGGGATCGAAGCTGCTAGATCTTCAAGGTGCAGAAGGCCGGGGACCAGCGCCCTTCCCTGAGTCATCTAGCTCTAAGACCATGAAGAAGGAAAGTCAGTGTCGCTTCTGCAGCTGCAGCCAGCCTTGGGGCAGCAATGAACCCACGGGCCTCTCCGCACTGACCCGGGACATGGGTGACCTTCGGCCCACCTGCAGGGTGTACACGCGTGGAGGGGAGACAAGGTGGCGCCAGCCCTCCGCAGACCGGGCTGCCCAGGAGGCGCCTCTGAGCGAGCCCTCGGGGTCAGTCTCTCACTCTTGTTGGCAGCACAGGAAAGGGTTCCCGGTAGCTGGACTTCGCCTGGTTCCAGCTAATCATGTTGGATCACCGAGTCACCGCGCTGAGGCAGAGCAGGTATTCATCATTCCAGGAAGGGACAGGACGGCTCGTGGAATGGTGCATGCTGAACACACCCCCGAGCCAGGCGTGGGGGCCAGACTGTCGGGGGACATGGTCACATGCATGGACATGTGTCAACGCACCAGGTCACATTCACGTGTATGCCCGTGTGTACCCACATGCACGAACCCACAAAGGCACACGTCAATGCAGGTGTGTGTGAACTCATGCATGGACACAAACGGTGATGTGTGAGCCGTGTGTGCTGTACACGCCATGCTCATGAGCCCACACGCGTGACACTTCCTTGTCTATGCACAATATGCATCAGCACACGGTGCGCACGCATCAGCACATGGTGCACACACATCAGCACACAGCGCACACACGCACCAGCACACGGTGCACACTCACAGCTTGGGCCATAGCATGACTGCCCCACAGTCACATGCATCACGTGTTCACATGACACCCACTGCGTGTGCACGATCAGCACACGTGTGCACATGTCGACACACATGTGCAAGGGCACATTCATGCTCATGAAGCAGAAGGAAGCAAAAATAAACTGGATCAGAGAAACTAAAAATAACCATGCTCTTCAGCTGTCACCAGGGAGTGGGTCGAGCCGCCCTCACGCGGGCACGGGAGGGGCAGGAAGTCCCGACAGGAAAGAGGAAGACAAACAAAGCCATTGGAGCACACCTGTGACCCTGACTGCCCCCCAGGGGCGCACCCACCCGCAGCAGGGTGGATGCTCCTCTGCTGGACGAGGCCACGCGAGGCCTGAAGGAAAAGAACCTGAGTGGTGGGTGCGGGACACGGAACCAGCCTCCAAGAACCTGCCCGGGGCTGGCAGAGGCCAGAGTGCAGGCCCGGGGGGCAGGACAGCAGGGCCTGGGCATCCCAGGGATGGCTCATCCCCAGGGCCTGTCACGCCACCCCAGAGGGAAGCCACGGGACACACTGAGCCTGAGCCGGCAGTTTGGGGGCCCAGTAGCCACGCAGGAAAAGCAAAAGGGAAGGCGGCCCAGGGAGCCAGCAGGGGCAGAACCTGCCTTGCCTCCAGGCAGCACGGCCCCTCAGAACATGGAGGAGGGGGGCGGGCTCGGGTCACCCTGGCTCCCACTGCAGCTGTGACCTGGGCCCTGGGCCCTCAGTGTGGGAGGAAGGGGGCCTGGGCCCTGCAGAAAACGGCTCTTCCCGGGAGCCTGGAGGGGCGCCAGGTGCACGCCAGCACTCGGGCTGCCCCCTTCAGCCCCCATCTTCTTTGCAGGGGGATGCAGAGGGGTTTGCCAAAGAAAAAGCAGCTCTGGCCGTGCTCCTAAAGGTTCCCGAAGGCTCGGGATGGCTCTCCCTGGGAGGAGGGTTGGTGGGGAGCAGAGCTGAGGGGAGAGCCCAGGAGAGGCAGACTACAAAGTGCTTTCCTCCAGCTCAAGCCCCACCCCCGAACCCAAGCAATGCCCTGGGTGGGGGGACACAGTACAGCCCCAGCCCCAGCAATGTCCATGCTCCTAAGGAGAGAACCCACAAATAAACTTACCACCTAATGAGGGGAGGCCTTCACCTCCACACTTGGGGGACGGACGGAGCAAAGGGCTATTTCTGATGATGAACCTCCGGGGAAGATTCCCCATCCCACGCTCCTGCATCTCCCCTCCCGCCTACCCCGGGCCAGGGAGAAGAGAGGCAGGCTCGGCGCACCTACAGATGTCTGCCTCAGCACACAGTGCAGGACCGCATCCTCCGGCTTTACCCAGGACGGCAGGAGGAGAGAGAAGGTCCCCGTCACCCCCGGCCCCTCCGGCTCCAGCAGTCCTTGCTTTGCGCAGCTCCTCCAGGTGCTCTCCCCCCGCCACACGCTGTGCTTTCACTTGCACTCAGAGAAACCCACTGAAAACACAGGGAACTGTTTTGTGGAAGTTTTTGGTTTGGTTTCTTTTTTTTAAAACCATAAAGAGTACTGGAGCTTTTTCCCAGTAAGCAGTGTGTTTTTGCGATCTAGTCGTGCTAAAACATAGTATCGGGTTGCTTCTTGCTTTTGTCTAGAAACTCGCTGGGTGAAGAGTTTCTGCTTCATTTCCTTTGCCCCTACTTGAAGTGGAAAGTCAGATCTGGCCTCCAGGCCCGGCCCCCCACAGCCGCAGGTGTGTGAACCTGGCCCGTCACTCGCCTTCGCTCTGCCTCAGTTTCCTGATCTGCAGGCAGGAAAACACCACGGCCTCGGCCCATTTCACAAGATGTCGTCAAGATTCGAAGGAGAACCTCGGTCCACCCAAGGCGTTTCCACACACGTCCTAATCTGGGCGGCATGCAAACGAGATCTGACCCCGACTCGGCTCAGAAGCCCCCGCTCCAGGTGAGGTAGCTGGCCCGAGGACCCCAGCTGGCAAAGGGCTGGGAAACTGACACAGTTTCAAAATGCATCATATCAGCAACCTGGGAGATGTAAATCAGGACCATCTGATTAACCCCCCAAAAATAATAATAAGGAGCTGGTCCTCTCTGGGGACTACAAGGGTGTGGGGGCACTCTCATGCTCTGCGGGGCACCGTGCCTGACACCCATCACAGCCGAGGTGGGCCCCTTCTAGAAACGCCCCGTGGAGTTCTTGGTACAGACATGTCAGCAGAGCCACGCCATGTGGAGCAAACTGCCAGTCGATACAGAAACAGGCAGATAATTAAGTGTGTTGCCATTCAAGGGAATGTATGCAGGGCGGGGAGGGGACAGGGACAGGGACAGGTCCTGACAGGGAAGGCTTTCCAGCCACGCCAGTGAACTGAAAAGCCAGCAACAAGCTGTTGGTGCCCAGGACGGTGCAGAGTCTATAAAAACCGTCCATTCGTGGGTATAAATACATGCCTGCGACCCCTGAAGTCTAGAAGGTGCACACCAAGGAAGGCGGGACCCTCTGAGGGGGGTCTCGCGGGGGGGGGGGGGGTTGCTTTTTCCTTCCATTTGATAGTTTTTTTCTCCCAAGCAAGAATTCATGTCTTTCATACACGGACTTCTTTCTTTAACCAAAAAGCATCTAAAACATGGAAACGCCAGACAACGCTTCCTATTCAGGTCGCACATGGGCGCGAGCAGCCAAAGAAAACAGCCCCTCCCTCTCCCGGGTCCCCCAGCCAGTCCCCTGAACACAGGCTGCTTCTTCCCGGGACGGCGCTGGCTTGGCCGGGGCCCAGCCTGGGCTGTCCAAGAGGCGGTCGGTCATGGGCCGGGCCGGCCCACCGGCCTTCACGCCACTCGGCCCCAGACCAATCACTGCTGGGACGCTCATGTGGGATGCTGGGTGCCTCTCACTCAACTCTAAGCCCGGAAATCCCAGCACCAGGACAACGATGGTGCTTTCCTCTTTGGAAGCCAGACCTGAGGTAGGGCACGCACACACACACCCAGGTGGAGCCAACATCCTTAACCTGCTTGTGGCCATAGAAAGAAAAGCCCCCAACTTAAGCCCAAGGACCGCTGACAAGATTCTTCATGGGCTGTAAGTCCCACCCTCCCCACCTCACAGCCACAGGCTCACGCTCACCCCACCTGAGCGACTGTCTCCCTGGGTGCACACGCTACAGAAACCAGAGTCAGCGGGCAAGTTTAGGGGGGTTTTTGCAGAGATGAAGCGCTCAGCCTGCTCCCAAATGCACAACAGCGGGCGCCAGGGGGCCCCAACAGCAGCTGGCGGGCTCTGCAGGCTCCCCGCAGGGCCTTCCCGGCACCCCCAGGGCAGGCACCCCCAGGGGCAGACACACAGCGGAGCCGGTGCTGAGCGCCACCCGCAGGCAGGAGCTCCACCATCAGATCACAGTACAGGACTTAACCGGACATGATTGGAAGGAGAGAAAGAGACGCAGTGGGGCCCAAATGGCTCAGACAACTGTCCCGGGGGGCCCTGGGAGAAGCCAGGGCTACCCATCTTTTCAGCAGCGGATCCCAAGGAGGGTCAGAGGGTCTGAGCTGACTCATTTATCGCTCATCCATTCGTTCCCCCAAGCATCCTGTGCTGGGTGTGGGGCGCACGCAGGAAACACGGCCACATCCCCCTTCTTAGGATCACCCCAGGCGGGGGCTACGCCCGTGACAAGCCCTGCTCAGTGTCCGCACCGGCGAGCCTCGGTTTCCCCTGCGGGCACTCCGGGTGCTGGGCCGGCTTCAGGGCTCTGCCACCCCGAGGGCGCCGCAGTGTCCCGCCCGCAGCCACGCAGGCTCATTCAAGCGGCCCGACACCCAGGGCAGAGTCTACAGTCTGAAGGCCGGGACTGCCTTGACTCGTCAGCTCGCTGAAAAGGCAACCTCGGCCGCGTCCAGGCAGGGTCAGGGGAAGCCTCGGCTCTGGGGTTCCACTGCCTGGGGCCGCGCCTGCCGGGCCTGAGCTGAGCGCGGGGGAAGCCGCAGGGAGGCCATGTGCGGGGAGGGCGCCACGCGGAGGGAGGCGCCTGGGCTTCGGCCTCCGAGAAGGGCTTCCGGGGGGTCTGGTCAGCAGCGCGCCCAGCCGTGCCCCGCGCGGGGCCGGGCCCGTGAGTCCCACGCGGCGGAGGCGCCTCTCCGCGGCCGCAGGGGGAGGCCGGCCGGGGGCCGCCGGGGCAGCTGCCCGGCCGGCCGGGGTGGGGAGACAGGCGGCGGCGGGCTCGTGCGGGCACCCGCGGGGGGCACCCGCGGGGGGCACCCACGCGCCGCGGCCTCGGCCCGCACGGGAGTCCTCCCGGAGGCCCCGGCCGGCCCGGCTCCGCCCAGCCGCGCGGCGCGCCCCCGGCCCCCCTCGGCCCGCCCGGCCGGCCGCGCACCCACCTTGAGGACCTGCTGCGTGATGAGCGAGGGCACCAGGTAGACCATGAGCACGCCCAGCGCGACGAGCAGCAGCCCGGCCAGGAGCAGCACGGCGGCCGCCCGCGAGCGCCGGGCCATGGCTGCGGTCGCCCGGCCTGCGGGGCACGCGGGGCGCGGGGCGCGGGGCGCGGGCCGGCGGGGGCCCGGGGCGGCGGCAGGCGGAGGAGCGGCCCGGCCGGCGGCCCGCGGCTTTATGCGCCATCGCGGCTCCAGGCCCGCCCCCCGCCCGCGGGGCAGCGGGACCGCGCGGCCCGCGCGGCGGCTCCAGGCCCCGCCCGCTTCCGCGCTCCCGGGACGGCCCCGCCCCCGCCCCGCCCCGCCCCGCGGCCCCCGCCCCGCCCCCCTGCCCCCCGCCCCCCGCCCCCCGCCCGAGCGGCCCCTCCCGGGCCTCCCCCGGCCCGGCCGCCGCATTGTTCACGTGCGCGGGATTTCCCGGCGCACAGGAACCCGGAGCCCCCGCCCCGCGGCTGGGACCCCGCCCTCCGCGACCCCAGACGCGGCCCCCGCGCTGCCCGGGACGGGCCTCTGCTGCCCCGTCCGCCCCGGCTGGGGGTTCCGCTCCCCGGGGGGCCTGCCCGGCTCCTTCCCCCTGCGCCGCCGGCTTATCGGCCCGCGCCTCGCCCCGTAACCGCGCAGCCCGGCTCTCCCGCTCGCCCCGCACCCGCGCCCTTATCGCCGGCACCACCTGGCTGCTTACTGCTTTGTTCTTTACTTTCAGACCAGCCCCCCAACTGCGCCCCACTGCGCCGCCGCGGCCCGAGGCTTTGCCTCTGCTCCCCGCCCTGACCCGCAGCCTGCCCGCCGCCCTGACCCGCAGCCTGCCCGCCGCCCGGCAGAGCCAGCCCAGAGCCCAGAGGCGCCTTCCAGGGCCCGGCTGCATACGGGCTGCCAGGAGATAAGGGAACAGCCACAGGGGGGTTAAGTCCACAACAGGACGGCTCTGCTGGTGGGGGGGACAGATGAGCACAGGCACCCCCGTAATGGCAGGTCATCAACCATCCAAGAAGGGGGGCAGGTGGGCAAGGCCTGCCTCCACGTAGGGCTGCCCCCACACGCGCCCATCCTGGACCCCTGGCCTAGGCCGATCCCCTCATTCTCTAGGTGGGGTTGCCCACCCAGGCGCGGGCCTCCCAGGGGATTACCCAGCACCAAGGTAAGGCGGGCCAGTCCCCGGGAGCCCAGAATGAGGGCTTCGAAAACTTATTGTTCATCCCTGCAAGGAAGCAGCCTCAGGGCCCATCCTTCAACAGCGGCCCATCTGAGTCAGCATCTGCCTGCCGCTGGCCAGTCTCTTCCCTGAGGAGGCCAGCATTGTCCAGGGCTGAGGCGCAGGCCCTGGGTCAAGGTGGCCAGGGCATCGTCCACAACAGGTCTGCAGAAATGCAGACCTCCCAGGCTTCCCTCCCAGGCTTCCCTCCCGGAGGCCCCAGCAAGCGGCCCGGGCCTCTCTGCCTGTCTGTTCTATGCCTCCCTCTAGGGCCCTCGCGACCGGGCTCCTGCCTACTCTTCTACCCCATCTCTCCTTCACTCCCCGCCCGGCTTCCTGGGCTTGCTTTCTGTCCCTTGGACACCCCCAGTGTTTTTCTGCCCCAGGACCTTTGCACGTGTTCCTCCCTCTGTCTAGAATTCTCTTCCACCAGACCCTTCCAGGCTGACACCGTCACTGTTTAATCTGCCCAACCGGCCAGCCCTCTAGAGTATCGCCCCATCTTGTCTGTAAATATCTTAATCGTTTCTCGGCCTACATGCTCATCTCCCCCAACTCTCAAGAGAGAAGCTGGTCTGTTTTTGCTAATGAGTGTATCTCCAGCACCTGCAAGAATATCTACCACCTAGGACATACTCAGTGAAGGCTGGAAGTAATAAATTAATGAATTAATTCATTAATGAATCAATCAAGTAACTCACATGGATTCCTTAATAGACTGCATTGAATTCCTGAAGGTCTTCCATGGCCATCAGTCAGCTGTGGGCATTGTTTAACTTTTGTTGACGTTTGTAGTTCCTGGGAACTAATCAACTAGGCATCTGGGGTCTGCCCTGGCCCTGAACCCACCCGCCATGCCTGTCCTCCCCCAGAAAGGACTGACTCAACCAATGTGATTTTTATTCATTACCAAGTCTTCAAGGTCCAAATGTACGTGGTGCTTACCCAAGAGAGCCCAAGGCCACGCGGGAGAGGCCTGGGGCCACGCACTGAGGTCACTTGACCGGAGAGGAGGGCAGAGATGAAAGGGTGCTGGGCACATGTGACTAGCTGTGACCTCGAGGTGGGGAGTCACTTCCGATGCAGGGGGTGGGGATGACCTACAAGAGGGGAGAAAGACGTCGTCATGTTCTCAAGAAAGGCCTTGCGGGGATGAAGAATGGCAGAGGCGCAGCGGAGAAGGCCAGGTTGATGATAGAGACTAGCAACCCTAGGTCGGGTGCCCTTCCCCCTCGGCTCCCAGCTGAGCCATGAGTCAAAGACAGACGGAGAGGGGGATCGGACCCCTCAACACTGCCAGTGGCGCTGTACAAAGGTGCAGTGCTCTGGACAGTAGCCCCTCAAAAGGCTGAGTCCACAATTCCCCTAAGACCAGCAGTTCCACCACTGGGTGCGCACCTGAGAAATGAGAACTGTGTGTACCTTTAACTTGCACAGCCGTCACGGCATGTTCCCCCAACCCAAGAAGTGGCAAGAACCCCAAGTCCCTCTGCTGGCCAGCAGGGAAATCCAGTGAGGCTCTCAAGCCGGGCACGGTCGTAGGTATAAAGGGGACGAGGCTCGGCGCCCGCCTGCCCACCACAAACCAATGTGGGGAACAGGATGTTCCACAGAAGGAGCCAGACGTGAAACCGTGTGGCCCCACGTAGAGGGGGTGTCCCAAAGAGGAGATGCTTATAATCAGAAAGTGGGTGCATTTCTGCCTAGGTAGGGGAGGGGCTGGTGAGGAGCGAGGTCTACCGCTCCCCATTTTCATCACCCCCCAAGAAAGCATGCACCATACAAGGAATTTTCATCCTGGGGGGGGGGGGCACAAGTCTTCTGGAGGAAGGGATGAAAACATTTTAAAATTGATGTGGCAGCTCCGTTCTGTGACTATATGTAGGGTAAGGGAAAAATTATCAGGCTTTTCCACCCTCCCGCCATTAACATTAATAATGGGCCCCAGGGCCTCCCCGGTAGCGCAGCGGTTGAGCGCTGGGTTGCGAAGCTGCCCGCAGCTTCTGCAGCACCCGTTTGATCCCCGGCCGCCGGGCGAGGGTCCCACATGGTGCGCAGACCTCTCCTGCTGCCCGCTGCTCCCCTTTTTACGGCTTGTCTGGTTGTTTCTGACCCTTTTCTGAGGGTCCCCACTGGAAGATGCTTTAGACTTGGGGCAGGCTTTGGGGCCTTGCTCTGGGCCAATCCCATTTGGATGGAGTTTTACCCACAAGGGGACGAGTAACTTTGGGTGCTTGATTTAGAAACTAGATTCTTTGCCTTTTCTGTATTGTTTCCTAGTTGTATTAAAGTTCCTTCCCATTAAAGTCTCATATGTTTTGTGTTGATGCAGCAGATGGCAGAACCCATTTAGAGCAGGCAGGTTTTGGGAGGGTCTGGGGTGCACCTCTCCCTGTCCTGTAACACCCTCAGCAGTGTATTTCATCAGTCTGCCTGTTCTGCTCCCCGCTCTGGCTCTGGTGAATCCTCTCACCCTCCTGCACTTCTGACTGTACCCAGTGCTTGTATAAATAAATAAATAAATCTTTTTTTTAAAAAATGGACCCCAGCAGGGGCCTCCCTGGTGGCACAATATGTTGAGCACAGCACCGTGAAGCTGTCTGCAGCTTCTGTAGCACAAGTTCGGATCCCAGGCCATCAGGAAGCAACCTACCTGGCGTAGCAGACCTCTCCTGCCTCCCCCTGCTCCCCTCAGCAGTATATTTCAGTAGATCTGCCTGTTCTGCTCCCCACTGTCTCTGGTGAGTCCTCTCTCTCTCTCACACACACACACACACACACACACACACACACACACCTCTGGCCTGTACCCCAGTTCTTGTATGCATAAATAAATATTTAAAAATAATAATAATGGACCCCTGCAGTCCTACGTGCATGCCTGATGGCGGGCACCTGGAGTGAGGTGTGGGCATGCACAGGTGGGCGCACCTGAGCTGAGACTGTTCTTTTCTTATGAGGGCAGCGTCACGGGGACGCCAGCAGAAAGAAGAATGAAAAAACTGAAAAAGAAAGAAGAATGAGGAGAAAGAGCAGCAGAGAGAGAACGGGAGAACGAGAGCAGAACCAGCGGAGAAGCAGAGACCACGAGAGACGCCAGAGAGCCCAGAAAGAGTGAAGCGTCACCTCCAGCCCCCCCCCGCCCCCCTGCCTGCGGGGTACCTGGTAAAAGCGCAATAAAAGCCCAAAAAAGGCAGCGAGGGCTCCAGGACTCTCCTTTAACCATCTGCCCAGTCACAGAGCGCCGGCCCGGCGCCCTTCCTGCCCCTACACTACACGAACATCCATTCCACCGGATTTTCACTTGAAATCGGTGAACCGCGTGACCCGCTGGAAAACAGCGATGACGGAGCCGGGACGGATGGCGGGGACCAGCCCGCGGGACAGGCAAGCCCCGGCCCTGCGTGGTCAGCCTGATGCTGGTGCCACGCCACGTGTCCATCACCGCGCAATGAAGAGGTTTAAAAACGATCCCGCTCCGCTGGCGTCCCCCCGACGCCGGAAAAAGCCAAAGTCCTCACCAGGGCCCACAGGCCCCCCGTGCCCCTCTCTGACCACAGGTCCCCCCTCCCTCCGCCCACTGTCCTCCAGCCCCTGGGCGCTCCTTGAGCCTGCAATGCCCCTGACTCAGGGCCTGTGCACTTACTGGACTTACTGGTTCCGCTGCTGGCCTCGCAAACCCCCATGGGCTCCCCTTCCCTTCCTTGCTCCAAGTCCTTGCTCAAAGTCTTTTTTCTCAGCGAGGACTTCCTCCCCATCCGCCCTTGTTAAGCTGCAGCCACACCCGCTGTGCTCTCTGTCGCCTTCCTTGATTTCCTTCTCTCCTTAGCACGTCTCACCACGCAACACCCGCCATTAGACCTGCCTGCGTGGGTTTGATGCCTCCCTTCCCCCTCCAGGACCCCTGAGAGCTTGAATCTATTTTGCCCATTGCTGTACCCCCAACTCTTCGCAGTGCCTGGCTCACAGTAGGTCCTTTATCCACACGCACGCGTGAGCAGCAGCTGTGGAGCCCAGCGGTGAAGGACCTGACTCCGCAGCCAGGCTGCACCTCTGGGTGGCCTTGGGCGCGCCGCTTAGCCTCCCTGTGCCCCAGCTTCCCTGGCCCCGACAGGGCCCCCCTCCCGGGGTAATGGTGAGGGTTAAATAAATGAGCTCGTCTCGGTTGCACGCTTAGCCAAGTGTGTGCCCGGGCTCAATGCGGTCGCCGTCCCATGCAGGTCGCCACACGCTGCCTGCCACGCCCCAGCCCTGGCAGAACCCTTCCCCACCCCCCCACCCCCCACGGTGACTCACACGATGAAAAAACAACTCCATTAAGAAGAGGCATCCCTGATTAGGTGCAGGGACTTTTAATCCGCCCTGGGCTCCCAGCACAGACGTGAATCACGACACCCTTTGATGAGGAAGAGGAACTAGTGGGAGAAGGAAGACAAGGAGTAAGCGGGTGAGAGTGAGGGAAGACAGACCACAGCAGCCGCCGGGCAGGAGGAAGGTCTCTGCTGCCACGAGGCCGCGCAGGTGGGGCCAGAGCTGGGCGACAGGGCCCTGCTGCCCGGCAGGTGCCCGGGAGGCGCCCCGGCCTCGCCCCCCAGACGTCCGAGCTGATGTCCCAGCTCCCAGATGGAAAGTGGGTGCACCCTCACGGGCAGACGCAGCGTGTCAGAGCCCCAGACAATAGCCACGGCCACGCGGGGGCAGGTGGGGGGGGGGCGGGGGGGGAGCGGCCGGGTCAAGGGCTTCGAGGGTCGTAACAAGCATCTCAGGGCTGGGAAACTGATGGATGACAAGGGAAGTGACGTTGCTCACTCCGTGGGTTAAATAAAATGTAGCATCAAAATTAATTCCACCTGTTTCCGTTTGCTTTTTTTCACTGCTAGCATTTTTAAAAGTCCCTTGACGTTTTTATTATTTCCATTTTAAAAGAGAAAAATAACTTGTTCTCTTCATAGTATAACGTAAGTTTACCCAAATCTTCATTGTCCATTTCCTAATCTCTTCATTTGGTCCTCCACCAGCTTCTGTTCTCTTTTCTTTGCCACATGTATTTTTGTCATTTTATTAATCAAGACTACCACCAGGAGTGCGAAGAGATAGGATTAAAAAATGAAAGGTAACTCTCTCCCTCTCTCTCTTCCTCTCTCTTGCTATATATATGTACATATACACAGATCTCTACATCTACCATTTTATCTCTTGATCATGATGCACAAGGCAACTAAGGCGATCTTTCACTTATAGTAGGTACACTTGGGTTCTAAAATCTTTCAAAATACAAAAAAACTTTAAATAACTTAAATAATATCATTTACTTTTTACTTTTTTTTAAGTAGAAATGATTTATTTATTTATTTTAAAAGATTTATTTATTTATTTATTTACACAAGCACTGGGTATAGTCAGAAGCGTGGGAAGGTGAGAGAATTCACCAGAGCCAGAGCGGGGAGCAAAACAGGTAGACAGACAAAATACACTGCGGGCAGCAGGAGAGGTCTGTGTGCCATGTGGGACCCTCGCCTGGTGGCCGGGGATCGAACCAGTGCGATCAACCACTGCGCCACCACGGGAGGCCCTGCATTTACTTTTTTAAATGGGGCTGTTAAGACATCTGGAATTGCATCTGGGATGTGTTGGGCAGTGCTGTCTTAGGGGTGATCCACCCTTCACAGGTAAAACAGGAGAACAGGGTGAGGACCACCTGTGGGGAGGGGGCCTGCAAACACAGTGGCAGGGGAAGTCCATTCTGAGAAGATGCTTTTTGAGCAAGACCTAAAGAAAGTGCAGGAAAGAGCCAAGGAGATACCTGAGGACACTGGGGGTGTCCCTCGACCCTGCACTATCCAGGGAAGCGCTGCAGGCAGAGGGAGCAAACAGTGCAAAGGCCCTGAGGTAGGTGGGTGCCAGGGAGCTCTTAATCGGGATGGTAATTTCTTATGTAATGCAAGTGATTTCTTAGAAGCTGTTTCTCTTCAGTTGGTGAAATGCCCCCTGCAATATTCCAAACACTAATGGGGTCTCCAGAGTCCCCAGACCTCCCTCTGCACTCATTCGGGATTCTGGTTCCCACATATTCCGACCTCCTGCACCATCACCCTCGACATTCCCGTGGAAGGGCTGGCAGTAGGACACCGCCTTTGCCCCTGGTTCTCAGGACTCGACAAGGGCTCTCTGACAAGCCTCCGTGCAGGAAAGTTTTCCAGAACAAAGGTGGAAGTATGTGGGAGGACGTGGCGGGCAGCCCACGGGCCAGCAGCTGGGAGCTCAAGAACTCTGCTCCAGTTCTGCCTACCGGTTTCTGTCCCGGGACTCAGAGGGGTTCATCTGAGGCCACCTTGCCCTGCCCACCCGCCCAAGGAAGGGATGTACACATTCATTCATTCATTCACTCGTTCATTCATGTAGCAAAAAAGACAACTCACCGGCTCGGGGCCAGGCCTGCGGTGAGCTGGGGCCTGAGGTTAGGAAGGGGCCAGCAGGCAGTTCCTTGTGCCTGACCGTCCTTTTCACTGGAAAAGAGAGATTTCAGAACAAACAGAAAACACATAAGCAAATAAATAAGGATTAATTATTTAGATAAATAAAATACATTTCTATATCCTTACATCTTCCTCTTACTCTGAGTACCAAGAAAATACAACAATTTATTTCTAACTAGTCACAGTGATATGTTGTTCAGTCTTATAGACAGAAATATTCATATTTATTTTTGTGTCATCCAGTTATTAATTATAAATGGCAACAGGGTATTTATATATCTGCATTTTATTTGCATTTCATTATGCTTTTAGTGTGTATGAGAAAGATCGACTAAATTAGATATTAATGTGAGCTAAGCAAACGAATAAATAAATAAGGATTTCAGATGCTGCAAACACTAAAGGGAAAAACAGATGAGAGAAAGACACAGAGAAATGAGGGGGCAGAGGGACGAGGCCTGACGGGTGACGGGCGGGGGAGGATATTTCTGGCAAAATAGCCAGTGAGTGCAAAGGTCCCGCAGCAAGGAGATGCCAGGTTGGTTTAAGGAAAAGATGAGCAGAGACCAGGTCAGGAAGAGCCCCTTAGGAACACAAGCGCCCCGCATTTACACCGCATGTCTCGATGTTACTGTTCCTCTCCAGATCTGCACAGTAAACCACAATCACCTTTTTCTTAGGTCACGGAAAAGGATCCTGATTTTCGACCAGGTCTTGTAGCAAAGACCATAATTGCTACTTCTGATTGCATAACTGCTATTTCTGAAGGCCATCCTTGTTAAATGAGACAACACCCACACTTTTTAGAGGTGTGTGCTGTAGGATGGAGGAGAGAAACACAATCATGACTGGGATTTACTAAACGAGAAAGAAAACAGATGGATGAAGCAACCGTGGGGGGTGGGGGCGTCTAGTAATTGTTGAGTCTGACATATGGGCCCGCGTTTCTGCACTTTCATCTATTTCTGCTCCTGCAAAGCAGACATAATGTGCCCCCTCAAAATGCACATGGACGAGCCTAGCCCCTGGCGTACTGGTCTTTGGAGACAGGGTCTTTGGGAGATGATTAGGTCATGAGAGTGGAGACCCCATGAGTGGGATTAGTGCATTAAAGGAGGGACCCCAGAGAGCCCCTGAGCCTGGAAACGGCCCCTCCCAGAGACAGAATCCGCCAGGCCTCCAGACCTGTGAGAACAGGGCTAAGGTGTTTATCAGTCATCTAGTCTACGGTTTCTGTTGCAGTAGAAGCCGCCACTAAGACGATTTTCTTTTTTAAAAAAAATCCCTGGCTGCTGCTTCGGTCAGTAATGATGAAATGCAGTTGTGCGGAGGGGCCTGGGTTGAGGTGGAAAACAGAGTTCTAGGAGAGCTTGAAGCAGTGCGATCCATGAGAGGGCAGCCTCCGCTCCCTCAGCAACCGTCGTCTGCTTCTCCACCCTCCTCTCTTCCCCTAGAAGGAGAGCCTTGGGACCAGGCTGGCAGCCCCCCTTGTCCTGTGGCTTCTAGCTGGATCGGGTCAAGGAGAGGCGGGAGATCCAAGGAAGGTGAGAGGGAGCACGAGCTATTGTTCCCAGCTTCCTCCTGTGACAGATCAAAGGGGGCCACCAGCCCTTGTCTGTGTCTCCTCTTATTGAGAATCTGCTTCTCCCCCCCCCCCCCAATCCAAACTCACACTGACCCGTTTCGACCTATAGACTGTGGCAGACATGACACTGGGCAACCTCCAGAGAGGACCCCAATAGCCCAGCAGCCTCCACCTGTGTTTCCTAAAACACTCCTAGAACTCGGCCGCCATGTTGGGAGCAGGCCCAAGCACCCTCAGCCAGCCACAGGCACCCCATGAGGGGCTATTTAGGACCTTCCAGGTAGCCCAGCCTCCCAGACAGCTCCTCATGAAGAAGACCTGCCTATCAACCCACAACATCATGACAAATACAAAAATGACTGTTCTAAGTCCCTACATTTTAGGGTGGCTTGTACACCATGCCAGAAAACTGCAACTCTTTCCCGGCAAGGCCGCGCCTCTCCTTCCTGGGTCCAGCCTCGCTGTCCTCCTCTCCCCGGCACCTTTGTAAAGAGCCTCTCTATTAAGCTCTCTTTCCTCTGTGCCCTGCCGGGAGCGGAAGTGAAGCTGCGGAGGAAAGGGATTTACAGGCAGCAGGGCCTGAGCTGAGAAAGCACAGTCGTGGGAAGCAAGTGTGGAGCAGCAACCAGGCTCCCACCCGGCCCCACCAGCGACCCCAGTGAAATGGGGCGGCTTGGCCCCTCTTGGGGGGGGTGGCGCCCGTGAGCGCACATCTGTGTAGCCCGCAGCCCCCAGCGTTATTTATATAAAACAGAGATGCCAGCTGGTGAGGAGGCGAGATCAGAGGCTGAAAAGTACTCGGTCCCCGGCACTCCGGGCCCCTGGGGGTGCACTCAGAGGGCTCTGTGAAGGACTAGGATCAGCTGTCACCCACCAGCCTTGCCCTGAGCTCACCTCTCCCGTTTCGAAAAGCCGTGGCCTCCTCCATGCTTGGGATGCACGAGCCGGAACAAAAACACCCCTGAATCAGCGCTCTGGGCTCTCGTGCATGCCAGGCCAGGCCCCAAGGGCTGGCACCACAGCTGGGCCCGGCCACGTGGGTGCTGTGGCCTCCTTCCCACCACAGCGCTGGGGTCACGCGCATCTGGAGGAGCAGCCACGCCCCGGTGCCCTCGGAACATCTGCAGGCCCCCGCAGGGTGGCGGGAGGCGGGCGGGGGTGCATAAGGGTAAGGGCTGAGAGGTCCAGGGAGCGAGTCCCACAGCACCGATCACAGGGGAACTGCAAACCCAAACCACAGTGAGGTACTGCGGCACGGCCCTGAGGTGGCTGCTGGGGCCGACGAGAAAACAGGAAAGAACAGAAAGTGGAGAAGACACGGGGAAAATGGAGTCCGGGCGCACCGTGGTGGGAAAGGAAAAGGGAGAACAGCAAGGTAGTTCCTCAAAACAATTAAAAATAGAATCACTGCTTGATTCAGCAATTCCACTTCTGGACATCCGCGCAGAAGAATCGAAAGCAAGAATCCGCGTGCCCGGGATCACAGCCTCGCTCTCGGCCGAGGGTAAGGGGCAACCCCACGCCGCAGAGCCACGCACGTGAAAGACGCGGCCTACCGGGCACAAGGAAACGCTGACACCTGCTATAGCGTGAATAACCCTGGAGGGCAAGGGAGAGAAGCCAGATCAGAGGGACAGATGTTGTAAGGCCCCCGGGGCCGAACACCCAGGGAGGCGCATCCCAGAGACAGAGTGTGGGAAGTGGGGCTGGGGCGGGGCTGGGAGTAGAATGAGGCCAGTCTTGGGGGACGGGTGGTGCTCCCCTGTGTGGATACCCTTACAGCCACTGCACTGTGTGCTTCAAGTGGTTTGAGGGCCTCTCTGGTGGCACAAGAGATTAAGTGTCAGCACTATGAAGCAGTCCACAGCCACTGCAGCATGAGCTCGATCCCCAGCCAGGGAGCTACCCACAGGGCATAGCAGACCTCTCCCCGCTGCTCCCCTCAGCTGTGCACTTCGGTAGATTCACCTGTTCTGCTCCCCACTCTGTCTCTGGTGAATCCTCTCACCCCCACCCATCTGGCCTTCACCCCAGTTCTTGTATAAATAAATAAATAAATGTTTAAAATGTTGTTGCTAAAATATTCCCCCTTAAAAAATCCTTTATTGGTCTAAGTTCTAAACCAGGAATTGGCAAATGACAGCCTACAGGTCAAATCTGGCCCTCAGTCTGGCTTTGTTAATAAAGTTTTATTGGAACACAGTCATGCCTACTCATCACACACTATTTTTTACTTCTTTTGCGCTTCACCAGCAGAGTGGAGTAGTTGTGGCAGAGACCCCAGGACCCGAAAAGCCTCAAAAATTGTGATTACTGTCCCTTTACAGAAAAATCTTGCCAATTTCTATACTGAGCAATTGGCTTCTGTTGAATTTTAGTCATATGCGTGTCACGTTACACATGTGTATAACCTACTTTCTAGTAGAAGTTGTGTTCTGTGCAGAACGGAATTGGGAGAACTCCCTCCCTCACACACTCGGCACACATGGAGTATTTTCATACGTTTGACTAAACATCTTCAACATGGAAATGTAGTCCTCGCTTTGCTTCAAAACCAAAGCCGGCATCCAGAAAACAATGATCGTTATTGAAAATAATCATCTTTAAAGGAGGTTGTGGAAAGAAATCGTCCACTCGGGGAACATGGCTGACAGAAACAGATGCTGCCTTGGGGAATTGGGAGGAAAAATTAACCAGTAAACAAGGGTGACGACGGACAGCACCGGCCACAGACATGCGCACACGGGGCCCACCGGCCACAGGAGGGAGGCGCCTTACGCGAAGCCATGTGGTGACGCCGTGTTCCTCTCTGATTGGCTTCCCGCGTGGGCACGTGACCATATTCTGGCCAATGAGACACGGGGCGGGGCGCTGGGGGCTGCTGGGAAATGTCCCAGTCACAAAACGCGCGCCTCGCCCCGCTGCCCGCGGAGCAGGGCTGGGTGGGCGGCGCCATCTTGCGGAGCGGGGGAATGGAAAGAGCCCAGGTCCTCAGGGACGAGCCGGGCGGGCGTGGAGGCCCCTGCTGCCTGCCCGCCCCGGGGCTGTCCTGTGTGAAAATCATAAATGTCTTCGGCCGTGTGGGTTGGTGCACTCTAGTACTTTCAGCCAAAAGCATCTCAGTGGAAACAGATGAAACCAGTGGCCAGCGGGCGTGATGAACGCTTTACTGGTTTCCTCATTCAGTGCCTGTCCACTGGGGCCCTTCTGCGGGTCAGGACGGTTCTGGACCCTGGCGAGCACGAGAGGCCCCTTCGGCAGCGAGGTGCACGCCCCAGGCGGAGGCAGACACAAAAGCAAGTGCACAGATGAGCAAACGAAACTCTTTCAGATGATGCTAAATTCTGAGAAAGAACTAGAGGGGCCTCCCTGGTGGCGCAAGGGGTTCAGTCTCAGCACTATGAAGCTGTCCGCAGCCACTGCAGCAGGAGTTCGATCCCCGGCCAGGGAGCTCCCCACAGGGCGCAGCAGACTCTCCTGTCTCCCCGCTGCTCCCCTCAGCAGTGGATTTCAGTGGATCCGCCTGTTCTGCTCCCCACTCTGTCTCTGGGGGATCCTCTCACCCCCCGCAGCCTCTAGTCTGTACTCCAGTTCTTGTGTGCGAAAATGGATAAATCTTAAAAAAAAAAAAGGAAGTAGCACATGGTGGTTTGATGGCGAGGGAGAGAGGGTGGGTCCCTCTGGGAAGGTGACATGAGAGCAGAGAACTTAAAGCACCAACCGGGGGGAGACCCAGGGAAAGCATTACTGGGGGTGGGGCTCCGCCGGTGCAAAGGCCCTGGGGTGGGAGTGGATGTGGACTGCCAGGGTGTGGCGTCACTTTGGCAGGGAGCGTCTGCAAGTGCACAAGGGGCCCCAGTCCGAGTCCCCCGCCTCCCTCCCCTTCTTTCTTTGCTTTTTTTCTTACTTTCTTAGGGCTTTTGTTCCCAGGAGCAGAGTTTCTGAGCTCCAGTTTATTGAAATCTGGCTGTTTTCAGACCTCTCTTCCCAACTGAAGGGAACCACAGACCCTCCCACGCAGGCTCACGGCTTTTTAAAGACAAGCCAAGTTTCTGTGCTTCCTCCTAACGAAGCGGCTCTTTGCAGCAAGTTCCCATCTGCTTGGCTGTTTCTCCTGCCAGAAAAACATTTTCTGTTCTGCCCGGTAACTGCAGCTCCTGTTCTCACCCCTCCTCTCCAGCTGCTGCCCCCTCGCCTGCCCTCCACCCTAGGCCTGGGGACCCGCACAGCACCAAAGCCGGAAGAGCAGGGGCACAGGGGCGCTGGTGAGGCCTGGGGGTACAAAGAAGATGTAGGATAGAAAATGCCTGCCCCTGTTTTGTGGCCCAGGGGTTAAGTCTCAGCACTGTCACCCTTGCAGCCTGAGTTCGATCCCCAGCCAGGGAGCTACCCACAATGCGCAGCAGACCTCTCTTGTCTCCCCGCTGCTCCCCTCAGCGGGGGAGTTCAGTAGATCTACCTGGTGTGCTCCCCTCTCTGTCTCTGGTGAGTCCTCACCACCACACCTCTGGCCTGCACCCCAGCTCTTATGTGCATGAATAAATAAAAATAAATGTTTTAAATAATAATAAAAGTACATTCCCTATAGAGCTGTATCCCCCCTCCAAGCCACGGTGACCCCAACCCGGGTGGAAGCAGGCTGCAAAAATGTCCTCTGGGGTGGCCAAGGGCCACCCGAGGCTGGCTGGGGGTGCTGTTTGTTTCAAGTGTTTACAGAGCGATTCCTTCAGGCCAGGCGGACGCAGGGGGACCGGAGCATTAGCCATGGCCCTGGAGCAGTGGGGACACAGATGTTACCCTCACACCATGAGTCCACGGCGACACCGGAGAGGAATCCTCCCAGGGAAAGGAAGCTGCCTCCGAGAGGGCGGCACAGGGCACGGGTGCACCTTTTTCAAAGCAAATTGGATCCTGTTACTTCCTCCTTAAAGCCCTGTTGGCTCCTGGTGGCACCAGCTGAAGCCAGACCCACGGGCGTGGGCACCTCAGGCCCTGGCCCACGCTCCCCCTCACTCCCTGAGATGCAGCCTCTCGGGGGTCCGTGCCCACCCCAGGGCCTTGGCATGTACCGTGCTCACTGTTCTTCAAGGTCTCCGCTAGGTGAGGCTCGCCTCGCACCTCCCCAGGGAGGGCTTCCCTGGCCGGTCCATCTAAACACCCACCCTCCTCTCTTATTTCCACGGCACCCTGAGGTTGTCCAGCCTGCTTGCGCGCTGGCATGAAAGCAGCACGGGGCACGGCCTTCGCCTGTCCTCACAGCGCCCGCAAGGCCATGACGGCTGCTGGAAAGAGCGTGTGAAGGCTCAGGCGAGTGATTGGAGTCCCGACCCTGCCAGAAGGCGTCACGGAGGCTTCTGAAGAAGGGGCGTCCTGATCAACATCTGCTGGACCAGGAGGAATTGGGTTGTGAACCTCAATCCTGACCAACCGTTAGGACCCCAGACAGGGCAGGGGGCTATACCGCTGGCGTTTGCGCCCCATCCTCGGAGACTCGGCATCTGGGGTCAAGCAGGGGCCCAGGACCGTGACCCCAACACAGACTCGCACTTCCCACCCCCGACCTGCTGATGTGACCCTCGGGTGAGGCAGGGTCGTGTTTCACAGGCCCTGCTGGGATTCTTGCCAAGTGCATTAGAACCCTGCAGATGAGGAGGGAAGAGAAGAATCTTCCAGAAGCAGATACTTTGAACCAGCCTGGGGTGGGCAGGAAGGCCCTCCACGCTGACCAGCTCCCCACCCCGTCCTGTCCACTTTGTGGGCGGCGCTCCGGAACACCCGCAGACTCTGAGGCCGACCTTGATGTCCTTCCCAAGGTCATTGCGCTTCTGAATGGAGGGAGTGCATCAAGTGCAAGTCTCCTTGGGGACGTGGGGGGGCTGTCTCCTCGCTCTCCAGCCCTGCCCCACAGGGAAGCGAGGGGGTCAGGCAGAGAGGAATTTATTTCAGGAACGTGTTTACTGCTCCCAAGATTTCAAGTTCCTGAAATAGGACCCCGAGAAACTCCTTCAGAGGGAACAGAACACCGCGCCGCTCCAGCCCGAGATTTATGTAAGAGCCGGTGTTTACTTCCCCTCGTTCCCCCAGGCTTCCCGCCCCCCAGAACTGGTGTCCCCCTTGTTTATTTCTTTTTTAAACAAAGATTTATTAATTTATGCATACAAGAACTGGGGTGCAGGCCAGAGGTGTGGGGGAGCGGGAGGACTCCCCAGGGACAGAGTGGGGAGCAGAACAGGTGGATCTACTGAAATCCCCCGCTGAGGGGGGCAGCGGGGAGACAGGAGAGTCTGCTGCGCCCTGTGGGCAGCTCCCCGGCCGGGCATGGAACTCGTGCGGCGGCGGCTGGCGAGAGCCGGATGGTGCTGAAAAACCCCGTGCTTGAGTGTTTCTTGACTCCTTCCCCTTCTCCCCATCTGTAGTGGGCAAAATGGGGTCCCCCTCGAAAGAGATGTTGAAACCCTAACCTGGGGGCCCGGGAGTGTGGCCTTGGGAGGAAGGGCCGCCTGCGGAGGCGTCGGATCCGCCGGGAGCCGCGGGCGGCCCGGGTCAGCCAGGCCCGCGTCCCGGGAGAGCCGGGACAGACACGGGGAAGCGGCCACCGGCCCAGGCACCTGTAAGCCAGGGAGCCCCGGCAACCCCAGGGGCTGAGGGGTGAGGTGGGGCCCTCCCCAAGAGGCCCGACGCCCCAATTTCCAGCTGTGTTTCAGCAGCACATGAACCAGCCACGCCTTGGCCGGCTCTCACCCTGGGGCGCGCGCCAGAACCTGCTGGGGGGAGGCTGGGAGCCCACGGGCTTGCCCCCCACACTCTGCGGGTGCGGGGGCCTGTGAGCTTGAGCTTCCAGCACGTTCCCTGGAGAAGCCGTTCTGGGGCCACGCGTGGAGCAGCCCCGAAGCGTGGGTGTGGGGAGGCCTCCCCGCCGGCCCGGCGGCCCCCTCAGGGCGCCCCGACGCTCCAGAGGAAAACCCGCTCGGCTCCTCGCGCCCCAAGTCCGGGGCCAGAGTCCGGGGCCTCCACCAGCACGGCCGGGGGGCGGGGGGGGCGGGGGGGGGCGCGGGAGACGCTCGGGCGCGAATCTGCCGCGACAGCCGAGGAGGGACGCCGCGCCCGCCCGCCGCCGCCGCCCGCCAGGCCCTGGGCCGCCCCCGGGGGAGCCCGCTCGGCCCGGCCGCCGCGGTCCAGGCGGAGACGCCGAGGCGGCGCGTGCGGCTCCTCCCGTGGTCGCGCGTCACGTTCTCCGGGTGCTCAAAAATGAAGAACCGAAACCCGGCTGGGCCTGCCGGGAAGCGGCCGCGGCCCGGGCGCCCGTGACGCCGCGGCTGCCGCGCGAGCCCGTCTTGGCGGCGAGCGGCCGGGCCGCGGAGGTGGCTTCCCGGCCGGCGGGCGCGTGGGCGCTCCCCGGACACCCCGCAGACGGCCGTGAGGACGCCGTCGCCGCTGGTCGTGAGGGGCGCAAAGCGGCCCCCAGCGGAGGACCCCGCGCCCTGTCCTGGCGGTGGACCGGCCGCCCCTCTGGAACACACGCGGAGGCCCCCGTGAAAAAACCCAAACTGAAATACCGTAAGGGCCTCCCTCGTGGCCTGCGGGTTAGTCTCAGCACTATCGCGGCTTCTGCCTGGGTTCGAGCCCCCGGCCAGGGAGCTACCCACACGGCGCCGCAGACCTCTCCTGCCTCCCCGCTGCTCCCCTCAGCAGTGGATTTCAGTCGATCTGGCTGTTCTGCTCCCCACTCTGTCTGGTGTATCCTCTCACCCACCACCATGCGCCTCTGGCCTACACCCCAGTTCTTGTTTGAAAAAAAAAAAATTAAAAGAAAAACAGAAATACCATATGACTCAGAAATTCCACTTCTAGGTATTTATGTGAAGACACTAATATGACGAGCTACCTGTACCCCCGTGTCCCCAGCAGCTGTATCACAATAAGCAAGACAGGGACTGACTGAAACGCTGGTGGGTGGGTGAGTGGACACAGGGCGTGGCCTGCACGCACCAGGGATGCTGCTCAACTGTTTAAAAAACAAAGCAGATCCAAAGGCTGAATCTGGAGGCAATAATGCTAAGAGATAAAACAGGAAGTGAAAGACCGGATGGTTCCACTCTTTTGTGGACTAGAAATGCCCAAAGAAAAGGCACCGGCAATGCGCAGCAAATGTACTGGAGACTGAAAAATATAGTGGCCTCAGAAAAGGGGGGTGCAAGGAGAGGCTAGGTCAGGAGTTGAGGTCTTGGCCCTAGAGCTTTGGTGGAAGGGGAGGAACGTTTGTGCCCATGTCAGGGTGTGAAGCTTTGTTCCCCAAATTCTGTAACTATGCAAACAACTGGCAGATCAATACAACTTGATTTTTAAATTTTGATTTAAAAAAAAAAGGAAACCCACCTTTCATTTTGAAAGAGATTTTTATTGCAAAGAAATATTCCAGTGAACGGTGCTGAAGTACCGGTTTCTACACCATCCTAAAGAAAAACTGATGATGGTTTTTGCAGTAGAAAACAGTTATGAAAAGTTGGAGGTTACATTGTAGGAACAGTCAAGTGTCGAAGGCGTGAAAGCAGGACTCGCCTGTGCAAAGGCGCTATGAGTTTTCTACGCGAAGAAAGGCTTTGCTTGAAGCTTGCAGACTCTTACTTGGAGTGAGTCTGAGTGACCCATCCCTTTAGAGTGAAAAAGAGAACTCACCTATCAAGTCTAATCGACACTTCCATAAATGGGCATGAAAAGGGCCTGGGTGAGTGGAAGGAGACTTCCCAAAACTCGTCTGTGTCCACAGAGACAGAGCTGGAAAGTGGGGCCCTTCCAAGTCACCCGCCCCTCTTCCTATGTTAAAGTGGGGACTGTGAGGTCCCAGAGACCTGCCTCCGAGAAGACAAGGTTCACTTCAAATAATAGTCTCTGCACAAATTTGTGGAAACTTATCTCAAAGCCTCAAAGAAAACTATACAAGACAAAGAAGTAAAAAAAAAAAAAAAGGCAAGAAAACTACACAAGAATCTGTTAATGGAGCTTATCTCTGCAGAGAGCAGAGGAAGGTTTATTTTTTTCCCAAAAAAACCTTTTTATTCTTGGAGCCTCCCTGGTGGTGCAGGGGATTAAGTCTCAGCACTATGAGGCTGTCGGCAGCCACTGCAGCACAAGTTCAAGCTGGCCCACATGGTGCAGCAGACATCTCCAGTCTCCCCGCTGCTCCCTTCAGCAGTGGATTTCAGTGGATCTACCTGTTCTGCTCCCCACTCTGTCTCTAGTGACTCCTCTCACCCCCTGAACTTCTGGCCTACACCCCAGTTCTTGTGTGCATAAATTAAAAAATATATATATATTTTTAAAAAACCTTTTCATTCAAAATCTACCTGTGAATCTTTTGACATTTCTCCATAAGAAGGTGGAGCCTAGGACCTCCCTGGTGGCGCAGGCAGTTGAGCGCAGCACTGTGAAGCTGTCCGCAGCCTCTGAAGTACCGGTTCGATCCCTGCCGGCCTCAGAGCAACCCACATGGCGAGCAGACCTCTCCTGTCTCGCCCGCTGCTCCCCTCAGCAGTGTATTTCATCAGTCTGCCTGTTCTGTTCCCCACTCTGTCTCTGGTGAATCCTCTCACCCTCCTGCGCATCTGGCCTGTACCCGGGTTCTTGTATAAATAAAGTAAATCTTAAAAAAAAAAAAAAGAAGATGGAACCTGTTGTGCATGAGATTAACAGCATAAAAAGTCAGCCTACAGAATGGGGGAAAGTATATGTCAAAAGCTTAATATCCAGAATATATAAAGAGCTCCTACAACTCAAAACAAAAAAGCAAATGACCTGATTAAAAATGAACAGAGGATTTGAATACAAATGTCTCCAGAAGTTGCTAGAAGGCCAACAGCATATGAAAAGAATCTCAGTATCACTAATCACCAGGGAAACACAAATCAAAGCCACACCCATTAAGATGGTCACTATCAAGGGGAAAAAAGCAAAAAATAACAAGTATGGGTGAATGCGGAGAAACAGAAATCCTTGCACACCGCTGGCGGGAATGCACATTGGGGCAGTCACGATGGAAAACAGTATGGGGCTTCCTCAAAAAGTAAGTGGTGGTTGCACACTCTTACTTGGAATAAATCTGAATGACCCTGTCCCTTTAGAGTAAATTCCCACTTCTCTGGAAGTCAGAAACCTGAAATCAGTTTCATGGGTTAAAGTCAAGACGTGGGCAGGACCAGGTTCCTTCCACAGGCTCTGAGGACAGAATCTATTTCCCAGCTTCTGAGACCCCCTGCACAACGGGTTGTCTGTCCCCATCCCCATCTTCATCATCACTTCACCTTCTCTCTCCATTGCTGACTCTTGAGTGCTTTTATAAGGAGCTGTGTGAAGACATCAGCCCCCAGTTAACATAGAATCACCCCAACATCTCAACATCTTTAACTTCATCCCACTGCAAAGTCCTCTTTGCCGTATCCCCATTCACAGGTTCTAGGGGATTAGGAGGTGGATGTCCTTGGGAGACATTATCCAAGCCTGTCACCGGGGCCTCTTCAATGGAATAAAGTCTGAACCCAAACTAAAGAAGAAAAAAAATCAGTCATGAGAGCAGAGCATTCTGGGTAAGAGGCAGCTTGTGCAAAGGGCCTGTGGCAGGAGCTGGTCTGGCAGGTTGCATGCAGACAGTGAGGTGGTAGGTGGCACAGAAGCAGACAGAGAGGTGGGCAGACCCAGGACAGCTCAGCCTTGTAAGCCATGGTGAGGAAACATTCTTCCACTTTGCTAAGACTGTTGCAGTGTGACGAAAAAACAAAACCAGTATCAGTATCACATAGGCGAGAGGAAGTGGGTGAGAGAAACAGGGGTCCCAGCGGCCCAGAAGTTTCTCTGAAGAAACAGTGACCTAATGGTTAACAGGGTGGCAGGGGGTGGGGGGCAGTGGCACATGAGGTTGGAAGGAACTCTTAGGGCCTGGAAGGCTGTGTGAGGAAGTTGAATTTAATTTGTGTGCCCTGGGAAGGCGCGCTTGGCGTGGTTTAAGCATGGAAGAGGCAGGTGCGTTTTAAAGACACCTCTGGTTGCTTTGTGGAGAGTGCAGGTTTCAAGTAGGAGCTTCAGTTTATTTTGAGTTGAAAAGCTTTATGCATCAAAATATAAAAGGAAGGAGGCCACAGCCTGGTAGTCCCCCAACAAGTCAAACACCAAGTTAGCATCTAACCCCACAACTTTCCTTTTAAATACATACCCAAAAGAATGGAAAATAGGCATTCAAACCAACGCACACAAGCGTTCCCAACCGCAGGATTCACGACAACAAAAACGCAGGTGGCATGAAATTCACAATTTGACTTATTGAAAAAACATTCTGGAAACAGCCCAAATGTTCATGGACAAATGAGCGTACAATCAAGACGTGGTCTACCCAGACGGTGGAATATTATTTAGCCATGAAAAAGAACGAGGCACTGACCCCGCGATCATGTGGATACAGCTTGAAAGCACGATGCCAGGTGAGTGAAGCCAGACACCGAGGAGGGCCCGGGGGTAGGACTCCATTTACAGGACACCTCCCGAAGGGGCGAGTCCGCAGGGACAGAAGCAGATGGGTGGTTTTACCCCCTCGTCGCACTACAGCGACCCGAGCAAACTGGACTCTCACCACAGTTTTCCAAAGGGAAGATTCCACCCTGGGGATGCTGACAGGGCGGGGGCTGTGCCTCTGTGGGAAATCTCTGTATCTGACCCTCAATTTTGCTGTGAACCAGAAACTACCCTGAAAAGTCAAGTCTACTAAAAGGAAAAAAAAAAGGGGGGGGGAGGGAGGAGCAAAAGGAAGGAGGGAGGAGACGCAGAAAGGAAGGACAACCAATCCTGTTCACGCTGTCTGCGGCTCAGCCACCTTATCACGCACGCCCCCTTGTGGCCGCTAAAGTTTTGGGGCAGCCGAGGAAGAATTGGGGTGCCAATTCCAGAGTGCAGCCCGCAGACCCTATGGCTGTAGCGTCAGGGTCTCTCCACCTAGTTTGGACACCCTCCCACCCGTGGTGGCCCGGCCCGCGCACACCGTGGGGCCCTGGAGCCTGGGCTGGGGTGAGGCACCTGGATCTTCCTGCAGGCCACGCTGAGAGGTCTTCCCAAAATGGCTGACTCTGCCTATTTTCTGTTTCTCCACCCTTTTCTGTTTCTCCACCCATTTCCGAAGCACTTCCCATATCTTTATTTATTTATTTATTTATTTATTTATTTATTTATTTATTTGCTAAAAAGCACAGAGTCCAGTGGCATTTAGCACACTCACCATATTGTGCCATCGTGGCTGTGGAACCTGTGCGCAACGGCCATTCTAAAACAAAAGTACTCTTAGCCATTGCTTCGCCATTTTGTGTGCTTCCACCATTTTAGTATTTTAGGTTTCGCATTAATGACAAACTGCATTCCAGAGATAGTTTCGACAGTTTCGACCCTCACCCCACCCTCACCCTATTTCAGGTGGCCAGTAGTGGCAGAGTCAGGCCATCCCCGGGCGCCAATGAGGGTGACCTAGCCATAAATGGGGCTGCATCTCTACCTGGCCATTTAGCTTAAGACTATATCCGCGCACGCACCAAAGTTGGAAAATGCGTCCTTGTAGCCAATGAGCGACTGCCAGCATGATTTAATTTTTTGAAACTGCTTGTAACCCTATAAAAATCCCCGTTCCCTGAGTTCGGGGCTCTCAATATCCGCCACTGCATCGGTGCATGTCATGGGCCCAGACTCGAGTCTGCAATAAAGTCCCTTTTTGTTCTTGCAGCGGTTGTCCTTGATCTCTTGGGGAACGTGTTGTTAGATCTTTAGGCACAACAATGGCCACCGTCCTCCCCAGAAACTTCTCATCCTCCCCACCTGAAACTCCCCATTAAACACTGTGGATTCCCCCTCCCCCAGGCCCCCACCCCATCGTCCTACTGTCTCCATGACCTTCACGTCCCTACAAGCTGCGTGTAAGTGGAGCCATACAATTTGACCTTTTGTGACTGGCTCCTTTCACTTAGCATAATGTCCTCAGGATTCATTGACTGAATAGTCGTCAGAATGCCCTCCTTTTCGTGCCTGAATACTATTCCATTATCTGGACAGACCCCATTATGTTGATCCTTCAATGGCTATTGGAATAGTGTCGCTATGAACATGGGTGAACCATAATATTAAATGCTCCACCAGCTGGCTGAGTCGATAGTCCTGTGTATCTGCTGCAGCATCAATGCTGGATTCCAAGAGCAAATCATGTCGCCAGTCTCCCAGGAGGAGGGTCAGGTGGCAGCCTCTTACGTGTGCAGGTAATGAACACGCTGTACCGACAGCTAAGCCTCCCGTGAGAAACAGCATATATATTTTTTTAAAGTAACAGCCAGACTCTCTTAGAGCCTGTCAGTTTGAACATTCCACATCCAATTTTGCCTTCCCCTCTGCACCCGCAGTAGCTAATAATTAGCAGCACACGGTTCAACAGCAGTGATAGATGAGGCAACCAATACAAACATTGGGTGCTCTCCTGGGGCACAAAGTCCTCGAGGGAGATACACAAAACCCCAAGAGATGTTTTTCACTTTGAAAGTGATCTTGTCTGGTGGGACAATGACTGAGGCCCTTCTTGTATTTGGGAAGAGTTAAAATTGACCTTGAAGCCACAAGAAGGACCTTGGTCACCAAGCAGCGGAGCAAAGATGAAAGCTTGGGAGCCCCTGAGGGCTGAGTTTGAGGGCAGGCGCCCTGACTGCTGCTGGCAGAGCGTGAGACTGCCTGACCTTCGGAGGCGGGTTCGGCAAAGCCTGTCTGAATTTCAAATGCACCTGCCTTTTGGCCAGCAGTTTATCTTTCAGACATACATGCACTCAGGGGCAGCCATCTGTGCACAGAGCAGTCTTGGATCGTGGGTTAGAGTAGCGAGACACTGGACCCACCTGTCTCCACCAGTGGGGGTCGCTGGGCTCCGTTCAGCCCACTTGCCCCAGCCACCAACATGCACTGTCTTTGACGATGGAAATGATCACCACCTGTCGTGTCCAGGATGTTAGTCGCGGCGAATTCTTCTACTGAGCAGCTGAAACATGGCAAACACAAACAAGAACTAACTTTATAAAATATCACCCAATGTAAACTTCACTAGGCTCCTGTGCTGAGTGCATAGCTAGACACTGGGTGTTTTGCAGCCAGAAACCAGAAGGGGATAGACGTGTGTGAATGCATAGAAAAGCTAGTCCCACACTCTAATCTGTAGTGAAAAAGGTAGGAAGAGTATTATGGATGCGTTCGTTGATATGGTGGAAAAGAACATGCTGGGCCTCCCTGGTGGCGCAAGGGGTTAAGACCCAGCACTGTGGAGCTGTCCACAGCCTCTGCAGCACGAGTTCCTTCCCACCAGGGAGCAACCCACAGGGTGCGGCAGACCTCTCCTGTCTCCCCGCTGCTCCCTTCAGCAGTGTCTTTCATCCAGTCTGCCTGTTCTGCTCCCCACTCTGTCTGGTGAGTCCTCCCACCCTCCCCACACACACACCCCTCTCTGGCCTGCACCCAGCTTTTGTATGCACAAATAAATCTAAAAAAAAAAAAGCATAGACCATGGAGAAGGCTACTCCGGAAACTGGTGACAGTTGGGGGAGAAAAACGATATGGACGGCGTGTGTCCCCTCCAAATGCAAAGGTTGAAACTTAAGCCCCAATGTTAGGGTGTCAGGAGGCGGGTCTCTGGGAGGGGATTAGGCTGCGAGGGTGGGCAGGGGCAGTACCCATATAAAGGAGACCCCGGAGAGCTCCCTCGCCCCTCCCGCCGGTCCTGAGCAGCTGCTCCGCCTTGACCTTGGCCGTCAGCCTCCAGAACAGTGAGCTCTGCCTTTGTCAGGCCCCGGGTGGTCCTTTGTTACCGCCCCCGCGGGACTGAGACAGACAGCTCGGGGCAGAGATAAGAAAAACAATTCTCTTCCCGCGAGTCCATGTGTAACTTGTCCCCACACATGCAGTACTTCCTAAAAACAGTTGTTTTCGGTCCCACGCGCGCGGCCCGAAGCTCACAAGCCTGGGGACCGAAGCGTGGGGGATAAAGGGCCCTCCTGGACCTGGCCCCGCACCCGGGCCTCGCACCCCAGCCCAGATGAGTCTCCTTTGTCTCCTCCCACGGGGCGCCCCTGCAGGGGAGCAGCGACCTGAGATCCCCCCGGGGCCCTGCGCTTGGCCCGGACCCCCGCCAGGTGGGAAGTTAGACAGGTGGGTGGCTGACAGGGCAGCAGTGTCCCGGGGCCCAGGTGACGCTTGCAGGCCCCACCTGGCCCAGCAGCCCCCACCCCCACCGGCCACCCCCAGCCTGGGAACTCAACAGTCCTGCCAGCGTCAGGCAGCTGGGATTTCTGGTGTAAACATTAACCCAGGCCCCCGTTACACGCCAGAGCCGGGAATTATAGAATTTCCGATTGAAACGCCACACACTGAATTATAGAATTTCAGACTAAAACATCACGGCCGACAGTTTACAGAGAAAGATCCTTGAGCAGCGAAGGAAGAAGCCGACCCCCGCAACGCCCTGGGAATAATCTGAGCCAACGCTGCCACGTCCTTGCTGGTTGAACCCCTGGAAAGGGACCGCTGGGCCCCTGGGCCAACAGAACCCTAGGCCTCAGGGTCTGGGTCTGCGCTGGCCGTGGCAGGCCAGGCCCAGGGTTTCTGCCGAGCACCTGACGCGGCTGGTGTTGGAAGCACACATTTCATTTCACCCAAATAATTCACATGGCCGCGTGGGGGGTTAGCTTCTTGGAGTCAAAGTGTGTGACCCCTTGGCTTTATCGCCCCCTTTTACACACCATTGCGTGATTCCTGAGAATTCCCTGATGCCAAGTCATCGTGCTCCTAAATCTGCCCTTTGGCTCGCTGCTCCCACCAGGACCAGCTGCGGCTCCACCAGCAGCAACGCAAGGACACTGACCCTGCTTCTTGGAGCCAGACCCTAGTTCTGACACGTGGGTCCTGGCATTGAAAAGTGCAGGCAGGGCCTCCCTGGTGGCCTAGCAGTTCAGTCTCCCGCTATCACCACTGCGGCCTGAGTTCGATCCCTGGCCAGGGAGTGACCCACATGGCGCAGCAGACCTCTCCTGTCTCCCCGCTGCTCCCCTCAGCAGTGGATTTCAGTAGATCCTCCTGTTCTGCTCCCCACTCTGTCTCTGATGAGTCTTCTCACCCCCCCACCTCTGGCCTGCACCCCAGCTCTGGAATGCATAAATAAATTAAATAAATCTTAAAAAAAAAAAAAAAAAAAAAACAAATTTGTACCCCCGAGTGGTGTGGGGGGCAGTGGGTGGAAGAGCCAGGGCCATGTCCACACTGGCCCTCAAGATTGGCCCCTGGGTCTGTCTCCAAAAAAGTTTGGTGATGGGCCTCCCCGGTGGCGCAGCGGTTGAGCGCTGGGTTGCGAAGCTGCCCGCAGCCTCTGCAGCGGTTTGATCCCCGGCTGCTCCCCGGCCACCGGAGGAGGGTCCCGCATGGGGCGCAGACCTCCCCTGCCGCCCGCTGCTCCCCTCAGCAGTGTACTTCGGTCCTTCTGCCTGCTCTGCTCCCCGCTCTGGCTCTGGTGAATTCTCTCACCCTCCCGCGCTTCTGACTGTACCCAGTGCTTATATAATAAATAAATAAAATAAATCTTTAAAAAAAAAAAAGTTTGGTGATAACATCGCCCCGGCAGCCGGCGACTGGAAGGGTCTGAGGACAGTGAAACTGACCACACGGAACGAGACGGCCCTCTGCAGTCTGTCGTCATCATCAGTCCCAGAGACAGGCATCAAGCAGGTGGAAGCGTCACTGTGGATGAGACTGTCAACACTGCCCAACACATGTGGCACCACAGTGTAGCCAGAGAAGTCTCTGGAAGTCTCTAGAAGTCCTTAGATTCATTAGAGTTCCTGGGGACTGCTCAGCCTGTGGGCTCACTGCTGATACCAGCACTCTAGTGACACCGCAGGTGACAGCAGCAGTGATTGCTGCAAATAGCTTAAGAATAAGCACTGCGGAGCCTCCCTGGGGGCGCAAGGGGTTATGAAGCTGTCCGCAGCCTCTGCAGCACGAGTTCAATCCCCGGTCGGCCAGGGAGCTACCCCCATGGCACAGCAGACCTCTCCTGTCTCCCTGCTGTTCCTCTCAGCAGTGTATTTCAGTTTATGCCTGTCCTGTTCCCCACTCTGTCTCTGGTGAATCTTCTCACCCCCATACCTCTGGCCTACACCCCAGTTTTCATGTGCATAAATAAATAAATCTTAAAAAATAAAAAAGAATAAGCACTGCTTGGGGTCTGGAAACATGAATGCTATTACTTTAAAGCTTTTGGTGTTTTTCTAATTTGTCTCATGAGGAAACAACTCTTGTTTTGAGGAAATACTTCAGTATTTTACCCAGAGGAAAAGCTACATGTCTGGTTTTGGAATGAAGTTTAAAGAACAAGAAGCTAAAATTCCTTGAAATTAATGTCAGCATTGTCTTCGTGGGGGCAGAATCGATATCATTGGGTGTGAGATGACTTTTTTCCCCCTTGCACTGGTCACAGGGAAGATGAGGACTGGCTCCGAGCTTGGGGGCACAGAGCCCAAAGTACTCCTACACCCAAAGAGCGTTGGCAGATTAGGGCCTAGAAGAGAGACCATCTCTCAGCGTCCCCAAGGGAGGAAAAGGACTCACAACATGTTGCATGCAATTGTGACTTCTTCTCCACTTGGCCATTTCCTCTCATTACCCCTGTGTCTAGCTAAAAAAAATATTCGATAGCCCCTGCTTAGCTGTCCTGAGGAAGGAACGGGTTCCTGAGGCAGACAGCAAAAGTGGAAGCCAGTGCAGGATGGCAGAATGTCCTGGGCAGGAGCCAGCTGCGGTGCAGCACTGATCTGTGGGAAGTGTGAGCACCCCTCGGAACCCCCAAGCCACCCAGTGGGGACTGGTGCGTGGACTTCCTAGGAGCAGCCATAAGCAATACAGGGCAGACTATTGTCAAATGGGCTTTAAAGGAAATGCTGAAACGCTGACCTTCCCACACTGGCCCCCACAGACCCTGGGTTACTCCCTGCCCCCCACCCACCTACTTAAAACTGGGCACTCCCCTGCCATAGGCTACCCTGAGGGGCTTCACTAGTTTTTGTCGTGTTTTTTTTTTTTTTAAGGTAAGATTTACTTTGAATTATTTATGCACACAAGAGCTGGGGTGTAGGCCATGGTGGGGGGCGGTGAGAGGATTCACCAGAGACAGAGCGGGGAGCAGAACAGGCGGATCACTGAAATCCACTGCTGAGGGGAGCAGCGGGGAGACAGGGGAGGTCCCCTGCGCCTTCAGTCCTGGCTTGGGATCGAACTTGCGCTGCAGGGGCTGGTGGTAGCTTCACGGCGCTGAGACTTAACCCCTGCGCCGCCAGCCCCTCCTTCTCAGGGCCGAGCGTTTCCAGTCCGTGAAGACCCTCCTGCCCGTCTCCCCACCTGCTCCAGCCGCGGCCCCGCTCTCGGTCCTCACACGGGCCTCGCTCCGCGGCGGCTCCCGGGCCCTCGCACTGTCTCCTGCTGCCCCGCCCTGGGCAAAGCTGCCCCTCGCAGACGCCGGGTCTCGCGTCAGGGTCTTTCCCCAGCAGCCCTCCGAGGACCACCCGGCCGGGAGGAGGCCCCAGACCCCTCCCGTCCGACCACCCGTTCGCTCGCGCGGCCGCGGCCGGAAGCTGTCGCGAGCGCGCGGGGGAGCGCGGGGGAGCGCGGGGGAGCGCGGGGGAGCGCGGGGGAGCGCGGGGGAGCGCGGGGGAGCGCGGGGGAGCGCGGGGGAGCCTGGAGGGGCTCCCCACGGCGAGGAAGAGCTCGCGGCCCGGCCCGGGGCCCGGGGAGAAGGCGCTGGGGACCCCGGAGGGGGCCTGACGTCGGGGCGGCTTTCAGTTGCTGGGGTGGGAGCGTGAGTGTCCGCAGAGGAGCCGCCGGGGGGAGGGCGACGCGCGGGCGCGGAGGGCGGGAAGCGCGGGAAGCGTTTCCAGGAGTGGGGCCTGAGGCGAGCCGGCAGCAGAGGGCCCGCGGACGAGCAGCTACACAGGCGTTAGTGAGAGTCCTGCTGGGTGGAACGAAGAGGACTGCAAGAGCGGAAGAAAAGGGGCAGTAAATACATTTTTGTAACTGAAGAGAAAGGGGAAAGAAACTGCCAGCCGCGAGCGCGAGGGGGCGCCGCCGGCGGCGTGACTAGGCCGGAGTCCGCGCGGCCCCGTCGCTCCCTCTCCTGGAAGAGGCAAGCGCTGCACGCTCAGATGGCTGACCCCGGTGAAAAGCACTTGCCAGCCTCCAAACAACATTCCCCGGTGAGGGCCGCGTTTACAGTCGGTGAGGGTTTTAGAGGACAACTGCTTCATTTAAGTGAAAACCAAGTGTTTTCCTTGTTTATTCAAACCTCGCACAACCACATCTCTGCAACCTTCCAAAGTATTCATTCAGGTGTAAAACCAGACTTTGGGGTGCTTTAAGATTTCAGTCATGCAACGCAACTGAAGAAGTCTAGCACCCGTCCTTTGACAAGACTGAGGACCCCTTTGCAAGTTCGAGGCCGGGGCAGAGATGGGGTGGGGGGAGGGGGACTCGAAACAGCTGCCACCTGCATGCCCTGAGCCGGCTCTGCCAGGTTTGCTTGGGCCCTGATAAGTGGTGTTGAAAGAACAACCAGTTCTGAGAGAAAAAAACTTCTTTGAAAAGCAACTTAGACTCAGCATTCTCCACCTCCCTCCAAGGCCAGACCCTGCCCTATAAAAACGTGCCCTCATCCCCCAACGGGTGCTACTTCTACCCCTGTGGGGGTCGGTGCACTTTGCCCAGGAGCCCAATAAATGTCTTGCCTGTGAGAAACTTAGCCTGGGTTTCCTTTTCTTGACCGCCCAGATCCTTTCAGCCTTGATGGTAGAAACGCTTCTCATTCACTGCTGATTCACTTTAGTTTCCCCTGTTTATATTTGCCGGGAGTTCGTTAGGGACTGTGTTGCCCTCACGATTTCTTCTTGAGAAAATCACACAAAGGCTTTTTCCTTTATGCAAAGTGAAAGGATATTAGAACTGTCAACTATTAAAATATATATGAAATGGAAAAGGAAGGTGCAGGACAGATGTGCAGACCATTAAGTTACCTTCTGTGTGAGGAGGAATTAAGATATATTAGTAGTTGCTTACACGTGCACAGAGAAACTCTGAAAATACATGGGGGGAGGTGGACGGGGGAGGTGGGAGAGAAGACTTATCTTAATTTGTTTTAAATATCTCAAACACATGAAAGTTTTACCTACTTAAAAAGGTACAAAATAGGGCCTGCCCTGGTGGCACAGGCGGTTGAGCGCTGCACTGTGAAGTTGTCCGCAGCCCCTGCAGCGCAGGTTCAATCCCTGCCAGCCAGCGAGGGTGCCACATGGCACTGCAGACCTCTCCTGTCTCTCCTGCTGCTCCCCTCAGCAGTGTAAAAGAAAAAAAAAAAAAAAAGTTACAAAATAGAAAACTATCATGAGACAATAATCAAATTATAAAAATAAGTTCTGCCCTGATGCTTTGAATAATCCCCAAGAACCTTATTAAATAGGAATTTTGTTTATGGTATCCTTCCAGAATATTGGGAAACAAACAAACAAACAAAAAAAAAAGTATGTACTTCACAGCAACATTATAGTAACAAAAACCTGGAAACAAATGTTGGTGGGGGTAAAATAAATGCTAAAACAACAATACAAAGATGCAAAGATAAAATCACCTACCTTGAGAAATACTGTCACAAATGCCCGCTTGTGTCCATGAGCGCCTATGGACCTACCCAGGCACTATAATCACAGAGGTAAATCCTTGAATAGCAAACTTTCATCACCAGGAAGTGAAAATGGGTAATTGAGAATTTAGGTGTATTTTCTCTAGCTTTATAATAGACACCAGGTGTAGGTATTTATGTATATGCTTCGATTCGAAACAGAGACAAGTATATATTCCCAACTCAATTTTCCCAGTGGTTAAGAGCATATAGTTTAACAAGCATTGATGTTAACGCTTCCAATTTTTCTAGTATTCACACCAGTATTTAGTAAATTCTTTCATTGAATTCGACAGGAAACACTTTAATTCAAGGAGCCAAGTGCTCTTCAGTGAGTTCTCAGTTAAGCACCCCATTCCCCTCTCCCCACCCTGCCAGAGCCGTTAGAGACACCGATGTTAATGCTCCAGCACACTTGGGGTCTCCTCTTGCTCTAAGGGACGAAGACTGTGCCCCCGAGTTGATGCAGCCTTCTGTCTTCAATTATTAGCCCCAGGACATCTCATACTTACATAACCACGGACACAGCATTTCAGGAACTGTGCCTGACTTGCCTTCAGTGGTTAATTTGAAGATGCTATGGACGCTTACTTCTGCACAATACCTTCTGATTCTCATGGAGCACCAGGACTACCCGAAAGCCAGCATCATGATCGGTAGCAGTTACAGGTGCTAGTGCTTGAGACTGGGCTGGGTGGTGAGCCAAGGACACCCACTAACTGTACTTAGGATCCCTAAAGCTAGAACTTATCTTAAACCTACTGACATGGCTACTTTACAACCAGAAGGGTTAGTCTTTCCGGGACCTGAGGTTACATAGATGGTCTAAAACCAGCTGAGTGTAGTAAAAGGAGTGGTGCTTTCAAGAACACACCTCCGAAATTCTTTGAAGAGCCTCTGGACGACTTGCATGGTGCCCACCAACCAGTGCCAGTTCTTTATCAAAAGCAGCTCCCCTTAACTTCCACCTTTGGTCCTAGTCGAGACAGACCAAATGAATCCCTTGCCATTAACATCTGACTGGCTAAAATGGCTAACTTCAAGTTTACACAAGCGAAGACTGGGGACCAACTGTTACACCCACCACCACCACCACCACCAAGTAGTATACAAACCTTTCATCTGCTGTCCCATGAAGCCCAGGGATCATGTTGAAATTTTATTTGAAGAACAAAAGTGGGGAGGGAACACAACTTAACTCCTGTTGAGGACAGTGGCTGTCTTGGTGGTGGGTGCCAACACTTGAGGGGGAAGAGCCTTTATCTCTAAATCACAGCATTGTAAACCAATGCTACATTTTTTAACAATATTTCAGGGCCTCCCTGGTGGCCCAAGGGGTTAAATCACAGCACTACAAAGTTATCAGTAACCGCTGCAGTTTGATCCCAGCCAGGGAGCTATCCACATGGCACAACAGACCTGTTTCCCTGCTGCTCCCCTCAGTAGTGTATTTCAATCTGCCTGTTCAGCAACCCAGCCTGTCTCTGGCTGGGTCCTCTCAACCCCCATATCTCTGGCCTGTACCCCAGCTCGTCTATGCATAAATAATTCTTCTTAAAAAAGCTTTTCAGTGGTGACATTTCAATGAGTAGTTTTCACTCTGTAATTAGTTCCAAAAATTTTTCAGCAGTAATACCCAACAGGTATTATTTCCCTCACTGTATACTACCAGCCACATCTTTTTTCAAAAACCTAGTTTACTAACTTTTGGAGCAGCTCTACGTGAATTATGTATGAAAGCGGATTCCCCTCCCATTCCACACTAATACGCCTGTTCTACTGATAATCCAGAAACTTTCCCATTCTAAGGCATCTCATACAACCCAAACTTAGTAGCTAAAAGGTAAAACTATCAGTGCACACAGGGAGGATAGTTTCCTCCAGTTAGCCTTTTTATCTGCACCCACCCACTAGTTCTCTATTAGGTAACTTTTTATTCATATTTCTTACACCTCATGGCTACCATCACAGAATCAAGTCACTGACTTAACCGTGATCACGCCACCACACCTCAACTGAAAAGAACATTAAAAACAAACAAAACCCAACACTTTTGGAATGCAACAACTTTATTGAAAGAAAAGTGCAATGAAATCTTTTGAAAGCTTAAAAGGGAGGTATATTTAATAAAACTCCCTTCAAGTGCAGGACAAAATGAAGAGTGGACTCCTGGATGTTGCACTAAGATAGGATACACCCAATCTTCCAACTGCTTCCCAGCAAAGATCAGCCTCTGGTGGTCAAAGATAATACCTCATCTTGGAACTTGGCCTTGACGTTCTCGATGGTGTCACTGGGCTCCACCTCAAGGGTGATGGTCTTACCAGTCAGGGTCTTCACAAAGATCTGCATCCCACCCCGGAGGCGGAGGACCAGGTGCAGGGTGGACTCCTTCTGGATGTTGTAGTCAGACAGGGTGCGCCCGTCTTCCAGCTGTTTCCCGGCAAAGATCAGCCTCTGCTGGTCAGGGGGGATGCCCTCTTTGTCCTGGATCTTGGCCTTGACATTCTCTATGGTGTCACTGGGCTCCACCTCAAGGGTGATGGTCTTACCAGTCAGGGTCTTCACAAAGATCTGCATCCCACCCCGGAGGCGGAGGACCAGGTGCAGGGTGGACTCCTTCTGGATGTTGTAATCAGACAGGGTGCGCCCGTCTTCCAGCTGTTTCCCGGCAAAGATCAGCCTCTGCTGGTCAGGGGGGATGCCTTCTTTGTCCTGGATCTTGGCCTTGACGTTCTCGATGGTGTCACTGGGCTCCACCTCAAGGGTGATGGTCTTACCGGTCAGGGTCTTCACAAAGATCTGCATCCCACCTCGGAGGCGAAGGACCAGGTGCAGGGTGGACTCCTTCTGGATGTTGTAGTCAGACAGGGTGCGCCCGTCTTCCAGCTGCTTCCCGGCGAAGATCAGCCTCTGTTGGTCAGGGGGGATGCCTTCTTTGTCCTGGATCTTGGCCTTGACGTTCTCGATGGTGTCACTGGGCTCCACCTCAAGGGTAATGGTCTTACCGGTCAGGGTCTTCACAAAGATCTGCATCCCACCTCGGAGGCGAAGGACCAGGTGCAGGGTGGACTCCTTCTGGATGTTGTAGTCAGACAGGGTGCGCCCGTCTTCCAGCTGCTTCCCGGCGAAGATCAGCCTCTGTTGGTCAGGGGGGATGCCTTCTTTGTCCTGGATCTTGGCCTTGACGTTCTCGATGGTGTCACTGGGCTCCACCTCAAGGGTAATGGTCTTACCGGTCAGGGTCTTCACAAAGATCTGCATCCCACCTCGGAGGCGGAGGACCAGGTGCAGGGTGGACTCCTTCTGGATGTTGTAGTCAGACAGGGTGCGCCCGTCTTCCAGCTGTTTCCCGGCAAAGATCAGCCTCTGCTGGTCAGGGGGGATGCCTTCCTTGTCCTGGATCTTGGCCTTGACATTCTCTATGGTGTCACTGGGCTCCACCTCAAGGGTGATGGTCTTACCAGTCAGGGTCTTCACAAAGATCTGCATCCCACCTCGGAGGCGGAGGACCAGGTGCAGGGTGGACTCCTTCTGGATGTTGTAGTCAGACAGGGTGCGCCCGTCTTCCAGCTGTTTCCCGGCAAAGATCAGCCTCTGCTGGTCAGGGGGGATGCCTTCCTTGTCCTGGATCTTAGCCTTGACGTTCTCGATGGTGTCACTGGGCTCCACCTCAAGGGTGATGGTCTTACCAGTCAGGGTCTTCACAAAGATCTGCATCCCACCCCGGAGGCGGAGGACCAGGTGCAGGGTGGACTCCTTCTGGATGTTGTAATCAGACAGGGTGCGCCCGTCTTCCAGCTGTTTCCCGGCAAAGATCAGCCTCTGCTGGTCAGGGGGGATGCCTTCTTTGTCCTGGATCTTGGCCTTGACGTTCTCTATGGTGTCACTGGGCTCCACCTCAAGGGTGATGGTCTTACCGGTCAGGGTCTTCACAAAGATCTGCATCCCACCTCGGAGGCGGAGGACTAGGTGCAGGGTGGACTCCTTCTGGATGTTGTAGTCAGACAGGGTGCGCCCATCCTCCAGCTGCTTACCGGCGAAGATCAGCCTCTGCTGGTCAGGGGGGATGCCCTCCTTGTCCTGGATCTTGGCCTTGACGTTCTCGATGGTGTCACTGGGCTCCACCTCAAGGGTGATGGTCTTACCAGTCAGGGTCTTCACAAAGATCTGCATCCCACCCCGGAGGCGAAGGACCAGGTGCAGGGTGGACTCCTTCTGGATGTTGTAGTCAGACAGGGTGCGCCCGTCTTCCAGCTGCTTCCCAGCGAAGATCAGCCTCTGCTGGTCAGGGGGGATGCCTTCTTTGTCCTGGATCTTGGCCTTGACGTTCTCGATGGTGTCACTGGGCTCCACCTCAAGGGTGATGGTCTTACCGGTCAGGGTCTTCACAAAGATCTGCATCCCACCCCGGAGGCGGAGGACCAGGTGCAGGGTGGACTCCTTCTGGATGTTGTAGTCAGACAGAGTGCGACCGTCTTCCAGCTGCTTCCCTGCGAAGATCAGCCTCTGTTGGTCAGGGGGGATGCCCTCCTTGTCCTGGATCTTGGCCTTGACATTCTCGATGGTGTCACTGGGCTCCACCTCAAGGGTGATGGTCTTACCGGTCAGGGTCTTCACAAAGATCTGCATGGTCTATTAGAACAAACAAATCCCGGTTTAGCAGGCGATTCACTTCTTAGTGCTCCAGCGGATCAGCCATATTCTACTGGCCAAGTAACTTAAGAAAACAACTTGCCTACACCACCTCAGGAACCGAAACACTTCAGTTCAAAACTCGAAACTCAGCCACTTACTAGGCAAAGCAGAAAACCTAAGCCAAGTAAATTCGGGGAGCCTAGCTCACTCTCCCCCGTGGATGTCCGGCCCCCGGCAATTCAACAAGGTCTACTTCAGGCCCAAACCCTGTGTCCTGCGACTGTCACCTACTGCACACGCCGGCAGGTGGCCCCACCCCAGATGATGAACCAACAGAGAGCTGACGTCACACGAGTGCGGCGGTGCGCAGGCCCCCCCCTTCCCCTCCCCGAAGGGGTGCGGGGCCGCGGAGCACCCCCTCCCCCGTAAACGGAAAGCAGGTCCTCAAGCCGGCCAAGCCCCAAAACCCACACCGAGCGTCAGTCCCCCAAGCCGCGCGGCCGCAGACGTATGCGCTCCTGCGTCCAGGGTTCAAGGCTCTTTAGCGTCACCTTCCACACACCGGCCGCCCTCACAAGCACCTTCCTGCCGCCACGTCTTCCCCGGCGGGAACGGAAACGGCCGCCATTTTGCTGCGTTCCCCTTTCCGGGCCTGGCTCGCGGGCGGCGGGCGACGCAGCGCCTCGGTGCCTCTCCGCCCAGGCGGGCAGCTGCCCCCCGCGAGCACAACCCCCAGCCCCGCAGCGCAGCGAGTTCTCCTTACCAAGCGGCGGGGTCAGCAGCGCGCGCAGAACTGCCACAACTCAGCTCTGGAACCCGACGGCACTCGCCGCGCCGCGCCCGGCGCTCCCTTATATAGGAATCGGGCGTGCCGCGCCAAGGGATCCCTCCGCAGAAACGCCGAGAAGGGACTACTTTTCTCCGCCCTTCCTCATCGCTAAATAAAAAAACCGTCACCAAGAACCATCATATTCCCTCACAAAATGACCTGCAGTTACGACCGGGGCTTCGGGGCGACGTCGGGTGGGGAGTGGGTCGCGACTCGGGGCGGCCCGGCGGAAGGATCAGCACGTTAGGGAGCACTGCGTCCGCGGACGTGGCCGGCGCTCGACGGGGGCGGGGGCGCCCGCGGGCGGCGCTAAAACCCGGCGCGGAACCGCCCGGGCGCCCGGGTGGGCCCAGTCCCGCGCCCCGCGCCCCGCGCCCCGCCCCGCCGCCCCCGGCTCTCGGCCGTCAGGGGCCCGGCGAGTCTCCGGACGCCGGTGCGGAGTGGGCCCCGGCCGCGCCGCCCGCAGAGTCGGGGTCCCGCTCCCCTCGCGGGCACCCCCGCCCCTCCCCCGGCCGCGGCCGGCCCCTCCCCGCGGGCGCCGGGACAAGGCCGGTGACTCGGCAAATCTCGGCCGGGCCGGGCCGGGCCGGGCGGGGCCGGGGCGCCGCCCCCGGGGCCCGCGGGGCCTCCAGGAGAGTCCCGGGCCCGACGCGGCCGCCGGGCTTGTCGGCTGCCTGGGCATGTTGAGCCAGGGGAGTTCAGGGGCGACCCGGCCTCGCTCTGTGGACGCCGGCGAACGGCCGAGCCCGCAGGACCCGCCGCTTCCTGCCGGCCAGACTGCTCTGCTTGGGCAAGCCCGTTTTGTGATCGCAATGTGCCATTTCCCCCGCGTACTTTTTGTGTGTTTTTAAGTCTGTGAACGTGGTGAAAATGTAAAACAGGGTTTTCAAGCTTTACGGTGAAAATCTCCCTCAACCACAGGCCCAAGATGGCGTCAGTTGTGCTGAACACAGGGCAGGCACCGAGCCTTCGCACCTGAGCTGCTGCCTTTCAGCCTTGCCCAGGGAGACCCTCTGAAGGGTCAGCCTGGAATCTCCTGGTCAGAGCCAGGGAGGGAATTGGTCAGTATAAGGGAGGTAATCTGCCTAATAGACTGTTTCCCCCTCAAAATAGGTGACTTTGCTCAAAACGATTTCTTTTTTCACTTAAAACTCTTGTCCCTGCCCGGCTACCTTATAAAATCTTCCCTTTTCTGTAGCTTTCTGGAGGGCCTTTCTATTTGCTAATGGAATGCTGGCAGGTTCATGAATTGAAGTGAATTTGACCTTCAAATGTTCTCAGTTGAATTTTCCTGTTTTTTTGACACCACCCTTAAAGTCTTAAAAAAAAAAAAAATAGGAAAAGAGGCAACTGATTAAAAATATTTTGCCATTAAGGAAAGACTATGTTCCTCCCTTAAATTATGAGCATTTTTAAAATCTGAATATTTTGCTTAAAGTGTGACTCAAAACAAAGCTGCTGTATACTTACTTTGGTTGCCTTTGTATGGATTTATGAAAAAAGTCTCGGCAAGGTTCAAATGAGACTAACCTCTGATTTTTAACATTCTCCAAAGGGCATGAATTCATTACTGAGACAGTAAAATGAATAATATGAAAAAGTTACAGGTTAGCAGGAGACCCCAGCGACTCCCCAGCACAGATATCTGTGAAGGTTATTTATCTCTAAATTTATGGATATGTGATAGATAGAGATTTTTAAAGGAACAAAAAAGGAAGGCTCTTTATAAGATTATTTTTTCCTAAGTTTCAGGAAGAGGTGTTGAGAGGAACAAAAAGCTGGGCTCCTCCTTAGGTGACCAGGCCTGTTTGCTTTGCTGCTAGTCTTGTGATTCCTGATGCTCAAAGGCTGAGTCATGAGCTTGGTGACCTAGCTTTTTCACAGTCCAAAGGTAAAGTGAAAAACAGGCCCAATTTCAGAGGCAGGAGGGGGTGGGATATGTGCCAATGGTTATTGCTGAAGAGAAAACACATTCTTAGGAGCTGGGAGGACTCTGCGGTGTGTCTCCAATTAAATTATTTTCTCTGAAACACCCCTGCAGTCTCTCGTTGAAGCAAGCAGAAGTAAACATTTGTCCAAGGGCACTGAGTGAGAGAGGGGAGGAGAAAGTGACCTCCCCAGAGAGGGGTTGTCTTCTGGAACAGTGGTTGCCAACCAGAAGTGATTTCTTCCCCAGTAGACATCTCTGGAGACTTTTTTGGTTATCACAACTTCAGCTGGAGGGGGAGGGGTACCACAGGCATCTGGTGGTGGAGACCCAGCAATGCATAGTCCTCCACAGCGCAGAATTATCCAGCCCTATGTGTTAATAATGCCAAACTTGCAAACCCCCACTCCACAGTATTTGTGTTGTTGTTCCAACTGCTTTCCTCTTTGCTGAGAGGAATCCCCAAGTCTAGATGTCCCCCTTGGATTCAGGAATAGGTTCCAGACCACGGCACTGAAGCCTACAATCCCCTGACCTAGAATACAATGTGCTAGAAAGTGCTAGAAAAAGCAGGTTGAGTCATTGAATCCATGTTCAGTTTCTTCCACCCACAGATCCGCCCTTTGCAGGCACCCCAGAAGAGATTACTTCAGAGCTGGCACCAATGGAGAAGTGACAGAGGCCCAGCAACACTGCGGGATTGGTGGGCAGAGGGCACGTGATGGGCTGAGCTCACAAAGGCCTGGGTGCTGGGCTGCTGGGGGTGGAGTTGGGCTGGCGCCTGTGTGTCCGCCTGCCTTTCTCCCTTCCCCAGAGGACAGTCCCCCTGAAGGTCACAGCCTTGGTTGAGACTGATGAGAATGCCCGGAATACAGGAATCAGCAAACATTTCCCCCCTAGAGAAGGGTCACATCAGAAAGCTGGATGGAAAGCACGTCTTGCTTTGTCATCTGTTACAGAACCTTAAAAGGTAGTGGAAAGTGTCTGCAGTGTAGGGGGAAAACAAACAAAAAAAAAGCCCAAGGGATTCTGTTCCTTTTCCTGTTTACACTTGTGCCTTTACATTGTGATCAGAACGTTGAGTGCTCCAGCTTAAAATAACGCTGGCATCCCCCACCAGTCAGAAAATCAGATACAAATCCTAGTCCCCCAGACTGCCTCGTTAGGGGCCTTGCCAAGTTCATTGACCCATTGGGGCTTTATGTTTTCTAAATTTGCTGTTTTTAAGTTGTGGCAAAATATGCAGACTGTGACATCTACCATCATCGCCATTTTTAAATGTACAGTCCAGCAGTGGTGATATATTATGGGGGAGGAATCATTCCCTACCCTTCTGACTTCTCCACTGAGGCCCCTGTATGAAAGGCAGACTAACAAGAGAAAGAAACAGGAGTTGGTTAACACGCCTGCCTCATGTGTCGGTGGGAGATACCCAGGGAGACCTGGGTCATTCAGACGGTGACATAGGCATTTATGCTGGCATCGGGAAGGGAGCAGGGGATGGAAGCCTGGTAGGGAAGAATAAATGAGTCTGGGACCGATGGACAGCACTAGAAGAACAGATGTGAGTGGTGGTCGTTTGAGACGATGTTTGGTGTCCTCGGCAACTCTCCCGTGACAAGAGTCAATCTTCCCTGGTCACGAAACTCCCAGGAGGACCACTGAGCCACTTTGAGAGGCTCTGTCTGCCTTTGGGCTCATACGGGGTTGCAGAAGAAACTCCTCCCAGCATTTGCTATTTTTCAAATGGCAACAGCTCAAAATAATCAATATGCCATGCAGCACAGTAGAAACTTCTCCATCCCATCTGGGGTCTTTTTAAGCTGGAAGGATGAGCAAATCAACACCAGACAGATTAGTAGGCGGAAAGACCAAAAGGTGGTAACACATCTATGCGGAATTTACATGGCTGTAAATTCTAAAGCATAATGGAGCTGAGCGGGGCTATTTATGTTGTATTTAGGGACCTGGGGCATCGAGGAGGGGGTTTCACATTTTCTGTCTGAGAAGACATATTCCCTGGTAACCTACAACTAGGGGAGACTCACTCTCCCCCCCCACCCCCGCGACATTTTTCTGGGTCACAAAAGGGAGAACAGTGGTGGTTTCTCTGATTCAGGAAAAGGTAGCAGTTTAGGACTGGAGGGTCTCTCCTTTCTGAGGGGCCTACAAAGGGCTTTGGCAAGGACAGACCCTCCCCCTCAGCCCCCAGGGATTTCATTGCTTTTAGCTCCAAATACTCTACATGCCAGAGCAGGCCTGCGGAGATCACTTCTGAGACTCTTGGGGTGTCTGATTCAGGCCCCTTCATACCAAAGTGGCACATTTTGGGGAGGCTTTTTCTGCTACCCTTCAACAGTCACGTTGCTAAGCAACCATCACCCTCCACCTCCAGATCTCACTTCATCTTGCAAAACTAAAACCTTGTACCAAACAACTCCCAGCCACCTCCTCACCACCCCCAGCTGCTGCGGCTCTGCCTCAGGTCTCTAGGAGCTGAGCTATCCTAGCACCGGCGCACGATGGTCCTCATACAATGGACTATTTTTTTAAAGTGTAAAATAAAATATAATCGTTGGGGGGGAATCATTTTCTAAAAGAGTCACAAGTTTTCTGGCAAGCTCCATCTCCCCCCACACAAGCTTTATGGTATTTTTTTTCCTTGTCATTACCCTATTAGAAATATTTAATTATAAGTTACAAAGTAGAACAGAAGCATATAATTAGTTTTGTGTTAGGCCTGATAACTTCAGGCTCAGCAGTTTTGTTCTTTTAAAACCTGGTTGACATTTAGGGAAAAATAACCTTTGCAGAAGCTCATTAGAAGCGGGAACTGTCCCCAACGCTCCACCACATGATTCATATGAAACACATGAGTCATTTCACAAATTTCAGTTTCGTCCATTGAAAAATGAAGACTTTGCAAAGAGGTCCCTTGGGGTCTGAAAAGGGACGTTTTTATGATTTAAAATATGCGGTCAAGTCAAGTGAGGAGACAGGATTTGAGGGGTGAGGAATTCATGTTACCCCAGACAAAGAACTCGAGACCCACAGAACGTAGCAGGAGCCCTCCTTCCAGTGAAATGCATCTTTTACTTTAATGACAACACTCAGGTAGCGTATATCTATAAATACGAGCTGTGTGTCCACCAAATCCCTCATTCCTGGCCTGTTGCTGAGGAAGCAGGAAGCAAAATCCAGCAGGCAGGCAAGTGTTGGGCAAATGGTCGTCACCCACAGCTCAACAAAAGGGCTTGAGCAAGCCGAGACACTCGACCTCTGAACCACTCACACCCTTGCCTCTGACAGCCAGGAGGGAGTCAACCGGCCCAGGCCTTGCCCTGCGGCCACCGCAAAGCCCTGAAACTAGAGCATTCTCCTCACCTCTGCTGTGAACCTTTGCCTCTTGTAACAAAGGTACGCGTGGAGTGTTAAGGATTTCAGATGTCCCTGGTGAACAATGCAATGCCACCTCCCAGCAGGAGGCGGAGGGATGACACATGCCATTACACCCCTGGGTTTTGATGAGGGACAAGACGGAGCTGAGAAAAAATAGTGGAGATGCCGGGGATCGAACCCGGGGCCTCATACATGCAAAGCATGCGCTCTACCACTGAGCTACATCCCCCTCCCCTTCAGCTCTGCCTCCTGAAATTCTCTGCTAAACTTCATTCCTGAGGCCTTTGTCGGTTCCAATTTTGTTCGACAAAGCAAGCCCAAGGAGAGTGTTCTACGTCTCAAAAGGAGGCTCGTTGTTCGTCCTCTTGCAGCTGAAATTCTAGCTGATGCCAGACCCAAGGAACAAAGGAAAACGGACCTGCTCTCGAATGTAACCCCACAGCCGGAAAAGAAGGGAAGGAAAGTGGGTTTCTTTCCATAAAGAAGGGCGTTGCCTGATTTACACCTCCACCCAGAAATCTCGGCTTCCTGTGCTCCGGAGTCATTCCGGCCTCCAGTGACCGAGGTTTACTCATCTACCTGAAGGCCTGTTTTTCGCCGTTCAAGAACTCCTCTGATTACAAAAATTAGCTAACTAAAAGGAGGCAGATCCAGTCCCACACGCGTGGGTTCAACTCTGAAAAAGGAATCTCTTTGCAACCAACAGTTCACTGAAAAAAGCCATTTTCTATCAATTAGCAGCTGTCTCTGTAACTGGGGTTCTGGGGTGTCCCTCCCCCTGCCCTGTAACACTTCTTTCTTCCAGGGTGACCTGGAGGCTCCCCAGAGGGAGAGAAGTCCCAGTGGCTGGCCCTCTGCCCCAGCTCTTGAGATTCCTGGCAGAAAAAGTTGCTTGGGGCCATAAGGAAAACGTACCGCCAAATGTGCTGCGGCCTCAGGTCCCTGTAGACTCCCGTAGTGTAGCTCCAAACCCCTCACAGCTACAGGCCTCAGTGAGCTGGTGTGGGACGCTGGGCCCAGCTGCTGGGGCTCTACTTCTTAACCTCTCTGGCCTTCTCTGTGGACTGAAGATTAGAAATAAAGCCTCCTTTTTTGGGTGGCTGCTATCGCTGGGGGAGCCACACGTGAACTGCAGGGAGCAGAGCCTGCTGCGGGGCCCAGCACGCCTTCCCTCTCTGTGCCTGCGGGTGATACATGGCCTTCGGTGAGGACGCTCCTACTTCCAAACCAGGCAGGCATGGACTTGGCAACTGCAGCTAACAACTAAGAAGGTGCCCTTCTCTCTGGCCCCCACTAAAAGGGGCTAGGGGGTGGGGTGTGGGTAGGGGGCAAGCCAAGAGTCAGCAAACCAAGCAAAACAGGGTTTGGAATTTGCAGTCTCCAGACAGATTACTCACTTCAAAGAATGGCCACTCAGATGTGTGACTTTGCTAAAACTCCCAGTTTCCAGAACTTTCTTTTATTATTTTTTAATTTTCTTACATAGTTGTCCATTGTTGTATAGTATTGAATTTCTTCCCTCAGGTGTAGTCCCCGTGAATCTCTCACCACCACAGCACCTGTGAATCATCACCGTGCTTCCTTGTGCTCCTCCCACCAGTTTTGATCCTTCCCTCCCTTTAAGCCTCAGATCTATAGTTGCCTACAAGTCTTGTCTGTTTGTTTGTTTGATTCTTTGTTCAGTTTCCCTATATTCCTCCTATAAGTGATATCATCCGATATTTTTCTTTTTTCTTCTGACTTACTTCACCGAGCACAATCCCTTCCAGCTCCATCCATGCTGCTGCAAATGGCATGAGTTTGTCTTTTTGATGGCTGAGTAGTATTCCATTGTGTGTAGCGACCACATCTTCCTGATCCACTCATCTATTTTGGGGCATTTGGGTTGTTTCCATATCTTGGCTGTTGTAAATAGTGCTGCAGTGAACAGAGGGGTGCAGGTGTCCTCTCAAATGAGTGTTTTTGTGCCCTTTGGGTAGATCCCTAGGAGTGGACTCACTGGGTCATAGGCAGCTCCATTTTTAGTCATTTGAGGGTCCCCTACACAGCTTTCCAGCGTGGCTGGACCTGTCTGCACTCCCACCAGCGGTGGAAGAGGCTCCTGTTTCTCCACAGCCTCGCCAGCATTTGCTGTTGCCAGTGCTTTCCTGCGGGCCGTTCTCACTGGAGTCAGCTGGCAGCTCACTGTGGTTTTGATGTGCGTTTCCCTGATGATAAGTGATGTCGAGCATTTTCTCATGTGCCCGTGGGCCAGCCGCATGTCCTCCTTGGAGAAGTGGGTTTTTAGCTCTTCTGCCCGTTTTCTGACGGGGTTGTTTACTTTTTGTTGAGTCGTGTAAGCTCTTTGTAGATCTTTGATATCAGTCCCTTATCAGTTGTGTGATGTGCAAATATTTTCTCCCAATCTGTGGGGTGTCTCTTTGTTTTGTTGACTGTCTCTTCTGCTGAGCAGAAGCTTTTGAGTTTCATGTCATCCCAACTGCTTATCTTTTCCTTCATTTTCTTTGCTTCGGGGGATGAGTCTTCAAAGATGTTTCCGAGGCGTCTGTCGTGGAGTGCCTTGCCGATGCTTTCTTCCATGTGTTTTATGGTTTCAGGTCTTACACTCAGGTCTCTCATCCATTTTGAGTTGGTTTTTGTGCATGGTGTGAGGCCGTGGTCTAGCTTCATTCTTTGGCATCTAGCGGTCCTGTTTTCCCAGCACCATTTATTGAAGACTTTCCTTGTTTCCGTGCATATTCTTCGCTCTTTTGTCATCGATTAATTGAACTATGTGTGGCTTTATTTCAGGGTTTTCAATTTGATTCCATTGGTCTGTGTGTCTATTTTTGCTGTTTTAATTATTATGCCTAGCCACATCTTCTATGCAGAAATCCTTGAGATGTTCCTGTAACCTCCTTGCAAACAGTCTATACCGCTCCCTGAGAGACTCAGCATCCTACCACTTCCCCAGAGCTCTCGGAGGCCGCTCCTGGCTCCCGCCCTCAGTCTAGATTCTCTAATAAACTCTAATTCTCTTTTACAGGCCTAATGTTTTTTTCTCGTTTTTATTTTAGTTCTTTTTCTTTATTTTTATATTATTATTATTATTATTATTATTATTATTATTATTATGGCCTCCCTTTATTTAAACAGGCTGATTATTTGCAGACACTGTTTTTGGTGAAACAGGATCGGAGGAGAAGGGCTGCAGGGTGAGGTGTGGAATGGGGATCTTGTGTGAGGCCCCTCTGTCCTTCATCCCACTAGGTGGAGGTGGAGGCCTCAGTGGGAGCACAGATGGTTGTGGGTGGAGCACACAAGGCTCCTTTCAAGCTGAACAAGAGCAATCGCCTTGCTCATAACTTTGAAGCCATGGGGGGGGGGGGGAGGGCAGGAGTGTATCGGCACACTCACCCTCCCTAAAGCCGGAATCCAGTTTTGACCCACCCTTTTCTCTGTCAATAAAAAGGCCAGGATCTTGCCTTGAGCAGCATCCAGCATCCTACAGCCTGCTGGGTGACTCTGTTTCTTTATCGTGTGGTGTCGCTGACGCAACAGAGGATGGCCCCATTGGTGACATGATTTGGGACACAGTTTGGGGCTGAGCTAAGGGAAGGTATTCAGTTGAGCAGGAACCCCTGCTTGCTCTCTTGTTCTGTACAAAACAATCCCAATTATGTCTGCTCTCTGCATGAACTCTTAGAATAAAATCTGTAGGCCTTACTCTGGCCTTTAAGGGCCTCTATACCTGGGCGTCTGTCCACCTCTGGCTCCCCGGGAGCACCTCAGCCACACCTGCCATTTGTTCCTCAGGCTACTTCCCGCCGCAGGGCCTTTGCCCTTGCCTTTCCCCTGCCTGGAACACCACTCCTCAGGTCTCCTTCCCGCTGGCCACCTCTCTACAGAGGCCTACCAACCCCACTCATTCCCTAAGCACCCCCTCTAGTTAGTTTTACTTTCCTTTGCCGCCTTTGTCACCCTCAGAACCTGTTTTTAAACTGTTGTCCGTGCCCCTCACTAGGCGGTAAGTCAGTAGGGCAGGCCTTGTCTCTTGTTTCCAGCTCAGTCCCCAGTGTCTGAGGACTCAGTAAATATGGGTGGAATGAATGAGCGCGAGTCTGGGAAGGGGGTGCGCCGCGCCTGACTGAAGGAGTCGGCCCTGGGGAACTGCTGCAGTTGAGTCACCCTCCCTCCTGCCTCAGACCCAGACGCATTTTCTGAGTAACCCTCTGGGCTGGAGCAACACTTGAGAGGATGGAACAGTCAGCACAGCAGGAGCAGTTCCTGGCCTTGGGAGTGGACAGTCTTATTCTAAGAACGGGCCTAAGCCAAGCGCCCTAGGGCGGAGTGCGGGGCGCTGCGCGGGAGAACCCCCTGGTCGGGCCTGGCTGCGCCCTCAAGCGCTAGGGCGACGGCTCCCAGCAGGGCGGGACTCCCGCCCCGCTCACTCTCTGGCTGGATCTTCCCCGGCGGGTTTGCTTTTCTAGGGGAGAGTAAGGAATGACTTCGAAAGTTGAAGAATTTAATTTGTTTGGAAGAGAAATGAAAAAAAAAAAAACCACCAGGAGCTGGTAAAAGACGAGTAGCCTCCCCGTCGGGGAATCGAACCCCGGTCTCCCGCGTGACAGGCGGGGATACTCACCACTATACTAACGAGGAGCGGCCCTGCCCGCGCTCCGCCGGGGCTTCCCTTTAAGGTGAACTTCCTGCTTCCCGCTCCCCGCCGCCCCGGAGGGTCGTCCGAGCTCGTTTTCTGCCGCCCAGAACCAAGTCCCGTCCGACTAACGTCATCTCGAGGAGCCGTTTCCTGCCCGGCCCTGCCGGAGCCGCGAGGCCCGGGGAGCAGCCGTTACCACAGGCAAACCCGACGCCGCCGACCCGAGCCGGCCGGCGGCGGGAGCAGCGCGGGCCGGCGGCGGCTGACGCGTGGCCGGGTCGGGCCCCCCTCGGTGCCCCCAGCCGCCCGGGACCTGCTCCGGGGTGTTGTAAATAAAGGGGGGCGCCGCTTTTTTGAATCGGGAAGACCCTGTTTCACCGCGCCGCGCGCGAAAACGTTTCTCCCCAAAAGAAAACGAGCTGCCGAAACCCGGGATCGAACCAGGGACCTTTAGATCTTCAGTCTAACGCTCTCCCAACTGAGCTATTTCGGCCGCTGCTGGCACGGAGCGGCGCTTGGGTCCTCCTGGTCGTCGGCCGCCGGGGTCCTCGGCCCGGCATCGGGGGGGCCGCGCCCGCCGCCTCCGGGAAGCCTGCCCTGATCGCGCCTCTCAGCGCGACCCCGCTCCCTGACTGTCTATCCTTAGCCTGTGCGTTGTTTCCCTGCCGTTGCCGTCTTCCCGGCTAGGACGACAGAGCCAGGCGGCGCGGGGAGCCGTCCGCGGGGAGACTGCTCCTCTCCCAGACCGGACGTGGGGCGCGTCTAATCAACACTTGTTGAACGAGCGAGCAAACGCGTGCATGCTCTGGCGCAGAGCCCCGCTTTCTCCAGCTTCCCTCTCTGCACAAGGGAACCAGGGCACCCCGTGGGTGCAGCTCCCCAGTCGTCGGAGGGGCGGCGGGGGTGCTGACCACGCCGGGCACGTGGGAGGTCGGGGGCCTGCATGTGGCTTTCCTGGGGCAGGGGTGCTCAATTCCCGCCTCCGAGCAAGGCCGCCACACCTATGCACCTGCTCGGCTTCAAGGCATGAGGAAGCCAACAGGTGGGCCTCGGGTTCCGCTCTCTGCTTCCCTGCCCTTCGGGAAAGGGGTGGGTGGAGGTTGTTGTCTGGGAGAGAAAGAGCCGGCGGGGAGGGGAGGGGGTGGAGTGTTTGCTGAGCACCTGCTGACTTCGGACCCAGCGACAAGCACAGACCAGGACAGCTGCAGTGACAGTAACACCAGGACTAATGGCTCACAGTGAGGGCTGGAATGCTGGGGAGGGGGCAGTCAGAGAAGGGGAGGGCCCGGGAGGCCTGAGGAATGATGATTCAGCAGTGTAAAGAGCTGAAGAGTCCCTCGGATGGAGGGAACAGCAAATGCAAAGGCCCTGGGGTTGAGACAGGGTCGGCTCTGCGGAGGCACAGGAAGTCACCATGGAAATGGGTAGGGGGAGAGGCAAGGTCAAAGAGGTTGGCCGAGGCCAGATCTGGCCTGCCTTGGCAAGGCCATGGCATTAGGTTTAGTGGTTCCCTCAGCGGAAATGGAAAACCTTTGGAATTGATAGCGGTTTTGACCTGGGAGGAAGGGCAGGACTTTGTCTCAGCATGGAAGGCAGTGTCAGCCAACGTCCGCAACCTCCTGGAGCAAACAGTCCCTTAAGTGTCCCCAAACACAATGCTATGGGCTGAGATGTGATCTACCCCCTATCCCACGACCACCCCACCCCACTCCCAAAGACTTATAAACTGAAGCCCTAACTTCAGGTACCTCAGAATGCCACTGAATTTAGAGCTAGGGCCTTTAAAGAGGAAATTAAATTAAAATAGGATCTTCAGGGTGGCCCCTAATTCAACAGGACTGGTATTCTTCTAAGAAGAGGAGATTAAGACAGCACAGACAAGGACAACCACAGGAAGAGACAAAAGAGAAGGCGCCAGCCATCCGCAAGCCAAGGAGAATGCTCTGGGGGAAAAAAAGCTGCAAAAATTAATTTCTATTGGGTAAGCCATAGCAGCCCCAGCAAACAGACTGAGGCTATGATATACCTGCCCATCCTGACACCTAATGTGGCTGGATTTCCTGGATAAGGGGAAGATTTCTGATTTCCAGGGTCTGGGAGAAACAGGAGAGTTTGTCTCCCTTCTGGCATCCTTGGCTCCCCTTCTGTCAAGAATAGAGTCCCTTCTGGAGAACTTCCTGCAGAGGCATTGCAACTGTCCTTTTACGGGTACAGCCCTTTGTGTTCATATGGATGTCAGGTCTGGCTAGATCCAGGTGCAAAAGCGATGCAGCACACCCACTGTTGAGCATCTGAGAGAAGAAAGAGGTTCTGAGGGCCATTTAGACCTGACTCTACAGTGATCCCAAAGCAAAGTGCTATGGAAATGTAATTTATGTCATGAAAAATTGAGAAGGTAAATGAGGTCATGTCTGGAGTCTCATGACCTTTGCTAATACTTTAAAATTTGCTTATTTACTTGTTTTGTTTTCCCAGAATTTTTTCAAATCACTCAATTCATACAATCTGTCCTCAGTTTTTTTCACTTATCAATTCAAACCTGATACACACGTGCCTCTCAGTAAGCAATTACTGAATCAATGAGTTACTTGAGGGTTTAATTATATTATGAACCTCCAGGGCTGCTGGAACAAATGGCCACAAACTGGGTGGTGTAAAACAATACTCTTACTCTCATCGGCGTGGAGGTCACAATTCCACAATTGCGCTGTCAGCAGGCTTGGCCTCTCCTGGAGGCTCTGAGGGAGAAACTGTTGCTCGTGTCTCGCAGCTTCTGGTGGCCACCACCCATTCTGTGGTTCCTTGGCTGAGGGTGCGCCTTCCCACCTCTGCCTGGGTCTTCACGGGCCTGTCTTTTCCTCTTGTCTCCTATATTCACGCGTCTTTGGGCTTAGGATCAAGCAGGATGATGTCCTCTTGGACCCTTACCTTATTTTCATCTGCAAAGACCGTTATTTCAAATAAGATCACATCCTGAGGCCCCAGGAGGACATAGCTTGTGGGTGCCGCTGCTTCAACCCACTGCCTGCCGTCGCCATCACATTATAAGAAAAGGCTTGCTGTAGTGGCAGGACAGACACAGGGCAGGATCTCTATGACCTGAGCAGACTGAGTAAAGGAGAAGTCCTGGAGCCCTCGGTGGCTTTTCAGGCTTTTATTGGGTTTTACTGGGTACACAGCAGGCAGGGGTGCTGGGGGGCCGGGAGGCTGGTAGGCCTCCTAGCCCCCAGCAAGCCTTCACTCTGTCTGGGCTCTCCGGCCTTCTCTCGTGTTCTCTCTGCTTCTCTCACGTTCTCTCTGCTTCTCTTGTAGTTCTGCTTTCTGCTCTCCTGGCATCCCCGTGACGCCACCCTTAAAAAGCCCAGTCTCAGCCCAGGTGAATCCCATCTACCTACGCCCACAACCCCGCCGCCATCAGGCATGTGGTCAGGACCGCAAGGGTCCATCATCCATCCTGATGGCAGGAGGGCAGAAAAGCCCGATGTCATTTACTTACCCTACACTTACAAAGTCAGTAATTTTAAATGTTGTGTGCCCAGGGGAATCACAGACCAAAAGTGACTCCCCAAAGCAGGTGAGATTTCTGCCCATATATATTTTTTTGGTTTTGTTTTTGTTTTTAACATGACATATGTCATCTCTTTTATCTTTATTTTTTTATTATATATATTTGTAGGGTAAGGAAAAATGTCAGGCTTTTCTGCCCTCCCGCCATCAGGATAGATGATGGATCCTGCGGTCCTGACTGCAGGCCTGATGGCGGCACCTGGAGCAGGGTGGGGCATAGGTAGATGGGATTCACCTGGGCTGAGCCTGGGCTTTTTAAGGGCGGTGTCACGGGGTCGCCAGTAGAAGCCGAGAGAGAAGCAAATAAACAGCAGAATGAACGAAAGAGCAGAGAGAAGGCCGGAGAGCCCAGACAGACTGAAGACTTGCTGGGGGCTGGGAGGCCTGCCAGCCTCCCGGCCCCCCAGCACCCCTGCCTGCCGTGTACCGGGTAAATCCCCATAAAAAGACCTGCAAAAAGCCACTAAGGACTCTGACTCCTCCTTTACCCGGTCTGCTGGATCAGAAGACCTGCTCAGTGTCCAGTCCTGCCTCTACAATATTTTACATCATTTTTCATTTTTGTACAATGTATGCATTTTCATCTTGGTTCTGCCCATATTTTATACTGTTTTAACCCGTGCTGGGAGGAATAAAGGCCTTTAAGGAGGACATACACAGGTGTTCTGCAGTCACACGGTGTGTAATAAAGGTTTTCAAAATAATGTATTTATTTATAAATATTTTACATCATTGTTCATTGTTGTCCAATGTGTGGTTTCTCCTCTCAGGTGTAGTCCCCACGCAATCCCCACGCTGTCACCCGTGCACCATCCCACAGTCCCTCGTGCTCTCCCGCCCCTGTTTCGATCCCTCTCCCCTGCAGAACGTCTCTGATTTATAGCTGCCTGTTGATTTTGGTTTTTTGTTTATTGTTTGTATTTTTCTGATCCCTTATTTGGTTCCCCTATATTCCTTCTAGAAGTGAAACCATCTGATAGTTTTCCTTTTCCTTCTGACTTACTTCACTGAGCACAATCCCTTCTAGCTCCATCCATGTTGCCGCGAATGGCAAGAGTTAATCTTTTTTGTTGCTGAGTAGTATTCCCCGGTGTATGTAGGCCACATCTTCTTGATCCAGTCACCTGTTTTTGAGCATTTGGGTTGTTTCCATATCGTACCTATAATAAAAAGTGCTGCAATAAATAAAGGGGTGCAGGTATCCTTTTAAATTAATGTTTATATATTACTTTTCCATAAGAGGAAACTCAGGCACACTCTCGCGCACCCTCATCCTCTCCAGGGTTATTTTTAATGCCACACGACCCGTGCAGGTCCCTGCAGGTGACCGCGGTCACCGCGGCCTCAGGAAACAAAGGTCGAAGGGGCTTCCTCGTATTTATTTAAAATGCAAGCGCGGCCTCCCCGTCGGGGAATCGAACCCCGGTCTCCCGCGTGACAGGCGGGGATACTCACCACTATACTAACGAGGACGAGCCGCGGCAGGGCCGCCGCCCGCCCGCCCATAGAGACGCGGCCGCGCAGACTCCGCCCCGCGCCCCGCCAGGGGACCCGCAGGACCCGGCGGCCGCTCTATCCAGGCTGGCGGGGAGCGCAGTCGCGGCCAGGGGATGTAGCTCAGTGGTAGAGCGCATGCTTTGCATGTATGAGGCCCCGGGTTCAATCCCCGGCATCTCCACCTTTTGCCATTTTTTTTTTTCCTCTAGGCCGTGACTCGGGGGACGCGAGGAGCGAGGGGACCCGGCGCCCGAGAAGGGGGGCCTGGGCGCGCACGGGGCCGGCGGGGGCCGCTGTCGGGGCGCAGGGCCGGCCCCGGGGCCCGGATGGAGCGGGGGCTGGTGCTGCGCCGGCCGCGAGCGCCGGGGTGCGCGCCGAGGCCAGGGGGCCGGGGGGGCCGGGGGGCCGGGAGGGGGGGTCGGGAGGCCTGGGGGGGGCCGGGGGGCCTGGGGGAAGCCTGGGGGGAGGGGCCGGGCCGTGCGCGGGGCCGCGGGAGGGTCTGGCGCGGGCGGAGGCCGAGGTCGGGCGGCTCCCAAGGCTCCCCCGGGCCACCGCGGCGGCCACCGCGAAGCTGCCGGCCGGACGGCGCACCCGGGGGGCGGGGGGCGAGCCGGGGTGGGGGGGGACAAGGGGGGAGAGGGGGAGCGGGGATGGGAGGAGGGGGGGAGCTGGGGAGGGGGGAGCCTGGGTGGGGGGTGGGAGCAGGGGCGTGGGGATGGGACGGGGGGGCGGGGGGGTCGGGGGGAACCGGGGGACAGGGGTGCTGGGGGGGTGGGAGCCGGCGGGGGGGGGGCAACGGGGGGAAGGCGGGGGTACCGGGGTTTGTGACTGGGCACTGGTGGGGAAAGAGTGGGTCCGACCGGGAGGGGGTCGCAGCCCGCTGAGAGGAGCCTGTCTGGGTGGACACCCGGGGCCGTGGGGAAGGTGTTCTTACGGGTGTGAGCGGACACCCCCCGAGAGGCCGAAGCCCCACAACTTCAAGGAGCAAAGCAGACGCGTGTGAAGCCAGTGTCCACGGGCCCTGCCCGTGCTGCCCCTGAAGGCGCCCCCTGACCCCTAACTGACCCCGTGGGTCACGGCTCACCCCTCAGCCCGCGGGTCGGGCGCTGCCCAGCCTCTGCCCATCTCCACCAGCGGCCCTGGGGGCGCCGCGCTGCGACTCCTGGCAGTGTCCAGGTATCTCCCCGAAGGCCGGGCTCCCCGATTTCACTACCAGGCATGAAGGTGCGCACCCTCTGGACTCTCCCCGCCCGGGTGTTGGTGGGGCTCCCCTCCCCCCCCCCCCCCCCCCCCCCGCTGCAGGGTGCGAGGGTGGCCGGATGGCAGGATGAGGTTTCCTGATGGCGCAGCCTCCCGTGTGGCTGTATCCTGACCCTGAGGCCAGCTCTCCGCCTGGCCTCCCGTCTTCTAACCTTAGACCACGCTCCCCATGGATAGAACATTCTGGATCAAACGTCATCTCTTTCCTCCGTGGTTTCTGTCTTGCTTTAAAGCTTTCCGTGAGCCTTTTAGGCATTCCCTGCAACTTTCGGGGTGTCAGTGCTCACATGGGGTGTGCTGACAGCGAGAAACACAGCGCCTGCCGCCACCACCGCCAGGGTCCAGGGTGGGCGACTGGCCAGTGACCAGGGTGGGACCCCTGAAGGCGAAAAACCACACCGAGGCTTGCTAGTGAGGGAACAGCCCCTGCGCAGCTGACAGGGTGCTTCTGGGAAGATGCAGGGACCCAGGGTGGCCTGAGGGCATGTGGTGTGATGACACAGGAAAGCAGGTCTGTGTCTGCACACCCTTGGACCTTAGGCTCTCCAATGACGGGGGTCCGCAGAGGGACTCGAGCAGGCAGCAGGCAGCGCACCCGGTCCTGAGAAGAGCAATGCAGGTCCCGGCTCCCTGGACCTCCGTCCCTGGACCACCTCTCCTTCAAGATGAGGACACACCCTGTCCCTTGCCCCAGCGACTCCACCCCTGGGTGTGATGCACGGGTATACACACAGGCGTGAAATGACACACGAGGGTCTTTAATGGTTGTGTTCACATAGCAAATGACCAGAAAGTACCGTCACCGGAGTCTGGCTTCAACAATTTTGGCAGAGTTGCCTATAAGGGGACCTTGTGCAGTTGTTGAAAACGACAGGGCAGGGGCTCCATGTGCACAGGGCGACAGGGTGCTCCCTGCGGGTCTGCAGACAGGGAGCCGAGCCCAGCGTGCGCTCTGGGAAGGACTCCCTTTCCCTTCTAGAACCTTCTGGTCCTTTTGAATGTCATAGTATGTGCAAAAAGTGTCGAATCAGTGCAGAAATATACCTGTCAATCCGTTCAGCTTTTTTTTTTTTTTTTAAGATTTATGTATGTGTATAAGAGCTGGGGTATAGGCGAGAGTTGAGGAGGGTGAGAGGATCACCAGAGACAGAGTGGGGAGCAGAAAAGGAGGATCCACTGAAATCCACTGCCGAGGGGAGCAGCGGGGAGACAGGAGAGGTCTGCTGCGCCCTGTGGATCAGCTCCCTGGCCGGGGATTGAACTCATGCTGCAGTGGCTGCAGATTGCTACCAGGGAGGCCCCGAACCTGTTTGGCTTCTGACAAGGAGTCCCAGTCCATTCAGTGGTGTGCATGGGGGGGAGGGGGGCACACAAACTCCAGCACAGGGCCCTGGGACAACCAGCCATGCGCAGTGTCACGGGCCATCAACCTCACACCAGATGCAAAAACCAAGGCAGACGAAGAGCTAAAATGATGAAACTCTTACAAGGGAACACGAGGGAAAGCCCGCGGCTCCTTAGGCAGACACCAAAAACACAAGCTACGTGGAAAAACACAATAAAATGGACTTTGGTCCAAACTAAATCCTTTTATTTCAAAGGGACTGTCAAAGTGCAAAAGCAACTTGAACAGGCGAGAATACCTGCCTGTCACCTGACGGGTGTTTCCAGAACCCTCACAAGCTCAGGGAGATGAGGAACCTGATGAAATGGGCGATAAAGGCTGCATTCACCACAGGTGAAAGGCAGAAACGATCGCGACCAGCAGCAGGCGTGTAGGTGAGCAAGGTGTGCTGTGGCCAACAGTGGGGAAGAGGAGCGGCCGGGAAGAGGAGCGGCGCGCTCATGGGCGCCTCCCCCAAGGAGCCAGACTCAGGAGCGGGTGCTGTGCCAGCTCTAGAGGCGAGTGACAGCCCCGGGGAGGCCGGCAGCTGGTTGGGGCTGGGGCTGACTGCTGACGGGGCCCAGGTTTCTTTCGTCATGAAAATGCTCTGGAATTAGGGATAAGTTACCCACTGTGTCTCTAGCTCCCTCTCACAAACACACACCCACACGCCACTGACTGTACACTTCAGAGTGATGAGATCTGTACAGGTCAACGGTATCTCAAAAACAAAAACAAAAAACCCCAAGGTCGAAACCCTGCCCAGGTAGTTTCCTCCCCGCAGCTGACAGGAAGGTGGGCGGGGGTGGGCTGCGGCTCCTCCCTCCGCACAGCAGCCAGCACCGGTGAGGCCGGCCTGGTTTCCCGGAGAGGCTGGAGCCCAGATTTCGGAGGGGGAATGACCCCCCACTTTCGCCTATTGCCGTGCGGTCTGTGGCCACGGGGGTCTCACCTTGAAGGCACTGGAGGGCTAAGGTCCAGGGAGGGTGAGGGGCGAGAAGGGCCTGGCCTCAAGGACGGACGGGGAAAAGGGCAGCTGCCGAGTCCCGAAGCAGCCTGGGCGGCAGAACACCCAGCGAGGCCGCCACAGGCGCCGGAGAGCAGGGCAGCTGGCCCGGGGGGAGCCCTGCTGCCCAGCCCCAGCCCTGGGCCGCGGTGCCACCTGCGCGTCCATCAGGCAAGACGACCTGGGTGGAGGGTACTTTACCTCACAGCCCCAATCACCCTGCCCCTGCCAAAGGCTGCAGCCGCGAGAGGCCGTGACGGGGGAATCTAGGGCCTGCAAGTCTGTTCCTCCTGCTCACCTGGGGACCCCCCACGTCCTCTACCTTCCTCCCTCACACTGGGGGAAGAGGCAGGGAAGGGTCGGGTCCTCAGGGCGTGGGCTCGCGGTCCACGGGAAGGCTGTGTGGGCATGTCCGGCAGAGCCCACGCAGGGTGTGAGGCAGCCGACCACGTCGGGGACACGCCACCCCTGGCCACCCTTCCCCTGAACAAAGTGGTGCAGAGGCAGGACCCTTCCTGCTCTGGCCACTGAGCCCAAGGCCGTGCCACCCTGCAGGACTAACGTCCACACCACCAGGCAATCGCCGTCCGGTACTACGGTCACACCGAGAGCCACCGCCAGGGGGCGGGCAGCTGCGGGGCTGAGGTAAGGAGCGTCCCAGGCTGGCCAGCCCCCTGGGAGCAGTCCCAGCCCTGCGGCCAGCCCCATCAGCGCTCAGCGGTGGGACGAGGCTTTTCCGATGTCAGCGTGCCCGGCCTTGGGGGTCCACTCGCAGCACTCGGCCAGCAGGCCAGGGGTCAGCGGTCGGAAGTGGGGGGCCAGGCTTTCTGGACGTCGGCGTGCATGGCTTGGGGAAGCCACTCGCAGTACTCAGCCAGCAGGTCTGGGGAGAGGCGGTGGTGGTGGCTGACCTGGCCGCCAGCGGCTGCAGAGCAGATCCTTCCACCAGCCCTGGGTGACCGGTGGGCCCGTCACTCCCACCCCCTCGGCCATGGAGGCATCTTGGTCAACTCACATTTGGGGTTTTTCTTCCAGGCAGCCAGCATGGCATCTTGGTTGTCAGCCTTCTCGGCTACCAGGGCTCTCAGGAGACTCTCCGTCCTGGGCTGTAGCCTGCAGGGGACCAAGGTCTTGGGGCCTCAGGCTGTTCAGCACTGGCCACTGCAGGCCTGGGGCAAAAAGTCTCCCTCCATCTGCACTGTCTTCTTGCCTCTGCTCCCTGGGCACCTTGCACACAGGCAGCCCTGGCACATGCTGCATACTCCTTCTGGAGCCTTCCTCAATGTCTGCCCACCTCGCCTCTGGCTCTCCCTGACCAGCCCCACCTGACGCCACATCCCCAGTGTCCTGCTTTGGCCCTGCAGGGCCCTGTCACCACCGCCAACCATACTAGCTACTCCGTTTGGGGGTTTCCCTGGGCCTGAACGGGGTCCAGGGTCATGCCTGATTTCGGGCAGAGCAGATGTGACCATCCACAGGGGTGGGGTGAGGGGCAGTGTGAGGGTGCTGGTCTGGTGCCTGCCTCAGGCCTCTGTACCAGCCAGGGCACTAGCCTCAAAGGGGAGGCGTCTCTGTGGGGCTGGGTCACGGCAGAAAGGTGACAAAGGCGGGGTGGGGACAGGTGGAGGCAGGTTCTGGGGGTGGGCCTTTCTCGCTGGAGTAACCTCAGGGCTCAGGTGTGTGGCTGCCTTCTGTCGACACCTAGCAGCTTTCTGGAGTTGACAGTGTACCCCCAAACCACCTCAGATGTACCCTTACGTGGACGGCGCCTGAAGCGGCCACGGCCAGCAGGAGCCTTCAGAGGGAGATGGCCCTGCCCACACCTTGGCCTTGAACCTCTGGCCTCCAGGACTGTCAGAGAGTAACTTTCTGTGGTCTGAAGTCACAAGGTCGGTCTTTCCATCGGTGGCCCCGGGACACTAGCACCACCCTCACACCTGCCCGCCCACGGCGCCCGGGGCAGTACCTGGCCCACGTCTTGAGCATGGTGCTGGGCCTGGACAGCAAGCAGCCCTGGAAGGCAGCCAGCCTGCGGAAGACCTGAGGAACAGAGGAGGGTCTCAGGCTCCCTGCGAACCCCATGTCTGAGAGGAGGGGCCAAAGGGAGCCACTGGCCGCCACCCACCTGTCCTTCCAGCAGGAACCGGGCAAAGTGTTTGTAGCGATCGATGCCCTCTGGAAAGTCCACCTGGGCCGCGGGGAGGGGCCAGCCGACGCGGTCTGAGGGCAAGAGGCAGTGAGCGGCGCAGGGATGGAGCCCCCGAGGCCCACTGAAGGGGCAGAGCCGCCGCATGGACACACACATGCACGCACACACTCACACACACGCAAGCCTAGGCCAGAGGACGGGCGTCTGCAGGGCCCAAGGCCGCAGGAATCCAACTCACAGAAGACGCTGGGCCGGTGGCACAGCACCCGCCCCTTCTCGGGGCAATAGATGGGCGGGGGCTCCTCTAGGGGCTTCTCGAACTGGCAGTAAGAAGGCAGCAGCACCGGGATCCACTGGATCTCCACGGCCGAGAGGCCTGGGACCAGGGAGAAGGTCTGGGCGTCAGGGGGTGCGCCACCACCAGGGGCCTCAGGCTCCCCCAGGTCCCAGGCAGCGACACCCCGCACCCGGCCACGCTGCTACCTTTCATGTACATCTTGGTGGTCTCCACGATTTCCTGGTAGACCACAAACTCGGGGAGCTCTCTGAAAAGGACGGAGCTGGGGTGGATGAAGACGGGGTCATCGAGGAGCGGCGTCTGTGGAGGGAGGCGCAGCACAGGAGAAGTCAGCCCCCTCGGCCGTGCACAGAGCGTCTGGGCGGTCGCTGGGCAGCGTGCAGGACGGGGGCGGGGGCAGCACCTGGCCCGTGAACCCCAGACATGTGACGCTGAGTGACAGTCAGACACTGGCCGGTTCACAGAAGGAGATCTGAGATCGGCGAGGACAGAGTGGACTCAAGGGGCAGGCGATGGGGGGAAATAGGTGGTTTTCTTCCCGGGTGATGGAACGCCCAGCAAAGCTGTGACGAGCGGCCCTGTCCTGGGGACGCGCCGAGAAGGGCTGGGACTGTGCGACTCACATCCGAGCACAGCTGGGGCAGAGCTGGTGCCCCCAGAAGTTGTGCTCTGTACACCCCGCCCCGGTCCCGGGCAGGCAGGCCCAACAGCTCCCCAGGAACCCTGCTGCCTGTCCCCAGGCTGGTGTCCTGAGGTGCCCCGCGCCCAGGCCAGTGGGACAGATGACAACAGGGGGAGGTTGGGGAGAGGAGCCCAGGGCCCAAAGCCAGCCAGACCCCCACCCCGCCAGTGTCCAACCTTGTAGGCATTCCTCCACTTTTCGTCCAGCAGCTCCTCGCTCTGGACCCTGCGGGCCAGATGGTCGCCCAGGCCGGCTGTCACAATCTGCCGCAGGTAGGTCACCTGGCTCTCAGAAGGCGGCTGCATCTTGGGGTCCACGAAGAGCCCAGCCTCTGGGCACACGGCGTTGACTGCGGGGACAGCCAAGCGTGAGGATGGTGGCGGCTGTGCCGGCTGGGGGGCTGGCTCCGTCCCCACCTTCCAGAAAGCCCTTGCCACGCTCGGTGAGCTGCGGCCTCAGGCTCCTGCTGCCGGGGCCTCTCCCCAGTAGACCCCCCTCCTCCATGGGCGACAGGGCATGCTGCCAAGAGGTGGCCACCCACACGCTCCCAGGGTGGACAAGGGACTCAGGTCGGGCCTGTGGTGCAAGGACGGGGCTGCTGGCCAGGACTTCTGGAAAGCCCACCCTGTCCCTGCTCCCGCGCAGAAAGCTGATGGTAAAGCACCAACTAACTGCCTTCCCAGCCAGCAGAGGCCTGAAGGGGAGCTGCGTGCCGCGGCAGGCAATGCAGGAGGGACCCCTGCTGCTGCTGGGCTCCTCTCACTGGGGGAGCAGGCCAGGGTGCGTGGCCGCCGCTCCCAGGGTGCAGTGGTCCAGCGTGGGGCCGACCAATGTGCTGTGGCTGGTCTGGAGGCCGGGCCCAGGGCCGGGACAGCAGCACAGGACAGGGACACACTAACGCCGTGTGTCGGGGACAGCAGCAAGCCGCGGGGCACTGGGCCTGGCGCAGATCCCAGCACCCTCTGCCTGGAGCAGCCACCCCAGAGGGACCCAGGAAGTGTCAGGGCCTCTAAGGAGGTAAGAACATATTCCCATATTCCTGGGACCGCTGCTGGCAGGAAAGCTAGGCATGTCAGGCCCTGTGTGAAATCCGGGGCGGGGTGCCATCTCCATAGAGGGGAGGCTGAGCTCTGGGACCGCTTGGAGGGACGCTGGACACAGCTGCCTTGGGGGGCGGGCGGCAGAAAGCCAGAGGGGAGGCGCAGGGCCAGAAGGAAGGCGGGAAAGACGGAACCTTCTGTTCCAATGCTTGCATGTAAAGCTCCTCTGCCTCCCCACAAAACATCCAGGAGAGATTAAAGAGAGAGGAGGAGAAATCGGGAGGGCGGGTGCTGGGGACAGGACACGAGGGGCCGTCGCCCGGCACCTACTGGGATCCCCGGCTCATCCCGCTCTCACGCGGCCTCAGTCAGGGACAAAGAAGCCAGCTCAGAGCACCGGAGGGAAGCAGGGACCACGCCACGCCGCCCCCCAACCCGGAAGCACGGGAGCCCCAGGATGAGGCAGGGGCCGCGGGTGACAAGGGACAGGCCTGGCGACAGCCAGGCCCAGGCAGGCTGGCAGGAGCGCCGTGACCACACCTGCCGTCTCTGCCCCGACAGGCCCACGGGAGCTGCAGACAGAGGCCGGAGGGACCGGGAGGACCGTGACGAGATGCAGCTCAAGACCAGTTGAACCAGAAGGGGGCAGCGAGTCAGGGTCTCTGCAGGCACCCGGGGGCCAGGGCAGTAGGGTGGGGGTGTGTGTGGGGGGAGGGAAGGGGTGGGGGCTGGGGGGCTTACCCGCGGTGGTGAGCTGGCCGCGCAGTCTCCGGATCTCCAGCATGGCCTTGTACCGCAGCCCGTTGGCCTCGCAGAACTGGGGCGAGCAGCCGGCGTACTCGCAGGCCCCCACGGCACCTGGGGGCGGAGAGGAACACTCACCTCTGCCCCCACGTGCCCTCCCGGGGGGCCCGCCCGGCACGCACCTAGCAGCACCATGATGTCCCCGAGCTTCAGGGACGCGCCCGGCCCTGCCCAGACCCTCTTCATCTGGGCCACCCGGGCGCGCCGGCCCTTCAGCTGGGCGAGCTCCTGGTCGCTGGCGGCCGGCCTGCAATGGACGGACCCCGGTTACTGCCCTGCCCGGCTGCCGCGAGGCCCCAGGGGTGTGGACGCGCTTTCTAATCCCCAAAGCTGAGACGCAGTCAGGGAGAAAGCAGTGGGCTGAGGACATGTGCCATCACGGTGTCCCCACTGAGCGCCCGCACCGCCAGACCTCGCAGCTCCGACCCCACGGGCCGCGCAGAGCAACCCTCCTGTGCCAGAGCGCACTCGCGCCACCTCAGGCCAGCCCGAGCCCCAGGGCAGCATGGAGACGTGGCTCAACCGTGGCCCAGGCGCCCAGGCAGGGACGGTGAGCTGGCGCACGACGTCAGGCTGGGCAGCACCTGGAGTCCGTGTGAGCTGACCCCCGCGCCGCAGTAACGCCCTAGCACGCCCCTAGGAGGGGAGGGGGATGCCCCGCTAAGCTGCGCGCTCAGGACGGGTGGAGGGCGACGTAGGCAGACGGGCTCCCCAGAGCGGGTGCCGTCAGGGCGGCCGGGGTCCCCAAAGACAGGGCTCTGTGGTGCGGCTCACGCAGAGCGACATTAGTCAGGACGACACAACGTGGCGCAGTCCTCGCACAGGAGGACGCGGGGGAAGAAAGCGACGACGCGCTGGAGGCAGAACAATCATGTACCAGCAGGCCCGGCGGAGCCAAGGGAGCTCCGAGGGTGAGGGCCACCGACAAGGGGTCTGGGGGCAGGAAAGACGGTTGGGGGGGGGTCCAGCACACAGACTCTGCAGGACTCAGGTGGCTCCCCCAGGCCAGGCCCATGAGTGTCCAGCCCGACTCTACCTGTCCAGCTCCTCGAACAGCTCCCGGACAGTCATGGCGGCCACGATGGTGATGGCGTAGGGCAGGCAGCCGTGCTGCCGGCTCAGTGCCAGCATCTTGGCGTAGCGTGGCGCCACAGGGAAGGTGGCCATGGTCCTGCCCAGTGCGGTGATGGGGCTGCTCAGCCGGGACTTCTGCAGCTGCTTCACCCTGGAGCACGGGGGTCCAGGAGGTGGCGTCAGCCCAGGACTGCGGTGCCCGGGGAAGGGATTGGCTCTCCACCCCCACCTCCGCCCTGCCCGACCCACCGGTCTGGTCGTGGGGGCATCTGCAGGGCACCCAGCGCCACCAGCAGCTCCTCGGCAGCAATGAGGGCCTCCACGGAGGGAGGGGTCGGGAAGGGGAAGTTGATGACCTGGAAGACGGGAGGGCGTGAGTCCCACACGGAGGAGACCGTGACCACAGGCCAGCCTGGCAGGAGGATGGGGCTCTGCCAGAGTAAATGGAGCAAACGTGGCCGGACAAGGGGGGACAGGGACGACGGCCCCGGAGAAGAGACAGCGGACAGCAAGAGCTCAAGCACGCAGGCTGCACCACGGATCACGCACGCAGCTGGTGCCCCACGAGGGACCGGGACCCGGCATGAAGGAGTGGCGCCCTGGTCCCTGCTCCCACACTGAGCCTGGGCACACGATGCTGAGAGCAGCTGGACCTGCAGGGCGCAGCGCAACTCCGTAAGCGTGAAGTGCCCGGAAAGACAAATGCATGCCAAGTGGACTGGTGGCTGCCGGGGCCCAGAAGGCGCGGCGGGAGTGGCTGCTCGTGGGGTGGTTGTCGCTGGGTGTGGAGTCTCCATGTGCCTAGGACCAACCCTCCTGGAGCAGGCGACAGGTGGGCCACCTCAGAGGGAGACGTGGGCTTGAGGGCACTGCCAGCACCCCCATCCCGAGGCCTGGTGGGAGGGCCTCAGCGAGCCTGACTTCTGGCCCAGGCAGCCATCCTGGGTGCTCCAGGGGTGCAGCGCTGGCAAGCGGGACCCTGGGTGACTGAGGGGCTTTGGCCACTATAATGTCCTTTCGGAGCCAGGCTGCTGGGCAGGGGTCCTGGGCGCAGCCCTAGGAGCCCAGCAGGCAGACAGGACACAGGAGCCCAGCGGGGTGGGGCAGGACCGGGGCCGCACAGACCTTTTCGATGTTGAGAGCTTTCATCTGCAGGATCAAGTCTTCCACGGGCCTCCGGGTGATCTCAGGAGGAGGAAACTGCTCGAAGTCTCCGAAAACCGCCGAGGAGTAGAGCCTGGCAGAGAGCAGTGTGCTCAGCGCTGGTGGCAGAGCACAGACACCAGGGAGTCCTGCTCGGCACAGCGGGCACGGCCGCCTCCCCCGTGCGGGGGCTGATGCCACAGCTGCTCGCCGGGGCGAGGACTGACCAAAGTGAAGGGCAGGCACCACCTGGAGCAAGGCCTGGCACACAGCCAGGGCAAATGTTAACTAGCTCTTCCTTTCCAGTTTTCTCAGTTTTCCTTTTTTGGCAATTTTGAGCAACATTAGGAAAATGAGTTACAAAGCCATAAAAAACAACAGGGCACAGACTGAGAAAAAACATTTGCCCATGGCACATCTGACAAAGATCTATTTTCCCAAATGTATAAAGAATTTTTGTATTGTGGGTCCTCAGCACTATGAAGCTATCAGCAGCCACTGCAGCACGAGTTCAAACCCCGGCCAGGGAGCTACCCACATGGCACAGCAGACCTCTCCTGACTCCCCGCTGCTCCCCTCCGCAGTGGATTTCAGTAGATCCGCCTGTTCTGCTCCCCACTCTGCCTCTGGTGGATCCTCACCCACCCACACATCTGGCCTGCACCCCGGCTCCTGCATAGATAAATCAATCTTAAAAAAAAAGAAATTTCTTACATCGAGACAACCCGACTAAAGGCAAGGAGAAGGCGGGAACAGACATTCCCCACAGCTCCCACGGAAGGCCAGGACCCAGCAACGGTGCTCCCTGCCCTCGCCCAGTGGACGCGCCACCTGCCCCCGCAAAGAGGCCACGACTTCAAAAAAGAAAAGTAACAGGCGTGAAGCGGCTGGAGAAACGCGACCCTGGCCACGCGACACGCTGCAGTCGCTGCGGAGAAGACTCGGTCTCCCCGCGGGTGACACGCAGGGGCCCGTGATGACCCAGAGGTTCCGACACTTGAGGACGCGCTTGCCGGGGACGTCCACGGCGGCACTGCTCACGAGGGGCACAGGGACGCCGCCGAGTGCCTGCCCGCGGGAGGACTGTGGTCCCCTCACACGGTGACGGCACAGGGCTCGGCCTGAAGGGGAGCGAGGTGCTGAGCCAGGCCACACCACAACGCACCCCAAACACAACCCCGAGCAAGAGGCCAGACTGGATGCGAACTGCCAGGGGCTCGAGTGCGAGCGGAGCCGCAGGACCCCGGGATCACAACACACCCGCGCGACTGCTCCTGAGAGTGGGGAACTTCCCGGCACGGGGATGCCATCTTCCCATGGTTGCTGACAGAAAACCAGCGAGCCAAGAGCGGGGCCTGGCCACAGGTGAGGTCTGGAAGCCGAGTGCAGAGGACACAGTGGACACAGGCCCAAGGCCCCTGAGGAGGAAGCTGGGCCCACCTGTAGCAGTGGCCGGGCTCTGTGCGGCCGGCACGGCCTGCACGCTGATCAGCCGAGGCCTGGGAGACCCAGGTGATGCGGAAGGACGACACGCCGGTGACACGGTCGTAGAAGCGCTTCTTGACCTTCCCGCAGTCCACCACGTACTTGATGCCCGGGATGGTGAGGGACGTCTCGGCCACGTTGGTGGCCACCACGCACAGCCGAGTCCCCTCTGGGGGAGGCTTGAAGACCTGGCAGCAAGGAAGCACGAGCGTCAGGTGAGAATTCAGGGGCAGAGGTGCGGGAGCGAGGTCAGGCAAGGTCCCCACTGGGAAGCAGACGGGTGGGCAAGGCCAGCTGCCCACTCCTGGCCCCCGCCGCCGTGTCCCAAGCAGGGCAGCAAGTCCATTTTCCAAGCGGGAGGCCCCAGTACTTTCCTAAAACTCTGGGGTTGGAGATCAAACAGCTCCTGGGTAAGACGGCCACGGCCTGCCCACCCCGCACCCCAGGACCCACCCCACTAGCCGTCACCTGTGCCTGCTTCTCAGGCGCCAGCAAGGAGTAGAGGGGGAGCACGTGCAGGGGGAGCGAGGCATCCAGCTGCTCACCTGCAAGGAAGCAGAGGCTGCTGGCACCCCAAACGCTCAGGGGCAGGGATCAGCACTGGCAGCCCCCACTCCTATCAGAGGACTCTGCGCCACCTGGCCGTCTGCCAGGGGTTCCATCCACAGGACCAGCACAACCAGCGGCAGAGCCAAGGCTCCCCACCTACTGTCCTGACCCTGGTCGGATGCCCTCCAGGCTTCTCCTCCCGGGAAGTCCGGCCCAGGGCCCATCTCTATTTGGGGGCAAGCTTGGGTGAGCAAGCTCAGGGGAACCCTCCCTGCTGGTGGTGAGTCTGTGGGGTGGGTGGTCACCCCCATTGCAGACAACACCACAAATACTGAAAGCCAGGTCCACACTGCGCAGGGGCTCGGGAAAAGGCGGGAGGCACACGGCCAGACACCCAGCTCTCTGGCCCCCACCCCGCAGGAGCAGGACGGTGGGGCACACTCCCTGACCAGGAGCCTGCGAGGGTGGGCAACAGTCTAGGCCTGCACGAGGGCCTGGCGCACAGCGGGGACGCAGCGCAGTGCTGACTCAGGACCCGCAGGCACATGCGTGCGGAGGCCCTGCCGGGTCCCACCTCCGTCTGCCCCGTCGTCCCCCAGGTCCAGATCCAGGTCGGAGCCCAGGGCCTCCTCCTCATCCATTTCCGCCTCCCTGTCCTCTTCGCCCACTGGCAGCACCGAGTAACTGTCCAAACTGATATGGGGCAATGTCTAGGGAAACAAGACGTGAGGGGCAGGGCTGCAGGTGGAGACCAGCATCCAGGACAGGGGTATCAAGGACAGAGGCACAGGCCCTCTGCGTCCACACCCCAGCACCAGCTCCAGACACACAGTCCCATCCCCTCATCTAACTACCAGGGTTAACGCGGTGACAGTCCCAGAGCTGCCCCGGGGGACCGCCCACACTAAAGAACGCTGACCACGGCCCGGCCATCATCACGCGGGAAAAGGGTCCATACCTCACGCCTCACGCAGACGCTGTGGGCAAGCAGGCCCCGAGACCGGCCTGCCCCGCCCTGCCCACGCACCAGTCCTTCAGCAAGAACCAAGAGGATCTGTGCCCCCATCTGTCTCCTCCCAGGAAATCCCTGCAGGTGCTTCCAGAAGATTCCCCCAGCCCGCGGCTTCAGGAACCTTGACTGTTTCAAATTCCAACCCACCCCAAGGCCCTGAAGCAGCCGCACAACGGAACCCCCATGGCAGGAACGTCCCTGCTGCCACCAGCAGCCCCAGATGGCCACGGGGCACCTGAGAAATGTCTGACGTCACCGGGGGACTGAACCTTAACTTGATCTCATTGAAGCTAAAACGCACGAGGCGCCCCGGGGCTGACTCTCCCACGGCCCACCTACCGCCGCCTGCACCTTCTTGGCCCGCGTCCTCGACTTCTTAAACTTGCGCATCCCCTCGGCTGAGTCCTTCTGCTCGTCCTTCTCTGGGAGGAGATGCACAGGTCAGGAGGATGGCGTCATGGGCTGTCCTTCATCATGGGTGACCCTTCACCGGGGACAGGAGGGCAGGCCCAGGAGCAGACCGGGGAAGTTGCCAAGGCCCAGGGTTGAACCCCACCCCCGGCCACCTCTGGGGAGGACTCCAGGGGGAGGCCTGCGTGGTACCTGGCAGCCGGGCCCTGGCGTGTGGGAAGGCTCTCCGCAGCCTGCGGCACAGTGCGTGCACCTCCGCCTGCCCTGTCAGGAACACCAGGATGCCGCCTGCCAAGAGGAAGGGCTGTGTTACCCCTCCAGGTGCTCAGCGAGCGGCATTTGCACCATCCACCGCCAAGCCCCGCCACGAGCCAGATGGCAGGACAGCCGGACAGGACAGCAAGACAGAGGGTGACAGCGGCCACCCCAGGCCTGGGACACCACCCCCGGAACTAGACAGTTACCCCCTGGCCAGCAGGTCCATTCCTGGGAATGAACAACAGGCAGGGGACCCCTAGAGAACCTGCAGGCTGTGCTCACAGCGGCCCTAGTCACCACGGGTCCACCCACGGGCGTCGGGGGAGCAGGATGGGCCTGTTCAGGCCACGGGACAGGCCACCAGAACAGGCATGACGCCGGCCACCTGCACCCACGTGGTGACCCCAGGGACACGGTGCTGAGGGAGCCAGACACAGGGCCGTGAGCTGTCCGACCCCTCATGGCTCGCTCACAGCAGAGAAGCCCCCGCCAGGAAGCAGACAGACGGCTGAAGGGCTGAGGGGGACAACGGGGAGCCCCGTGTCGCCGAAGGAGGTGTCTGAACAGCGACGGGAAAGCAGGGAGAGGAAGCAGGACGGGAGGGGCCCAGGGACGAAACCCTGGAGGCGGCCAGAGTGGAGCAGGTCAGGCACCCGCACACCCGGGAACCGGGCAGAGCCGAGGCTGGGGCCCCCAGGAGACAGGCCAAGGGACGCCACCCGCACGTGCCCAGGCTCGACGGGGAAGCCCGGTGTCCCGGCCGGGGCCTGACCTGCCGGCAGCAGGCGGTGGATCTTGCAGACCTTCCGGAAGCACTCGCTGCTGTAGTCTTCCAGGGGTGTCCGCTTGTTAAAATGCACCGTCACCGGGAACTGCCGGGACTCGACCTGTGGGGGAGGCACAGGTTGGGGGGCGTGAGCCCAGGCGCGCCCCTCCCCTCTCCCGACTTTCCGGCAGGGAGCCCTCCATGATCCTTCCCTCCCTCAGTGATCCCTCGCCCTGTCCTGGCCGCCCCATCCTGGCCCTTGGGCGGGGCGTTACCTTGATGACGGGGGGCGGCTGGGCGAAGAGCCGCTGGTTCTGGGTGAAGTCCTCCACCCGCAGCGTGGCCGACATGATGAGCAGCTTCAGCGGCAGCTGTCTCTGTGGGGTGGGAGGTGGTGACCTGGGTTCCCCTCGAGCCCCGCCCCTCAGCCCCCTTTCTGGCTGGAGCTCTCTGGAAAGGGCGAGTGGGCAGCAGGTTCTGCTTGTAAAGGGAGCCCGGAAAACCCCCGGGTCAGGCTCTGCACGAGGACGGAGGCAGGCAGGCGGGGCCTGGGCCCACCCAGTGCTAACGGCAGGCACAGGGCCCAGGCGCGCTGTGGGGTGGACCCACCTGGGCCTGGGGCCCGGGAGTCCATGCTCCCAACAGCCGGGCCCTTGGATGTGGGGGCGCCCGACCCCCACGCACGCCCACCTTCGCCCGCAGACACACGATGCGGGACAGGAGTCCGATGAGGATGTCGGTGTACACGCTGCGCTCGTGGGCCTCGTCGATGATCACCACCGAGTACTTCAGCAGCAGGAAGTCCTGGGGTGGTTGGAGGGTGAGGCCCGCCAGCCCCTCTTGAGCCACCCAGGGTCACTCTGTCCCCTCAAATTCTCACCCCAGCAACCCCCTGGGTAGCTGGAATAGGTCCTGGGGCACCAGGTGTCTGACCTCCCCCCGGCTCAGGGTCATGTATAACACAGGGCCAACAGCGCCCACCTCACGGGTCAGGGTGCAGTTTCACTGACAACCGCAAAGCACACAGCATGGGGCCCGGGCGAAGGTGCCAGAGCAAGAGGCAGCAACTACTCCCTAGAGCTGAGCTCTCACTCTTCCTCTGAGGAAGGAGAGGCGGGCAGGAGAAGGAAACTTGCAATGGGTGGGGATCCAGGGGGGTCAGCCAGCACAGGTTGCACAGAAAGGGGCCAAAACCATAGCAGGTGGCCAGTGAGGAGGAAGCGTGGGGCTCACACACCAGTCGTGATGAAAACAAGCTCCCGGCGAAGGAGCACCCCCAGGCATTGTGCTCGCCGGCCTCAAGCTGCATACAACTTGTTTCAAAACAGTTATGTGCAACCTGCACCAGACTGCAGAAGGGTTCAGAGAGGTTAAGCAACCGGCCGAGGTCACACAGCAGCACCACGATACCCTGGCCGACCACTGGCACCTACGGACATTTGCTCGCATCCAGGGCGTCGGCCTCGCTCCTGGTCCCACAAGCCCAGACCTTGCCCAGAGACAAGACGAGCAACCAACCTTCTGGATTTCCTTGAGCAACACACCATCAGTCATGAACTTGATTCTGGTCTCTTCCGTCACATTTCCTTCGTAGCGGATCTGGTAGGAGACAACCCTGCAGGGACAGGCTGGGCTCAGGGCGGGCCAGGCCTCCAGAGGCAGCCGCAGGGCTGCATCCAGGGTTGTTCCCGGGGAGGGGCAGCAAGGGAAGCCTGGCCCCACCGGGCAGGTGGCCCGAGAGCAGGGCACCCCGACTCCTCTGAGGGCCAGACGCCTGCCCCACCTGCTCTCCTGCTCCAGAACCCCAGCCTCCAACTGCTAAGCAGGGCAGGCAGGCACACAAGGACGACGGCCAGGGGCAGCAAGCCAAGTGCCAAGGCTGATTAGGAGACAGCTAGGGACAGCCGAGCCAGCCTGGAGTCACGGACACGAGGAGGCTACTGCGATCGTGCGCCAAGGAAACTTTATCTTAACAGAAGTGCTGTTTCAGAGCTGCAGTGCGAACTGCAGGTGCGGTGACACGGCCTCTGGCACCTGCCTCTGAATGAGGGGTTGGGTGTGTTGCAGAGGAGGGAGGCTGGCCAGGCCTCGACCATGACCAAGACGCCAGCATGGGTACGTGGGGCGCACCGTGTGAGCCTTGCCACTCCTGTGTGTGCTTGAAACTGTCACGATAAGTGAAGAAACGCGCAGAAGCAAAGCACGGCCTCTCTCACGCTCTTATTTCCAACATCCACTAGTAACTGGGGCGGGACAGACACAGAGGAGGGACGTCACGCCGCCACTTGAAGAGTCAGCCAAGGAAGAGCATGGACACGTGGTTGTGCAGAGAAGCCTCCAGGACACACAGGAAACATGCAGTGGTGGCTGCAGCCAGAAAGGGGAGCAGGGGCACCTTGTCCCCTCAACGTGCACACAGATCGAGCCTCCCAGACTACACGTCAGCCACGGGGGCCACGCACAGGTGCCTCCTGTTGCGCTCACCACCACGTATCCCAGAGCATGGACGGCCTGGCCCACGCAGGCGCTGCTCACAAATCCCTGATGGCAGCAGGGACAGACGAACAGAGCAGCCTCTCACTCTGGGCTCAGACCACAGTGCACGTGCTCCTGGCCCCGCCAGACCCGAGCGCAATGGTCCGGCCACGGCCGCCCGATTTGTTCCCGGTCATCCATGATCGCTGCAGCCTTGTTGCCAGGAGAGCCTTTTCCTCTGGGAACCCCAAGGCTCAGAGGATCTGGGTGACGCTATGGACTGGTCACTGACCACCTGCTGCTCTGTCCGGGCCCCCAACCGGGAAGGGCTGTCTGCCCTTCGGCCCCCTGTGATGTGACCCTGAGGGGGTGCGGACACCGCGCTGTTCCACTCCCCCTGGACAGCCCAGCAGCCCCGCCCGAGCCCCGCCCATGACGCAGAAGCCTCACCGTTGAGACAAGTTCATCTCCTTGGCCACTCGCTGGGACATGGCCACGGCGGCGACTCGGCGGGGCTCCGTGATGCCAATGATGCTGTCCCCGCTGGGGGAGAGAGAACGCAATGCGTCAGCTGGGGTTCCAGGTCGGGGCGCCCCGCACAGAGGCAGCCATTGCCCGGGTAAGGTGGCAGGCCAGGCGCCCCTGCGTCACTGAACAGCAAGAGGGGAAACCAGGGCTGTCCTGGGGGACACAGGGATCAAAATCGCCAATGGGGGGACCTCCCTGGTGGTGCAAGGAGTTAAGCACCGCACTATGAAGCAATCCGCAGCCTCCCAGCATGAGTTCGATTCCCGGCCAGCCAGGAAGCAACCCACATGGCGAAGCAGACCTCTCCTGTCTCCCCGCTGCTCCCCTCAGCAGTGGATTTCATTCTGTCTCCCTGTTCTGCTCCCCGCTTTGTACTGGTGAATCCTCTCACCTCCCCCCAACATCTCTTGCCTGTACCCCAGCTCTTGTATGTGTAAATATTTAAAAAAAAAACACACCAACAGGGGGACACCGGCACCCCAGTAAACCCCTAGTTCCGCACATGGGGACTGAAGGGGGCACTCAGCACAGTCACTACTGTCACCCCTGACCGCGCCATGCCTCAACTTCCCCGCCTCACAGCCCAGAGATGCCACACCACTCACCCAAAGCCACGCGACATGGGAGGGCTGCACCAGGACCGCGTTCGAAAAGACCTGGGCCCACACCTCCACCCGAGGGACCCGCAGTGCGCCCCACGCCAGCCCTCACCTGCTGTAGCCTGCTTCATAGAGAAACTGGGGCACCTGCGTGGTCTTCCCACTGCCGGTCTCCCCACACACGATGACTACGGGGTGCTCGGCCACCGCCTCCATGATCACTTGCTCTTCAGAGAGAATTGGGAGCTTCAGTCGCTCTTCCTGGCAAGAGAAGGAACTGGTGCTCAGAGAACAGGGAGGGAGGTGCCCCTCTACAGGGGCAAAGCGGGTAAGGGGAGCCTACTCACACCAAGCAAGACTAGGCAGGGGGGGCCTGGTTTACAGGTGACAGCAGTGTCCTCGGGGACAGCTGGGGGTGCAGAGGGGCCTGGAGACGTGGGAACTCCCCATGGGCGCGGGGTGTCCACACCCATGAACCCTGGCGAGGCCCTGCCCCTCAGCAGCAGCTCCCAGAGCGCCCATCCTGCCCGGGAAAGCGGCACGCTTTGCGCATGTGAGTCTGTACACACTGCAGGAGGAGCCTCACAAAATGCTGCTCTCGCTGTGCACACGCGACACGCTCGTCCTTAAAGTTGTTTTCACACTATCTTTTTCATTGTTAGGATGAAAAATACGCCCTTCGCCTCACGGCCCGCAGCTGGCCACGACCAGGAGTAGGAGTAGGCAAATGCTGCCCGGAGGAACCCCCGAATACGAGCCAGGGGAGGGGCAGGGATGCACTAAGACACTAACACAACCCGATGCCCGCAACAACAGTTTCTTCCCTGAGGCAGTGAAAAAAAAACAAAAAATGGACCTCGGCTCCAGGCGGCAGCACGGACAAAGCTCAGGCCCATCAAGGTGACTGACAAAAAAGCAAAACTGCAGAAGGAAAAAAGGCACAAAGCCAGGGACACAGTGCAGCGACACCTCCTCCAGGCAGGCCTCCGTGGGAGAATCTCGGAGCGGTGGATGCCAGGCCTGGTGGAGCGGAGCCCCATCCCTGCACTGGCCTGGGGCCTGGGCTATGGCGTCACGGGGAAGTGACCTCAGGGCAAGGGCCAGTGCACACTGTGGCAGTCAGGAGACGAGCTTGCCCTGCGTGTCCCCACAGCTCCAGCGACAACCTTATGAATGATCTTTACCCTTATCTGGGACGATGAGCTGACAGTTTCTATTTTTTCATTTAAAGAGGAGCCACTCACATCCCTGTTTCAACGCTCACCCTCATCACAAGCACCCCAGTGGCAAACCTGCATCTCAGGGGAGCGGTTCACAGGGACGAAGATGGCGGGCTTTGCAGGGGGCCTGGCCAGGGTGGAAGATGCTTCCGGAGCGGCTGAAGGAACAGCAGGGGTCCCAGATGGAGCTGGCTGAGTGCTGGGCACTGGGCTCTCGCCGGTGGCCTCTGGAGGCACACCTGCCACTACTGTGCCTGCACCAGCCTCCTCTGGCTCGACGCCTGGGGACTCATCCTCAAGTTCAGACTCCACCGAGCAATCAGACTCCTCTTCCTCCTCTGAATCCTGACGACAGCGCTTCCGGTGGGCCCCACTGAGGCTGCTGATCCTCTCTGGATCCTGGGCTATGACTTCGTGGGACCTCCTGCTGGGAGAGCGAGGCATCAGGAATGGAGTCCGGCTGGGCCAGCAGACCCCACCCTGCTCAACAATGGTCAGAGGCTGGGACTCAGAGGCCACGCCCACTCCTACCCCAGGGCCTTTGCACACGCTGTCCCTGCTTCCCACATGACTTGAATGTCACCCTTCAGGGAGACCTTCCCTGACTGCGCAGCCTGAAACCCCTCTCTGGACGCTCTCCATTCTCTTACCCTGCTTTATTTTCCACTTACAGCTCGCCAGCCCTAAATATCTAAGTTTTTTGTTTGACTATCAAGCAAGGCCCCTTAAAGTTTCTTCCTTATTTTAAAGATTTTTTATTTATTTGTGCATAGAAGAACTGGGGTGTAGGCCAGAGGTGCAGGGGAGCGGTAAGAGGAGTCACCAGAGACAAAGTGGGGAGCAGAGGGCGAGACAGGAGAGGTCGGCTGCACCGTGTGGGTCAGCTCCCTGGCCGGGGATCGAGCTCAGGCCACAGCGGCTGGTGATAGCTTGATAGCGCTGAGACTGTAAGCCCTGAGCCACCAGGGAAGCCCCAGAACTAGGTTTCTTAAGGGAAGGGATTTAATTTTTGCAAACTGTTGCATCCCTAGGGATTAGAGAACCCGTAAGGAGTCATTAAATGCATAGTAAATGCTTATAGGCACCAGCCTGGGTTCACTGTACGAGGAGACCAGGCTGAGTTGAAGAGCAGGGTGGAGGCCGTGGGGGCAGGGGCATAGAGGCTCCACCTAAGGGCCAGATAGTTTAACCAGTCAAGACCAGGAGGGAACCTGGATTTTAACGTGATTTTTCCTAATTCTTATAAGTTGGCTATTACTGAATAGCATCTCCCCCAAAGTCATGTCTGCTGGGGACTCGGAACGTGCCCTTCAATGAAGTAGGTCTTTGCAGGTGAGGACCAGTGACTGGTCTCCTGGGAAGAGCAAGCAGAGCCCTCGACAGAAAGGAGAGGGCCCCGGAAGGCAGGGACACTCGGATGAAGGTCTGCAAGCCAGGGACACCTGGGATGGCTGGCGAGCACCAGGACGAGGAGGGGCCAGCCCAGCAGATGCCCTGACTCGAGAGCCATGAGGTTACATTTCTGCTGTTGGAAGCTGCCACTGGCGCTGGTTTGCTCCCACGGCCCCAAGGGCGATGCCTTCCCTGACCCAAACTCAGCTGCTCCCGCCAATCCTGGCCACCGGGGCAATGAAGTCTGGGCAGGAGGTCGGTGGACTCACGCTCTGGAGTGGTACATGCGGTGCCCGGTGCCCAGTCTGGACGTGGTATAGAAGAGCTTCATCTCATCGTCCGAAACCTGGACTTCGCTCAATTTCTGTAGCATCTCTGCTCGCTGGGGAGGAAGACAAGTGTCACACTCGGCATCAAGACGCCTTCCCCGGAAGGGCAGTGACACTGCATCAGGTCTCAGCACTGCTAACACCGCCACCTTTCTACAGTGAAGCTGCACTGCAGCAGTGTTCTTCTGCCAAGACACGGAGGGCGTGGGGTGGCTTCCGACCCCACGGAGTCAAGGTTGGGTAAGCAGCGCTGCAGACTGCTGACTGCCCAGATGCCCATCCACACAGACCACTGAAGGCACACAGCAGGGCCCAGGGGTGTACTGTGACCCTCCCAGCCACTGTTACCTGGGCTGGGGGCAGCTCCATGCCTGATGGGACGTGGTCCCTAAACAGCTTGAGGAGCAGCATATGGGGGTGAGCAATGGGTTCACAACAGGCAAGAGAAGAGAGCCAGGCAGAGAACAGTGGGGCAGAGCACCGCACAGAATGTATACGAAGGGCACACGCATCGGAGGTGGTTCTCCCTGGGTGAGGGCCGCAGGCCAGGCTGCCTCCTGTGAACGCCACAGCCCCATCATGACCTTGCCAGGGGGTCAAGTGGGGAGCCCATGAGGCCTCTGGGTCTGGCTTTCTCAGGCTCTGAACCCCAACAATTAAAGCTGGACAATCTGCTGTGGGGCATTGTTGGCTGCTTCAGCCCATGAGCTGCTTGTAGGGCCCCCAAGTCGTCACGACTACAGATGTCCCCAGGCATGGCCGAATACTCCCCTGGGGTGGGGGTGGGGGTACACCCACCCCAGTTGAAAATCACTGCCCCAGATCCAAGTTCTAATTCACAGGCAATTCAGAGGACAAAGGAATGAATTGAACTGCACCACAGAAAGAAAATTCTTAAAAGTCCAGACTCTGGGAAACTATGAGACAATCCAATTTCTTCAACAAATTACACAGGGGAAAAAAGAGATGGGGTGGGGTCTACCCATGAAACTACTGGAAATTTGACCATTTACAGGATATTCGATATTTTCAAAAAGTCTAGGTGTGCTAACAGTATTGTGGTTATTTAAAAACAGTCCTCGTCTACCGATTTAGGGACGAAATGCTCGTGCAGTGGGTTGAATGACAGTCCCCAACAGGTTTGTCCACGTTCCAGAACGTGTGACCCTGCTTGGAGACAGGCTTTCGCAGGTGCAGTAAGGTAAAAGACACAGAGGCAACGGCTCTGTGGTGTGGAGGTTGGCATGGGAGGGATGCCCGGGGTACCAGGAGTGGGAAGAGGCAGGAGGGGCTCCACTGGAGCCTCCTGAAGGAGTGTGCTCTGGCCATACTTTGATTTCAGACTTCTGGAACATGGCCTCATCTGATTTCAGACACCCAGAAGTGCCAGAGAATCAATTTTGATGTTTTAAGTCACCCAGCTCGTGGTCATTTGTTGGGGCAGCCTCAGAAAACTAATACTTTGACAGGTGACCTGGACTCGGTCCCAGGGGAAGAAGGGACCAGTGGTGGGGACCCCAGGCGACCAGGGTGGTCATTCTTGGAAGTGGTGACAGGGACAGGAGTTCACTACCCTCTTAGCCACACTTCTGTGTTTGAATTTTACATTACAACACCCTTTCCCTGAAAATATTTAAGGAAAAAAGACTGAAATTTACCAGGTTAAAATAAACATAAAATGTTCGGGGAAACAAAGCAAGCACATTGACGGGTGATTCCCTCATTAACACACATTGGGCCCCACTAAACCTGGGCCCCCTGCAGACTGACGAAGGCCCAGGCAGCCGGCCCCAGGAGGGGCTCAAGGTTTTGGAGCCCCTGGTTACCCGTGGGTATTTGGATTTAAATTCATTAAAACTAAATCATACTTAAAAACCAAGGCCTGAGTCACATGGTTACATTTCATGTGCGTGACAGCCACAGGTGAAGTGGCTACTGTTCTGGATTGTGTAGACACAGAACATGCCCTAAGTTCCAGAAAGTTGCACTGGAGAATCCTGCTACAGAGACCCAGAGGGCAAGGGGTTGGGGAAGAGACTGTCCAGCTCTCCCCACCCTGGGGAGCTGGACTGAGTGCGTACCTGGCTCTTTTTCTCCTTCTGTTCTAAGATTTTCTGCAGCACTTTCCGCTCTTTCTTGGTCAGAGGCTTCTTCTCCTTCTTGGACAAGGGGGGGGCTTTGGTCTTCTTCTTCTTCTTCCCCGGCAGCACCAGCGCATTGCTCGCATCGACTCCTTTCAGCGTGGCCTCATCTGGAAAGACATTCTAGCCTGATCCAGGGTCCGCAGATCACGGAGAGCAGCCACCTTATTGCTGAGTCCTCTGGGGTGGCCACCCACTGTGAGCCTCTGGAGCCCCCAAGGGCCACCTTCATGATAGTCTGGGTGGGGGAGGAGGGAAGTATAGATCACAAGTAACCAGAGTAATTTCAGACCGGGAGACACCCAATAGTGTTTCCCTGGGGTGTGTGGGAGGAGATATGCCTGTCCCCTCTACTTGGATCTCCAACCAACTCCCAAACCAAGCTCTGGGTCTCCCCCAAAACTGACTGCCCCTACTTTCCTCAGGGGTTGAGCTGGCTTGAGAGTCACTCTTGATATCTCCTTGTTCTTGTGCAGCCAGCCACCAAATCCTATCAGCTCCATCTCCAAAACATGTTCTGAATCCAACCACTTCTCACCTCCACTGAGACCTCCCTGATCTAGACTTCAGCTCTTGTCCAAATTAGTGTACTAAGCAGCCTCTTAAGTGATCCCGGTTCTACTTTTGCCATCCATTGCTTTCCCCAACACAGCAGCAACAGTGATGCCATTAAAACATAAATCCAGCGGCATCCCAACTCTGCCATAAATCCCCCCAAAGCCTGTGTAACTCACAAGGGCCCCCACTTTTTCTCTTACCTCCAATCAGTCATTCCGAGCACCTTCAGGTCTTAACTCAAATACATGCTTCCCCAGTGTGACCGTCCCATATTTCCATGGAACCCGCAGCCCATCCCATGCTGACCTGCTTCAACTCCTTAGTATTTCCTTATAGTCACACAACATTTGTTTTATGTGTTTAACACATTTATCTTTGCTTGTTTTCTCCCAGGCGCATCTAAGCTGAGCAGGACAGAGGTTGTTTTTGAAATGTCCTGTTATGTCTCCTAGAATGGTGCCAGGCACACAGTAGGCGCTCCTATTACCAGGGCAGCACTGAGCAGAAATGTCAAGCAGCCTGCAGCTGACCAAGACATGGAAACGGGTGGAACTGCCCCCACATGTCCACACTATTACAGGAGGGCTGGGGCCTAAGGACAGAAATCCAGGGTCGTGTCCCAGACAATTACAAGCAGCGTGTCATTGTCGCCCCTCCTCCGGGCCGGCCGCCCGAGAGGGGGTTCTCCCCGGTCCCCCCACTCTCGTCAAGGGGGACACAGTGCCGAAGGCCCCCCGGCCCCAGTGCCCGGCCGGGGCCGCGAGGCCGCTGACCCCTCCCCCGACACCCGGCCCCCGTCCGGGACGCCTCACCCTCTAGTTCCAGTCGCACGGGGGGCGGCTCGGGGGGGCCCTTCGAGGGGCCGGGGGCCGCCTGCTGGCGCCCCCTGACGTTATACCGCCGGCGCAGCTTCCCCATGGCACCAGGGCCCGGCAGGCAGGCACCAGCAGCGCACCCCGAAACCCAGCCCACGTGGGCTCCCAAACCACTCGCTCCTGCCGGGAGACTTCCGGGCTGCGCTCTCGCGAGATCAGGAAGTACCGGGCCCGAGGGGCGGGGCCGTGTGCGAACACGGGGCGGGGCTAAGGCGGGGTGGGCGGGCCCGACGCTGTGGGGCGGGGCCTGGGGTCCCCAGCTCGCGAGGCCGCCCTTGAGCCGCTGCCCGACGTTCTCGCGCGTTTTTGCCTCAGCTTCTGCAGGTGCACCCGGAGCAGCGCTGGTCTGGGCCGGGAAGCAGTTCTTTGTTAAGGTGTCACCCCGGGGCCTCCCTGGCGGCGCAAGGGGTTGAGACACAACCTATGAGGCTGTTGGCAGCCTCTGCAGCACGAGTTCGATCCCCGGCCAGGGAGCAACCCACGTGGCACAGCAGACTCCCCTCAGCAGTGTTTCAGGCAATCTGCCTCTTCTGCTCCCCACTCTGTCTCAGGTGGATCCTCTCACCTCCACCACCTCTGGCCTGTACCCCAGCTCTTGTGTGCGTAAATAAATAAATCTTTTTTTTAAAAAAAAGGTATGAGATTCCTTTAAAAAGAAAAGTCACCCCGCCCCTCATACAAACCTCTTCCTCCTGTTTTGGCCCAGCTGCCCATTGTGACGTCCCCAGGACACCTGCCTTCCTGTGCAGTGGGTCGGCAGTGCAGGTCCCTGCTGGCAGCAGGAGGAAGAAGGAAAAGAAGCATCCAGTAGACGGCTTCATTTATTGACTATGTAAAATGTATTTTAATGAAAACATTTTCTCACCACTTATTTTTTATTTGTGATTTTTTAAATGTGATTTTTAAAAAAGCATGGGGCTTGGTTGCCTGGATGTCCAGGAGGCGCAGGTGCCTCCAGCTGCTGACTCTCAGGGCCCCGCAGGCAGGTACGGCCTGTCCTCCCTTCAAAGTCCACAGGGCAACCTCAGGGACTTGGTTCTTACCAAATGTTTGACAACTTTCACTTTTGAATTCGCTCAAGGGATATGGCCTTAGGAACTGGGGGCGGTGGGGGGGGGTGCTTTTTCTAATCCAGCATCTTTGTTAGATTTCCCCCCCAACATGGATGTCTTTTGGTACTTTTTACTCTGGTAATAATATGCAATTCATGAGGATGTTGTGCCCCCCCACCCCCACCCCACACACACCACGTTTTGAATGATCTGCAGGTGAAGGCAGAAACACTCTCTGGAACTCTTGACCTTGTGATGAAAGCAACCTGTGCAAACCAAAGACTACGCACCCCTCACCCCACCCACCACCCTCGCCAGGTGGTGGTGGTGGTGCTGGGGTCTCTGAATAACTGGGGACCCCTTGTGGTGACTGTCAACTCCAGAGGCCACCAAGGGGAAATGAGCAGAGGAAGGACCTGTTGGCAGCTTTAAGCTCTCCTGACCACCTCACATTATCATAGCTCATCCAGAAATAATGTATTTTCTAAATCCTGTAATTACACTGTGAATAGAATAGTGACGTTGCATTGCATTTTCCTTTTTGTTAAAAGCATTACCTCACTAAGGGCAAACATTTAAATTCTATCACAAAAAAGGGTTAAGGCACTAGGATTTAGAATTTTAGAGGAGCCATGAACAATCCTTGGCAGAGTAGGTAAATAATTAGTTGTTGAATGAATAAGTGAATGAAAAGAGTGATTGAATTTTCATAAGTTTCCCTTGTCCCCTGAAAAGCATAACCCCTCACCACACAGCTGGTACACGAGAGGATTTAGGCAGCATACGTGAGAATGTGCTTTGAAAATTATATATTCATTTTAATGGACATAGAGCGAGTATAATTATCAGCATACCAATCTGTTTTATTGCTTAGGGTGGTAATGATCGACAATTTCTTCTTCAAATATGTGTATTTAAATAAAGTGTGAGTATTTTTAAATTATTACGTAGGCAATGTTGTACAATCCATCGTCCTATATTTTCTTCTAAAATTTTATGTACCAAAGGATTCTTTCCAGAAGATAGAAAGAGCATTCTATAAAGCATATAGAATATCTATACATAGAGAATATATACAACATATATATGCATATAGAATATGTATATGAAGCTGAGGGAAAGAAACCGATCACAAAAGATCATTCTGTGTGATCTCATTTACAAAAAGCTCAAAAACAAGCAAAATGAACCCCTCACATTTTGAAGGGGGATGTCAAGAGAGGAAAAAGGGAGGATTTGCTGATAATGTTCCCTGTTCCCAGTTTCTCCTTCTGCGTGCTGAAGGAAAAAACCTTCGTGCTGGTTTTAGTTTGTGAAAAGTCAGAAAGGCACTTTATGATCTGTGTATTTTTCTCTTTGCATGTTATGCTTCAACTAAAAAGTTTACTTTATGACCACAGAGCTGAGGCATACAGCAAAGAAGGGGGAGGGGGGAGGGCAAAACAGGGGAGGAATGGACGGGGGGACTGTAGTGATATGGAGGCAAGAGAACTGTGGGGACTATAATGATGTAAGGAAAAATGTAATTAATAAAGAAAAACTATAAACCTTAAGCAAAGTTTACTTTTAAAAAAGAAGATAAATTTCTAAGCAACTGCGAGAGATCAGTCCCCACTTATTTGCCTCATCCCCTTGTAAAGCCCAGGGCTCACGTGATTTTCTACTGAGGGTAAGTGGACAGGCGGCTGGTAAAGACTTAATCCTGATTTGTAGCATTTGCTGATTTTCTTGGCATAAATACTCCAAGCAGGGCCTATTTGGACCTGCCAACTGAAGGGGAGTTGAGAGGAGGGATATAGTAGCACAATACCATATAGTTTCCACCATACAAGTGCAATAGATAGAAATAATCTCACAAAGATAATTGCAAATTGTGATAAAATAATTTTATGCATTACCACAATTGAAATTAGAAAACAAAAAACAAAGCAATGCAAGCTCAGTTTCCTGACTTTGATAATAGATATTTAAGATTCATTATCTTACTTTTGTGACTTTTTGTGAGTCTATAATTATTTCAAAATAAAAAAAATTTAAAGATTTATTTATTTATGCATACAAGAGCTAGGGTACAGGCCAGAGATGGGGGTATGTGTGTGTGTGAGAGGATCCACCTGAGACAGAGTGGAGGACACAACAAGCAGACTGACTGAAACCCACTGCTGAGGGGAGCAACGGGAGTCAGGAGAGGTCTGCTGCACCCTGTGGGTCACTCCCTGGCAGGGGATTGATCTCAGGCCTCAGTGTCTGGAGATAATCTGATAGCACTGAGATTTAATCCCTGCACTACCAGGGAGGCCCTAACCCTTTCTTTCTTTTTTTTTCTAAAGATTAATTTATTTATACAAGAACTGGGGTACAGGCCAGAGGCGTGGAAGGGTGAGAGGATTCACCAGAGACAGAGCGGGGAGCAGAACAGGCAGACTGATGAAACACACTGCTGAGGGGAGCAGCGGGGAGACAGGAGAGGTCTGCTGCGCCGTGTGGGCTGCTCCCTGGCCGGCCGGGGATCGAACTCGTGCTGCAGAGGCTGCGGACAGCTTCACAGTGCGGTGCTCAACTCCTTGCGCCGCCAGGGAGTCCCTCAAAATAAAAAAAAATAATAAAAAAATAATTTAGAAAGAAGATAAACAGCCCAAGAGATAACGGCGAGAACAGACAAGCCAGCAATTCACCAAAGAGTAAACCAGAAACACGCAAACCTCACCGGGAACCCAGAAAAAACGTAAATTCAGAATAAGACACGGTGTCTCGCGGTTTGGATGGCAAAACTGAGTTTTTTCCTCTGGTTTTCTCTGCTCCACTCGGCCGCCCCCTTGACTCGGGGTCCCCCGAGCGGGGTCGGCCCGTCCCGCCCACGCGCGGGGACCCCCGCGCGGCCGGACGCAGCGGCCCCCGGCCGGGACCCCGCGGGGGGCGGGGCGGCCGCGCCGGGCGGCGTCGGCCGTCGCCATGGGGACGGCGACGCGACCCTGAAACTCGCGGGCGCGAGCCCCCGCCCTGGGCCGCGGTCCCCGCGGAGGCTGCCGCCGGCCTCCCCGGCGGGGCTTCCTGGCACGGGAGGGCGAGAGATTATTTTTTAAAAAGAGGGTCCGGCTGAGCCCCGGGGCCCGGGCGGGAGGGGGCCGGGGGCGGGGCGGGGCCCGGGCGGGGCGGAGCCGGCGCGGTGGGCGGGGCGAGCCGGCCCGGTGGGCGGGGCGGGCGGCGCGGGGCGGGGCCGCGCGGTGGGCGGGGCCGGGGCCCGCGGGGCGGGGCGGGGCAGGTGCGCGCCGGCGGCGGGCAGAGCGCGGCGCGCGGCCCCCGAGCGCGCCCACGCGGCCCCGCCGAGCCCCGCGTCCCCGCGGCCGTCGCCTGCTCCCCGTCCCCCGGCCTCGGCATGGGCGCGCTTGCCTCGGGCGGACCCCGGGCCCGGGCCGGGCTGCGGCCGCCGCTGCTGCTGCTGCTGCTGCTCGGGCTGCTGGCGCCGGGCGCGCAGGGCGCGCGGGGCCGCGGCGGCCCGGAGAAGAGCGGCCCCCGCCGCGCCGCCAGCACCTTCTCGCAGAGCGTCGGCAGCCTGCTGGGCGAGGACAACGTGCGCGCCGCGCAGAAGGTGGGCGTCCCGCGGTCACCTCGCCCGCCCCGCCCGGGCGCGCGGCCTCGGGGGCTCGGGCCGGGCCGGCCGGGCGCCGATCGGGCGGGTGCTGCGGGCCGGGCCGGGCCGGGCCGGGCCGGGCTGGGGCGCTTCCGGTCGGGGCCTCCGCGCCCGCCCCGCCGCTCCTCGCCGCGGACCTTGGCCCCGGGGCGCGCTCCCCGCCGCGCGCCGACCCGCCGCCCATTCACCCGGGCCCCGCGCGCGAGCGCCCGCCGAGAGCCAGGCGGGGGCCCCGCCCCGCGCCCCCCGCCGCGCGCCCCCCGCCGCGCGCCCCCCGCCGCGCGCCCCCCGCCGCGCGCCCCCCGCCGCGCGCCCACTGTGAGCCAGGCGCCCCGCGCCCCCCGGGCCCCCGCGCCCCCCGCCCCCGCCCCTCGGCGCCCGCGCCTCCTGGATGTGCCGCCTGTTTGTTTGTGGGGCCAGGCGAGAAGGGGCGCTGCCTGCGCCCTGTCGCCGGGCACGGTGACCCCCCGCGCGCAGACCCACTGCGTGCCGCCCCGGGAGCGGTGGTTACCCGCCGTGGCGGTTTCCGATCCCGCGGACCCCAGTCCCCACCCCCGGGTGCTGCCGGCGCTTCCCGGAGCCCCTCGGGCCGGCGCCGCGTGGCCCCTCTCGGCCAGAGCCCACCGGGGAGCCCCCAGAAAGGGGAAGTCAGTGGGGCACGCTGCCTGCGGAGGTGTGGTTCTCGGGGTTCAGCCTTGCACTTCCGTTCACCTCTGGCGCTTTCTGGCTGTGGGGTTTGGGAATGGGGAGAAGTTGGCCTGCAAGTTGGGGGTGGATGTCTCTGAGCAAGGGACTTCACTTTTTTTTTTTTTTAAGATTTATTTGTACAAGAACCGGGGTACAGGAGGGTGAGAGGATTCACCAGAGACAGAGTGGGGAGCAGAACAGGCAGATCTAATGAAATCCACTGCTGAGGGGAGCAGCGGGGAGACCGGAGAGGTCTGCCGCGCCATGTGGGTGTCTCTGCAGCCGGCAGGGATTGAACCGGCAGGGATTGAACCGGCACTGCAGCGGCTGTGGACAGCTTCACAGCGCTGCGCTCAACCGCCTGCGCCACCAGGGAGGCCCCGGACTTCACTTTTTAAGCCTCAATTTCATGGTAGGGATGTAAGGATGTGAGGCTGCGGTGGTGAATCAGGGCCCCTCCTGGGCCAGAGGACAGGCTGGAGCAGGGCCAGTGGGTCGCGTTTGATCCCGATGCAGGTACCCAGAGATCTTGCTTACCTCTGCCGGGAGGACTTTCAGGGTTAAGAAGAACAGTATCCTGGTACTTCAGATGGAGGGGAGAAGACACCCAAACCCGAGTCAGTGGACTGTGTGTTGTTACTGGGTAACAGAGACAGCTTCGCTGGCTGGGAAACTGACTTCTAAGCCCCCCCCCCCCTTCCATGGGAGTGCACCGGCCTCTGGTGCAGGGTGGCATTTGGGGCGGTTGTAGGTGGCCAAGGGAGGAGAAAGCACATTTGACACATGAATTCAAAGGTTGCTGGACTCCCTGGGCAGAAAGGTCGTAGACAAAATGAATTTACCACCCGAGCAAATTGGAGGCAGAAATCACTTGTTTTACAGCAAAAAGAAACTGGACATTTTTGTGTGGGGTAAGCACTAGCAGCCACGTCTCGGCCACCAGCTGGGTGCAGAACCTCAGGTCCCTGCCATGAAGTATAAATCAGATTTTGAAGGGTTTAACCTCTGGGCTGGGATCACTAAGGCAGCCGTATTCTGGCCAAGAATCTGAGAATCCTGCGGTCAGGGCTGGTGTGGGGGTGAAGCAGGGCCGGGGCCTTGCAGAGACGACGCAAACACTGGTTCCCCAGGCTCTGCTGGGTCCTCGTAGCGCTAGAGTTGCTCATTTAACCCTTATCCCACCTATGAGGGTCCTGCCGCTGTTTCCACTTAACAGACGAGCGAAGTGAGGCACAGAGAGTGACCGAGTGACCGGCCTCGGGTCAGCCTGAGTGGCGGAGCCAGGACTGGAGGACCCTGGTCTTCCTGCCTCACGACCCTGCCCGGTCCCCCATCTGCATAGCATCTAGAAGGAGCCTGACCTGCCATTGTTTTCCTCCCGAGACCAGCCAAGCGGTCAGTAGCTTTTAGTGTCAGGTTGACTCTTAGAGCAGACCTGCAGGGTGGGTTGTGGAGTTGGGGGTGCTTGAAGAAACCCCCAGAGTCTAACCTAGGACTGGTCTAAAATAGAGCCGCAGCCCTCTGGCTTGGTCTGGGCATGTCCAGCAGGCACGGGTTCCCATCCCAGCTGTGCCACCTTTGCTTGGGCTAGGTGGAAGGAGATCCTTGGCACACTGAACAAGCGTGTCGTTAGTGCTAGAAGGTCACGATGGAGGAAACGGAATCCTCCGAATCAGTCCTGTTCACTGAGAAATGATCTCGCAGCTGGCACATGTGCTAGCAGAGCCCCGAAGTGGACACGCTGTCTGTCTATCAGCTGGTGATGGAGAAAGTCCCACGTGCGAGGACTAGCTGTGGAAAGGGATGAAGCCCTGACACCTGTGCCGAGGTGGCCGCACCTTGGAAGGATGACAGAGACCAGACGGGAGAGGTCACGTGTTCTGAGAGTCCTCTGCTGGGCGCCCGTAGAGACGGAAAGCAGAGGAGATGTTGCTAGGGGGGATTCCACTTGGGGTGATGAGAATGTTCTGGAACCAGATCGAGAGGATGGCTGCGTACCTTGTGAATGGACTTACTGCCCCTGGTGGTGTGGTAGCGGGGGGGGGGGGGGGGGGGAATGCATGAGTGCGAAGTCAATCTAATCAGGTTATTTGAGTGCTCAGCACCACCAGTGAAACTGAACAGGAGGATGTAATAAAAACGGTAGATCATTTTTGTTTAAGCTTGGTGAGCCTCTCCCCACAGCTCTGCTAATCAGTGGTAAAAAGTGGGGCGTGCTCACACTCATAACTGCAGAGCTGGAAGTAAGTGGAACGCAGTGACCTGAATGAGGTCCCGGCCATAGGTCAGTCATCCCAGCGGAGGGAACAGGTGTGGTGTGGGTGAGGCTTAGGGAGCACTGTTGTGTGGCTGGGACCTTGGGGAGAGGACAGCCGGGTCACACTAGGCAGGCCCCAAGGGTTAACAATGCAGACTCCTTAGTGATCCGGGAAGACATTGCAAAGACCCGGGAGAAAGGTGTGCTCTGCCCCCAGGAGCTGGGTTGGTTGATCCGGGAAGACGAATTAACAGGAAAGGGTGGCCACTCCTGTCCTGTCCTGTGTTTTTGTTTTCCCTAAAGATTTATTTTATTTATTTATGCATTCAAGAGCTGGGGTGCAGGCCAGAAGCGCAGGGGGTGAGAAGACTCACCAGAGAGAGTGGGGAGCAGAACAGGTAGATCCACTGAAATCCTCTGCTGAGGGGAGAGGTCTGCTGCGCCGTGTGGGTAGCTCCCTGGCCAGGGATTGAACTCTTGCTGCAGTGGCTGCGGAAAGCTTCATAGTGCTGAGACTAACCCCTGCGCCACCAGGGTGGCCTCGTTTCTTTCTTTTTAAAAGGGCTTAACACTGTTGTACCTATGTGTAAAATATAAGAGCGTAGTTGCATGGGGTGTCATTTCAGAGAATTCAGAGCTTAAGAAAATACATATTGCTCCCTCCTCAGCCCCCATCCCTTGATTCCCAAGCAGCCAACTAGAGCCGCCCCAAACACTAGGATAGGCCGCCCCCCACCCCCTGCAGTGGTTTTGTTGCTTTCACAGGATACCTGCTGTCCTGCACCACCTCTTGAGATCAGAACTGGCCAGTACAGAACTTCCTTCTTTCTGGAGGGATGCAGAGCCCCACAGCGCCCGCCCCTGCTCATCACCGCTTTGCTCATTTCCTAAGCCAGGCCAGGGGACCGCAGTGGGCTGCCGGGCATGGAGTTGCTGAGTCGCGGGGCCTGGTCGTGCTCACATCTTGATTGCAGTGTAATGGGTGTTCTCTTCTGCATGGAGTGTGCCCAGCAAACGCCCCCAGTGACGAGCACGCAGCTCTCCAAGTGGGTTGTTGTGGCTTCCCGCCCCATGATTCCACTCTCCGACTGGCCACGTACCCCGGGGCTGTCCTTTCGCACCCTCAGTACACGGTTTAAGTCTCAGGCCAGGCCTGACCCCACACCCGAATGCTGACTGCGCCCCACGGCGTCCATCCCCCTGCTCCAGCCAAGCTCCTGGGGCCCCTATGGTTTCTCTGTGTGGAGCTACACAGGCTGCTGGGGCTTCAGAATCCGCTGCGTTTCTGGAAACTGCTTTTTGTTTTCTTTGCCATTTTCCCACTGAGCTGCTGGTCCTTTTTTTTTTTTTTTAAAGATTTATTTATTTTTTTATACAAGAACCGGGGTACAGGCCAGATGCGCGGGAGGGTGAGAGGATTCACCAGAGACAGAGCGGGGAACAGAACAGGCAGAAGGACCAAAGTACACTGCTGAGGGGAGCAGCAGGCGCGGCAGGAGAGGTCTGCGCGCCATGTGGGACCCTCGCCTGTGGCCGGGGACCGAACCGGCCGGGGATCAAACTGGCCAGGGATTGAACTGGCGCTGCAGAGGCTGCGGGCAGCTTCGCAGCCCAGCACTCAACCGCTGCACCACCAGGGGAGGCACTTTTTTTTTGTTTGTTTTTTAAGAGATTTACATTGCTTGCTGTTTGCAAGAGAATATTTTGAGCAATAGAACTTTGACACTTTGCAGTCCTTTTTGCCACCAGCACTTCACAGCTTTGCTGTAATTGACATGCCTCAGGGTGAATAAATGCACAAAAACACACAAGTGGATGGATTTGGACATGTATGCGTCCTGGGAAACAATTGTGTTTCCTCCAACTTTGGAGTTTCAGAAATTTAAAACTATGTTTTAATTTTTTTGTGTGTGTAGAAGAACTGGGGTGCAGGCCAGAGGTGTGGGGGGAGAGGGCTCACCAAAGACAGAGTGGGGAGCAGAGCAGGTGGATTCACTGAGATACGCTGCTGAGGGGAGCAGCGGGGACAGAGAGGTCTGCTGCGCCCTGTGGGTAGCTCCTTGGCCTGGGATTGATCTCAGGCCTTTGCGGTGGTGGGTCTGAGTCAACCCCTAGGCCACCATGGAGGCCCACAACTTTCAGAAATTTTAAAGTGCAGAGAAGTTGAAGGTTTAGAATAAGGGACTGCTGGGGTCCCGAGCTGCTCACCTGTATTCCCAACCTTGTCTCTCCTTGTCCATGACAGACACTTTTTCTTTTATAAAATTTTGGCGGAGCGCTTCCAAGGGAACTGCAGACAGCATGGCAGTTGCAGACAGAGCCCCAGGCCGGCGTCTCACGCCACGCCCCCCAGCCTCTACACCTGCTCCAGGTCTGGTCTGCTTTCCAGGCCTCCCGGGGCCTTCACATTTGGGGGCTTTTCTGATAGGACATTTTGGGAGAGCACAGGCCAGTGTCATCTTCCTCTCACCGGGCCCCACGCGGGACGCCATCACAGCCCACCTGGCAGGAGCCACCCGCTGTCCCACAGCCCTTTGAGAACTTAGCACTGCCGGGAAACAGAAAGCCTGCTCCCCTCAGCGTCCCGCCCGCCCCTCCCCCGGCCTGGCCACCTGCCTGTCCCTGTGACGGCCTCATGCCTTGTGTGCTTGGGCTGCGAGTGGGGCCTGGGCCGCATTTCCTGCCTTCGCCAGTCAGGGGGTGAAGCGCCGGGCCCTTCCACTCTTGGGCTCCGGGGAACAGTGCTGCTGTGAGCAATCCCCCCGCGTTCTCAGGGGAGTGTCTGTTTTCATCACACAGAAAAGGCTGCGTCATGTGTGACAGGTCACATGTGACCCAGGCGGGGGGCTCCCCTGTGCACCCGACGTCCCCGTGGGCGTGAGGGCTCCAGCGCCTCCCGCGTCCCCTCACTCGGGCGCTGGCCGCCCCCATGGGCAGGACGGCGTCAGCCAGGCGCTCTGCTTGGCCAGGTGTCCTCTGAAACGCCCCCCTTGGGTGTCGCCTGCCTCCAGGGGTGCTGGGGAGGGACCCTTCCTGCAAGGGTCCCACCAGGGTCTGTGCCCTGGCCCAGCCGGTCATGCCCCAGCTGCCTCCTGCCCTTCCCGTCCTGTCTCAGCCTTTTCTGTGCAGACGGGGCCCCCTGGTGTGCTCCTCGCAGGCCTGGGCGCCTCTGAGCCCCTCCTCCTCCAGCTGCTTCTTTTGCCTGATTTTCCTGGGGCCGCTTGGCAAGTGTCTGGGGTGAGGGGTGAAGAGAGGTTACGCTGCAGGAAACCACCATCCCCACCCCTCCCCGGGGTTGGGTCCGGCCTCTGCTGCAAGAGGGCGATAAAATCGTGACCTTCGGTCCTTTTGTCTCCTCCCACGTCTCTCAGAGTCTTCCTTGCCTCACTTTCAAAGCTGTCCAACTCACACGAGGAGAGAGCCACACACTGGCCACCAGCGCCAGGCTTCTGAGCTCAGCTTTGTCTCTGTCCTGTCCACTGTCCTCCGTGTCCTGGCCACTGTCCGGTGTGTCCTCTGTCCCATGTGTCTCTGTGTCCTGGCCACTGCCCTATGTGTCCTCTGTGTCTTGTCCACTGTCCTGTGTCCTGAGCACTGTCCCCATGTGCCCCTGAACTTGCAGTGAGACCCCGGGGCTTCTCTGAGCAGGTTTGGGGCGTCACCAGAGCACTCTGCTCTGCCGTGACCTCTGCGTTCATCTTGCGGCGGCCACAGCAAAGTCCCCAGACCGGACGGCTCAAGCACCAGGAATTTGCTGGGAACCTGCGCCAGGCGTGGCCGGGGATGGTCTTCCTGGGCGTCCCTCCTGGTGCAGCCGGCCCTCTTCCCCTGCATCCTCACTGGTCTTGTCTGGCTGGTCCTCGGACCAGAGATGGGGGAGTTAGCTGCCCTCACCCCCTCACCGACCTGTATCATCTCCAAGGCCTGTCCCCAGCACCCCCACATTCTAGGTGCCGGTCAAGACGATGGGGGTTTGGGGCGCACCCCTCGGAGGGCCCTCTTCACCAGGGGACGTGGTCAGGGTGTTCCTGGCGGCTCCCGGTGCAGCCCTGCAGGGCCCTCCTTCTACCCCCTGCCGGGTTTCAGGGTGGCCGTGGCTCAGGGGTCTCGGGTTTCTGTGCACCTGCTTGAGGACCCACGGGGGCAGTTGATGGCCCAGACTGGGGCGAGGGCCGGGCCTCTGTCCTTGGGGGTGCTGTGTCCCAGCCCTGCCCGTGTGGCCACCCTAGGCCCTCGGGCGCAGCATCTCCCTCCCATTTCACAGGAAATAGGCTGGAGAGGTCGGAGGGTTGGCTGCGGGGACTGGCCCTCCCACCCCCACCCTTGAGGGCGTGGGTGCCCACTTAAAGCCCCTGGGCCCTTTTCTTGTAGCCAGGAGCCTTTTTTCCCTACATTTTGACATTTTAACTGGCTCTGTTGACGAAAGTGTACAAGTGGCCCGTCCTTCAAAGAATCGGGACAGGAGAGGGAGGTGGAGTGGAGCCGTGGGCCGGAGAGGGCCAGGCCTGACCCCGCCTGGACAGAGCCGGGCAGGACCGTGGGACAGGAAGGAGAGGGCCTGCCTGGGGGCGGGGTGGGGGTGGCTGCTGATGGGATAGGCTCCTCCTGGGGTGACGAGTGCTCTAAATCTGACCGTGGTGACGACCGTACAACCTCGCGAATGTTCTAAAAACCACCAAGTCGCACACTTCAAAGACGTGAGCCGCCCGGTATGTAAATGACACGGCTGACACGGCGAAGTGCTTAAAAAAGAACAGGCCCAGACCCACGCAGCACCTGCCCCCCGCCGTCCATGCCCCCTTCCCTCCGCGTCCTCCTGGCCAGCTCGGCAAGGCTCCTCTCCCTCCAGTGCCAGTCCTCCCATTACCTTTCTTAAATCCTTCCATTTTTTAACAGCAGCTTTGTGGGGTGCCGTTCACACACAGTGCAAGCCCCCCCTGGAGTGTAGAATGCCGGGCGGCCCACCTCCACCGCAGCCATTTCATGGCCCAGAGAGACCCGGGCCTTGGCGGCCCCCGCCGCCACCCTGGCAGCCCTGATCTGCTCTCCGCCTCCGTGGGGTGCCCGCCCCGCACTCTGCGTGGAAGGCCAGGGCTGGTCTCCCCACCCTCCCCCCGGGTCCCTGGGGGCTGCTGCTCATCCGTGTCCTAGCGCTGCCTTCCAGGGGCCGGTGCTTCTGGCAGAGTCCCGGGCGCGGGGCTTCCGGCCTTCCCCGTGTACCGACAGCCCTGGGGTGTCGCTGAAGATGGTTCCTCTGTCTCCTTTGTCAGCCAGAGCCCTGACATACAGGCCTTAGAGTCGATCACCCCTCCTCACCTGGGCGCAGGGCGGAGCTGGGTTGGAACCGCGGCTGCCCAAGCTCCTGCCCAGCCTCAGGTCACTGGGTCCTCTGCTGCCCTGGCTGCCACCCCCCTCCTGTCCTGGGGTCCGTCCGAGCAGGACGCCCAGGCGGCGACTGTGCAGCCCAGGGCGGGGGCACCAGGAGCCATGCCATCTTCAAAAAGAACGAGGCCGCTCCACACGGCCCAGCCTCGGGTCTCCCCAAGACAGAGTGTCCACGAGCAAAGCCGCAGAGTGGCTCACCCCGCGGGGGCGGGGGCTGGGTGCCGTGCTCACCGGTGCTGTAAGGGGTGGCGGTGACAGTGCTCCGGGAAGGGGTTCAGGTGCAGTGGTGTGAGTCCTCACTGGGCTCCCCTCTGTGGCTCTGGAGTTTTGGGCCTTGGGTCCATACTATCACATACCCCCAAAAAGGAAGGTGAGGTGAAACCCCCATGCTCACATCATTCGAGCCCATTCTGGAGAACCTGGAGTGAATAGACGCCCGAGACAGCTGGTCCCTAGAGCCAGAGTCTCCGGGGTGCAGTTGCCAGGACGCTCAGGTGGGGGAGCCCCGGTTCCAAGTCCAGAGTTGCTCTGTCAGCACCAGGGATCCCAGTGTGTCCCCCTGACATGCGAGCGATGGGCTTGTGACTAGGAGGGTGGGAGCTGGCCAGGCTGGTGGTGACCGTTCTCTTGTCTCCGCAGTTCCTGACCAGGCTGACCGAGAGGTTTGTGCTGGGAGTGGACATGTTCGTGGAGACCGTGTGGAAAGTCTGGACAGACATCTTGGATGTCCTTGGACTCGATGGTAGGTGTTGGGGGGCATTCGTGGAATGGTTCTCACGGTATGCACCAGGGCACTGAGGGGGCACTCGGGGTACGGTGAACATCCCTGTTGTGACGGCGGCACATGTGAAGGGTCATCGGGCTGAGGTTCCCAGATGTACTCAAGATCAGGTGCTGACCCCCCTGTGCCCCCCACCCCGTCCCAGGCAAGCTGCCGGGGTTACAGGCATCTGTGAGAAACACGCTGTTGGTTTGGGTGGAGGTGAGCAAGGCCCGTGCATTCGTGGGGGGTGAAGTGGTACTCCCCGAATCCCATGGTCACGTAAACAACTGAAAAGTCAATAAACACAGAAGAAACCCCATTGTCTAGGCAGAAAGGAATTTAATACTGAGAATGTGGTCAATCATCAGTGGCTGCACGAGCCACATAGGGCCCAGGACGCTGCCAGACTGGCCACTGTATGGGATCCCGGGATACTGCTAAACCGGCTTCCGGAGCTTCGCTGCTGTGCTCCAGGGCCGGAGGCAGCCCTGGACATGCTGAGCTGAAGGACACAGCCCTGGTGCAAGCCTCTTCCACAGTCTGCAGGGCCCAGAATGAGGGCCCGGGGACCCTCCAGGGCCGGTACCTGGTGGCCCGCACGGCCGTGACTCAGTGCAAAGGACTCAGCTCTGCCAGCAAAGGGGAAGGTGAGTGGGACCAGGCACAGGCCGCCGAGCGCTGCTGTCCCGGCGATGCCTCTCAGAGACTGAGCTCCCTGTGTTTATTGGGGGCCAGTCTCGTCGGTGCCTCTGCTGGCACGGACCCAAGTCCCAGGCTTGCGGAAGGAGAGCGGGGGTCCATGTGAGCCGGTGCAGTCTCAGCCCCCCCACCGTGTCTGCCGCCCACCGAGCAGCTCACACCCATCTCTGCGGACATCGGCCAGACGTCGACAAATGGAGCTCAATCGTGACACCAGCTTCCGGGTGTGGAGCCCGTGGGGCCGGAATCCCACTTCAGACTGTCACCTGCGCTTCTGACCACCTGGCTGCAAGCGGGGGACCCCAGACCCCTCCTCAGAGCGGCTCACAGGCCCCAGGGCACTGCACACTGGCTCCTTCCCAGGATTAGTCAGGAGTGCGGGCGAGGCAGGCACAGGCTGCTGGTCAGCCCCCGTGCTCGCCGCCGCGCCCCCTGAGCCCCAGCTTTGGGTTTTCTGAAGGCCCCGACACGTGGGCACCTCTGGGCTTGGATTCACTGTCCCCCTCCCTTCCCAGAGGTCGGTATGAGACTGGAAGTTCCAACCCTCTGGTCGTGTGGTCCGTTCCCCTGCAGTCCCTTCCAGAAGCCCCATCATTCAGAGAAGTGCCGTCGGGGTGCAGAGGGGCGTGTTTCCAATCACGGGGCGCCTGGTCCCGCGCGTCGCGGCGTGGGAAACGGTGGGTTTATCCAGGTGTGTTTCCTGTTACCACAGTCACACTCGAGAAGGTCACGCGCCGTCCAGCGGAGGGCGCCCCTGGCCAGGGCCAGCCGCTCGCTCCGGAGACTCCGCCTGCGGGTCAGAGGTCGGGCTCAGGCGGAGCTGCGGGCCTGGGCACAGGTGGGGGGCCGGGGCACCTGCTGTCGCCCCCTCCGCCGCGGGGACCCTGAAAGGTTCGGCGCGGTAAAGAAAAGGAGAGCCAGGCTACATTTCTCAAAGGGAGGGAAAGTTTATTGCGCCCCGGGCGGACCTCACAGACCCAAGGTGGGGGTCAGTGAAGCCGCGCACGTTGTTAGGGGGAAGCAGGGTTTTATAGGGCGAGGAGAGGTCAGGTGGGTAGTGGGGCTCCTATGGCTGGAAAAGTTTGTAGGGCAGGTAGAGGTTCTTTGTTTGAGAAGAGACTCGTGGGGGGAGGGGGGAGGCTCATTGTCTGAGTCCTCCAGGCAGGTATCCGCATTTCTGCGCCCCAGGTGAGCTTCCAGGTAGGCTTTTGCATTCCGGCCCCCTGCATGGACCTTTCAGACCCCACCTCCGGCCTTAAACCTTTGGGTTCAATTGAGAGAACTTAGCCCGGCTCGGGGAGCCCCGCTGCGCGGCCGAAGGGTCAGGGGCAGCCGAGCGGGGCTTGAGAGGAGCCTGCGGCGTGGCCCTGGGGCCGCGGCTGAGTCGGGGCGGGACCCTCGCTGGCGGCTGTACGGCCCCGCCCACGGCCCCGCCCTCGGCCCTGGCCCCGCCCTCGGCCCTGGCCCGGCCCCGCCCACGGCGCGCTCTCGCGTCCCCGGTCCCCCGCGGCGCCGGTGTGCGGGGCCTCGCGGAGGCGGTGCCCGGAGCCGGGCGTTCTTTTTGTTTTTAATTAATTTTTAAAGATGTTTACGTCATGGTGTTGCAGGGCAGCCCCGATACAAAACGGGGTGCCTGGCTGGGGGTCCCCGCCCGCGCGCTCAAAGGACTTGCCAGCGCCCCGCGGCGGGCGCAGGCGGGAGGCTGACGAAGGTCACTCTCAGGGAGGGCATGAGGGCGCGCGGCTCGGGGAGAAACGCGGGAGACGAAGCGTAAACGCGCCCTCCCCGACCCGCGACCTGGAACCCCAAAGGCGCCTGAGAGCTGCGCGAGCCGGGAGCCGGGAAGCGGGGGGCGGGAGCCGGGAAGCGGGGGGCGAGCGACCGAGCGGGAGCCCCAAGGCCCACGGGTCCGGTTTCACACCCAACCTGGCTGCCCAGCGCCACCCTCGGTCCGGCCACCCTCCCTCTGGCCGTGACGGGATCTCCCTTTCCCAGTGTGCTGAGGGCTGTGGTCTGGGGTGGGGGTGGCGTCCACGAGGCCTGCGTGGGATCCGCTCAGGACAGCCTCTCCCCCTGACAGCTGCTCGTGTTTGAACACTGTCTGCTTCCCCCGCCCGCGGGTGTGGCCCCACGAGCCCCGCCAGCGCCTCGCGCCGCGCGTGGAGTACTACTCAGCCGTCAAAAAGAAGCCCCTGCCTCCCCGCGCCGGGACGGGCCGGAAGGGCGGACGCCCGTGACACGAGCCGGAAGGAAAAGAGAAATGCCGGAGGGTCGCTTGCTGCGGGCGCGGGGCCACGGAGGCGCGGGGGGGGGCAGCGGTGCGGAGCGCGGCCCTCGGGCTGTTCCGGCCGGGCCGCGCCTTCCGTGTGCGCAGAGCCGCCCCCCGGCCCCCGGCCCCCCGCCGCGCCCCTCACCCCGCCGCGCCCCTCACCCCGCCGCGCCCCTCACCCCGCCGCGCCCCTCACCCCGCCGCGCCCCTCACCCCGCCGCGCCCCTCACCCCGCCGCGCCCCTCACCCCGCCGCGCCCCTCACCCGGGACTCCGGGGCGCGCCAGCGGGGAGACGCCTCTGGGCGGGCGGGGCCTCCCGCAGACGCACCTCCTCGCCTTCCTCCTTGCCCTTTGCTCGTGGCCGCCGTCGCGCCTGGGCCCGACTTCCGAGAGGCTCCGGCCGCTCCCGCAGAGCGGACGCCGGGGCTGCAGAGGCGCCCGCCCCGCCGTCCCCGCCGCCCTCCTGTGAGGGGCGCCGCACCGGCCAGTTTCCTGTGAAAACTACATTTTTGTTAACCTCTCATGAGCTCATTGTAGTTCTAAATGGGTGAGTAACAGCGACGTTTAAAACGTATCAAAAACCTCTGCCTCCCGCGCTGGGAACCTGAAATTGCTCTGAAAAAAATCAAGTCTTCCTTTTTCTTAAGTCAGAAAAATGAGCCCATACAATGCACGTAACCCGGAGCTTCAGGCGAGCACCTTGACCTACAAGGGGTGTCTGCCAGTTACTTTTCAACAAAACTAGACAAAAAGATCGGAAACTCGCCTGGAAGCACGAGGCACATTCAAGCACAGAGTCACAGCGCCTTTTTTTTTTTTTTTTTTTTTAAGAATTTATCAGACGCTAGCGGGGGTTTCTAACATGGTAAAGACGAAGAGGCAGAAGCTACATAAATAAACCCTCCCGGGGTCCTGAGATGGAGAGACTGGGTTAAGTCTCGCCTGCAGGGTTGTGTGAACGTCAAAACTGCATTCACTCAAAGTGCTCCCCCTGCCTCTGGCAGGCACCTAGAGGGGGACAATAGCTTTCGGGGACCCTGGGGAGCTCTGCACCTTCCCTTCTGGAACAGGTTGCTGTTTATGAGGTCAGCCAGAGGGCAGCCAACATGCGGGGCAATCTGATCCCTTTGGGGGTGCCAAGATAGGGTATTCATACTATTGGCGCATCTGGAGGCCTGAGAAGCCCCAACTTCAGGGGTGCACATCCAGGCTTGTTCTGTGTCCACACTTACCCACCCCATGCCACTCTCGCTCCCTGAGGTATAGAGTTGATTGGGCTTCGGCCCAGGGATCTCAGTGCAGCACAGCAGAGGCCTGGAGGCTGGCGAGAGACGTGGTTGGGGCCACACGTCCATGGGCCCACTGGGATGCTGACACACACCCCAGTTTGAAAACCACTGGTGTCGATTAAACACACCCAGGCTGTCTCCTCCAACACTATAAAGAAACAGAAAAATCCAGAACGAAGGACCTTCTGAGAGGTCCCACAGGCTTTCGGAGTTAGCGTGCTGGACCCCTGCTAGATGAAAGAGAAGGATGCGGCGTGCCCAGCGGCCCGACGTGAGCAGTGACGGGTCCCGAGGGGTAGACGTGAGGGGACAGCTCTGTGTTCCTGGACAACTGGAAAGGCTTGAAGGATGTCGTGGAATTTAATATTCACAGGCATGAAGATAGTTTCATGGTTGTAAGCAGAATGTTATCCATTTTGTAAAACTGAAAGACATCCAAATTGGAAAGGAGGAAGTGAAATTGTATATAGACATCCTAAATTTTACAGAACTTTATAGAAAATCCTGCAGACTCCATCCAAACTCTTAGATCTAATCAATGAATTCAGTAAAGTCGCACAAAGTTAACATGCAGAAATCAGTGTCTCGGTGTGCTAACAGCAGATTATCTGTAAAGGAAATTCAAAAGTGATCCCTTCAACAGTAGCATCAAAGACAGTAAGACCTTAGAAATAAATTTAACCAAGGCAGTTAAAGCTCCCTACCCTGAAAATTATAAGATATTAATGAAGAAAATCCAGACACAAGTAAATGGAAAAGTATCCCCTGTTCATGGATTGGAAGGAAGGATTAATATTGTTCCAAAGTCCATGCTGCCCAAAGCCATCTGTACAGTCAACGCAATTCCTATCAAGATTCCAATGGAATTTTCTATAGAAAAAAAAATTCTAAAATTTATTTGCACCCACAAAAGACTCCAAGTAGCCAAAGCAATTCTGAGAAAGAACAAAGCTGGAGGCAGCACACATCCTGATTTCAAGGTATACTACAAAGCTATAATAATCAAAGCGGGATGGTATGGGCGTAAAAACAGGCAGCAGTAGAACAGACTGGAGAACCGAGATATAAACCCACAAGTAGATGGTCAACAAGTATCAACTAGTGTTTGACAAGTCAAGGATGGAGAAACGAGTCTCTTCAATAACTGATGCTAGAAAAATTGAATATTCACACGTAAAATAATGAAACTAGCCCCCTATCTTTTACCACTCACAAAAATTAACTTGAAATGGATCGAAGACTTAAATGTAAGACTGGAAACCATAAAACTAGGAGAAAACATAGGTGGTAAGCTTCTTAACAAGGGTCATGGCCATGACTTTTTGGATCTAAACCCTAAAGCACAACCTATAAAATAAAATAAAAAAAAAAACAAGTGGGATGAAATCAAACTGAAAAGATTCTGCACAGTGAAAACAAGACAGCAAGCCCCCAAAACTCATCAACAAAATGAAAAAACAACTAGTTGAATGGAAAACCACATTTGCAAACACTCTATCTGTTGAGGGGTTACTATCCAAAATATATCATCAACAAGTCATACAACTTGGTGGCAAAGAAACAAGTAATCCAGTTGAAAATAGGCAAAAACCTGGATGAGCATTTTCCCCTGGAAGATTGACAAAGGCACACCAAGGACATGGAAAGGGGCTGAGAATCACTAATATATAGGAAAACACAAATCAAAACCACAAGAAGAGATCACCTCACACCTGTGAGAATGGCCCTCCTCAAACAGACATGAGGTCAATGCTGCTGGGGAGGAAGGAACCCGTGTGCTTTATTGGTGGGATTATAAATTGGTGCAGCCTTCGTGGAAGACAGAATGGAGACCCCTCAGAAATTCTAAGATAGAGCTACCCTTTGAGCCAGCAATTGTTCTTCTGGGAGTATAACCAAAGGAAATGAAAACACTAAGCTGAAAAGATACCTACAACCTCACGTCCATAACAGGATTATCCACAATAGCCGGGACATGGACACAAGCTTAGCATCCATCACCAGATGAATATATGGTGTCTGTACATGATGGAATATTATACAGCCAGGAGAAAGGAATCTTTCCATTCGTACAACATAGATGGGCCTTGAGGGCATTATGCTGAGTGGAAAATAAGGCAGAGAAAGATAATTACTGTGTGATCTGACTTTTATGTGGAATCTAAGAAGGAAGAAACTCGGGAAAAGAGATCAGATTTGTGGTTGCCAGAGGTGAGGGTTGGGGGTGGGAGGATTGGATGAAAGTGGCCAGTAGGTACAATCTCCCAGCTACAAGGCCAATTAGTGCTGGAGATGTCATATACAGTAGGGTGACCAGAGCTGGCACTGCTGTGTGATACGTCTGGAAGCTGTTAAGACAGTCGATCCATAGTATCTCATTACAAGGAAAAAAACATTTTTTCTCTTGTTTGTTTGTATATGAACTGGCGGATGTTAACTGAACTCACTGTGGTGATCATTTCACAGTCTATGTAAGTCTTTATTCTGTACTTACACAGACAGTTCTGTCAATAAAATGGGGGTGGGGGGGAACGTGCTCTTTGAAGCATGACCTGTGTATCTTTGAAATAGCCCAGTAAAAAAAATGTGCATGACTTGGATGAAGCCAAATGGGGTAGGTGTTAACAATCGTTAAGCCTAGGTGGTTTCAATAGGACTACTTATTTCACTGTTCTCAACTTTTCTATTTGAAAATTTTCTAAAGTTGGGCACACAGAAGATGCAACTCCTCCATGCTTAAGATGGAGCTTCGTGTGTGCACCTGTTACGATTAGGTTTGGCTGTGAGTAGCAGAGGCCCCAAATAACAGAAGCTTAAACAAGATGGAAGTTAATTTCTCTTATGTAAAAGCCCGCAGGTAGGTGACCGTGTAGCACATCGTCCTTGAGCCCCAGGTGCCTTCCATGTTATTGCTCCCTAATAGGTGACTTCCTTTCCTCTATGGTCCAAGACAGCTGCTCCAGCCATCGCATCCAAATTCCAGCAGGCAGGAGAAGAGGTAAAGGGCACATTTCCACTATTTTTAGGAAAAAACCCTTGAAGTAGTCACAAAGCACTGCAGCTGACCTCTCCCTGGCCAAAGCTTAGCCATGGAGCTGCCAGAGAAGATGAGAAATGCCATTGCCCTGGCAGCCCCGGGCTGGCCTGAAACTGGGCATTGGCTCCTGTGGAAGGAAGGCGACCACGGGACAGTTTGCTGGCCCTGCCCCACCACGAGAGGTGTTTTGGATTCCTGGACAGGGTCACCCTGTCCTCTTAGGCGCCGAGAGCATGTAGGTCACTAAGGCAGCTCCCCTTAGTTCCTCAGCTCATGCCCAGGCCCGGCCATGAGCCGAGCTGCCCAGCCCTGGCCGCCAGTAACCATGGCTTCTCTCTCTTGCTTCCCGCAGTGTCCAACCTCTCCCAGTACTTCAGCCCGTCCTCGGTGGCCAGCAGCCCGGCCCGTGCCCTCCTGCTGGTAGGCGTTGTCCTCCTGGCCTACTGGTTCCTGTCCCTGGTGCTGGGCTTCACCTTCAGCGTCCTGCACCGGATGTTCGGCCGCTCCTTCTGGGTGGCCCGCGTCCTCCTGTTCTCCATGTCGTGCGTGTACATCCTGCACAAGTACGAGGGCGAGCCGGAGGGCGCGGTGCTGCCCCTGTGCCTGGTGGTGGCCGTCTACTTCATGACCGGGCCCATGGGCCTGTACTGGCACAGCGGGCCCAGCGGGCCGAGCGTGGAGGAGAAGCTGGAGCACCTGGAGAGCCAGGTCAGACTGCTCAACATCCGCCTCAACCGCGTGCTGGAGAGCCTCGACCACGCCAACAGCAAGTGACAATCAGCCAGCCGGCCGGCGCCCCCCGCCCCCGCGCCCCCGCTCAGGAAGCAGAAGAAGAGGAGGAAGAAGAGAACCCCGACCCCCAAACAATCGTAATAAACATTCCTGAGCAGGAGACGGGCACTCTGGGGGGTCTTTCCGGCCAGCGATGTGCCGGGGACGCGTCCCGGGAGCAGAGGTGGTGGTGTGGCGCGGCGCGGCTCGCGGGAGTGGGGGGAGGCGTGTTTTTTCAACCAAGGCGATGACCCTGAGGGCGGTGCAGGGAGAGAGGTCTGCCTGTGTAGAGCGGAAAGGGATATTTTCAAGTATTTCGATACATCTTTTGTAAGGTTTTTTAATAAAGGCAGATGGAGTCAAGTGTATTCCAGCTCCGGGGAGGGGGCCGCGGGGGGCTGGCGGTGGAGAGCCCTGTTCTCGCCCGTGGGGTCTGTGGCGGCTGGAGTCCGTGTGCGTTTTCCGTGTTCCCAGCCTCGCTTGACGCGCGCTCGGCCAGTGTTGACCAGTGTCCCTTCTGACGTGGCGCTTGGCTCCCGGGCGGGACCTCGACGCAGGAGCCCAGCCAGGCCGCGCCCCCGACCATATGGTGAAGTGGAGAAATCACTGGTTAGAAACCCCTCGTTTTGTTCTCCCCTCTGTACTTGGGTGTATTTTTCACCTCAGCCTTTTGTAAAAGAAAACTCAAGGACCAGGCGAGGAAATGCCGGGGGGCGTGCTGGTGCTCACTCCGGAGTGTGTGTCCTGACTTTGCCATTCACCTGCGAGGCCCACTTAGGGGAGACGCACCCTTCACAGTGTTTTGTGTTGTTTTGTTATGTTCTGGGCCACCTCAGGCCCCTGGAAGGGAGACACATGTGCGCAGCTAATCGCATTTCCCAGGCGCTGCTGCTTGTAAACCACCCTCAGGGACCATGGGCAGCAATAAACTAGCCTTGGGGGAGAGCTGAGTTGTTTTTCCTGAAATTCCTGTAACACCCTGTAAGGTGCTCTTCGCCCGAGTCTGTGGTCCCATTTAGGTGGTGTCTGGGGGTAGGAGAGTCTGTGCAGGGTAGACAGCGGCAGGTCCTGGACGGGGGCCTTGCAAGGCTGGGATTGAGGGTGGTGGGGAGGCCCCTTCAGGACCCAGAGGGCAGGGGAAAGCAGCTTTGAAGACTGCTGGGGTCACCAGTGAACACACCCAGCAGCCCCTTCACTGATCCCCGCCTGCAGACTTGCAGGGATGCAGCCAACCTGGTCCTGCGACCCCTGGGGAGGCCCGCGGCCGGGCGACTGCTCTCGTGCCGTGTCCCTTTCAGGGACAGCGTGGCTTTCAGGGACGGCGTGGCTTTCAGGGACGTGTGGCTTTCAGGGACGGCGCCTGGGCGAAGGGGCAGAGGTGTCGGAGCACGCTTGTCACAACTTCTACTTTTAAGGTGCACATAAGGGGACCCCGGCTCTCCTACATCGGGTTCGTGTCCAGCTCTATGGCTTTGCTGGGGACAAGTCTTGATCCTATGGTTTCTGGATTGAAATTATTTTGATTTGGTCACAGATCCTTAGAGACATCAGGCATAACGACCCAGGGACGTCAGCTCTGCCTTTGTGTCGGTGTGCAGGGCCCGCCCTGGTCTGGGTAGAACAGCCACCCTCTCCCCCCCCACCCTCCCACGTGCACCCCCAAGGCTGTCCTGAGGTCTAGACCTGAAACCCATTTTGAGTCCTAGTAAGTCCGGGAGGCCCGAGGTGCCGGGGGCTGGAGGGCACCGCTGGGACCGTCCCACGTTGGCACTGGGCCTCCCAGGTTGGCTAAGTGTAGTCCCGGGCGCCACCTGCGCGATCTGATACGCTCCAGGGGCTGAAGTCTCTACTGAGAACCTGTGCTGTGTTTGGAAGTTGCTTCATGGGAGAACATTCTTTGAAATTCCAGTAGAAATTCTAGATGTTAGGTCTGAATAACTCTGGCTTTTTAAGGCCTAGATTTGGCTTTTATTTGGGCATATTCTTAACCCCAAATAGTTTGGGTGTTTGCTTTTTTCCTCCATTCTGTGGAAGCTTGTAGAGTATCTCGCCTCCCCGACTACCCCCTCCCCCATCTCTTTTGTACGTGGAAAAATGTATTTTTGTACCATATCTCATACGCCCGGGAGAGACCTTTTTAATACCTTCAGAGCTGTAGACCCATCAGCGCAGCGCTTACTAGACGTGACGCGAAACCCTCCTGACAAAAGCCGGGCCCCTGTTCCAGTGAAGACTCTGTTTTTAAAACTGCTTTGAAGTCAATCAGTGTTGCTTCCCCACCGCTTCAGGATCACACTAAACAGCGTGAATGGAGAGCAGAGGAAGGGCTTCCTTCCTGGGCTCTCTACTGAGCAAGCTTCCCCAGGACCGCAAATGTAGTTCCCTGCCGGTCAGCCTCACCCGCCCAAGGCGTTTTGGTTTCAAGTTCCCTCTCTCTCACCCTGCAGCAGCCTCGGAATTTCTGGGAAGCTGGCCTTGGGCTTTGTGCTGGGGTCTCGGTTTCTAGAAGTGACTGAGGGATGGCATGGGGGGCATCCTCCCCCCCCCACGCCCCCTCCCCAGCAGGGAGCCTGTCACATGCAGGGTGGGTGGGGACGCCGAGAGGGGGACAGCGGCCAGGCCTTGAGGAGGAAGGTGGTGGGAAGTCACTGGTGGGGGACCCCATCCTAAGTGGGACATGCAGGGTGGGTCGGCCACTTGCGGGTTCTGCCAAGACTTGGGGGCCCCCCAGGACTGCTTGGCTGGAGGACATAAGCCACGAGGCTGTTAGCCTGGCCTGGGGTTTGTCCACAGCTGGCTGGGAGGTTTGGCGTCATGTCAAAGAGCTGGCGCAGGGGCTTCCCTGGTGGTGCAGGGGTTAGTCTCAGCTCTGTCAAGCAATCTCCAGCCACTGTGGCCTGAGTTCGATCCCCGGCCAGGGAGCTGACCCACAGGGCACGGCAGACCTCTCCTGTCTCCCCACTGCTCCCCTCAGCAGTGGATTTTAGTGGATCCGCCTGTTCTGCTCCCCTCTCTGTCCCTGGTGAATGCTCTCAGCCCCAGAGAGCTGGTCTGTACCCCAGTTCTTATATGCATAAATAAAATAAATCTTAAAAAAAAAAAAAGTTGCTGTGGAATCTAAAACCTGCTACTACATGTTGTCATTCATCGGGACCCCAACCAGCGCCATCTCCCCACCGCTTCCTGAGATGCTTTTGATGAATGAATGCCCTCTGCCTCATGAAGGGGGTGGGGTTCATGCCTGACAACTTCCCGGGGTGGGATTAGAACCGACTTAACTACAAAGCCAGTTCTCACCACCCAGCAACCCGGTCTCGGCTAAGGCCCTGCGCCGCCTCTGGATAGGAGAGCGATGCTGTGTCTCTGCAGAGTGTTCCCTCACGGTCAAGTAGTCACCTTAGCGCCCAGGCCACGTGGGCATGATGCGCTGGGGTCAGCGCACTGAGCTCTGCGTGTCGCTCGCCTGTGGTTTCCTGGCGTGTAGCTCTCCCAGGCAGCTGTCCCCGTGTGTGGCCTTCAAAGCTGACTGTCCTCAGCGTCTGTCTCCGGGAAGCCGTGGCGCTGCTGACCATCCATGCTAATGTCTTTTTGCAGATTTAAAGGCTTTGTTGTGTGTCGATCTAATATCCGCATGTGTGTACCCCTGAAAACCGTGTCATTCAGCTGATTTCTTGTGATGGTGATGGTGATTAGCGCTCACTTAAAACCCAGCCAAGCAAGTTTTCCCTCTTCTTAACTGGAAACCACGTCTGTACGGAACGGCACGTGTCACTGTGTACTCCTGGTTTGGTTCCTGTTTTGTATATCTGCTTATGAATTTGATATAGCTTTTCATTTGAGGATATACACCCACTTGATTTGACAGTGTGGTGTGTATGTGCTGTGTACACACTTGTTTGGTCCTGAGCCTGGGGAAACTGATTCTACAAATGTGATATATAGACATAAATAAATGTATAAGGCTTATTTTTTTGCAAAGTGATATATACATTCCTCTTATTTATTAAATCACTGGCTTTGGTCTTATGTAGAGATATTTGTAGATGGATTTCAGAACAGAATTAAAATATTGTGAAAATTACCGCTTAATAAATGTTGGTGTAATTTTCTTGTACAGACTTCTAACTACATCACATCACTTCCAGCCTGGCACTGGTGGAGTGTTCCCAGTTTTGAGATAAGAGGTGATTCGATGATTCCGTTCCCCAATCTGAGAAGAGTCCTAATTTCCAGAGTCTTGATATTAAGGGTTCATTTGGAGACAGAATTGTCAGATAAAATACAGGATGCGGGCCTCCCTGATGGCGCAGGCAGTTGAGTACCACACTGTGAAGCTGTCCGCAGCCTCTACAGCGCAGGTTCGATCCTGGCTGGCTGGGGAGAAACCCACATGGCACAGCAGACCTCTCCTGTCTGGCCCCCTGTTCCCCCAGCAGTGTATTTCCGTTGATCTGCCTGTTCTGCTTCCCGCTCTGTCTCTGGTGAATCCTCTCACCTTCCCGCACCTCTGGCCTGTACCCCAGTTCTTGTATAAATAAATAATCTTTAAAAAAAAATACAGGGGCCTCCCCGGTGGCGCAGCTGTAGAGCGCTGGGTTGCGAAGCTGCCCGCGGCCTCTGCAGCGCCGGTTCAATCCCCAGCTGCTCCCCTGCCACCGGAGGACGGTCCCACATGGCGCGCGGACCTCTCCTGCCGCCCGCTGCTCCCCTCAGCAGTGTCCTTCGGTCCTTCTGCCTGCTCTGCTTCCCGCTCTGGCTCTGGTGAATTCTCTCACCCTCCCGCACTTCTGACTGTACCCAGTGCTTGTATAAAAAAAACAAACAAACAAACAAATAAATAAAAACATGCCTCTATAAAAAAAATATAGGACACTGGGTTAAATTTGAGTTTCTGATACACAAGATACTTTTTTAGTAAAAGCACATCCTATGCAACATTGGGACATACTTATACTACAGAAGTATTTGAAATCCACCCAGTGTGTTAATAGTGCCCTCTTTTTCATTGCTGAGTAGTATTCCCCTGCATGGAGAGAGCTCCACTTGTTTATTCATTCACCAGTTGGTGGGTTTGGGTGGTTTCCAGTTTGAGGCCATTACCAATAGCGTCTTTCACTTCTCTCTGATAAAGACTTAGGGGTGGAATCAATGGCTCATATGAAAGTGTCTGTTTAATTTTTTCAGAAGCCACTTTTCAAAGTGGTTGTACCATTTTACATTTATCAATTGTGTCTGAGGATTCCAGTTCCTCCAACGTCTCACCAACAGTTGGATGGTCAATCCCCCCCAAAACATATCCCTTTACTGATAGGCATTGTCTTAACTGAAAGTTGGCCATCTTTAATTAAACCAACAAATTCTTATTTCTAAGAAGTATAGAGTGTTTCCACCAACAGTTTGCTTAAATCTTCATTACTTATATGAGCCAGCACTGGATTTTTCCAGAAACACAATAGTCACTCAAAAATTATTAAGGCATAGGACCTCCCTGGTGGCGCAGGCGGTTGAACGCAGTGCTGTGAAGCTGTCCGCAGCCTCTACAGTGCCCGTTCAATCCCCACTGGCCTCAGAGCAACCCATATGGCGGGCAGAACCGCTCCTGTCTCCCTGCTGCTCCCCTCAGCAGTGTAATTTCATTACATCCACCAGTTCTGCTCCCCACTCTGTCTCTGGTGAATCCTCTCACCCCCACATCTCTGGCCTGCACCCCAGCTCTTGTATGCATACATAAATAAATCTTTAAAAAAATTAAAAAATGAAATAAAATTAGAAAGCCAACCATATGATTGGTGCAGTGTTGGGATTTTCAGCCCCAAACCCTGCCCTTGGGAGGCTCCTGGCATTTACCCTAGGAATCTTTAGAGGAGTTGGGTATAAAAAAGAAGAAAAAGTCTTCATCGGCCTGTTCGTGTGCCTTCTTCCGACATCCTTTGCAGTCTAACTAAGGTGTGCTCCCCAGGGCGGTGAGCAAGTGCTGCCGGCCCTGTGACTTGCAGCACCCCGGGCCCCCTACTGCAACCTGCTTCCAAGGGGGCGTGTGCTGGACAGCCCTGTCCTTGCCGGGCAGCTCCCCCAGGCATGTCAGAACTGCTTCGTGTGAGGGGGCCCCATGCACCTGGTTTCCCTTAGGTGAGTTTTCAGGGCCAGGGGCAGGGGGCTGACATGAGGGGGGCAGGAGGGGTTGCTGTGGTGACAGGGGGGCCCCTCCGGGTCAGGTGCTCCGGGCTCGAAGAGGGCACAGCCCCTGCCACGACAGTGACCCTGGGGCGCAGGGGAGACCCGGGCTCAGAGAGGCCCCACGGCGGCCCGAGGGCAGTGGCCGTCTTGCGGTCCCCCGGAACCAGAACTCCCTCCCTGCTTTCGGGTCTCCCTGCTGGTGGGACGATGCTTTCATTTTTGTGGTGTCTTTTTCAAGTTGTCTCAAGGGAGCGCTGGACATGGCGGCCGAGCGGGGTGTCCCCCGGGGCTGGAGGGCGCGGCCTCTGTGGTTTCAGGGTTTGCCCGTTTCATTCCCTCTTTCCAGCTGGCGACACCCGGGGGCTCCCGCGAGGTCCGCGGGGAGGAGGCGTGGGGGGCCAGACAAGGCCCCTGCTCCGCACCCCCCCCCCCGCCCCGTTTCGGGCCCCCAGCGGGCGGGGTGCAGATAGCGGCGCGGGGTTTCCGCCCACCTCAGGGTGACCTCCCGCCTCGGGGTTTCCGCCCACCTCGGGGTGTCCGCCCGCCTCGGGGTGTCCTCCTGCCTCGGGGTGTCCGCCCGCCGCGGGAGAGGCCGCGCTGGGCCCGGCTCGGGCGGCTCCCACCCCGGGTGACGCGGCCGCTACCTGGAAGCGCCCCGGACAGCAGCGCGGGGCCCACAGGGGGGGGGGGGGCAGGCCAAGCCCCCAGACCCGACGCCGCCCCGGCGAGGCCAGGAGCCGAGTCCCCGCCCGCGGGTCTCCCGCCCGCGCCTCCCCCGGCTCCCCGCGCCTCGGGGTTCGGATCTCATCTCCCCCCCCCACCCCCCCCAGGGGAGAAGCTGCTCTTGCTGCAGGACGCGGCCAGAATCCAGGGACTCTCGCCAGCCGAGGCTGCCAGAGGTTGCAACATCCTGGCTTTTGGTGTAGATGCTTTCCTCACACGCTTAGTCAGGCTGTGGGAATTGTATAAACATTTGAATGTTATTTGCACATTATATATATATATATATTTGCATGGACAGGGGTTAAAAATACGCGTTCATTTGCATGGCCCTTCATTCTCAAAGTGTGGTCTGGGTCTAGTCACACAAAATACTGTGTGTCGAAAATTGTTTGCGCTTCTACTCTGGCTCTCTCACGAAGGGACAACAGTTTTCCCGGAGACTACAGGGTGTGTGATATGGCAACAGAAAAGCAGAGATGGGGTCTAGTTGTCTTCGCTTAAGTTAGACCTCAGGGATTTGCAAACACTAGAACAAAGCAACTCTTCTCACTTGTTTTTTTTTCCCCCAAATAGTTATTTTTTATAAAAATGTTTTTCTGGTAACATGTAATGGACTTATCATTGTTATTTAATATATGTATATTAATTAGAAATTAAAGCTGAGAAACCAACTATAGTCTAATATATTAATACAGGAAAGGTCTGCTGTGCCCGGTGGGACCCTCCCTGCCCGGTCAGGGATCCAACTCGAGCACCAGAGGGTATGACAGCTTCACAGCTGCAGAGGGCGTGGACAGCTTCACAGTGCTGGGCTCAACCCCTTGCACCACCAGGGAGGCCCTAGACATCCTTGCTGTAGCCTCATTAGGTTTCTGTAACAAAAACAACACACACTAGGTGGTTTAAACAACAAACATTTACCTTTCACTGTTCTGGAGGCTGGAAGTCCCAGATGAAGTGTTCCAACACCACGTGGTTCTGGTGGAGACCCACGTCCTGGGTCACTGGTGCTGCCTTTCCACTGTGTCCTCACTTGGAAGGAGTGAAGGTTGGGCATTAGCAGTGCAGGTTAAATCACCTGATATTTCTAGAGTTCAGTGACACTTCCTTCGTGCTACTTCAGTCATTTCCGTTCCATTTGTACCTTTTTTTTCAGTTATTTGAAGTTGGTTCTGGCGTCCACCTTCACCATGCTCTCAAGTGAGGACTTTAGAACTTATTTCTACAAGTGATTATTTCTGTAGGCACGGAGTCACTGTTTTGAAAGTGTACTATACTCATCATATAACTTTGAAATACAAACACTTTACATTAGTGTGCAGCGAATTAAAGTCTTTAATCTGGAAGCTTTCCTGTGACTGGTGCAAGCTTTGCACTGTTCATGCACTAACATTGTTCTTACGAAAATAAGTGGCATTAATTAAGCACATTGCCTTCTTAGACCTGAACATTTAAAATAGGCCTTTAAAGCATAAGCCAATTTCATCATGTTTTCCCCTAACAAAACAATTGAAGGTGACCTTGCTTAAGCCTCTGAATGTGGGCGGGGCGTGCATTGCTGCTTAGAGAAGAAATGCTCTGTACGTGCTGAAAGATCAGATCGCGTCCCTGTAAGGAAAAGCAGTCGTTTTGTTGTAGAGTAACCCCGATACAAAACGGGGTGCCTGACCGTGGGTCCTCACCCGCGCGCTTAAAAGGACTTGTCAATACTCCACTGCAGGCGCACGCGAAAGGTTCATAAAAGGTTTATTTACAAGGGAAGGGGGAATGAGGAAATGTACAGCTCAGGGAGAAAAGACATCATTTCTCCCTAACAATTTTTCTCAGGTCTGGGGGCAATGAGGTGAAGATCGCTGGAGATCCTCAGGCTGCCTAGAAATGTCTGCGCCCCGGAGCCGGTCCCCTTGGGGAGCCCCTGGGCTGGGCAGCCCTCACCCCGCAAACTAGGCCACAGCACGTGCGCCCCGCGCTGAGGGGGCACCTCGAGGCGTCTCCAACAAGGCCTTCGGGAAGGGCGGGAGGGGCGTGGGCAGGTCAGGGGGACAGGGAGGGCCTCAGGTCGCCTGCGGGGACCGGGGTGGGGGGCATCGCCCACATGGCTGGGTCACTGCAGGGATTCAAGGGAGACGCCGTGAGGGGCGCCCCTGCCCGCCCCCGGACCCCGCCTTCCGCCGTGCGCCTGCGCGCGAGCTTCGGGGCGCTCCTCACCGCCTGGGGCGAGGCTGCGCGGCGCTCGGCCGGGCCCGACTCCCCGCGAGCCCCCATCGGGGCACGCGCGCCCAGGGATGGAGTGTGAAGAGGCGCATGCCCGGGCGCCCCGACGCGCGCCCCCGCCCCACCGGCCGCGCTCCCCGGGACTCTACGGGGGCGGGAGCGCGGGACTCCGGGGTCTCGTCGTCAAGGTGACAGCGCCCCGCCCTCCCGACGGAAGGGGGCGGCCACCCTGCCCAGCTCTAATTGGGCACGCCCTTTTCCGCATCCCTTTTCCTATTGGCTGAAAGGCGCGGCCCACGCAGCGCAGCGCTTT